>NC_053168.1:400000-1750833 GCF_016835505.1 Polypterus senegalus | reverse complement strand
GCACCTTTACACAGTGCCAAAGCTACCAGTACCTGGTTTAAGGACCATGGTATCCCTGTTCTTGATTGGCCAGCAAACTCACCTGACCTTAACCCCATAGAAAATCTATGGGGTATTGTGAAGAGGAAGATGCAATACGCCAGACCCAACAATTCAGAAGAGCTGAAGGCCACTATCAGAGCAACAGGGGCTCTCCTAACACCTGAGCAGTGCCACAGACTGATCGACTCCATGCCACGCCGCATTGCTGCAGTAATCCAGGCCAAAGGAGCCCCAACTAAATATTGAGTGCTGTACATGCTCATACTTTTCATGTTCATACCTTTCAGTTGGCCAACATTTCTAAAAATCCTTTTTTTGCATTGGTCTTAATTGATATTCTAATTTTTCGAGATACTGAATTTGGGACTTTCATTAGTTGTCAGTTATAATCATCAAAATTAAAAGAAATAAACATTTGAAATCCATCAGTCTGTGTGTAATGAATGAATCTAATATACAAGTTTCACTTTTTGAATGGAATTACTGAAATAAGTCAACTTTGTCATGATATTCTAATTTTATGACCAGCACCTGTATAGTGAGTATAGAAAAGAATTCCCTCTTAAAAAATACTCCCATTTTTTTTTGCTTTACAGCCTTAAATGAAAACACACACCCTAATATTTCTTCCCAGCTTTACTTACTCAATGCAGCCTCTAACACCCAAGTGAAAGACATCACAGCTACAGTTCAGAAGAATCATAAAAAATCAAAAACAAGACCAACTGAGATTAATAAAGGATCTCCCCCCCAATGGCATTGTCATTTTGTTGACCCACCTTTTGCTTTAATGCTTTTTAAGTTCAAGTTCGGTCACATTGGATGGTGAGTGTTGGTGGTCTGCTATCTTCAGATCTTTCCACAGATTTTCACTGTGATTTCGGTCTGGGCTCTGACTGGCCACACCAGGACATTCACTTTTTTCTCCTTCAGCCACCGTGTGGTCAGTCTTGCTGTGTGCTTCGGCTTGTTTGTTGTGTTGAAAGGTGAACATTCTGCCCGTCTTCAACTTTCTGGCAGAGGGTAGCAGATTTTCCTTAAGAGTTTGACGGTATTTTGCCCCATCCATTTCTCCTTCTACCCTAATGAGAGTCCCAGGCCCCCACAACAAGATGCTGCCCCCTCCATGCTTTACTGTAGGTATGGTGTGTTATGGATGGTGAGATGCATTGGTGGACCATTTGGTATCGAGGCCATATTGTTTGATTTTGGTGTCATCTGACCATAAGACCTTTTTCCACTTTGGCATCAGAATCTTCAAGGTGCATTCTGGCAAAGCTCAAATGAGCCTTAATGTGGCCTTCCTTGAGAAGTGTGACCCTCCTGAACAAGCCACAATGCTGGAGGAGCGCTTGTGAAATTGTTGTCACCTGCACACCATTAATGACCACTCTTTGCTATCAAATCCTGTAACTCCTTCAAAGTGGCCATTGGCCTCTCAGTAGCCTCTCTTACCAGTTTCCTCCATGCTCTTCCATCCAGTTTGGAGGGTCCTAGTCGTACCAAACACTTCTTTATGATGGACGTTACTGAGCTCCTTGGGATTGATGAAGCCTTTGAGATGTTTTTGTCTCCATGTCCTGCCTTATGTCCATCCACAACTCTGTCCCTGAGATCTTCTGAAAGTGACCTGCCACCAAAGTCAGTTGTTTGCTGTCAGTTGCTCTACCAAGCAAGGAAATGATTGGACCAGGAACAGCTTCACTAATCACACTCATTACAACTGAGCACAGGTGGGAGGAAGCCAGTAACCGCAATGGAAATGGGGGGCACTGACACCAGAGTGAGTTTGGGGGGGAGGTGGGGGTCCTTTATGCATCTCAGGATTTCTTGTTTTTGATTTTTTATCATTTTTCTGAACTGTAGCTGTGATATCTTTCACTTGGATATTAGAGGTGGCATTGAGTAAGTAAAGCTGGAAAAAATATTAGTGTTTGTGTTTTCATTTAAGGCTGTAAAGCTAAAAAATTGGGAATATTTCAAAGGGGGGGAATTCTTTTCTATACCCACTGTACATTTACATGTACTAGGAATTTGACTTTGGCACACTTGCCGAAAGAAAGAAAGAAAGATCCCTTATTCACACTGCGTGGATAAACAAATCCCACATAATCAGGACCTGTGCAGATTCACCAGTGAGCTGTTGTTGTGGTGTGAAGTTTTTGTCCTGACTGACCTCATTCTCTCACCAGAAGGAAGTCTCCTAAATCGTCCACGTCCAGGATGGTTATTGTACACTGGATGGTTGTTGTCAGCTATGATCTTACAATTCTGGTAGCATATAAATCTTGGAATGACGGCAAATGGCAGCCAGTCGTGTTCTTTGCATTTTGGGTGAAACACTACAATCTGCCTTTATCTTTGGTGGTGGCAGCAGCATGCCAGACTGTGACAGAGGAAGTGAGAGTGGAATCAATGGTGCCAGCAGAAAAATGCACCACAACGGTCACTGGAAGGTTGAACTTCTTTACTCCTCTGCTGAGCTTTGTCAGTGATTCAACTAATCAGCTCTCACATGCGATGCCGAGCTATAAAACTGCCAAGGTAACAGAAAGACTCCACCATGTTTCCTAGTAAGTGCAGAGTGTGATACGAGTCAGTGAGCTTGGACTCCTTCTGCAATGTATTACCATCTCCACTATCTTCTGCACATTGAGCTCCAGGCAGTACTGGCCGCACCAAGATACCAGATGACTGATCTCCTCCCTGCAGGCAGACTCGTCTCAGTTAGAGATGAGCCCAATGAGGTTGTGCCATTCTGTAAACTTCAAGAGTTGTAGCAGACTGATAGCCAGCAGTCATTGGTGTACATGGAAAGAAGCTGTGGAGATAGCAGACAGTGTTGAGGGAAGCCAGTTTTGATGGTCAAAGGGCCAGAGATTCGTCTCCTCCCCAGCTTCACCTGTTGTTTCCTATGAGACAGGAAGTCTATAATCCATTCAGATGCGAGAGCTTGTTCTTCAGCATGGTTGGAATTACTGTATTAAATGCAGAATTAAAATCTACAAACAAAACCCTGGCGTAATTTAGGAGAATCCAAATGCTGGATGATGCAGCGAAGTTCCATATTAATGCCACTGGCTACAGAACTCTTGACAGACAAGAGGGAGTCAGTGACAGACCCAAGACAGGACAGCATCACCTCTGAAGTGAGGGCCGTAGGTCTGTAATCACCGAGTCCACTTATTCTCACGGTCTTGGCTATGAGAATAAAGCAGGCCGGCAAATAGCAAGTCTTTATCCATATAATAGTAAGCTATATCACCGATCGAGACGATTTAGTTTAAGACAGTTTCACTAAATTCATTCAATAAGTAAATGTAAATAATATAAATCTATGGAAGTGTATTAGGGCCACGGAGAAGAAGAAAAATACACACACAGTGAGGAAAAAAAAAGTTTTTGTTGAGAATAAAACCTTTATTCTCGACATTTCCACTTTAATCTTGACACTTATGTTGAGAATAAAGTCGACATTTCCACATTATTCTCACCGTTTATGTCAAGATTAAAGTCAACATGTTGACTTTATTCTCGTAGTTTGTCATTACAACATCGTAAACCACACTTCATCTTAAAATGAATGTTTAATTTACTAGATTTTCTCAAACCCCGTCATAAGTTAATGTAGCAAACTGAATGCTTTTTGTTAAGTGTTCACCGACCCATGTTAATCGGTATTATATCGAGTATCTATCTTAGCATTCTAAATGTTCTGAGAGCAGGAATATCATGAAATTAATGTATTATGTGTGACGATCGCTGCCTGTGGCGCCTCTCAGTGAGGAGGAAGTGAGTTTAAAAGGTGCATAGCGATTAACAACTGGGTCGGGGAACACAACACAAAGCATTTAATGTGCTACATTAGTTATGATGGGGTTTGAGAAAATCTAGTAAATTAAACATTCATTTTAAGATGAAGTGTGGTTTACGATGTTGTAATGACAAACTACGAGAATAAAGTCAACATGTCGACTTAAATCTCAACATAAACGGTGAGAATAAAGTGGAAATGTCGAGAATAAAATCAACATGTCAACTTTAGTCTCGACATATACGTTTTTTTTCCCCCCACTGTGTCCGTATTTTTTTTTCTTCTCCGTGGCCTTAATACGCTTCCGTATAAATCAATAAGACCTTTAAAAACTTAAATCATTTTTTGTCAAATTGTAGCAAGTCCTGAATACAGTAAACAGTAAAGTTACTTGCCGGTCTAGTGACTGTAGATCACTGGTGCTCATTTTCCAAACAACGCCCCACACTTCATCTCCCGGCGCTTCTCTAATTGTAGCAAAGCCTCCATGCCATGTTTTGCTAGTGATGCCTTGAAAATTTCCAAACTTCAGACTGTAACCCTGAATGTGAGAGACAGAACAGCAAATGTCCAGGTTAGCGTATATCGCATGAATGTGCTCCTTTTCACCCAGCTCAATCCTACGCACATTCACAGTGAATTAAACTTCTGTTAACAACAGTGTGGGGTCTCAGTGCTTACTTTACAACACACGGCACCTACCTGACAGAACCCAAACTAAACAACAGCCTTACCAAAGGACTGCTCCTGGCGCTTCGTTTCCAGACCTTCTCGTAAAACAGGAAGGTGAGGAAACATCAAAAAACAGGACAATCCAATTGATTTGTGTAAAGCAGCCCAAAATCACGCAAGGAGGGCTGCAATGGGCTTTAACAGGCCCTGCCTTTTGACACCCCCCCCCAGTCTTGACACTCTAAGAAGACAAGGAAAACCCTAGTAGGGAATAAAAATGGAAGAAAACTTTGGAAACTCCTGCCCGGGATTTTTTTCCTGCCTTGCGCCCTGTGTTGGCTGGGATTGGCTCCAGGAGACCCCCGTGACCCTGTAGTTAGGATATAACGGGTTGGATAATGGATTGATGGAGGGATGTTTTCCAGACATTAAAAACTGTGTACATTTGAGAGGTGGAAAAAGGTGGTCATGATGCAGAGGGGCCACCGATAAAAGCTTCTCCATCTTAAAATACTTCCTGCTCCAATGGTTTCATATTCTGGGAGAGTGAAGCCCAGTTGGGTCGTTAGCGTATCGGCGATGACTGTTCCCGATGTCCACAACTACTATTATGGTTTACTGGCTGCTGTTCCATGTCACCGTCCTCAACGCACTGCTGATACTTTTACTCCTGCAGAAGTAACCAGAAATACAGTGGTGGGGGGATCATGATCCGATTCCCTGCTGCGTTTGCTAGTTTGCTCACTTTACAAAGAAACAAACCGTCTCTCATTTGGATGCTGGTTTAATTTTAGTGGAGAGAGACAGAATATCAATCAAAAACCCCATGACATCAAAGTCATAAATGGATTTGCATGTCATTGAGTGAAATGAGGATTTGATCCCCTACAGAATTTTGGCTCCCACAGACTGGCTGTGTACCCACGTGGCACACAGATTACAATCAATCAATCGATTAATCGATCAATCACAGAAACCCCTGATCTCATCTCATGGTGTATATGAAGCCCACCTGTCCACAGAATCCATTTCTCCTTTCCAGCCTCTCCACCACCAGGGGCTGTCAAAGGACGTCAGGGACAAGGATGGAGTGGGCTACAAGATCACCAGCCAGAAGCTTGGTGAGAAGGTGACAACTGTTGGTGCGATTATTCAGAAATATAAAATGCCCATCAGTCACCCTCAGTCTGGAGCTCCATGCCAGGTCTTGCGTCATGGGGTGGTGAGGATGGTCATGAGAAACGTGAGGGATCGGCACCAAAACTACACGGGAGGAGCTTGTTAATGATCTGAAAGCAGTAGACCACCAGAGTCACCAACAGCACCATTGGTAACGCACTACGCCGTAACGGATTGACATCTTGAGCAGGGGGACCTTGCGGGCGCTGCAAGAAGGCACAGCTACAGGCCCGGATGTCCACTGGCAAACTTAAGACGGTAAGTGAGGAAACTTACAAATTCAGCAGGGGTGCACTGTCTGCACTTAAGAAAATCATTTGAAGTAAACTGGATAATTGCACTCGGCCGGTCACCAAAGACACTCCTCAATAGCAGGCAGAACCTCCACGATGAAGAGGAGACCTTGGTCTCAAGTGTACGTGCGGACCACTGCCTGACCCCCACACAAACATAACACGGCGAGTTAATAAAAGACTTGTCTTCTCAAAGAACTCCTTTAATGTCCTCTACTAACTGCTTTTGAGTTTTTACACCGGGACTCCGTTTAATAATGCAAACGAGTCTGCACTACTGAGAAAAGCAAATAACTTGAAAGAGCCAAAAGCAAGATCAATATTTGAAATAATAATAGCCGTCAAAATGCAAATAGCCTGCTCCTCCAAACAGCCAATCATGTGACTACGACACACGGCACGTCAAGTGAAAGACTCGGGCTGTGACAGGATTGTCGGTGCACACGTCAGGCCACGTCATCCCAAAGTAAATCCCTTTATGGCAACAAAAAATAATAATAAGGCACCGGACCTTTAATGACCTCTTGGGTACGGCCATCAGCAGTGTGTCTGTCTGCAGAGAGAGGTTTACTGACCTCGGCGGTGACGTTCATGTGACTCTTCCTATGAAGTCAGTAGTCGGATTGGGAGAGCATGGGGGGTCATGAGGTCACTTTAAAGGGGGGTGTGGCGCTCCAGATATCCAAGTTTTCAGAGTCCTGGTGCTTCCTGTGTTGTGAGACACGGACCTGACATGAAGACTGGACTCCTGTGTCTCTTTGGAGACTCTGTGGGTCCTGCTGGTTTGACTTTGTGTTGCTCATGGAGTCCCAAATGAGGCACATGACCTGCATGGTGAGGGACTACGGCCATGTGGTGTGATTCGGCTCATTGTTGAGGACCCGAGTGGCCAAAGGGACGCCCACATAACACCTGACTGCAGCAGATAGATGGGCGGGACTGGACTGTGGGTTGCCAACCAGAGTCCTGAGTTGTTTTGGCATGTGGTGGGTGCAGCAACATGCTGTACCAGTGCATGCCACCCAACATGACCTGACCTGTCACAAAACATGCACAGCCTCAAGATCCCAATACAGCACCCAAGTGCCACAGTTTTAAAATCTGCAGGAACAACATGATGCTGTTCAGTCAACAAGGACCAAAATGGCCAGTGAACGTTTCTAGCTCTTCGTTAAATCAAAGCTCTTGCTCTGAAGAAAGAATTCGGGCTGTTTGAGATAAAAAGAAAAGCCACCGAGCACAAGATAGTTTAATACAATGGCCACCGAGTGTTATGTCAGTATGTGCTCCATGGGCACGGTGCCATGTCATTACTGTTGCCATCAATACATCTTTATTTTTCTACGGCACCTTTCACGAAGCTGCGGTGGGCTGGTGCCCTGCTCGGGGATTTGTTTCCTGCCTTGCACCCTGTGCTGCCTGGGATTGGCTCCAGCAGGCCCCCGCCGTGACTGTAATGGAAGGATTTTTCTCTGTAAAAAGCAAAGGTGAAATAAAGAGAGGGAGGGAATCAGAAGAGCAGATGGGCGTTGGTCGCTTCAGCGCAGAATCAGCTATAGAGACTAATGTTTTGGGAAAAACAGCCGGGAATGTTCTAAAGATACAGCCAAGGCTATGTAAGGAGTTGTTTTTCACTTCGAGAGGCTTTTTTCACATGTAAGCATATTACTGTGTCTTCTGGTATCAGGCACTAGTCTCAAGGCCGAGTAGAAGAAAAATAGCGCCGTGTCCCGTGGAAGGAGGGGGTATGCTGAAACTGATCACTTCTGCATGCACTGCTTCCACGTAGGCCGCTTTTGGGCAAGGACACCTTGTAGCAAAGCTACATAACTTGACAGTCGGGTTGGCCTCCTGGACTGTTTGTCACTTTATTAGGTTGGCTGGAAGGGTGCTTGTAAATAGCCCTCAGGCACCTTTGGTGACGTTTCAGTCTGGGAGGACCCCGCCCGGTAAGTATTCCAGCTGCCTGTTGCCGGCATGAGGTTGCCATAACAACCGAGAGGGGCAAGGATGTTTCGGCGGGAAAATTTTCCTATTTAAGGGGAATGGCGGAACTTTCTTTTATCATCCACTTCCCTTTGGGTTGTGAAGTGTAAGAACCGCTTGCATTTTTCTTGCGGTTGCTACAGAGTGGTGCCCTCTCTGAGGAAGTTAATAAGCACCTTGCATATTTTGGTTTCCTTTAGCCCATTCACTAAAAAATTAAATAAATAAATAATATAAAATAATCATCCATGATGTCTTTAGGGCAATCGGGGCAGGCGATCGCCCGGCCGAGTGACTCCTTGTGTGAAGAAGTGGTAGCCGGTAGCCGCCACGTTGCGGTAAGGGCCCATTCGGCCGTCCGAGAGAGAACGAGCCTGCTGCATTCGATGTACCTGAGTGATTCGCCTGGACCTGATGAGGCGGATAACGATGGCGCTCTGCCCCTGCTTGCTGAGATTACGGAGCGGATCGAAGCACTTCACGAGCGGATCTCATCCATGGCTGACAGCACCCTATCTCGCGAAGACGCTTTGCGAAATTATATAGATGACTCGATAGGAAAAATGCGAGAATATGTGGAGGAGCAGATAATTGGGCTGGAGCGGGATGTTGTGCAATGCCTGGAGAGGCGCGATCAGCTATGGAAGGAACATCTTCGGCGCGAAGTGCGGAGTCATCTGCGTTCATTTGGATCAGTGAACGCGCATTCCACTCCCCGGGAGGCAGTCCGCACTGTGCATTCGTGTACTCCGCCAGCCGTACCGTCCCTTCGCATGGAGTTTCCTAAGTTGGGAGAGTCATATACCTCAGAGGACATAATTAATTTCGTTGAACAGGCAGATGCTTTTCTGTCTGTTGCTCCAATGGGGGAAGATGAACTTTTGGGGGTGATTAATGCCTCCTTGAAGGGACCTGCAAAAAGTTGGTGGCAGGCGAGCAAACAGACCATCCACACCTGGGATGCTTTTAAGAAGGATTTCCTGGAGGCGTTTCTCCCAGAAGATTATGAGGCTGAATTAGAAGAAAAACTTCGGTCCATGGTTCAAGCGCCAACACAGAGCATCCGAGATTTTGCCTATGATTATAGAGCTCTATGTTTGAGATGGCGACCTGAGATGAAGGAAGAAGAAGTAGTCCGCCGAATATTGAATGCCTGTAACCCCCGTTTGGCCGGGGGGCTGAGAGGGATTGTGACGACCGTGGATGGTTTGGTAAAGGTTGGGAGTGCAGTCGAACGTGATTGGGCATCTAACAAAGGCTACTGGGAGAGAGTTCATGCCAGTAAAAAGGAAACCCAATCCTCGAAATCGACCAAGCAATCAAAAGGTGGCCAGACTGAGGCAGGCGTCTCAGTAGTATCCACTATAGCTACCCTCTTGGTGATCCCAGTCCATATTCGAGGCTGGTGTGTGGACGCAGTGGTAGATACAGGCAGCCATTTCACTCTAATGCAGAGAAGCTGGTGGAACAAAATAGCCAGACAGAATGAAAAACTCCTGGCTACCTCGACCATTAAGTTTATCATGGCCGATGGGACTGAGCACGGGCCCTGGGTAAGGTCTCGCTGAGATATGTACTCCATAATGTGGCTTGGAAGATGGATACCTATATTCTGGAGGATACGCACTTGTCATTGCCTTTGCTCCTTGGGCTCGACTCTATCACTGCAGTAAAGATGACCATTCATTTCCATCTTAGAAAATACATGTTGCCAGGCAGTGGGGAGCATCCCTTTGTAGCAAAGGTCCGAGAAGAACTGCATGGGGCATACTTGGGATTTTATGCCGCAGAGTTGGAGGCCTGTGAGACCCTGGATCAGGATATTGTTTCAAACCAGCTGGATGAAGTTAAACCTCTGCTTCGCCGATGGCCGAATGTATGGACGGAGAAGCTGGGGGCAACACAGGTAGTTACCCATGACATACACACCGTGAATGAGGTTCCAGTGCGTCATCGCACTTATCGAGTCTCACCCCTAAAGAAAGGGATTATTAAAGAACATATCGGCAAGATGTTGGAACAAGGGATCATCGAGCCTTCATCATCAGCATGGGCGGCACCTGTAGTTTTGATAAAGAAAGCAGATGGAACATACAGATTCTGTGTGGACTACAGGGGACTTAATGCCAAAACACTCTTGGATGCATACCCCATGCCTCAAGTCCAGGAGATTTTGGAATCCATGCACGGAGCGGCCATCTTTAGTACATTAGATCTACGCAGTGGTTATTGGCAAGTGCGAATGGCAGAAGGCAGCATACATAAGACCGCGGTTTCCACACCAGAAGGTTTGTTCCAATTTCGGGTCATGCCTTTTGGCCTGAAGAATGGGGGGGCAAGTTTCCAGCGTTTGATGGAGCAAGTCTTGCGTGGGTTGATCGGGAAGATATGTTTCGTCTATATAGACGATATTATTGTTTTCTCCCCTGACCTTCACCAACACCTCCGGGATTTGGACCTTGTCTTTCAGCGACTGGGGCAAGCCCAACTGACGTTGAATGTGAAGAAGTGTCACCTCGCACAACCGCAGATTAATTTTTTAGGCCATGTGGTATCAGGAAAAGGCGTAGAGGTTGATCCTAAGAAAACCTCAGCTATTCAAAACTACCCTCCGCCCTCTGATCTAAAAAGTTTACAAAGGTTTCTTGGTCTCGTGGGCTGGTATCATAAATTTATCCCACGGATGGCTGACATAGCTGCCCCACTCAACCACTTGAAGAAAAAGGACATTCCCTGGAACTGGACCACAGAGTGCCAGGAGGCAGTGGACCAATTAAAGGCAGCGTTACAAAGTCCGCCCATCCTGGCTCAACCGGACCAACAGTTAACTTTCCAGGTACACACTGATGCCAGCAATGTAGGGCTCGGGGCGGTCCTCACGCAAAAAGTGGATGGAATGGAGAAGGTGATCGCCTATGCATCGAGGAGTCTGCGTGGCCCTGAAATCAACTATTCTACTTCTGAAAAAGAGTGCTTAGCTGTGGTTTGGGCAATAGAGAAATGGCGTCATTTTTTAGAAGGGGTGGAATTCGAAGTATATACGGATCACAATGCCCTGACCTATATTTTTAATCAACCCAAAGTGTCATCACGCCTTACCCGGTGGGTATTACGCCTTCAATCATTTACATTTAAAGTTTTTTACCGGAAGGGATGCAGCAACATTGTTCCAGATGCATTATCAAGAATACCAGAGATGACAGGAATGGTGTGTATGGCTATAGCACAAAGCCAGTGGTGTGCCCTGCCTTTAAGTTTGCAGGATATAGCAGAAGCTCAAGATACCTGTCCAGCCTGTTTGGAGCTTAAGGAGAGTGTTGCTAAGGCTGAACCTGGCCGCATTCATTTCAAAGAGCTACAAGGGGTGCTATATAGGTCCGTACCATCTAAGAGCGGGGGCACCAAGCTCCAACTGGTACTCCCAGAAAAATATGTACTGGAGTTTCTACACTATTATCACGATAGCCCTTTTGGTGGACACCTGGGGAAGTTAAAAACCCTACTGAGGTTACTAGAAGTGGCATGGTGGCCATCAGTCCGCAGAGATGTATGGGACTACATTAAAAAATGTCAGATCTGTCAAAAGTATAAATCTCCACCTGGTAAACCAGCAGGGGAGCTTCAATCCATGATTCCTTCAGAGCCAGGAGAAATGTTGGGAGTCGACTTAATGGGACCACTGCCATCTTCTAGCACCAAGAAGACTATATTGATGGTGGTAGTCGATTATTTTTCTAAATGGGTAGAGCTTTTTGCTCTGCCCGATGCTAAGACTCACCGGATCTGCACCGTCTTAAAGAATGAGATATTCACTCGGTGGGGGGTCCCTAAGTTCATTGTATCGGACCGTGGTCCTCAGTTCACCAGTGAAATAATGGAAAGGTTATATTTAGCTTGGGGAGTAAAGCGAAAGTTGACAACAGCATACCATCCCCAGAGCAATCTAACAGAGAGGGTGAACCGGACCCTAAAAACAATGGTTGCATCCTACGTTGGAGATTGTCATCAAGACTGGGACAAATGGCTTCCTGAATTACGGTTTGCCATTAACATGGCGGAGCATGAGGCTATGGGTGAAACTCCTGCACTGGTTGCTCTGGGTCGTCAAATTAGAGGCCCACTTGATCGGTTAATGGAATCCGTCCCTTTGCCAGATACACCCCAGTATCGTACGCTGGCAGCCCTAGAGGAGTTACGAAAGAAGGTACGGGCTAGGTTGGTGAGGTCAACCTCAAGACAAGCCAGGTATTACAATGCCCGTCATCGGAAAGTGCACTATGAGATGGGAGACTTGGTCTGGGTTCGAACTCATCACCTGTCTGATGCTGCTCGTAAATTTACCTCTAAGCTTGCGCCCAAATGGCTAGGACCAGCTATTATTTTAAAGCAGCTTGGACCAATTAATTACCGGGTACAGAAAGGGACAAACTCGGAGTCCAAAATAGATACCGTAAATGTAAGCAGCATTAAACCATATTTCGGTCCCCCCTTGGGGAAACTATGTAGCAAAGCTACATAACTTGACAGTCGGGTTGGCCTCCTGGACTGTTTGTCACTTTATTAGGTTGGCTGGAAGGGTGCTTGTAAATAGCCCTCAGGCACCTTTGGTGAAGTTTCAGTCTGGGAGGACCCCGCCCGGTAAGTATTCCAGCTGCCTGTTGCCGGCGTGAGGTTGCCATAACAACCGAGAGGGGCAAGGATGTTTCGGCGGGAAAATTTTCCTATTTAAGGGGAATGGCGGATCAAGGAGGAAAAAAAAAAAAAGAAAGAGAATCAAGAAGGAAGGAAAAGGCTGAAGGCAAGGAGTGACTATCCGCGCTTAAAGGATCATTCTGGATCTTTCTTCACCCAGGGACGTCTGCTATTTGTGGGTGGCCACCCCGAATAAATAATCCGGTGACGAATCCCCGAGAAGAGGCCAGGTTGGTGTTCTCCGGGTGCTCCCGTTTGGTGAGTCAGATTCGGAATTTGCATTTCCTTCGTGATAGTCCGAGGAGAAGCCGTTTCCACCGAAGGAACTGAACTGGATTTATTTTCCTTATAGGTGGATTAAGTACATTTTTCTTTTTTGACATTTCGGAGAACATTATTATTATTATTATTATTTTATTATTATTATTATTTTCTTTTGTTCATTGTCTACGTCGAACCGGGGATTCGGATTTGGGCGCTGGGGAGGGCGTCTGGGAAAGGGATTCACTATGAGCACTCAGGCACGTAAATGTAAATAGTAAATGTTAATATATTTTCATTCCCACTTTCCTTTGCGTGAGATTTTTTTTTTCCAGTTATATAAGGACGTGCATAGGGGACAAGAGGGGCCGAGGACCGAATATGGTAATGCTGCTTTAACTTTCTTTTATCATCCACTTCCCTTTGGGTTGTGAAGTGTAAGAACTGCTTGCATTTTTCTTGCGGTTGCTACAACCTAATTAGTATATAAGGGAAGGTTCCGCCCTCAGTTTCTTTGGAAGCTCAATCGTGGGGAATGTGCACACCTGTTTGGTATTTGGGACCAGGCACGAGTTGATCCTCTGACGAGACTGACATGTGGGCTCCCTCAGTCTACTGGTCTAGGATGATAGCTTTGTTTCTTTTGATATACTGTAAGCATAAGTTTGTTTTTATTACTGTAAGCATATATTTGTTTCTATAATCTATCGCTACTGCATTATATGTATTTAAATGTTATAACTGAATAAGTAAATTTTATTGAAGTATTGGACCTTCTCTCTCTGATTCTTGCCTACTTATGTTTTAATCCCTTGAACCATTTTCCCAAATCAAAACAGTGACCCTGTGTTAAGATATGGCGGGTTGGCGAAGGACTGACTGGCTCACTTTTCACAAAGTGGGTCACCACAAAGCAAGCAGGAGTCGAACTCACAATAGAAAGAGGCCTGAAAGTCAGAGAACCTTCCGCATTAGTCTTTTGTACAGTTAACAGGTACGAGTGTTTGTTGTCTCCATGCCAGTCTGTATCATTGGAATGGCGTCCAGAACATCATTAGATACGCTGATGAAATAAGAACTGATGTGCTCACGACAGGAGTAAAGACGTGGCGACTGCGTCCCGGTCTGTAATCTAAAACTCGCTCCCATCACAAGATGTCCTCCAGCACTGCGTACTTTATTACTGTTTGTTCTCTTTTGCTCACACAGTTCAATTATTTACATTTCCTTTGGGGTTTGCTGCTTTTTTTCCAGAAGTTTCTATGAGTCTATCGTGATTCTATTCCTATTGTATTCTTCTGAATATTTGTGAGCTGCACTGAGCGTTGCATATTATTATTATCACTGGGGTTGAAGTGTCAGTGTTTTGATTTGGGAAAATGGTTCAAGGGGTTCTTTAGAATAAGTGGGCAAAAATCAGAGAGAAGAGGTCCGATACTTCAATAAAATTTACTTATTCAATTATACCATTTAAATACATATAATGCAGTAGCGATAGATTATACAAACAAGTATATGCTTACAGTAATATATTAAAAGAAACAAACTTATGCTTACAGCAATATCAAAAGACACAAACTTGTGCTTATCAAAAGACCCAGAGCCATCATCCTACACCAGTAGACTGAGGTAGCCTACTTGCCAGTCTCGTCAGAGGATCAACTCATTAGCCTAGTCAAAGGTACCGGGCGGTGCGCACATTCCCTACGGGTGAGCTTCCAAAGAAACTGAGGGCGGAACCTTCCCTTATATACTAATTGTGTGTCCTTGCCCCAAAAGTGGCTTACCTGCAAGCAATGTATACAGAAGTGATCAGTTTCAGTACACACCCTTCCACGGGACACGGTATTGTTTTTCTTCTACTTGGCCCTGACTAAGGCAAGTGCCTAGTGCTAGAAGACACAGTAATATGCTTATATGTGAAAAAAGCCTCTCGAAGTGAAAAACAACTCCTTACATAGCCTTGGCTCTATCTTTAGAACATTCCCGGCTGTTTTTCCCAAAACATCAGTCTTTGCAGCTGGCTTTGCGCTGGAGCGACCAACGCCCATCTGCACTCCTGATTCCCTCCCTCTCTTTATTTCACCTTTGCTTTTTACAAAGAAAAATCCTTCCATTACAGTCAGTCATTAGGTATTGTGATAGTAGAGGGCACTGTCACTCCTCCAAACCTGCAGACAACACATCCAGACGCCAGTTAGAAGTACCAGAATTAATTTTAATGAAGCACCTCCACCTCCACAATACTCAATAATAATCAATGATCACAATAATAAATCCTCCTCTCCACCCGGCAGCTCCGTTACACTTCCTCCCAACTCCGGCTCAGCTTGCTGGGTTTCCCACAATCCTTTAAATAGTCTGTGACCCGGAAGCGCTCCTGTAGCACTCCGATAGCACTTCCAGGTCAGATGAAGATTGATATTTTTCTTCAGCCCAGAAGTACTTCTGTCCTTCCGTCCCTGTGACTTGGGAGTACTTCTGGGTTATAATTGAAACAATAATCTTCTGGTCTCCCTGCAGCGTCCCCTGGCTGCCCCCACGGTATCCAGCTGGGCTGTGCAGCTGAACTCCATCTCCCATGATGCCCTGGGGGAATCCGGGGCACCTCCATGTTGCAGGGAGGACTCCATCTAGCAGTGTGGATGTATTGGCCAGGATAAGCTGCCAGCCATCTCTCACAGTATCAATGCATGCAGTAGGTGTGCAGCTATTTAATCGAGTGAATAATCGAGTTCATAAGGGTCATTTACGAATGTTTGGGAAAAGAAAAAACTCAAAACTCAAAAATAAAACTCACACCCCCTACTTAGCAGAGAATTGGAGGCTGCAACTGAAAGCAATGAGCACAGTCACTGTAAATCAAAGGAGGTCCGCACCCAACGACCAAAACAGCAGAAAAACCAAACACACAGCGTCGAGTAGAACATCTGGGGGGGAAGAAATGGATCAGATATGGAGACTGGCAGTTATTACATGAAAAAATGACAGAATTAGAAAAAGAAAAGTGTTGGGTACTGGGACCAGTTCTACACAATGTGAACCAGTAAGCTACAAATGCAAACTGGGCAAACATCCCTATGCCAACATGGCCGTTTCTTCTAGGACAGGGGGTCTGTAGAATTGGTCCTGGAGGACCAAATCAGTTTGTGAATCACAAGTCAGTTCTTGCTATTGAAGCACCGATTGCTCAATTCACATTTTAGGTTGCCTCCCCACCCTTAACTACTCATTTTAGTCTTAAACAGCTGGCATTGCATTGTTTTGTTTTAATTCAATAGTGTGAGATATGCTAGAAAATGCAGACAGACATCCAAAGTGCAATTGCAGGTGAACAAAATATTTTTTGTGATGTTTTAATGCAAAATGTGAGTTGTGAACACCAACATTCTGTAAATGTTCAGGCGAAACGAGCTTATTCAGTTTGTTTGGGTTGAAATAAGCGATGAGAAGAAATGTTAGAAAACATGAGGAGCTCGCGGCCATTTCATCCATCCATTATCCAACCCGGTATATCCTAACTACAGGGTCATGGGGGTCTGTTGGAGCCAATCCCAGCCAACACAGGGCGCAAGGCAGGAAACAAACCCCGGGCAGGGCGCCAGCCCACCGCATGGCAAACACACACACACCAAACACACACAGGGACAATTTAGGATCAGCAATGCACCTAATCTGCATGTCTTTGGACTGTGGGAGGAAACCCACACAGACACGGGGAGAACATGCAAACTCCACGTAGGCGGGACCCGGGAAGCGAACCCAAGTCTCCTTACTGCGAGGCAGCAGTGCTACCCACTGCACCACCATGCTGCCCACTCTCGGCCATTTTCATTTTGTAAAAGTAGCTCACAGGGAAAGGTTGTAGACGCTTGTTCTACATGAACCACCCAAAAAAAATAAAACAGAGAATAACTTCTAGAATAAGCGAAAGAATCAACTGTTTGGAAAACCTAACAAGCTCCTTACCATTTGCATGCTGTTACGCGGTGCCTCGTCTTACATCATACGTGTATACTGCTGCCTGTTCTACCTGAACAATTCAATGTCCCTTCCATCAGTCCACAAAGCATCGCGTGTCAAGATGCTCTTCGGCAAACGGCAGGCGTGCAGCGATGTTCCTTTGGAGGACCGTGTCCTAGCACGGACACCATACCTGATCAGTGTCTTCGACTCACGGACAGAGGGACACCATACCTGATCAGTGTCTTCGACTCACGGACAGAGATGTTCACCTGCTCAAATGGTCCCTTCAAGCTTTGACACGTTACTTGTGGGGTCTCACCGAGTGTTGCGCTTTTCAGATCATCTTGGCTGGACACCCACCTCTGACGAGAGCAGGCTGAGTACTAAATCTCCTCCACTTATGCAGTTTGTCTACCTGTGGACTGATGGCTACTTAAACACATTGAAACGACTCTGTCAGCCTTTCCAGCTTCATGCAAATCAACAATTCTTACTGCAGATCAGTCCTGGAGGGCCGCAGTAGCTGCAGGTTTTCTCTTTTCTTAATTAGTGACCTGTTTTTGCTGCTAATGGACTTCTTTTGAATGAATTGTAATTGAATTGTTTTTTAAGTTTCGTTCCTCTGAATGTCTTCATTTCTTTCCTTCAATGGCACCCAAACAGAAATGAAATGTGAAGTGAGTGAGCTAACAGAAGACCACCTAAGTCAGGGCCTCAAACTCCAACCAGTCGCTAAATGAGGCGCCGAGTCTTGTCGTTCATTAAACTCGTTCTTTAATTCTGTGCTCTCATTGCTTAATAGCAGACATTTTTTTTAAATTTATTGATTTTCACTTTTCTGTTCAAATGTTTTGGGGTCCTGAGCAGATCAACATTCTCGAGACCTCCGCCCTTTTTATTTTCAGATAGTGTGCGATGGTCACAGTTTGCCGGTCCTCTTTTAGCTCATTTTGTATCTCATTCTTGTTTGGCTTCTAAATAAGAAAAAAGAAACAATGAAGGGGCCCAAGTCTTTAACAGCAGCTCAATTACAAAGAACTCAAAAGAAGTGAATTAGGATCAAAAACAGGTCACTGATTAAGAACAGGGTGAGAATGAAAACCTGCTGCCAGGACTGGAGTTTTGTACGCTCGGCTCTCTTTATTTTGCGAGGCATGGTTCACATCAGCAGATGCTCCTTATGATTAGCCAACTCAAAATGCTCGAGTCTTTATTGGTCACCGATTAGACTTTGTGTTTGCCAACCCCAGACTTGTTCATCAGCCTTGGGCTTACAGACATCTGTGAAGGTGTGAATGATGTATTCATTATGTACAAGAACAATCCAATAATTTGTGTTATTACGGTAGTTAAAACTAACTGTTTTTGTTCATTCTTGTAACTTTGATGAAGATCAGACTGTATTTTACTTCAAATGTATACAAAAATGTGGTTATTTCCAAAGGGTTCACATACTTTTTTCTGAATCCAATTTGCATCTCTTTTTTTAAGCCTAGTGATATGCAAATAAGTGTTTTATTTTACTGTTTTGTTACACTAAAATATGCTTAAACTATCACAGAGCTCATAAACACAAGGACGAGGATCACCCAAACTAGGACACAATTTGAATGTGTCATTATTGGAGCCGGAGGGCAGAAGAGCGGAGAGCCGAGCACTGCATCAACATGCCATTCTATATTAAATTGGACACTAGTCAAGTATCGTGCTTGTTCTTTCTGCAAAAACACAGCAGACGTTCCTTGCAAGACATAAAAAATGACAGGGTCAAGAGGTCCAGAGAAGCTCCATGGTTTAAAAGCAACAATGAAAGTCTGAGAAAAAAAAGAAATCAGTCAGCGTTCTCGTTTCGTGCCGCAGGGTGGTTCAGTACAGTAGTCCAGTGTCCGAGTCCTGACCGCAGATCCTGCTCTGTGTGCACCAGGACACAACAAAACAGTCACAGTTGGCACTAAACGAAATCCTTTTCATTTACTCTAACATCATCAGACCATCTTCTTCTGCAAGGAATGATGGAGTCATTTTTATTCCTCCCTTTCTTATTCTACCCACACGAAAAAACTTTCTTACTTCCACCTCCATAACATATCCCATGTTCTCTCATTCCTCTCTTTTTCCGATGCTGAGAAGCGTGTCCGTTCTTTTATGACATCCTACAAGGACTACTGGAACTCCCTACTGGCAAGTGGCCCTTCTGAACTGCCATCACAGCCCTAAACTCTGCTACAAGAGTCCCGACACAGCGAGCACATCACGGCCGTCACCAGCTCCCTGTGGCACATTCTACTGTTGAGCCATAAAGCTTTAAATGGCCTTGCAGCGGCCCACATTGGTGGCCTCCTCCATCACTCGGCTCCTGCTAGCACACTAAGGGTCACTGATTCTTGTTGTGCCCCAAGCTACCCTGTGCTCTAGGGGTGGCGGGGCCTTCAGCTCTGCAGTGCCCAGACTTTGGGACGACCGCCCGAAATTAATGAGATCAGCTGACTCAGTAAACTCTTTTAAAAAAAAACAACATCAATGTCATTTGTTCAGGAACTGACTGTGACATTCTGGCCCTTCTCTCTGTTTACCCGCTCTGTCCAGAAGATCAGGATGATTGCTGTTTGTCTCACATTGTATTTATTCTGGTTTATTTTATAAGCTTCAAAGTTTCTTATATTGTCTCTAATTAGTCATTTATGTGGAGGTTATGTTTGCACTTAGGCTAATGGTCTCGATCCACTGGACTAATTCACTTCATCATTTTAAACACTTCAGTCAGGTCTCCTCTTCATCTCCTGACAAGGCTCAGCTCTTTGAATCTTTCCTCGTAACTCATCCCCTGTAGCCCTGAATCAGCCTGGTCGCTCTTCTCTGGACTTTCTCTTGTGCTGTTATGTCTGGTGGGCCCAAAACTGCCCCCCGGACTCTAGATGAGGCCTCACCAGTGTGTTACAAAGCTGTGACTTGTACTCCACACATCAAGGCGCTATATAACCTGACATTCTGTTAGCCTTCTTAATGGCTTCTGAACACTGTCAGGAAGTCGATAGCTTAGTCCACTACAACTCCTAAATCCTTCTCATAAGGTGGACATTTGCTTGTCAGACCTTCCATTATGAATTAAAATCTAACAAATGCCAGCATTAGGCTCAGCTCTTTGAATCTTTCCTCGTAACTCATCCCCTGTAGCCCTGAATCAGCCTTGTCGCTCTTCTCTGGACCTTCTCTAGTGCTGTTATGTCCTTTTTGGAGACCAAAACTACACCCAGGACTCCAGATGAGGCCTCACCAGTGTGTTACAAAGCTGTGACTTGTACTCCACACATCAAGGCGCTATATAAGCTGACATTCTGCGAGCCTTCTTAATGGCGTCTAAACACCAACTGGAAGTTGCTCATGTAAAGTCCACCACGACTCCTAAATCCTTCATATAAATTGGACTTTTGATTTTCCGACTGCCCATTGTGTATTCAAACCTCACATTTTTCCTTCCTAAATGAGATTCTTTACACTTGCTGATATTAAACTTCATCTGCCACAAACCTGCCCAGGCCTGTCTGCTGTCTCTGTGATGTTTCAACGGACTCTCAATTGTCTGTCAATCCACCCAGCTTCTTATTTACAGTATATTTATAATTATTAATCCATCCTAATCCCACAGATGTCTATGACGTTAGATTAACTGACAATTTACTCTGTGTGGGTGTGTGTGGGAAGTGTACCCGCCTTGCTGTCATTACCACCAGGGTGGGCAGACACCAGCTCTTCACATTATGCAAGTATAAATTAGGGATGGATGGGTGGATGGAGTCCCAACAAGTGTAATTGTGTGTCAACAGCTGTGTTATTTCACTCATTCATTGTTGTGTTGAGAAATTAAGAACCCAAACTGTTGACAAGTGGCACCAACTTTATGAACAGAGCACCGGTGAGACAGATATCCATTAATTTTAGGGACCGCCCTTATTCCAGATCAGGGGTCCACCGTGCCAGAGCCCACAGTATCTCAGCAGCATACCGTGCAAGACCACACTGAGTACATTCACCCTGTCAGCTGCCAGCCACCCTAAGCAGTCTGTGTTGCGATGAATGGTGGGACTCCGGTGTACCCAAGTGCAATGTGCAAACACCACGGCGGTGTTCAGGTGGTGAGTTCAAAATGACATGCAGTTAGATAGATAGATAGATAGACAGATAATGAAAGGCACTATATGATAGATAGATAGATACTTTATTAATCCCAAGGGGAAATTCACATAATCCAGCAGCAGTATACTGATACAAAGAAACAATATTAAATTAAAGAGTACTGCAGACATGAGAGCCCCCGTCCAGATCGCCTCTCTGGTGGGCAGGCTGTTCTATCCAACAGACAACTGGACTTTGAACCTCAAAACTGCTAGCTGGGACTACAAGCCTGGCGTATGTATTTCGATCTTGTCACTTAGTCCTCCTGCCCTAACGGTACATAAAGATCTTCACTAAAATGTTCAAATTTGAAAGTCACGACTCAAAGCCGAAGAAGCCCAAAGTGAAAGTCTCGTTTACAGAGAAGCGCGTGCGCATAGCGACACCATGGCAACATTTAAACGGTCAGGGGGCTCACGGACGGGACTTGTCGTCGACTGTCCTTTTAGCGGGGGTGTTCTGTGCATTCCGCCGCCGCTGCGCTTACCTTTAATCTTCCTCGGCAGTGAAATCTCGCAGACGGGTTCGCCATCAGAAGTCTCTCCTTGAGCAGGTTGCTTCCGTAAGCAAAGTAATAGAAAAAGTCGCCCTCATTGTCACTTGCCATGCTAGGTGCCAATAGCCCAGACGCGGTGGTACTGTAGCCTCGCTCCACTGAAGTCTTCGAGGATGCGACACGAATCTGAGCGCCTGCACAAGCTTTTCGATCGATGGAGTTAACGGTTCTCGGCAAAATGGCGCTCTGAATGTGCATTAAAAAAGAGCAAGTTCTGGGTACGTTACGCCATTGCATCCCAAACAGGAAGAGCTGTCCGCCTGTGACGGGAGGCGGGAGGAAGACAGCGGCGGTACGGTACCTACGCGACCGGAAGCAGGCGGGCACGATACGCGCGGAGCTGCAAGCCCAGTGGCATCCGGCCGCCAGGCAGTGACGTCACAGGGGCGGGAAGAGAGTCCGCCGGAGGGGAGAAGAAAGCGAGGATGGAGAGAGCGGCAAGGGTCGCCAGCAAAGGGCGTCTGTGACAATAGGTGACATATTAAGGCACCGGGTATTAGAAGGGATGGTGCTGGCTTTGGACGCCAAACATAAAGATGCTGATCCTCGCCATGGGGAAGGTGGTGTTGGTGTTCACCATTAGTAATAGTGGGTGCAATAATGAAGTTGGCACTGGGAGACGGGATTTTTCTCATATAGAGAGTGTTATACAGCTGCTGGATACCACAGAGATACCACAGAGAGGCTGGCATGCTGTGTGTTGCAGCTGGCACGTTATTCTTGCACACTGTTGATGACTGGGCTGACACGTCGAGGCGACTGCTATGGGTGAATACAGTAGTGAAGTTGATGCAGACATAGCCTGGCATTGGTTGACATGTTGTGAGGCCAACATAGCGACACTGGTACTGGATGGTCATAAAGTAATGAAGGCATTGGCTTTGGATAACACGCCACTGATATAAAAAGGCAGATGTGTGCCCTAACCGGGTTGATGCTGGTGACAAAAGGAAATATAAGCGGCATAGGCTGGCAGCATCTGACAAAGTGAGAATGCTGTTATTAGATTATATAAACTTTATTAATCCTCAATGCCCACAGCAACAGAAACATAAAAAAATTCAGACTCACAGAACAAATAATACAATATGTCAGTAGATATCATAATGTACCCGTTAAAGCAGACTAGAGCAGGCAGGCAAAGGGTTGGAGCGCCAGCCGGCTCACCTCGCAGCGGCCAAATCGAAACGTAAATATGGCTCAGTCTTAACAGTGGGCTATGAAACTCTGTCCTCCTCTCAAAAGGGTCAAACAGTCATGCCACATCCCTTGGATGGCACCTTTTTACATTCATTGCACTGGCAGGGGCGGTGTCTTCTCAGAGCATTATGGGCAGGGCCAGGTGTTGTCCTTGGACAGACATTCAAAGGTATGGGGGAAAGAGAAGAGGGCATTGGTGTCAGTGCCCCCTCTTGTCCCGGGGTGGACCTGCTTACCTCACTAGAGCCAGGAAGGTGGTCTCCAGTCACATATGTACAGTATGATGTTAGATAAATAAAAGTACTTTGTGGAGAAATAACAAAATAAATTTGAAGAGTGCATGGATTTAGTCTGGGACAGCAGGTATTGTCTTGTCCTCACCGCTGCTTGTGCACCCGAGTTATTGTCAAACACTACATGCCGAGGGGCACTACAGTCACTAATGCAAGTTACTGTGACTTGCTGGAGACAACAACAACATTTATTTATATAGCACATTTTCATACAAAAAAATGTAGCTCAAAGTGCTTTACAAAATGAAGAATAGAAAAATAGACACAAAATAAAAGACACAATAAAAAATAAAAATAAGTCAACATTAATTAACATAGAATAAGTAAGGTCCGATGGCCAGGGGGGACAGAAAAAACAAAAAAAAAAAAATTAAATCTGCAGGGGTTCCAGGCCACAAGACCACCCAGTCCTCTCTGGGCAATCTACCTAACATAAATGAAACAGTCCTCTTTGTATTTAGGGTTCTCATGGAAGGACTTGATGATGATGGTCACGTAGACTTCTGGCTTTCAATCCATTAATGTTGGAGCATCATCTGTCATCATCATCATGGACCACTGTCAAGTCAAGTCAAGTTGGGGAGCCTGCACTGGTACAGCACGCTGGCACACCCACTACACGGCGAAACAACTCGGGATCCCAGTTTGCAACCCCCAGGCAGACACGCCAGTCCAGTCCAGTCCCACCCTCCGGAAATGACCCTCTATCTGCTGTAGCCAGGTGTTGTGTGGGCGACCCCTTGGCCTGGTCCAGCCACTCGGGTCCTCAACAATGAGGATCTTACGAGCTGATCACCCTCGGGGAAACGCGCCACATGGCTGTAGTGCCATAACTGACGCTCCCTCACACTGCAGGTCATGTGCCTCATTCGGGACTCCATGAGCAGCACAAAGTCAAACCAGCCATACCCAAGGATTCTCAGGAGAGACACAGTATCAAAGGAGACCAGTCTTCGTTTCAGGTCACTGGATAGAGTCCATGTCTCACAACCATATAGCAAGACAGGAAGTACCAGGACTCTAAAGACTTGGACCTTTGCCCTTTTGCAGAGATATTAGGAGCACCACACACCCCTTTATGACCTCATGACCCCCCATGCTCTCCCAATCCGTCTACTGACTTCACAGAAAGAGTCACCAGAGTCATGAATGTCACTGCCAAGGTCAGTAAACCTCTCGATGAGGTCGCCACTCTCTCCACAGACAGACACTCTGCTGATGGCCGTGCCCAAGCGGTCACTAAAGACCTGGATGTTGGTTTTTATCAGGACCCTCACAAGCCCAGACACTCAGACTCCTCACTCAGTTTCTGAAGACCCCCGATCAGAGCCTCCATTGAAGATCACAGCATCGTCAGCAAAGTCAAGATCCATGAGTCTTTCTTCACCGACAGATGCCCCCCAGCCGCTGGACCACACGACTCTGCTCAACACCCAGTCTATACAAGCATTGAAGAGAGTAGGAGCAGAACACACACACCGCTGACGGACCCCAGAATCAACTTGGAAAAACGCAGAGGTCCTGCCTCCACTCTGCACAGCACTCACAGTACCAGTGGACAGGCCGGCCATGATATCCAGCAACCTCCATGGGATCCCGCAAGCCCTCAGGATGTCCAACTGTGAAGCCTGCTATTCGATCCAAGCAGTGGGGACTGCTGTCTCAAGGATGAGACAATGCCCACCTACACACACACTGCCATGAACACCAAGGCTTGTCTGGAGAAACTGAAGTTTGAGGTTTCGCCACATCTTCCGTATTCTGCAGATTTGGCACCGTGAGATTTCCTTTTTGGATCACTAAAAAAAAAAACATCTGGGTGGTCATAGCTTCAAAACAGATGATGACATGAAGAAAGCGGTGCACGAGAGGTTGGCGAGGACAAGACAAAACCTTTTATTCTGCTGGAATCCGGGTACTGCCAGGCAGGTGGCACAAGTGCATTGTGATGGGTGGACACTTCATTGAGAAATTACCTTATCGTTTTTTTGCAGGTTCAGTCCATTTTATAATACAGTAAATCCCATTTTCTAACTTTAGCTTGACTCCCCCTCATGTCTTGCTGCTTTTCTATCACTGCCACTGATTTGAGTTGACAAGAAATGAGAATTGACCTGAACAAGGCTGGAGCTGGAGATGAAATTTGTAAATTGACAAAGTCAAAATTAGAGGCAGTGAGAGTTCTGGAAACCTCAGCCAGCTGGCCACCTACCTGGTCATTCTGTAGTGGAGTCGCTGCTGGGCTGTCCAATCAAATGATTCCAGTGCTGCTTTATCTCAGGTGACATTTCCATGGACAGGAGAGCAGCCAGTGGCACCACATCAGAATACTGAGAAGAAAACCAGAACAGAGGAGAGTTAGTAACAGTTTGTGATACTTGTGTTTCTGTGCAATGCAGTATTCACAGCTGGTCAGCAGCTCTAGTCAGGGTATGCCAGACTAAAGTCACACGTCTTCAGCCTGAGACTGAGGGGGCACCCCTTATATTAGCATGCAGATCAGTCCATGGCTTTGAGACCCTAGAACTAGAAGCTCGATCTCCACCATTAAGCAGACTGGCATCTTGAGATCTCATTCTGCACTAAGGTTTGGAAGTAATGGTAAGTTCAGATCAGTAAGCAGAACCACAGCCATTTAAGGCTTTATAAGTTAAAAGGAGGATTTTGAAATCAGCCCTAAGCTGGGAGTCGGTGTAAGGATTTAAGAACTGGAGTTACGTATGTGTTCATACTTTCTGGGTCCTGTAATAATTCTTCCAGCAGTATTTTGAACGAACTGAAAGCTGTATAAAGAACGACTGGAACAGGCAGAGAACACCACATTGCAGAAGGTGAAACTCTCACTTTACCAGTCGATCTACGTCCTTACACTCACCTGTGGTCCGGAGCTTTGGGTAATGACCAAAAGAATGAGATGGTGGGTGCAAGTGGCTGAAAGGAGCTTTCTCCACAGGGTGAGAAGGGCAGACATCTGGTAATAGAGCCGGTTACCCTCCACATCGAGAGGAGCCAGTTGGGGTGCTTCAGGTAAATCCTGCACAGGACAGAAACTCAACCTTACTCAGCACATAGAAGATGGTTTTGAAAAAGGAATAATCACAGGAGCAGTATTTGTAGACCTCTCAGCTACATATGACACTGTGAATCACAAGATGCTCCTCTCAAGGATCTACTATATGACACACGACTACCACCCAGTGCAAGTCATCCAATCGCTACTGGAAAACAGGCGACTCTACATAGAGCTGTGCAAGAAGAAGAGCCGCTGGAAGTACCAACGGAATGGCCTCCCGCTGGGTAGTGTGCTGTCACCGACAGTATTCAACATCCACCCCAAATGCAGGAGCTTCTTATACGCTGACGATCTTTGTGTAACAGCACAGGAGAAAGATGTCACTACCATCGAGAATGTCCTTATGTCTGCTCTGTCAAATCTCTCAACCTACTACTTTCAAAATTCTTGAAAAAATAGCGGCTATTCAACTTCATTCTCATTAATCTCAAAATAATCTGTATGATCAGTTCCAGTCCCCTCCACGGTATAGAAACGGCACTTATAAAAATTACTAATGACCTCCTGATGGCAGCTGATTCTGGGTTAATTCCTATTCTCATCCTTCTTGATCTGAGTGCAGCCTTTGTCACTCTTTGTCAAACGACTCTTCTCAATAGATTATCTTTGATTGGCATTACCCACACTCCACTAGACTGGTTCAGATCCCACCTCTCAGGCCGCATTCTGTTTGTTCAGCTTAAAACTTTCACATCCCAACCCACCGCTGTTACTTCAGGTGGGCTCTGTCCTGGGACCCCCCCTTTTCATTATTGACCTCCTTCCCCTTTCATAAATATAACATTATCTTCCACGGTCACGCTGATGACCCCCAGCTCTACCTCACTAAAACCTACTGTTTCCTTTCCACCCTCCTCACTTACTGATTGCATAGCAGAAATCAAATCCTGGTTTTCATCAAACTTTCTTAAATTAAATACAAGTGACAAGACGGAGGTTCTGCTCATTGGTACAAAATCCACATTATCCAAAACTGATCATTTTTCATTTGTTATTGATAATTCCCCACAGGTGTCATCCTTGACAGTTCTTTATCCTTTCAGTCCCACATCAGTAACATCTCCCGGTCTTCATATTTCCACTTGCGTAACGTTAATCGTATTCGCCCGTCCCTCGCTCCTCACACCACTGCTATCCTTGTTCACAGCCTTGTCACTTCTTGTCTCGATTATTGCAATTCCCTTTCTTTGGTCTTTCTCGCAAATCTCTTTCTAAGCTTCAACTGGTCCAGAATTCAGCTGCCCACCCTCATCATTACTAGACCCCCTCTATTCACCATATTTCTCTCATCCTGCAGCAGCTTCATTGGCTTCCAGTTCAGGTCCAAATTCAATTCCCAATTCTCCTACTAACGTTTAAGTCTCTCCACACCCTCGCCCCTCCATGTTGCCATTCCCTCCCGCACCCTCAGATCCTCTTCCTCCATCCACTTGACTCTCCCCTTTGTCCGTCTTTCCACCATTCAGTTGCTCTGCTCCCCAGTTTGGAACTCACTGCTATCTGAGCTTATAATCATTGAATCATTTTCACTTTTCAAATCTAAACTTAAAACTCATTTGTTTAAGACGGCTTTTTCTCTTTGATTACAATTGCTCTGTCTGATTTGAACTTCTGTATTTTACTTTTGTTTAGAATCTATTGTTCGGTGTCCTTGAGTGTTTAGAAAGGCGCCTACAAATAAATAAAATGTATTACAGTATTATTATTAGTAAGAACTATCTGAGAGCAAATCCGACCAAAACACAGACAACTGCTTTCCATCTGCACCACTGGGAAGCAAACCATCTGAACCTTACGTATCTCGGAGTCACCTCAACTGGACCTTGACCTATAAAGATCACATGGAAAAGATGAAAGCAAAAGTTAGTGTTTGTAACAAAATCCTCAGAAAACTTGCCAACACCAGATGGGGCGCCAACACAACAACCCTGCACTCCACAGCAGAATGTGCTAGTCCAGTTTGGGAGTGGCCATCACATGCCAAAAAACCTGACCCTGTGCTCAACGAGAGCTGTCGCTACATCACAGGATGCCTAAAACTGACACCCATCAACACCTTCTACATCCTGGCCACCATTGCTCCCCCATTCATAAGAAGAAATGTAGCAAGCAAACAGGAAAAACATAAGGAACTAGAGGACCCCTAACACCCACAATCATATGGCCGTATCAATGTCGCCAAACGCCTCAAATCTCGTAAAGGCTTTATGCTCAAGAGACCTATAGACTCGACGGCAACAACAACACAGTTGGACTTGTGGTGCAAACACATCAGAAATATCAACACGATCAATGGCATTAGCACAGAAGTGAGAGGACATCTACCCGCTGGCGGTGACCTACACTGGCCAACATGGTAAAACCTTAACCGCCTGCGCACCAGCACTGGCAGATCCAAAGTTAACATGACCAAGAGGGGATACTGCATGGAAAGACAGACCATGGAACACCTCCTGATCTGCCCACACCTGGATGAACCACGTACAATGGAGGACCTCACCGCGGCCACGGGCAGAGCCATAACCTGTGCTCGCCATTGGAATGGCATATGAAACTAAGACTGCTGCCCATGAGACCCCATTTGGTCTAAAAAGAAAGGTGTAGCTGGAGGTCATCTGCATACAAGTGAAAATGAATGTGAAGTTTTCTAATGAGAGTTTCCAATGGAAGCAAGTAAAATTCTGAGCCCTACGGGACAGCATATTTAGGTCAAGGTATCAAGGCGCTATACAACCTGACATTGTGCTAGCCTTCCTGATGACTTCTGAACACTGTCTGGAAGTTACTCGTGAGACGTCTACATTGTGACTCTAAGTGAGCCACTTCATCTGCCGGCACTTCATGGAAACACTTGGATGGCCCTAATAAAACGCCCTGGGATGTTGTTCAGTGTGGAGTGGTGCTCTCTAAAGGGTCAAGATCAAAGATCATACACTCACCATGTCATCCCGAATGATCTGCCTGGCCTGCCGTCGCTCAAAAGACAGAAGCGAGTGTGGTGTTTATATGACTTTTAAGTGACTCTGGGTGACAAAAACTACCTAAATAAATGTCTGAAGAAGGGACCTAAGTTGCTGAGTTTGCTTTGCATATTGTCATCTTTTTAGTTAGCCAATAAAAAGGGTCATTTTGCTTGACTTCTCCCTAAATAAATTAAAGAATTAATTGTCCAGGCCATTTTATTCTGTACAAAAATGTTGGATAAAAAAACGAATAATTTTACGCAGATGCCAACTACAGTAAGTAAACCCTTTATCAAGCAGATATGGCGACAGTCCATAGCACTCGTTCTTTCATGTAGTGACTGTGAGTGTTGGCAGAAAGAGCTGAACTGGCCGTCCCTTCAGTGCAATTGTCCAGTGACAATGAGAGGACTCTGGAACTGAAATCAGTGGCTTTGTAAGCGAATTAGAGACCCTGCAATAGAAGGTGCAGCAGACACACTGAATGTCACCTACCTAGAGTCACATGCCGTGCAGATCGAATGGTGTCAACCAACATTCTGCATAAAACCTCATGGCGGGTCTTATGATATTAAGTCGGGTTTTGTTTTCAAAAGGGACTAGCAAGACACACGGCCGCCACAAAGACTGAACTGACCGCTCTGTCCTGCGCAGTTCAGAACGTCCACGATGAAAGCCACACTTCTATCTGAACGCTTTACTGGAAATAATCTAACGTTCTCAAACCCAGTCTGTGCAATTCAGGGCCATAAAGGGGCAGAAGGCCAACCTGGACGGGGCACACAGGCTCAGAGCACCAATTTGAATTGCCAGTTAGTCCAAACCACACTGTCTGGGAGGCAGAAGGAAAGCCGCGGGGACCCTCGAAAGTTCAGGATCCACATACGTCACTTTTACACCGACATTCGGATGTGACCCGACTCGGATTTTTATGCAGATCTGACGGAGATGCTATTTTAGTGTAAACACCCCATAACCGCACAGTACCGGATTTTCAGAGACTACATAGGGTTAGGGTTAGGGTTTCACACGTGGTGCTGAATTCAGATTAAAGGATTCTGACACCCAAAAATGAGATTTCTTTTTTAATAGGTTTCTTAGCCCAAACAGCTTGTAGTGATCGCCGATAACAATTTGAATCTCATGTTTTTATACAGAACAGAGATAACAAAGATTCTGATGTAACAACAGCCATCTATGATAACCAACACTGGAAAACAGCAAGCAATCTCAGAAACATCCATGAAGAAACCTCAGGTTCCTTCACGTCATCCAGTCGCATGCCCACAAGGTCCCAAGCAGATGTACTTTTACCAAAATATACTAAAACAAACCTCTTGTGAACTAAAATGGAATGTGCGCAAACAAAATGAGCATCTGAATATCAGAACATCACGTTACAGAAGGCAGGTTTGGAGAGGGAGCCACTAGAACAGGAAGACTGCCTGCCATGGCCTAGTAGTCCCCCAGGATGCTGGGTGGCAGTATCCCACTGGTATGGCTCCTGTTTGGGAACCCTTAGGGCTGCGTGGGGGGTGTAGTCCTGGTGGGCCACACTGTTGAGGTCTTTGGACAACACTGGAGATGTCAGACAGAGGTTCCACCTGACCTGGATGTGTTTCCTGGCTACTGAAGTGCCTGAAGTACTCCTGGGTCCCACTTAAAAATGAGCCCTCAGCACCAACCAGGTGAGGAGAAGAGGTGGATGAAGCTCACCTGGAGGGGAGGGAGAAGGAGAATGGAAAACAGAAGGAGTGGCTGTTAGCTGCTGTGTGCGAGATGTTCTCTTGTGCAGCATCTGTCTGGAGTTCAGTGATCTACAAAAGGTACTGTGATCAATAACAGTCATTTTTTGGAGACTAAAGCAGTGTCTTGTACAGTTGTGTCTTGGTGTTTGGGGGTGCAATGCACCCCCTGCAGGTCATAGCTTGGAAAAGCAGAATGAAAATCATAAGGATGATGAAAATGCCCTGTAAACGTACAATAATGTTCTTGTGATTCCTGCCACACATAAAGCTCAGAAATGGAGTGCTGGCCCCAAAAGAACTTCAACAAGCCCAAACTGTCCACTTTGCAGGCCTGGAGCCAGTGAATTGGCTTCACCCTGAGCTGCCTAACCCTAAACCTGCCTGGACCCAAAAAATGAAGTGGAGTCTTTCATAGATTCCATTTTTAAAAAAGTCCAGAAATCTAGAGAAGGAAATGGTAAACATCTGGACACCAGGACAAACCTGGGGAAAGTCCCTTTAAAATTAAAGATCATTTATTAAAATTCCATAAACATTGCAACCAGCAATCCAGAAACAATAAACAAGAGTAAAAAAAATAAGTTTGCCTACAGCAAATTAAAACCACAACAACAACATTTATTTCTGTCTCACATTTTCATACAAATGCTGGAGCTCAAAGTGCTTCACTAGCTTATTATAAAAAAAATAATAAATAACAAAGAATAAAGGTAGAACAGAAAAAAAACGAAATCTGCTGGGGGTCCGAGGCCACAAGACCACCCAGCCCCCTAACATAAATGATCTCAATCAGTCCTCATGGTTTACGGGCTTCACGTGAAAGAATTAGAGGACGATGGTCATGTGGACCTCTGGCCTTCAATCCATCAATGTAGGGACTGCATGGCGCCCTGATCAGGTGGTGGTGGCACAGATCATCACCACAGAAAAACAGAAGAAGAACAGCAGAGAACGTAGGGGTGAGTACGGATTGTGGAGCCATGATAAAAATGATAATTCAATGCATATACAGAATATCAGGGTTACACTAAAATGAAGCTCTGAGAAAGCCATGTTGGAATAAGGGGGCTTTTTGGAGTTTAAGTGCCAGCACCTTTAACATGAGCCAGGGGTCAAAACCAGAGAATCCAAAAACAGGAAAACTCAAAGGCAGAAGGAGGGAATCAAAAGGTCAAAACCCAACACTAAGACTGCAGTAAGGAGTGCTAGGGGTCCTCAGCGCTTCCATGGGTTCCACATAAGGGGGACACGGCAGATATCAATGAACACTACCAGGAACTTACTGTATGCGCGTAGTGTAGGCCGTCCTAATTCAGGGTGTTCATAACAAATGTAATGACTTACTTCAGGAGCTAGGCATACATAAAATGAACAAAAAGAGTGGCATCAGATGTTAGAAATATTAAAACATGTGCTTTAATTGTTTAAAATCTAAATATTCTCAATTGTAATTGTAACTTGTTACCCTCTGTTCGAGGTTCATACAGGGATAGTAAAAGGTCAAAAATCACATCATATTCATAATCACTGACATGAAATAATCTAAACTGATATCCCACACACTTATATTTAAAATGTGTCATTTTTTACCTTCTGGTGGCTCTTAGAGGGGTGGGACCACCAGCAAAGAATCCAAATATCAAAAATACTGTAGCTGTGCTACCCACCTAAGACTGAAATCTAAGTAATCAATGCAAACCTCCGCACATTCAGCGTTAATGTATGCAGTAATGTATGCAGTAATCAAATGCATCGTATTTTTTCATTCTAGCAGGTGGTGCAGCACTAGCACTGTTTTTCATGAATCCCACACCAAATGGCATTTAACAGAGCTAGCCAAAGGACACATGGATGATTATATAACCTCAAAATAGCATAATACGACAGTCCATATGTCTAAATTACCAATCCCCATTTTTTTCCCCCCCAAGTTTTGTGATAAGCAGGAACTCGTATCCTGTTAGAGGTTGTGTTAATGTGGCCTGCACTTCAGCCCTTCTCATCACTTGTGCCAAAGACACCTGTTGATGTACTCTTTACCATAAGGGTGTCATTTCCTGCACAGAATGGTCCAAAAATAGTCTTTTTCTAGAAGGACCCTAAAAAGCTTGACATTCCATAAGAAGACATGAGGACACGTCGAACGGCTCAGCACTGACTGGCTGTGTTATGGCCAGTAGGGGGAGGCGGCGACTTGTTGGCTGAAGTCTTCAGGACTCTGACCGTCTCCGGCTTGTCTGACTCCTTTTCTACAATTAGCAGATTTTGGTGTCATTTATTTGAACACGTCTGTATCCTCGCACGTGACACTTCAGTATTTAGTGAGCGGTGTCATCTGTTCTCGCATTTTGCCTTGTAGTTGTATCGTTGTGTTGTATTCCTGAGATGGCTGTGATAGTTTGGTCATCTAAATCTGTTTTTGGTGTTTTATGTTCCTCATTTTTTGACATCCATTGCATGCCCAACCTCTCTGGCAGGGGGTCTCCATCTGAATTGCCGTTCTCAAGTTTCTTCCATTTTCTCCTATAAAGGTTTTTTTTTTTTTTTAATGAGTTTTAAGGCTTGGGGGCTGTCATGAACAGGGCCTGTTAAAGCCCACTGAGGCATTCCTTGTGTGATTTTTGGACTATACCACAAAATCAATTTTTGTTATATCATAAGTGAGAGTTTTATTGTGCATTGTGAGTCAGGAGGCGCAGGACTGAAGTGATTTCGAAACGATCAGAAGGAACAAAAGACTCTGGTAAGGAAGGTCATGTAGTTCTCCTCGCTGGCCATGGCGCTGGAGAGTGGTGACGTGTGGCATGCTGATTAGTGCATGCTAGTGAGAACTTCATTGTACCCCGTACATGTGACAATAAGGATCCTATAGTTGTAAACACAATAAATTAGTGAACATCACAACAATAAAAGGCAAAACAAAACCAAAAACAGAATGAATGATAAAATAATATTTTAAAAAACAGCAAAAGCTTTAAAGAAAAGAAAACTTACCTGAGCCAGGGATGCGACCCTGCCTGAAACATAGCAAGTGGCTGCTGTCACAGGACCAGTTTATCAAAGCCCCTTTCATAATTCTTGGATCAACACCAAAACATAAAAAAGGGAATTCCTAGCTTGGTTGTGATGAAAACCTGCAGCCAACAGGGGTGAACTTGAAGACCACTGCCCAGAGAAATTGCAAGTTAAACGCTTGGATTAGCAGGCGAATTGAACACATCGGAGATAGGAAAACAAATTCTTGTGTTCACCAAGCTTCCTGAAAAGACTTCTCAACAGCCTGTGATCGGCGATGTTGTCCTTTCATTGAACCCAGTGATTCAGCTGCCTAGGGTGCAAACTTGTCCACAGCGTAAAGAGCTGCAGCATCAGGAGGGTCTCTGATTCACTTCATAAAACTGCTACATCAACAGTTGTTCTTGCAGATTGCTCAACCGCCACAAGGTCTGGGCAGTCAACCAAGAAAGTTGTTGTCTTTTCCCCGTTTTCTTAGTTCCTCTTTTCTGATTGCGGACTTTTCCAAAAGGTTATATTTAAATTACACTTTACAACCGAGATTTTGATTCCTGAACTCTTTGGATGTACCTTATGGATTCTGGCCTGCAGGTTACAAAAATCACCTTTAGATTTTCCTGTCACGTATCGTTTAATTGCAATGGCCTATTGCAGGGATTTCTCCTCATATAATAAGTGCACAACAACAATACAATACAGTTTATTTGTTGTATAGCCCAAAATCACACAAGAAGTGTCCCAATGGGCTTTAACAGGCCCTGCCTCTTGACAGCCCCCCAGCCGTGACTCTCCAAGAAGACAAGAAAAGACCCTTGTAGGGAAAAAAATGGAAGAAACCTTCAAAGTTCAAAGAGAGACCCCTTACTAGGTAGGGTGGGCGTGCAGTGGGTGTCAGGAAAAAAAGCGGGTCAATACAATACAATACACAGAACAGAACAAACCCTCAATACAGTATAAAAATTTAGAAGTACAGAGCAGAATTTAACAGTAGATGATATCCCATAATATGATTTGGATATGTTTAGAGTCCTGAAGACCTCAGCCATCAAGCTGCCTCCCCATTTGGCCATTCCACAGCTGAAATAGCACTAATCCAATGAAAGGACCCCTCTTTCCCATGATTCCTGCGATCCTCCATCAGAGAGGACTTTACCTTAGGCAGGCAAAACAACTTGGCAGGTGGGCCGTGGCACCAAGTGGCACATTTTGGCGCTTTTCCACTGCATAGTACGGCACGACACGGTTCAGTTCAACTCACTTTTGGGGGGTTTTCCACTGGGAACAGTACCTGGTACCTGGTCCTTTTTTTAGTACCACCTCAGCCGAGGTTCCAAGCGCCGAACCGTTACCAAAACGTGACGTGTAAACTCTGCTGGTCACTGATTGGCTGGAGAAAATCGTCATTACTGCATCACTGAACTTGCGACACGAGACACAACAGACCAGCTAGATTTTTAGCACAGCCAGCGAAGGTTCGGACGCACCATTTTGTTTTAACCAAAAATGGCTGTTTCGTGGTCTATTGAGGAAGTACAGACGTTCCTCTCGTTGGTAGCCGAGGAGCGGATCCAGCGAGAGCTGGATGGGGCGACGCGGAATGAAAAAGTTTTTCAGGAGGTCAGCGCAACTATAACGACACGTGAATAATCCCGCCCACTCTAAAGCGGTACTAAACTGCAGTCGAAACGCAAACCGAGCCGAACTGAGCCAAACCAAGGTGAGCTGTACTGAACCGTGCTGTGCCGTACTATGCAGTGGAAAAGCGCCATTTGAGTACCGAGAAGAGAAACAGAATAGGTGAGGGTCAGTAACAAATTCTAACTCTCATGTGACTTCTGTTTTAGTGCTAATGGCAGTCTGTACAGTTAATCAGCAGCTCTAGTCAGGGTGTGCTAAACTGAAGTCGTGAGTCTTCAGCTGGGATTTAAAAGCTGAGACCGAAGGGGCATCTCTTATAGTAGCAGGCAGACCACTCCACAGTTTAGGGGCTCTGTAATTAAAAACTCGACCTCCCACTGTTATTTTATTAATCTTTGGAATTATAAGCAGACCGGCATCTTGAGATCTTAATGTGCGCTCAGGTTTGTAAGTCACAATAAGTTCAGACAAGTAAGCCTGACCTCGGCCATTTAAGACTTTATATGTTAAAAGGAGGAGGATTTTGAAATCTGCCCTAAACTTAACCAGGACAATGGGAACATCTGATGTCATAATCGTGACTATCTGTAAAGGGGACGGCCGAGCTAAGGGATCTCGTTACAGTAAAAGTGAGGCACCCAAATCACTGGGTGACCCAACAAAGACAACAACAACAACATTTATTTATATAACACATTTTCATACAAACAGTAGCTCAAAGTGCTTTACATATTAAAGAATAGAAAAATGAAAGACATAATTATAAAAAATAAATCAACATTAACATCGAATAAGAGTAAGGTTCAATGGCCAGGGGACAGAAAAACAAAAACTCCAGACGGCTGGAGAAAAAATAAAATCTGTAGGGATTCCAGACCATGAGACCACCCAGTCCCCTCTGGGAATTCTACCTCACATAAATGAAACAGTCCTCTTTGGATTTAGGATTCTCACGGAAGGGCTTGATGATGATGATGGTCACGTAGACTTCTTCCTTTTAATCCGTCCATCATTGTTGGAGCATCATGAAGCTTTGAGTAGGTGGAGGTGGCGCAGGCCACCACCACAAAGAAACCGGAAAAAGAAACAGAAAAGAGAGAAGGGGTCAGTACCGATTTTAGAGCCACCATGAATAGTTGTTATGATGAATTGAACATACAGAGTATCAGGATTAAGTTAAATTACGATTAAAATGAAGTTATAAAAAGGCCATGTTAAAGTAATGTGTTTTCAGCCGTGTTTTAAACTGCTCTACTGTATCAGCCTGGTGAATTCCTATTGGCAGGCTATTCCAGATTTTAGGTGCATAGCAGCAGAAGGCCGCCTGCCCGCCTCACCACTTCTTTTAAGTTTTGTTCTTGGAATTCAAAAGAGACACTCATTTGAGGATCTGAGGTTACGATTTGGAATATAAGGTGTCAGACATTCCGATATATAAGATGGGGCGAGATTATTTAAGGCTTTATAAACCATAAGCAGAATTTTAAAGTCAATTCTGAATGACACAGGCAACCAGTGTAGTGACGCTAAGACTGGTGTGATGTGTTCTGATTTTCTTTTCCTAGTTAGGATTCTAGCAGCTCCATTCTGCACTCGTTGCAAACGATTTATATCTTTTTTGGGTAGTCCTGAGAGGAGTGCGTTACAGTAATCTAGTCGACTGAAAACAAACGCGTGAACTAATTTCTCAGCATCTTTCAGTGATATAAGAGGTCTAACTTTACTTATGTTTCTTAAGTGAAAAAATGCTGTCCTAGTGATCTGATTAATATGCGACTTAAAATTCAGATTACAGTCAACAATCACCCCTAAACTTTTTACCTCCGTCTTGACTTTTAATCCTAATGTATCCAGTTTATTTCTAATAGCCTCATTGTATCCATTATTGCTGATCACTAAAATTTCAGTTTTCTCTTTATTTAACTTGAGAAAATTACTATTCATCCATTCTGAGATACTAGTCAGACATTGTGTTAGTGAATCAATAGAATCGGGGTCATCAGGTGCTATTGATAAGTACAGCTGTGTGTCATCAGCATAGCTGTGGTAGCTCACGTTGTGCCCTGACATAATCTGACCTAACGGCAGCATGTAGATTGAGAATAACAGCGGACCCAGGATAGAGCCTTGTGGACCACCATATTGGATATCATGTGTCTTCGAGTTGTAATTCCCACAACTAACAAAATATTTTCTCCCTGTCAGGTAGGATTCAAACCAATTTAAGACACTGCCAGACCGTCCTGCCTCCTCTTCATATAAACCTTGGCCTGGTGTATGATTTCATGTAAGCAATGAATAAATAAGGTGAAAGATTTCAATATAAAAATAAAATGCTGCATATTATAATTATTATTATTTTTGAGACGGGTATTTTTCATGATTAGTTTATGTCAGAATTAAGAAAAGCATTTTCGCTGGTCCACAAATTCAACACGTCATCAATGACAAGTGGTTCAAAGATCTGCTGGTGGGACCAGAGGAAATCATTTGGATGACATTTAAGGATGACATTGGCAACTAGGGAGCACCAGGCCACATCCAGCTGGTAGAAAAGTAGCATACAGAATGATGAAGCTGTGCCAGTCAAAGCCCATGTGGAGCAAAAAAGAGAAAAAAATATCATGCCCAAATAAATGTGCAAACAATAAGTATAAAAAAACATGCTTTTGTTTAATACGATAGAGCAGACCGAAGGCACTTATAAATAATGATAATAAAAATATTTAAAACAGGTGCTTTCAGGCAAACATACAACACAAAACACATGAAAGTAAGAATAACTGAAGGAATACAAGGATCTCTGAAAGTCTGTAAGTTCTACATGATGTCACCTAATCACAAAACCTTCATGACTGACCGTCGAAGGACTCGCATGGCACCGAGATGCGTTTGCATGTGCTCTAATGCAGCACAGTGAGTCACAGAAACCTGGATTCAAAGAATTCCACATATGCCCTTAAATCCAGTTAGAGAAATTTGGCAATGCCAGGTTACCTTGTGTAGATCTCTGTGGCCATGTAAACCCTTAACCAAGTTGCACTTAAGCATTTCGTCGTCTGTGTGTGTCTTTGTTTCCCACATGCAGCCTGCAGGAAGAAAATGGCGCAAGTGTCCACAAAGATACACTTCCTGAGGCAGAAGCTCAGGTCATCAAATTATTCCTTCTCCTGGTTAAAATGATCCACCTCAATACTTCAGAAATGGCTACAGTTATGTTGATGCGCTGAACATACAACCTCGACAGACACAGGCTTTTGGATTATGGTGGCCATTGATGATGTGTAGTTAATCTTTTTCTTTTTCTTTATAAACATTGGAGTGTTTTGCCAAAGTAGAACTCTGTAAACGGACTCAGGCATGTAATCGGAGGTTTAAGAAACCAGGTCCCTGCCTGAACTGGGTTACTCGCCTTATTCTAGTCAGTTTTGTGTGTGTGTGTGCGTTTAAATCCGCTCACTGAGCACATTTCTATTTAGTTTTACCTTTTGACATCCTTGCTGCAAAGTCCACTAAGACGTCATCATGTGAAATATTCCAGCCGGACTGCAGCTGCCTGCCCTCGTTACTTTTCATTCTGATATCACCGCCGATTGCAACTAAGAAATGAGTAGGAGTGTAACACAAATCAAACACTTGATATGACCATAGTCAAATTAATTAGATTATTATTAGGACATTACAATAGCTTGAGGCTCAACGTGTGACATCTTTCATAAAACCTTTCTGACCACCACAGAACTTGATGATGTCCATGATGTTCAGATAGCGCCATTACACATATGAGGAAAAGGAAATCCAGGTAGCTCAGTATAAGCAGGCGGTTAACAGTCTGTATTATGTAGCACAGTGAGCCAACATCGTGCTAATAAGTGACAGTGACGCCATCACGCTATGGTGATAAAACAAGCACAACGAATGCAATGGCCTCATGTTCGTACCTCGGTGATCAGCTTGTCTCGTTTCTTCCTCCTTTTTCCCAGACGGCTTTTGCCTTCTCATCTTGAAACACTCCTTAAAGCACGGGTGTCGGACTCCGGGCCTGGAGGGCCGCAGTGGCTGCAGGTTTTCATTCTAACCTTCTTCTTCATTAGTGACCAGTTTTTGCTGCTAATTGACTTCTTTTGCTTTAGTTTTAATTAACTTGAGTAAGTTGTCTCTTTTTCCTTAATTAGCAGCCAAACCATAATGAGACACAAAACAAGCTGGCACATGACCAGCTCACTGGTGCCCATCACGCAATATCTGAAAATAAAGAATGGTGGTGGTCTCGGTAAGTCTGATCTCTCAGGTCACCAAAACAATTTGCCGGTGTTCTTAGAAAAAACAGAAAAAGGAAAAGCTTTGAAAATGTCTGCTGTGACAAAATGAGCGCAGCCACGGAGTTAAATGACGGGTTTAATTACCAGCAAGAATCGGCTTCTCATTAAGAGGTTGGTTGGAGTTTGAAGTCCCAGTTTAGCTGGTCATCTGTTGGCTCGTTTCACGTCTCATTTCTGTTTGGCTGCCATTTAGTGAAGAAAGGAATACATTCAGAGGACTGAATCCTTAAAATCAGGGCTATTGAAATGAAGGGAAAAGAAGTTAATTAGCAATGAAAACTGGTCACTGATTAGGAAAAGGGGGAGAATGAAAACCTGCAGCCATTACGGCCCTCCAGGCCCGGAGTTCCACACCCCTGCCCTCCATTTTTCAATGCAGTCTTTGGCGGGTTAGGATGAGGGCAAGTGGACCCCATCAACGCCAGTCGACGATTGTTGGATCCTGAAATGAGAAGCAGCCAATGATGAATACAAACGCAAATCAGCAGCAGGCACTTTTGAACTCAGGCAGTGTGTCAGCACCATTATGTGATTTAACTCGCTAAATTCAATAAATGTTCATGTAGTGTTTTGTTCAACTTGAAGGTGTCTATCATAATCAAAAAAAAATGTCAGGAAGCAAACCCTTGAAACATGTTTTTCACCCCCCTATTACTTAGGCTTTGTATTGCAACGTCTTATATGCTAAATATTTAGAAAGTGTCATCTTAGCTCAATAACAAGTTTAAGGTTAATCAATCAATCAATCAATCAACATTTATTTATATAGCACATATTCATACAAAAAAATGTAGCTCAAAGTGCTTTACAAAATGAAGAATAGAAAAATAGAAGACACAATAAAAAATAAATATAAGTCAACATTAATTAACATAGAATAAGTAAGGTCCGATGGCCAGGGTGGACAGAAAAAACAAAAAAACTCCAAAGGCTGGAGAAAAAATAAAATCTGTAGGGGTTCCAGACCAAGAGACCACCCAGTCCCCTCTGGGCAATCTACCTAACATAAGTCAAACAGTCCTCTTTGTATTTAGGGTTTTCATGGAAGGACCTGATGATGATGGTCACGTAGACTTCTGGCTTTCAGTCCATCAATGTTGGTGCATCATGATGCTTTGAGTAGGTGGTGGTGGCACAGGTCGCCACCACAAAGAAACCGGAAAAAGAAACAGAAGAGAGAGTTGGGGTCAGTACGGATTTTGGAGCCACTGTGAATAATTATTGTGATGAATTGAACATACAGAGTATCAGGATTAAGTTAAAGTGAAGTTATAAAAAGGCCATGTTACAGTCATGTGTTTTCAGCCGTGTTTTAAAGTTCTCTACTGTATCAGCCTGGTGAATTCCTATTGGCAGGCTATTCCAGATTTGAGGTGCATAACAGCAGAAGGCCGCCTGCCCGCTTTATCACTTCTTTTAAGTTTAGCTTTTGGAATTCTAAGGAGACACTCATTTGAGGATCTGAGGTTACGATTTGGAATATAACATGTCAGACATTCTGATATATAAGATGGAGCAGATTATTTAAGGCTTTATAAACCATAAGCAGTATTTTAAAGTCAATCCTGAATGACACAGGTGACCAGTGTAGTGACATCAAAACTGGAGAAATGTGTTCGGATTTTCTTTTCCCAGTTAGGATTCTAGCAGCTGCATTCTGCACTCGTTGCAAGTGATTTATGTCTTTTTGGTAGTCCTGAGAGGAGTGCGTTACAGTAATCTAGTCGACTGAAAACAAACGCGAATTAATTTCTCAGCATCTTTCAATGATATAAGAGGTCTAACTTTTGTTATGTTTCTTAAGTGAAAAAATGCTGTCCTAGTGGTCTGATGAATATGCGATTTAAAATTCAGATTACAGTCAAAGGTTACCCCTAAATTTTTTACTTCCGTCTTAACTTTTAATCCTAGTGCATCAAGTTTATTTCTGATAACCTCATTGTATCCATTATTGCCAATTACTAAAATTTCAGTTTTCTCTTTATTTAGTTTGAGAAAATTACTATTCATCCATTCAGAAATACCAGTAAGACATTGTGTTAGTGAATCAAGAGAGTCGGGGTCATCAGGTGCTATTGATAAGTACAGCTGTGTGTCATCAGCATAGCTGTGGTAGCTCACGTTGTAACCTGAGATAATCTGACCTAACGGAAGCATGTAGATTGAGAAGAGCAGCGGACCCAGGATAGAGCCTTGTGGACCACCATATCGGATATCATGTGTCTTTGAGATGTGATTACCACAACTAACAAAGAATTTTCTCCCTGCCAGGTAGGATTCAAACCAATTTAAGACCCTGCCAGAGAGGCCCACCCATTGACTAAGGCGATTTCTAAGAATATTGTGATCAATGGTGTCAAATGCAGCACTCAGATCTAAGAGGATGAGAACAGATAAATGGCCTCTGTCTGCATTGACCTGCAAGTCATTTACTACTTTAACGAGTGCAGTTTCTGTGCTGTGATTTGTTCTGAAACCCGACTGAAACTTATCAAGAATAGCAGGTTTATTGAGGTGGTCATTTAACTGCATAATGACTGCCTTCTCTAGAATTTTACTTAAGAAAGGCAGGTTGGAGATGGGCTAATATTTTCAAAGGCAGAGGGGTCGAGATTATGTTTCTTAAGTAGGGGTTTAACTACAGCAGTCTTAAGACAGTCAGGAAAGACCCCCGTATCTAATGACGAATTAACTATGTCCAGAATATTGTCAATTAGCACGTCTGATATTTCTTTGAAAAACCTGGTTGGTATTGGATCAAGGACGCAGTTGGAGGGTTTCAGTTGAGAGATTATTCTATGTAATTCAGGTAAATCTATCCTGGTGAAAGCATTTAATTTGTTTATAACGGATGGATGGATGGATTAATGGATTCCAAAAATCCTGATAGCATGAAATCATTTTCACCATCAAATCGCAGTTAGTAATAACTAATACTTATAAAATAAAACATTTACTTTCACCAAATGCTCTTCAATAACATTGAAGCCCAATGGAGCACAAGAATCAACGGCATTGCCCAAAAACACCAAGACAATCCAACGTAAAGAACGACCCAATCAAGCCATCCAGAAGCGTAGCCAGACGCGGAGCAATCAGGCTCAAAGAAATCCAATACTTCAAAGAAGCTCGCGTTGAAAATGAACTGCCAGGAACTGCGGGAGACCCTCCGGTTTAATAAGGGGTGGCACAGGTCCTGGCGGTGATTGGCAGGTGACCCCGCCATAAATATCGGAATACAACAAAGGCAGCTTATTTACATGAACTGAACCAAAACTAAAGAATGATACACAGAATCAAAAAATGAAAAGAAGATCAAAACACGAATGTGAACCCCCGGCTGAGACACGTCAGTTGCAGCAAAGCCCCCAATTCAAAACTGACCTATTGATCCCTGGAGCCCCTCAGCACCTTCACTTCCTCCTTTCTCCTCACGACCCTTCAAGAAGCCCCCCCATCTGCTGATCATCACTCCTACAACACACCACATCTGATAAAACCGGACGGACGTTGATCTAAGCTGTGGAGCTTGGCAGACCACTGGCCCAGAGTGTGACATTGGATTATTAGAGTGTCGTGATGGAAGGACCTGGGGACAGAGCTTGCAACTGGGGGTATCATCTCCCCCAGAACAGCAGAGGGCAGCCCCCTTGGCTTGCAGCTTGGAAGTTTAGCCTTGTTGGGGTCTGTGGTCAGCGCCAGGGGGTGCATGGAGAGCTGCAGAGACCTGGGGCTTTCACCACACCTGGGAGTGCTTCTTGACTTTGCTACCACGCCACCTGGAATGTTCCCATGTGCGGCATAAAAGGAGGCGCCTGCCTTCATTCAGGGAGCCCGAGTCGGGAGGAAGCTCACCAGAGGAGAGGCAGAGACAAAGAGAAAGGAGAAAAGAAAGTGCTGTGCGCATCGCTGTGCTTATTATACTGCGCTTGGTGCAAAGCGCTTCCCACTGACATGAGGCCTTGTGTGCTGCTGGACTTGTGTCTGCGTCTGGGGAGCTGGAGCGCCCCCTGGTGGCCACAATAAAAACAGCAAACTTTTTAGATTAAAAGCTAAAATATTCCAAATAATGAAAACCAACCCTAGGATTTCAGTCTTTATGATGTTGTACAACTAAATTTCACACAAACATTAGGAAGTTTTTCTTTACACAAAGAACGATAGACACTTGGAATAAGCGACCAAGTAGTGTGGTGGACAGTAAGACTTGAGGGACCCTCAAAACTCGACTTGATATTTTTTTGTCAGAAATAAGTGGAGAGGACTGGCGAGCTTTGTTGGGCTGAGTGGCCTGTTCTCGTCCAGAGTGCTCTAATGTTCTAACTTTTGACATTAAAACTACAAACTCTCTGTGAATGTAACATGACCTGAATGGCCCTTCTTAGTACTTCACACTGAGGCTCTCTGACAATAATGAGAAAACCGTAAGTGACATTTACCAGTAGGATATAAAGAATAATTAAGAATTGTGTCTGATGCTGGGCATATACTGTACAGTGCGATTGTGGCACTTGTTTTAAAGGAATACCCCCCCCAAAAAACCATATTTTGTTTTAATGTTATTTACTCCATGTGCTTTATGGTGACAGGCAAGAGAAAGTTTGAATCTTTTGTTTTCATGCAGAAAGGAGGTCACAAAATTTATGACCTAAAAGTAACGGTAGATGAACAATGCAGGACAACAGCAAACAATAGCAAAATGTCCACAAAAAAAAAAAATCTCATGTTACTCGTGTCGCAAAGTCATCCACTTATTTGCTCACAACATTCCAAACGTATTTTTGCTGAAATATTTTTAAATAAACCACACCTGCAAAAACACTCGCTTGAACATGGAGGCAACACACACACACAGGAAAGGGCGTCTGGACCGGAGCGTCCCCCTCAGCCATTGGTCAAGAGCCCTGTCTTCAATTCAAAAGCACAGGATTGTGGGAATGCATTGTACTGTTATCAGAGCATGCTGCTTTGTCCACAAGTAAATGTTAATAATATTTTAGCAAGAAATGCATCCTTTTTGCATATTTTGAGCTTTCAACTGGATGACAGACATATGGATTATGTAACACACGTGACGTGAGAATTTTTTTCTACTCTCTTCATGGACATTTTTCATGTTGCTTGCTGTTGTCCAGCATTGGTGACTGTTAGGTTCCATAATATGATAAACTCTTTTCTCTTTCAAGATTCATTTTTTTTTCTCGGTGATCACTATAAAGCACACGGGGTTATTAACATTTAAACAAAGTATCGTTTTTGGATGGAGTTTTCCTTTAAGCTCAATTTGGAGTCACCGACTTATTTTTCTGAGTTGGCCCAAATCTCACCTTCACGTTTCTTCACATCAGTCCACATGCAGTATGAGAGGGTTTGCGATATCCGATTGAGCGGTCGTACAACCTGAAGAATTTCTGAAATTTCACTCTGCTGTCTTGTGGTGTGAGCCTCCTCATGAGACGCCATCAAATTAAATGTATTGTGCGCCAACCACGCCACATTGTATATTGGGTATTGTCGTAGCTAACCATCCTGGAGCAGCACACAAACAACTAAATGGTCGCGGATGAAATCATCTTAAGAAACGTTTACTGGAGGAGCCCCTAACAAACCGACACAACAGTAAACTTCACAGACTACGAGGGGGTATCCAAAAATAACTGGAATTATAAACACAAAAAATGTGTTCTAATCAATGTTACTTACTGAAACTTTAGCCTCCTTCAAAGTACTCACCATGTGACTGAATACACTCGTCTCAACGGTTTTCCCACTGGTGGAAACATTCTTGGAAGCGATGAAGAGGAACGTTGTCCAAAGTCTGCAGTGATTTTTCTTTGACTTCCTCCACGGTACACAAACGGTTTCCTTGGAGTTCTTTTTTCATATGCGGGGAACAAGAAAAAGTCGCAGGGAGCAAAGATCAGGCGAGTAGGGAAGGCGACAAGAACTCCAAGACACACGAGTCAATTCGGAGATCTCTTCAATAGTCCTAGGACAATCTTCGTAAATTGCATTGCAAACTCTTTCAAGATTTTCGTCATTCCTAATTGTGGAAGGTCGCCCAGATCTCGGTTGGTCTCCAAGTGACATTTCTCCTCGTCTGAAATGTGAAGACCACTCGTAGGCCTGAGTTTTACTTAAATCTTCCTCTTTAAAAGGAGTTTCAAGCATCACTACACTTTCAGCAGCTGTTTGTCCCTAAGAGAAAGCAAAATTTAACGCAGACTCGCTGTTCTCAATGATCACCCATCGCAAAAATTGCAGAACACGTTTACTAAGCACCAAGAAAAACCGACACGGAATGGCATACGAACAACGCCACGTGACAGACTGGAACAGAAATTTGCAACTAAGCCGAGATTGCACGCCAGGTACAGATTCCAGTTATTTTTGGGTGCCCCCTTGTATGTACCGCCAGCTGTTTCTATAAAATAGATGGGCTGCCTTGTTTGTCTTTTTCTTTTCTTTGTTTTCTCAGAGCACAGTAGGCATCACAGCTCTCTTCTTTGGTGACATTCCGAGAAGCCTGTCGCCATACTGAATGAGTAAAACTGTCGGTCGGAGTAACGTACATGTAGTCTGAACACCCAGGACGTGGCAGGTCAGTCGGTCTGAGCGTGCTCATACGGTTTGAGCTGGTGTGAATATTCGCTTGACTGCGATTTCCAAAAATCACACAGAATATGCCCTGCAAAAGGCACATCATAATAACTCCTTCCCTTCTTCTTCTCCATCCTCTCCTCACAAATCCAATGGATTTATGTTTCCTGATATTTGAGGACACTGGACTTTTGAAGCCCTTGTATCTTTTATATTATGGTTTACTTTGGAAGTTTTCTTGCATAAAAAGGTCTGCTAAAAAAGGAATTATGGGGAGCTCACCATTGACCACTGTGGGAGAGGTCATAGAGTAAAAATAAGGTGCAAGTTGAGTAGAATAACATGAAGGATGTTTGGAATGGACGGGGCATCATTACTGGACTCGAGCAATCTTGGGCTCTGGTGTGGACAAGGCTAACGCCCAGAACCACTTCTCTAATGGATGTTCATTCCCACCACCTTCTTCTAATGGTCAGTCCGACCGCACACCATCCCTGATGTACCAACACTTCAGCTGGTATGGCAAGTGTGGACTCCACCTCTGGAGACCAAGTGAGGAGACAACTGAGGAAGTTACATTGTGGTAAAGCTGTGGAACCACATGGAGTCAGTGGTTGAGTTCTTAGGGCTGTGGTGTCGTCTGGTACCTGTTCAGTCTGTCACTAAGGCTCCAGAAAGTGCCACCACTATGGAGAACATCCTGGTTTGAAAGGCAGGTGCCCCTTCGCCTAACAACTTCAGACCAATGGCCCTAACATCTCACATCATGAAGATCTTCAAGAGAATGTTCCTGGACTACAGTATATAAATTTTATTGTGTTAGACCACCTGGACCCCCTGCTGTTTGCCTATCGGGCAAAGACTAGAATGGAAGATGGGATTATCCATCTGCTCCAAAAGCCTGGACAAAGCTGGTCAGCTTTGATTTCTCCGGTGCCCTTAACACCATCCAGCCATCCCCGTTGAGGGGTCAGCTCAGAGATATGCAGGTGGATGAGCCGTCGGTGTCCTGATAACGGACCATCTGTTGGGCAGATCGTAGTTTGTGAGACTCGAGGACTGCGTGAGCAACACTGGAGCACCACAAGGAACAGGCCTGTCTCCTTTTGTCTTCACTCTGTGCACCCCAGGCTATAAATAGAACACCAGGACATGTCACTTGCAGAAATTCTCAGATGACTCTGCACTGATGGGGTGTACTGATAAGGGGGACGAGGCAGAGGACAGGAGTCACAGGAAGAGCTTTGAGAATTGTCTGCGACTAAACATTAGCAAAACCAAGAAACTGCTTATTGACTTTTGCCGCACCAAAGAGCCTCTGAGTCCGGTCACCATTCAGACAGCGGATATAGAAGTGGAGCACTGCTAGAAGTACTTGGGGGTCCACATCAGTGACAGGCTGGACGGGTCTTGTAGCACCGAGGAACTAGTGAAGAAACAACAACAGAGCAGGGTCTTTCTTCCTTACGAGACTGCATTCCTTTAATGTAGGAAGTGACATCTTTCACCGCTTCTACAACCCTGTGATGGTCAGTGTGGTGTGCTGGGCTGGCGACATCACTTCAAGAGAGGACCACCGAATCAACAAGTTAATTAATTTAAATAGCAAGCTCAATTATGGGACACTCTGGGCCCCCAGAGGAGAGAATCAGGGAAATCAAGGAGTGCCATTATGACCAACGCTGAGGACTTTCAGCCAACAAATTACTCAGCAGAAGTGCGTCAAGAAACACAACTGGGGGTCCTTCATACCAAGAGCAGTATACCTGTTTGAGCCTCACTAGGACTGGGCTGCTCCTCTTATCTTTAGCCCAGTCAGACGTTTTTTCTTTTTATTTTTTATTCCTGCTGTGTATTGAGTGGGGGTTGTTGTTTGCTTTCATTTACAGTAACAGAATTTATTTATTCAATCATTCAGTTTCTGTAAAAAATCCAATTTTCCCCCTAGTAAACTTCATCTATCTATATATCTTTCTATCTATCCATCAGTTATATAGCGCCTTTCACATCAATCAATCTATCCATCAGTTATATAGCGCCTTTCACTTCTATCAATCTATCTATCTAAATGAATGAAACCATTTGTTGAAGTAAATTGGTGTTCATGTTAACTTCTTTAGGATGAATGGAAGTGTGTTGGGTTGTGCTCATGAATCAGGGGTCTTAGGACTGAATCCCCTGCCCGGTTGTTCCTGTGTAGAATTTGTACCTTATCCCAGTGTCTGTGGGGGTCTTCTCCCTGATACTCTGGTTTTCCTGCCTTCTTCATGAAAAGGTGCAGTTTTGGATAACTGGAAACTCTAAACTGACCCCAGTTAGGCACTACCCGGGTAGGCTCCCCGAGTCGGATTAAGCGGGTAGTTATCATATTTGTGCTTACTCGATGTAATGACCTTATTATGTAATATATGGTGTCCCTGCAAAAGATGTAGCAGTTAGGATTATTAGTGACTCTAAGTTGACCCTGGGTGTGTGTGTGCGTGAGTGACCGGTGGATTATGAGTCGGACACGTCAGGTTCATTACTGGATTGATCTCTTCTCGCACTTTAAACTTCACGCACGCACGCACGCACACAGATGCTAACCACACAAGGCCCGTTTATCATGAGGTCCACAGTCCTCAGCTCCTCATAGGGACTCACTAACTTGGACATGAAGAACACACGGTGGTCCTGGCTATAACCTGGGCCTCAGGCTGTTGTGGTCCCCAAGAATAACCAGCCACATGGGGTCAGTTGCAGTGCGCTCTGGACGATCCTGTGCTGATCTGCTCTAACATATTTATGGTAACGAGACTACATTTCAGGTTTAGCGCTGCTCCAGTGCGCCTCAGACCAACAGTGGACCGAGAGCTCAAGAGCACAAAGAAAGTCCTGCAATTCTCCAAAATGCCCACTGGGTGTGGATTTACCGTCAAACACCAGCTACATAGGAGGGCAAACACAGAATTTTTATAAAATAAGAGGTCTGTTCTCACAAAAGAAAGCTCTAAGGGGCACAAAAGGCAGAAGGAATTGGCCGAAAATGCAAAGGCAATTCAAGGCAACCAAAGTCCCAAAATCCAGAAATGTCGTCAAAAGCAGAGCATGAAGTCAACAGAAACACAAGTTAGCTCACGGACCCCCTGGCACATTCGAATGAACTGCCACGAACTGTGGGAATCCCTCGTCTTTGTAGGACGCTGGAGGTGATGGGCAGGTGAAACACCCACAAGGCACACAACACAGGCATAGAAAACAAAGGCAATAAATAACATAAATGAAAGACACAAAAAACAAAAAGGGCAGAACAAAAGGAATTGCTGCCCAGCCAGCCAGGGGAGGAAGCTCGACTGCAACATAACCCACCAACACGAAGGCCAAGGGCTGCTGTAGTGGGCTTCTAGGAGTCACAGAAGGGGAATAAAATGGTGTGCTAACTGAGACCACCTCGTGAGCAGGTTTAACGGACTCAGTACGGTGGGCGATGTCACAAAATGAATTCCATACCCGTTAGAGGGACGGATGTGACAAAGTACATGAAATCTGAAAGAAACGTGGAAGGCTTATTTTATATTTGGACTGAAGTATAGCGTGAAACTGAATTAAATCTACTTAAACTCCTGCAAAAGAAAAGACAAGTGATGCATGGAAATAATTGAAGGGTGCAATATAAGAAATAGGAAAATACGGATGGGCAAACCTCGAACCGTTGACCTTCAGTAAAATCGCGATCAGCCAGCAGTTCATAAAGTACACACCTTTCTGGAAACAGGCTGTCGTTTCACTGACTACAAAAACACATTGTTACTGTTGTTTGGTCAGTAGTGGCAAGTGGGCATGTTGGGTACAAACTGTTGGCTTATATTAACAGCATCATAGACCCCCGGGGGCAAAGCAGTGCACTGGGGCCCCTGGTTTGATAGCAAAACAGAAACATACATTGGCATCAGAAACATTGTGGGCCCGTATGCTCCTGGGACTCCCGGCCATTGCCCCTTGTGCCCATACGTTAAGACGGCCTGTGTGTCCGGGTCAGGGGATTACTTTTGCCCTGATGAGCGTTGAATGAGTGTCCAGTTCCTGTGACCATCTTGGCCTAGTTGGTGAAATGGCTCATTCAGGGCTCAGCGGTTGGTTCTTGGTCACTTGCTTGCTGTCATTGCTGTCAGTGCCACTTTACTCAAGCTTAGTCTCAAGTACTCAGTAGTCCTATTACTATGGCAGTCTACTTGCCTCCCTGGTGTCTATTTTGTGTCATGGCCTGGTACAAAAGTTTAGTGTGTCATAATGAATAAAAAGGGGTGATGCCAGCTTCAGCCAGTGATCCCCCAGGTTTTACATTTGTCTTTAACTGGTGTTTAAAGTGGTTTGGCATTGCCTCCCAAAAATGGGTGTACAGGTTAACTGGAAGTTTATAACTGGTGGAGTGTTGATGAGGGTGAATGTATGGCCAGCTATGGACTGGCAGCCCATTCAGAATTAATTTTTTCTTGGTGCCCAGGGCTGTTAGGATAATCAGGTTAGAAAATGGATGGATGTGATGCAGCAGTAATGAAGACATCTCAGGATCGTCTCTTATGTGGATCGCAGGCCACACAAGATGGCGGACTGAAGTGCTGTGATGAGTTCATCTAAACCCTGTAGGAGCGCCTTGTGGGCTCGCGGATCTCTTTATCTTGTTTTCTGTTCACTCAGCTCACTTTTCATTTGATACCATTCCAGTATTTCCAGTAATGAGCCTCACCGTATTCAAGTCCACGGCACACTGGCCAACTAGAATAAACCAAAGCCGGGTTAATGTTTAGAGTCGAGCCGATGTAATCGACAGCCAGTGGGTGAACCAGAGGTCAGCGGACTGTATAGACAAAGGGGGCCTCGATCAATGGCCAGTCCTTTACTGTCGCCAGTGCAGGTGATACAGCGTAAAACTGACCACCATAACGTATGATAAAAGTATAAGGAGTCAAGATGAAGGATTAATCAGGAGGAGGGTGGGCTGGGGTGGCGGCCCACCAAGCTGCTTGCCTGCTTTTCCAGCACTTGGACCCACCTGTGCCATCTTGTCCCGATGTTCGTGTGTCTGGTTTGATTGTCTGAGGTGACATGGGTATGTGTGCCCCAGGACTGCCACCTCATATACGGCTGGCTCACGTCTTGTCACGTCTCACATGTGCTATCGACTCCGTACAATTTTTATCGACATGAGTAAAATGGCGGATTGATTTTTTTTTAGTTTAGGAATAACTGAAGATTTTTGGATACTGACCACCTTAAAGGCACCCAGAGAGGTGCAAACAAACCGAAACGAAATAAAAAGGTCCAATTAGACACTTTCCCAGTTGATGCTTAGCGCTGCTGCCTTTAACATCTTGACTTTGGATGCTGGCCTCCGTGTGAAGTCTGCATGTTCTCTCCATGTCTGTCTGCGTTTTATTTGGTTAGCTCAGTTTCCCGGCCTCATCTCAAAGCTGTGCCCTCTAAGTCAATTGCGGACCCCCATGTATGAGTCGGTGCGAGTGCCCCATGTGACAGACTTACCAGAGTTAGTCCCTACCTTGTACCCAGCGCTGTTGGGTTTGGCTGCTGCCCCCCGTCACCCTGGTCTGGACGTGCAGTTTGGAAGAAGGTGGGCTTTCCTGGTGGTGACGCACTGTTTGGCTGATCTGTCCAGAAAAAAAGAGAAAGAAAACGATGGAGTTAGAGAAGATCATCCATCAGAGCAGACATGGAATGCGACATGAAAAGACCGAGACCCTCAGACTAAACCTGTGGCTTTATGAGAATCCTAGACGTGCGACCGTCAACAGAGACGCTGATGAACAACAGACAGACAGACGTGGGGAGCTTGTTGGAGTTGGCCGAGGGGATTGTGAGATTTCAGACACGGGTCGACATGCAGTCTGCTGTGGAAAATCGCCTTGGCTGGCACGCATTTTCATTTAGCGTTTCAGTAACTGGGGGCTCACTGGTTCATACGGTGGTCTCACCGCTGCAGTGACCCGAGTTCAAATCCCAGCCCTCTCGCCGAGAAGCTTTGGTGTTGTCAGCAGTGTAGGTTGCTTGTACAAACCGACTTACAAAGCACAGCATCATTCAACTGTTTCATTATTTGGAGTATCGACATGTTTGGTCACTCATTCGAGCCTGCACATTGTTTACGGCTCGGCGCAGTTAAAAAGTAGAAAGACGCAAAGCTGTTTTCCTCATCTCTTCTACTATCAAGTACTGGCAATTAAAAAAAAGTTACAACGTGGCAGTTTCCGCGACAGTCACGTGGACGAATAAATAAAACTTCTCTGACAGAACGCGCCTGGTGGCGGACGGCTCAGTGTTGGAGTCCAGAGGGGAGGGCTGGGAAAGGACGACGCGGGCGCACTTCTATGGGATAGATCGGCGTGTTTGTGTTTACTTCTCTTCAATATCAGTAAAATAACTCTCACACAAACAATAGCAATTGGTAAAGACGATATAAAAATGGCGTCCACAAACAAAGTGATTAGTTCCTGTATTATATGTTCTCTGGTCATACGTAATTTCCGTTTCAAACGTGAAAAGAAGTTTAAATATATAGATTCAAGTCTGTACTGCTTTCCTATGGCTTCTGGCTCAAGTGAAGAGAGGGGGCATCAGGAGGAAGCATTGAAGCGCCTAATGGCCAGAGGCAGAAAAGACCCCCAAGAGGCACCTCTTAGGACACTGTGGACCAATGAGCCTGTGGCTAAAACTACTCATAAAAAAATAAAGTGCCCCCTGGAGGGGACATGCAGAATTGTTCACGATGGCATCCAGTTTTGCCCCCATCCTCTATTCCAGTGTGTCCAGGGTTCACCCTGTGATGGACTCTCCTGATACATTTGTTCAGATGTTGTGCTTCTTTTGTACCTCAGGAGACCACAGCGCAGGACGCCACACCAACTACAACAGACTTGTAAAACATCGACCAGAGACCCCCTAAGCAGGCAGTCTGCTCTGGCCCTTCTTGTACAGCGCCATTGTGTTGTCTACCAGTCCAAGTAACTGTAGCTCTGCGCCACCTTCATGTCATCCCACTGAATGGTGACCGGTCTCAGAGGCTCTTTGGCACACTGGGCATCCACCATCTTGCTGATGTTGAGTTGCAGGTGGCTCTCCCATCAATCCTCCACAAACCTCCTGTACTCTGACTTGTCCTATGATGGAGGAATCTTCTGAGAACTTCTGTAGATGGCAAGGACTGGCATCATACTGGCAGTCTGTTGAGTAGAGGGTGAACAGCAGAGGAGACAGGACGGTTACACACCACCATCTCTGACACACAAACTGCCCTCTGTTGATTCAAGCAGATTACTTACACTGCAGGTTTAAGCAAATGTTTGAGTAAACGTCGCTCTTTATTTTACGCCTGTGAGAACAAGATAACAAGACAATTAAAAATCAAGATAACTCCCAGGATAAGCCCGGGTCTCTCTGGAGTCGAGTCTGCAAGGCAAGTCAGACGAAAACATGCGGTGAGCTGAGCAAACTCTGGAGATGGAGAACCGAAAATACAACAGTGGGTGTCATCAGTGCCAGGGACAGGGACCGAAACCAGCAGCACAGTCAAGTCGTCATCATCATCATCATCAGAGTAACAAATCAGAAGCCTGAGCAAGAGAACAGAGGCGGGGCTTCACTGCTTGGTGACAATAGGGTCAATGATGGCTTCAGCAGGAGTTAAACAAGCGCGAGCAGCGACTCGATTAACAACACAGTGGTCTGAATCTGCACCGCCGGAATAGACGATAAATAAAATTAAAGGAGGGGCTTCAGGCTCAGGTCTGGGTAAGCGTCCCTTATAAAGGGGGCACCACATGTCCTCTTTAGGGCCCTCAAGCATCCTGTGGTACCACCAGGAGGGTACCACTGCCCCCTTGAGGGTGTCCTAAGAACTCCAGAGTGGAGTCTGGACGGGTGTTGTGATTGGCACTCCTAAATTATGTTCTTAGTTTTGGAATGTTCTGATTGAAAGCTACACACCGCAATATTACTTTATAGTGTTATAAAATATTACTTGAAGGATTTAGTATTTGCTTTTCGTCTTCATTATTTTTACATCTTCCCACAACACCGTTTCGTTTTGTTTATGGGCGCCGCCATTTCGCAGGTTCTGTTGCTAAGACTCACCGCTCGGTTGCGGGGGGTTCTGTTCGTCTCAATATCTGATGTCATCAACGTAACGGTTTAAATACCAGTGCGACTATCTGCGATTTGGATAAACGACTAAAAACTAAACTCGCCCTCCGTGCATTTTTGATCTCGAGCAATTAGACTTCTGGTTTTAGTCTTGCTTGATTGGTTTCACTGCTTGGGATCTTGGTGGTCATTTCTCAGTAAAGACCCCTCAGTATTCTAGCCATGACCCATTCCTGTCCCTAAACAGGATTTCTCTTTGTGTTGCTCAGAGGGTGCCCTTCTACCTTTGAGTGACTCCCTCCATTTGCTTAGGAAAGTAACGTTTCACACACCTGCCATTCCTCTCTGTAGATCCTCCCAAGTTCTACCAGGTTGGATGAAGACCATTTTCAAGTTTCTCCAGAAGTGTTTGATCGAGTTCAAGTCTCGTCTCTGGCCGGGCCACTCAAAGTCATCCCCAGAGTTGTCCCTCAGCCACTCCTGTGTTGTCTTTGGTTTGTGAACCTTCAGCCCAGTCTCGAGTCCAGAGCTCTCTGGTGCAGTTTTTCATTAAGGGTACCTCTGTACTTTGCTCCATTCAGCTTTCCCTTGATCCTGACTTGTCTCCCGGTCCCCATTGCTGCCACCACAACCATCGGAATGGTATTGTGGCGGTGACGAGTTTCCATTAGTTATGGCATTTACAATGGAGGTCCAAACAGCCACTTCTTGGTTTCATCAGACCAGAGAATCGTGTTTCTCATATTGTGAGAGTCCTCCTTTTGGTGGCTTTTTGCAAACTCCAAGTGTACTTCAATGTGTCATTTTGAAGTAGTAGTTGTCTTTCTGGAAGCTTCTGCCGTCTCCACAAAGTTCTCTTGACCTCAGCCAGAGTGACCCTCAGGTTCTTGTTCACTTCTCTTACCATGATTGCTCGGTTTGGCCAGATGTCCAGCTCTAGGAAGAGTGGTGGTTGTTCCAAGGTTCTTCCGTTTAACAATTATGGAGGCCCCTGTGCTCTTTGGGACCTCCTCCAGATCTTTGCCTCAACACAGTCCTGTCTCGAAGCTCTGCAGACAATTCCTTTGACCTCTAGGCTTGGTTTCTGCTCACCTGTGGGATCCTCTACAGACAATCAACTGAACTGACCACCGATGGACTTCAAACATCTCAATGATGACCAACAGAATGGGAGGCACCCAAACTAAATTTCAAAACCTCATTTTTATTTTTAATACATTTGTAACAATTTCTAAACTCCTACTTTTGCTTTGCCTTTCAGAAGTGCTGAGTGTTGCTTTATGAGAAAAAGGTGACTTGAAATGATTAAATCATAAGGCCTGTGACGTAGCAAAATGGGGAGAAAGCGAAGATGACTGACGGCTTTCTGAAGGCAATAAAATCTCACGCTCAGAGTGGCAGATGCTCAGGCACACAAATGGTGAAAAGGTGGTGTTGGCAGACCCAATCCTAGGCATTTTAAACCTAGTGTGGCTCAAGAGTGGCCAGGAGGGAGCGGTAAGACCTGAATGCGTGTATAGTTGGTTGCTGTGGAAGGAGATCCTTCAGTGGGAATGGACTCCGAAAGAAGGTAAACTGACGGCACTGGGTAGCAGGGGTTTGGAAGGAGAAACAAAATCGAGAGACGGTTGTGACACAGCCGTCATGCCAAGGTGAGAACCAGGAGGGCAAGCATCAGGTAAACAGAGACCAGGGTGACACTTTAGTTTGAGTCCTGCAAAAATATACAGTACTCTCACGTAACAAGACCTCGACAAAGGCTTCTTGTGGTCCTCATAAGACAAATGTCGGTCGGTGGATGAGTGTCTGTGCAGTGTGGCATATTGACATGATGCTAAGTCAGTCAGTCATTTTCCAACCCGCTATATCCTAACACAGGGTCACAGGGGCCTGCTGGAGTCAATCCCAGCCAGCACAGGGCACAAGGCAGGGTGCCAGCCCACCGCAGATGATGGTAAGGTGACTTGTTAATAAGAAGGATTTACGGCTCTTGTGTCATATCAAGAGAAACGCGTCCCAGTTAAGCCACACTGAAGCTGTGTTAGTAGGTCACATTAAAGAGACGAATGAACACCGCACTGATGTGTTGCAAGTGAAGACCCCGACAGGTCTTTGTGAGGGTCTTGTCATGCTGTATAAAAGTAAATGAGTAATGGATGTTTGCAGTAGCTAAATTCAAGAGTCCAGAATGGGAAACAGCAATCAAAACAAGGGAGTCAAGGCAAGGAATTTACACACAAACCGGGCCAAAAGATACACCAAAGAATGTGGTTAATGGACACCAAAGAGTCTGTAACCAGAAATCAGTTTGAGATTCAAAGAAAATAAAATCACGCCTTTGAATTCACATCCACAAACCTAGACAGCCAGGGCGTGTACAGTACAACGTGAAATGCAACGCATCACACGCAGGAAGTCAAAATGGCGGCTCTGAACACACCATGGAGGTCTGAAGCTTGACAAGGGCCTGGGAGTCACAGTGGAGTCTTCACTCTCTGCAGAACATCCACGCGGTGAAGGCTAATAGGATGTCAGGTTATATAGCGCCTTGATGTCGCGGGAGGTTATTCTTAAACTACACAACACACTGGTGAGGCCTCATCTGGAGTACCGCGTGCAGTTTTGGTCTGCGGCTACAAAGAAGACAAAGCAGCACAAGAGAAGAGCGACGAGGCTGATTAGAAGACCGAGGGGTCCGAACTCTGAGGTGAGGCAGAAGCACTTGAACCTTTAAAGCAAATGGAGATGAAGAGGTGAGCTGATAAAAGTGATCCAAATTCTCAAAGGAATTAGTACAGCGGATGGAGACAGTGACTTGAAAGTCAATTTTGCACCACGGGGACAGAAGGGGACATTTAGCACAAATAGGAGGTGGTTTTTCAGCAGGTTCTTGAGTGACCTCGGGCTGTGATGGGTGCGTCAATAAGAGGACTGCTACGCAGATTAACTTCAAACGATACAATTGATTTTTGTAGAGCCCAGAATCACACAAGAAGTGCCACAGGCCCTGCCATCTGACAGCCCGCCAGCCTTGAAACTCCCAAAAAAACAAAAATGGAAGAACCCTCGGGAAAGGCAGTTCAAAGAGAGACCCCCTTTTGAAGTAGGAGGAGTGTGCAGTGGGTGTCAAATGAAGGGGGTCAATACAACACGACACACAGAAGAGAACACAAGTCATCCTCGGCCCTCACCTCGACTGGCTTCTTTGTTTGGTAAGCCTCACGTTTGGCTTTGCAGTTGCTTGCTCAGGGCCTACAGGAGCCATTACTGGACTGAGGTCAGCTGTGAATCCTACTGTCTGCCCTGAAAGCCTGCATGAATGAACGGGGGCCTCAGGGGGGCGCTATACAGGAGAGGCCCTGACAGTGGGGTCTTGTTAAAAGAGGCTCAAGTGGACGAACGCAGCGTCAATAAAAAGTCTTCACCCCCTTGGCAGTTTTCACGTTTTACTGTCATACGACTTTGAATCCCAGTGGGTTTCATTTGTCAGTGAATGTCAGAGTGAAAACAGATCTCTGCCAAGCAGTCTCAATTAATGACAAACATAACACACACAATGATAAGCTGCACACGCACTCACCACCCCCTCGGGTCGGTGTTTAGTAGATGGCAGCCATGACAGGCCGTGTGTTCAGCTCTCTCCCTCTTCTCATTTGTTCTATCAGGCGTCATGGTGGTCACGAGTGAACAGCCACAAATTCCCCACCAGATCGAGACGAGGACTCTGACTCGGCCGCTCCAGGACATTCACCTTGTCATTTTTTCCGCCATTCTCGTGTCACTTTGACTTTATGTTTGGGCTCGTCGTCTTCTCCCAAGGCTCAGGTTTCTTGCAGAGCCCCCATCAGCTTTTCTTGGATTCATTTCACTCATCGTCAGTTTCTTCCAATGTGAAGCCTGAACACCAGAAGGTCAGATTTAGAACATCTGTCATCTAGGCAGAATGCCCAGTGGGGACGCGGTGGTCTTTTGGCCTTGGAACTCCTGCAGATTTTGATTTTTTCTCCCCAGCGTTACTGGAGTTTTGTTTTTTTCTGTCCTTCTGGCGACCCAACCTTGCCTGTTCTTTGTTACATAACGTATAATATTATTGTCTAATCTCGTCTGTTAATGTTTTAGTTCATTCTGTAAAGCCCTCTCAGCTACATTGCTTGTATGAAAATGTGCTGTAGAAATAAATCTGTTGTACCCTCATAAGCCTTCCCAGGGCCTAATGCTGCTCGGTGGGGACAGTGGGGACAGTGGCTTTGTGAGAATATGCCACTTAGTCTGATGGACAAAAGGCTCCACATTATGCACATCAGACCACGGAGGGTCTCCCACGTGCCAACATGTCCTGTGTTTGTGTGTTGTTTTTTTTTTTCCTCTCTTTGCCACTCTTCCATAAAGCTGTGACTGGTGAACTACCCGGGCACAGTTGTCGTCTGCACAGCCTCTTGAATGTCATGTAACTTGTAACTCCTTTTAGAGTCCTCAGAGGCCTACTAGATTTCCAGCTCTGCCGTACTCTTTCTTTTTCTTCCTGATCGATTGAACTGGACTGAAGGACTTGGACGTTTCCTCGTCTCCTCCATCCCCTAACTTGTGGGTTTCATGGAGTGGCTTGAGTGTCCTTTGGTCTTCATTGTGTAGGTTCCTCGAACATACTGACTCACCACATGGTGGACCTTTAAATGCAATCAATGGAACCCCCAGACAGGTGACCTCCATTGAACTAATGATGGGACTTCTATCACCAATGGGCTTCAGGGGTGTCATATTACAAAGGTGACTACTTAGGGGATCAGTGACTTGGTGTTTTATATTCATTTAGACCGTTTTAGAGACATGGAAGTGTCTTTTACTGTTGATCAGGGTCAAAAACCTCAGCTTCAATCCACTGGGGTTAATGTTGTAGAAACTTCCAGGGGGTGAAGACTTCTGACCGCAAACCGTATGAGCAGACAATGGCCGCTTGGGGCACATGGCCTGATAATTAATTGCCTCATTTCTCATGGAGTGAGGTGGCAGCAGGACTCATATTGCAGATGGCACTCGCTCCATTGAGGTGGCTGGGTCATCAGAACTTGGTAAGGTCACCCTTGACACCCCACCCGAGAAAGCAGACGGACCATCACTAGCCTTTAGCACTTATTAGGGGCTAAAAGGGGGGGTAAAAGAGAGTTTGGGGTCCCATGTGAGGTTTTGGGCAGTCGAAGCGTGTGGGCGTTCACTTGAAGATCAAGGGGTAAAGCTCACCCCCCTAACACCACCACTGACCTGGAAATGGAGGTTAAAAAATGGAGCTGGCAAATATGGGGGCTTTAAATGGGCAGTGGTTAGGAAATTGTAAGAAGGAAGCAAAAGCAGATTGTCAGAAACCCAAAATGCAAAGTTAAAATATCCAAAGTACGAAGTCCTCACAAGACTTGGATTCTCACCCCTACTTATCATAAACCTTCTTTGCTATTTTTAGAAACAATGCTCTGATAAAGAAACCATTCTGCACCGCCATATGAACACGACTGACGTGACGACGTCACAGGTCTCGTTTTTATTTATCTCTTTCAACAATATTAGCTTTGGCCATTAAAAAATACCATCAAATGGTGGCACCCAAGGCACTGCAGTGTTACATAGCAAATAAATCAGGTCAAAAAGGGCTCTGCAACTTCAAGAAATGACAAAGTCCGTTAGGTCACAGCTAAGGGCATACAGGAGATGGCCTTGGGTGACCATGACGGACAGATGAGAGACTACGTCTTGGGCTGGTGAAGCCCACCTTTCGTCAGTTCTCTTCTGTTCTTTGTCTCTTGGGTATTTAGCTCCAGGTCAGAGTGGCATGCAGGTGTGCCAGCCATTTGGTTGGGCACTGTGATCACACCTTTTATGGCGCCATAATAACTTTGCTTATCTGTGTGATGATCTGATCTTTCCGTCTGCATACTTTTACTGAGCAGATGACCCCAGTGAGTCACACAATTCAGGTTACCTTTAAACATTAACACAAGCCATCAAAGGTAACCCTCCCCTCAGCGCTCTGTTCTTGCACATCCCATAATAAGCTGTGTGGCAAAACAATTATTTTCTCACCCTGCCGGTAATCTATTTACAAGTTCCCCTTTAATAGGATTAGACGTTAAAGGCGGCTTATCTCGTGCAAGGAGGGCTCACTTGGAGCCGAGGCAGCGGACCGGCAGGCAGGGGGACAGAAGAGAAGACAGGAGAGGCTCCAGCGCTCGTGGCCACCTCAGCATTCCCAGGATGGCGCAGGAGTCGAGACCCTCATGGGACAACCCCATGCAGTTTGTGCTGGCCTGCGTGTCCTACGCCGTGGGGCTCGGCAACGTCTGGCGGTTCCCTTACCTGTGCCAAATGCACGGAGGAGGTAAAGTGCCTTTAATTTGAGTTGTGAGGGGAGCGCCAGCCTGACACTTGTGTGTGTGTGTGTGTGTGTGTGAAGTGTGGGGGCCTGGCGTTTAATGAAACTGAATGTCGGTTTAGATTTTGTGATTGTCGATGTCCTTATGTGTTTGGGTTGGGACGAGACTTTGGACAAGGTGGTCGACGGCAGCTCACTCTGGGGAGACGTGTCGTGTCCTGGCACCCACTCAGGGGGTCTTCAGAAGCCTTTACTCTTTTCACCTTTCATTATGTTGCAGCCTTGCTCTAAATCTTTTAAATTAATGTTGTCCCCCATTCAAGCAAGACTCAATGTCCCAGAATGTGTGCAAATTTATTCAAAGTAAAAAACGGAAATATTTCTCTGACACGAGTATTCAGACCCTTTCTCCTCAGCACTTTGTTGAAGCCCCACTTTGGCAGCCATTTCAGCCGGGAGCCCTCCTGGGTCTGATGCCATGAGCTTTACACACCTGGATTTGGGGATTTGCTGCCATTCATCGCTCTCTGCAGATCCTCTGAGGCTCGGTCAGGCTGGATGGAGACCATCAGCGTTTTCAGGTCTGTCCAGAGATGTTTGACTGTGTTCAAGTCTGGGCCATTGCCAGAGTTGTCTCTAAGCCACTCTTGTGCTGTCTTTGCTTTGTCCTGTTGGAAGGTGAACCTTGGGCGGCCCAGTCTGACACCCAGAGTGCTCTGCAGATGGCTTCCTTTAAGGAGATCGCAGTACTTTGCTTCGTGCAGCTTTCCCCTCAGGCCTGACTTGTCTCCCACCCCTGCTGCTGCCACCACCCTGCTTCACTGACTGTTGGAATGGTGGTGCACAGCTGGTGGATGGCACCAGGCTTCCTCCAGACGTGATGTTCAGAAATGAAGACAAACAGCTCAGTCTGGTTTCTCACAATCTGTGAGTCCTTCAGGTGCCTTTTTGCAAAGTCCAAGTCGACTTTCACGCGTCTTCTATCCGCTCTTCCTAAAGCAGAAATCGATGGCTGTCTCTCCACAAGTTTCTCTCCTCTCTTCTTTACAGCTCAGCCAGAATGACCACTGGGATGCTGCTGGTCACCTCTCTTACAAGGCCCTTCTCCCTGAATTGCTCTGTTTGGCCGGGTTAGCAGCTCTAAGGAGAGTTGCAGTCGTTTCAAACTTCTTCCGTGTTAGAATGCTGGAGGCCATTGCACTCTCTGGAGCCTTCAGTGCTTCAGCCCTTCCCCAGATCTGCACCTCGACACAATCCTGTCTTTAAGCTCTGCAGACAATTCCTTTGGCTTCCTGGTTTGGTTTCTGCTCACCAGGTAGACCTTCTGAAGACAGATGTGTAGCTTTTCTAAGGAGTCCAATCAAGTGACTTGGCCATTGGTGGACTCCAAACATCTCAGAGGTGATCAGTAGAATGGGATGCACTGGAGCCAAAGCAAAGCCTCTGAAAACCTGGGTCTCTTTTTTTTGTTTTTAATAAATTTGTAAAAATTTCTAAACTTCTGCTTTCGCTTAGTCGTTCCGAGTAAAACGTGAAGGGGCGGAGGACCTTCTCAAAGTCCTGTACATTGGCACTCAGACATTTAAACCAACAGGGTGTCACCTCAGCCCCTCAAGGTCCAGGGTGTCACTTCACATGCGCCTCTTGCTGATTCCAGACGCAGACGGTCACATTCTTCATAACGGATGTGTGACACTATGCCTGCCCCACGGTGGACTGACGTCCCTCCAGGGCCGATTTCAGCACATGTGCAGTAAAGAGATGGATGGATGGGTAATATCAATGAAAGTCTACCCCCTTGTGGAGCGTTGACAAATGTCTCTCTGTCTGTCTGTCTATCTGGTTATCACCTTTAGAAATTCAGCGAACTGTTCGGTTTGATGAGGGGTTTTGAAAGTTTTCAGTCACCTGCATGTGGACTCCGTCTTGACTACACTCCCCTTCATTCTCCCATCAGGGGTATTGAAGTATCCGTCCATTTTCTGTCCCCATTTATTGATTTCAGGCTCAGAGAGGCTGGAGCCAATCCTGGTCACACCAACCACAGGACAGGATGGGGTGCCAGTCTGTGACTCGCAAACACATCCACAGCCGCACGTTGGGCTGGTTAACCGAACCTGCATGTCTCTGGAGGTAGAGGCGCAGAATCGATGAGTACACGTGGAGGACGTGCAAAATACACACAGGAGGGATTTGACCTCAAGTCCCAGCAGCCTTAAGAAAGAGACGGCAGCACCCTAACCCACTGTCAAATTTTAGGCAGCTGGCATGTGCCCTCACTTTCACATGGCCTCACATATCCTAGTGGCGAAGACGATTGTGAACGCAAACCCAAGGGGCTAATCTGTGCTAACCTATAAACCTCTGAAATATTGTGGAGCTGGACGTGGCTGAACAAAGAGGCACACATTGGTCTGCTCAGTACCATTTAGCCAAATCACACTCACACTTTAGACTTGGCACATCCATTAAACACTTTCATCCATCCATCCATTTCCAGCCAATCCCAGCCAACACAGGGCACAAGGCAGGAACCAATCCTGGGCAGGGTGCCAACCCACCGCAGGACACACACAAACGCACCCACACACCAAGCACACACTAGGGCCAATTTAGACTCATGCACTATATAAAATGAAATCTGAATTACTGGGCAACACATTGGCACATGTGGCTGCCTCACAGCTCAGGTGACCTGGGTTTGCGTCCTAAGCTGTCTGTGGGTGGAATGTGCCCACTCACTGCATAAGCTTTTTCAGGTTATGCCAGTTTCCCCCCTCGTATTCTACGCTCCAGGGTGTCTGGTGATGTTCTGGTGTCCCATCCCATTCAATCTTCAGTTCTTGCCTTGGACCCGATGCTGCCAGTTGTTGAATTCCCGGCTTAGTTTCTGTTCCTGTGGAGTTTGCAGGGTCTCCCCTGTCTGTGTGGGTTTCGTCCACCTCATTCCATTCCTCCTGCACTCCAAAGAAGCTCGAGGCTCTTCAGTTCAACACTGTGCTTCAGGTAGCGGGAGTCAATACCGAGTGCTGCCGAGTTTGCTTTGCCTCGAGTTCACCAAAAATCAAAGAAAGATTTGGGAATTTCACCAAATTCATTGAAAGAAGAAACTGAACGAGTGTGGAGTGAATTCTAAAGGCACAGGGGTCTCTGAAGAGTTGCTGAGGGTTAGAGAAGAGTCTGCCAGCTATGAGGGGCCAAGGATGTGACCTGAGCTGTGAGGCAGCAGTGCTAACCCCTGTGCCCCCCGAGATTAAATTCAATGAAAGGAACGGAATACGCCACCCAAAAAATGTAAATGTTACTCACCCCACGTAGTTAGTAGTGATGGCTGAGAAAAGTTAATATTGTCATGTGCTCAAGGAGAACGAAGAGAGAACAGAAGTCAAGAGCGACCAAAGCTGTACAACGGGCGACGACAAGTAAGATTTAAGGCCAGTACTAAAAGTGCCAGAGAGCTGGCCGAGTCAGAAACGAGAACGCCATTAACAGACATTTGGACATAAACCAGCATAGGCAAACTTAAGAAGAAGAACATCCTCATAATAAATAAAACGTTACGACCAATAACACACACACACACACACCTAATTTTTATTATATAGCGCCTTTGATTCTTGTAAGTCTAAACATTATCCTCTGATGAAGGCTCCGGGCAGGAGCTGAAAGCTCAGGAATAAAAACTACTTTATGATACCTGATTCATTTTCTTCCTTTGTGGATCTCCAGCTGCAAATATGCAAACCGTATGACAGACCTTCTCTCTCTATCTATATCTCTATCTGTATTTCTATATCCATATCTATATATACACACACACATCCACCTTAATAAAATGATAACTGTCCGTGTCCTTCTGATTGCTGTGTCTCTGGCATTCCAAAAGATGGCGCATCACAAACATTTGCAGTAATAAAATGACTTGTATGTGTCATTCCAACAAGTGGTGCACCACAAGCATTTACTGTAATGCATTTTATTACTATTGCTACACATTTGTGATGTGCCATGTGTTGGAATGCATTTGATTACTACAAGCATACAAAATGCATTCCAACAGGAGGTGCACCGCAAACATTAACACCAAGGTAGATGTTGATCACTTAGATGTCGTCTTAGACAGCTAGCATAACTATTAGACTTCTAAAACGCTGAGGGTTGTGTGTGTCTGTCACACGATTGTTCACAAATCACTGGGACTCAAACTTTGGCCTTTGTCTTAATTGAGAACACATGATGTCATACGCAAACAAAGTGAAAGACTGGGGTAGCGGCAACCTGCAGAAAGTTATTGGGGTTTGTGTCTTTTTACTCAGGAGGGTGACATTGCAGAATGTGACTGGAGGTCCGTGTGTTCCACTAGTTCTGCAATAGCTTAGCAAACAATGCACGTGTTTTCCACGTTTCAAACATAACTGACATTCAGCGAGCGGCGCGGTGGGGCGACTTTTCGTTAAGGACAGAATCAGATTCGGCCATCTAACATTGGCTGCTTCAACTCTCTGGTGTCTCACTGGCCTTGCAAAGCATCCTGGGGCTTTGAGAAAGGAAAGTTCACAATTTACAGGCAAACTTGCTTTGGTGAATTTCACCGATCAACACAAATACTGGGATCTGGGAGTGGGTCCCGTCCAGAAGCCACCATTGCAGGGGTGGAAGGTTTGCAGATCCCGGACACCCTTTACTGTTTTTAGTAACATCAGAATTTGAGTGAAAGAATTACATTTTGTAACGGGAGCTTCTCATTGTTTTGTCTTTGGCTTCTACTGAGCATTTAGTTAATTACATTTTCTCAATTCAATTGTTAAGTCTAGTTAAGATTAAACCTTTAATACCCAGAATCACTTTTCTGATATTTCTAAGTCAAGCACAGTAAAGTTATTTGTAGTTCAAATTCTGTCTCCTCAAAATATGATTGCAGACACTTAAAATGGGAATTGGCACAAGACATCAAATGTTAAGCTGGTGTGCTGTCTGCTTAGTCGCACTGCAGTTCCTTGTTCAGATCAGCAGGTGGTGCCCAGCAGCTGCACTTTACGGTTCTACCACAGGGTGGCGCATGTCATGAAGGATTTGATTTGTCATTTTTTACAAGGTTTTGTGTGGATCTTCTGGACCCATAGGGCTGTTTTTAGAACAAGGAGTATGAAATTGGGGTTAGTTTTAATATTTAGTTAGTAAAGTGCTGAAAATTACTTTGTGCAGTTACTGACATCACTTTTGTTTTTCCTGTCGTTAGGATGCCACTCCTGGTTGCCAGGGGCGTGGTCGTAGAGGTCATGACCTCTGACTTTGTTTATGCGGCAGGTTCAGAGGTCAGCTCTGGCGTCCATTTTGCGGATAGAGAGTCGCTAACAAAAGGGAATTTGTGTTTCAAAGTTTCTCTAATTACTGATGTGTTAGCTCTGACTTTTCTGTTATGATTGTATGGATTTGCAAGCTGAGAGAAGAGCAGTCAGTGAACGTGCAAACGTCTGAGCGTCAAAACCTAAGCAAGAATTAAAAAACGAGGGCCTAAAAAACAGAGCAGAGATTCAGCAGCTGAGAAAAGGAGAAATCACAGCAAAAGAGAGGCGTTTATCCAGCAAACGTGGACACCCTGCACGGCCTTCAAATCGTTGGTCGATCTTATGACGAGCGCATTGCACTGTATTCTGGGAAAGAAATACAAGGCTGAAAAAGTGCAGTGCCCATAGGAAAAAATGTGGCCAAACTTAAACTGTGGGTTTCTAAAATAATCAAACCACTCCATTTCTGACCAAATATTCTCAATGCCAGCATCTGAAAGCCCCAAACTCCACCCGTAGGCTGCCAGGAATGTAATCCAAAAAGACAAAATACATTTAGGAAACGTACGAAAATGAACGATCACAGTGACGACAGCACTCATTATCTCCCTGGTCACGACTTTGGCCTCAACTTCTTTTAATCTTCTGGTCCAACACATTCTTAAAACTGCTGGCCCTCCACCTTTAGAAAAGCCGCACACGACTCCATCCACCCAAACATTCATTACTGAACCCGCTCGTCCAGTTCAGGGTCAGTCGTGGCGGCCCACCCAAACAGCACTGGGCTCAACGTGGGAAATCGAGCCACAGCAGGCGTAAAACCACCACCCAACATGACAGGAGCATCTTAGAGATACGAGAGGGAAACTGGGGGGACAGGAAGAAAGCCCCCCATATGAGGTGGGCAGGACATGCAAGGGCCACACAGACCCTGACTGGGCTCTGCTGGAACTGTGAGGCCGCCCGCATCTCTGGGTCAGTTTGGAACAACTGAATAAATGCAAATTTGAGTAAAGTCCTCATCCGATCACGTGACTGTAAGCAGTCCTACACGGCATGCAGATTGCAGTTGCAAACCTAACCCAGCAGGTGGCACTCTCTGAATTAAAGATCTTCTGCAGACTGCAGTTAGTGGAGTGAGCTGCTGTTGATGAGACGTCCATAGGAGAGCTGGCGAGATTCCTTCTAGGATGTTCTGCGACGGTGGGAGTGCGCATGTCCAGTAGGCCCCAGTAACTATTGTGTGGTCTCGCTGTGAAGGTCTGCTTTACCGGTCACATGGTTGTCTTTAAAAAAGAAACTCCTGCAGCTCATCTCCTGGGGGCTGTGAAGCTCAAATGGTAGTTTCACTCATTTTAGGGGGCATCATGTGGCCATGAGGAACCCCATCAAGCTGTTTAATGGTTCTGTTCCACTCCACGACTCTCCATGATTTCTAGATTTAGTGACTGTGGCCAACTAGGAATGGCAGTGGCTGACCGACTACACGATTCCCTTACGACTTGATCTCCTGGGCTGAATCTCTTATTACACCAGCAAGGCAGAGCACCCCAGATCCCCTCGTTTTAGCAGCCAATCAATGTGAACGTCTGCAGATGGAGTTAGGATTATCATCGTCTTTCATTTCTTGTACAAATTCTGATCCATTTTATGCACTTGGTGATTTCTGGGATCGAAACGTTCAAGCCTGACTTTGATTCTTTCCGGTAATAACCAAAGTGTCTGTGTCAATTGTCCGACACCATCTTCGATTTGCTCCTCAGTGACATTTTGCGTGTCCTGTTGTTAGGATGCACTCCTGGTTGCCAGGGGCGTGGCCTGAGGGTCATGGTGTCTGATGTCACCGATGAGATTGTGGATAAGAACACCAGCACCACCATTTATTTCTGTCGGACATTTTCATGCAAATGATGGAGCAGCTCAAAGTGCTTTACAGGATGAAGAAAGAAAAAGAAAAACAAGAAAAAGAAAATTAGGCAACACTAATTAACACAAAATAACAGTACAGTCTGATGGCCAAGGAAGAAAAAAAAAAATCTGCAGGGGGTCACAAGACCACCCAGCCCCCTCCAAAGAAATCTGTGCATGGTGAGGGTTTGTGCTCTTTAGTAACATTTGAGACCCCTTTTTATGGCTTGTGCTTCTTCAGATAGCATTTCACCTTCTTGTTGCTCATTTTCTTGACATTTCGTCTCTCGGTCTCCTCCGTTATTCTGAAGTTTGCTTCTTTTTGGCAGACAACAGACACCTTGTGCTTGAAGCAGTGCTTGCTGGGTGTTACGGTTTATTTTTAAATTTGATTAAAATTTCCTTCAATCCTTCAATTGCTTTTTTTTGTTTAGTTATTGTGGTTTTGATGCACAGAATTCATTTCTGCCATTTCAATGTTTTAAGTCGTCTTTAAAGTCAGTTTGGTTTTTTTTCCCACAATGCCATCTTCTTTTTAAAGCACATTTTGAGGTTTGCTAAAACATTGGACCAGAAGTGCAGAGGGCGAGACACCATCAGGACAATGGATTACAGATCAGCGCCGGCCATCCGAGGTTACGACGATACTCTGTTCATCGGTGTGTGACTGTCACTGCTTAGTCGTAGCCCTCTTTAATCGGAAGGTTGCCGGTTCGAATCCCGTAAATGCCAATAGGAACTCTGCTCTGTTGGGCCCTGCGATTGCTGAGCACTTTGAGTAGTGAGAAAAGCGCGATAGAAATGCAACAAATTATTATTATTATTATTATTACTCTCAACGTTTTACTCGGGCTGTTGGCCTTCCTCTCTCTCATGGGTGGAGGTTGAATTGACTTTAGTTTGGTTAAGTTTGACTTGATTGTGTTGAACGTTTAATAAATTCAGTCAGGTCAGGGAGCCTGCACTGGTACAGCGCCTTGCCGCACCCGACACACAACGAAACAGCTTGGGATCCCGGTTTACAGCCCCCCAGGCAGACCCCCGGTCCAGTCCCACCCTTCTGTCTGCTGCTGCCAGGTGTTACATGGGCATCCCCTTGGCGTGTCCAGCCACTCGGGTCCTCAACACCCTTGGGCCATAGTGCTGGAACTGACGCTCCCTCACAATGCAATAATGCACTTCATTCTTTTATTCATTTACTGAATAAATTCTATATAAAAAATAAATAAATTCCCCCTGGGAACAAATGAAGTTGTCACTCTCTCAATATCTGGCCACAAGAAGTGAAGCTTTGTGTTTCGGCTCAGACACGACTCAGGACAGACCTTTGATCCCCTGACCCCGGCTTTGTCTTTTTCAATGAACATTTCATTTTCTGCTCGCCCTGTCCGTTTCGACAGCCTAACTCCAGGGACGTTGCCTTCAGCTTCAATCTTGGGCCCACCTGTGAACGTCCAGAGTTCAGTGCCGACTCCAAGGTACAACTAATCTCTGCTCCATTGCGCAGTCCAAAGCACTCAGTTCCCTTCTTTACTTAAAACAGAGAGAGACAGCAAAGATCTGTAGTAAGGAGCAGGGGAGGAGATGCAGACCAGAGAGACGCTAAACACGCCAACCAGGAATCAAGAAGACCTGTCAACAAATCCACCGTCGTGATCGGGACATCAGAAATGAACACAGAAGTAAACCAACAAGAAGAATCCCACCAAAGGCTCACTTTGTATCCAATACTGGATAGCACAAGGGGTTAACTTGCTCGCCTTTACACGGTCGTGTTAGAGACGTCACACAGCCCTGGGGTATTCTGGGAATGTAACCACAGAAGCCTAGGACACAAATGACAGAAAGCAGCAAAGCCCACAGGAAAATCAAAACGATGAGCATTTTAAACTCTTCCAAAACTTTTAAAAATAAAAAAGGAATGCCAAAGGTTAGAATTCCTTGGAGCTGAAAACCTCCGAGAAGACAAATGGATGATCACAAACACCAAAAGGTGGAATTAAATTAAAGATGGCGACCAACCACCTCAGTGCGTGTAGGCTTCCTGCTATTTGTTGATTGGCTGTTTAAGTCTTTCAAAAGCAAACCTAAAAATAAAAAAAGAAATAATGATAATTGGGGGCTCATAAAATTAAAAAATATAATAAAATAAAACAAACAGTTATGGAGTTCTACACCAGTCGGTGTCCATTATGGGGTTCATGAGAAGCAGCTGGCAGATGGTGCTGTGCCAGTGTTGTGACTTGTTTCAATCGGTTCTTCTCATTCTGTATATGAAGTGTCCTTTTTCAGGGTCACAGAATTCATTTCTAAAATGTTGCTGTCAAATAGTTAGGACTTTTGTTCCCCCGAGTGCCATTTTGATTTTTCTGTGTTGTTGGGACGCACTGCCAGTTTCGGAGGTCGTGGCCTCAGATGTCATGGACGCGAACTGAAAGGTGAAGAGCCCGTTCTGATCAGAGTCTGCATGTTCCCCCTCGTGCTCTTCATGAGTGCCATTAGAACTTTTTGACCGAAGTCAGGATGGCTTCCCAGTAACGATCTCTTGGCTGGTTTCCTTGAGTTTCTTCTCCCATTTGCCTCCATTAATCTCAGGCTGCTCTTTAATTGGCAAACTTTAAGAACTTGGGTCTGGAGTGGCAAGGAAGAGGAGACGATTCTTTGACGAGATGATCAAGAAAGAGGACGGAGACTTCTGGAGATAAAGTCCAGATTACGATGCTTCAGAGGAATTTTCCAGAAGATGAGTCGCTTGTTTCCTGAATTTCACGCTTATCAAAACAATAACCAGAAATCCTAGTCGGAAAGTTGCGGCAACAATCAGTACACTAAAATCAAGCCTACAAACGCCCGCCCAGACTCTCAGGTGGCATCCACACAACTACTATGGTGCCAATTATAGCAAAAACGATCTCCGCCCACACTAGCGTTTTCACATCGTTTACAAAGGCATCTCCACTCTCACTAAAGCAACTGAAAACACGCATGACGTTCTGTTCAACTACTCCGTACAAGCACATCAACGGACACAAGAAGAGGACGTGTCCTCCACGCTAGACTTTCACTTGCAGTGTGCGTTGTTTATACACGTAAAAGGCGAATACGAAAAATAAAAAAACACACACGGCTAGGCTTGGACTGACGATGAGGTGGAAGGCGAGCCAAGTGGCTAAGAAACGGTAATCAGCAGGACCCAATCAGTGAAGGAGCACATCATAAGCACGAGCCAATCAGAGCACAATTTTCTAAACTCTTTGTTCTCAACCATCCACATCACCAGGCTCAGATGGCATTTTCAGACGTCTACGGCTCTGCAGAGCTTTTTCAAAAGTCTCAGTCTTTGGGGTTTGAAAGCTCCAGGGTAGTGTGGATAAAAAGTGAAAGCAGAGGCCATCGTCTGCCTTTTTAAACAAAAGCATATGTAGCAGTGAAATGTGGACAGAGGAAGTGCTTCGTGCCACCCTTTAAATGGATGTGACGATGACAGCATGTGGCACGCATTCCTTGTGATTTTTGGGTACTAAAACCATAGCAACAGTAAACAAGAGGAGCCACAAAATGGTGGCGCCCATAATAATTAATAATGGTGACATAGTAAGATATTCAATATTTTTAATACCAGTAACGAGAACGTGCAGTGAATACACTTGACTTGACCATTCCTAGTTTTCCTCCTCTTTCGTTTGCTCAGAGGTGGATGCGCTTGCCGTTTCCTGAGCAGCTCTTCTTTTCTCCACCCTAGCGGCCGCTTCTTCTCTTCTTCCGTCAGCGTCTTTTCGCATTAAAACTGGTTAAGTCCGTGTTGGTCTTGCAGTTACTTAGTACGTTTCCTTTAATTTCAATCTGCCTCAAGAATGATTTGGGATATGAAGAGGTAGTGCAAGTGACGGTGATGGTGGTAGAGAATGAGAACGGCGCCCTGCTGCCGAGAGTTGGTTCTACAATAAAAAAAATAAAAATAGAAATAACCTTAGAGGTCAATCGTCACCTGAAAGCCGATAGAAGACGTCACGTAGTGTTTGTGTACCAAATTTCAGGTCAATAGTCAAGCGGTTTGCGAGCTACAGGTGATTTAAAATCCTGGACAGACAAACGGACAGCCACGCTAGCGTATTAAAGAAGAAGATATTAAGATCCTTAAATACACTTGACGTGAATTGAATTCCAACCCCTCAAGACCGAAAAAAGACCCTGAGAAAGGCGGGGGAAAAAAAATCATTTTCTAAGCCGCTTACTCCTGAACAGGGTCATGGGGGTCTGCTGGGGCCAATCTCAGCTGGCATTGGGCACAAGGCAGGAACAAACCCTGGAGAGGGTGCCAGTCCATCGCAGAGCTGGCAGAAAAAAGTGAAAAGGGATTTCAGGTCATAGCATACATTACTGGGACCCCACACAGCCATCACTACACGTCGTACTGTCAGCCATGCTGGAGACTGTGATGGAGGCTGCCGACACGGGCCGTGCTCACAATCCAGGGGGACTCCACTCTCCCCTCCAGATGGCATTCAGTCGCCTTCTGTGCTCTTAACTAACTAAAGCAGCAGTGCTGGTCGGAGACAGGGTAGCCAGTTGGCACACAATATGCCATCACCTCAGTTTGCAGGACGCACACAGCAGGTCTTCGTGCACGGGTGCCATGAAAGGCGGCCGTTCTGAGTAATGCTGCTCACAAGTACGAGGTGACGCCGATTTTCTTTTCAGAATGCGCATTTGTGTTTTACATTTTGTTCTTTCTAAGGCCTCGTTCGTTGTGGTCATGAAGTTTATGCTGAGTCTGACTTGCTGAGACAGTCTGTTCCTGTGGCTTCCATTTACAGGAGTTTTGTTATTTCTTACGTTTCGTTCTTTGTGTTTGATAACATAACGTTACTTCGGGTATAAACACGGTGATCACCGGTGTTGCAGGGCACCCGTCAATGGATATTCCTTTAGAAAAAATGAAATTCTTTATTAGAGATCAGCTCAAGCAAGCCAAGGGTCAGGTTTGTTTTGGGTTTGACTTTTCTTCGTCCTTGACTCCATTTTGTTTTGCCGTCTCTGTGATCCTCCTTTGACTCGCCGGCTGTGCTCGGACTCTGCTTGTCCTCTTTCGTGATCATCTCCTCATTACTTTACTTCCTGCCTGCTCACAACAATCCTCAGGCTGTTTCTATCACTTGTAGCAATCTGTGTTTGATGCGATTCGTCTGCTTAAAGCCTGGTTTACACATCTGCACTGGTCACGAGTGTCAAGTGACAAAAATGACATCAGACATGGAGACATGTCCCTCTCTCACAGCACACCAAACTCCTACGCAGCATTTCAAGATGGGTCCTGCTGCAGACCTCCATAGTAACGCCGAACAGCCAATTAGATTGCAGGTCTTTGTCACCTGGTTCACTCAACTTGAGTCAGCCTAAACTTAACCATAGTGTAACCGGGCAGATCACTGGCGTATAATGTCACCTGGAGTCTATTGGGCATTGCGGATGCAGTGCCATGTATTCAAAATGGCAAATGTGATCCTGCCAGGCTTAAGCGGGTGCCAGAATGTTGAACCAACAGCTGAATATGACACAACAGCTCATCAAAGCACAAGGAAGGCACACAAATATCTCTCTTCATCATGTAAGCCACCCACTCATGAAAACATCAAACTTGCCCTCTGTGCCCTGCTTTTGGTTAATTGCAGTAACACAGTAACAGGCACTGCCACTACCCAATCTGTGCTACCGGCCCACGACTGTCGACATCCGTCACTGAACAATCGTGTGAATAATTCACTTCCACTGTAAGGTATGTGACATTAACTGAACACTGCCACCTACTGACCAGGAGAATATTAACACGGCAATCAAACAGGTCGCCACAAACAGAAATGCGTTTTGGCCGTGGACACCGTGCGCATTTTACATTACGGTCGAGGGTCACACATTATTTTGTCTGCTTAATTTTACTAAATAAATAGACGTGTGTAATGGCATTCTCCGCAGTTAAAGTATTGGATATTGCACATTACCAGAGTTAGAGATTTGTGCTCTGCCAACACTGGAGTTCCAACAGGACACCACGATTAGCACACACTGCACAAGTAGGCACCCCTATGGCTAACGAGCTGCTGCAATAAAATCAGGCCAGTCTGACTGTTGACATCGTCGGTGACCGACTATGACATGCTAAGCAACTCGCTGGCTTCTTCTTAAGATTTAGTAAATGAGGGCCATGACTAGAAATTTTAGGAAAACTGGAGTAGTGTGATGCCCACCTTACCCACCATTTGTCACATTGAGGAAATGAAGCTGCACATAAACTTTACAAGGCATAGACGCCTTTCACATGAAACATAATTAAAGGTTTATTGGGTCATTACTGTCACATGTACAATGTAAGATTCCTTTGTACTCTGCACTTGTGACAATATTGACCCTATGAACCTTTTAATAAGCATCAGGATTGAGTCCCGCATGGCAGGGTGTTATGCAATGTAAAGTTTGTTGTCGTATTTAGAAGCTCAGTAGTTTTAATCAATAACCATTATGTAACGACTGTGTCTTACTGGTCCAGCTACTTTAGGCCACTGTGCTTTCTCCAGACTTAAAATATCCACATGTTCCCCCAAGTGTCTTTACACGAACACCTCCATGTCCAACAACCACCATCCTGGCTCTGCTCTTTACTGTGCTCACATGGATTTCTTTGGCATACCATCAACATAATGCCAGATTCTCACAGTGCTGCCACCTACAGGTTAAGGCATTGCATTAGTTTGCTCTTGAAGCTGAAAGCCTGTTTGATAAAAAGTAAGTCACCTGCCCATGTGGAATTACCCGAGGAAGATAAGAATGGATGGCATGTTGGCACTCTAGCCAGTCGTAACATGTGGACTACAACAAGTAATAATAATAATAATACTGTACATTTAATTTATATAGCACATTTCCCATGCTCAAGGCAGGTGCTGAGCCCCTTAAAAGAGAAAGGCCCTTAAGGACCCCCACCTGATTAGGGTCAAGCAAACTGTTCCGTAGAAGGAAAGAAGAGACTTTGCTAGGACGGCACATTCCAGCGTTTTGGATAGAGCAGAGGTGACAGGGACTGGCATGTAACTGACGACAGGGCTAATAGGCAACACTCGGCCGATAGAAATCCTTCATGTTACCCTGTGTGTCGCGTGGTGTCCCTCAGGGTTCAGTCCTCAGGCTGTTACTCCTTCTACTTTATGTCCTTCCTTTGGCTCAGATTATTTGCAGACATGGCCTTCCACTGCTATGAAGACGATACATACAGTTAGATATCTTAGGACGACTCGCCTCCCAGCACACTCACTGATCTTAAGCTTCTTCTTCTTTTGGCTGCTCCTGGGGTTGTCAGAGCTGATCATCTTCTTCCATATGTATTTGTCCTCGTCATCTCACTCTGTCACACCCATCACCTGCATGTCCTCTCTCACCACGTCTATAAACCTTCGCTAAAGGCCTTCTTCTTTTCCTCTTACCTGGCAGCTCTATCCTTAGCATCCTTCTCCCAGTATACCCAGCAACTCTCCTCTGCACATGTCCACACCAACGCCATCTCGCCTCTCTGACTTTGTCCCCAAACCGTCCAACCCGAGCTGACCCTCCAATGTCCTCATTTCTAATCCTGTCCATCCTCGTCACACCCAAAGCACATCTTAACATCTTTAACTCTGCCACGTCCAGCTCTGTCTTCTGTGCCACCGTCTCCAGCCCATATAACATAGCTGGTCTCACTGCCATCCTGTAGACCTTCACTGTCACTTTTGCTGATACTCATCTGTCACAAGTCACTCCTGACACTCTTCTCCACCCTGGCTGCACTCTCCTCTTCACTTCTCTTCCACAATCCCCATCACTCTGTACTGCTGATCCCAAGTATTTAAACTCATCCACCTTCACCAGCTCTACTCCCTCATCCTCACCACTCCACTGACCTCCCTCTCATTCGCACACATGTATTCTGTCTTGGTGGTCCTACTGACCTTCAGTCCTCTCCTCTCCTCCGATATCTCCACCTCTCCAGGGTCTCCTCAACCTGCTCCTTACTCTCACTACAGATCACAATGTCATCAGCAGACATCACAGTCCACGGGGACTCCTGTCTAATCTCGTCTGTCAGCCTGTCCATCACCATTGCAAATAAGAAAGGGCTCAGAGCCGATCCCTGATGTCATCCCACCTCCGTCACTCCTACCACAGACCTCACCACGGTCACACTCCCCTCGTTCATATCCTGTGCCACTCTTACGTACTTCTCTGCCACTCTCGACTTCCTCATTCAATACCACAGCTCCTCTCAGTCACCCTGTCATTTTCTTTCTTCAGGTCCAGAAAGACGCAATGCAACTCCTCCTGGCCTTCTCTCTACATCTCCATAAACATCCTCAGAGCAAACATCTCATCTGTGGTGCTCTTTCTTGACATGAAACCATCCTGCTGCTCACTAATCATCACCTCACTTCTTAACTGACCTTCCACTACTCTTTCCCATAAGCTATGGATGGAAAATCGCTTTCTCCAACTTAATGAGGTGTTCCTGGTCGGCCCAAACTCCCTGCTCTCTAAGGCCTCCGACTTCTCTGTTTCTGTTGATGTCAAACCTGCTCCTGTCGTCAGAAACCTTGGTGTTTTGTTTGATTCATCGCCTAACTTTGAGCTTCACATTCGGTCTCTGTCCAAAATGTTATTCTGTCATCTCCGTCACATTGCCCACCTCTGCCCATTTCTGTCCTTTAATGAAGCTCAGACTCTGGTTCATCGTCTCATAACGTCTCGTATTGATTACTGGAATTCCCTCTTCATCAGCCTCCTTGCAAAACCTACCCAGAAGATACAGCACACAAAGCGTTCTGCTCACATCTCCCCTGTTCTCTCCCAAGTTCTCTGGTTACCGGTGCCATCAAGGGTTAAATTCAAGATTCTGCCTCTCACCGTCAAAGCCCTACGTGACCTTTGAACCCGCTCCATACACTCCTCGTTGCTGGCTTTCCTGTCCCACACACACCAGACTCTGGCCAGACTCCTTTAAATCTCAACTCAAAACTTTCTTCTTTGACGAATTTTTGCCTTCTGTGTGAACTTTTTTTCTCCTTTGTATGTAAAGTGACCTTGGCTTTGTGAAAGGCGCTTTATAAATGCAACTTATTATTATTGGTCAAGCGTGGGTTTTCTGAGAAGCGGACGTTTTTAGGGCCTACTTGAACCCAATCGGGAAGGTGCCGAAAAGCGGAGTCAAAAAACTGAACACGCATGTAACTGCAAAAACGAGATGGCGTGAGGGGACAGGGTCAAGTGGACAAGCTGGCAGGGCAGCCAGAGAGGAGTGAGGAAGTCGGGAGTGTTGTGTGGAGCTCGGAAAGGAACAGACTAGACTGTCAGGTAGGGGAGAGGAGAATCGGCCACTGATGGCAGACACCTTTTTGTGAAAAAAGTTAGAAAAGTCATCAATGGTCAAAGAGACTGGCAGTGCATGAGGTGATGGGATAAGAACATGAAAGCAGTTGTGGAAGAAAGTTACTATGGGGTTGAGTACAGCAGAAGTGGAGGAAGATAAAAGAGGTGGACATGGCAGGTGACGGATGGAGCGGTCGATGGATAAACACTTGGCGAGACGGGCAGAATAATTAAACATGTCTGCACAGGGAGTCTCGTTGACCAGACTGGAGCGAGCGAATGTGGAAATGAGTGCTGGGACTGGGCTGGCACTGCCTACTGGTCGAATTACCGTCTGATGCCTTTTACAGCTGAGTTAGCGTCCGTCACCTTCCTCCCACGACCCCACGCTGTTCAAAGCGGCTTCTCAGTCAGGATTTCTCTAAGAACAGACTTACTTGCTGCTCTGCGTTAGTCTCCTGAACACCGTCGCCTTTTTATTTTATGTTGGCTCCTTGCTTTGGTTTAAAGTTCATTACGAGGCAAGAGGGGAGCGAGCAGATATTGGAGTGTGAAGAATGTCAGCCTGCTTAATAACTGAATAACTCAGGGGATTTGGGGGGCTTTACGGCAAACTTGCTTTGGCACAGCTGACATGAGTTAATCCTTATCCTCTGATATTCAGCAGCTTTCTGGATGGGGGGCAAATCACGCAGAGCCGTGGCAGGAACATTGAGTAACGGCGGCTGTGAGGCATTTCGCCCACACTTCATGCGCCATGCGGTGCGGGTCTGCTTCACAGACCCCACAGAATGTCTATTTTAAGCTAAGTGGTCTTCACTTGAACCGCATCTAAAGATAAATGTGATCTAACAAACAGCAGGACACATTTACGTTCGGTACTCCATTGTACTGCACCACTTAAACATACAGAAAAAGTAAGTGCGCCCCTCCATTTACCTCTGCCTCAAATCAGAATCAGGCGGGGTGCCGTGGTGGCGCTGCTGCCACACACTAAGGAGGCGGAGATTTGCGTTCCCCCCCGCAGCCCAAAGACATGCATGTGAGGTGAACTGGCGATGTCACCATTGGCCCTTGAGCAGGGGTCCTCAATCTCAGTCCTGGAGGGCCGCAGTGGCTGCGGGTTTTTGCTCTGCTTCACTTTAGTTTTCTCGCTCGTTAAGATTTTGAACGCTTATTTGAGTCTTAAACAGCTCTAGTCTTGGTCTTCAATGGCTCCTAATTAGTAATAACATGCAAATGACAAGAGAGAGCAGCATTTCTCCATGTAGCTTGTTACCATTGACACCACTGTGTGTGTTTGTCGTGCACTGGTAGGTTTAATTAAATACTTGGAAGGAAAGTGAAGAGAAAAAAGTGAAGGACTGAGAAGTACTCCTCCATTTTAGCCTTCAAATCATCTGGATGATCTCTTTAGAAAAGGAAGAAAATCGAGGGTATGGGAATGAGCTGACATAGCAGAGTTAGAGCGCCAACAGGCCAGGAAATTCAATTATTGGCAAGAACTGCTTTCTAATTAAGTAACCGGGTTGGAACAAAAACCTGCAGCCACTGCATGGCTCATCTTCATACACAAGCATCGACAGCCCCGGGTTCAAGGGAGAAGGGCAGGGGCAGCCAACCCAGATGGTCACTTGGCGAGTTTTACTTGCTGGTCCTCAAGATGATATACAAGTCAAAGTTGAGGGTCTGTTTAAATAAATTGACATCCTGTGTCACAGAGAAGCAGACAAACCAAAACTATTTACAACCAGCAGCAGGGGTACAAATAAAGGACAAATAAGAACGTCGTAGTATGGAAAACAAGGTGAGGAGGTCGGTGGTCTGTCTGCCTGAAGGTCCTTCTGGGTCCCTCACAGGTTTAATGGCCCACCATTTGAAATGAATACACGTCTGTGGTATCTAACACACACCTCAATGGCTCTCTTTTCAGGTGGATTCTTGATCCCGTATCTCATTATGCTGCTGGTAGAAGGTGTGCCCTTGTTCTACATGGAGCTGGCAGTGGGACAGAAGATGCGCCAGGGAAGCATTGGGGCATGGACGGCTATAAGCCCCTACCTCACTGGAGTTGGTAAGACAACATCGGTCAGTTCTTCTTGACGTAAGGCCCCATGCTGTCCATCTGGCAGCTCCAAAATGAAGGACTTCAGGTTAGACGGACTGGCGACTCTAAATTAACCCAAACTCGAACCCTTCCAAGTCTGGTTCTTGACGTGTTCCTCATGCCGGCCTCCTGCTCTTAGTGACCATTAAATTAGTTTAGATGATGGCCTCCTCGCACCTGCGGGGGCTGAAGCCTACCTTGGCAGCTCTCAGCAGAAGGCAGGGGTGAGTGATGTACGAGGTGCCAACCCATCACAGGTCTCGCTCTCGCACTCACAATTTAGCTGTGGACGCACATCTTTGAGATGTGAGAGGAAGACTACAACAGCCACACAGGCACAGGCACAGGAAGAACATGCACACTGCATATTGTGACGACGCAAGGCGAGATTGGGAGGAAAGACGTGGTGAGAACACGGGCAGAGGTCAACACCAAAAAAAAAACTGCCAAGCAATCGGTTAAAAAAAAAAAAACAAAAAAAACTAAAAGCAGAAAACAACATTTTATCTGAAAACCCAGTCAGTCAGAGGAAAGAACCGTGAAATCACATCGAGAATCCAAACATCTGATACTCAAAGCCAACCTTAACGCCGGTGCTCCCGAAATGACGTCACGCGCTGGGCACTCGCAGGGGCTGTTGGGACGGATCACCGTGACCACGACCAATGCTATCGCATCAGAAAGTTGCCATTCAATAAACAAAATGGCATCCCAATAAGACGTTAATCCCGTGTTGTGCACCCGACAGCTGACCTTACTCGGTCAATGAACGCCATCTTCACAACTCCTCAAATTCTCGCCACGTGTTACAGGGGGCGCCACTCGGAGCGTTCTGACCCGCTGCATCACCGCCTGGTTTGGGAACTTCAGTGTCTCGGACTGTAAGGACCTGCAAGTGGCAGCGAAAACAGCAGAGAGGACCACTGGGGCACCTCTGCCCTCCAGTAGAGACACCCTTATAAAGCAACGTATCAGACGGACCACTGCCACCCCTCCCAGGGTCTCTCTGTCCCCCTTCCATCTGGCAGAAGGTACTCTAGCATCCAAACAGGTTCTGCAGCAGCCCTTGGGGGTCCGGACTCTGATCTCTGTGCTGCCCCCCTACCCACGGATCTGCTCCTTGTAGTGAAATGATGCAGTACATTTGTTACTAGTGTTCTTTTTTATATTATTAGCTGATAATAAAATGAAATGGTAATAAATAACTATTATTTATTTCTGAATAGTATACTTCATAACGGGTGGCATGGTGGCGCAGTGGGTAGCGCTGCTGCCTCACAGTTAGGAGGCCCTTAAGGGTTCGCTTCCCGGGTCCTCCCCGTGTCTGCGTTGGTTTCCTCTCACGGCCCAAAGACATGCAGGTCAGGTGCATTGGCGACCCTACATTGTCCATAGTGTGTGTGTGTGCCCTGTGGTGGGCTGGCACCCTGCCCGGGGTTGGTTTCCTGCCTTGCACCCGGTGATCCTGTAGTTAGGACATAGCAGGTTGGATGATGGAGGGATGGATACTTCATAACTTGTCTGGCACTTGCCCTGTGCTTATGTGTGTGTTGCACAGCCCTGTTATTTCCTGCCACTGTAGGCCATAATGCAGGGTACGGCTGGCATGACAATAAAGCTGCTTGACTGGTCTTGTGAAACTTCCACCTCTTAGCCGTTGTGAATTTTACAAAATCAGAGTGAAAGTCGCATTCCTCAAAACCCCAGAATCCAACGCACAACACGGTATGCGCCCAGCAAACAAAGACAGGCCGGAAAAAATAAAGGAAAAGGAAACTCGTTAAAAGAAAACACAAGGGACGGGTGGGCACGGGCGTCAGAGCCCATGGCAGGGTCACTGCAGGAAATGCGGACCCTAATCAGCCAGGTCAACGATCCTCCCCGGTTTTCTTTACACTCCTAGTGGATTTCAAGATCGTTGGCACGTTTCACAGCCCGGGTGTCAACACTGGCACAAACAGAACGCCACTTGTTTTGCTCTTTTTGTTGCCGTTTAACTCTTTCAGGGCTGATATTGACTTTTGTCAAAAGGAGGATTTGATGATAATATTTAACTGTAAACTGTGACAAAACCAACATTATGTTTTAGTTGGAGTCTTCTTGGTGAAAGGAAAGTTAGTGTTGTTGGTTTTGACTGAGATATCCTGCACTGCCATGAGTAGCAAGGGACAAGCAATGACAAAAATGGCCCTGGCGAGAGATCAAAGTGGGTGCGTAAAGCAAAATACTCTGGGGACGACATTTTGCCTATTCTCTAGGACTTGTCGGATTTTGATACAAGCGATCAAAGATGAATGTGAGGCTCTGGCTTCAGCTATTCGTGGTGCTGAATTGGTTCAAGTAGCTGACATGCCTGTGGCGCGGTTCGCCTGGGAGGACTGCCATTTAACAATAATAAGAGGCAATGCATTGCGACAGTGACCGCTGCTGCTGCCCCAGCCACACAAAGACACCCTGGCAGTAAGCCTGCTGCACATCCTTGGCAAACTGGCAGCCACAGCAAGCAGCAACAGTTATTTTATGTTGATTTCGGTGTGAAGCCATTGCTTTTTAGAAAACTATGTTTTTTGGAAAAAATATTCAGCCCTCAAAGAGTTAAATGTATTTGTTGTGTATTTTGTTTACTGCTCTTTGATTAGTTTGATTATTAACTCTTTATTGTATTTTCAATTCTGCGTCAGTGTGTTTAGTTATGCGCCCTGTCCCCTTAAGACAGAGTTTCAGCAAAAGGCCGCGTCTGTGCAAGAAGGTCTGAATCTCCGTCTTCACTTCGTCATTCAGGAGTATGGAGTGTCACTGGATAAGGGAAGAAAAAATAAATCGAAACGATTTGAGCAGAAAGCTGCTACAAGATAACAAAATGAATAAAAAGCAAAGGGCTCTGGAGATATAATAACTGAGCTGCCCTCTGAGCAGGGCCTGCACTTGTGTACTGCAAATGGAAGGGAATTGAACCGAAGGCCCGCTTGTACCATTTCAATCTCGCGTACTTGTACTTTTATTGGTACGTATTGCCAGTTTAGTTGGGTCCTTTCTTCTTTCCATTTATTACAAGTGATTATCGTTTTCTTTGTACAACACCCTGTGACGACACTTTTTGCAGAATACCATCACGCCGTTCTCTGAGCCACCTCATCCAGGTGAAGGGTGCCAGAGCCTCTCTCAGCTATCAGAGTGCAAGGCAGGAATACACCCTGGAGTGGGCGCCAACTCACTCACACACACGGGCCAATTGGGCATCGCCAGTTTATCTAACCCGCAGATCTTTGGCCAGCAGCAGGAAACCCACACAGACACAGGGAGAACATGCAGACGCCATGCAGAGAAGACCGTGTGGGCACAAGTGCAGGTCTCCTTACAGCGAGGCAGCAGCGCTACCACTGTGCCACAAAACATCACAGGGTAGAAAATCATCCAAATAATTCAATGCAATCCGAGTTAAAGATGGGGCTCATCTGGGCAGCACCAGCACCCTGGCCTGGGCGCCGCTCATTCAAAGTGCCCTTGAATTTGTAGGCAGAAGCAGAGAGTTTGTGTCCCTCTCTTTTTACATTACGTAATCGTAATATAGTTAATAATAATAATAATAATAATAATAATAATAATACTCCGTCTTATTTATTCATAGGCGCCTCTCTAAACACTCAAGGGCACCAAACATCCATCCATCCATCCATTTTCTAACCCGCTGAATCCGAATACAGGGTCACGGGGGTCCACCGGAGCCAATCCCAGCCAACACAGGGCACAAGGTAGGAACCAATCCTGGGCAGGGTGCCAACCCACCACAGGGCACCAAACAAATAAAATAAAACACACATCATAAACAAAACTAAAAAAATACAAAAACTCAAATCAGGCAGAGTAATTATAACCAAAGAGCAGCTTTAAACACACGAGTTTTAAGTTAGGATTTGAGAAGTGGGAATGAATCAATATTTCTAACTTTAATGTTTTTACATTAGAAGGGGCTTTGTGATGATTTTATTCGTATTTAATATTCATTTTTAAGAACAGGGCACTTTGTTGTGTTACTTTAATTACAATTTATTATTTTTGAACGTATGGATTGTGGAAGTGCAGCATTAAACAAAGAGAGGCCGAGCTTTTCAGTTTTCTCTGTCGTTTTATTTCAAACGTACGCTTTACTTGGTAAGAGCCTCGCCAAGGAGTCGCCTCAGGTACGGCTAACGGGCGAGTGTCTCTTTCTCTTCATTTTTATTACAGTTTATCTTTGTTAACTTTTTAACTACGTGCCCTGTGCTAATATGCCATGTAAACGGTGCCGCACTGTAGAATGCACAGGCCGATGGTTTAGGTGTCTTATTTTATGCAGTGCCAGTGTAGATGCCATCTGTCTGCCTCCTTTTCTCAATTTATTATCACATCACAACGTCTCCTGTAAACCGAGTCCTCTGTGAAGTTGCTTTATAAATCTAAGATGGCAGATTCAATTTTCTAATTCTCGCATTTTCAGCTATGGCCGATGTGCCAATGTCCCTTTTTCTGCCCATTTATTACAATTTATTTTTGTTAATGTTTTTGAAGCTTTTTGTGAGGATATCCTCTGTGAAAGGCACCCAATAAAACAGATTCTTATTTTTATGTATAACCAGTAGAGTTGTCTGTGTGCCTCTTTTTCTCAATTTACGATCACTTCATAAAGCCCCCTGTCGTGGTGCCCCCCGTGTTTCATGTTTTAACGTTTTCCTTTTCACGTGTTACCAGTACGGTTGTGTTCCTCTTCCTCTCCATGCCTTACAATGTATTATAACTTCATCAAGTGTGGCGTTATGGTGTCCTCCGTGAAAGGCGCTATATAAACCAAAGACTGACAGGCTGCCTTTTCTACCTCTCGCCTTTGCAGGTATAGCCAGCGTGGTGGTGTCCCTCTTTCTCTGCGTTTATTACAATGTAATAAACGCCTGGGCCTTCTGGTATTTGTTCCATTCGTTTCAGGTGAGTCGCCGTTCTGAACGTCTCTTTGTGTTTGTGCTGCTGCTGCTGCTGCTGCTTTAAATGGTCTTTCTTTAATATTTTTGAGTTTCTTTCCTTTGATGCCACACTATGACCCGCCAGCCTTGTCGACAGTGTCATGTTAAAAGGCGCTATATGAAGTCTGCTCACCTACCACCTGATATATACAGCTCACATATGGGTGCTCATTCTTTATACAATTCCACAGCCTTGGTCCAAACTCCACAATGTTTAGCACACATATCCCTCTTTGCCAAGAAGAGACATGAGACGACTCTGAGGGTACCTGGAGGGGGTCCTTTTTCCCCCAAAAGTGAATTTTAAGGACAGTGCCTGCTCCTGGACTTTCAGCTTTGTAATAAATTAATATAATTTGTCTCTGGGAGGGTGGACATTAAAAAGAAACACCATTTATACAAATGAGATAGTTCTTTAAAGTTACTTACCCAGGTAATGCCAGGTGCCACTGCCAGTTCTTTGTAAATTCCAAATCTAGTTACACAAACACTGGGCAGGGTGAATCATCAGCTCTGTAGTGCCAGCCAGTGGCCTAGCATGGGCATTGGCACAGAATGCCCCAGTATTTAGGCAGTGACGTAGCTAGAGGTCGTGCCACTCGGGGTGGGGCGGGCGCTGCTTCAATTTGCCACCCTCCAACATATCTGAATATGTTCTTCCTTTTAATTTTCTATTTAAATAGATGTATGGAGTAAAACTAAGATACATGTTTCAGAGATTTTTTCCTATATAGAGAAACAGCAATCATTGTTCACATATAATTATTAATAAGCATCAACTAGACAAGAATGGAGTACAGACGCTGCACTGATAAGCCAGCCGTGTTCTGGTTACCTCGTAGTTTATTAGAATTACGCTGCGAACACCACAACCAGTGCAGAGTACAAGTGAGAAGGCATCGAGAACGAAACTCAATTAGAAATTGTAAAGGAGTTCTTTATCTTCCTAGAAGTTCTTCTCGCTGTAATGTTTCGGTTTATTGTGTTATTGCCTCCTAAATTTCAACTGCCATGTCTGATGCCGTCACAGGAGGACCATCTGAAAATGATTTTTGAAGCATTTGTGGATAAAAAAATCAGAGAATTTGACTTTTATCATTCATGAGTGAGATTTTTCTGAACCCTGCTGCTTACCCATGAATTGTACTGAGCCTTCTGGCCACTAATGCCACTCCCAAAAATGTCCCACCCAGGGCGGGCCAACTAGCTACGCCACTGTATTTAGGGCTCCTTCCTCTCGTCCCCCTTTTTCAAAGCTGACATCCCCACACCAGGTGGACTTTGGCTTCCAACCTTCCGAGGCTAAGCCTTAGATGAGATGATGTTACTTCCATTTGCCAGCCTTGTCTGGTGGTCCCATTTGATTCCCCTCACTGCTACTGATTGGCGTCACTTTGCACTCCTCAGGCTTTCTCCCGGTTAGCAAGATGGCACCTCCTTTCCTGTAAGGTGGCCCTAACCAGCAGTCCTCACCAATCTCCAGTCCTCATTTCAGATTTCAAACACCAACATCCAGCCGGGCAGCGGAGTGTCTTCTTTGGGCTGGCACATCCTCTGTTAAGAATTCCCAAAGTTAGAAAGCCCACAACAGCACAGAAGTGCCAGCTACCAGCTGTGCCACCTGGTCACTTTATTAGGAAATGTGGAGGAGAAGGAATCCTCAGTCTGGACTGACACTGACCTCTAGTGGTGAGCAGACGGCCTAAACGTCAGTATTTGGGGGCACCAGAGGCCAGGACTCCCTCTGAGAGGATTCAAGGAGGTGCCAATTTTGGTCCTGTAGCCCCTAGAGAGGACCAGGATCAGGTGTCATTTAATGACATATGAACCAACAGGGACATGAACAGCGGGTGTTGACAACCCACCAACAGTCCTGGAGCCGAGTCCAAAGCTCATCATCACGTCAAAAAAAAGGCAAAGCAGAATTTGTCCTTCTCGTCAGCCCAACACCAAGGCTGAGGGGTCCCGTTGGTGGATGAGTCTACTTTTGGACCCCTTCATCTCTTCTTTCTATGAAACTGCTTGCAAATAATGAAGCCTCTTGGTTCTCCTAACCTCAGCCTTTCCTTCTTTTAGGAAACTCTTCCCTGGGCTGAGTGTCCCGTTAATGGCAACCGCACCGCCTTTGTGAGCGAATGTGAGAAGAGCTCACCCACACAGTACTTCTGGTACAGGGAGACCCTCAACATCACTCCCTCGATCGACGATACGGGGGGCATCCAGATGGGACAAGCGTTGTGTCTGCTCCTGGCCTGGCTGGTCGTTTTCCTTTGCATCATCAGAGGGACAAAGTCGACTGGGAAAGTAGGTGACACCGTCAGCATCCTGCATGTTGGGGTTCAGATACTGGGTTTGTGCTTATACCGTCCATATTCGAGGTTAACTGGGTTGATTATTTAGTTTCTTTACGTCTGTGGGAATCCTGTGGTGTCCTTTGTGTTTTGTGGGCGGGTCCCCAAGAGGCCTATCACTGACCTCAGCCCTAGAAAGGCGGGGACAACTCACAGTCCCTTGTGGTTCATTGAATGCACTTGTGGTGTGAGGAGTTTCCTTGAGTGTTGATTCTGAGCTTTGGTGTTTACCTGATTTTTATGAACCTGTGCTGTTTTAGGACTTTATGGGCTGGATTTCGCTTTGGGACAGTGTTTGCTATTTGCACTGCCAGTATTGAAGGAGCTGCACCCTGGGCCTTTATTGCGCTCTCTGCGGCTTATTTTGTTTTTATTTATAAAGATTTCACTTTGCACTTTTTTGCAACAAGCTGGGGTTTGATGGCCTTTTCCCCCTCTAGTGGGCATTTTGAGTATTTCTGGAACATCGTGCTTTGGAATCCCCGAGCTCATAAGACACTCCTGACTTGTTAGGTCACAAGGAGCATCCCAGTCTGAAAGGAGGGTCTCATGGGAGTCCTAAAGCTCTGCCTGACCACAACCCAGCATGCACTGCTCCTGAAAGTGCAGAATAACATCACGGGTGTCCAGGTTGGCATTCAGCTATTTAAAGCTAACTCATCAGGTTTGGAGGAGGCCTCATTTATCAATGAACTGGCCTGGTGAGGTCACTTTTATTCTTACTTTTCCTTTCCACATGGGGGGCACAGAAGTTTACACCACTGCCTGATATCTCTGAGGACTTGGGTTCAGGTCCTTGTCTGGGTACCGAGTGCAAACTGCATGACCTGTTAACATCTGCACCGGTGACTCAAAGTGCCCTGCAGTGCACTGGCATCACGTCCAAGTGCCCTTGATACACACAGCTGGCTGTTTTGCCCTCCTGCCACCCACCCCATACTGGAATAGCAGCTCAGAGGTGGAAGAGATTTTACAATGTTGACATCCCAAAGTGTCACGAGAGTCAAACGTGAACAAGCGCGACGTTTACACCCTCCGTTCTGCTCTGCTCTTTATTTCTTCCTCTAGGTGGTGTACGTCACTTCCATCTTCCCATACTTCGTCCTCATCATCTATTTGATTCGTGGGGTCACCCTTCATGGAGCGGTCAACGGACTGAAATACATGTTCACCCCCAAGGTAATGAATGCGGTCCTACGCGTCTGCCAACTGCCTTTTTAATTTACTGGATTTCATTGCACTGCTTCAGGTCCGCCAAAGCCACAAAATTAAGACATGGAGTTCCGGGTAACTTCACACCCAGTGTCTCCCCCTGGTGGCTACAGTGATTACGAGTTTGACCCCACCCAGGGGGGTCACCTTGAGACACTGTGGAAACAACTGTGTGGCGGTCAGAGGGGGCCTTCAGTATGAGAGGCGCTATATAATGGAGGGAATTATTAAGGATGAGATTGAGCAGCACATGGCAAGGACAGGAGGAACAGTCAGTGTGGGCTCAGAAGAGGAAGGTCATGTTTGACTAACAGGCTGGAATTCAATGAGGAAGAAACAAAAGGATACGACCAGAGAGGAGCAGATGAGATTACTGATGTGGACTTGCAGAAAGCATTTGATGACGTGCCACATGAGAGGGTGGGCATCAAACTAAAAGAAGTGGCAGTTCAGGGTGTGGTGTGTAGATGGGTGCAGAATTGGCTCAGACACAGGAAGTAGAGGGTGATGGTGCCAAGAACTTCATCAGAACTGACCGATGTTAAGAGTGGTGACCATCAGAGTGCAGTGCAGGGGCCGCTATCTATACCTATATATATCTATACCTATATATATATATATATATATATCTCTATCTATTATATAGTGCCTTTCACTTCTATCTATCTATCTATATCTATATATATCTATATCTATATATCTATATCTCTATATATATAAATGATTTAGATAAGACGTGTTATATGGGCTGGAGACGGTGGCACTGACCAGAAAGCAGGAGACAGAGCTGGAGGTGGCAGAGTTAAAGGTGCTAAGATTTGCATTGAATGTGATGAGGATGGACAGGATTAGAAATGAGGACATTAGAGGGTCAGCTCAGGTGGGACAGTTGGGAGACAAAGTCAGAGAGTTGAGATGCCATTGGTTTGGACATGTGCAGAGGAGAGATGCATGCTGGGTATATTGAGAGAAGGACGAGAAGTATAGAGCTGCCAGGTAAGAGGAAGGCCTAAGAGGAGGTTTATGGATGTGGTGAGAGAGGACATGCAGGTGACAGGGGTGACAGAGCAAGATGACGAGGACAAGAAGATATGGAAGAAGATGACCTGCTGTGACAACCCCTAACGGGAGCAGCCAAAAGAAGAAGATGATAAGTAACAAGCTGGTGAAGTTGGCAGATGATACCAAGATAGGTGGACTAGCAGATAATTTGGAATCCGTTATATCACAGAAGGACTTGGACAGCAGACAGACTTGGGCAGATGGAATTTAATGTCAGTAAATGTAAAGAATTACAGATAGGAAGTAAAAATATTAGGTTTGAATACACAATGGGCGGTCGGAAAATTGAGAGTCCACCTTATGAGAAGGATTTAGGAGTCCTAGTGGACTCTAAGCTATCGACTGGCAGACAGTGTTCAGAAGCCATTAAGAAGGCTAACAGAAGGTCAGGTCATATAGCGCCTTGATGTGTGGAGTACAAGTCACAGGAGGTTCTGCTCAACCTTTATAATGTACTGGTGAGGCCTCATCTGGAGTACTGTGTACAGTTTTGGTCTCCAGGCTACAAAAAGGACACAACAGCACAAGAGAAGGTCCAGAGAAGAGCGACTAGGCTGATTCAGGGCTACAGGGCATGAGTTACGAGGAAAGATGAAAAGAGCTGAGCCTTTACAGGAGATGAAGAGGAGACCTGACTAAAGTGTTTAACATTATGAAGTGACTTAGTCCAGTGGATCGAGAAGGTGCCTTTAAAATTAGGTCATCAAGAACACGGGGACACAGTTGGAAACTTGTGAAGGGGAAATTTCACACAAATATTAGGAAGTTTTTCTTTACACAAAGAACGATAGACACTAGAGACCAAGTAGTGTAGTGGACAGTAAGACGTTAGGGACGGACTGGTGAGCTTTGTTGGGCTGAATGGCCTCTTCTCATCTCCAGTGTCCTAATGTTCTAATACATCATAAACACTTGTGGGCAGCAACTGAATCACTTCACCCAAATACAATATGGAAGTTGAAAATGAGGGGCTAAATAAAATTAAAAACCACATATCTTGAGTCACCACCACAGACACACATGGTGACCCTGAACGTGCTGCTTTACCTGCACTTGCTGCAACTGCAGGACCTCTAAAGTGTCTTGTGAGGGTCTTCACTATGCAAGTCGCAAGTATAAAAGATGATTGAGATAAACGTTCATGCCACATTGAAGATACCAGCATGACGCTGTGCGAGTCACGTCACCTGCCATCACTCTGACTGTAGAAACATGGAGTGAATACGTAATTAAAAAGCTGTCAAGATCAAACTGACGCACAAACGATGACAAAGATGCCGTCGGAGTGTCTTACAGTGCACTCTAAAGGAGGCGACTCAAATGCTTTTTTTCACTTGTGCCTCCAACCCTCGAAAAAATTTCCATCTGGTATTTGATTCAAGGATGAATGGATTGATAGTGAAAGGCACTATATAACAGAGAGACAGACAGGAAAGGCACTATATAACAGACAGAGATAGATAATGAAGGACATTGTATAACAGACAGAGAGAAGGCACCATAGAGGAACTTTAAAAGACAGAGAGATGAGGCCTTCTGTAGTAGAGTGAAAGGCACTATATAAGAGAGATTGATAAGAGATTCATAGAGTGAAAGGCACTATATAATTGACAGATAGAACACTAGAATGTAAAGTGAAAGGCACTATATAACAGAGAAAGACAGACAATGAAAGGCAATGTAGAACATTAAGATAGATAAGACACAGTACAGGAACAGGGGGATATTTTATACCTGGTAGGATTAGGAGAACAGATCCATTTCTGCCCATTTTTTGCTGTTGCCCTCCTGCCCACTGGCACACACACCATACACTTGGATGGATCAGACTGGCATTGTGTCAGAGCAGCACCAGCTCCCCCCCATTTTTTATTCTTCCCGATCCCATGCAAGCCACTTGACAAGCCTGATGGGTGACATTTGAACTATAAGTGGTAAGGCTTCTGATGCCAACACCCAGGTGAGGCCATCGTGTTACCAACTTTATGATTTTGTGTGCCCAGAGATGGGGATTTCTACATACGACACAACGCCAGTAATTGATTCATTGAGGTGTTTTTTGATTGAAACTCTAAAAGTAGCGGAGATACTCGATGGTGCAAATGAAGTTGGTTCAATTAGGGAGCCTCGGGTTCATCTGCTCACCTTGCTGAGATTCTTTGCTTTCTCTTTTGTACTTCAAGCTTACAGAACTTGCCAACCCCAAAGCCTGGGTGAACGCCGCCACGCAGATCTTCTTCTCCTTGGGGCTCGGCTTTGGGAGTCTGATCGCCTTCGCCAGCTTCAACCAGCCCAACAACAACTTTGAGAAGCAGGCCATCGTCGTGTCGCTGATCAACAGTGGCACCTCCATATTTGCCAGCATCGTCACATTCTCCATTTATGGATTTAAGGCCACCTTCAACTATGAAGGCTGCATAGACAGGTAGGTGACAATGACGGGACAAGAGCATCGTGAGGCGCAGCACTCAGCACTGGGCTGCCATTAGTGAGCTGCACGCCGCACTTGACTCGTCTTTAAATGGCATACAACAATACGTGAGTTTGCACACGGGACCTAAAAAACGGCACCAGGTGGTTCACAGATTTAACGTAAGCTCGAGGCGATGGGCTGGTGAACAACATCTCCCTCCGTCCAGAACTCTGATGACCTGCGTGGTGCTGCTCACCGTGAAATTAAGACTCAGCTGCCATAACGGCAGAACTCGACCGATTGATTCAATTCTCACACTTGCGGTAGAAAGCTTTTTAGTCTTCCTGGTCCACTACGACTTTTAGGAGGAAGTGCTTTGTAAGGACGGCCATTTTGAAAGGCGATATAAAACGCAAAGCCTGACCGATTTACAATCTGATTCGAACTTCAGCCAAACAGTCCGCCATATTAACTGCCTGTGAAGAACTCGCTATGAAAACTTGGATTATGAAGTATTGATGCTGGAGTTTGATTGATTGATTGATTGATAAATCTTCAAATTGAGCGACAGACAGTCTCTCCGCTTCAACACAGAACTCGCCACAATGCCCTTCATTAAAGCACTTTGCATGGCGCTACGTAAGAGGAGGATAGTTTCACTGAAATAGCACCCTAATGTAATTTGGTTGATTGATTACAATCTGAGACATCAGTTTTAACAAACCTGAAGGGGGCGTCCCAGAGCGCCAGACTTCACACAGGACAGCACAGACACCAGGCCGGGGGTCAAAAGTCCTTCTTATTTTCACTAATCGCCTCCGACAAGAAACCCAATTCTCTCTCCCTTTTCCTTCCTCCGCTCCTTCCAGGCAAATGCTGTCCGCCTTCTCCCGACTCCCAAGTCCCAAGTTGGATCCAGGAAGGCTTCGGGTGCCACCAGTGTGCACCAAGGGAGTCCCACCCAGGGCTGCCCCCATCAGACTATTAGTCCCATGCAGTCCTGGGGGAGTCCAAACTGGAGCCATGCTGGAGGAGCACTGCCACCTATCATACTGGCGGATGAACTGCTTTTAACAGGCAGCCTTCCCCCAGTCCATCCATTATATCCTACTGGGAAAGGGAATAAGAACCTTACAGGGCAGGATGCACATCCTGCCATAATGGCCTCTCAGCCAGGTAAAAGACCACCGTCCACCCCAGTCAGGATGCCAGTCCATACATTACATCTATCACAATGTGCTTTGTGGTTGTAGACGAGGCTTGTCTTTCGTTTCATTATGTCAGTCCATCCCTCCGTCCTTATCCAACCCGCCATATTCTAGCACAGGGTCACAGGGGTCTGCTGGAGCCAATCCCAGCCAACACAGGGCACAAGGCAGGAACAAATACCAGGCAGGGTGCCAGCCCAATGAAGGGCACACACACTCACACAACTTAGAATGGCCAATGCACCCGACCTGCATGTCTTTGGATTGTGAGAGGAAACCCACGCAGAGAACATGCAAACTTCACACAGGGAGGACCTAGGAAGCGAACCCAGACGGGTCTCCTAACTGCGAGGCAGCAGCGCTACCCACTGCGCCACCGCGCCGTTTAATTTGTCTCTTCACTCAAACAGCGTCTTTCACAGTCACCACTACACCATTCACTTTAGAAAGGGACGCCTTTCTTATTAATTCTGTTGATCTCAATGGACATTCCACGATTGATGATCGCACAACACCAACATCTCGTTCTATCAGAAATTTGAATCTCCATCCACAAACACGTCATATTTTCTTTCGGACACAAACTACATGGGAGAAGTAACGTATACAAAAGTTCATCCCTGGGTGGAATATTCCTTTAAATCGCACGGGCTGCCGGACTCGTTTTCAGCTCCGACTCCCTGTGTGGCACTGAGCGACTGCTGAAGAGAAGCACAAGCCTGCCAGGTCCCTCCATCTTAGAGCTGAGGGTGCGAACGTTCTAGAAATATGGAGACAAGCTTAGAATGTGACGGACATGACGCAGGCATGAACCCCGGGACTTAGTTTGAGGGATACAAAGGATTCCAGCTAAGGACTGACCCCAAAGTTGATGAGCATCCAAAAAAAATTAATAAAAGAAATGAAAGAAACAAAGAAACGTATATTCAAAATGCGTCGGATATCAACCACAAGAAGAGCACCTAAATAAATAAACCCAACAGAATCACAATTAATAATCAAGAACAACGCATGACACTCGCCTGGTATATAAAGAGTAGCAAAAGAAAAGGACGAAGAGAAGGCACCGCAGTCTGTCAGTTGACATTCAAACGCACACAAACACTTCGGACAAATCAAATCATCACCTTGAGCTTCTCGGTCGTCTCCGTTTCGCCACAAAGTGTTTTGAGTGAAGAGCCCACCTGCCTCCATCATTTTCATTCGTAATGCTCCAATATAACACATCATTAGATGAACCTCGCCGGTATGACGTTGACGTTGTCAGACTAAGTTGATCGCCTCCCCAGCTCAAAGGACGTTCACGGCAGCGCACTTGCGCCTTATTTAGAGAACGTCAGGAGCGGCACAAGCAGCGACGACATCCGAGGGCCACCGCTTTACATCGCAGATTTGGTGGCTTCGGCCATCCCGTTTCTATAATCAGCCCTTCTTTAAGCGCCGCTGGTCTCTCTTTTCGAGTTCCTTCTCTCGTTTGAATTACCGCGTTGCCTTTAGGGTGGGAACTGGCAGCATAAAGAGGCACTCTGATTGGTTTCCCGGCGGAGCGGCTCAGTGTTAACCATGTGATGTAAAGACGTCATCTGATTGGCTGTCGGGCGGCTCTGCCAATAATTGTAACTTACAAAGACCGTGTTGCCCATAGACATACAGTAAGTATATAGACAGACGCCGCATTCACTGTGATGCCCAGTCGACACGATACGTCAGCGCGTCCGCACCTATTGTGAGTGGCAAAAGTGCCATTTAAACTAATACAGTACAGGTAGACGTGGAAACCGGGTTTTCTGATGAAAAAACAATAACGTTTAAAACAGCATCATTTACATACAACAGATTGTGGCAATTATTTATATCCATTTATACACTCATAATAGCAATTATTAATTATTATTAATATTAAATAATTCCTCCCGTATAAGTAACATTTCTCGGACTGCCTTCTTCCATCTCCGAAACATTTCTAGACTTCGTCCTCTTCTTACGCAACACAGTACTGACGTATCGGTTAATGCCCGAGTCACGTCACGTATAGATAACTGTAATGTTATTCTATCTGGCATCCCACAAAAACGTATCCATCGCTTACAACTTCTTCCAAATTCTGCTGCCAGGATGATAACCTGCTGCTCTAAACCCACTGAACACATCACACCGATTCTCTCTCACGTCACTGGCTCCCTGTTCACTACAGAATACGACACACAATCCCGCTCTGAACATTTCAAGCTCTCCACACCTCACTGATGTCCTCCAGACTGGCACTCGTCTCGCTCACTCAGATCCTCCACCGCAGCTCGACTTTCTGTGCCACACGTCACACTCGGTGCTCTGGGAGTCGAGCGTCTCTCCTGGGCTCCTCAACTCCTGAATTCTCTTCCCTCTCAGATCCGTCAGCTCGATTCAATAACACATTTTAAAACTTATCTTTTCAAACTGGAATACCAATTGTAAGTTTTTCACTGTCACTGCCAACTATCTTTGTTTTTTTGCTAATTATTGTTTTTTTCATTTATCATTCTCTTTGTTTTAATTTTACTAATGTTGTTTAGTTTTATTGTAAGGTGACCTTGAGTGCTAAGATAATAAAATGGGATTTCTAATGGTCAAATATAACCAAAAGAATTGTTCAGCCTTACCTATGAAATGTAATCCCCCGGGATCTGGTTTGGAGCGTCCAGCGGTTTGTACAATCCCACAATCCCAAGCAGCACATTATCCATTACTTCACTGCACAGCAGTGCCACTCGCAATATGGCGGCGACGCTGACGTACGATGCTGCTGGTCATGCGGCGTCTGGTAACTCTATGTCTATGATCGGGACCCCCGGCACTGTTCTTCGGACCTTTATAGCTGTCTCAAATCTCCCCCATCCCCCCCACCAATTCCATCACTCTCACCTCTCCAAGGCGGATTTCTCCCCCACCCCCGTTTTCTTCGATGGTACGTTCCTAATCCGTTGCTCTTGATTCTGCACTTTCCGGTGCTTTCCGGTGCGTCATACTGTATACGGCGGGTATCAGGCTTGTTTCTCGTGTTGTTAGGCGGGTTTTGAGCTGTCCATGGGCTGGGATTCTTTTCAGGGCCTGGCAAACCTGACCTGTCATTGGCTTCCAAAGTCACAGCACCATTCGCTACTGCAGGTCTAGACGAGCAGTTTAGGACAGACATGAAGGTTAGGGGTTAGTGTGTTTAGCACGGAGTAGAAATGGTTAAGATTAGGGGTAGCTTAAGGACACGGGTTGGCGAGCACTTTAGATGTGTGGTGATGTCACTTCCGTCCTTTAACCGTTGGTCTCGAACTGTTGGCGTAGACTTGCGGAAATGAAGGATGGTGTGGAAACATCTTGAGCAGCTGCATGGGATGGGAGAGCTGTGGTGGTCTGCAGCAGGAGGGCAAGCCCTTCAGTCTGAACTCAAAAAGGACCCCCAGGCACAGATAGTCCTCATCCCCCCAAAGTGCTACAGTCCAATGATCCAAAAAGTGGAAATACATTTTAAAGAATAAAGGTGTCAGGAACAGGTAAAATCTCACAAAGTATGTGGACCCCACTACAACGTGTACCGTACAGTATGGAACAGGCTTGACTGTGAAAGACGCTATATAACAGCTCAGGTGGGACAGCTGGGAGACAAAGTCAGAGAGGCGAGATGGCGTTGGTTTGGACATGTCAGGAGGAGAGATGCATGCTGGGTATATTGGGAGAAGGGTGCTAAGGATAGAGCTGCCAGGGAAGAGGAGAAGAGGAAGACCTAAGAGAAGGTTTATGGATGTGGTGAGAGAGGACATGCAGGTGATGGGGGTGACAGAACAAGATGACGAGGACAGGACGATATAGAAGAAGGTGATCTGCTGCGGTGACCCCTAATGGGAGCAGCCAAAAGAAGAAGATAGTTGAATAAATAAATTTGAAAATGTGGTCCACAAACAGGGAGTTCCTTCACATGGGAATTGAAGACCCGCCTCTCCCCCTCATTGATTGGTCGAGAGTCCCGTCTTCAACTCAAAAGCTGAACGTGAGACTTCTTTTTCACGAACGTTTTGATTTTGTTTGCTGGGGTCCGGCGTTGTTCACCATTGACTCCCGCTCTCTCAGAAACGTTGCTTTGGAACCGTGAGACTCCATTTTTATTTTCAGCCAACACCTCACGCTACCTGGGGTTAGTAACTTACCACAATCCTTTAAATCGGGGGTTTCAGCTCATGTGATTCTGATTGAATGTCCCCTTCTCTGGTGTCCCTGCTAACCCTGAGGAAGTATGAACCTCTGTGCCCATAAAGTACCTTGACATGGCATTCCTGTTGGAAAGGCACCACTGTATATAACATCAAACCCAGCAGGCTCCTTTTTGAAAAGTTACTTCTTGTGTTACCCCACCAGGGCTGACATTAACAAAACAAGCGTAGCCAACACTATGAAAGGTGCTATATAACATCACAAGACACCTGTGACCCCAACACAGTCTTCTCTTCTCTTCACCTGCCCACCCTCATCGTGGGACATGAACACCACCCTTAAATGACACTGCCAGGCACTATACAAGCCCCGATGCCAGGGAGCAGTTAGTAGCCAATTGGACAAACTTCCTCCATCCAGCTTTCTTGCTGCCCTTTGAATGGCGGAGCCGTGGTGCTGCTTGCTCTTTATAGCGACTGACTTTTCAAGCCCGTTGTTCTTTTTCACTGCAGGATGATTCTGCTGCTGATGAACTCCTTCGACTTGGCTGAAGGGTCTGTGACCGCAGAGAACCTGGGCGACTGGGTCACCCGCCTGAATGCCACCTACCCAGAGCAGTTTGCGCTGATTTCTCCGCAGATGGAGTTCTGTGACCTGGAGTCGGAGCTCGACACGGTATGGCGGCCGCTCTGTCATATTACCCAGCAGCCTCTGGCCTCCCAAATCCTTCACTTTCCTCATCTCGTATCCTTAAAATCAGGGCAGTGGCTCATGTTTTATACTTCACTGCTGCTCTGAAAGGTAAAGTGGAGGACCCTGACCTGGCATGTGGCTGTATTTGTGCCCACACATCTGTGGGGGCCAAACTCACCTCACCCTGCACTGCCCACCTGCCTTTCCTATGTTGCCAGTTGCATTCTAACAAACACCTCAGCCTAGAAATGAGCCAGCCTGTTTGAAAAGGCGCTATATTATGACCAGGAATGGGAACTGGAGGGGTTAAAGCATGCCAGGCTCCCAGACACGTGCAGGATATGGCAGATCACAGGAAAAAAATGTCCCACCTCAAGGTCTAGTTGAGGACTGAATGACCGTTGAGTTGTCACTCGCACGCATGCGGCCAATCATCTTTGCTCGGCAGGACTGGCTTAGGGGCGCCATGACACTCTTCTATCCGATGTCACTGTAGTGTGAACACACACTGATGTCCCAGGACCCGCTCTTTGGTGTTAATTATCTACAAATACAAACCTGCTCTTATCCCCGAGGAGAACATCTCTTCTATGATCAGCAAACCCACCAAAACGGGGTCTCCATTTCCTCCTGTCTTCAATGTCAGATATAAATAAGGGGAGCGTCAACCCACCAATACCCCAGAGCCAGCCCTGTTCCTCAGTGTCACCAGTGAGACTTTTGTATGGAAGCACATCAAGCAGACTGGCTGGCCCACCTTGCACTTCTGGATCCGGTGGACAGGCCTCACCACTAAGCAATAGCCAATCAGAGTGAGCAGGCTGTCAGGACCCGATTCAGGCCTCATTTTAGCAAAGGCCACCAGGGGGCTCAGTGTTTAGCCTTGAGAGAGAGCCCCCCCATTTTAATCAAACGCCCCCTGCTGGACGTATTGGAATATAACGCCCACATATTCAAGGAGTAAACATAACAGCAGGGGCTTCTGGGACACTCCACTCAATTCACGGGTAAATTCCCTGGATTTTGGCTCGTAAAGGTCAGCCCGCTGGTTTACGCTGCATTTAGAACAGACAAGGACGCTTTTTCTTCTTTCTCTTTCTTGCAAGGTTATTATAGTTAACAAAACTAAAATCAAAACTGAAACTATTATTAAAAAAACATTTTCGTAAACTGAAATAAAATAATTAACAAAACTGAAATGAAAAACTAAAACTAAATGAAACTATTAAAGTAGCTGGAAAGACTAACTGAAATAAAATAATAATTTACTAAAAATGATTTTAGTTTTCGTTTTTTTCAATGAATATTCTTGCTGTTAGTTTTTAACCCTTATAACTTTTAACTCTAAAACTGAAAGTCACCCACCACCAGCCGCCCGCACGTATTCATCCAGTGAACGGCGGCGTGTGACGGAGGGCGGCAGTTCACACAGCATTTGCGGTGACAGAACAACCCGAATACGCGTGTAATGAGTGTGGGATAGAAAACGATTTACACGCTGCCTTTCTTTGCACTTTTTGTATATCGAGATGTCATTCAAACGCCTGAAACTGGAATGTGGTGGTCAACAAAAACTTTACCGTATGGACAGAAAAATCACAAGTGAGTAACGTCTCAGTTTATTTCTCAGGTGCCTGCTTTTTGTTGAAAGTACGGTAATCATGAAAAAAATTCAACCTCCAGTTGTTGGTGAATCTTGACGTTTTAGACGTCCCCAAGTTTGAAAATATCGTTTTTTGGAATTATGTCTGTGTGTGTGTGTGTGTAGACACGATAACTCAAAAACACAACGAGATAGATGGATGAAATTTAGCCTGTGGTTGTTACACCAGAATTGTAGATCTGTAGTAACTTCTGGGCCAAATCCATCAACTGGAAGTTGTTCTTTACCTGAACGCGTTCTCGATTATTTTTTTACGAAATAGTCCAATTTATTCAAGTTGACTTTTATAATAATTGTTCATTATATCATTAATTTTATTTGATTTGTTGTTGATGGTTCTTTAATGTACATAATATAATCATCGTCTTGCGGTTTACTCCTCAAATATCCATCCCCATTTCTGAGTACACGAGAAGGTCGAGGGGACACCACTACCGATTTTTGAAAATAAAACTGCACTGATCGAGAGACTGACAAGGTGATCATACGAGATCAGCATATTGTAGCTGACCAATCACTTTTGCTTTAAAAACATCGTTTAACAACAAAGCGATACAAACCTTGTAAAACTGGCAACGTCTCTACTGAACTACAGGTAGGTAGGCGAAGAGAGTCTGCCAAGTGATGAAAAGCTAAACGTACTAATGTGTTTTTGTATTTATGCTCTATTTATTAATTTATCTTTTTTATTTAATACTCACAGCTCAATATACCTGATATTATGAAAGTAATCCAGTAGCAGAATTATGCTTTAACATATCTGTCCCCATTTTTTCAATGTTTCTCCCTCTCAATAGTTGACAGTTGAAATATCGTATTCTTTTTGTTCTTAACATCAGTCAAATCAAACGTTCCAGGGATCTTTCCTGCCTTAGGCTGCAGGTTTCCGGTGATCCTGCTCTGGATAAACTGCTTTAGATCATGTCGTGTATATATTGTTCCTAATCTCAGATGCTGTCTCTGTCATTTTGTGCCTGTCCATACTCTTATTACCTGCTCTTACTCTGCTCATTATGGGGTTACTGTTCTTATGGTGGGCTATTCAAGTCTCACTGCCCCTAACCTTCACACTACATGCTTGTTTTTCTATATTTGCCTCAATACAGCTCGGTGGGGTCTGCACACTCATTCAGGCCTAAGAGTCTTGTTCTTCCTAAGCTCCTGTGATTTTTATGATCACACCTGTGTGCAGATTCTGTTTTTTAATTTTTGATATCTTCTTGGGCCTGCAGGTACAAAATTCTGTCCATAAATTGTTCCGGAGATGGAATCAGAGATCAATATGGCTGGTAGAAAACAACAAAGCCCAGTATCTGAGATTTTTGAATGCAATATTGAAGGCATTCATTATAAGCACATTGTCTTTGAGCAGGATATGTTGTGCACTGTAGACATTTAGAGTAGAAAACCCTTACATCGTAAAATTCACATAAATTTCATTACAAATTGGCCCATTCTGGGCAATAAAAGGAAAAGGAAAAAAGTGCAGCACAGATTTGTTTAGCACAAATGACATAGAAAATAGTTTCAAAATTATTAAATTGTGTAAGATTGTTCATATTCAGTGCCTGGTTTTTTATCAGACAAAACCAAAACCAAATAGTAAGCCGTGTAGTGTAGTAAACTTCCACTAACATTAAACTCCAATTATATCCAAACCCGTTAAGTGTACAGTTCTGTCTCATTGTGACACAAACACTAAACTGCATAGCAGCTCTTTAACTGTACTATAATTACTAAAACTGAAACTAATATATACAAAAATTAAATAGAAATGTCTTTGTTAAATAAAAACTAAATTAAAACTAAAAATACACGATGAAGGAAAACTAAAATTAAACTGTATTTCCAAGTAAGGCCAGAAAAAATATAGAAATAAAAATGAATATAAAAAGGCAAAACTATAATAACTTTGCTTTCTTCTTCTCCCAATGCCTTCTTCCGGACTCCATACAGCAGCTGCTGCAGAAGGTGAGTGAGCTGCTCTCGAGTACGCTGGACATGAGACATGTTTGGGGTCCAGTCTGGCTATTATGTGAAGAGTATTCAAGGGCAGACGCGGAGTACAATATGATGTGAACAAACTTGGTTTTCACAGATGACAGCTCCATATTCACCAATACCAACACAGTGGCTACTGATACACGTTATGACATAGTTGGCATCGCCCAAACCTATGGCTTAAGGATCAATGTGGATAAGACCAAGATCATGACCACAGATGGATCACAGGTGACAGTTCACCTAGACGGAGTCCAAACTGAGGAGGTCCAAGCATTCAAATATCTCGGATCACTCGTACAAGAGGAGAAAGCGACATCAACAATCAAAGTCCATAATCAGATTGAACGAGTGGCTGTGGCGCTTGCATCGCTCAAGTGGTACTTTTGGAAGAAGTCCAGTATTTCCATTAAAACAAGGATACGTCTCTTCCGTACTCTGATCACGCCAATTCTCTTGAATGGAGCAGAAACGTGATTTGAACAAGCTGAAGGTCTTCCAAATGTGATGCTTGAGGCAAATATGGGGTGTGTCCCTCCGTGCGACCATTGGGACCCAGTGCGATAACCAGCCTCCAATGGAAGACCTGATCACAAAGCACAGACTGCAATGGTTTGGCCAGGTCTGCAGGATGAACCTTTTATGGTGAGAGCGACCCGCCTCCTGGAAAGTTCAACAAACCGCACCAAAGAAAACGTGGTTCAAACGTATCGAAGAAGCCCTAAAGAACCAGCTGACTGACCGTTGACGTGACCTGAAACATCACCATTGATCACCAAAGACGGGAGTGAAGCGTGGAATCCTGCAGCACCTACACCAGCGTATTGGTTGAGAGGACATCCTGCTCCCCCAGGTGCCAGCTAAAGGACCCTAAGACTAAGAAGTCCAGTCTCCACCAGGGCTCTTCTTCTTTCGATGGACATCTCGTGGGCCCTACCACATGTACGGTGGCCAAGACCAGCAGCTTAGACGTGAAATGGAGGTGTTTAACCAGAGACTCTCTACTCATGTTAGAAATGGGAACTCGAATCTGTAGACCACCAAGCAAATGGAAAGGCACCACCCTAGCCATCAGTTCAACTGACCAATCAGAAGTCAGACTTTAAGAGTTGCCTCGTCTTCACGGTGGGTGATGTGATCCAAGTTCTTCTACCTTGCCTCAGGTGCTCCCCCTACTGATCAGCCGCCCATACTACTTGTTGTAATTTGTGGATTGAGTTTCGTTGTGCTGTTACTCTCACAAGTGCAGAGTCCAATCAAATTATTACTTGCTAGTCAGGTGTCACCACTCTGTGGCGCCATTGGTGAAGTAGCAGTAGATTCGTACCTCAGAACTTGTGTTTTTCTTAACTACGTTAGTCATAGAATACATTTGAAAATATTTGATATCTCTTGGCCCCCGTGAACCTTCATGGCATCTCCTCGGTATCCTCGTATATCTCAGCCTCTCTTGACCGGCACTTCCTCTCTCATCCACATTCCCGGTAAGCTGGCTTCTCAGACTCCGAAGAGTCTTTTCGAGATGTGTTGCTTGCCTCGCGTCCACTTTGTGACTACCACCATTGTCAGACACGTCCTCCGTTATGCAATGTGAAAATGCGGTTTGTGTTCTGTGAATATCTCCTGTCTTTGGAGGCGACTCTCAGAGTTCCTCCTACGCCTTTCTTCAGTGTTTCAACCTCATAAAGCCTGCTTCTCAGACGTGTTGCTCACCTCCTGTCCGCGTTTTGTGAGCACCCCCGGTGGTAGAAGGGCCCCCATTACCTGCTGTGAAAACGCCATTCGTATTCTTGTGAATGCTTCCCGTCTTTGAAGGTGACTCTCGGCGTTCCTCCTATGCCTTTCCTGAGTATCATCATGCGTTTCAAGCGCTTCATCTTGGTCACGTTTGACTGAGAAACCAAAGTGAATCTGACCAATCAGACCAAATCCAAAGTGCCCAATCAGATTGTTCTGTCGAGACTGGACACACACACACAAATGCAGACAGTGGAGTTTTATTGTATAGTAGATTAGGGTTTGAGTGCAAGCTAAGCAGATTCAGAGAACAGAAACTGGGAGAAAAGTCAGAGATCAAAGCCGAGACTCAGGAACCAAAAGCAAAATGAGAGGCAAACACTGAAGCCAAAACTACGAGCTACGAGACAACAAGGAGTTTTAGAATCCGCAACCCTGGATGAAGAAGTGATTCCAATGGCGACCTCTCCACTCGTTGCATTGTAGCGGTTATCACAACCTCCGGGGACAAGCCAGCAGCTGCCCTAATGATGGGACCACCAAAATATGACAATTACAATGAAATAAAAAAAAAAGCCAGAGGTCTTTAAATCAAAAAGCTAAAGTGAGATTTGGATCCTCGGGCTCAAGAAACCCCCACAAATGAGTGCAAGATCTCGTAAAGATCGTAAAGAAAATGAAGACAAATTCAATAACGAGCCCATTCACGATGTATCCAAATTCTCCTCGTTTAGACTCGGATGGCGAGGGTCCAGCTTCGTTTATCGCCTTCCATGGTTGCCTTTTTTTATGTTTCCCCCATTTTGTTCGAGTTTCGGCCCTCACGTCTGCCTTTTTGTCCTTTCCATTCACAGGCTGTGGAGGGGACTGGCCTAGCGTTTATTGTGTACAGCGAGGCCATCAAGAACATGGAGATCTCCCAGCTCTGGTCGGTGTTGTACTTCACCATGTTGCTGATGCTGGGCATTGGGAGCATGCTGGGAAACGTGGCGGCCATAATCACTCCCTTACGAGACTGGCAGTTTCTCTCCAGGCATCTCCAGCAGGAGACCCTCGCAGGTCTGTAATTGTGGTGGCATCTCAGGACCTTTGTGATTTCATCCACGTGTGCTCACATACACTCACACGCTCACCACTGTTGTTTGATGTCATTGCAGGACTCGTCTGTCTGCTGTGCTTTGTCATCGGCCTCGGGTTCACCTCCCGTTCAGGAAATTACTGGTTTGCCATTTTCAACGACTACGCAGTCACCCTGTCCCTGCTCTTCATCGTCCTCATTGAAATCCTAAGTGTCTGCTACATTTATGGCTTAAAGAGGTGAGGCTCTCTGTGTTGTATTGTCTAAAAGACTCAGGTTAGGCGGACTGGCCCTAGAGTGTGTGTGTGTGTGTGTGTGTGTGTGTGTGCTCACCCAGTGATGTGATGCACTGGCATCCTGTCCAGGTGTTGTCCCTGCCCTGTGCCCAATGACTGCTGGGATCGGCTTTGAAAACAGATGAATACAGGGGTGTTTGTATGTAGAGGGGCACAGTAGTGCCACCTGCTGGACAAAGAGGAACATAAGTGACGTGACCTGTCTCCTCCTCCTCCTCCTCCTCACTGGAAAGAGTCAAACTGCAGCCCACAATACACACAACATCAGTCACTGAAGAAGATGGGCTCAGCTGCAGACCTCCATAGCTCCGTGATTCAGCAGGTCCACTGGACAGCCAATTGGATGGCAGGATTTTGTCACCTGGTTTACCAGGCCTACCCATAATCTTAACCCTAGTGTTAGCAGAGGGATCACATAAAGCGACCAACCTCCTCAATGGAGTGGCACTCTGGTGGTCCGCAGCTGGTCCATTACACCAAAAGGCACAACATCTGGACACGCCCATGCAGTAAGGACATCATCAAAGCCACCATTTTGTGGGCGTCACCTGACTAGTGTCATACGTCCAACTCATCTTCTGTTTCCTGCTTGGGATTCACGGCATCACATGTTGGAAATGAAATTCTTTAAAACGTTCTCCCCGTGTCTCCAAGGGGCTTCACTCCAGATACTCGGTCGTTTCTTCTCCCCCTCAAAGATGGTATTTTTTTTATCGGTTGCCTACTCCAGGTACAGTAGATGGTATTGGCGGCTGTGAACAATTTTTAAATTCATGGTTTCATGGAAAACGATGACAACAAAATTTCTGCTGGAATAGGCAGCTATGGAGAGCAACGCTGGACGACAGCAAACCGTCCACGAGAGAAAAAATGTCACATTCATCATGTCACATAATCCACGTGTCCAGACATCCAGCTGTGCAAAACAAATTCACTTTCAATAAAAAATTGTGGAGTAAAGCAGTTGTCGAGAACTAAAACGGAGCCCACGGGGACACGAGTTGTTGACCAGCCTGCTGTCGTCCTGTTTTGTGGACCACAGGGGAGCATACAGCCACCCTAACCCGACACAGACAGACAGACAGACAGGCAGGACAAACAGCACACCTTTACTTACACGTCTGGAAGCGCTTTCTTCACTCCCCACAGGAGCACCAAGGCACCGTCCTTTTCCTTCTTTCCTTTCTTTCTTCTCTGCCTCCACTCCACTCCTCTCCCTCGCGAGCTTCATCCTTCTTCCTCCCGACTCGGACTCCTCGAATGGCGCGAGGCGGCTCCTTTTCTTCAGCTCCTGGGATGCTCATCAGTATAACCTGGAGTCACTCCCATGTGTGGTGGAAGTCCACTGTAGGGCTCTGCAGCTCCCCCTGGTGGCCCCTCTGGAACCCAACAGGGCTGTGCCCAACTCCAAGTCCCAGCATGCCCAGTGGGAATCCGTGGTGCCTCTAGTGTCTCAGATGCGCCATCCTGCCGGATCATGGCCGAGGCCGCCCGTCACAGTTTATCTTCACATCCACAATCTCGGACTGACTGAGCGGCCGTCTGTGAAGCTGCACGAGTGAATCGACCTTCTGCTTGCTGAAGCCTCGCGGTGACTGTTAAGTTTCCGGCACATTCTCTCCCTGATGAAGTTCTCTCTCCCTTTCCTTGAATTTTAATCTTTAGTTGTACTCGTCTCTCAGGCCACGTCCACACTGCCTTTCGTCCACACTACCCTGGCGTTTTTACATCCTGGAAACGAAGCCGTGAGCTTCTCAAAACACCTCCACCAGGCTTGGCATTGCAGTGTGGAGGGGTGAAGACAAAGAGTTCTGAAAAGGCGGACTCTGATTGGTTCGTACTTAATGTGCATCTCGTCCCTGATTGGACCCTGCTCAATACAATGTCTCACTCTCTGACTGGCCACATTCCAACATGGCGGACAGAGACGAGATTCTTTCAACAGCACTGAGACCCATGCAGGGAGTCGAAGGCCGCGGCCGAGGCTGTGATTTTAATAGCACCTTACAGGGAGAATCCACCGGCCTAGGGACACACATAAGGGACAATGGTGACATCTTAACCAAAGCCTGAGCCCAGCAGACTGCATTTACATCAAACTCTGAATGCCAATCTGTATTCTGGGCACAACCTCCTCTTGGAGTGCCACAACGGTTTGGAAGACCTGGCACTTCGTCCTGCACTGAGCTGTTTGAGATCAGAGGTGGGCAGCCCATTAGGTGACAGCACCCTGGGGGGGGGCACCATTTTTGAAAGGGCCGTGCACTCCAGGACCCTGCCACTCCCATCCACACCCTGGACATTGTCGTGGTATCTCCGGGTCTTTCTGAAATGCCCCGCCAGCACTACGGACACTGAGGGGGTGTCACTTTGGTAGCCAAAGGGGCATGTGTTTTAGCCACCAAGGGCTCATTATGGGCTTTGACTGGCACTGTTTGAGATGATGGGAGATGGCACTGGGAGAGCCCGTTACCTCCATTAAGAGGAGGACTGGGCAGGTAAAAGGAATCAAAGGCAGGACCCTCAGGGTCATTCGACTAATGACAGGAGACCACTCAGTCCATCAGGCTCCTTTGTTTAGCCCATAACCAAACGTTCACAATATGGTGGGGACAGCTGAGCTGCTCTGGTCAAGTAGGACGATGACGCTCGTCAGTAAGAGGTCACCTCGAGGGACAGTGGTTGCCGCTCACCCTGATGTGTCGCCTGTTGCTCTACAGGTTTGAGGAGGACATCAGCATGATGATCGGTCATCTGCCACACTGGTACTGGAGGGTCACCTGGTCCGTCGTCAGCCCCCTGCTGATTGTCGGCTTGCTCATATTTTACATGATAGACTACATCACTGGTGGAACTCCGACCTATCAAGCGTGGGACGAACTCCAGGTAAGTGTCTTTGTTTTATTTTAATTAATCGTTTCACGTGAAAGAAAAGGAGACGCGTCTCACCGTGATGGACCACCCTGCAGCGTACCCCACTACTCACACTCACCAATGGCACACGACTTGCGGTCGTGGGGCACGTCAGACTGGCCGACTACGGTGGCTGATCTCCTTGGCCATTAGACGACTTTTCCAGCAATTTTCGGTCGTAGCCTTCATTCACACTACGTGATCTTAGCGAGTCGGAGGCGGTCGGCGAGGACAGCCTGACGTCTTTTTTGGCATAACTGGTGACGGAGACCAACCAGTCTGCGACTCGCCCCTCAAACATTTTGTGTTTAGTCAGAATGGTGGGCTTTGTGTCTACGAGAACCGACAAGCAGTGACTGCAATGCGCCAAATGTAGCGACGAGGAATTAGAAACACGCGGGTGTTTTGGGCATCACAGACGGAAGGGAAGTTCGTCAGGCTGATGTCTCGACAGAAAGAAAATGGCAGAGACTGCGGCTGCACTTTCCAGATCTGTAACCCCTCGTACAGCACCAGTCGGTAAACGTGACACGGGTTGTGATTTTCAGTGGTGTAACTGACATACCCAGGGACTAGAAGTCACAGAAGATGACATCGGCTGTACAGGACTGACAATTTAACAACGCTGTGACACTCAACAGTGCGCTGCCTGACGGAGCTGCTGCCACATGAAGGGTTAACGGGTACGGCGACTTCAGCTGCCAGCTCGGTCCCTTTTTCTTTTTTTTCCATTTTGTTGTTGTACATAAAACTGAGAACATCAGACGAGCTTCTCTTCCTTTTGTGAGGTCCCAAAACCGCCGCGTGTTCCTAATTCCTCATCGCTGCATTCTGTGGACTTCAGGGTGAGCAGTCACTGGATGTTGGCACTCGTAGACGGGCACAGACCACCCCTACTAAAGACAAACTTGGAGAACTGAGTCACCGGAGATGTCACATGAGGGAGCAGCAAGTGAACGCAGCGGATGTGACGTCGCCTTACGCTGTGGCAGATGGAGTTCAGAGCTGTCCATAAGACCCCCAGTCTGGCACTTCCTGTGAAGAGCCAGAGTGCAGTACTCACAGTGCCCACCAGAGGGCACCTCACTCCACTGTTAACAGCAACGGCTTTTTGATCCTTTTTTTTTTTTTTTTTTTAAATCGACCCTTCTCTTTCTTTGGTATTGGGGGGTTTGTAATTTCCCAGCCTTATTTGAATCTGATGTTTGTTTTGAATTTTCTTCATTATTTGCACCATTTGGGTCTCCCCAGCGTTACGACAGAGCCCACTTGTTGCTACGGCGTATTCTCAGAGGTTGTGACATTTTGGGACCGACGCGATGAGATAAAAAGGTCACCTCAAGTTCACCGATTTCTAAGCCTTTTTATTGCACAAGTTTTTTTAAACTAAAGTGTCGTCTTTGAACTTTTTGCCGCGGCTGCCTGTGTTTTTGACTCGTTTCGACTTCACAGTTCCTGAATTTTCTCCTGGTTGCACTGTTCTTTATTTTGTTTGCTCGTTGTGTTATTCTGAGAGATAAACCGCTAACAAAATTAAAGTCGCAGGACCAGAATAGGAGACGATGACAATACATTGCTGTACAAAGTCAAAACTCAGAGCAAAACGAAAAACCATAAAGACTCTCAGTAAGAATTTCATAGCAGATGACGAAAGGCCATCAGTACCAACCTTTATACCCGCTGCGTCAATGACGTCACAAAGCACAACCTCAGAGTACCCCCTCCCCGACTAGGAGCAGTTTTCCCAACAATGGGAAGCCAAAAAAAAAAAAACACCATAAAATGGTGTCAGAAACAGCACAAAATACTTTCAGAAACTTTAAATGAGCACAGAATCTAAAACTCAAACGAGGAATCCATTTACTTCAAAATCTCTTAAATATAGAAAAGCTCTTCTGAAAAAAGATGAGAAGTATTACAAAAATATAACAAGTAAACTTATAACAGCCTGTCAGCGGTATTCATATTTATGATGCACACCCTGCTGGAATTCATGTAGTAAAAAAGTGGATGGAATTTTCCATTCCAACAGGTGGTGCTTTGCCCACATTAGCACTGCTGAGATTCCTGCATGTAACTGAGACAACAAGCAAACGTGATGAACAAAAACGTAAATAGAAACTTTAAAAAAAAGCTAGCGGGAGTGCTGACCTCATGCGACTCCCCCTAAACATTCAGACGAGCTGCCCTGAATGATGGAGTGAAGTGACCCCCACCAGGTCGAGATCTGAAGGTCCTGCTCCGTCTGGTGCAGATGACATTTCTGAGCTTCACCTTTTTGTTTTGCAGGGGCGCACGGTGAAGAAGGAATACCCACCCTACACCCAGGCGTTCATTGGTATTCTCGTGATTGCCTCCATGATCTGTGTGCCACTGGTCGCCTTAGTCACCTTCTTCAAAAGGAAGAGTCACCGCCCAAAAGAAGGCGCTATAAGTACCATCACCTAGACGACCAACGCACAGGCTCCTGCAGGACCCTCTCCGGGCCGCGCCCACGGCTACGTCAAGACCACCTTTCAAGTGCCTCACCAGCAACACCAGGACCCACCACAGCTCAGTGTGGCTAATGGCAGTGCCCCCCGAGCTGATGAAGAGTTGCGTAATGGACATTCAACGTCTCACATAGCATAGAAGAAAACCATCTTTCACTTGACTGACCTGTAAGGTTTGCGGTATGAACTGATGTTAAGGTGGAGTGCTGGGGGCTTTGGTTCTTCTTCCTTCATTTCATCTGCTCTCCTCTACACTGGAGGAGTGGCAGGTTACTCGCCCACTTGTGCTCGACCTTCACATCAGCTCTTACTCAGTCCACTGGACTCCCAGAATGCCCAGAGGCACCCATTTCCTCTTTTCCACCTGCTGCTCCCTCATTCTAGTAAATTATTTTTAAAATTGACTAGAAAACACAACATGAGGCTCGTCCAAGATGGAAGAAACTTCATCAACAGCCAGCGTCACATTACATGACTTCTAGTCAGAGGGTGCCGATCTGGTCAGGTGACAATGTCAGGTGACGCAACTAGCAATCGCAGGGAACGACAAATGACATGACCCTGTGATGACCTTCTACTACAGTTTCTTACAATTCTAACAGATCACAAGCTCGCCTTTTCCTGAAGGCCAAGGCCATGCTGCCTGACCGGGCTGGGGGGCTGCACAAAGGCTTTACAAGTTCAGCAGCAATCTCTTTTCCATTCAGTCATGGTATGTAAAACCTGAGAGATCAGACAGACGTCCCTCTCTGCTGTCAGTGAGGCCCAAAACACCTGCGTTCCTTACTCCTCGTCTCTTCTGTCTGAGCAGTGATAGGTGGTCTGCTCTCACACAAACACACACGTCACCCCCATGACTTATATAATCAAACCCAATTCACTTTGTCAGGCCGAGTCGGTGGTGCTGTTAGACTACATGACAGGCGCTTGCGACTGGCACAGCACAACAGCCTCAGACTATCAAAGACTTTGACAATGAAATCCGAGACAGAAAAGTCGTGTAGTGTGACAGGTGTGTTACGTGCTACTTGAAGTCGTTGTTAGGCCTGGGAGGTCAGGTTGCTTTCGATAACACGTGCAGCCCATGGATGACTTAAGAGTATAGTGGTATCTCTGGTCACGACCGTAATTCATTTCCCCATAGCATTGTATGTAAATACAATTAATCCATTCAGGACTGTACAAAGTGTATGTAAATATATTTGTTAATGATTTTTACACACAAACAAAGTTAATTATACCATAGAATGCACAGTGTAATAGTAAACTAAATGTAAACACATTGAAAAACACTGAGAAAACCTTGAACAGAGAAAACTAACAATGCTAGAGTTCACACTACAGCCTTACGAACCGCTCGCTGGAAACACTTTTTTTTTAACGAGTTAAGCACAGGGGGAAAAAAAACGAACATTTGAAAAATACCTAATTTATACAAAAACTAACCATAAACAAGAAAACTAACCTTGCATGAGTCCAGTTCTGGCATGAAGGAAGTGAGCAGGAAGCTGGGAGGAGAGGAGATTACAGTTGTGAGGTAAAGTTCCTCTGCACGTCTGACCGAGAACAATGTACTGTACTGTACTGTACAGGAAGAGACTGAACACGTGCGGAAATCACCGGCGTGTACGAACCGGACGGGAAACCAGCTTGTTCGTCACCCGAGTGTGTGGTCGTAACCTGATTTGTACGTGTTCTGAGATGTTCGTGAACAGACGTTCCACTGTACCTGGAATGAAAGTCACTTTGCTGCTCCTCCACTACCTCCAGCCAGTCCCATAACCGAGCCTGCCTTCTTAATCAGCTTGTTGATTCGGGGGCCGAGCAGACCACCCTGCCTGTCACAGTTACAGGGGACTCACTACCCACATTAGAGGAGCTCAGACCCCTAAGACAGACATTCTACTCTGGCCTTTCTTCTGCAGTTCCTCTGTGTTACTAGACCAGTCCACCCTGTCACGGAGGCGGAGCCCTGAAGTATCTGTGGCAGAGCCCCGCCCCACAGGGAGTAGCAGCAGTTTCTCTGTTTTGCTGATAACGAGTTGCAGACAATTCTCCAAGTTTCCCCTCTGACTCCTCTCCTTTGTCTCAGCCCCCTCATAAGTACACCCAATCAGTGCAGAAACACCTGAGAATGTCTGCAGGTGATGCAACCAGCTGTCATATTTGTCATCTGAGGTGTACAGAGTGAAGAGCAAAGGTGACAGGCCTGTACCTTTTGGTGTCCCAGTGCTGCTCGCATTCACATCTGAGGCACACAGACTGCAGTCCAATTACAGGGGAGTAAAGCTGACCAAGTCAACATTCAAGTCCAACTCTGGCGCTGATCTGAACACGGCAGTGGACTTCCAAACGCATCTCCAAAGTAACGCACAAGTCCAGAGTCGGCAGGGCACGATAAACGGCAGAACTGAGCTTTAATGTGGCAACTCCAACTTCAAAGACCTCCAAAATTTGAACACCATTTGTAAAAAGTCAAAAAGTTCAAGCAAATAACCAAGTTTGAAATATCAGTTGCTTTTGTTCTTGAAACTGTCTGCAAGCTGCCTTTAAAAAAAACAAAACATCTACAGCAATTTACTAAATAACCTCAAATAAACCCGAGCACTGCCTCCAACTTGACATTAAGCTTTTGTTTTTTCTTTGCATTTTGTGGAGATTAAAAAAAAAAAACTTCTTAAAGGTACTTAATGTTTTAAAAGGTCAAATCCTTACTTAATCTATTGAGACAAGGTGGCGGCCGATAAATCAGCACGTGTGAGGCGGCCTCATCACGGAGGGGTGCGGGGTTGCATTTGTTTTCTTGTGTGAACAACATATGCTCTGCTCTACTGGCGGACCCCCCCACCCCGACCATTTGTGGACAAGAAAGTCTCACGTGCTCACGAGAAAAGCACACTCACATTATTTTATAGATTGTCATGTGAATGACAAATAAGGTTTGTTTTTTATTCTCATGTCACTTCAGTAGAAATTTCCATCAAACCAACTGAACGGCAAATGCAACTTTAAGACAAACAGGGGTCAAGTTTATTATAAAAGAGAGAAAACACAAAACAAAACATTTCTCAGCAAAATAAACATAAACCTGTACAAACATTTCACGAGTTTCATTTCAGTAATGGGGATAATTTCACTTCTATCTCCTTGGTCCACCTCTGCCTCTTCCTCGCCCCCGTCCTCTTCCTCTCCCTCGTCCTCTGCCTCGGCCTGCAACTGAAGGATAAGCAGAGTCACGTCACACAGCACTCCAGGCAATTAACGCAGACCTGAACTCAGTAACGTCTTGTGTTACCATCACTGCCACGGCTGTGTGATGCCAACCTGTGTGGCATCGGGTTGAAATCTGCAGCCAGACTGACACGAGTGCAACGGTTATGGAAGTCAAGGGAACAGCAACTAACTCTGCCATGAGGAACAACTGAAGGGGTTGAGAAATGTGTGAAATGAAGAAAGGGTCAACTTGGATGGATGGGAAATATTACTTTAAAGCCTTTTCTTCAACAAACAAAAATTGTGGCACTCATGGCATTTTGGGAAACTTGGTGTAAATGATAAAAACACATTCCCTCTTTAGAAAGGAGGTTCTTGATAACAGGAAATGAATCACCAAGTAGGCCAGTTGAAGGCACAAAGCTTGGAGAGCTTCAACTCTCAACTCGAGAGACAAATGGCAAAACAAGGAGCTCGTTGTCGTTGTTGACAAGTGGCACCAAGTGAACTGAATTATCTGGGTTTGAGACATGGTTACCAAGAGTGGAGTCAAGATCACGTCAGTACCACAACAAAACACTTACCAGCTTCCCTCTTCTTAGACTTGACTTTGGGCTCAATGTCTACCAGTAGTGTGTCCAGTGGTAAGCTGTCTGGGAGAATGAAGTAGCGAATGTTGTTTCCACGAATACTGAGTGTTTCAAGTTGGACTGGCTCCCGATTCTTTAATGTCATTTTCACAGCTTTCAGATGTGTGTTCATACAGACATCAACACCTGCAATGGGAACAACGAAAGAAAGAAAGACAGACAGATACAGGTCAGAAATGAAACTTCTCATTACTGAAGTCAAACAATCTAGGACTCCCGTTATCAGGTGTGTCAGCATTAAGTGTCAGAAAGCTTTAGCCTGGCACAACTGACTTGTTCCTGCTTAGACAATCTAATTTACATCTCAAAGTTATGATGGAGAAACTACCCAGACACTGGCCTCATGCTAACATGCAGTCAAGACCTAAAGTTGTGAGAATGACCCGAGTGTTGGTTTTCACAAAGTCTGCTGCTTCAGTGTTTTTAGATCTTTCTCTCAGATGTTTCTCTGGTGTACTGAAGCAGAATGACAAGCAGTTCAGAAGTTCCAAAGTTTTTTATTGACAATGACATGAAGTTTATGCACAGTGTCCATATTTGCAGTGTTGGCCCTTCTTTCTTTTTCAAGACTTCTGCAATGTGCTCTGGCATGCTGTATGTCAATCAACTTCTGGGCCCAATCCTGACTGATGGCAGCAGCCCATTCTTGCATAATCAATTCTTGGAGTTTGTCAGAATTGGTGGGTTTTTGTTTGTCCTCCTACCTTCTCAATGGGATTAAGGTCTGGGGAGTTTCCTGGCCATGGATCTCAAAATTTCGAGGTTTTGTTCCCCCTTAGTTTTCACTGTTGCCTTATGGCCCCGGTGCTCCATCATGTGGGTCACCAAGCTGTTCCTAGATGGTTGGCAGATGTTGCTCTCCGAGGATGTTTGGGTCCCATTCTTTATTCATGGCTGTGCACTTAGGACAAATTGTGAATGAGAATCAACCCCACGTGACATGAATGGTCTCAGGATGCTTTACTGTTGGCATGACACAGGACTGATGGTAGCGCCGCTCACCTTTTCTTTTTTCTGGATGCCCCAAACAACTGGAAAGGGGATTCATCAGAGAAAATGACTTTACCCAGCAGCCCCCAACAGCCCAATCCCAGAATATCAGTCAGTCCCTGATGTTTTTCTTGGCTTCTTTGATGCCCTCCTTGACAACCACCAGGCCATCCTCCAAAAGTCTGTGCCTCACTCACACCTGCCTGCTGCCATTCCTGAGCAAGCTCTGCACTGGTGCCCAAAAAATCCTAAGCCATGAATAAAGAATGGGATCAAAACATCCTCCGAGAGCAACTTCTCCCAACTGTCTAAGAACAGTTTGGTGACCAACATGAAGGAGCACCGGACCATAAGGCAAAAGTGAGAACTAAGTGGCTCGGGGAACAAAACATCGAAATTTGGGGTCCATGACCAGGGAAATCCCTAGACCTTGAGAAATTGTGGTCAATCCTCAAAAGGTGGGATGACAAACAAAAACCCACCAATTCTGATTATGCAAGGGTGGGCTGCCATCAGTCAGGATTTGGCCCAGAAGTTGACAGACAGCATGCCAGGGTGAATGGCAGAGGTCTTGAAAAAGAAAGAAGGGCCAACACTGTCTTTGCATAAACTTCATGTCATTGTCAATCAAAGCCTTTGAAACTTCTGAACTGCTTGTAATTCTACTTCAGTATCCCACAGAAACATCTGACAGATCTAAAAACACTGAAGCGGCACACTTTGTGAAAACCAACACTTGGTCATTCTCACAACGTTTGGCCATGACTGTATAAAGCAAACAGATTTCTGTTTGAAGAAGCACAGTGGGTACAAGTGCTGTGTGGACTCCAGTTTAGATTTGGACAAAAGGATAAAGGGGGCAGTGGCATTGTTAAAAAGGATGAGAAGGGTGACGAAGGCACACAGCAGGCCATTTGACACTGCGCGGTATAAAACAGCCTACTATATGATTCATACCTACAGTGCTGGGGAAAAGTATTTGCCCCCTTCCTGATATTTTTGTATAGCTGTCACAATGAAGGGCTTCAGATCTTTGGACAAAATGGAATTTTAAGTAAAGGCAACCAGAGGAAACAGAACAGAATTTCTAAATTGCTACTTCATACACTCAAGTAACAAGACTATCCAACACCTGTACTGTCCATGTGAAAAGGTAATTGACCCCTTAGTCTTACTTATTCACTCCAACAGTTGACCAACCTCCATTGATAATTTGACTCATCTGACTGAACACAGCCAGCCCCATAGTATCTTATAGTACCTGAACCTCAATATATACTGAGATGAGCAAAGAAGTTGTGAAATATCAGGAAAGAAAACGCTAATAAAGACATTTCCATGGCTTTGGGACCCCAGCACATCACAGAGAAAGCCATCATCTCCAGTGGGGAATCTTCATGGGAAGGCCAATGGGCCAATATGACAACTCCTTCAAGAAGTCACAGAGGATCCAAGAGGAGAATTCAAAGAAACGCGGGCCTCTTCAACCTCAGCTAAGAGTATTCATGACTCAGGCCGAGTAAAAATGGGATTGACAGGAGAGTAGCAAGGTGCAGACCTCTGTCATCCAAATGGAACACCAGTGTAAAGAAACTCCTGGATTAACCCTGAGCCTTTAGCAGTAATGACAAACGAGTCAAAAGCAGAACTCTGTAGAAGACACAGGGCCCACTATGAATAGCACTGGACAGTAAGAGCATCAGAAGTAAGTGAGTGATGACTGAATGAATCCTGCACTGTACCAGGATACTCCTATGGCAGAAGGCTCTGTCCCTGTGATGTGAAACCCCATTTTGTGCATGTTAAGCTGATTATTTTTCTGCGACACTCTTTCGGTAACAAGATTGTTTAAGTGAGAGGGCATTGAACACGGGAAAGCTGCTAAATCAATAAAATGTATTATTTTATTAACTTTGTCTATGACTGACAAGGTTTAAACTGAAGTGCAGGAGAGGAGCTGGTCCTGTTCAAATGTCCTGTTAAGTCCAGCCAGACTTTTACTTTTCCTCTGCTAGTTCCATTGTCTGCAAAAAGACTCTTTGAACACCTCCTGTGACATCCTAGCACCTCGTTTGCTATAAAAATGTCAACCGTTCATACAACTAACATGCCATTTTGCATCAGTCTTCAGGTACCAGTACAGCAACTTATTTTTCCAGAAACTTCAACAGCCCATGGTAGTGCAACATACTTACATCATCAGAGTGGCGGCCTGGCACAGATGGTACCCTGAAGTGCACGTCTAACCCTAACAAGATTACATACAACAGCCCAGATGTTGACCAAAAGGCCAATGTACTACACTGAAGTATCATCATGGCTCATAAAAGGTCACTGTCAAGGTTCTGAACACTGCCCACGAGTACTGCTTTGTACAGAAATCCTGAAGAATGGGGAGAAAGGTTATTAACGGATTCAAATTTTCACCTGTAACCCCAAACACCTGTCTATAGTCTAACCTTCAATAACAAAACCTCACCAGGACTGATTCTGCATGCAGGCTGCTTCTGCCCTGTCACCCATAAGAAAAGTGTCAGGCGAAAAGACCAGACTGGACAAGTGACCTGACTGAGAGACTCTTAGAACATCAGGCAGTAAAGCAAAATGAAAGTTCAGCTTGCCATCCATCATTCCCTTTAGGGCAACTCCTTTGTGACACGTCTGTAAATGGCCCGACTGGTTTGACTGGGCATAGCACCTTGTGCACATTACCATCCACACTTGTCCACAGAGAAGCTGAATATTGTTAGCCATCTTTACAGTTATTTTTGATGCAATCATTCCCCACCAAGCCTTTTATTTATTTATTTGGTTTATAAAGTTTCTCATTAACCAGCAGCCTACAAATCACAAATTTGACAAGCGGTGCTCCCAAAAGCAACACAAGTGTGTTTTAGCAAAGGAACGAAATTCACACAAACCACATGACTTACCTGTGATTGTCCCATGGACTTGAGTACCGTTCTTGAGTTCAATAGTGACGGTTTCATGACTCAACTTCATCAGAAATCTGCAACATGAAAAAAGGTTCTGTTTTAGGTATGTGTTCAACATTTCCTATCATCCTACATTTACACAGAATATTGCAGACACGGAACAGACATGAAATGTATTTATTCCAAATGACGATATATTATATACCCAATACAACTCCAGGCACCTCACACCGAGATAAACAGACTTGAGCTTGGAGAATCTTCTGTGCGACTTCAGCTGTATCAGTGGGTGGATGGGATAGCAGGCTGCTTGTGCTGATTGACACATTTGCAAAACAAAAGGTGCCGATGATGAGGTGGTCCGGAATCACACGTTTTATCATAGGCTTCGGGGATTCTAGTATCAAGCAGTAGGAATATCGGCCCTTTAGGTACTAAGGCAGGGGTTCTTAACCTGAGGTCTGTGGACTCCTAGGGGGTCCATGAATGGGTTTTTATGGAGTCCGTGAGGGTCAGCTAAAAATTAACATTCATATTCACTATATTGTCAGGTACTGTTGATTTTTCTCACGTGAACTTTCTCATGTGATGTTTTTGCACAATACATCACTCTGTTATTTTTCTAAATAGAAATAGATTTTGAAAAAGATTGGATTTCAAAAATTGTGTGTGTCACCTTGTTGAAGACCACTCCACAGTTTCATATTTTTATGCAAGGCAAACAAGAACAGCCTTCTCAATGAAATAAAGTAGAGAACGAGAGAGTAGATGTAGAAAACGTAGTAGTAGAAGATCTGTCTGAATTTACACAAGAGGGTAATATTTCATAATTATAACAGGTGGCCGTTACTTTTGCATACAAAGGGAGGTTTTTTAGGTTGTTTACTTTAAAGTTTAATAATACTTTGTCTATGTCATATACATATGAGCCAATCAAATCTTGATAAATAAAGTCCATTATATTCATTGCATGCAAAGATGTGTCTATGTGAATATTTCTGGGGAAGAGGGTCCCATAACTTTCATCAGATTCTTAAAGGGGTTCGTGACTCAAAAAAGGTTAAGAATCACTGAGCTGAGGTGTTTTGCGTTATTAAGCCCAAGTCACATACCCCCCCCAAAAAAACAGCTATTATTCTGCTAAAGTAATTAATAAGTTGCAAACGGGTGAACAGCAGGGAGTGCATTTCTATCATTAAAGCTCTGTGTGTACACCAATACCAACTAAATAAAACACAAAACAAATCAGACTTTTTAGGAAGCTTTCTAAAAAAACTGACTTATACAGTACATAATGAAGACGCTTTACGATGTAAAACCCTGAAAGCAGTTTTATTTGTGCCCTAACCTACCTGCTATCACTGTACCAAGTTTAGATGGCACATCCCCATAGCAGTGCGAAGTTCTACCGTTTAACACAAGGTGCTCTCCTCTTTGAAATCATTTAGCCTCCTGCACATAAATAAACAATCTCTTAAAACAAGCATTGCGGTAGCTGTTATAATTTTATTCATTTTTTAGAAAGATTATATATAATCATCTAATACACTATATATTTTACTTGAAAGTGACAAACAATTTACAACTATATATGCAGAATTGTGCACTCATCCAAATCTTTATTGTCAAAATTATTTTTCATGCTAGTCCTTGAAACAATTTCTGTTCAGCACTAGACAGAGAAACCTGACATTTTGAACAATAGACTTCAGTTTTTGTGTTCTAATTTTCCCATCTGAACCTCTGAAAGGTGCAGGCTCAGAGTAGCAGTACTCCTCCTCAGTATCCTAAGAACATTGTTGATGCTCTAAGTTGAAACTGGAAGAGCACAGTTCAGAAAACTAACATATGATATTTTTGGATAACCCAATTTATTTTATCATCAGTGTTGGATCAATATAAAAATTCTGATTTCAATACTGACATGAGCTTTCACACTTCTGTTCCGTTACAGTACCCAGCCTGCACGCACTTCTGTGTCGGAGCTGGCTGAGGGGAGTGAGGGCCCCCTTTGGCGTGCACAGTGGGCTCTTACACAAATACTCTGTTTCCCCGTGCCTGGGATTGCTGGGGTCTCCTAAGTGGTTTGGGTTACAATAACACTAAAAATACATACTGTAAATATGACAGAGCGCGATGTGCCTGCAGTGGTAGCAACATTTTCACAAAGCTGGGATAGGAATGAAATAAAAATGTGGTATTTTGGTACTTTCACTATCACTGTACTGTCTGATGAGACTTACCATGTGCACACTCAAACTTTCGTTGTCTTGACATTTTCACTCCATAACTGAAAATCATTGCCAACAGTGGGCACACTTAATGATTTGATTGAGTTTTAGTACTGTTTAATATGGATATCACAAGAACCACATATTTCCAACGTTACACAAAAGTAATGGTAGCAGCTTTATTTCTGAATTTCCCCTTGGGATTAATAAAGTATCTATCTAATCTATTTACATTACTGGTGATACACAGAAAGTTGGTAGAGCATTCATAGCGACTGCAAGTAAACAAATTACGCTGGAAGGCACTATATAATACATGACAAAAACGTAGTAAAAAACTACTACATATAAAAACAAATGACTCCCAGTGGTGACGTCACACACGTCCCCAGTGATGCACAGTTACGTCTGCCTACAGGACTGTGGGAGGACTGGCAGAGCTAATAACAGATGCAGCAAGAACTCAAACAAAGTGGCTAATTGGTGTGCCTATGCTGGGGAGGACATGACTTGCTACATTTAATATCAAAATAAAATATTTTCAGAGTTTCCATGTGTAAAAGGACAATCTTCCTATTAAAATGACATGTACTGTATTAACGGAGACACACAATCACCAAACTAAGCTGTTAGCAGGACAAGCAAAACAGCAAACTTCACTGCTAAATACGAATCTCCAAACAATGAACTGTTCTCATTTGTTTGTCTTTAGACGAGTATAACCCAGAAGTGAAAGCACACGTGTCACAAACCTGAATGGCATGTTGCAGAATGTAATGCTGTCTCACAGTTATCATTTACTGAGTCCTGGTAACGACAGCTCAACTCATTTGCTAATTCTGAGTTTGTAAGCAGGCATAAGCAATAAAGTCTGATCTCTTATAAAAAAAACCTTAAAAACAGCAAAACAAAGGCTGTTTATTAACTGGGAAAAAAAAAAAAAAAGGATTCATGTAAACTGACAAGAATGACTTCACACAGAAAGTTTTAATGTTAGAACAAATGTAAAAAAAAGGAGGAGGGATATATTGGGAAAATTAAAGTGCTAGGAGTTTGTGACATTTGACGTAATTTGACCCATCTGTTAAATATTACCTTTTAGAGATTTTTTTTAACCAGTTTAATGATGCAAATACAAAATCTTACAATAGCAAATGTTAAAAACAGCAGAGTGGTTTAACGACAAACCAGACTTTAAAAGAGTTTGTTTAAATTGAAGCATCCAGAATCATCTTGGAATCCAGTAATTCAAAAGTGTGTATATGTGTGTATGTGTGTGTGTGTGTGTATATATATATATATATATATATATATATATATATATATATATATATATATATATATATATATATAAATAAAATGATGTCTGATTTTTTTTTTATATTTAGTGTTTTTTAGGCAGGATTTTTCATTTACTGGACAGAATATTTTACAGAATGAACTTAGAATGCGCACAAGCCAAGATGGTATCATTCTTATACACTCGCCTGAAGAAGGGACCCAAGTTGCTGCGAAAGCCTGCATATTGTAATCTGCTCAGTTAGCCTGTAAAAGGGGTCATTTTACACCACTTCTCATTAAACCTTATGCTGAAATCCCCCAAAGGTTACAACCCCCCGTTTGTTGCTACTCTGGGGGGATCCTGATCTCTGCCACACTTTATAATTCAGGCTGTATACAGGTAGTCCCCAAGTGACAGACATCCAACCTACAACTTGCAAACGGGGCTGCAGCTGCGACGCATGCACCTCAGTGACTGCTGCTCCATCATCTTTGGCCTCGGGACGCTGCAAGCGGTGGCTGGAGGGGTGCGATTTTGCTGCTCGCGCAGTGTAGTGTCCCTCTGGTGGCTCCCACTGGCAAGTGGTGATCGGTGGTCCATAGTCACCGGGGCCACAGCTATCGCTTGTGTGCAGGACAGAGGCTTGATGGGGCAGTTTGCTGCCGCAGCTACTGTTCCTGAATGGACGCAAGCTGGATGGAGTGGAGGGGGGCGTTTCACTGCCCATCCACCACACACGGCTGTCCCATTCATTCTTGGTGGGCAGACGCTGCAGATAGCATACTGTAGTGGAGGTGATTGGTGAACCGCCCCTCACCACCCCCTATTCATTCTCAATAGCAAGCCTGCTTGTATTGTTACGCACATGGCAGGAACTTGTCTCTGGTCAGTTCATCAGATGTGCTGAGGACGGGTGCCTCCCTGCTGTGATCGCGTGTACAGTGCTGTGCAGAAGAGCTCATCTTAATCTTTTGTCTTCACCCTTCAACAATGTCTCTGAAACACAAATCTGATGCAAGTGCTGGTGATACAGGAAAGAAGAGAAAAACCATCAGAGAGAGGAGACACTCCATCATTCACTGGCAGAGCACTTGGTTACAGTCGGTCAACAATAGCATTTACTCAAATAATGGACCTGTTCCGACTTACATACAAATTCAACTTAAGTACAAACCTACAGTCCCCGTCTCGTACGTAACCCGGGGACTGCCTGTATTCTCAATGCCCGTTTACATAAATGACAGCTGGGTAACGACCTGATTAATATCTCACTATTTTAAAGCCGTTGTTACTGTTAGTATTTATAACTTTTATATTCCACCACAGAAAAAGCCACAACATCATTCTCTTCAATAACAGAGGTACATTAATAAAAAAAAATAAGAGACACTGAACAGGATTTCTGTTTTTATTGTGGTATCAAAAGGTATTGAGTATTGTAAAAGTTCACTGGTATTGGTACTGAATATAAACATTCATGTATTATGACATCCTTACTGTTTACTGCTCTTTACACTTCAGGATATTTAGAAGCTTTTCATTTCATTGTTTTTGAAAGCATCCTCACTTTTTTTTACTTTCTCGTATACGAAGTATAGGGAAAGTATTGTAATCGTCCTAACATTTTAGACCTCCCCCAGTCCAAAAATACCATTTCTGGAATTATATCTTTGTGTAAATTTCGATAACCTGAGTACGCTTTCACTTATTAGGTCAACCAAATTTTGCATACAAGTTTTGGGTACAAAACATAGACTTCTACCAACTTTTGAGCTATTTCTGCTAACCAGCAGTGGTACTTTTTTAGTCATGCAGCCGCAGAGTCTGATTTTTTTCAGCTTTACTTTTATAATAATTGTTCAATATATCATTAATTTGATTTGTTGTTGATGGTTCTTTAATGTACATAATATAAAAATATAATCGCCTCCTCAAATATCCATCCCCATATCTGAGTATACGAGGGGAGACCACTCGTGATTTTCTTTTTTAACTACACGTGCCAAGACTTCCACACACACACACACACACACACACTCTGCAGGGCATGAATTTCAGCCTGGGACTGCAGGTATCCTGTATGGTTTAACCTGAAGCAGAGAAAACAATGCTGCAGTTTCAAAAATAAAACCTTCATTATGGCAACCTTTGTCATTATAAAATTAGTTATGAAATAAGAGTACATAATGATGATGATGATGATGCTAATACTATATTTCATCAACAGTTACTACTTCCCATCTGTATGAAAGGGTGCACAGTCATTTACGTGACACGGTGCTTCAGTTTCCTCAGACAGTCCAAAGACATGCAGGTTAGGCGCACCGTCGATCCTAAATTGTCCCGTGTGTGGGTGTGTGTGTGTGTCTGCCTTGCACCCTGTGCTACCTGAGATTGGCTCCAGCAGAACCCCCCCCCGTGATGCTGTGTTAGGATATAGCAGGTTGGACGATGACTGACTGACTGACTGTTCAGGATAATAATTCATCTTAGTAATTCATATCATTACCATCAAGAAAGAACTTCAGGTAAGTAAGTGGATCTTGGCTGTCAATGTTCACTTGTATTACTGGCTGCCCCATAAAATCAAAAGGTGCTGGTTCCGATTTAACTGAAGCAAGCTCAACGGAAACACACGCGTCACTTTCGGATTCATCAGATTCATTGCTGCCCATTTCTATTTCACTGATGACGAGAGGCCCCTCAGCCTCACTGCTTGTATTGCTGTCAAGAGCATGCAACACCTGGGCTGATGAAAAATGCTTCTTACGAGATGGCATCATGAGGCTAGGAGAAGACCCTTCTACGCCTTTGCCCAGTTTCTACTCAGGCTTGACCTTTACTTAGGACACGCCTATACCGTTGGCCTAACAGTTTAGCACTCTTACAACCCGAGTAATCTTCGGGTCCAACGCTTCAGTGCCACTCAGGACTAACACTAAAGAAGTTAAATCTCACTTTCAAGACAAGACTAACTGAAACAGTTTACAACATTTACAGACACATTAGATTAGAATTACTTACAAAGCTAAAACATTCAAGACAGACAAAAATTTTTCCACCCAGGGCAGGGACAGACGCAAGACGAGAACACTTCCTGGACAGGCTGCCAGTCTATCACAGGTCAAGACAGAGTTCACCCAAGGGCTCAGCCATTATTATACTGTACTCAGAGTTACTGTAAAGCACCCAGAAACATGTCCAGTGCCCACCACTGTCAAAGTCCTCTGACCCTAACCCTAATTAGGGGAGTGTGCTGGAGCTGCACCATTAATCGTGATTACAAATATGGCTGCCATGATATACTAATCATGACAAGGGTTGGCTACTGCAGTCCATTTAGCACTTATGCTCTGCTGGAGATTGAGCATTACCAGTTCAACCACTGTAAACCACAGATGAGTGTTGTATCCCCTCACAGGCACTGGCAAATCCAAAAGTATTGGCACCATAATGGTGACTGTGCTAAAAGCATCGAGTCCGATTATTGACTTCTAAAAAAAAAGTATGAACTTTTATCTCTTCTGTTTGCAGCAGCTGAATCTAGATCACCTGACACTTTTTTAAAATAGGTTTTAGTACAAAAATGAAGAGAAACACCCAAAATATTTTTTTCCCCAATAGCAATGATAATGATAAAATAAAAAACATACAACACAAACCACTGGAGCACTGAACTCAAATATTTACACAACCACACGTCCCAGAAGAATACTTGAAACATGAGCAGGCAGCACCGAGTCCTAATAATGCGAGGTCTGTGACACAGATAGCCGTTAATCGTTGGCACTAATGTATGCCCATACCGAGCAGGCTATAGAAAGCAAATTTGGGTAAATAAAACGTAATGTTTTCAGTTATCAAAAGTCAAGGCTCTGATTATAACTTTGCAACAAATGTTTTAAAAAAAATGATCAACATGCAGGGTACGAAATAGATCATCCTGTGCTGCAATTAGTTCTTCAAAGTCGCACGGCTGTTATTTTACTCCAAATGTTGGGCTGAAACTGAAATGGATGTGAAACAAGTGGTGCTTCACATTAACAACGATTAGCTTAGCAGACGCAACTGGAAACAGAGGTCAACATCACTGGGAACAAGAGGGACAGGACAAGTAATGAGATCAGAACAAAACACAAGCAAGCTACAAACAAACCCCAGATTTACTAAACCTAACAGCTAATATCAATTAGACAGAAATTCACCAAACGAGTCTTCAAAGGCTTCTTCGACATATTGAGGGAGTCAGCCCTTTGACTGGAGGTTTGCAGCTTTTCTGCCAGATAGGAGCTACACATGAACAGTGTGGATTGTGATTTGATACCAAGCAGAGATGAACGGCATGACTAGATGCTGCTCAACAGCAGAGCCAAGCGGTCAAGCGCGAGCACAGGACCTCACACCCTTCTCTGTATATATAGATGGAGACCCACGGACTACTCTGTGTGTAAGCAGCAATCATTTGAACTTAATACATGCTGCTGCGAGAAGACAGTACAGAGGAATGGTGGTGGAACACTGGATGTGCAGCTTGCACTTGGAATCATCTGCAGCACCTTGGCGACACATGCCAGTGCTCCTGGCATCAGTCCTGTCGTGATAAGACCGGACTGTGGACCTGGCATTAAGCTATCAGATACATTCTGATCTTGTGGATGATGTATAGAGTGAATCTGCAAGACTGAGAGACCGTAGCAACACAGGGTACTGAACAGAGATGGAGGAGCTGGGAGGACCAGACCTTCTGTCTTTGCCTAGGTGAGCTGATGTTCCTTCATCCAGGTTGCAATATCGTAGACACACTTCATGAAAACTCAGCTGATTTGCAGTTGAGTAAAATAATGAAACATATCTGAGCATCAGGATTCATTATATTGAGGAGGGACTGGTGGAACACTGAAATGTGGATGACTGCAAACAACATACTTTCCTTACAAATAAGAATGCAAATACTCAAAGATACGGTGGGCTGACACCCTGCCTGGGGCTTGTCTCCTGCCTTGCACCCCCTTGTTGGCTGGGATTGGCTCCAGCAGACCTCCATGACCCTGTAGTTAGGATATAGTGGGATGGATAATAGATGGATGGCTATTCAAAGACAGAGAGGCACTGGCCACCTGGGACTTGAAGTAAAAGCAGCAGTGTGCATGCTTACAGATAATGGGGTGAGCTTAGTGAACACTGATGCGCTCGATGATTGGACCAGACTGCCGAGCTTTGGTCATAGGATGTTCTTAGTGATTGGCTGGGTACCCTGGGACATTTGTGCATAGTGTGTGTCTGTGCTGTCTCCATACCGCCAGTTCTTATGTAAGCCTGACAATGTGCAAACACCGTGGAGGTATGTGCAAAGCAGTAATGCTCTTTGTTGATCTGTTTGTGACGTGTGTGTACTTTACATCATTATATAAACACCACAATCACAGCAGCATATAACAATGTGTGACTATATAAATACCCCTTCATTTTGCTATATTTAATGCTTTTACATACCAGATGTCATGGCTTAACTTCCTACCACAGCCCACTAATCACCCCCAGTCTCTAACTGGCTAACACGCGTCGTTCTCTCACCCCTTCGCCACCTAATAGCGAATGTTTTGAGCACAATGTGGCAAGAACAGCTGCTGTCACATGACAGAGGTGGGTGCTGCATGCTGCCGGTGGTTAAAGGGGCTCCCCACTGCCTGTGCAAGGCGCTATATAAATGCAATTATCAAACTAACACAACAGAAATAACAGGTTCTGTTTACATGAATGCATATTATTTTACGATTAATGAGGTGCTTTGATTTTACAAACACATTCAAGTTTTGTTTTCTGAATGCATTAACATTTGTCCACATTTTACATTTGTGAAAGGCAAGAGGTGGTGATGGCTGATTTTTCAGAAGTACCAAAATCGAGAATAAAAGGAATTAAAAAAAAACAAAAAAAAAAACTTTCCAGCATTTAACAATTTCATGTTAATCTTCAATTGCTACCCTACAAAACTGCTAAATGGAGCTAACACAAAAATGGTTAATTCAAATGAATAATTTCAATTAAAAATCACGACTGGCATTGGACATGGGCCTGTGCCGGTGAGTCGGACTGGTGTACACACATTTTAGTGGGAAATAATCAGCAATTTTTAACAGACGAGTCTCGGAACTGTGAAAACCTCGGCTTCCCGACAAGGTGTAGTAACCCACCTGTACCTGAGCAGGACGAAAATGAGGCACATATGGCGCATCTTATTTATTTGGCCCCTTTGCCACGTCTAAGTTAACTCAGAATAACGGACTGATTTGTATTAGCTGCATTAACACCTAATAAGTAGCTAACTTCAGCCTCCCACAAAGTGGCACTTTTTTGGTTCCTAATGGACTTGAAGCGCTTGCTGCTGCATTTCACCCCGACGCTCCAATCCACGTAGGGCCCCGGGAGAAAGCAACAAGAGAGCCACAAAGAGCGGGGGTCCACACACGATCCCTTTAATGCCACTGCCTTTGTCGCACTGAGCGGGTCCGTCCGACTCCATCCGCCGAATCGCGCACTCGCCGCACGGCTCGCGACTGTCTCGAACGGCCAAAGGCATTGTTGTGCGGGAAGCGGTGCGCGTGCGCAGACCCTCAGCCCGGGGTCCCGTCTCTTTTCTTTTCTTTCGACGTTGAACTGCAAGCACATCACTAAAGGCTTTCACAAATAAAAACTCAAAAGAAAAATCAACCCAGTGAGGCCAAGTAGCCGAGGACTATACAACATATGTTAAAGTCGATCCGTTTTCAAAATACACATGAAATCTGTCCCAGTTGTTGCACACTCTGTTGTGGCCAGCTGCACATTGGCCATTTAACAGAAGGAACATAAACTAGCCACACAAGAACAAACGCACCAGAAAGCCTTAACACCAAACAAACGTTTTCATGATAATTTAGACGGAACCACAAAATGAAACTTCATTCATTTCAATTGGGGGGGTACACAAAGTAGCCCTCGATATAAACAGTACAGTATTAGTTTTGTTTTACGAAACTGGCACACGACGTACTGAGTGGCCGCTTAAACAGCTCGTTTCTGCTAAAACCCAACAATCAGAGAAAAGTTTCAGCGGGCCAACCGGCGATGCGCTCAGCCTCGGGCCTCCCATTCATTCCGACCGTCGACGTCTTTCCCATCCAACGCCATCTACTCATTTTGCAGGCTCCTGTGAACTCATGGCTATTAAACCCAGAGATGTCGCCCCCGTCTCTAACATCTTACCTTACGAGTTTCATGTTGGCAGCCGAAAAGTGCAGTCAATTCCCCGCTGCAGAAAAATCGAATTCAAACTCCAAACCCCTGCACTTCACTTCCGGTAAGGAGCTGTTCGGCGCGTAAGAGCGCTGGCCGGAAGTGCCAATAAAGTTGCGCGAATTGAGAGCCGCTCTTCGGCGCCACGCCGCCCCCTGCTGGTTCCTGTGATTATTCCACAATGAACTGCCGTTGAACAAGAAGCTCGATAGCGGATAAGTAATCTTTATTTGTTATTATACTTACCGTACGATAAATTTGGTGGGGCATCTCTAATAAAAGCAGCGATATATCAAAGGAGAATAACTGAGATTTACACATATACAATAGAAAGAGCACTAAAATAACTAGCAATACATAAATAAATAGATCCAAGCTGTTGCTTGAATTGTCTGTGTGTGACAACAGTCCCAGGTGGGCTTTAATTCACCTCTCGGCAATGGGACAGGGAAGTGATGGAGGCCACCGCTCTGTTTTTCAGTAAGACAACAATAGCGCCTACCAGGAGATGATGGAAGATCAGACAGGGAATGTCCAGGCTGTGTTGTGTCTGCTGATGCTGCTGCCCATCTTCTTCAGTCGGCTGCCCAGATGCCAAAGGCCCGTCCCAGTGATTCACTGAGCCACCATCACCTCACGATGCAGAGCCTTCTGCTCGCTGGCTGGCACAGCACTGGGTCACGCAGTGGCAGGGGAGCCTCTCGATGGTAGAAGATCACCAGGAGTTGTGGAGGACGTTATCTACATGTCTTTAATTCTCAGTGGCAGGGACAGACCCTGGCCGGGGCGCACAGTCCATTATTAGACTGTCATGGCTGGCCACATTCAAGCACTTCGACAGACGAGGTCCCATCAGCCATCCATTGATTTCCCCTTAGGTCTGTCTTGGTGGGCCTCTAGTCAGTCCTTAATCAAACATTTTGACCCCTGCTGCATGTAAACGTCCCACTTGCTTATAACTTTACGTGTGCTGATCAGAATACTTTAGAACTGAACCTGAGGCCATGGAGCCGCAACAAAGAGTGGACGATGGCGGCGTTGGTGGAGCTCGTTTACTTCTTGTTGAGATCTGAAATGTCAGCTAATAAGACGAGACGAGAGAAACACGAATGGAGTAGACGGCAAGAGTGGAGCATTGAACTCGGGGTCCCTGGAGCACTGGAGGGCTGTGTGAGGACGATTAATTATCAACTAAAACTAAAGAATGGACGTATCATGTAACAAATAACCTGTGGCAGAGGTGCTCGATCTGGCATCCCGAGTCCGGTGCCCAGTCTGTGTGGCCAAAGACGTGCCAGTTAAGCTAACTGGTGACTCCAGACTGGCCCAGTGTGACCACGAGGGTGTCCTGTCATCAAGGTATGGGACATCTACAGGGCTGTCACGCAGCACTCAGACATTTGGGATTTCGACAGTCTTAGTGCTTTTGGATTTAACTTTAGCCTTTGATGCCATCGATCACAACATATTGTCATCAAGGCTGGATAAGCGGTTAGGAATCCGAGGGGGGCACCAGATTGGTTTAAATCTTATTTCACTAATAGGACCTCTTCTGTTGGTAACCGGTCTGTGTTTTCCTCTCCTGCTCATTTGAAAAATGGTGTCCCACAGGGCTCTGTTCTGGGTCCTTTGTTATTTTCTGTGTATGTGCTAGCCCTTTGGGTCCATACTGTATTTCATTTCATTTCTACGCTGACGATAACCAGATGTATTTACCTAAGACTAAGGAGTCCTTAAAGTCACCACATGAATGTTATGATGAGGTCTAACATTGGACGGCCGTACATTTTTGAATGTCAATCAGAGTAAGACTGAGGTTATCGTATTTGGACCAATGGCTTCTGATGGGGCTGTCAGGGATCAGCTCGGCTCATTAGCTGCTCTTTGCAAACCCCACATCAAAAATCTTGGGGTTATCCTCGATTCCGATCTTTATTTTAACAAACAGATTTCGTCCGTTGTCACGAGCTGCTTTTTTCAGCTTAGACTGCTTGCTGGAGTCAAACCGTTTCTGGGGCACTCAGATCTGAAGAAGGTATGCCAAGCTTTTATTATATCGTGCCTCGATTATTGTAATTCACTGGAATCAGTAAATCTCATCTCTCTCTCGGCTGCAGATGGTTCTCAATGCTGGCTGCTGCTCGTTTTCTTACCGGGTCTCAGAAAGTTGTGTCCATTACTCCAGTTCTGGCCTCCCTTCATTTGCTCCCAGTTGAATTTAGGATTCATTTTTAAATTTTAATTTGGTTTATAAGTCGCTAAATGGTTCTGCCCCATCCGATCTGGCCGAGTTTCTCGTTCCATATACAGTGGGTACGGAAAGTATTCAGACCCCCTTCAATTTTTCACTCTTTGTTATATTGCAGCCACTTACTAAAATCATTTCAATTAATTTTTTTCCCTCATTAATGTACACACAGCACCCCATATTGACAGACAAAAAAAAGAATTTTTGAAATTGTTGCAGATTTATTAAAAAAGAAAAACTGAACTATCCCATGGTCCTAAGTATTCAGACCCTTTGAACCCTCAGTATTTAGTAGAAGCCCCCTTTTGAGCTCATACAGCCAGGCGTCTTCTTGGGAAAGATGCCACAAGTCTTTCACACCTGGATTTGGGGATCCTCTGCCATTCCTCCTTGCAGATCCTCTCCAGTTCTGTCAGGTTGGATGGTGAACGTTGGTGGACAGCCATTTTTAGGTCTCTCCAGAGATGCTCAATTGGGGGGCTCTGGCTGGGCCATTCAAGAACAGTCACAGAGTTGTTGTGAAGCCACTCCTTCGTTATTTTAGCTGTGTGCTTAGGGTCATTGTCTTGTTGGAAGGTCCCAGTCTGAGGTCCTTAGCACTCTGGAGAAGGTTTTTGTCCAGGATATCCCTGTACTTGGCCGGCCGCATTCATCTTTCCCTCGATTGCAACCAGTTGTCCTGTCCCTGCAGCTGAAAAACACCCCACAGCATGAGGCTGCCACCGCCATGCTTCACTGTGGGGACTGTATTGGACAAGTGATGAGCAGGGCCTGGCCTGTCAGAAGCCTCTCCTCAGTGCAAGTAACATGACAGCCCGCATGGAGTTTGCTAAATGACACCTGAAGGACTCTGAGATGGTGAGAAATAAGATTCTCTGGTCTGATGAGCCCAAGATAGAACTTTCTGGCCTTAATTCTAAGCGGTATGTGTGGAGACAACCGGGCACTGCTCATCACTTGTCCAATACAATATAACAAAGAGTGAAAAATTCAAGGGGGTCTGAATACTTTCCGTACCCACTGTACACCAGGCAGCTCTTTACGTTCCTCTCAACAGCAACTGTTGGTTGTGCCAAAGTCCACGATGAAGACAAGGGACGATCGTGCCTTTGTAGTTCTAGCACCAAAGTTATGGAACGCTCTGCCAACTGAAATGAGGTCAGCTTCACCGACTCAAATGTTTAAATCAAGACTTCAACACACACTTGTTTTTGACTGCTTTTAACTGTACATGAGTAACTCGGGATCAGTTTTATTAATTCTTTATTCAAGTCCATTGTCTTTCTGTAAATTGGTTATCTTCTAGGGCAGCAGGCTGCCTCGCAGTTAGGAGACCGTCTGGGTTCGCTTCCCGGGTTCTCCCCGTGTGTGTCTGCGTGGGTTTCCTCCGACAGTCCAAAGACATGCAGGTTAGGTGGATTGGTGATTCTAACTTGTCCCTAATGTGTGCCCTGTGGTGGGCTGGCACTGTGCCCAGGGTTTGTTTCCTGCCTTGCATCCTGTGCTGGGTGGGATTGGCTCCTGCGGACCCCCGTGACCCTGTAGTTAGGACATTGCGGGTTGGATGATGGATGGCTACCTTCTAATCGGTTCATTGAACTTATTTATTTTAGTATTTATGTAATTATTGTACTTCATTTGTTTACTGATTTATCATTGATATTTTTGGATTTTATTGTGCAGCACATTGCTTTACACTTCTTGTGTTTAAAAATTGTGCTTTATAAATACATTTTGATTTGAATTTGATTTAACTAAGCATGTCGCATACAACAAGCCCTGCAGACGCTCCAATTCCTACTGCGCCGCTCACAGAGTCACAGATCAGCGTCATCTGCCATGACAGCCTCTCGGCTCGCCCTTTCGACACTTCTAGTGCATTGGTGACCCCTGAACACGGTGATCTGATACCCGCAGGGTTGCTGAAGGAGGGTCTGCTGCACGTTGGCGTTCATCTTGCCATGTGGCTCTACGAGAAGCACACTGGGGCGGTTTCTCTGACAGACTTGATTGACTTCTTTGCGCACTTTGGGTTCAATTTCCCCAATTCAATGCCAAGCTTAATGTCTCCCATCTGATCCCTCTAAAGTAAACTTGCTGTGGACCACTCAGCGTGCACCTCAGCCATCGCCAGTCTCGCTTTTCTCTTCTTCTTACTGATGAGAGGCTGAGTCACTGCAGAGTGGGCATCGAGACCCCGTTTGTTTGTCGAGACCAATTCTTGACTGAAGTGGCTGAGCAATTCCAGCTGTGCTGTTTCACTGATCGCCCACTGGGGGTCTCCGTATCGTCCTGTTCTCTGGTCTTACGTGGGCGACCGGCCTTTTGTCAGGGCTTGAGCGACTGTACAGCTTTAATATGTGAGACGTGATGCTCTTGGAATGACTGGCTTCTCTACCAGTGGCCGAGACGGAAAGAAATCCCGTCAGCCTTCACCTGAACAAACGGATCTCGCAGTGCTTCAGTTACCTGCAGCGGCTCACCATCTGGCACAACGACAAAGACTAATCGGTTGGTGCTGCCAGCTTTGGCGATGCTTTGCCAGATTAGAACTCAAACAACTTGCACTCTGACCTTAATAATAATTATAATACATTTTATTTATGGAGCACCGTTCCCATGCTTCTTCCATGATCCTGTTTAAATCTATGATCTTGTGATGTGGGGTATTAAGAACAACACGTCTCTTCTGTTCATGTTGAGATAAGCACACACTTGGGAAATGACAGTACAGGAATGGCAGGTGCTCTTGAATTTTGACTGCCAGTGTAATAGACTAAATAGACTAATCCAAAGACATGCAGGTTAGGTGGATTGGTGATTCTAAAATTGGCCCTAGTGTGTGCTTGGTGTGTTTGTGTGTGTCGGGTGGGTTGGCACCCTGCCCAGGATTGTTTCCTGCCTTGTGCCCTGTGTTGGCTGGGATTGGCTCCAGCAGACCCCCGTGACCCTGTGTTCGGATTCAGCGGGTTAGATAATGGATGGATGGATGGATGTAATAGACAGGAAAGGCACTAAATCAGGATAGATAGATAGAATTGAAAGGCGCTATATGATAGACAGATAGAAATGAAAGGAACTATACAATAGATAGATGGGATAGAAGTGAAAGGCACTATATAACAGATAGAAGTGAAAGGTGCTATAGATAGATAGATAGATAGATAGATAGATAGAAGTGACACACACTACACTATTTGATTAATATACGTGAAAGGCACAACTGTATACGATTGAGAGATAGAACTTTAGTTGCCCCTGAGGAGAAGTTACACCAGGTTGTGACACTTGAATGAAAAACTGTGAATTCTAATAATTATGTAAAATGATTGCAGTCAGATAAATCATTTCAATCAGGTGATTATAGTGCCAATAAAAAATCGTCACCCCTCTTCATTACAAATTTAGAGCCCATCATCGGTCACTGTGTTCGTTTTCCCCCCCATGACGCCCTTATTTAGTAATCAGATTAAATCCCCAGTGATTCAGTGTTCTGTACGCCCAGGTGGGTGAAGACTCTGTAAAGGCGCTATATGCCAGCGAGTGACCAGGACAGGTCTGCCTACGTCTCTGCCAAATCTTCAAATGTGATTAACGTTCCCATCAGTCAATGAAGTGACGCATGTAAAGCGCAGCAAGGCAAGTAATCAATATAGATTTGTGGGCAGCTATTTTCATTATTGATTATTATTGATGACATCAGTTAGTTGTTGCAGCCCCAACTATTATGTGTCAGCCTCGGTTTCTCTGAATGATTGTTTTTTTTTATATATTTATTTCCTTTTTTGTTATGTTTCTTTATGATTTAACATTTATGTGCTTCTGTCCCCTAAAATGTTCCTTTCATTCCTGAGGGAGGAGCCCTATGGGGCTGGGCGGGGCACTCTGATGTCACTGCCGCTGGCTCCTCCTCCTAGCTTTATAAGGAGGAGCAGATGACCCATCAGGAGGTACCAAGTGAAGTAATTACATTTATAGTTAAATAAAATAAAAGGAAGGTCCGTGTGTAAGAACCTGAGGTGGCCATTTCACCTCACACTCCTGCAGAACAGGTGGTCTTAATACACCTTGAAACACGAAGAAGAAGAAGAAGAAGAAGAGCCAGCAGTGGAGCACAGAGTTAGCGTCAGAGTTTGTCAGCGTTGCTTTTCTTGCCTGTCCTTGGATTCGCCTCAGGATTGTACCTTTGGACTTCTTCATTTCAGATTGCCTTTTTTTTTTGGCAAATCCATTTTGCCCCCTTTTCCTGTATTTTTCAGCTCTGTTAAATTAAATCTTCAGTTTGTAACAATTCTTTATTGGCCTTGTCTCTGCATGCCAGAGTCTGACGGGTTCCTCTCCCTCTGGAGATATATGTCTATAGTAAGTTGGGATGATCTTCGATTTTGGACTTTCAAATCCAAGTTCCCATTTATAGGCCTGTCTAGGCCACAGCCTGCATGTAGCAGTTAGGGGACTGGCTGGCTTGGCTGAGCCTTTACTGGGCTGACCAGTGAAGGTCCTGGCCTGCTTTATTTGCTTTTGTAGGCCTCTCTCACGCTCGAGAGACCCCAGCAGCTGGGCAGTGCCCACCATCTCCTTCAACACTGTAAAGGAGCAGCAGTGCACCGGGTAACGGTCTCTGGGTGACGACTTATGACCACTCAGCATATTTAATAATCTTAGATTTTGGGGTATTTGGTTTTGTTTTTTTAATCAAGCCATCAAAAGTGCCAACGTCTTAATAAAACTTTTATTTTCAAAGAAATCTAAAATGAAGTCATTAATGCACTGAACCGTAGTCACTGCCTAAGATAATCTTTATTTAAAACATGGAAACAGATGCATATGGAGCCCGCAGAGAGGCTGCACAGCCTTCAAAATATTCACTTTTTTTAGGCCCAACAGCTTGAGACACTCAAAGTGTAAATCGGATATTTTAGAATTTCTAACAAAGCTTCCTACCTGTGAAAAAGCAGCAACCGTAACTACCAGCCTTTCAGATCACTGACTGGGAACACTGGGCTGCCACCACCTCCTCCATTCAACATGTGTGACTTCAGACTACCTGGGAATAAAATGAGCCGCTCCACCAAATCAACAACGATGAGCTACAAGGAGCTTTAAAACCATCAGCTGTGTGCGTCACCCATCAGGAGAACTACAAGGCCTACCGGCTAAGGCACTGGGACTGTACGGCACACGACTGGCGGATCAGTCGCTCGCCCGCTCTGAAAATCTAAATCCACGCTGGGTGGCCTGGTCCTCCTGAAGTTCTCTTCAATCTGAGCAATACGTGAGGCCTGCTCCCTCCTAGTGTGTTACAGCACTCGACTTGTGAGGCACCTAGCGACTCTTTGCACTCCTCGATCATCTAAACTCACCAATACAATGCAGGGTCACGTGAAGCCAGCGCTGGATGAAAGACACAAATCACTCCGTGGTGGGCCCCCCGACCACAGTGGGCTACAAGTAGGCACCCACTCGCACTCGGGCACTTTAGTCCGGTTGGTCCGCATTATGATGAGCTTAAATACGAACTGAAATGTCGAGTCAAAAAATCAGGAGTTGTAAAACGTCTTAATACTGTCGGATCGAATGTCTCTATTTGGAAATAATTATTTAGAAACAAACGTGTAAGTTAGAAATGATAGATTAAGTTGAAAAGAACGGTTATGCGTTTTACCGCCCACTGATTCTGCCATTGTGTTTTGTCCACACGGGCTCTGCGGTATTTTTCAGGTCGCTTTAAGTGCTCAGCCCGTCTGTGTTTCTGAATGGTCAGCTTGTATCGTCGTTAGTAAAATGGCCGGCCTTCTGCTTCTTAAACACGTCCTTGGTATTTCAGGGCGGACTGCTCTACTTTCATATCAATACTTGACAGATCTTCCAACGCTGCCGTATTTCTGATCTTCTGTTTACGGTTATAGCTGGCAGCTTTAAAACCGCCACTTGAAAGAGCACGTGTGCCATTGTTCTCTTATAGCCATGGCTTATCTTTGCTGTTTTCATGTCATTTCTGTTAGATTTGTCTATGATTTCGTAATTGTATCCTGTAACTTTAAATGTGTAGCTATTCTGTGAGCGGAGCCCCCACAATGGCGGCTTTTTATATCAGCGCACCAAATCACTGAGACTTCTGGGAACGCGCCTCTAGCAAACTAAAGGTCACAAGTAACACCTGAGCCACAAAACGGTGGAGCCCAACAAAAAACAAATTGGCACTGTGTTAAAAAGTGCCCACTATCGATAAAGGCATCCCATGAGAATATTTACCTTAAAGATCCTTTATAGCGTTCATCTTAGGCAAGAAAAAAAAGACTTCTTTCAGAACAAATTGAACTCAATCTGAATTCATGCCAAGTGGCATCACCAGGCACCGCTCACTGGCAGACCTGAGCAGACGAGTGTCTCCACTTACTCTGTAGGGGATCATCACCTAAATGTGTGTTTTCTAAACCTTTTGAGCTGCTTAAACAGCTGAGCTGCTGTGACCCACTTCCATTATAAGCAACAGAAACTCGCAACCCACCTGTGGCAGCCCGCTACCTACTGACCTAAATCATGGAACAGGAAAACGCTGTCCCATCAGGCAGAGCTCTGGAAATCTGCAGCCAGACCCCATGTGGGAGTGGGAGAGAAGCAGGGAGGTGAATGTCTGCTGTCAAATCTGCCGAGCAGCACCGCGTTATCAGGCGTCTTGACAGATGAAGAACTTCACCTGTGCGCACAACTAAAGATGGCGTCGTGTGCAGACACATCCATAGGATGCACCGGGTCACACCTTCAGTGATACTTCCTTGGGTCATTTGGTGTTTTGGGTCTCACAACTTCAAATAACCCCACCCAAATGACTTGTGTCCTAGGAGGTGTGGGCCAACGATCCCCCCTCTGGACGCTTTTTCCTTGGCGATGCACCTAATGGCTTGTGTCTCTGCGGCCCCAGTGATGTCAAGCGGAGTGAATGCCCCTGCAACCCACTGGCAAAGGCAGACAATGAGCTCGACTTCCTTGTCCCTGGCACGTCTGCTCCAGAAGGTTTCCATACTTCCAGTGAGTTCTATCATGACACCAGTAAGAAGTATATGCAGTCTGTATATTTCAGTCTGATAAGTACGTACCGATACATTATACTGGCATCCAACAAAACTATCTTTTGTGATGTATCATATAGGGTGGTCCAGATCTAATTATGCAATTTTCATTACGGTATAACTTATTAAGTTTATTACATAGAAAATCAACCCGAAAAATCCTGGACCATCGAGAAGAGTGTGAACTGACGACATGAAGAATCGTCTTCGTGCCGAACTGGAATCGTCCCCGCATAAATCAAAGTCATCCACACGATCTGGATCTGCATAATTAGATCTGGACCACCCTGTATTTTTGCCCATACTGCCGATTCCCAGTACTTCCAGTACTGATCATGGTGGTAAAAGAACGAGTGAGGCCCCCGTCTCGTACCCTCTCACTCCGTCACCCCACCACAGCAGGAGAGAGAGTGTAATGTGCTCCTCTTGTACCGTCACCTGCTCTCATTTCCTGTATAAATATTCTCGGTCACATTTAACGACTTTTAAAGCGATTTTTAACCATAGTCCTCATTTACATAATTTCAGCGAATCAGAGGCAGTCGTCGTTTAGTCCAACATACTCAGCGACTCAGTCCAACCGGTCCACATCTCGTCCTTCAAACGGGTTTGATTTTGTCTTCAGTCACAGTGGCGGATGTGCGTGCCTGAAATCTGGCAACCAATGAATGCTCACCCAGAAGCACACAACGCATGTAAATGCAGCGACATGGAATAAGGAAGGCAGGGGGTTTGGATCTGACAACTAGAAAATAAGCTTGTCTGTCTGATGTCTCATGTGTTATCTACCATAGCAGAATGGAGAAAAGAAGAAAGGGGCTGAGATTGCAGCTGAACTTGCCACATCTATTAACCGTTCGTACGGCGCCAGCTCCTATTGGCTGTCAGAAAAAGGAATGAGCACAAGTGTGCAGGAAGGTCGTCACAGAGCCACTAAATTTCACATGCCCAGCAATTTTTAGTGGCGTAAATGAACATGAACACGGTCCCGTGGCAAGATCAGCAACTGCGCTCAGCCGGTCTGACCTACCAAACAGTTATGTGACATCGGCCTAACTGTGACTCTTGTGATGTCAACCAAACTCCGGGCTGTCAGCTCCTTCCTTAGTTGTGAGCCAGGATACCAAATACTGGTTAAACGCCTTAGACGTGCACTGTCGGGCAAAAAAAGAAAAACGTGAAAAGTTTGAAAGGCAATGTAGGCTTTCTACAGCAACGGCCGACATTTACAAGACAAGAAAATGTTACAGAAATCTGTGAAAAATGACCAAGGAGAAGAGTGAGTGGACGAAAGCTTTTTATAGAGACGCAGAATACACTGAAATGTTCTGGTTACCATTCATTTCAACTTTCAATGAGATCCCGAGTGCAGATTAGACACAAACCCCCAAAACAGAGCGTTATAAATAAATTAAGATAATGACAATGAAAAGCTAGAACAACAAATGTCGTGCACTAAAGAGACACTTGCCTTCACAAACTTGGAATCAAAGACAAATAATTAGGGACTGCAGAATTAAAACCTCTAAGTTATTGCTACCTTTTGGTGAAGAGCATACATTGGCCGTAAAAGTCGAATGAATCTGAGAACACAAAACGCTTTGGACCACAAAACAGAAGTGGCAAGATACACGAAAAGGCCAACAGGCTCATTTTACATTTGCATCTTTCTCTTTTGCCATCCTGAAAACCAGTATCAGAATGAAACCGTATGTAATAAGCATTTTAACTAAATATATATATATATATATATATATATATAGATACATATATACTGTAATAAGGTACATTAGTGAAGACCTCTCCCGTCGCTCAGCAGCCTACGACATACTGCATATGAACCTCAGAGGCAAGTGACAAGAGGGAAAGGAAACAGAAATCTCAACAAAAACGCATCAAAATCCGGAAAAAAACAAAACAAAACAAAAGTCCACCTCATTAGCCAAGCAAACCCCAGATACACAAAAAACAGACAGAAGTCATTCACAAGTACAAGGCATAAATATAAACGTCCAGCATGGCAACTTAGAGGAGTTTCAAGAAGAAAACGATTTCAGACAGGAAGCGACTCCAATAAAGACACCGACACCTCGGGACACGTGAGGCTTCCAAGAGGTTGTTTCATGGCAAAAAGACATTTGCGACTATCTGTAGGCAACACAAATAAAGCAAAAAAAACAAAAAAATACAAAACTACATTCGTTAGAAGAGTATCGGTGTCCCCCAAAAAAGTGCAAATTGAAGTTTTTCAGCATCTTTTCACTTTTATGTTAGGGACTGGAAAAGCTACTGAAAAACAGAACACTTCTTTATTGAATTGATCTCGACAGGCTTAGGCAGACAAAGGTGGACAGAAATTAGGCAGAATGGTCAACCCACACAAGGTGCCAGGGAATGATAGAAAAAGTCTTGTAAGGCCCGACTCTCCCAGATTACGTGCTGTACCTCTTCCATCATTAAAAATGTACAACTAATATATGTATTTCTTTTTGCTCTTGTATTTCTCCTGGTGTGGAAAGCAGCTCAGTAGAGACTCAAGAACTGCAAAGAGGGGTCTTGATGGCCAAACTGCTTTCCACACACACAGATTCAGTCCATTTTTTCTTTTTGAACCAGATTCGGAGCATCGACAAACTCGCTGCCATTATAAAATATGATTGCTGCTGTTCCAAAGCTTGCTGTGCCCCAGAAGAGTACGTAGGCCAAGGTCTCCGTCCAAGTGTCACCTGTCATCAGAAACAAAAGAGAGAAGAAGAATTAGAGAGTGCCGTCATAGCAGGCAAAATGACCCTCAATTCACTTTTCTGGGCCACAGGGTGGTGGAAAAGGCTGTAATGTGTCACTGCCTCAAATTAGTTCAGATGGATAAAGATGGGAGAGGCGCTATAAAAATACAATGTATCACCATCAGCCATAGATTATGCGTATTTTAAGTTTCATTGTGGGATGGCACGGTGGTGTAGTGGGTAGCGCTGCTGCCTCGCAGTTAGGAGAATCGGGTTCGCTTCCCAGGTCCTCCCTGTGTGGAGTTTGCATGTTCTCCCCGTGTCTGCGTGTGTTTCCTCTCACGGCCCAAAGACATGCAGGTTAGGTGCATTGGCGATTCTAAATTGTCCCTAGTGTGTGTGTGTGTGCCCTGTGGTGGGCTGGCACCCTGCCCGGGATTTGTTTCCTGCCTTGCGCCCTGTGTTGGCTGGGATTGGCTCCAGCAGATCCCAGTGACCCTGTAGTTAAGAAATAGCGGGTTGGATAATGGATGGATGGACGTTTCATTGTTATTTCTGAATGATCATTTTTTTGTATTTTATATCATTTCTGTTACATTTACTCACATTATCGCTGTCCTGCGTGGCTCCGCCCACGTGTAGTGAAACAGGACAAACTTTAAAAATCAATAAACAAACAGGTACCGCTAGCTAAGTGGAGGCGAGGTGCGCTCCAACACATGGCGAGAGGCAGAGCGACTCGAATAGAGGCTGGCACATGAGTGAGGAGGGCCCTGCCCACCCGGCTCCCTACTCCTGAGGTCCCACCTCCTCCTCGGGTTTGAACAAATAAATCAGTGCCGCAACCGAACTCTGATACTTAGCGCGATGAGAGAAGTCGCAAAATCACCGGAATGTTCAAGCAAAATATAGAAAAAAAACCTGGTCTACATCCGTGAAGTGGTTCTCTCGTTAAAAGCGGACGGACAGACAGAAAGACAGACGTTGGATTGTGGGCAAAAGTAGGTTTACAGTTGTTCATATTGAAAAAGACATGCAGGTTATGATTGCTACATTTAAGTGCACTTTAATAATAATCTACATAAATATATAAAAGTCAACGTGTGTATGTATGTCCCTGCATCACTTCCGAACGGCTGGAGCGATTTTCATGAAACTTGGTGCATGTTCCTCAGTGGTCGACTAAAAATACTGCAGGGTGAAATCAGCTGTAACCCACCCCCTTCCTTTTGGTCTTGTGGTCTTGTATGCATGTTATCATCCAGTTGACACTCGGAACGACCACCAGAGGGCGAACTGGAGGTGACTGCCAGCATTCTGGCACCACCGCTGCGCCCGCCTGCTGCTTTTCAAATTAAATAGAGTTGGCCAGTTCTGAGCATTAACTGGATGATAACATACATACATGACAAGCACATTAGTGAGTCTTCATTGTTTGTTCATTTATTTTTATTGTTGTTTTTTTTAAATGATATTTTTCTGAAACAATTAAAAAACAAAACACTATTTTCCTCCCAGGCAATTCTGGGTATTTCAGCTAGTAATAATAATAATAATAATAAGTCAAATAATAGAAATAAGTAATAAAATAATTAATAAATAAATAGTAATATAAGAATAAACTCTGTTTCACATACTCATAACTGTAAACCTACTGTTACCCAATTCCGTATATAGAGATATAAAATTGTCTGTCTGTCATAAAAAAAACCCACACTCCCCTGGCTTTGTCTTGGTCTCAATGGAGAGCTTAAGTCAAGATCAACACAACACAACCCACGAACCTGACAATCAGGGGATGGTGGGACCAAAATTGGGCTTCCACACGGCAGCACATATCCTGACCTCACAGGATATGCAGAGGCACAGCCAAGAACGCAAACACGATCCCTGAACTGCACATGTGACCCACAGAGTCCACGATTTAAGCTTCCCTACGCATCACTGACCGGCAAGACCACCAGCACAGACACCCACCGTAGGTGGACTTCATCTGTTCAGTTCCCTTTAATGCAAGTACCAGAGGGCCTCGTGTTCCAGTAGGGATTTAACATTTATGTTCTCATCTCTTTAAACATGCTACCATTTTCTGGACTTTGTGGGCGTAGCCTGAGAAGACGGGACCACCCTGACATCACTGCCCCCGAGCCCTCCTTTTGGCTTTATAAGTTGGTTAGGAAGAGAAACTCAGCAGTGGAGCATGGAGTTTGTATTTGGAGTACTGTACTAATTTCATGATTTTCTGTCTAATAGATTCAGCTCTTGAATTGTTCACTGGGACTTGTCTGCTTTGGATTGTCCTATTTCTTCCCTGTTGTTCTATTTCTGTTCATAAGTCCTTCCTTTCTAAAGATTCCTTTCTTCAGATTCTTTCTACAAGCCACAATTCTATGATTTTTTGTTCTTCCTTGTAAGAGAGAGAGAGAGAGGTTAGGAGCACACACTAATACAGCGCATTGCCGCACCCACCACACAACAAACCAACTCAGGATCCAGATTAGGACCCGAGTGCAGCCATGCAATGGCCGATACCTCAGCACCACACCAGGTCAGATGTAGTGGAACAGTGTGAGGTTTTTTATGGTGGCTGGAGTGTCAATTCTGCCACCAACTCCCAAGTTTTTCCCTGCAGGTTGGAGGGCCGACATGCAGGGATGTTTGCAGATTAACGTCACACCCAGGACAGAGCAGTTGCAGGTTAACGGCCTTGCTCAAGGGCCCAACATTTTGATATATGCTGGGACTTTGAATCTATTGTTTGAACTTTTAATACAAGTTGCTCGATTTGGGCCTGTGTAGGAAGAAGCATATGCTGCTCCTGTTTTTTTCTTGGCCTGCCAGACCTGCTGGTTGGTTTAACAGCAACTGTGCCTGTGGCCTTCCATTTCCTGATTCCATTCCTTACAGTTGAAACTGACAGTTTAAACCTCTGAGATGGCTTTTTGTAGCCTTCCCCTAAACCAGGAGACTCAACAATCTTTGTTTTCAGATCTTTGGAGAGTTGCTTTGAGGATCCCATGCTGTCTGTCACTCTTCAGTGGAGAGTCAAAGGGAAGGAAGCACAACTTGCAATTGACCACCTTAAATACCTTTGACCACTCATGACTGGACACTCCTGACTATGAAGTTAAAGGCTTAAGGAGCTCATCCAACCAGTAATCAGCATTGAGCAGTGACAGGCATTCAAATCAGCACAATGACAAGGGGACACACATTTGTGCACAGCCAGTTTTTCACATTTGATTTAATTTCATACAACTAAATACTGCGTCACTAAAATCTTTGTTCAGAAAACACCGCAGTACTCCTAGGAAATGTAAGACATACCACTGTTATCTTTTTTTGTTGAAAGGAGAGTCAATTATTATGCAGGCTGAGAGGGGGTCTCAAACTTTTTCATATGACTGTATATTACGGATGTCAATTGTCTATGAACTTTTGCTGTCAACAATGTCTGTGTACAGTCAACACTTCACATCAACTCACTGAATTGGTTCTTTTATCCTAGTAAATGACTGCACAAACTTAAAAAAAAAAATATAGAACATAAAATATTACTTGCCTGCCATTAGAAGACATATAATGCACATAGAAAACGCAACCACCATGATAATCGGCAACTGCAAAAGAAAGAAAAAGACAAGAGTTATGATAAACTACTGCAATTAAATGACATTCTGCAGCTTACAGGTGTGAGCAGCGGCTACTCACAGACAAGAAGAAAAGTATGAAACAAACAGCCTGTAATCTTCAAAAAGTGTTTAAAAAAGGATCAGAACGGATGAATAAAAATGAGAAATACTTCAAAATATTGTACTACTACTACTTTATAGGCCAATGAGGGAGAGAAATCCAATCAGGTTGGATTTGCGTTTTGCATCTTTGATATTCTGTTTTAATCCGCGTGTTAATAATAAAAGTAATTCTTTACATTTATGTAGCATTTTTTTCACTACTGAAAGCACTTCAGTGAGTGAGGAGCCGCTTCAACCAGCACTAATGTGTAGCATCCAGCTGGATGATGCGACGGCTGCCATTCTGCGCCAGGACACTCACCACACATTGGATGGGAGGCGGTGAAGGGGTGAGAGATTGCCAGCCAATTAGAGACAGGGATTGATTAGGGGACCAGAATGACTAGGTCATGGAGGGCAATTTAGCCTGGACACTGGGATATACTCTGCTGTTTATGAAGGATGACCAGGGACCTTCAGTGTCCACAGACAGTCAGGACCTCAATTTTATGTCTCATCCAAAGGACGACGCCATTTTTATAGCACAATGTCCCCGTTACTTCAGGGTAAGGGGCCCCTGATGGCCTCACCAACACCTCTTCCAGCAGCAACCCAAGCTTTTCCTAGATGGTCTTTGCTTCAGGAGGATGACTTCTTCTGACAGGACAATGTTACAGAATTTTTGTTAATTAAGGTGACAGTGTTTGGATCATTTGTGGAAAGAAAACTTTTACGACCCGTCAGGCCCCTTAAAACAGAGATAATAAAGGGCTTTATATGACACTTGTTCAGATTTATGAAAACATCTCATAAAACAACACATTCCTCTCCAAGCCAACAGATTTGTATTTTTATCAAACACAGCAAATTCAACTGGGGAGGAAGAAAAAGACACTCACAGTGAGGAATTTCCAGTCCTTCTGCACACGAAGAGGTGCCAATGAATCAGCTTCATCGACTGCATAATTACCAAGGAACAAATCAATGGAGTCCTAAAGAAAAAGAAAAGGCAGCGAACAGTCTGAGCATCACGTATAAATGTCCAGTTTCAGCAAACAGCCTAAAACTGCATTTCATAAAGCAGGATGCTCCATCATGGCCTGTCCTGCTCTTGCTGTAGACGAACCCTAAAAAAAATAAATGACTTTTTCTATCTGTTACTTAACACATGACAGTAATGACCCTATAAACTCTATAACCTGTGTTATTTGTAGTGATGGTGGAGTAAAATATTTAATCTCGGGACAACAGCAAGGCAAAGGAGCTCACTGTGGGCTTTGGGAGAAAACAGCAGAGCACTTACCACCCCCTCGGTATTAACGGCTCTCAGGTGGAGAGGGTGGTGGTTTCAGAAACCTCGATGGAAATGACCCCATCCAAGCACATTGACACCTTGGTGAAGGCGGCATGAGAACATCTTTACCACCTCAGAGATTTTAGTCTGCCCACCCAAATACTAAAAAAGTCAATAAAGCCACCATTGAAAGTATCCTGACAGGACGTGTTACCACCAGGTTTGAAAACAGCATGCAGCAGGACCACAAGGCTTTACAGAGGGTGGTACGGTCACAAGGTGCGCACTCTCTTACTTCCAGGACATCTACGCCAAGTGATGTCAAAGAACATAATCAGAGATACCAACAGTCCAAACAGCGGCCTCGTCTCTAAACTGCGGTCAGGGAAACACTACGGCTGCATGAAGACCAGTCAGAGAGACTCAGGGGGAGCTTCTGCCCACTGTCCATACGCATCTTAAACAAGAACAGTGCCTGGAGCTACATGATGCCCTGCTGTTAACTCCCCTAAATTATTTATTATATAATTTTATAGCATTACTATAATTCTGTCATTGAATATATAATTACTTACAGAGCTGATTATTTACTACTAGCCAACCCGCGGCGTACCATACGCCGCATAATCAGGCCGGTTTTTTAATGATTTTTAAGCACAGGGAGAAAAGTAACATTTGAAAAATCGGTAATGTAATAAATCAGCAAGAAAAGCAACATTGTAACAATGCATGGAACGAACCAACACACAATCGTCTGAAGTGACTGAAAACTGGCGCACCGTCCTCGTGCCTCCTCCTGCCAGACGGAGGGATGGGGGTGCACGGAGCGGAGTGTGGAACGAGAGGAGAGAAGGACGTCCATTCAGCTCCATCCGTCATGCTAGTCTGCTGATTTCTCGTTCAGTATGCACTGCCCGCTCATGTGCCCACCTCCAACTCGTCACTTGAGTCGTCGTCTTTACACAGTCCAGATGTACCAGTGACTGACGTAGACTTTTCATTGCTCTGTGCGGATCTGGCTGCTTTTCTATATATAATCCACTAAGACACCTGGCCACGGTAGTAGCGAGGTGTGTACAAAGGGTTGGGACGTAAGCAGTGGGAGCGTATGAGTCGCACTTAGTGGGAATTCCACGGTTTGCAGCCCGAATGGGGTTCAACGGCTTACCCACGCCGGGTAGACACACGCTCAATGTCATGCATAATTATTTATTGAATGCTAAACACTTCTGGAAAGACACGGTTGTTTAAAACGGGAGGGTTTGAGGATACAACAGGAAGCGAATGAAAAGATGGAACTCTGGAGAGAGCAAAATACAACACAATAGTGAACCCACGGCATAACAAACGCCGCATAATTATTTATTGATGGTTGAACACTTCTGGAAAGACACAGTTGTCTAAAAAGGGAGGGTCTGAGGATACAACAGAAAGTGAATGAAAAGATGGAACTCTAGAGTTTTCATTGCACTGTGCGGTTTTGGCTGCATTTGTATATATAATCCACCAAGACACCCGACCACGGTAGTAGCGAGGGGGGATTGTGTGAACAAAGTTCAGGAGCATCTAAGAAGACGCATGTTTGTCACGGAAGCGAATAGCTGTATGTAGCGTGTAAAACAGTTTGCTATGCTGCATGCGGTCGTGCGTCATAACGAAAACTCAGTTTTTAAAGACTGATTACTTCTTTGTATTTTAACCTCAGTTGTAAAGGATTTTTTAAGGATCCCATGGGATACCCCTCTCAAACCATTTCACACGCTGCATATGGCGATTCACCTCTGCAAGATACATACCTCTATGAACAGTCAACGTAGCTCGGAGGTGCATGACATGCACATGACATTAACCTGACCTGCACTGCATGTAGTCTCTACGACAGACGAATATAAATGACGCCATTTTTTCTGTGTCGTCGTGTCCAAGTTGTTGGCCGTGGCGCTGCGAATCGTCGTCATATCCAAAGGGCTTGGAGTTGGTGGGCGTGGCTCCTTCCTGTGTGCGCCATAGGTGTCTTACTTGTTGGCGGCTTAGTGAATCCACGCCCCTTCCGGCATGCTTTCCATGGTTGTCTTGCCTTAATGAATTATATATATAGATTTATTGTCTTTTATGTTCTTCTAATGCACAGTCTAGGAGTTCAGCGACTAAGTATTTCACTACATACGAGGGGGAACCCAAAAATAACGAGAATTAAAAAAAAAAAAATCATATATTACTCAGAACATTTACAAAATTTTATCACCCTCAAAATACTCTGAGATGCAATACACTTTTTGTCCCAGTGTTTTTATCAACTGTTCAAAACTGTTCATAAACTCTTGCAACGTGACAGCGGCTTGACCTCCTCTACATGCTGAAAACGCTTTCCTTTAAGGTCCAACCCTTCATTGCTGGAAATAAAACAAATGGTAGGGTGCAAAGTCCGGGGAGTAGGAAACCATTTTCATCCCATTTTTTGTGAGAAACGTCTGCACGCTCAATGCTGTTGTCGTGATGCAGAAGCCACTTGCCTGACTGTCACAATTCCAGTCGTGTGACTGTGTCACACAATCGCTTGAGCACTTGAGGATGCCACTTGGCCAAATGATTCAGACATCGGAACTAACGCCCCTCCAGAAAACAATTCTTGTTATTTTTGTGCCCCCCCTCATACTGTTACTGTACATATAATATAATATGTGACAAATTTGATTTGCCTTCATGGAAGACGGAGATCACAAAATTATGGATGCACCCGAGTCCAACACTGAACAGCAAACAGTATAAAAAAAATGACAAATCACATAAACCAAAAGTCAGATATCCTGTCGTGAGTGCCAGCATACTTAAACTTGGATAAATAAATCTCTTCCATGAGTGACTGGGATTGAGCTTTTGAACTGAAGACCTGCTTCACCCCTCATTTGGTGCTATTAAGACACAACGTCGTAGTTCTGGGGTTTTTGATTTATGAAGCTGCACCAGTAAATGACCCTTTCTGCTGGTTTAGGCATCTCAAATATAATATGAGGGCAACCTTTCACTCTGTTTGGTTGAACTTTTGTTCTGTAGACCAATGATCTGCAATGCTGAATTTACCTGAAGTGGCACGACAGCCAATGATTGAGCTGTTGCTGGTCAGAAGTGACCACTCTATGAAGGAGGAGGCAGGCGTTTAATTCAAAGGTTTATTCAACTCAACTTTTGCATTTCTTGATAGTGTTGTATTTAACAACATTTTAGCAATAATGCATGTTCAGCACATTCAGAGCATACGACTGAATACCCGACCTTTGGATTATGAGACACGAGCAAGTCGAGTTCTTTTATGGACTTTTTAAAGATTGCTTGCTGTTGTTCAGAACTGACTCTCGTTGAAGTATCAGGAGATTTGCTTTCTCTGCTCTCCAGGAGCACTTGAGATTAAAAGCTTTTCTCTGCCATCACTACTAACAACGCAGAGTAAGTAATAAATATAAAATATCTATTTTTGGGTGGAGTATTCCTTTATGGATTTTAAAATGAGGTCTAGGATTACTAAGTCTGTATTTGTAAAAATTACAACACAAATGTAATCACAGTCAAGCAGGCATAAGTACATAATGAGGGAGACGACACTCCTTTGCCTTCCATTGGTAATGGACTGCTACATACGCATGGTAAAGCATTATTAACAATAGGAGGTCTGAACATCTTTAGGAAATGCAAAGTTTATGCAGCATGTGTAGCTGTGAAGAAAAAAAAAATTACTTGTCGGAAGCCATCTGAGAAATTATTCTTGTAGTATCGAATCATCGCGTTCCAGCCATCCATGACCAGTCCCCACTGTGTCCTCTTCCCGGTCCTGAATTAATAAGAAAAAATAACTTCTGATAAACCAATACACCTCATGATGAAAAGCAAGAGAATACATATTTTCATTGACCTCATGTTTATAAGAGAGTTTAAATCTTATTTGGTGTTTAAACATGTGATAGGGCTGCATAAATGTAATGTATTATCTGTATGTGTGTGTCCTGCCTAGGACTGTATCTAATAAAGCATCAGGGACTAGAATGCAGCTAAGAGATGGACAGTTTTTTAAACATCTATGCATCGTAACGTGTCCAAGTTTAAAATCTTTGCTATCTCAGGCTGTTCAAACGTTTTCAGTGCCTTTCCTCAGAATCCTCGAGTGTCTGAAACCCTCTTGACCAGCACTCCCAGTCTCTAGCGCCTGCTTCTCAAACTCAAGCATTTCCAGGCACCTTGCTCACCTCCAGTTCTCTTTTATACTTCTTGCCTTCAATTCTCAGCATGCCTCCTACACCTTTACAACTTCCTTGTGTCTTACACTCGCATTTCCTCTTGTGATCACTTTAGAACAATCACAACGAGAACAGGCCATTCAGCCTAAAAAAGGCTCCCCAGGCCTATCTATCTATGCACTCAGTTCCTCCAAAATAACATCAAGTTGAGTTTTGAAGGTCCATGAAGTCCTACTGTCTACCACACTACTTGGTCGCATGTGTCTGTGGTTCTGTGTGTGAAGAGAAACTTCCTAATGAATGTTTGTACGAAGTTTACAGAACCTTTAACAAGTTTCTAGCTGTGTCCCCGTGTTCTTGAAAAACTCATTTTAAAGTCACCGTCTCGATCCACTGCACTAATTCACACTTCAGTCAGGTCACCTCTTAATCTTCTTTTGCTTAAACTGTATGGCTGGATGAATTGTTTTTTTTTTAATTTAAAGTTATACACACTTGCTACGTTGTGCACCTTTCTCTACTGAACACCACCCTAAGGTACTCTGCACACGCTGCACTACACTATGATTTTCTACACACACACACACACACTCGTGTTACATGTCACTTTATTAGGTTCACCTTTCAAGTACGAAGTAGCACCCCCTTTAACCTCCAGAACAGCCCACATTTTTTAATGCATGGGTTTATCAATAAGGTGCAGGAAATATCTCTTTGGGATTTAGAATGATGATGGGAACCTTCTGCAGGTTTTGTTTGCCCATGAACCTCCTATTCCACCTCATCCCTAAGGCACTTTAGTAGACTGAAATCTGGGGACCATGTAGGCCACAGGTGTCGAACTCCAGTCCTGGAGGGCCGTAGGTGGCTACAGGTTTTCATTCTAACCATCTTCTTAATTAGTAACCCGTTTTTGCTGCTAATTAACTTATTTGGCCATAATCTGAATTAACTTGATTCAGGCTCCTTTGTTTCTTTTTCCTTAATTAGCAGCCAAATAATGGTGAGACCCAAAACAACCCGCCACATGAGCAGCTCACCACATTACCTGAAAATAAAGAAAGGTGAAGGTCTCAGTAAGGTTGATCTCTTGGGTCAATAAAACGTTTTGACGATGTTCTTAGAAAAAAACAAGAAATCAACAGTGTTGGAAATGTCTGCTGTGGCAGAATGAGAGCAGCAACGGGCCATGGAATGAAATAATGAGTTTAATTAACTGCAAGAATTGCCTTCTCATTAAGAAACCGGTTGGAGTGAAATTGGTTGGAGTCTGAAGCCCCAATTTAGCTGGTCATTTGTCTGCTCATTTCAAATCTCATTCCTGTATGGCTGCCATTCAATTAAGAAAAGAATCAATATAGAGCACTGAATCCTTAAAAACAGGGCTATTAAAATGAAGGGAAACATAATTTAACTAGCAGTGAAAATTGGTCACGGATTAAGAAAAGGGTTAGAATGAAAACCTGCAGCCACTGCGGCCCTCCGGGCCCAGAGTTTGACACCCCTGATGTAAGCTATTGGAGTTAACTGAATGCACTTTCATGTTCACAGAACCAACCTGAATTGATACAAGTTTTAGATTACTGGGCAGGCTGTGACTTTAAAATGAGTTCAACAAGAACACAGAGGCACAACTGGAAAGTTTTTAGGGGTAAATATCACACAAATGTTATACAAGTTTTCTTCACATAGAGAACCAGAGACGCATGAAATAAGTGACCAAGTAGAGTAGTAAAGTATAGGACTTTAGGGCCTTCAAAATTCGACTTGACGCTCTTTTGGAGAAATTACGTGGGGATGACTTGTGAACTTTGTGGGGCTGAATGGCTTCTTCTTGTCAAAATGTTTCTAAATTTTGCAATGTTTTATGACTTTGGTACACGGTAGCATTCAATGACACTAAAATGGGATTAAGTGACATAACGTATGCCAAGGAAAACAAATCACATATCATTCAAGGCCAGAGCGATCCAGGGATTCACGCTGTTTATGCCAAACTCTGAGCCTGCAATCCACATGCATAGAAAAGCTAAGAATCCTTCAGGCCACAGTGTGTGAATGTTCACTAAGACCACATGCCGAGGTCAAGTCATTGTGGACTCAGAGATGCTCTTCTGCATATCACTGCTATAAAGAGACACTCTGAGAATTTGTGGCCTTCCTGATAACTTCATTGATTCTACCCAGTTTGCTCTGAACCTTCTGATTAACAGAACCACCACTAAGTGAACATTTTTTCATATTGCAGCATTTTCTGTAAGAAACTTTGGGCTTAGGGTCACTCGGAGAGAGACTGACAAGACATATTGAGTGAGAATGGCGTATTCTCCATAAACCTAAGAGACTTCAGCGTGTGAATATCCCAGGAGTGCAGCTGTTATTATGACATTCAGCACCAATGATCATCCCGCCATCAAAGTGGTTTAGATCACGGTGGTCGCTCTGCGGTTCAGATGAACTATCTGCATGCTAAATGTATACGGAGTTGCAGCCACATGATTGGTTGCATGGAGAAGGGGGCTGTTTTTGTCTATAAATAAGTTATTACATCACCCTGGGCAGATAAAATGACCCCTCTGGGGTTCCTCAGAGAGAAAAGCAGGAAACATTGATCATTTATATTCTCACAAATTAATTAACAAGGCCCTACTGCCTAGTAAATTAAACAACTTATTTAGTGATCATTTCATCAAAAATCCAAAAACTTCCATTCTGTTTGAAATTTAAAAGGATGTGTCTGAAATCAAATGTTCAATTTTTTTTTTTTAAATGGGACCAGGCTAACATGACTGAAACTTAGAATGTCATCTGTGTTGCTGACAGGTTTTCGTGCTTCCGTATCATGAAAGCAGGGGTGTTGGGGATAAAACTGAACCTGAGGCAATGAGGGCTATTAGGTGCAGTCATGACCACCATTCAAACACACAATGACCTGAAACTGCTGTGGAGCTCCGTTACGTGGGTCCTACGCTCATTAATTACTGTCGTCAGGCCTGTGACGTTATGTCAAAAGAGTGCACATGGATTAACAAGCAGCTGTCCTAACGTCAATCCCTTCACCTGTGTGGCTGACTGGGTCACATGATTAAGAGCAGAACTGTGTACCTTACTGAAATGTAACATGAAAATGACAGGGTCACATGGACACCGGGTGTTGTTTCTGTTATTCTATGCCTTCAGTTTGACAATCTATGCCGTTTTACTTAACTTTTCTGCTATAAAACACTGACCAATATATACTGTATACTTTGTATATAAGTTGAATTATGCCATATTTGGATTTGTGGTTTGCTAGGTCTTACCTTGTAAAATCCGTTTTCAGGGCCCCAGTTCCAGCATACTGCTTAGCACATGCATTGGCATTGTCTGCCCAGGCTATATAAAATATAAAACACATTGTATGTCAAAATATATAAAACAATGAGGAGAAATAAAAAGGTCTGTCAAATCTTGGGAGAGAAATTTACCGTTTTTGTAAATCTTTTCAAAATCGGCTTGCTCTTCGATCCTCTGCCCAACATGAAGAACTCCAAGCCTCTGTTTCCATAAGAAATCAACACAGTAAATGAAATTAAAACTGAACACTGTTCACTCACTTTTAAACACGCTAAATCCACTTGAGGGGTCTGAAGGCGCAGAGTCAACCCGGGCAGCACTAAGCACTAGAAAGGAAGCAGCCAGCAAAGCAGGGCCCATGCAGGCCCAAACGAGCTCATCAGCCTGCCTCTTAAGCACACCTCTGTAGCCATTCAAGGAATGCCAGGGTACCCTGATGATGTTCACCACAGACAGAATCAAACCAAATAGGCGCTTATCACCCAGTCTTAATGATATCCATCGCTGGTGGAAATCAAATAAGCGTTGCCCAGTTGTTTTAAGCAATGCCAACAACAAGACTTTGAACATAATGCCAAATGATCCGTTCTCCAAAATGAGAATCCTTCACAACAAGGTTGCTTCTTTTAGCTGCTCTCCTGTTAAAGTTGGCCTGTGCTGGATTACAGGAGCTGAATTATCAGCTATACCAGATAAAAGCTTTCTTGTGGTATGGATTTAAAAAGACAAAACAAACAAACAAACAAACATTTTACTAGTATGCTATTTAAACACTTGCAATCACATTTTTATGTAAAACATGTTCCATCACAAAATGTGCAAATCTGTGCGTGTAAAACCGTGTTGTAAAGTTTTGGCCTTGTATATAAACTGTGTGTAACAAGTGAGCCTGCCACTTCAGAATGCTGCCCAGAGTGGTGTGCCGTTTGAGCCCACTGGGAAGTCAATGCCAGCTCCGCACCTCCATTACTCCACATTAGATCATGCAGGCCTGACAGTGCTTGTATATTTAAAGGTGGCGATAAAAAAGAGGGAGAGAGGGCAGGAAAAAACAAAAAAAAAAACGTGTCTTGTTGTGTGTTTGCTGGGCGGCAGCAGCCAGAGCGAGTGGCTAAGTGGGACAGAAGCTGCACTTTCATCAGGTCAAGCAGGAGAGGCGAATCCCTGCTACTGAATCCACAGGACAAATAAGAGGTGCGCCTGTATGCGCAATTCATCATCAATCCATTTGATACTTAATAAAAAAAATGTTTCTGTCTTAAAAGTAAATACAAATACATTACACTGGTACCTACGAAAACGGTCAGAATTTTATACAATACTGTGATTTTGATTTTTTTTTTGTTTTTAAACCATACCACCGCACTTCTACTGGTTTATTGATTTATTTTTATGTGAAATTCCGACACAGCCATCTTTTCTTTGTACCTATAGGTGCAGACCCTTCATCAAAGTATCAGGGCAGATGTTAATATTCTATATTTAAGCTATATTTTACAGAGTCCGGAAATTTCACCGTTCCAATGAATTACGTAACTCGTTTGAACAGATTATCGTTATTTTTGTACTCTTATTTCAGTAGTACGCTGCCCCGTTCCATATTAATTTATTCAAAACAGATTATTATTATTTCCCCCCCCTTGCAATCCAGTTTTTATTATGGAGCCCCTACAGTTTTGCTGGCATACAGTTCAGTGCACCGTCAGTGAACTGTAAAGGATGTGATAAAATCAGTGAATCAGAACTAACTGGAAGACCACCGCGGTTGAAACGGTTACTGAAATGAGTTTCAAATGCAGGAGAAGTTACAAGAACGGATATTTATGGAATTTTCCCCCAAGAACGTGATATTCCAGAGTCAGTGGTTTAAACGTTAATAGAAGACGAGGTAAGTTTAAAATCTAGTCAGTAACAGCGGCACTGAACAGCATAGAGTTGACTGAAACTATTGGCTGGCTGTACTCTTCTGGTTCCAGTTCACTAAACTGCACAGCAGGAAAAATAAACAGCTACTGAAATAAGAGTCATGGAAAACTTAAAAATTAACTCGTTTGTATGAGTTAGTGATTCATTCTAATGAGTCATGTAATTCGTCTGGACGAGTTACTAATGTGTTCAAACACGTTTTTGGTTTTTTTGGCTGACCCTTATGGAGTTCCGTAATACAATGATCCCCGATATATCGCAGTTCAGCTATCGCACCCCTGCTACATCGCGGATTTATTATTATTATAATTATTACTAGGGGGCTCCGCCCCCTGGTCACTTCGCTCGCCCGCCCGTGTTTGATTTACTGGATAAACAACTTAAAAAGATTGTTATTTTCATGGGAATTGTTACATATGCATTATTTTCATTTTTACTTTAAAACTTTTGTAAAAACAATATTTGTCCTTTATTTCCGCCCCTGAGCGTGGTTAAATCTCTTTCTCGCGGGACTTATAACGCTGCTCACGTTGTGAAGGGGGAGGGGGCTTGAACGCACGCTGAAGAGATGCGATCGGTTCAGCTGGTGTCTTGCTGCTGGCCAGCTGTGTGTTGCGCTTGTCGCGCTTTGCATCAATCACTTAAAAGCCTGTACATCCGCTGTCCTTTTACCACTTCAAGTCTCTGTCGCTAGCGTTCTGAAGGAGGAAGGTGGGGTGTGGGTGTGAGGGATGAACGCACGCTAAGGAGAAGTGCTCAGATCATCTGCTGGCAAGCTGCGTGTTCTGCTCGTCATTGTTTTAAAAGCTGGGAGCACCTGAAGTTTGTCTGCCAAAAGCATTTCAACAATTGCTAGCTTAGATGTCCGCGAGTTTGTAAGTAGGGCATGACGTGCAAAAGTCACCGTCTCACAGGTTTTGCTTCCTAAGGTTGTTATGTCAAGTCTTGCGTGTCATCAAAGTGTCTCTCCGAGATGATCTGGTCTCGATCGCTTCGCTCAACCCCCCGGAGGCGTGCTACGCTCCCGCCACTTCATGTCTCTCCTGCTCACGTTGTGAAGGTGGGGGGCTGAACGCATGCTATGGGGGTGGAGGGATCAGCTACTGGCTTTGTACTGCTTCTGCCAAGATGCCCGTTCTGCTTGTCACTCTGCGCGTCGATCATTTAAAAGCCTGTACAGCAGCTATCTTTCTGTCTCACTGCCTTGTCTTGCATGATGTTAAAATGTCTCTCGCGGGATGTCAAATTGTCTTCTGAGAAGATCACACCTCGTCTCCCTGGTCTCCCTGCCCAGGTTTGTTTTTATAATAGAGAGATGTTCCTTAGCTCGACATCCACATATCGTATGTGTTTATAAAGTGTGTTTTAATAAGTTTACATGTGTTTAAAGCATGTGGGAGGGGTATTTTAAGGGTTAAACTATAAAACAAAATGTTTACTTATATGGTCTTTCTATATCACGAATTTTCACCTATGGGTCTGGTGGGTCTGGAACGTAACTTCCGCGATAGGCAGGGTATCACTGTATTTAGTATTTCTGTTTTAACAGACAATCAGTTTATGGCAGTTCATCCAACTTTAGAAATTCAGTCTTCCAAACTAACCACTAAGTTTATGGAGCCGTGACTTCAGACATGATAAAATGCATCCACTCTGTACAATAGTTGAAGCACTTTATTTTTTTTGTATTTTAATAGGAGAGTTTGTTAGGGTGGCCCCCTCACTGCCTGTTTTAAAATCGCATTTAAAACTTACTTTTGTTTCCTGGCTTTTAACACAGTTCCAGAGTTGTTTGTTCACCCTTTGTCCAGATTTTAAAATTGTCTGTCAATTGTTTTATTTACTGTTACTTAAATTCTTACTTTTTACAGATTATTGTTATTTTATTCCCCCATCTATTATTTCAGTAGTACGCAGCCCTGCTCTGTATTAATTTGTTCAGACAGATTATTATTTTTATTGTAGAGGCCCTACAGTTTTCCTGGTATGAAGTTCAGTGCACCATAAGTGAACTGTAAGTGGTTACCCGCTACACGGTTTGTACAGCACTTTGGGTCCAACTCCTGTTGTTTAAAAGTGTTTTATAAATCAACATGAAATTAAATGAAATTTTCTTGATAGACAATTAATGTATCACGTCATGGGCCGAAATAAAAAACTTCTCAGTATTGGGTCCTCACCTGTAACTGGGACTGCAAAGAGCGGCGAGCTAGCAGACTCTGAATCACGTTGGTCCTGTCGAGGCAGTCCATGCAGTTGCTGCGGAACGTGCCCTCCTGCTGCATCAGCACTTTGCCATCTGAGTCCACCAGGAAGTAACTGGAAGGAAAACATGAGGCTTCCTTGACTTGAAAATTATGAGCACAATAAGCTCGACTTTATAGCCAAACAACTTTAGGAACGCATGTTTTTACAAAACTTGAACATCTAAGATTAGGAGAGGAACACGGCGGCAAAAGCTAACACTCTGTGAGTGCAGTGTGGCCTGGAGAATTAATCAGACTTTTTCTTATATAATGAGTTAATTAAACAATAATAAAATATAAAATGCATCTTACCTAAGGCATAGACTTATATGGCTGTCTTGTAATAAAAATATATATTTTAAAAGCCACAAATCAATCAAAAAGGAATTTCAAAAGCTGAGCCACAGATAAACATCATATGCGTAAACTCTGTTTAACATCATGAAACCGACCTACTTGAGTCACAATTACTCTGGCGTGTACACAATAAAAAGGAAATGCAGCATATTTATTAAAAAGTCCAAAAGTGTTACATTTTGAAAATTAAAATAAGCAATTACCCAAAATCATCTTGCATTTCTGCAACCTTGTCTACTAAAATCTGCAGGCGATCCCACCTCATTCTGCTACATTCCTTGTGAAAGTCAAACGCAACGTACCTGAACAAAGAGATGACAACATTAACAGAGAGGAAACAGCATCAGATTTTCAAATGGAACACAAAGCGCCTCACAATTGTGTTTTCAGGCTAACAGACTTTACGTCCAGGCATCTCTCAAAGCTCGCTGCAATTTAAACTCTGAGCTCTTGCACTTCAACAGCTAAGGCATTAAAATAAGAGGCTGGATGGACTAAAAATGGTGGCCTCTCCGCAGACTAATTTTTGGAATCCTAAGTTAGTTGGTCATCTGTTGGTTTGCTTTGCACCTCATTCATTTTGGTTGATGGTTACAAAAAAAAATATTCAATTTCCAAATGTTAAAAAATAAGTCAAGTACAATTAAGGCAAGTGTAATGCATGAGGCTGCAATACCTGCAGGCTCTGTGGCCTTCTAGGATCTGCGTTTGGCATGCCTGGTCTAAATGTCTACCTTAAATTACTTCCCTTCAATCACCACTAGGTGGCGTCAGTTATGCAATGCACTAATTGGAAAGGTGCTGACCCAGGGGTCCCCAACTCCGATCCTGGAGGGCCACAGTGGCTGCAGGTTTTCATTCTCACCCTATTCTTAATCAGTGACCTGTTTTTGCTCGTAATTAACTTCTTTTTGAATTCATTTTATTTGACTTGCTCTTGAAGACTTAGACCCCTTAATTGTTTCTTTTCCTTAATTAGCGGCCAAACAACAATGAGATACAACCAGCATTGTCGATCACAAAATATCTGAAAATAAAAAAAGGTGAAGGTCTCAGGAATGTTGATCTGCTCAGGACCCCAAAACATTTTACCAGAGCTCTTAGAAAAGAGAAAATCGTCAATTTCGGAAATGTTTGCTATTGCATAATGAGAACAGCAACAAGCCATGGAATTAAAGAATGACAAGAATCACAACCTAATTAAGCAGCTGGTTGGAGTGAAATTAGTTGGGATTTTGAAGCTCACACACTTCCCATTTAATTTCTGTTTGAAGCAATTCAGAGGAACGATGAAGAAATTCAGGGGAACAAATCGTAAAAAACAAGTCAATTAAAATTCAAAAGAAGTTAATTAGCAGCAATAACAGGTCACTATTTATGGGTTAGAATGAAAGCCTGCAGCCACTGGGGCCCACCAGGACTGGAGTTGGGGACGTCTGCGCTAACCACATGATGGTGATGCACAATAACTACCCAACAAAATGTGCATCAAACACAAAAGCTTCCATCGGTGCCCCAAATTGTGTCGACACTCACTTAACCATTCCATTTCCCATGTTCTCTACCATTTTGGAAAATTCTTGCTCCAGGGGTTTTTCGGAACCTTTCTGGTTTACCTGAAAGAGACAATCTTGCAGTGAGCAGAAGAAAACACTTAGGAATAGACAGGCTGAAGATGAGGAAGATAGGGAATTCATACCAAATTTAAAATAACTTGTTTTCCATAGCTAATAATCTGTGAGTCAAAATGTCGCTGGAAGCCATCCATCTGTAACAAAACCAAAACAAGTATTTTTTTTTTGGGACAGAACAGCTCATGAATTCATTTCTTCAATAGCAATGCCTGAATCTAAGCAGTTCCTTTCCTTATCAATCATTTCAGACCAGTTATTCAGGTTTCTAATATTGTAAATGCTCAGAATTGTCCAAAACCTTCCATCATCAGATAAAATAGCTTGCAGTATACAAAAGAATCCCCTTCCAGATCCTGGTTTCACCAGAGTCGTGACAATAAAACAGAAGCTCTTGCAGAATTTCTGAGGAGCAGCAAGGCCATGTTTAAATTCTGTGGGTGGTGTGGTGGTGCAGTGGTTAGCAGTGCTGCCTCAGGCACCCAAGGATTTGAATCCCATGCCTGGTTGTTGTTTGTGTGGAGTCAGCAGGTTATGCATGGGATTCCCAAAAAGGCAAATGTTAATTGGCAACTTTGATCTTGCCCTGTGTGAGTGTGGATGTGGGTGCATGAGTGGGCCCTGTGATGGGCTGATGCCCAGGCCAAGGTTGGCTCCAGCTGTGTACCCAACACTTCCAAGGATAGGCTCTGGCCCGCCACGACTCTCTAAATGGACTTTACAAGCTCAGTAAATGACGAGTCACTCTTGGCGCACATCTCAAATGCTAAATCAAGCAGCTCACACCTTGGATCTCGCCTTTCAGTAATACACTGTACTCCAACAATTCTCTTCATCAATTCAAACTCACAAATCTTGTTACGTTTTAAAGGATCACAATAACTTTTCAAAATAAACAATTTTCATTTTAGGAAATGATTAGAAATGAGAAAAAACATGACATGTGATATGCTTACATGGTTTACAGTTTTGTTGATCTGAGGTTTTGGTTTATACCTGAGGTTTGGTCTTTGTGACCAGTAAAATGGAATCGATCCCCGTGTCTGAAAGAAAGACATAAAGAAAGGCAACAAAAAGAGAAGAGTTTCAATAAAAACGTACATGGGCAAAGTGAAGTCAACTCAGTCTTTAGCTAAAAAAGGCTTTTACAATTATTGCAGTTAAAGTTTTCCTGTTCCTCCTACTTCATAGAAAGGAAACACCTTCACTTTCTGAACTAAAAATCACGAGTGGGCTCCCCTCAACTTTCTCGTATACTCAGATATGGGGATGGATATTTGAGGAGTAAACAGCAAGACAAGGATTATGTTTTAATATCATGTACCTTAAAGAACCATCAACAACAAATCAAATGAAATGAATAATATATTGAACAATTATTAGAAAAGCAAAGGTGAATAAATCAGACTCTGCAGCTTCATGTGTAAAAGGTAAAGTACCACTGCCGGTTAGTGGAAACAGTCCAAAAGATGACAGAAATCTACGTTTTGTACCTAATACCTGTGTATGCAAAATTTGCTTGACTTAAGTGAAAGCAAACTCGAGTTATCGTGTCTACACACACAGACATAATTCTAAAAATGGTATTTCTGACAAGTGGAGGTCTAAAACGTCGAGATTCATCAAATTCTCGACATCACATTTTTGGACAATTTGTATACGAGAAAGTAAAAAGTACTAACATGTGAAAATGTAAGTGGAAATGATGAACTTTTTCAACATATCTGAACAAGAAAATGGCGCCTTGAGATAAAAGTGATGAACCTGAATAAAGGACGCACCAAACTGACACGGTGTATTCATTCTCAAAATCTAAATTAACACACATGCAGATTTGCCACATAGGAAAATGGAGATACTGACAAGAAAATGTCCAAGTTCCTAAATATCCGGATAAATCGATCATTAAAACTGGAAAGAGTATGACACAGCTGTTAATCTGCCTCGAGCAGGCCGTCCCCAAAAACTGAATGACTGTGCAAGAAGACGACTAGTGAGGGAGACCACCAAGAGATCTCCGAGTACCCTGAAGCTATAGTGTGTGATATCTGAGAGTCTGTGCAGACAACAATACTGGGCCCTGGTGCTTTATGGGGCAAAGAGAACAAAAACACACAGGACATCTCAGCAGTGGGCACATGGGGGAGACCGAAGTCAGCTGAAAGAAGGTTCTATGATCTGATAAGACCACAGCTGATCTTTTTGGCCATCAGACATGTTGCATTACACATTGCCACAAACACACCATGCCCACCATGATGTGGTGGTGGCAGAATCAGGCCTTGGGGATACTTCTCTGCAGCAGGCCCGGAAAGCAATGCAGCAAAACACTAAAAAATCCTGGAGGAAAACCTGATGCAGTCTGCAAGAAACTTTTGCCCTACAAGAATTATTTTCCAGCGAGACATTAAATCCAAAAAATAAAGCCAAAGCTACACAATATGTGACTAAGTCGGGAGTACAGATCTCAATCCAATGCAGAATGAGTGGCTGGACTTATAAAAGGTTGTTTACTCACAGCCCCCATGACACCTGACAGAAGTCAAACAGTTTGGCCAAGAAGAATGGGGGGAGAATTACAAAGTTGACCGAAGCAGACCTGTGCACAAAGTCTCAAGGCTGTCCACACCAATATTTGTCACACTTCAAATCCATCAAATTAGAATGAGGTGCCAATGATCATAACCTCCTCAGGTGGACCTGACTATCTGATTTAAACCGCAGCTATTGAGGGTCTGTTGTTCCCTTTGCTACTGACGTGTGAGGTGTCATCATGCCAAGATCTTTTAAATGTTTAATACCAAGCACTCCACATTATTTTCAAATATTGTGTGTACCTGCACAAAAGAAGCTTTTCCTCCACCAAACTGGACAATCTGTTCTGTCTCCACATAGTTAGCAGCGTGTCCTTCTGAATCAATACCTGAAGAACAAGAGGGGTTGGTAGAGAACACAGAAAACCTCACACCAGCAAATCACTTACAGTAACTGAAAGCATAAACGGATCTCAAAGAAATCAAATCAAATCTTTTTAAAATAGACAAGTAGTGGCATTGCTGCGATGGCACTACCCGGTGCTGGGGGTTCTCTCCTGGAAGTTGTGCCATATTGTAATAATTATTGCAATAATACATAGGCAGGCATTGAGTGTCTGCTGGTGTCCGAGGTTACCGATGAAACCTAAAGCAAACGTCGAGTAAAATGAATCACTTACTGTGCGTTCCTCTTTAACGTTTTTGGTAATGCGACTCGGTTGACTGATAACCCCGTTTTTGACTGTGTGTGTGTGTCTCTTTGGCATAACAGAAATCTACTGACTACAGAAGGCTGTGTGGGGGACCTACTCGAGTTCATTCAAATTTACAAAGGCAAACATAAAACTGCTCGGTTGTAAATTTTGTACTGGAGGCCACCTGAGACAAACTAAGTGGAAGTACATTTGGTATGGATGTCCTTGAGTTATGAGAATCTGGAATAGAGTCATAAAATTAAAGGGTAAACATTGACGACTTTAAGAAAGTATGTGGATGAGATATTGGGACAGCACAGGTATTGGTAAGCAAACAAGGGAGATGAACTGAACAGTCCATCCTTGCCAGTCTAACGTCTTATGTGCAGTGCAACTAAACCCACACAGGGAAAGACTTCGTCATGTGATCTAAACTGTGGCTAGCAATCTGCAACCCCAAGGACACAATTACACACCATGAGTGAAACGAGAGATGATAAATAATCTACGTAGCACGTCTTTATACAGTAGGAGTGAATCAAGGGTGGCTGAGGACCTAGCACCTGATGACCCCGATTCTATTGATTCACTAACACAATGTCTGACTTGTATCTCAGGATGGATGAATAGTAACTTTCTCAAGTTAAATAAAGAGAAAACTGAAATCTTAGTGATTAGCAATAATAGATACAATGAGGCTATTAGAAATAAACTGGACACATTAGGATTAAAAGTCAAGACGGAGGTAAAAAGCTTAGGGGTAACTGTTGACTGTAATCTGAATTTTAAATCACATATTCATCAGATCACTAGGACAGCATTTTTTCACCTAAGAAACAAAAGTAAAGTTAGACCTCTTATATCTTTGAAAGATGCTGAGAAATTAGTTCACACGTTTGTTTTCAGTTGACTAGATTACTGTAACGCACTCCTCTCAGGACCACCCAAAAAAGACATCAATCGTTAGTGCAGAATGCAGCTGCTAGAATCCTAACTAGGAAAAGAAAATCCAAACACATTTCTCCAATTTTGATGTCACTACACTGGTTACCTGTGTCATTCAGAATTGACTTTAAAATGCTGCTTATGGTTTATAAAGCCTTAAATAATCTCGCCCCATCTTATATATCGGAATGTCTGACACCTTATATTCCAAATCGTAACCTCAGATCCTCAAATGAGTGTCTACTTTGAATTCCAAGAACAAAACTTAAAAGAAGTGGTGAGGCGGGCAGGCGACCTTCTGCTGTTATGCACCTAAAATCTGGAATAGCCTGCCAATAGGAATTCGCCAGGCTGATACAGTAGAGCACTTTAAAACACGGCTGAAAACACATTACTGTAACATGGCCTTTTTATAACTTCAATTTAACTTAATTTAACTTAATCCTGATACTCTATGTTCAATTTCCTCATAATAACTACTCATGGTGGCTCTAAAATCGGTACTGACCCCTACTCTCTTTTCTGTTTCTTTTTCTGGTTTCTTTGTGGTGGTGGCCTGCGCCACCTCCACCTACTCAAAGCTTCATGAGGCTCCAACAATGATGGATGGATTAAAAGGCAGAATTCTACGTGACCATCTTCATCATCAAGCCCTTCCGTGAGAACCCTAAATCCAAAGAGGACTGTTTCATTTATGTTAGGTAGAATGCCCAGAGGGGACTGGTCAGGTGGTCTCATGGTCTGGAATCCCCACAGATTTTATTTTTTCTCCAGCTGTCTGGAGTTTTTTTTTTGGTTTTTCTGTCCCCCCTGGCCAAAGAACCTTACTCTTATTCGATGTTAATTAATGTTGATTTATTTTGTTTTCTTATTGTGTCTTTTATTTTTCTATTCTTTATTATGTAAACCACCCTAACCCACTCTCACCTCGGAGTACTGCACACCCTCCACCCATCCTTCTGCTGATACCAGCATAGGTGAGACATCCCCACCCACAATTACAGCAGCACAGGTGAGCAGAGAGCTGAAAAGACTTCGTCCCTACAGATTTTATTTTTTTCTCCAGCCGTCTGGAGTTTTTTTTTGTTTTTTCTGTCCCCCCTGGCCATTGAACCTTACTCTTATTCGATGTTAATGTTGATTTATTTTGTTTTATAATTATGTCTTTCATTTTTCTATTCTTTAATATGTAAAGCACTTTGAGCTACTGATTGTATGAAAATGTGCTATATAAATAAATGTTGTTGTTGTTGTTGCTGTGCCAGAAAAGCAGCGGGTCCAGAGCTACTGTGTGTATGAAAATGTGCTATAGAAATAAATGTTGTTGTTGAGGAAAACCACCCAGAGGGAAGGAACCCTAGGCAGGAAGTGAACCAGCTCTGAAATGCGGCCCCATCTACTGTCAGGACTATTAGTATAATAAAGAATACTCACCTCGGACATAGTACCTTACGCCTGCCCGGAAGCAACTTCTCCTTGAGATCAATATCCAGTCAAACATCTTTCCATTGATGTAGCAGGATTTCATAAAAATAACTGACTCAAGGTTAAGGATTCATTTTACTGAGGAGGATGACAACACAGTTTTAAATTTTTCAATGGGGTTGTGAAATAAAATAAAGGAAATCAAAGGGTAATGCCGTCATCCAAGGGTAATGGAGTTATGCTTTATCTTAGAAGTAGCATGAAGGGTGTGTGGGTGACAAGGAGACAGAATGTTCTGGGGGATGATAAAACAAAGTGTTAACTGTCACCTACACAGGAATTCCATACAAGGGTAAGAGCTGAACTTAAGAGATACTGAAAGGACAACGAATGTAGTGGAATGAGACTTTTATTTAGGTGTACAAGAGGTGTGTAAGCTAATGAACCAATAAAAGTACATGACAGATGTAGTGTAAGCATTGATTTAGCACTGTTATGAATTGTCAATCTTATATATAAACGTCTACGTGTGGAAGTGTGTGTGTGTGTGTCTGTCTGTCTGGCCCGGAATTGAGAGGTGGAGTCGGGAAAAGGGCTCCACCTTTGAGGAAACAGAAACTCCCTTAGTCACAAGCAAGGCTAGCACGTCGGCAAAACCAAACCTCCGAAGGAAGAGACACTCGCTTAGCCGCTAATACAGAAGCGAGGCAAACACATTAGCAAAATGGTATCCCTTTTACTTTTCCTCCGACCGCTAATTCACAAGCGAGGCAAGCACGCTGGCAAAACAAAACCTCCAAGGATGGAGACGCCCAGAGTAGTTCCTTTCAATTACCTGACATCTCTACATTGCAATTTTTTTTCTGACGATTTCGATAGTTTCTAGGACCCCTGGGCTTACACAGCTAGTTGTTTATAAACATAAACTTGTACAGGAAGGAGAAAGGCAGGTGGGTTTGAGCCCCATGCTGCCCTAAAATGGTAAGGTGAAAGTCCTGCTCTAGGTTGCAACCAGTTAAATAATTAGACATAGTTAGAGTGTTGTAATTGTGACTACTGTGGCTAAAAAATTGCGAGTGAATATTGCAGACTTTGGTTTGCACAGACAGTGCAGATTTGGAGGAGATAATAAAATTGTGATGTTGTGCAAGAGAGTGACTATAAAAGTGCAAAACATCTTTCTTTCAAACACTGATCAAGTTTTAAAGAAAAATGTTTTTTTGATTATTACAGTTTCTTTCAAGATTAAAAATAAAACATCTCCACTTTTACTTGACTGTAACTTTGCTCGTGACCGTTCTTTGGCAGCTGTGCTCAGGTAACCATCCCTTAACAGACTGCAGCGGCGGGGTCCTTCCTTCTTCATGAAGAGAAATTAAAAGACGCATGAACAAGCTTCCTCCTGCCTGGTTCTTCAAGGTGATTATTTATATTGATTGTATTTCTTCCACAGGGTACACTGGGCTCAGGTATTACCAGTGACCTTGCAGGAAATTTAGCCAAGGAAAGCCCATCAGGAATGGCAGGGAAAGAGACACTAGGGTTAAGTTGCAAAGTGGTAATGACACTTTCACATCAAACAAAAGCACCAATGTGGGTGAAGCCTTACAAGTAACACACACCGCTGAAAGAAGTCTTCGTGTCTAACTTCTGCCCTTCACCTTCCTCTCAACAAGTGCCTGTGAGAGACACAATCCAAAGAAAGTGTACAGGCCCGGATACTTGAACAGTGCTGCTGAGTCTTTTACAGTGCGAGGTCAACTTTTAGATGATTTGATCCATTACAGGGTGATGCAAATGGCAATAAACACAAAGTAAATCTGATGGCTGTGTTCAACCTGTACTAAGGCATTTCTGTCCAAATGGCAGGGTCACAAGATAGAAGTGGTCAGTGAATGTGCCAAATACTCGAACATTAACAGAGGTCTAATATCACGGCCACCTAGTTTTTAGAGAGGGTGACACTTAAAGGAAAACAGCCACTCAGTGGCTTTCTTTTGACAGCCAGAAGTCAGCCCTGACCTGATCTGTGAGCCTCTGAACGGTAAGCAGACCAGGCGGACTCACCTCATTTAGTAGTTTCAGCCATTATTCAGATAAGCACAATACACAAGAGACTGTGGCACTACAGGACTAATGTGTTACCACTGATGGATATTGTGCGATGCGCTGCCAGATCATTAAAAGCCACAGCATGTACTAAAGGGGAGTCTAATTGCAGTTACATGCTTTATCATTTGGCAGCAGTAGACAATGCTGTTTTCCAGCTTACACATTAATATCATTTGTGATAGAAAAGATCCTAGAAATGCAAATCTCGACTTGATGTTTTCTTGGAGGAAAAAAGTGGACAGGACTGGCGAGCTTTGTTGGGCTGAATGGCCTGTTCTCGTCTAGAGTGTTCTAATGTTCTCTTGGAAGATTTCCCATTTTATTGTTACACAACATTGATACACCATTTGGTTTTTAAAGACTATTCAATGTCAAAGTGAAAAGAGATTCCTGCAAAGTGGTCTAAATGAATATACTATATAATAAAACAAAGTCTGGGTGTCCAGTCCGTCAGAGCAATCTGATCGGTCAGTATGGCTTTGATGATGCAATGAAAGAGGAGGTGCGACTGTGAGATGGACAAGGAGGAGTAACAGTGCAGGAGGTGTGCTGATAGTCGCCTTCACAGATGGCACGCATAAAGCTGGACAATAGGAGAGAAAGAAGCTAAGTGTGAGAAGCAGGCTTTAGGTAAACAGGCTAGAGAGGGACAGTGTTGGGGAAGAGGCGTTCAGACACACGCCAACACCAAGGGAAGGTGATGAAGGTACGCGTAGGGTAAGAGACAGTGTGCACTTTTAAATCATTCTATTATCTGTCTTTGATAGGTAGCGTGGCTAGTGACATAACTGACTGCACAAGTATTCATCTAAATCATCACTGGTGCAGCCAACTGGTTTTAGAAGTCACATAATTAGGTTTATGAAGATCCCGGAATTGAGTCTCCAAACAGGTTTCAGGTAATCACAGGTTCATCCAACTGGATGGTGCAAACTGTAGTCAGTATGGTACCCCAACCTAAACAATGGAGACAACAGGGCACTCACTCCCAGAACCTCTGTGAAAAGCACAAGTCAGGAGATGGGGACAAGAAAATCTCCAAGCCACTGAATATCCAGGTAAATCAAACATTAAGAACTGGAACGAGTAAATCTGCTTAGAGACGACCGGCCACAAAAACTGAGTGACAGTGTGAGAAGAAGGCTAGTGAGGGAGACCACCAAGAGACCTCTGAGAACCCTGCAGGAGCCACAAGCAGTGGTGTCTGACAATTGAGAGACAATACAAACAACAACTGCACCTGGGTGCTTCACCACTCGCAACTTTATGGGACGCACAAGACACCTCAACAGATGAGACTGTGACGTCAGCTGGAAGGAGGTTCTATGGCCTGACGAGACCAAAACCTAGCTTTTTGGCCATCAGACTGAGCACCATGTTGCACTTCACACTACCACAAACAATCCAGGCCCACCATGCTACACATCATGTGGAGGCGGCAGAATCAGGCTGTGTGGATGTTTCTCTCCAGCAGCCAGATATCCTGGAGAAAAACGTGCCTGAAGAAGGGGCCTGAGTTGCTTTGAGAGCTTGCATATTGTAATCTCTTTAGTTAGCCAATGAAAGGGGTCATTTTGCTTGACTTCTCACTACATCCATAATGGCTATCAGGGTACAACCCTAGTACTACAATTGTGTGATGTAATTTATCTCATTATTTTTAGTTATACTCGTTTCATAATATACCTGGTAATGGTGTAGACTCAACTACGATAGATAGATAGATAGATAGATAGATAGATAGATAGATAGATAGATAGATAGATAGATAGATAGATAGATAGATAGATAGATAGATAGATAGATAGATAGATAGATAGATAGATAGATAGATAGATAGATAGATAGATAGAGTGAAAGGCACTATATAATAGATAGATAGATAGATAGATAGATAGATAGATAGATAGATACTTGATTAATCCCAAGGGGAAATTCACATAATCCAGCAGCAGTATACTGATACAAAAAAAATAATAAATTAAATTAAAGAGTAATAAAAATGCATGTAAAAACAGACAATAACTTTGAATAATGTTAGCATTTACCCCCCCAGGTGGAATTGAAGATTTGCATAGTGTGGGGTCTCCTCAGTGTGTCAGTGGAGCAGGACGGTGATGGCAGTCTGTCACTGAAGCTACTCCTCTGCCTGGAGATGACACTGTTCAGTGGATGCAGTGGATTCTTCATGACTGCCAGGAGTTTGCTCAGCGCCCGTCGCTCTGCCACGGATGTCAAACTGTCCAGCTGTATTCCTACAATAGAGCCTGCCTTCTTAACAAGTTTGTCCAGGAGTATGATGTCCTTCTTTTTTATGATACCTCCCCAGGACACCACCGCGTAGAAGAGGGCGCTCGCCACAACCGTCTGGTAGAACATCTGCAGCATCTTATTGCAGATGTTGAATGACGCCAACCTTCTAAGGAATTCAAGGATTAGAATATAAGGATTCATTAAAATCCATACTTCAGAAGAAGGAAGGATGTTAATAACATCCATTAGCAATGAGGTGATTAGCTGAACTCTGAATTGTGTTTAAATCAGACATGATGACAGACTGTTTCACCATCAAACTCTCCCACTCTCTTTAAAGGATACAGCCATGAACAACTGGAAACACAAACTTGTGGAGCTGTTGAAAGAGAGAAAAGCATAAAATAGGAGGAGAAAACTAGTAACACGATCACAGCCACAGGATCATCGAGAGTTACAATTATTTGAAAGTGTGAGGAAACAAATGCAGTGGGATGGCACAGAAACATTCTGGTGTTTACCTGAAAAAGAACTCTGTTCGTGACACCATTAAAAAGTTGAAGCTCTGGCAAGTAAATGAAAACACCTTGTAACACATCAGGAGAAAACTGCTTTGGTTGAACTCGGGACCTTCATTACTGAACAACAGACAGAGATGTGAAAGGTGCTATATAGAACAAACAATTAAGGAAGATATGTGAAAGGCACTACACAAAAAACTAGAAAGGCAGAAAAGGTTTTGTATAACAGACAGCTTTAGGAAAGGAGCGACAGTCACAAGGGGTCACGCTGAGCTTCCTAGTGATGGGCACTTTGATTCACTCATCCAATTCCTGTGAATTACTCATTTAAGGGAATCAATCCTGTGAATACATTTAGGGTGTGGTGTATTTGAAAAGTCTGGGGTTTGGGGGAGCGTGGGGGTCCCCGCTGATCACCTCAAAAATAATTTAATAATTTGTATATTGTTTTGATATATACAGTATGTATGAATGTGTGTACTGTATATAAATAATATTACCGTTTACTATTTTATATATATTACATACTAGCTGTCCCCTACGGCTCCGCCTGTATAGTAGTGAAACAGGACAAACTTTAAAAATCAATTAAAAAAAATGTAATAATTTATATTGATGGCTTTTGTATCCGGGTGCCTCTTGATATACAATTTTTTTGATTTTGCTATTGGAGCGAGAATGTAGCTGTGATCTCTTTGCCAAAAATGTAAAAAGCAGGCAAGGTATTTCTGGCCAAGCGGAAGGTAAGTAGACTCCAATGTCAAATATTGCCAATGTATCTGATTGTGTTCATCTCTGACGCTAGAGCGCCCCCGCATGGGGAGAAAAGCATGTGGCCGTGACATCTCTGACAATTAGCAGCTACCCTCTAAAATACACGTAGCTGTGATCTCTCTCTCAAAAACGTCAAACACTACTCTTTAACAATCTGTAGAAGATAATGTCTGCTGAGCAAACAGGTATCGCTAGCTAAGTGGAGGCGAGGTGCGCTCCAACACGTGGCGAGAGGTAGAGCGACTTAAATGGAGGCTGGCGCGTGAGTGAGGAGGGCCCTGCCCGGCTCTGTACTCTTGAGGTCCCGTTTCCCCCTCCCTTCGGCCGGCAGCCTGTCTCTCTTGGAATCGCTCAAATAAATCGGTACCACCAGCGAACTGTGATATTTAGCACGATGAGAGAAGTCCCAAAATCAACTAGAATGTTCAAGCAAATTATAGAAAAAAAAAACAATCTAAATCCATTAAGTAGTTCTCTTGTGAAAAGAGGACAGACATACAGACATTGGATTTTATATATAAATATAGAGATGTAACATAATTAATATGCCATTGTCCTGTTTCTGTACAGAAAGCAAAACAACACATTTAAGATGCATAATTAAAATAAGACATTTCATTACAGAATCTCAAGTGAATGAGAATCAAGCAGCTGGTAATGCTTCGGATTGGAATCAAATGAACGACAATCATAGGCTATTGACTAATTCATAAATCAAATGAGTTGAGACGGTTACAATATGCAGGCGGTCACAATAAACTATTTTATTTTTCCATTTGCAGACGCACAGTGATATACACTACTGGCAAAATGTTTCAGAATGCCTCAGTTTTTCCACTTTTGCTTCAAATGTAATAAGACCTAAAATGGTGAAAAGGTAAGAAGTAAACTCCCAAAGGTTTAAACAGAAAGTTTAGGGTTAGCAAAAAAGAAATAAAAGGAAATTTCAGAATATTACAAATAGGCCTTCTTCAGGGAACACCTAATATTTTAAAACCTACAGATGTTCTGCAGCAATTCAAGTAAATGAAGCCTTGCAAGTTGAAGCAAACAATTTGCACGGGTGTCTCAAATTCTGTTGATTACTTAAAAACCTCTCTGTGCGTCTTAAAGCAGAGTTGGAACAGACTGTGTTACTACACCCTTTAAAGTACCACTTGGACAATATTCCTGTGATAATGGCAAGAAAATGGCAATTAATAAATGAAATGAGACACGGCATCACCACCCTTTAGAAGTGTAGGCCCTTCATTTAGAGAAAATCAAACTCTGAGTGAGTCCAGTGGTGTCCTACACAATCCAAAGGCAATTAGAATGTGAAAGAAACTCTGAAAGGAAGAGATCTAGCAGAGCCAAAGTCACCAGCCAATCAGAAGACAAGTTACTGAGGGTCACCAGCTTGCGTGATCACAGGCGCCTCACAGCACAACAGCTTCAAGCACAGCTTAACAGTGCGGGTCGGATAAAGCGAGTGTCAGTTTGTCCCGTCTGCTGTAGTCCACAGCCGCTATTTCAAGGCCCTATTTTGTCGTTTAAGGAGTATCTTCCTTACTGCCACTTGCTCTGTCAAACCTGCAGCACGAATGTACTAAAGGTATTAAGAAATGTATGAAATAACATATTTTATAAACAAAATGTGATGCATTGCTCGACTTAATCCTATGGTTTATATCAAACCTATTTAAAGTCCACTCCGGCTGCACATATATTTCGGTCAACTGCAGACAGTAAGCAAGAATAAAGTGAAAGTACTTGAGAAAGCGCACTTGGGATCCAATGACATTTCTGTTACGCTAATCAGCCAGGAACCTGGACAGTAATTAATTTACAGACTGTTCGCTGTTAATGAAACTTGTCAATGCACGACAGCAGTATTCCCATGAGTTTTGGCTCATAGTTAATCGAGCAGACTAACTACCTGACAAAACTAAAAGCTGCTCTGAACGTTCACACGTCCATACTGTAGCACTCACAAGTCTACTCTGTTTTCATTGGTCTCTGCTGCACGTTACAATTTTCCTATCAAACAAAACACTGCCCTCTGCCAATTCTCAATTCTCTTCCTTTACAACTTCATGCAAATCTTCCCTAACCCGTTCTCGCTGATGCGGCTTCCCTGGATTGTTGTGTCCTGGCAGTCCAAGGAGACGAATCACATTTAGCCCTGATTAACACTTACGCTCTAACTATGCACAGACGTGTGCTAAGATATACGCATTTGTCATGTGCCCCACACCCAAAAGGTTTATGAATTGCCAAATGCTAATTCTGCAAGCTTCTTTCTATCATCTGGTGTTTAAATAAAGTTCTCTGGTGCACTGTTTCTGAACCTTTCTGGTGTCTTGACCAACTTTTTCCAGTGCAATGTCTTTGTAACCCTTTGAGTGCGTTTGTCAGAGATAGGAGGGTTGGGGTTTGGGGGATACCCCCTTGGTGATCACCAGAGTTGTCCTCATTAGTGAATTTGAGTGTGATTGTTAAAACCATTTCCCCACTTACAACACACTGCGACCCACTACCACAATAAACAATAGAAACTTAAGACCCACCCGCAGCAGCCTGCAAGTCAGTGCAGACATTTTGCAAAGCCATGTGATGGGCGCTGTGGTAGTTCTGGTAGTGTGATGCCAACTTTGCTAATTATGGTGACTGCAATCCGAAAGATGCATCAGAGATTGAGACGATACTGGGTACTGTTGCCCCATGAGTGATTGTGTGCTTGGCTTAATCTGTAACAAAAAACTGGAAAAGCAAGAGATGGGTTTCCTGTACGTATGGAAGATAAGCAGGACCTCACATTTTTTAAAAAGACACTGTAGTCCTCAACAATAACGTAAGTGGAGAAAATAAAATAGAATTGAGTTCATTGGTGTGCTGCTGATCATCTGCATTATGTATACATGTAGAAATAACACTGGCAAACCCAGAAGTGCAGCTAAGAACTGATTTGCATCATAAAATAAAGGGAAACATATGGAATTTACTTTGGTGAAGCTCATACAGACACATCACCAATATAAATGAACAACATAAGGGCAACAATAAAACCTAAAATGAGAAAAAAGCCATTTACAAAAGGTTTACCTCTGGCTGGGCTGAAAACTCCCGTAATAAGTGTCCATTCCAAACAAATCGCTGATCTGCCTATAAAGAAAAAAGTTAAAAATATTATGATATCATCTTTATGGTTATGTCAGTTACAGCTTAAAAGCCTATACTGTCAAATACAAAATAAATACAGTGTAGCTGTTTGAAGTTTTCAGGGTTCATGGAGGACATTCCTTTAATGCACTCTTCATTTCCTGCAAATGGGCAGTGCGACCTGGAGGTTGCTGTTGTGGACTACGACTCTCATGGTTTCCAGTTCAAATCCCACCACTGATGTCCCGCGTGATCCTTAGGTGGCCTCCAGTTCACAATGTGCTCTCACACATACCATGGGAAAATGTTAATGGAAATAAAGGGGGAAGACTGTTGAAGTGACACCAGCACTAAACTCTGTTCCGGCTCCTGCACAATGAGCTCTGATGTCACTTCCGGAGAATCGACATTAGCCCCACCCCTTTCACCTGCTGCACTATTTAAAATGTTGCGGACTGGAAATCAGCATTCACTTTAGAATCAGCTACCCCTCCAGATGGCACCTAAAGTTCTGCGCCTGCAAAGCCATATTCGGCATTTTGCTATATTTTTGCATTTCCTGTTTTGTTTACTCAACTGGATGTTAAACAGGGCTTTCAACGTGACCCCAACCTTCTATCGTTTGTTGCTACCTTTATTGTTACGGTACTTAAAACTAATCATGAATGGTGGATCACATTACAAGATGTTTAAAAACACTTTACCCAGAGTCCCTGTTTTAGGCATGAATGGAACTCTTCTAGAACTAATTTCATCCATCTACTATTCAGAATTACTCCAGCTGGTTGAGGGGTGCTGCGAGTGCAGGTTACTTTCACATACTGGCCTTGCTGTTGTAAAATGTAAACTTTGCCAATTTTTGCTTTACGCCCTCCCCCGCCATAACCTATCATCTATGGGGGAGGAGACAAAAGCTTTAGATTCATCAAAACTTTGATCTCATTTTGGAGTCCCCTGACACTGAAAAGGTCGGTATGTCGAAGATGGATATGTGTCCTTATTGGTCTAGAGCTAAAACGGCTGGATGGAAAAATACCAAACTTGAAACTTAAGCCTGCTATGAGATGACGATGTGCTGATTAGTTTTAGAGCCAAATCAGGCAAGAGAAAGAGGCGCTAAAGAGGAGCCTCATTCCGGTCAAATACCGGAATTCTGCTATTAATTCTAAATTCTTAACATCAGTTGCTATCATAATGACCTATTTTATGATCAGAAAGATCAGCGTCAGAGTTGTAAATAATTACTGAAATATTAGAGAACTGTTCGTGTATCTTGGTTTTTAGGGCGCAAAGCCTACTGACGCTCACGTTCAAATTGTTTTTTACTGGCAACCGTAACTTTTGATTTGCAGTCTGTCATCAATTCTGTTTTTGAAATTGAGGATTCTGAAAATGTTATTATTTTTGCTATGTTAGTACTGTTATGATGTTTATAAAATGATTACTTTTTTTATGAAGTTTTGTTATGGGCACCACCATTTTGAGCAGAGTTAGTTATGAACATGTTTGGTGATCGCCGGTGATGTTATCGAAGTGATGATATATAAGCTGGTAGCACAGAGCACTCGTCACCCTAATATTCGGATCTTTCAGTATTATTAGTGTGTTTTTATGGTTATTGACTGACGGTAACAAACTAGCAACTCTGCTTCTCACAATGAGTTTGGTTTACACATCGACTCTGGATAAAAATAGGATTGACTAAAGAAGGCCTGAGTTAACGTTTCATCTGCTGACCAGATTAACATTCTGCAGGACACCAACAGGTTCATAAAAGAAACCGCAATCAGTTAAGTAAATTTACTGAGGCTCACGGTAAGTAAACACACTAATGTTTGCATTTTTCCTCTTTTTATTAGCCTTATTGTCAGATACGATCAAAGGAAAAAGATCCATTTCATCACCAGTTGATAAAAGTAAACCTTTACTGTTTTATCTTTTGAAACTGCTTACCCTTTCAAGCAGGCTCATCTCCTGAAACTCAGGGCTTGTGTTTGACAGCCTTTGTAAAGTGTGAGTCAAGTCGTAGTTTGTGCAAAAGTAAAAACCATCCGTATTCAGCACATGGTTTATCATGCTAAGGAAAGTCTTGTTATCTTGCATCTGAAAAGAAAGAAAGAAAGAAAGAAAGAGAAGTCACGATAGCTCAGCATATCAGTACGTTCTGCTGCTATGGAGGACTAGGATAAGACATAAAACTTCTGTAACATAACACTCAGAATATCATATCAGGAATGTTAAATAAAACCCACAATGCATTAAAAATATAACTGCTATTTTTCAGTCACTTTTTTACACCATGTAATATCAAATATTATCAAAAAAGCTCTGAAACCAAATATAAAGCAGCATGGATATGAATGTCAATGTCTATTTATAGAGCACATTACAATAAAATATACAACACACATAAATAAAATAAAATGCAATAAAAACACACAAAAACAGCAGTTAATTGAAGTAAAGCAAATGACTAAGAAGAAGGAGGCATCAGTATCAGCGAAGGTCACGCCTTCAGTGTCATTTTAAACAGTTCAATTGAAGGTGACTCCTTAATGTAACTGGGTAAAGAATTCCAAAATGAGGTGCAGCAGCAGCAGCAAAAGCCCTGTCCCCCTTAGTTTTACACTTAGTATGAGGGACAACTAGAGAACACAGACTGGCAGATCTAAGTTCTCTGGACAGCTATCGGATAAAACAAAATTCCTGCTTTAATTTTCTAACTTGATTTTTGATTACAATTCTTGAGTTTTGGTTTTTGAAATATTAGGGGGTTCTACCCCCTGCTCACTTTCCTCGCCAACCCCCTGGGCGGACGCTATACGCTAGCCACTTCACGGGTCAGCTGCTCGCATATGGGGAAGCGGATGTCCAATTTAAACAGATTACTATTTTCATGGGAATTGTTACATATGAATAATAGAACTTTTACACATTACAGAAGTAATTAACCATAGTAAGAAAAATACTAAAATGTAATAAATTGAAAGAAAATTATGTTTCACGCTGCGTTAGAGGTATTCGTTCCATTATATGATTTCGTTCTGTTTGGCTTTGAAATTAACAAGCAAATACTTTTTAAACTTACACTTTTACTGTAAAACTTCAGGAAAAACAATTTTTGAATTAACTTTTCAGCAAGATTGCAATGAATTTTGATTTCATGTTTGGACTTTCATCGTGACAACGCAATGTATAACTGCCTGTGAGTGAATTTTGTTTCTTTCTCTCCAATAAATAAACCGACTTTTTCAAATGTTTGTCCCTGTGATTTGTTAATTGTCATAGCAAAAGCTCTTCTAAAGGGAAACTTTGAACATTTTAATACAAATGGCATATCAAGATCTCTTTTGGTGTCTAAAATTTTACATGTTATTGCCGTGTAACCGATTGGCAATTTTTGTGTTAATTCGTTTGACTTCATTGTTTCTCAGTGCTAGGATTGCCCGTGCATTCATTTCTTCTGTTGAGAACCCTTCAGGATGAAATTCTTCAATAAGATTTGGACATAATATGTTTTATATGTTTTATTGGGAACTTAAAGTGAGGAAAACAAAAATTTATAAGAGCTGAGAGCGCAGGGTCTGTGTGCATCTGACAAAAGCATTCACATGAATGAGAGGTGAGAGGACAGTGAGAGAGTGTGGCTGAATATGGTGGAGAGGAGGGCGGGACTTAAAACAATCTCTTGGCAAAAGTCGCATCTCAAGATTTCTTTTATAATAGAGAGATATTTACTGTTTTCATCTTCTCTCAGCCATTTTCTGTTTCACTGCAGACATCACAGTTGTCCACTCTCTGGTGTTCTGTCCTCTTTACCTTGAATAATGACCTTACCTCGAAACATCATCCCATAATGATATAATTAATGGGTTTTCAGAATAAGTATTTACTGAATTAGGGGATTAAAGGAAGACCACATAAAGAAAGGTGAAAGCAGGAATATATCATGTAAGAAAACAGATGTGCTGCAGTTTCAAATCTCCTGAGAGCCAGGAGCTTCAAGAAGATAAAACAGTGATGCACAAATGTGATTTTTGTGAAGTTAAACCAATGACATACTGTATAGTAAAAATGTATATATATATATATATATATATATATATATATATCTATACTAATAAAAGGCAAAGCCCTCACTCACTCACTCACTCATCACTAATTCTCCAACTTCCCGTGTAGGTAGAAGGCTGAAATTTGGCAGGCTTATTCCTTACAGCTTACTTACAAAAGTTGGACAGGTTTCATGTCGAAATTCTACGCCTAATGGTCATAACTGGAAGGTATTTTCTCCATTAACTGTAATGGAGTAGAGCTGCAAAGGCGTAGGGGCGGAGTTTCGTGTGACATCATCACGCCTCCCACGTAATCACGTGAACTGACTGTCAACGCAGTACGTAGAAAACCAGGAAGACCTACAAAAAGCACTTAAGAAAACATGCATTATATAATTGAGAAGGCAGCGAAACAATAAGAAGCGAGCGAGTGACATATACAACCATATTCATGAGTGCTGCTACCTTGGAAAGAAAGCACGATGTAAACCTAAACTTTAAATTAAGTTCATAGACAGGCTACCGCTGGCGTTTCACATGCCCACAGGTAATGCGGGATACAAGTTTAATGAGAGGGCGAGGATATAAGCGAGTTTTGATCACTTTGTAACTAAGTTAAAATTGTAGGTGAAGGGGTGTGCTTATGCAAATTCCGAGAGACTGTGTTTGTGGGGGATTGACAGATAAGGCGGGTGGGGGAGTCACGTCATCATCTCCCCTCCCATTTACCTCAAGTTAATACACACGCTGTCTCTATAGAGTTTCTACACACTGAATCCTCCAGGCACTACTTACAAAAGGTCACATTGACAATCGTGTTACGCTATTTTTAAAATCTTTCCTTTTCTTAGCACAAGCACAGCTGAGAAGCTTCGATGCATGTGCTCCATAACGCATTGAAAAATAATGCATTTAATCACACTTTGCATTACAAGCAAAGGGAGCTTTTGTCAATGCATGATTTCCTGGTACACGATTACATTGATCAGCGCATCCCGATTCATTTTACCCTCGCACCACCTTAGTTTGAGAAGAAGTATGAAAAAATATGAGGTTAACACAGAAAAACAGATCACCAATTCAAGCTTTATGAATAATCGATTCGCCATCAATAATTGTTTTGGTAAAGCCATCCTCCTTCCATTTTATAATTTTTCCGCCACTAGCCATGATTAAATGAGCGGTAAAAAGTAAGAGCGAAGCGAGGTGACTTATTTAGGCAGGAATATATATGATAGCAACACTCATGACAATGTCAATCATGTTACGTTATTATTAAAATGTTTCCTTTTCTTTTTCATTACTTCTTTAACACACTACTTCTCCTGCGGGCGGGTATTTTGCTATATATATAATATATGAATTACCTCCAAAGAGCGCTGAGACTTTTGATATCATGAGCGTGTGTACAAAGGGGTCTCCTGCCCAGCAAAAGTCGAGCAGCCAGCGCGTGCATAGCTGTGCCGGCCTTTGAGCGCTGACTGCGCTTCTGCCTTAAGTCAAAGTGAGCACTTTTAATTTTTTTCATCTGCCCCCTGCGCTATAGCCCAGACAAGTGCAAACACGGGACCCCTTTTCTACACCACGGCAAAATAATATTAAGGCGATTCACACTTTCTTTTGCATATACGATTATCAGGTCCTCAGCTCGGATTATGAAGACACGCACAGGAGTGGAGGACTGACAGTGCCATCACAGCCGATTAATGGCGGGGCGTCTCACCAGTCTACACAAGACCCACGCGACTGTCCTCAAAAGGCGATCATAGCGTCAGCGAACACATCTCTCTATACTATATAAAAGAAAAAGGCAACTTTCCTTTCTTTACACCTTTTTTCCTTTTATCCCAAACCAAAGCCTTTCTCTCTTAACACGACAGAGGACACAAAAATAATTTTCTTTAATTGCCGTAAGGCACATTACCAGAGGCACAAATTTGAGCGTTCACATAGAAAATGTAATTTCTATACCACAGCCGTCGTGTAGCGCCTTTCAAAAGGGATCTACTACCGAGAGATGATCCATATACATTTTAGCTGCTGTTAGTTACTTACCTGTTGTGTTACACAGTCTTTAAAATGTAGTTTACCTGAAACCACTCCAGTAGTGCTCAATGTACCTGTACTTCTTAAAAGCGTTAATGTTTTACTGTTTAATAACTTATAGACTATATTTCATTATTTTTCCCTTGCACTCAGTGACCAAAGCTATACACACACATATAGACACATACAAACATACACACAAGTATATGTATGTGTATATATATATGTATATATATATATATATATATATATATATATACACACACACAACCCTATCTAGATTATATATATATATATATATACACACACATACACACACACACACACACACACACACACACATACATATATATAATTTGTGTGTGTAGATATGTATATAGATATGTAGATATGAAGATATGTATGTGTATATATATATATGTATATTATATATATATGTATGTATGTGTGTATGTGTATATATATGACAGCAGCAATCAAGCTGTGAGAAAACAGTAAAAGGGGCGTGTCAGGCGTGTGGTACATTTTCTGATGCAGCTACCGAAAACAACTTCGTGACGCTGCAGCTAAATACACAAAACAATTACTTTGACAATCATGTTACATTATTTTTAAAATGTTTCCTTTTCTTTTCATAACTTCTTTAACACATGACATCGCTGCGAAGCGCGGGTATTTTGCTATATATATATCTCACAGCGACACTCATAACAGTGACAAAACAATTACATTGACAATCATGTTACGTTATTTTCAAAATGTTCCCTTTTCTTTCTCTTTCCTTCTTTAACACACTACTTCTCGCTGCCAAGCGGGTATTTTCTATATATATATATATATATATATATATATATATATATATATATATATATATATATATATATATATATATATATATATATATATATATATATAGATAGATAGATAGATAGATAGATGTCATATCAATGACAAAACAATTACATTAACAATCATGTTACGTTATTTTTAAAATTTTTCCTTTTCTTTTTCGTACCTTCTTTAAAACACTACTTCTCGCTCTGGCCTGGTATTCTCTAGTATATATATATATATATATATATATATATATATATAATGAAATATACTGTTGAATGATTACCACTACAGACTTTACAAGTTTGTGTAATCCAATATTATTTGAGATTTACAGAAGAACACAACACATGCCTGGTTATCTGTCAGATGCAACACCGTCTTTTTATAGGAGATGATGTCAAATTCTGTCGCTTTCCAAACTGCATAGCCAAAGAGATCTCCAATCTTTTTCTTTTTGGTAATTACAATGAGGTACATACCTGGTAGTAAAAACAAATAAGAAGAAAGATAAAAGTTATTGATAATATTGTACTAAAATAACACATCAAATATCCAAGTAGTGAAAATAAAATAAAACATTCTGGAGTAAATGCTACTATCAGGATAATAAACTAGGAGATCCTGTGTAATAGATGTGTGTATCAAGTACAAATCTCAAACAAACCACAAGAAAAATGATTTATAAAATATAATTCCTCATGAAAGTTGCTAAACTGTCCCATCAACAAATCCGTCACTATGTCTCCCAAAATTAAGATGATGAACAGTGACACCAATTAAGGCTTGAGGGCCACACTTGGAGCGGTCTGGTGCTGCTCAGATTCACACCGTCAAGGGGACGGCGATTTATTTCTTTTTTTGCTGGGGATTCCATTAACACGCCCAGCCTTGGACGGACCTGCACTTACTCACAGACAGACACAAATCCACTAAATAAAATAAATGAATGAATAATATATTAAATGGAAATCAAATATAAAAAAAAAAAAAAATCAGACAACCCTCCCCTTTCCCTGCGGCGATAACAAATACGATGCACGACAATCAACACCTACAACAATGTCCATGAGTCAGCCCCATGTAATGGATGCAAATGAAGCTGAGGGGTTGGCAGCTCCTGCGAACTGTAGAGGTGAATATCAAGTTTGTCCTACCGCTTCTGGACCGTTTCATGATGAGATGCACGGGAGCGCTCCGTCTGACGAAGACGATGCAGACGGGCACGAGACAAAACTTAAATCCAATACAACAGTAATGCAGGATAATCACGTAATCACACACACAAATGGTAACAGTGATGACAAACAAACAATGGTGCTCCTTCTCTGTTTACATGGCTCCCTTTTAAAATTTCTGCCAGCCCTTCTTGTCCCCAGCAGCAACCTACGCCCATTGCAGACGTCCAATGAGGGCAATACCCTTTGCGGCAGCTGGGAAATGAAGTCCATCAAGTTGTATCACTGCTACACACTTCAACTACATAATAGAACACAAAAGTTTGTGTGCGTGTCTCCTGTCCTTTAGAGAAGGATGACTGGTCAGTTTGGCTTTGGAGGTGCAATCAAAGAGTATTAGACACAAGAGGAGGAAAAATGGCACAGGAGACATGGGTGCGAAAGTCACCCTTAAAGACGAGAAATATAAAAGTGGACTGGAGGCGTGAAAAGCGCCTCGAAAATAATAAGAGTCTGAGAAGCAGGCTTTATGGGAAAGTGCTTGAGAGAGGATAAGAGGTGTTAAGACACAGAGGAAAGGTGCTGAAGGCACACATAGGGCAAGAGGTAGGAAATGTTTTTGTTTTTTCTGTTATTTTTTCGTCACACATCAGCACATAGGGGCCTCCTTCCAGGCTCTGAGAAGGTAATCGAAACCTCCTTGAGCTGAGAGGGGACTCTGGCGCTAAACACCGCAGTTCAGAGAGAACCTGCCAGGGCGGCTCCTAGGCCCACCCACAATGCCAGGAGAAGGCTCCGCCCCTTCCAACCAGAACTCCATAAAAATGGGCGATCTCCAGGAGGCGACATTCATTCTGAGCCAGAATGTCAACGGAGACAGAGTTCCTGCTGAAAATGGATACCCTGGCATATTAAAGCCACATTGACCCTATGGGTGCTATTCCTTTTATCTTTGATTCTCTGATTAAACGGGGTTGACAGATTGACACTACCAACATTTTGTTGCCATCCCTGGTCTGTTCACCAGTCACCTTGTCATCAACAGGTAGTGTAGCTAATCCATCAGAAAGCAGCTATTAACTATCTGAATATTATTTTAACGTTTTAATAATAATAAATCATGATTAAAAGTAACAAAGACTCTTGAAATGTGTTACTGTCGTTTTTCATTGTTTTATCAATCAATCAATCAATCAACATTTATTTATATAGCACATATTCATACAAAATAATGTAGCTCAAAGTGCTTTACAAAATCCATCCATCCTCTTCCGCTTATCCAAGGTCGGGTCGCGGGGGCAGCAGCTTAAGCAGACAGGCCCAGACTTCCCTCTCCCGGCCACTTCTTCCAGCTCTTCCGGGAGAATCCCAAGGCGTTCCCAGGCCAGCCGGGAGACATAGTCCCTCCAGCGTGTCCTGGGTCTTCCCGGGGCCTCCTCCCGGTTGGACGTGCCCGGAACACCTCAACAGGGAGGCGTCCAGGAGGCATCCTGATCAGATGCCCGAGCCACCTCATCTGACTCCTCTCGATGCGGAGGAGCAGCGGCTTTACAAAATGAATACAAAAATAGAAGGCACAATAAAAAATAAACACAAGTCAACATTAATTAACATAGAATAATAGTAAGGTCCGATGGCCAGGGTGGACAGAAAAAACAAACAAACAAAAAAAAAACCTCCAATTTTTATATCACCTGAATATTTTTCTAACATGTAGATGGTAGATTATCTTGTTAATTTATTCTTATTTTGTAGCACTTTGAGACTGTTAAATATAAAGCACAATATAAATAAAATTTATTATTATTATTATTATTATTATATAAAAGTGACTGTATGTGTGTGTGTATGTATGTATGTCCCAGCATCACGTCCGAACGGCTGGAGCGATTTTCATGAAACTTGGTACACTTGTTTCTCATTGGTTGACTAAAAATACTGTAAGGTGAGATCAACCTTAACACACCCCTTCTTCTGGGTAGGGTGGGGGGTGATCTTATATGCATGTTATCATCCAGCTGACACTCAGAACGACCACCAGAAGGCGAACTGGAGGTGACTGGCAGCACTCTTTATGTTTTGAGTGCCACCGCCCGGGCGCCTGTTGCTTTTCAAATTTTCAAATTAAGTAGCGTTGGCCAGTTCTGAGCATTGACTGGATGATAACATATATACAAGACCGCAAGACAAGCACATTAGTGAGCCTTCACTGTTTGTCAATTTATTTTCAAAGTTGTTTTTTGTTTTTAATTATACTTTTCTCAAACAAAGTGTTTTTTTTTTTTTTTAATTTTCCTGGGTATTTCAGCTAGCTGCTAATAACGGATACTTAAACTAACATATTAACAGAATGTGACGGTCAGGCTTGCTGCCTCTTTTGAGTTATTTTTGGTTCGGCTGCTCATACTGTGCCTTGTATTCTGGTTCAGGCCTTACCCACAATGCACAGAAGTACCCAAAGATGTACGCCTATTGGAATTTTACCATTCTGGAAAGCTGCCTAAAGTGAATTTTCCATCAGCCGCAGCTTTAACTGTTGCTTCACTAACAGCTGCATGCAATTCCCTCCACTGGTGTGAAAACAACAGGTGGACAGCCCTGCGTCTGATAATAACCAGGTACAGCGGCTACACTCTTGGCAAGGATGAAGAGCAGTGCCATTATCTCAAACTGTCCAGTCATACTTCACACATCAATCCTAAAATAAAAAAACAATCAAACGTCTGAAGAAGAAACAACAAAAATGAGTTAAGCACAAACTCGCCCTCAGCAATCCCAAGTGAAGATGCTGTAGCAATTTGCTGCATTTATAATAATAATAATTAATCATTTTTTGTATTTATATAGTGCTTTTCTCACTACACAAGCTAAATTAAGAAATTCCTAATAATTATGAGAGGTCCTGACCTAATAAACTGCCGGGTCAGTTTTCCTGGAATTCTTAACTCGGCTTTGTTCACACATGCAATGCAGCAGTAAATTCCTCAGATAGCCTGGAAGTGTGAAAGGGGCTTTTGTTTGTTCGTAATGCTGTAGATCTGCTGGTGAGTACTAGGGGGGCTCACTCCCTGGCAAACGGTGATGTAATTGCATCAATTGCTTAGTTGTTTCAGTGCGGCTTAGCAAACCATTAGGAATAGAGAGATCGAAACAGCGTGAGCCTGAACTACAGTATATACCACATAAGACGGAGGCGCTGTTAAGTTTGACAGTCACAGGGCAATAAAGTGACAGTGTGGTGAAGAGTGCCAGCAAACCATTTCACTAAATCCTCACCTTGGTGGAAGAACAGAATTCACGTCCACCCAGCTCCGTGTAGGAGCAGAAGCAATTACAAGAGCCGAGATAACAACCACACTGTCTCCATAATAGTCTAGCGACAGATTCAAAACCAAAACCACTGAAGCAAGGAAGTGCGACATGAAGCAGATCTGACACCTTCAGGTTTCTCATGTTCCTGAAAGCACAGCAAGGTCTCCCTTCCAGGACACCTTTAACCAATCACCTTGTCTGATGTGTGTGTATAAAGAGATCCAGCTTGTAATGAGCAGAGACTGTGTGTGGATGGTATGACTATAAAGCCACTGGACTCGACTTGACTATTTATGAAGGCCCAGCAGTGCAGTGCTTAACTACCCAGAGATTTGGGTTCCACTCTCAGGACAGGCACTGCCAGTGCAGAGCCTGCGCATCACTTCCATGTTTGCCCAGTTTCTTTGGTTTTCGCCCACATCTCTAAGACATGCAGATAAAGCGTATTCAGCCACACACTAGTCAGGTTTAAAAGTGAGCTCTGCCCCCCCCCGGACCGCACTCAAGGCTTTGCAGTAAAGGGCTAAATGTAAGATGCAGGCTGTTAACACTTTACTCATCATGCGGACAGGAGCCAGCAGTGAGAGTGCAGATGAACCGCTGAAAGCACAGCTACTTGACAGGTACGTCAATGACGTCGAATCAATGCTGTTTACAGTCAAAAAAAATGAAGGGTTGGCTAGTACCTCTGAAAGTGTCTGACACTAACAAAAGCGGAGTCTCCTATGGGAACAGTTGAATTTGATTTTTTTTCTTCTGTTTTTTTATGTTCTGGTTGTGTTGGTTGTGGAATAAAAATAAATGGATTTTGGGAGTGGCTGCCTGTTTGAAGAATACACACGAGTGGATCTCAAGATGGATTTAAAAGCCTAGCCGCCTTATTATTTTTTTCCTTTAGTGTTTTCAGTTTCTGTGATGGTACTGACATAGTCATTTTTATTTTTTACTTTTACAGTAATTGGTATTACTTTTTAACAGTTTTGTAGTGTTAAGTTATAGTGGTAATGCTCCAGCTGATTCTACTTTTTAAGATTAACGTAATGGTGTAGAACACTAAAACAATCATTTTAGTTAACTCTGACTAAAAAGTAATCTGGCGTAGTTTTTGTATAAAATTAGACAATGGTCCAATTGCATTCTTTTTTAAATTGCGTCAAGCGGTTAACCACTTCCAGTGTCAATGTTTTCAGTGGAATTTGCAATTAGATGGGGGCCAGAATAAGACTTTTGTTAAAAGTGAAAATAGTTTAACAAAGTTGTTGTAGCCTGCTGTACTTATTAGTTATCATGGTTAAAATGGCTAAACAATAAAAATGGACTTATTTATATTGAAAAAACGGCTAATGTGTTTGTGCGTGTCTGTGATGAGACGGCATCTTGTTTTGTTTTTTTGCTGAGTTTTTAAATGAATTGTTAGGAGGATTGCGGTGCTCACAGATAACAGCTTGGAAAGACAGAACTGCTTGGAGTATTGCTTTACTTTTTATTGAGGGGCTCAAAGGTTCACTATTCACTTCAGATTCTGATTCTGACTCTACGATGATCAAAACATCGAGGAAAGTTGATTTTAGAATGGTGTCTGTGGAAAATCAAAAGTGATTTTCATATCTTATATTACAAGTTTTGTCAAAAAAAATCCTTATTTTGTTGTGTAGAGCTCCTGGATTACTTCATCCCAGCAAAGATAGAAAAATAGAAAACAAACGATTTCCAAGATATCCACCGAGACCTGTGCACCACAAAACTGGCCAGTCTTTATCAAACAATTCACACCAGGTTTCCCTTGTTACTTACGGGCTCCAGGCCTGTTGCTTTTGGTCCGGTACTTATCTCTATATCCTTCAAAAACAGTTTGCCTTATGTCCAATAATAACCGGCACAAGAATTGTCTAGTTTAATCCGGATTTTTGCAGTCTGCTCCGTTTAGTCATGGGACCGGGCCTACTGATTTGCAAAATGTTGGCAGGAGCAGTTTTTGAGAGGCGTAGTTTATTGAAATATCCACAAATGCGCACACACAAAGGCACGTGGAAGTGCACACACACACAGACATTTCTAAGTGCAGATTGCTGACATCTTGTTTGCACATGCTGGATGATGAGGAGACAGAAACAAACACACAAACAGATCTGTGAAGGTCGGCGTGCAGAGGCGTTAGGCCTCAGGCCTCCTCCTCCTCCTCTCTACCAGTCTGTCTGTCTATGCAGCTTCTTTACTTTATTTGACTTAACATGTTTAGTTTCATATTAAATGTTATTCTATATTAATTGGGGTACTGTCGCGGACGGCCAGTTGCTCAACCCGGCCAGGACGCCCAGAGAGGAGAAAGATGGGGGAAAGCAGCTACAGAGGGACACTGCCTTCCCCAAAACGCCAGATGGCGATGTCCCTGCAGCATAGCGGTACTCCAAGTTCCCGCAGGGCATCATGGGATTTGTAGTTTGACTTCTCAGCCCTGCTGGATGCCGCAGGTGCCGCCAGGAGACGCTGCAGGGGGACTTGGAGACTTGTATTTTTTCCATAGCCCAGAAGTACTATCGAGTTCCGGACTGACAGAAAACTCAACTTCTCCATCTGACCCGGAAGTGTGAGCCAGTCACGTGGGCGGAAGGACAGAAGCACTTCCGGGTCAAGGACTATATAAGGGATGGTTAGAGACCCAGCAAGAGAGCCAGAATTGGGAGGTAGAGGACAGAGCTTGCTGGGACAAGTGAAGGAGAGATTTGTGTATTGGTTATAGTTAGAATTATTGTATTGCCTGTTTATGGTGGCAGAGGCGCTTCAGGGCACTATAATAAAAAGAAAAAATATGAAATATCTTCTTGGTGATTTTACCCTCTGTGCAGTGTGTCTGTCTGTTGGGCTGAAAGAGGCAACAGTGACCTCTAGCATCTTACAGTACATAAAATCACATATGTTAATGTACTTGATTGTACCGTATTTACCCGTGTACCACGTGCACATTTTTTTCCCGAAAAATAGCATTAGAAAATCAGGTGCGCGTCATACACGAGGAAACTTCTTCTGCTTGGGCTCGCGCACTCGTGCTCTCTCTCGCTCGCCTGCCTACTTGCGCTCTCTCGCTCGCCTACTTGCGCTCTCGCCCACTTGCTCGCCCACTCTCTTTCTCGCTCAACAGTGCTCGCTCTCTCTCTAAACGCTTCCTATACAATCACAACGCGTGTCGTACATGGGGTAAAAATTAGGGTGCGCGTCTTACACGAGGGTGTGTGGTATACGAGTAAATACGATATATTACTGCACAGTACACGCAAGTGATTTCCTGTAGCATCACTAAAATACAATTTACACAAAAGTACTGTATGGACCCCTCCACTCAGATCTTTTTTTCTTCTTCTTGTAGATTCTGCAGTTTTTAAATCCACTTAGGTCATATGCCTTTTGGACTGGAAAATGGGAATGCGATCGGCAGTGGGATGGAGGAGAGAACTTGCCAGGAGCAGGATGGAACACTTGGTTAACCAAGGAGATGCATTTTGGGATTTCAGTTCATTATAAGAACTTTGTCATCAGAGGGAGACTTAATACGGAGGAACATTGACATGTTTTGTAACAACCCATGGGATAGGCTGATTTGGAGGATGTCCTGGAGATCATGTCATCTGAAGTCTCCTCCTTTGGTGGCCTAACATTGCTGCTGCTGCTGCTTAGCGTGGCCACCGGGGGCTCCATACACTCCCATCTGCCTCGTTTACCTCCTTAACGTTCACACCTCACTTGGGCTCAGAGGCTACGCCATCTGCCTCACTGCCCCAAACTCTATGAGGCAATCCAAGCCAGGATCCTTAAGCAGACCCGCTGGTGGCCGTGCACCCTGAGTAACCGACTTTAGCAGTCGAGAAGCACCTTTAGCGCACTTTAAGTGCTTTCTACCGGCTGCATTGGCTCCTTTGTGGTGAGGTGCTAGGCCCCATGATTCTACCCTCTTTATAAACTACACTTCAGTTTCTAAAGACATTGCTTTATATTTTTTTGTGACACAAAATGAATTACTGTATACATGAAAAAACTGAGCACTCACTTATAACAATAGTATTGTGCTCGACAACACCGACATCATCACCGGCAGGCAACTAATGGCTATCCTGTGCGAGAAGGTTGCATGATGACTTAATATTTTATTTTATTAAAATCTAAAAACCTTCCATACATGCAAGTCAAGTTTAACAAAATTGGTTTGAAACAAATCAACCCCCAGGAGAATGAAAGCCAGGTCAGCAGAGTAACACTTTAATAAAAGTAAAAATATGTAATTAAATAAAAATACTTCAACGTGTGCAAGTGCCATAAGGCGCTTTATGCTGACCTTGTAATTAACGGGGTATCATTGTACGGCACAGACCCCCTCGTATGACCTTACGTTGGACAAAGCGGACTAACTAATTACAGTATTAATGTTGTGTTGGCTGATACTTTTATCAAAAAATGTGTTACTTATAAAGTGAAAACACAACATCCACTACGTTCCTGTTTTAAACTGTAACATGTACAAGTTCCACATTTTCTTGTTTTTTTAAAGGACCTACCAGCAACCAGGCGAATCGTCCCCATAATTCCACAAATTTGTCTTGTGACAGCTGATGGTGGAATGTCCTTCTTCACTAAAGAAACAGAAACAAGGGTCAGGTCATTCAAACAGCACACAAAAACATCATTTTTACTGTCAAGTGCAGAAGGATCAGCAGACGTGTGACCAGGGCGTTGGCAGGAGTTGGCATTGGAAAGCAGTGGCCTTGCCTGTGACATAAGGTGCCACCTTGGCTGCATTCCTGACGAAAGCTAAGCTGATGCTACTTCAGGGCTCTCACAAATGAAACAGCGCGGCATGTGATAAAAGTCAAGTGTGAGGCCTCTTCAGATGAAAATCGCTTCTAATGAAAGCTACAAACACATGAAGGAGGTGGTACAGGTACTGTGGAAGAAGAGGAAGACAGGAATAGTTCAATCAATTCGATTTTTATTCAGTCACAGATGAGCGCACGGATTCTACGTTGTAAGGTAGAAGAGCAAAGTTCCATTTTTCGATTGGCTTTTTATAATTTCTCCTTCCTCCCCTTTCCCCTTATCTCTAAAACTTGCGACAAGATGACACTTTTCCCTGGAGACGAGACGTGATCTTTTGAAGAGAGACACTTTCACTGCCCACGAGACAGACAAGTCACGTCATACTTACAACCTTCAGACAAAAGTACCTAAGAGGGGCATGTCGGTAATGTCAGTGGTTTCACAGTTGGCAGATAATGAAGGGTGGCTGTAGGCAACTAAATACCTCGCTCAGCTCAGACTACTGGGCACCATAAGTCTGTTGATGCTCTGTGGCATTTAGGCTTTGAGCTGCAAATAAAATCATCATCGTCATCATGTATCATGTAAGCTTGCTTGCTGTGTTTTCAATCACCACAAAAGAATTCAGAGGACTGAGGCTTACATTTTAATCCAAAACCAAAAGCAGAAACCATCCAGAGGGAAACACTAAAAGACCAGTAAGACAAAGACAACCAACACTCGTGTCTTTAACTTCTTTTTACCTGCGAGGGTCATTTCGGAAGACACCCTGTCAATGAAAAGTACGTCATTGGCTCCATCGTCACAGGCTTCAATGTAGAATTTCTCTGGAGTTGTGTGTCTGCAAAACAAGAGCCGAAAAATATTAAAAATGAGAGGAAGCCATTTAAGGAACAAATCTGGCGAGTCAATGTCACAATATCTAATTCAGACTGTCCAACAAGCAGACCTGACAATTTGCTCCAGACTTGATATGTGCCATAAAATAACCATCAAAGACAAACACATTGTATGTGGAGGCCCCTCTAAATGAGCAGGTTCAGAGGTCTCATTGTTAACAAGTGCACTAAATTCACCGGCAGCAGAAGGGACCGTACTGAAGAGCTCAGTGACTTTAAAATGCCACATGTCAGTATGTGAAATGTCCATTCAGTTCGATGTGCCCTGGTCAACTCTAAACGCTATTATTATGAAGTGGAAGTGATGAGGAGCAATAACAGCTCGGCCATAAAGTGGCAGACCACACAAAGTGACAGAGAGGGGCCAACGAGCGCTGAAGTGCATAAAAAGTGACTCCTCAGTGACACAACTGACAACAGAGTTCCAAGCTGCTTCAGGTATCACCATCAGCACAAGGAGCGTGCAACGGGAGCTTCAGGAAATGGGTCTTCACGGCCGAGCCTACGATCACCGTGCCCAATGCCAATCACCGGCTCATCACGCGAACGCACCTTTACTTCCCAAATGCAGTCCTGGGGAACCCCTGTGGCTGCAGGTTTTTTTCCAATCAGCAGTCCTGAGCTAATTAAGTGTACTGTTATTTCCCCAAGTTTCTGTGTTTTGGGAACAATCTAGAAATTAGAAAACTAAGTTTGGTTAAAAAAATATATCTCTCTAGTGTAAAAAAAAAATCCTGGAAAGGAAAAGCAGGGCGATGAGACGTGATCTTCTGGGAAGACACTTAAAAGACCCGCGAGATGCAAACAATATCAAATAAGCGAGCACAGCCAGCAAACACTGATTCGTGTAAAGTCACGTTTCACACACAGATCCTGTGCTCTCAGCACATATAAAGCGTAGAAGGACAATACGTTTGAGATGAAACATCAACGACCAAGCAAAGAAGAAAGAGCAGCGCGGAGAAAAGAGACCCAAAAGTGTTGGAGAGAAATAAAGGCAGATAAGAGATTATGAAAGCAGTGGAATTCGAAAGGCTCAAACAAACGGTGGCGCGATACACACGCAGAGAAAGGTACAGAAGATGAACGCAGGAAAATTCAAAAGTATTGTAGCATCCCAGCCAGGCGGAAGCCGTTTTTGTTTTAAGGGAGGGAGGGAGGAGTACAGCACAGAAGACTGGCAGCGGGGCATTGATTGATGCGGTAATTGAGACCCAGGGGATGAGGGGTAGAAAGTTGTGTTTGGGGTTAGAAAGTCGCCGATTGTTCAAGTAAAACTTTTGTGACACTTTATTACGTCAGTCGCTACAGTATTAAAAAAAAAAGACAGTAAAGATCGTATTAGCGCAAACAAAAGGAAATTAATCATCACGACCAGGTGTGACTGAAAAAATAGCAGGACAAAGTGAGGTCAGAAATAAAAGGCAAAGAGCAGAAAACAAAGTCTTTTCGCCTTCGCATCATTCAATGCACAAAACGTACATTTACACGATAATGGACCATACACTGAGAGAATCTGTGGACCTGCAACAGTTAAAGCAACGACAAGTTTAATTTCACAGAAAACACAATTTGGTCAGGTGTATATTTATGATCACGGAGAAGCGATCACAACGCGAGCAGCAGAGACACGAAGTGGCAAAAAGGACAGCGGCTGTACAGGCTTTAAAATGATCGACGCTGCCCCCTCTTCACAACGCGAGCAGCGTTTATACATCCTGCGAGAAAGACATGTAACCACGCCCGGGGCCGGAAATAAAGGACAACTATTGTTTTTACAAACGTTTTTAAAGCAAAAGTGAAAATAAAGTATGTGTTACCATTCCCATGAAAAGAACAATCTCTTTCAATTGTATATCCGGTAAACCAAACACAGGGGTGGGCAAGCGGAGCCCCCTGGTATATATTAAAATGGACTGAGCAGTTATATGGGAATAATGTATTTTTTCCTTTTTAACAATATTTTTATCTTGATTTTCATTCGACTTTTCCAGGTGTTCTCATTTTTGAATTTCCATTACGTACTAATTAGTGGGTCTGATGCTAAAGTAGGTGCAGCCTTTGATTCTGTAGTTTGCCTGGGTGTCTGCTCTGCTTGTTGTTAATTGTCATTAATAAGATAAAGAGAAAAGGGCAAAGTAGAATGAAATCAATAAAAGAGAGAGGGTGAAGCATTTCAATCAACAGCAAAAGCAGAAATATTTCTAAATGTCTTCTAAATGTAAAAATCAGGATGCTGCGCTTTTCTGAATGCAGAATAAAAAATAACCAGCTAATTAAATAAGATGAGCGTCATCAGGTATTGTCACGGATTAGGAATCTGCTTGGAACAAAAACCTGCAGTCACAGGACCGAGTTTGGGAACCCCTGCCCTGGTGGCTGGTTTGGTCTGATTGAAAAATAAAAATATATACACACACACACATACATATATAATATATATATAAAACTTTTATATTACAAAAGGAAATCCTGAGACCAGACAAGAATGTTTCAAGTCCCGCGAGATGAGACTTTGGCCATGAGATTTGTTCAAGTTCCCCCTCCTCTCAGTCATATCTGGCCACGCCCTCTCACCTCTCATTGGTGTGAATGCTTTGACAGACACAGTTCTTGCGCTCTCAGCTCTTACGTTCCAAATGAAAGAAGACGTATTCTGTTCAAATCTTATTGGAGAATTTCATCCCGAGGGGTTATCAAAAGAAGAAATGAGTACACGGGCAATCCTAGCACCGAGAAACGAAGCCAAACACAAAAATTGTCGATCGGTTACACAGCAAATTGGTTAAATGCGTATCAATCAACAGTTGGTGGTGACCGGAACTGCAAAGTGGCTAGCATGTAGTGCCGGTTCAGGGGTTGGTGAGTGAAGTGAGCAAGGGGCAAAGCACCCTAGTGTGCATGTGTATACACACACACACGTAAACCGTCAGACATGTGAGCAATGGGAGCATTTTACAGGCCGCCACTGGACTAACACAGGGAGGAGCCAGAGTTGCAGCAGCCACATTAACGTTTATTTTGTTTGAAGGGAAATGAAGAGAAACCGCTGGTAGACCGTCGAGGTCACTTCACCCCTTCCAGTCTCGACCGTATACGAGTGAAACCTGCACCCCAAGTGGGCATTCGCTTTCAGACCAACTTCAGAGGAGTACGGAGACTGGCGCCCCTGAAAGCCCTCTCCGAACCTCAATGCGGTTTACTTTCCGTTCATCCTCCAGACATTCCCATTAGACAGGACATCCTCTGGAGCCCTGATGCTAACTTCTTTCTTTTTTGTGTCTTTCTTCCACAATACACACAAACCCAAACACACAATATTTGTTTCTGTAATTGGCTGTTCAGGTCCCTTTTATGACTTGCTGGGGTAGCTGTTGTCCCCAAATCGACTGGTGCCAATGGAGAGAAGTGACAAAAGGGAATGTGCAGGATGGCAGAGGACTTTTAATTCTTCTCTTTAGCTTTCTAAGGTACCGAGTGCTGTGTATGTCCTGAATTGCAGGCAGCTTAGTGCCAGTCATATATTCTGTGCCACCTTGGACATGCTTTATGTTCTTGAGACCCACAAGTGCAGTACCAGGAATGTGTGCTGAGAAGAGATGGAGAAATGTGAACAGTCCTCAGATGGTTGAGGAAGGAGAGGCACTGGTGGGCCTATTGGACAAGAGCCATGATGTGCTGGGCCCACTACAGTTTGTGTGCGATAGTCATGCCACGTAATTTAAAGCTGCTCCTCCACCTCCATCATGATGTTGTCTCTGCCTTCTGCTTCCTCAAGTCTCTGCCCAGCTCTTTGGTTTTGCTGGTTGAATTGCAGCCCTGGCACCAGGTGGGCCTCCCCTCTTTCTCTGCATTCCATGCTGTTGGTGATCAGACACCAGTGACACTGTTGTCATCAGCCATTTTAACGATGCAGTTTGTGGAGTGCCAGTGTTGAGGGTCAGCATGGAGGATGTGATTTTGCCAATGTGCACCCACTGAGGTCCGCTGGTTAGGAAGTTCAAACTGAAGCGGCGGATGGTGGTGCTGAGTACTAAACTGAGGAGTCTGGTGGTTGGCTCTGCTGTTCTGAGTTGCAGTGTATAGACAGGACTGGCATAGCATGGCCATTTGCATTATCCAGGTGTGCAAGGATGGTATGAAGTGTGAGGTTTACGGCTGTGATGACGAGATGCACATTGTAGGTGATCAGGACTATCTGGAAAGTTCAATTCAAAATGTTTCGGACCAGTCGGTCAAAGCACTTCATCACAATCAGAGGGGATGCCAGTGGTCTGCACTCATTCAGGCCGTCCATTTTGGTTTTCTTTGGCAAGCAGGAGGGGAGTGCAGATAAAGACGTCACTGAAGACGTCAGCTAAACCAGCTGCTCCGCGTTTTAAACACACATGTGACACAACCTCGTTTTAAATGCCCTCCTCATGTCACATACTGTACATCACCCTTCTAAGTGGCACGTTCTACACGTACGTTTGGCACAGTAATTACTACACACCTATCTGTTTATCTCATCCTCTTCAGCTGCGACACACTTCCTCCTGTCTAAGTGGGGAATATGGTCAGGACGCCAGAATCATCACAAGAAAACGTCTGTAATGTGCACAGGCGGGGCGAGTCTCAAAAGACCACCTCATAGGGACAGTGGGCCTTGGTGTGCCCCAGACAGAGGTGGTCTACAGTTCTGGTGCAGCAGCAGGAAGCCTGTGATGGCCCTTCACAGAAACAAGGTGGCAGGAAGCCCGGCCTGCACTGTGTGTGACACGAGGACCACGAGCTGAGCGACAAACTCAGATCCTTTAGGGCTGCAATGGCTGTATTGTGGCCTCTGGCCCTGAGCTACTAGCACAAGATACTGGGAACCAGAGAGCTTATTATGGAGGCCTGAGGAGTCGATGGATCAAAATAACAGAACATGAGTGGCGGAGCAGCTCTTCTAAAACGTCCTCGATTGTCTTTTGCATGACGGCCTTTTCATGGCCACAGTTGGATTTCCTACAGCCCAGTAGTCACACGTTGGTTTATTCTTCCTGTAACTGATATACACACAGACGGCACACTAAACGTCCCCCGGGGCACCTTTTACTTACCTCACTAACATCCACTTAAAAACAAGATGTGGCTTAGCCTGCTGTCTAATAGCAGGGAGACGTGAAGCAGTCATGAAGGCCCTACTCGAAATGACGAATCGCACAGCTAATCGCGTTGACCGTTAAAAGCAGGCTGGCAAAGAGAAGCACACCCTCCAAACAAATCAGACACGTCAAGTGCTCAGAGCGCCTCGTGGTGACCTGACATGACAGTCGGCATCGAGTTTACAGAAATGTCAACGCGGACAGGCGGGTGACCGGGTATCAAAGCAAAGTGGAGGCCTACCAGCAAAAATAAACGGATCTGCATACAATCGGGGCCAACGTTGAGAATGACACAAATCTGAGTTTTCACCAAGGTTGATGCCTTGGTTTTTAGGATGGCAATCTGCATCGACTCCAGAATGTTCTGACGTGAATGAGCAGATGAACTGCGATTAATTGTGAAGTCCCTCTCTGCCATGAAAATGAACTTCATCCCAAAAACCACTGCATGTCAGCCCTGCCACTAAAGGACCAGCTGACGTCATCTCAGTGATCCTCTCACGAACACGGGCGAGAGTGACGATGGGAACAAGGCCCGAGGTCACAAGGTCACGCTGATTGAGTCAAAATAGTGAGGTGAAGAAGGCGTCAGGGCACCCAAGAAAGTCCAGCAAGCGCCAGGAGTGTCTCCTAAAGTGGATCCAGCGGCGGGCACCGCCAGTCAGAGTGGAGGAAAAGCTGAAAGGAGTCAAGTACTGAGGGGTCCTTAGTGACAGCCCACTGCACAGCACTATGGCCCTCAGACTGGGCCTCAGGTTCACCATCAAACAGGACAAAGCCAAAATCTCACGTGCAATAAAAAAAAGAGTAGCTGACACCATTTTTTATTTCAAAATTGAGTTTTTTTTAGTTGTTGGAGTTGCCAGGTCTTTCCTGATGTTATAAGGTAGCAGTGATGACCAAATATGTCTTCATTCGGGTCATTGCTCAATGATAGACGCTCACATGTACACAACATACTGCAAGACAAAAACCTAGCAACTCCACTGACCAATGAGGAAAGGCCGCCTACCCACCAATGACAACATCAGGTTACAGTCACGTGATTTTAATGGCAGGTGGTGTTGATTCGTGGAGAAAACAAAACAAACATTGTGTACCTGAAGCTCATTGAGATCGTTAATTATTAGGGCGACAGCATTTTCTCAATTTGCTGAAAACCTGACAGCTGTGACATACGAGGTTACTCCACAGTTGGTAAGAGATGGCACTGGAGCTGCTTAGGGACAACCCTGTGACTGTTCTCGAGTGGCCCAGCTGAACATCTCAGGAGAGACCTGGCAGCAGCAGTCCACCGGTGGTCTCCACCCGACGGTACCTCACTGAGCTTGGAGAACAGACAGACAGACAGATAAGCGCTATATGATAGATGTGAAATGAAAGGCGCTATATAATAGATAGATAGATAGATAGAAAGGAAAGGCACTATATGATTGATAGATAGATAGATACTGTAGATAGATAGATAGATAGATAGATAGATAGAAATACACTATATAATAGATAGATAGATAGATAGATAGATAGATAGATAGATAGATAGATAGATAGATAGATAGATAGATAGATAGATAGAAAGGAAAGGCACTATATGATTGATAGATAGATAGATACTGTAGATAGATAGATAGATACAGTCATGTGAAAACGTTAGGACACCCTTTGAAAGCATGTGGTTTTTGTAACATTTTTAATAAATGGTTATTTCATCTCCGTTTCAACAATACAGAGAGATTAAAGTAATCCAACTAAACAAAGAAAACTGAAGAAAAGTCTTTTCAAGATCTTCTGTAAATGTCATTCTACAAAATGCCTATTCTAACTGAGGAAAAGATAGGACACCCTCACATGTATTCCCTCTTAAATTGGCTCAGATCTCACACAGGTATATCACACCAGGTGCACATAATTAGTAGATCGTTACTCTGCATGTTGAATGAGGCTTGCCCTATTTAAACCTCAGACATTTAGTTTGGTGTGCTCCTGACTGTTAAAGTGAGAGTGAGCACCATGGTGAGAACAAAAGAGCTGTCAGAGGACTTCAGAAAAAAGATTGTAGCAGCCTATGAGTCTGGGAAGGGATTTAAAAGATCTCAAAAGATTTTGAAATCAGCCATTCCACTGTCCGGAAGATAGTCTACAAGTGGAGGGCTTTCAAAACAACTGCCAACATGCCCAGGACTGGTCGCCCCAGCAAGTTCACCCCAAGAGCAGACCGCAAGATGCTAAAGAGGTCTCCAAAACCCTAAAGTGTCATCTCGAGAACTACAGCAGGCTCTGGCTACTGTTGATGTAGAAGTACATGCCTCTACAATCAGAAAGAGACTGTACAAGTTTAACTTGCATGGGAGGTGTGCAAGGAGGAAACCTTTGCTTTCCAAGAGAAACATCGAGGCCAGACTGACATTTGCCAGAGATAAAGTTGACAAAGACCAGGACTTCTGGAATAATGTTCTTTGGACAGAGGAGTCCAAAATTGAATTATTTGGACACAACAGCAGAGGACATGTTTGGCGTAAACCAAACACAGCATTCCAAGAAAAGAACCTCATACCAACTGTGAAGCATGGAGGTGGAAGTGTCATGGTTTGGGGCTGCTTTGCTGCAGCAGGACCTGGTCAGCTCACCATCATAGAATCCACGATGAATTCTACTGTGTATCAGAAGGTGCTTGAAGAACATGTGAGACCATCAGTTAGAAAATTAAAGCTGAAGCGGAACTGGACCATGCAACATGACAATGACCCAAAACATACTAGTAAATCAACCAAAGATTGGCTGAAAAAGAAGAAATGGAGGGTCCTGGAATGGCCAAGTCAAAGTCCAGATTTGAATCCCATTGAGATGCTGTGGGGTGACTTGAAAAGGGCTGTACGTGCAAGAAACCCCTCAAACATCTCACAGCTGAAAAAGTTCTGCATTGAGGAGTGGGGTAAAATTTCCTCAGACCGATGTCGAAGACTGGTAGATGGCTACAAGAACCGTCTCACTGCAGTTATTTCAGCCAAAGGAGGTAACACTCGCTATTAGGGGCAAGGGTGTCCTATCTTTTCCTCAGTTAGAATAGGCATTTTTGTAGAATGACATTTACAGAAGATCTTGAAAAGACTTTTCCTCAGTTTTCTTTGTTTAGTTGGATTACTTTAATCTCTCTGTATTGTTGAAACGGAGATGAAATAACCATTTATTAAAAATGTTACAAAAAACCACATGCTTTCAAAGGGTGTCCTAATGTTTTCACATGACTGTAGATAGATAGATAGATAGATAGATAGATAGATAGATAGATAGATAGATAGATAGATAGATAGATAGAGCAGCAAATCTCCAAATCCAGGGGTGTGACGCTTGAGGCCTGCGACCAAAGAAGACTCCCGCCTGTCAAAGGGGTCTTAATGTTTGTGTCAAGATGAGGTTTATGTTTTTTTTATTTTGAACAAATTTTCAAGAAGTCCTAAAGTCATTCTGGGGTGCTGAGTGTTGTTTGATGAAGGGACAAAAAATGAATTTCATTGATTTTAGCAGAAGGCTGCAACACAACAAAAAGTGCAGGGGTCTGAATGCTTTCTGAAGGCGCTATATATTTATATAATGCCATTCAGATGTCTTACTCTTAATACTTATTTTACACAAAAGGCTTTGGAGAGACCACCTTGACAATGACAACTGCAAAGCAAGAACGGGGTCACAATGCAAAGTAACCAAAGATACAAGAGTGACAGGTCACGTAAATGAAACAAGAAGCAGAAAACCAAATGTGAGCTCAAGTTGCAGCCATGCAGTTTCGGAAAAGAAATGTAAAAATCAACACACAGCGTAACTGAGTGACATGATCGATTTAAACAGCATCTCAAATAATACATTCAATGGGCCCAAACAGACCAAGAAAACATCAATGAGCCTGAAAGACAGGAGTGCAGCAGTGGGCCGCTGTGAATGAACCGCCACTCGCCCGCCCGCCTGCCTTCGAACATCTTCACCCGGGCCAAGGAAATTATTGAATGGTGCAAAGCGGACCACCAGCCGCTCAACATCAGTAAGACCAATGAGATAATTGTAGACTTTAGGAGGCTCAAGCCCACTCTGCCCCCCGTTCTCACTGCCAGTGGAGACGTGGAGAGGTCATGTGAGTGGCTCAGGGTGCATCTCAGTGATAGGCTTGACTAGAGTGCCAACACACAAGAAGGGTCTGCGTGGCCTCTTTTCCATGTGGAGGTCCATGTCATTTGGTATATTCAGCCCACTCTTACATGTTTTCTGCCATTTTGTAGTGGCCAGTGTGATTTTCAATGTGGCAGAGTGCTGGGGAAACGGCATTAGTCCAGGTGATGCCAACAGACTGATCAGCAAATCTGGTGTGTCAGGCTGGACTCGCTGGAGGACGTGGCACAACAGATGGTCACCTACTGCCCTGGACGGTGTAACAGACGGACATCACTGCATTACTCCAAGTGGGGTCGTGTGAGGCCTTTGTACCCTCAACCATCACAGTCCATAACGACCAGGACTTGGCCAAGGTGGCCTGTTCCCTTTGGGCCGTATGGGGCACTTGTGTGTTATAACTCTGCCACTCAACCCAGATAGCGCTCTCCACAGCAACGACCCTTAAGATGTTACACTTAACCACATCAGAAACTTTGCGACAGTAGTGTCGTATATACTCACGTTGAAGTTCTCCCGCGGAGAAGTCAGGGCTTGATTTGACCGTATAATTTCTGGTATTTTATAATGTCGTCATATAAGTCGAATGCGGAAAACTCACGCTATTGGTCCAAGAGATTACAATATGCTAACACCTGCCCTCATTAGACGGTAACCATGGGGCGCACGGCCTTTCTCGTCTATGTATTTAATGCCTGAACTATTCTGAAGCGACGTTTTCACCGATTTGTGTTTTTTGTATCTCACACACCTTTACTGTAAGAGGCTCCCTTATCTACGATGAAGCATTCGATCAGAAGGAACTATGAAGCTGGTTTTATATGAAAAGTCATTGAAGTGGCAAAAGAAATCGGTAACTGTGCTGCTGCAACAAAATGTGTCCGAGAAACTGGCGTGAGATTGGAGGAGGCAAAAAAAACTAAGTGTTGTATTTTTGAACGGGCGTATAAGTTGGGGTCTGATTTTATGATTCAGGTTTCAAGACCCGACTTATACGCGAGTATATACGGTAATTAAGAATCACATTTTACATATTTTTGTTTTTGGTTTGTAAACAAACGAATGTAAAACACAATGAAGTTTTTCTCTGGCCTGTGCCAGTGGTGGGGTTATAACACACGAGTACCCAGAATGATGATGCCACATGCCACACACCGTGCCAATGGCTGACACTCTGTACTAAGAAACTGTAACTTGCCATGATGTGGAATTCTAATCGCTTCACATGTAGTGAATACTCCCACTGCGTTAACTCACTGGTTGACAATTCTTGTTATGTGTGCATTTGTACCAAAGACAAAAAAAAAAGGTTACTGGCTTCCGAGTACCCGGGCTAACAGAGGTAGACGTCTCTGTGAATAACCCGGCTATGTGGGCCTGTAAACCCTTCACCAGGTCGCTGGCACTTTGTTCGCCTGCTTGGCTTCTCGCACACTTTCAGCAGTCACAGGTAGAAGCGTCCACATAGGCACATGTCCAGGGCGATCTCATTATTACTTCTCCTGGTTCAAAGAGTCTGGCTCCAGATTTTAGAAATCGATAAACGTATGTCGATGACCTGAACGTACAGCAGCACAGTTCTGGGTGCAGAAGGCTAACGCGTTAAACGCACACAACAGTCACTTTTCACAGTAACCTCACACAACCCTAATGTTACTGAAGCATAAACCCCGGCGTTACTCGTGCCCCAGCAGCAGTGGGCGTAACACAAGGAGCTCAGGTACAGGTGAGACGCTCCTCTGCAGGGTTCAGTTAAGAGGGCGCTGCATGCAATCCAGTAGCAGTGACACCTGAATGAAGCGCCAGCTTAGATTTCATCCGGCGATTTGCGATCAGGTGACGCAGCAGCCACAGTTCCCACCGCGAGTCACTCGAGGCTCCGGTCGAGGACGTAACAAAGGTGGTGGAGGCGACTTACAGACTACAAGGAGGAGTACAGGAGCCTAATCAAGGACTTTGTTAAATGGTGCGACTACAACTGAACACCAGCAAGACCAAGGAGCTGGTGGTGGATTTTAGGAGGCCCAGGCCCCTCATGGACGCCGTGATCATCAGAGGTGACTGTGCAGAGGGTGCAGACCAATAAATACCTGGGAGTGCAGCTGGATGATAAACTGGACTGGACTGTCAATACTGATGATCTGTGTAGAGAGGACAGAGCCGACTATACTTCATTAGAAGGCTGGCGTCCTTCAATATCTGCAACAAGATGCTGCAGATGTTCTGTCAGACGGTTGTGATGACTGCCCTCTTCTACACGGTGGTGTGCTGAGGAGGCAGCAGAAAGAAGAGAGACAAACTGGTGAGGAAGGCAGGCTCTATTGTAGGCACGGAGCTGTACAGTTTGACATCCATGGCAGAGCGACGGGTGCTGAGCAGACTCCTGTCAATCATGGAGAATCCACTGAGCAGGATCATCTCCAGACAGAGGAGCAACCTCAGTGACAGACTGCTGTCACCGTCCTGCTCACTGACAGACTGAGGAGACCCCACACTATGCGACTGGGGTAAACGTTAACATTATACAAGGTTATTGTCTGTTATACCTTCATTGTTATCACTCTGATATTTAATATTGTTCTTTATCAGTATGCTGCTGCTGGATTTCCCCTTGGGATTAATAAAGTATCTATCTATCTATCATATAGTACCTTTCACTCTATCTAAGTGTTTATGAACCTTCAGAAAATGACCACGAGCTCGTTTTCAGATTCATGGCAGCCAATGATGACGTTTAACTCTTTTTCTGTGTGGTTTAATGACCTTGGGACGTTTAGCTAAACGAGAACTCCAGAGGTTTACTTGCACACGTAAGCGTGGAATTTTAAGAAACAGGTTTTCTGCCTTAACAGGGTCACCCACCTTGTGCCTGTTTTGTGAGTGGGCATGTAAACGCACCGAGTGTGTCTCAAAGACGGCACCATGCAGCGGTGCTCATAATGGCACTCAGTTTTAATTTTCTCCTTCTCTATGACCTCCAGGGGGTCCTCCCATAACTGAGTCGGCCCTTTTAATTAATTTGTTGATCCAGTGGGCCTCTCTTGAAGTGATGGCACCAGCCCAGCACACCACACTGGCCGTCACATGAAGGGAGCCTGCTCTGCCCTTTTCTTCTCTAGTCTAGTTAAGAGAACAGCCCAACCTGTCGCTAATGTGGACCCCCGAGTGCTACACCCGCTCCCTGAATACGGACCAGACGCAGAGGCTCCCTGGTGCTGTGAAAGTCATTAAGAAGCTTCTTGGTTTGCTGATGTTACGCTGCAGACATTCCTTAAAGCTCTCCCCCCAACTCCTCTCCTCTTTTTCGTCCCCCTAATCAATGCAGAAGCATCATCTGTTGTACACGGTTAGCATACCCAAGATTATAATAATTCTTGTTATATGCATTTCTGTGCCTTTCTTGCGTACTGTTGTGTTCTTTCAGGATTAATAAAAAGTTTCTATTCATCTAAAGAACTCTTTTCCCTATTAATGGAACATCTGCATGTTCTCCTTGTGATCACTTGGGTTTCCTCCCACAGGAGAGTGACATGCACACTAGGTGACACTAAACTGGCCAGTGGGTGTGTGTGCTCAGGTCAGATTGGCTCCGGCTTTTCTCAGACTCTGCTCAGGTAAAGAAAGTGGACGGCTGGATGGAATATAAAGGAGTGTATGGTGCGGATTTGGGGACAAACCCTAGTCGGAGTGTCAGTCCACTGCTAAGCCCCTTCATGCTCAAGCACACGGCGGTGCTCGCTGTCGGCTCATTTTGAAACCCTGACACAAACAGCCAGTACTCGAAGGGGGACACAAAGTCCCTTTTGTTAGCATACCGCTGCCTCCACAATCCAATGTCACTGCACCGCCAGTAATTTGGCTTAGCTTGAAGTTCTGGATGTCCCTCTCGACTTTGGCACACAAACAAGAAGAGACTTCAGACAGACGCCTGGTGAACGTCTGGCCGACGGGGCTGTTCATTCTTTTTTTTGAGGCTGTCTGTCTGTCTGTCTGTCTGTCTGCCTGCCTAGAGCACCTGCTCTGTAATCAGCGCCACATCATTAACCATTTCCGTGGCTGCAGTTTTCTTTCCTGTGTGTTTTACGCTCCTATTCGCACACTTCACCTCCGGCTTTCAGTCAAGGACAGCCTCCCAAGCTGACCAGCGTCTCTGCCGAGCCTATCGATGAGGAAGAACCGCCGCACCCGTCGAGTGTCGCCGCAGACAAGCGCCGGACACGACCCGGAAGGAGGGACATCAGGAAACGACCACTAAATCCACGCCATTCAGTGACCTCCTGCAGAAATCAACTCCTCCACGTCACACTCGGACGTTTTCTCTACTCAGCCAGCCGCTCCCCACACCTACAGCCCGGAGCAGCACTCAAGTCAACGGCTCTCGTCTCACTTTCCAGTCCCGGGACACCAAAGCCGCCCGGCGCAGCCCAGAGCGACTCGCCCGATCTGCCGAAGAGGACGGACGGGTCGGGGGTACCGGGCGGCTGTTCGTCCGACTTCTCCACCTGCAGATTTCGCGTTAACGGGGCGCGCGCGATGACGAAAAGTAAACTCACAGTTTGAAGCTGCAGTAGGTGGTCGCCATCTTTGCTTATGCCTCTGTGTCACTGACCTCGATGACGTCACCAGAGGGCGTGCTGGAAAAATAGGGGACGCCGTTTGGGTCAGAAATGTGCGGGACGAAGCCGCGTCCACCTGCGTGTTGTGCGCTGCTCTTTACACGGGTGATGCCTTTGATCCGCCAATCACACATCGTAGAAATGTACAAATATCGACGAAGAATTCCTGAGTCTCAATGACTGGCGACAAACGCAATACCAAACCGCGTTGGGACACGTCATCTGTAAGTGAGTTTTGATTGGTTGGCTTGAATACCTTCACAGATAAGGACACATAAACGACCGCAGAGATTTGGAGTGGACGGGCTGAGGAAAAATTAATCTGCAGTTCCATTTATTTGCTTAGCAGACGCTTTTCTCCAAAGCAACTTACCAAATGGATTAATATAATCGATCACCTCAAGCGAAGAACTCAGAAGAAAATACAAGCAAGGTACAAAACCTAACAGGTCAGTTAGATAAAAAGTCACCAAAGCAGAGTCATCGGGAGCTTCTTAAACACTCTGAGGGAGTCCGTAGTACGAATGAAGATGGGCAGCTCGTCTACTCCTAGAAAGAGTCTGGACTGAGAATTCATACCACACAGAGGTGGCATCACCCGATGCTGTTCATCAGCAGACCTCAATGGTCGAGAAGAAATACAGAAGTTCACAAATGCTTCATATACAATATGAAGGAAACTACTGTAGTGACCTGAAGAGAGGGGTGACACGAGACCACCTTGGCTCACTGAACACCAGTGATTTTTCAATCATCTGCATTGGCTTGGTGGTCTTAACAGCATCATAACCCCTTGGGGCAAAGTAGTGGACTGGGGCTGCTGTTTGATAGCAAAACCGAAACATGCACAGGCATCAGCAACATCGTGGGGCCCTATGCTCCTGGGGTCACCGGTTAGTGCCCACTTTGCCCATACGTTAAAGTGGCCCTGGCCAGTACTTCTGCCTGCAGCGAGTTGCAGAAGTCTGAATGTGACAAAACCAAAGCTTGGACCAGGGTTTGTGCTGCATGCTGTGTCCGATGTGGTCTGATCTGGCAGATACCACATGAAGTGCTTCTGCAAAACTGAGAGACTTTAGCACCATGGCAGAGAAGATCAGCTTCTCGTTGCTCAACTCACTGAGGTTACGTACAGACATGGCAGGTGTTAGTGATAATGAGCTGAGCTGGAATATCAGGAAGGTCTGTCTTGGCCAGGTTTACCTGGAGATGGTGCCCCTTCATCCAGACTCCACCTACCGTGTGATCCTCTGGAATGAACGACAGGTACATCTGGAAATCATCAGCACAGCACTGATAAGAGAAACCACAGGGCTGCATGGTAGGGCTGAGTGAGGCGGTGTAAAAGGAGTGGGCCCAGTGCTGCTCTTTGGGGCACTACCATGTTTGCCAACTGCACTCCTGACATCTCTCCATGCCAGGAGACACCGTAGGATCTGCCCAAGAGGTAGTTCCAATGATGCCAAGGTCAGAGAGGGTGGCATGGAGGATTGGTGGTTGACTGTGTGAAAGGCAGAGTCGAGATCCAGCAGGATGAGACCGCAGTGTGACAGCAGTAAGCAGAGCCGTCTCGGTGGAGTGGCCCGACTGATTACTGTAGGAGAACGGCCATGTCAGGATGTGGCACAGAGCTACTGTACAAGTACCCGGGGGTTCACATAAGCTGCCTCTGGGGCTTCAATTGCTTATTAGTCGCAGTGTGGCATGAATGTGCTTATCTGCATCCAAGTTTCAAAAAATGACATGACTGCAGACTCAACACCAGTGAGACGAAAAGAGGACGTCCGGCGTGCCAGGGAGCCTGCGAGATCTGCCACCGTTCAGAGGGACGCTGTGGAAGTGCCAGTAAACTGGACTGGTGTGACAACACAATGACGCTGGTCAAGAAGGGCCAGAACAGAGTGGACTTCCTAATGAGACTCGGGTCTTTTGGTGTGTGCAGCTGTAAATGTTCTGCCAGTCCACGGTAGCCAGTGTGCCGTTCTACGCCGCAGTCTCCCGGGCAAGCAAGCTGAGCTCAAAAGAAGCACAAAGCCTGACCATTGGATGCCATCACGAGAAATCTCCTCCAGGTGGCGCTGACTCTTGCAGCCCTTTTAGCCACAGGCTTATTCCAGCATGTTATGCTAAGAAGTGCCTCTGGGGGTCTTTATTGCCCACTTCTATCAGGCAATCCTCCTAAAGTACTCATTAAGATCAATTTTGAAATATCTGCACAATATACATTTATTTTTTTTATATTTATTTATCGATGATTCGCTGTATTATCTGTCCTGTGTCTGTACTTCTTGTTTTTTATGTTTCTGTTGATTTATGCGTCTGAATTTCCCCTCCAGATTAATGAAGTTTATGTACTCTAATCTCCTCTAACTGGACGCCGTTCATCAGTAGACCTGAGTGGGTGAGGAGGAGCACAGGACCCTCTGAGTGTCTCCATACACAAACAGTGGGTGCTATTCTGTAGGATTTGAACTTAACATGTGGCGCTACAGAGAGGACTGCCATGTGCCCACCAGACATGACGCAGCACTCTGAATCGTGGATTGGTGACATGTGCTGGCACTCCAGAGAGACCAGCTGTGACGAGACCAAAGCCTGGACCAGGAGTTCAGTCCGATACGTTCTGATCTTGTGGATATCGTAAGACCGAGAGGCTGCACCAACAGCCTCAACTAATGGTAAGTCAGGGGTTGGCACCGTCACTTAATGCCTCTTGTCTTGATTGAGGATCGACAGACAGAACATCCAACTTTGGACTTCTGACTGCCTGAACCCGGCTTTTCTGATTTGCCCACCATCTCAATTACAACCCGTGTCTGAAAAGACATCTCTGCATTAATTGCGTGTTTTTGTTTTCAAACCTTCTGTTATACGGTGGCCACCTTTGGGTGCTCCAATCCTTTATCATTTCTTGTGTTCCTTCAATTTATGGTGGCATAGTCGGCAGGATTGCACTGGAAAATGAAAGAGATGGCAGACCTCATGTTGCTTGTACCAAGGTAGTCCATTCCCTGCTATGTTCAGGTAGGAAACCAGATGACCCAACTCGCAATCAAGCCAGAGCCGCCCTCCCAGAACAGTAGGCTTTTGGACCACCCCGGGTACTGACGTCACTTTGGCCAAAAGATGATATTGAAACTCACTTGATGATTTTCTTAGCGTACAGCTACTAGACACCACTGGGAGCGTGCAGAACGGGTCCACATACCGGCACCATTCCTGATGGGCGAGGCTCAATGGCCTATTATGTCCAGGATGGGCAGACCACCACTGTCTATGAAAAGCTCAAGGTGGAGATCCTGGCCAGGAACAGAGTGATCACGGACCAACATGCAAGACAATGGCAGGAGTGGCGTTTTGTCCCACAGCTTGGCGTTTCACTTATTGGGGAGTGTAGGGCGACGGGCAAAACCTGAGACCAATAATTCTAAAAAGCTGGTCAAAATGGTGGCCTGTAATTAATCAGTAAATGCCATACCTGAGTCTCTTGCCCAGCTAGTCCGTCGGCACACCTGGAAAAACATGGATACTGTGATAGAGACCTTAGACAAGACAGGGTGGCCATGCAAAGCAAATACTCACAACAGTCCGCTGATCGTCACAAGCCTCGGGTGGGATGTGTCCCCAAAGCAGAGCCCAGTCACCGTGACATGGATCCAACAGTCCACCTGAAGGAAAAGATCAGCCCCTCCGCTCCAGCTGTCCCTGCATTGAGGAGTTGGCGGTTTGCAGTTGGGCGCCAGGAGGAAGGTACTGTGCACCCACCACCCCTCTGACCCGCCCATAATTAGTGGGTATAAAGTGGCAGCACTGCTCCATTCTGGCAGGATCATTTCAATTCTTGCTCACCATTACACACTTCTGTGAGAATCAGAAGGACCAGATTAACCTTCATCCACAGGGAGACACATTGACGGAGGTCTGCCTCATGTGGGATGACCTTTAAGGGAAATACTCAAAGAATAACGGTGGCACACCTTATCGTGTCATACTTGAGCAGGACTGGTCACAAAGTGATAGCAGAAAACGCACCGCGTGAATCAGTGGGCCTGGCAATAGAGGGAGAATCCTCTTCTCAGGTTGTCTCCATGTTCTATGGCGGCTCGGTATGACACAAGTGACGTTGTGCCAGCTCATTCTGACATTTCACTGGACGCGTCAGGCGAGACGTCACTCAGCTCCGGGAGGTCACCTCTGATCCGCTCTTCGAGTTACAATTTCAGTTTCAGCACTCAGCAGCGCCTTTTAAAACGATGATTCTCTAAAGTTTGCCTAAAGTGCAGTCGTCCTCGTTGATGAACCGCGCACAGCTCATCCCATGCCATCGAGGCCACACTTTGTCATCGAGGAGGATTTAATGTATCGTGTAGCGGAGCAGGACGGATAGGTGAGGAGGCCATTGCTGCCAGTCTTGAATACCCACCAGTGGCAGGTTGAAGAACTCGCACACGGCCCTCCCTCTCCTAGGCGTCCACTTAGAGGCCCGACCAGACACTCGAGCTTCGGTGTTATTAGCTGGGAATTCACGAGGAGCTCTGCTGCTTTTGTGGTTCCTGCCTGGAATGCCAATTCCAGCAGCCTCCTTGGCGTCTCTTATTCCCATACCGCTCACCGATATGCCTTGGAAAGTATTACGGTAGACACAGCAGGTCCACTCCGACCCTTCACCCAGGGACATTTTGGTCCTTGTGGATCACGCCACACGATATCCTGAGGCTATTCCCAAGAGAGAAGCCAGTTTCTAAAATATTACATGGGAACGTGTCGGCATCCCTAAAGAAGTCTTTACAGAGTAGGGGGCACCTTTTACCTCGGACACATTCAGGGAAGTCCCTAAGTCACTCGAAATGAACCCTCAAACTGATGGGGTAGTGGAGCGTTTTAAACAGATGAGGATGGGGGACATTGGGATCAGTTCACCTCACATTATCTGCAAGTCCCACAAGCCTCTTATGTGTTCTGAGTCTTTCGAACGACTTTGTGGACGACCACTCCGGGGTTAATTGGATATTCTAAAAGAAGGCTGGGAACATGAGAGACTTCCTTCCGCTAGCATTCTGGAATATGTTGCACAATAATGCAATTAAAATTAGAGTGATACTAAAGGCAAGCATGGAGCATATGATCGTGTCATGACCCTCCTTGAGCTCAGTGCCGGGGATCGCATCTCCACTTCTGACTCTCAGCTGTCAGCTGATCGTTCGAGTATTCGGTGAAGCAGCCAAGTCGTCACCTGGCCGAACACGTTTAACACAGGATTTAGTTACCACTAATGGAGACGAGTGAAAGGATCATTCAAATATTAATTTGGCTGCAGTACCAGGTAAGACCAATAGATGGCAGCCTTGTAAACATGGAACATAACTTACAACACACAAAAACTAAAAGAGAAAAGCTGCACAAACACAAAGTGAGAGCGTCAGTCATCAGGCACGAGCTGCAAAGGCGACGAATGACGAACGGTGAGCTGAAGTTGAACTCGGTTTTACAAGGCCATACAACTGCAGTGTTTTAAATAACAGCTGTGCTACCCATCTAAGTAAGTAGTCAATGTAGACCTCGGCGTGTACAGCGTTACCATTTGCAATGCTCCACCTATAGTTATATATTTTGTAATACGTGTAACAATAAAATACATCGCATTTATCATTTCAACAGATGGCGCATCACAAACCTCTGTAGTAGTAAAATGCATTACTATAAATGTTTGCAATGTGCCATTTGTTGGAAAATTGAAATGCAATGGTGTAGTTGCTTCATTTATTTTGGTGGCAACAGCACAGATTTCGGTCATTTTCTTGTGCCAATTAAACAGAGTAGCCTGGTTGGTACCCCGACATTTCTTCTGGTGTCCCTCAGTCTGTTCACTCGGTCACAATTTATTAAATGTGCGTGTGTGGATAATTTATGGAATTTACAAACCCCTCTTCATGCCTTTTTAAAAGAAACCTGAAGGTCACATCCAGGTGGGATTCCATCCATCCCTCTTTCTAAGCTGCTTATACAGGGCGGTTTGCGTCTGGAGCCCACCAATGCTAAAAATTGCAGGGCATGGCCGATGGCGCCTGCTGCCCGCCACTCCCCTCTGTGAATAGCATTTTACGTTGAACCTTCTTGCACGTTTTGCCTTTTTTTTTCAATTTTTCTCTCGCTTAGCCGATCGCTCCTTCGCTATTTCTTTGCTGCGTGTTTTGGACCATGCGGGATTCGAACTAGCGACCACCTATGCCGCTTGATATTACTGGATTAAAACAACGATACCACAACTATTTTACCATTGACCACTAGATGGCACACGTTTCCGATTCTCACTACTTAGAGGACGTACTTCCCCTTCGGTTTACAAGCGGGCCAGTGGCGCAATGGATAACGCGTCTGACTACGGATCAGAAGATTCTAGGTTCGACTCCTGGCTGGCTCGTAACTTTTTTGTTTTTATTATAAAAACAAACTCAGACGGCGACTTCTCTATTTCATCAATTATTAAGCGACAAATAAGAATGCCACTGTACAAGACGCCCCTGCACACAACTGAAATGCGCGACAACAAAGGTGTATGTCGCATGATGACGCCTGACATCCCTTGTCCATACACAGACTTTTAATTCGCGTTATTTTGAAACACAGCGCGGACCTTTGCATCCGCAAAGAAAGGGGAGAATGCACGCCCGTCACTACAGATTCTCTCCTTGGCATGGTCTCTCCAAAGGTGACCCCCGAGCAGCCGTGAGTCGAGGTAATTCAACTCTACCAAGAATTAAAAGCTCGGGCCAATCGCGGCCCAGATCGGCTACCAAGAATTGACCAATCACGACCCGTTTCGGCTACCAAGAATTGGCCAATGACGGCTCGCTCGGCTACCAAGAATTGACGAATCACGACTACCAAAACTCGGAAAGGGCGGGCCAGACTCTTGTCAGTTAATGTATTCTGCAAAAGCTTGTTCGAGTCGGCACACAGACAGACGCTTTGCTATTTGCGTGCGCCTTTTGAACTGTCTAAAAATGTTACTCACTAGTGTCGGTTTGTGCAGATATATTTACGTTCACCTACACATTGTTTGAATGATTTTTTTAAACATTCTTGGTTAAGTTTATTACATTTACTAAATATTTGTGCAACACGTGTAAAGACAGATATAATAATGTATAAATATAATAAACATTGAATTGTATAATCATAGTTTAATTTTACAGAGTGAGCTTTAAAAATAATAATATGAAGTGCTCTATAATTATAAAAATACAAATCATAGAGAAAATCAACTATGTGTACATATTTCCTAAAAAAGACCTTTGGGAAGTCTTTCTGGTATATAAAGACCAATAATTGTTAATTAATCACTGCAGTAAAAATTATATATATATACTGTGTATATATATGTACCTGTAAAAACAAGAGACTGGTATGCTTTTTTTTAATACTTAACACTAAATTACGTATGCTTATAAAGCAGTACTACGCCTTTAATACTCAGATGATTCTAATCATGCTGTAGAATAACATTATATATATATAAAAAATTAACTAAGTGGGGTGTATGCTTGTTTACTAGAACACATATAGTTATTTTGCGCTAAGTATATAAACATTTTCCTTTGCAATATTTCCAAATATTTATTTTTACCTACTTCAAATTAATTAAATGTCAGCATCAACTAGAATATTACTTCCCAAATGTTAGAAATACATACAAACACAAGGCTGTGCACTATTATTTATTCATTCTTATTGCGCTTTCATTTTTATTGTATCCCTCTTGATTATCTGTGCAGCCGTCTCAGACCATAGTAAAGGCGCTATATAAGGATGTGAAATGCATTATTATTTGTTATAATTACGATTCAATAGAATGGACAGGCAGTTTGTTTAAGTGTGATTTTTAACTATGCTTGTTGTTTGTGTGTTCCTTGACAAATCATTCACTAAACAGTTTTCTTTTATTTAAAAAAGAAAAATAAACAACTACATCTGCAATGTAGGATTCAAAGCACCGTTCGTTGAAGAGAAAGCTTTTTTTTTCCATTACGGCAATGTGCCTTGAGCGGGATTCGAACTCGGGTCCCCGCAATAATTTCTGGTAGATCATCTATCAAGAATTGCAGCTGTACTCCGTGCAGCCATGAGTCGAGGTAATTCTTGGTAGCGAGAACCAATCAGATCGCTTTCTGCTACCAAGATTCTACCAAGAATTGAAAGCTCGGGCCAATCGCAGCCCGTATCGGCTACCAAGAATTGGCGAATCACGACTCGTGTCGGCTACCAAAAACCGGAAAGGGCGGGCCAGCCTCCTGTCAATGAATGTATTCTGCAAAAGCTTGTTCGTGTTGGCAGACACACGCTTTGCGTTTCTTTTCGAACCTGCTACAAACGTTATTCATGTGTCTCGGTTTGTGAAGATAAATAACCTTAAGTAATAAATATATATATTTCATTTTGTCATAAAAATTTCATACATGTATTGATTATTGTTGTTTTACCATCGGCGCCCTGCCCGGGATTTATTCCTGCCTTGCGCTGACTGGGATTGGCTCCAGCAGACCCCCGTGACCCTGTAGTTAGGATATAACGGGTTGGAAAATGACTGACTGACTGATATACGATTACATACAGTATGTGTCTTGTTGTTTGTAATCTAGTACTCTAAATGAATTACGGACGGATTGATATATTTACATTCACATGCACAATTTTTGAGAGCTTGGTAAAGGTGCTATATAAGTAAGTGGAATGCATTATTATTTGTTATAATTATGATTCAATGGAATGGGCAGGCAGTTTGTTTTAAGTGCGATTTTTAACTATGCATGGTGTCCATGTGTTCTTTGACAAATCAATCTTTCATTAAACTTTTTTTAATCAAAATACAAAAAGAAACAACTACATCCGCAATGCGGGATTCAAAGCACCGTTCGTTAAAGAAAGTTTTTTAAAAAATTATTTTAGAGATATTTTCTTCCATTCTGCAATGAACCATTAGCGGGATTCGAACCCGAATCCATGAGGTAATTTCTGGTAGATTGTCTCTCAAAAATCGGAGCTATACCACGACATATTCGCGCAATCCTGAGACCCTGGGCACCCCTGTAGGGGTCACTCTCGAATTCATGAAGGGTTGAGGGGCTCAAGAAGGTGATCGGCTAGCCGAGCGGAGATGAGCCCGGCGTGTCCGAGTCGGTGCGGCTGTTTCTTCCGGTCTGAGCTCAGCTGTTGTCAGGCGGTTCACTGATTGGCCCATCTTGTGCAGCTGCGCAGATTTTCTACGGATCTACCAGCTTAGCTCCCAAAACGTCACGCAGCTTCGCTCGAAAAATGAAGTCAGCGCAAGCGCAAATGACGAAGAACCCGCGGGAAAAAAACGAGCGGGAAGCGCAGTGACGAGTCTTCTTTTATTTTTCGCGCTCACTGCTTGTGTTTGTTACTTGGGGTCTCCGTCGTGCAAGCACAACGTGTTGGGGCTGTTTGGTGATGATGGTTAATTACGCAGGGCAACACCGCCTCGCCACCACCAACCATGTAAAGGGGTTAGAAAACTGAAGGTGAAGTATAATTTAAGAAATTCTTACATGGTGCGTAGTACGGTGTTACCGTGAAACACACATACACACACGGCGTCATAAACCGAACGGGACCATCAGGCCCTCCGTTTAAATAACTCGCGCGGCGGAATGCTGGCCTGGCTCGGCCCTGACGGGAGGCTTCTAGAGAGTTCGCCGTCAGTCACGTGAACCCGCGCCGTTAATAAGCACAGCCATCCACTACGGTTTTAAATTCGGCTGCAAACGACCTCACCGCTCCAACGACCCCAGGTTCAGTTCCTGCGCCGGGGCCGTCCCGACTGCCGATGGGCTTTCTCCGGTCAGCTCTCGCATTCCACATTCGGCTCCCTCGAAGTAACCGAAGAGCACAACAGCAGCCCGCCGTGGACGGATGTAGACTGGCGCCCCCTGCAGGATCCATTCGGAGCTGCTGCCGCTGCTGCCGTTTGCGGCTGCGCATTCCTCCTTGGGATAAACATACGAAGGTACGGAGGCACAGCGCCTCATAGCACCGGTGACCTCAGTTCGTTCAGTTCCCGGCCAGGATGATTCGTTGATGACCACCATTGATTAAATGACGTAGTTAGTGCTGAGGGGATGTTCCTTAACCTGCTGATGTATTTTATTTAAGACTGAGGGGATGTGGGACTTGTTATTTGTTACTTGTATCTGTGTGTGTGTGACAAGAGTGTGACAAGAGTGTGACACACACACACACACACACACAGAGTTCATCATCTGGCTAAAGTTGTGACTTCCAGGTGACAAGCAGTAAATTTAAGACTGCACCTTTCTTTTTATCGGTTATTTATCACCATTTACCAAGCCCGCTGAATCCAGACCTGGAGGGGGCTGAAGCCCATCTAGCAAGCATAGGGCGCTGGGCTGAAACAACCTCCAGACAGGGTGCCAGTCCATCGCAGGGCAAACACACACACGGGCTAGTTTAGCATCACCAGTCCACCTAACCTGCACGTCTTTGGATAGCCAGCCAAAGGAGACCCACCTGGACACGGGGAGAACATGCAAACTCCACATGAGGACGCCGCAGTGACTCCTTACTGCAGGAGGGCAGTGCTGCCGTGCCACCCTTACTGTTCAATAGAATTGTGCAGAACTCACACGCTGACAGACCCCCGACTTGATGTACTTCGTAAACATTGCAGTTGATGAGCTCATCTGAATGATCCCAGGACAGCGGCGTGACTCAGGTGTATGGAAGCTCATTGGTGCCAAAGTTCAGTGTGCTTCATCGTGTAAAACTACACTGCAGTGCCATGCACATGCGCACACGGTGCCCTTCATTTTGGCTCAGTTTTCTCGTGTCATAATTTAAAGCACATCGCCCAGCTGAGTGAGTGCTTTTCAATACGGCACACAAACTTCATATTGCGTTTTATTTCCCTGTCCGCCCCCCCCACCCCCTATCGAAGTGGAGGGGTTTGCATGTCCCAATGATCCTAGGAGCTCTGTTGTCGGGGTCTTTATGTCCCTGGTAGGGTCACCCAAGGCAAACTGGTCCTAGGCAAGGGACGTGACAAAGAGCGGTTCAGAAAACCTCCTATGATGCATACAAACTTTGGACGGTGTTTTCCCTCGCCTGGACGCGGGTCACCGGGGCCCACTCTGGAGCCAGGCATGGAGATGGGGCTCGATGGCAAGGGCCTGCACCCATGGGGCTCGGCCAGGCACGACCGAAAAAGGCAATGTGGCTCCGCCTTCCCATGTAGGAGGGGCCAAGGAGGTTGGGTGCAGTGTGAATCGGGTGGTGGCCGAAGGTGCCCGTGTCTCCCGGCTGGCCTGGGAACGCCTCAGGATTCCCCTGGAAGAGCTTGTAGAAGTGGCCAGGGAGAGGGAAGTCTGGGCATCTCTGCTGAAGCTGCTGCCCCCGCGACCCGATCTTGGGTAAGCAGAAGAGGATGGATGGATGGATGGATTCATTCCCTGTCCGTAGATCACATGTTGTACCAAAAAGCAGCACACACGTATTGCATTTCGCTTAGTGGCTTCTCCAAGTGGCCCACCACCTGCCCGAGGAGCCACAAGGGTCCAGTGCATTATGGCCTGGGGGGGAGGTGGGGCAGTCTGATCCCCCGCTACCATAGCTGACTGACTCTGGGAATGTGACCCCTCTGGTGGAGAAGGAACCCGAGCTGCTGTGGGAGGTGGAGAGGTGCCATCTAGACAGTCAGGCTCACCTCAACGCACAGCATGACCTCTGGAACCAAAGTCCTGGAGCGGGCTTGGACTGCTGCACAGGTACTTATAGCCCCCCGGCCCGGTACGTGTATGTTGGAGTTTACCTGGTGGACAAGAAGGTCACCATCTTGTGATTTTGAGTCTAGGAAAGGCCGTTACTGTCGTCTGTGCTCATGTGCCAACAACTTGGTCAGAGTATTTGGCCTTCTCAGAGAACTGGGGGGGTTGTGCTGGAAGGTGGTCCAACTGGGGACTCAGACATTCTACTGGGAAATCTTAATACCCATGTGGGCAAATCTGTGGGACCGGGAGGACTGGCGTACCCGACCTGAACCCGAGTGGCGTGTTGCTGTTGGATGTCTCTGCTAGCTGCCATGTTTAAGAATAGCGGTGTTCATAAGGGCACATGGCACCCGAGGCTGCAGGTCATGCCATCACACCTGTGACCGTATGTCTTGCCTGAGTGAGCTGGCAGCTGACCACTAGCCGGCTGTTAGTTGAATCTGATGGGGGGTGTCAGACAGACCAGGCAGACACAAACATAAAGTTGAGGGTGTGCCAGAAAGGTTTTGGGGGTTTGTCCAGATCTTCAACTTGCACCTCCAACCAAAGCTGCGGCCATAAGGTCACTGGTGCTCGTCACGGTGGTAACCCCAAACCCAGTGGTGGACCCCAAAGATAAACTGAAGGAGGCGGCCTTTTGAGCTTCATTGTCACTGACGGGTGCCACCAGGCCAAGTGGAGGGCAGCGATGGCAGTTGGGTGTGGCCACGGAGAAGGACATTCAGTCAGCCTCAGAGTTGTTGAGCTGCCTTGGCTGATACGACTCTTCAGCACTGTGTGGAGTGGTGGTCCCCATCTTTTAAAACAGGGAACTGGAGGGTGTGGTGCAACTTTAGGGGATCCCACTCCTCAGCCTCTCTGTGACCGTCGATCTCAGGGTTCTGGGAAGGAGGATGCAGCTGCTGGTCGAGCCCCCGATTCAGGAGGGACAGTACACAGAACACCTTTTTACTGTCACTAGGACTCTGGGAGCTTCATGAGATTACGCCCAAGCAGTCTACGTGTGTTTTGTGGGCTTGGAAAAGGCAGCATCCCTGAGGAGGTTTGGGGGGTGTCCTGTTTGGGTGCTTCAGGAGTTTGGGGTACCAGGCCTGCTGTTGTCTGCTTTTTGGCAACCTACCACCCACCACAACGAAACCTTAGTTCGCATTGCCAGCAGGAAGTCAGACTTCTTCCCGGTGAATGTGGGACCCTGCCAGGATCACCCTTTGTCACCAATTCTGCCCCACAACCGTGGTCTGGATAAGTGGGTAAGGAAGACGGAGGGCTGAATGGATGTGGCACCTCAGTTTGTGTTAACAAAGACAGCATTTTCAGGTGCATGAAGAGTGCGACTCAAACCAGACCCAACCGGTAGGCGCCTTGTGTTGATGGCCACTTGGCTGATGACTTGCAGCTCTGATGTGGCCAAGTGACAATGTGGCGTATGCACAAGAGTTCTGCTGTGATGGACTGGCATGCCCACCATTGCTGGCTCCAGTCCCACAGCCCCCTGAAACAGAAACAGCAAGCGCACAGAACGTGTGAATGAATCAGACGAGTGTTAATTAAAGACACTCTTGTGCAAGCAGGTTCCATTTCTGTAGCCTGGGGGTTTACAAGGATTTGTGCGTCATGTACAGGGTCTGACCAACTATGGAAAGCATAGTCTGTAATGTCGCAGCTTAGGTTTCACCAAAACTTGAGTGGGCTCTACACAGGTAGTGCAAGTAGTGTGAGGGCAAGCAGGAGATGACTGGATGGCAGCAAAGACCACCGCAAGTGTAGGTGACATTATGAGTGACAGAGAGGGGACAGTGCAGGCAGTAAGCCATCGGAGCACAGCAGGCCAGCTCAATGCCACAAAACAAAGATCAAACATCTTCTTCATCAGCCCACGGGGTCCAGAGTGGCAGCCCAGGTCAGAAGTCCAGCCTGGGGTGGGGGCGGGGGTCTCACTTTTCACCAAAGCCTTTTGCCATGTCGTATTTTCGGTCAGGATGGTGCCATTCTTTATTCAGGGCTGTATTTTTAGGACAAATTATGAGTGAGTCCTGCACTCCCTTGGCTGACATGAGTGGTCTCAGGATGCTTTACTGTTGGCCTGGCACAGGACTGATGGTAGCACCGCTCACCTTTTCTTTTTTCCGGATGCCCCAAACATTCATAAAGGGGATTCATCCGAGACGATGACTTGACCCCAGCAGTCCAATCCCAGAATATCAGTCCCTGATGGCTTCTTTGCCGCCCTTCTCGACACCCACCAGGCCATCCTCCAAAAGTCTTCACCTCATTCCCACCAGCCTGCTGCCATTCATTCCTGTGCCAGCTCTGCCCTGGTGATGCCCACAGCTGAATCCACTTTAGGAGACGGTCGGTCCTGGCGCATGCTGGACTTTCTTGTTTGAAACACCAGCCTCCTTTTAAAGCGTCCAGTCTGCTATTGTATCTCAATCAGAGTGACCTCCAGCCTTGTCCCCATCGTCACTCTCACCCGTGTTCATGAGAGGATCACTGAAGTGACATCAGCAGGTCCTTTGGTGGCAGGGCTGACCTGCAGTGGTTTTTTTGGATGAAGTTCATTTTCATTGCTGAGAGGGCCTTTACAATTCATTGCCATTCATCTGATGCCTCGTCAGAACATTCTGGAGTCGATGCCGTCGTAGAACCTGAGGCAGTAAACTCTGTGAAACTTCAGATTTGTGTCATTCTCCACACTTTGGCCACGACTGTGTGTGTTGTTGTACTTGCAGGTGCTCAGTCATTGGCTGTCCGCCGTCACACACACAGAGCCCACCCTGACAACTAAAGATGTCTGGAGGGCCGAGTCGTGGACTCGCTGGGCATGTCGGACTGACTACGTGACTCCCCTTCACCGTAGCGGGTGGTCGACTGCCTCCGACTCGCTTATGTTTCCACAAAATGAAAGTCGCTAGAGAAGTGTGACAAAGGCCTTCAGCGGACACGTCGTCACGACCCGCCGTGATCTCAGCAGACACGAAATGAGCGCTCGCTTCCTGTCAGAGATCACAATATGGGGTGTCCTCCAAGAAGCTGCGATCCGTTGGCAAATTCTTTTCTGCCTGCCGTCACGATCCTCCTTCCAACATGTCAGTTTGGGGGCTGGCAGACCCCCCTGCTATCTTTAAAGCAAATCGAGGCACACAGGTGAGCCGCACGCAGGCCGCCGTGTCGCCCTTCCCTTCTGGCCGTGGGACTCGTCGTCAGATTCCAGTAAGAGCCTGGCCAATGGCCACATGGACAAACCGCATCGTCACGCCAAGCCCCTCACTGTGCGCTCAAACCAAGCACTCAAATCAACGGGATTAATGTTTTATTTTTTTTCTGAACAATTACAAACATCAAATAAAAAGGTCAACGAAATCAAAGTCGCCCGCGAACACCGTGGTGAGAATGAGGCGTCTTTATGGGCAAACGTGTTGACGGGGCCTGACGTCTCATTAACCAAGTTTCCCAGTCGGCGTTCAGTTCGTGGCCACTGGTGACAAAGCGTCACCTCATCTGGACAGGTGATGATGGCCACCGACATGGCCGACTCTGTCAAAGTGCCAGCGTTCGCTCAACTGTGGCCGCCTCGCATCGTTTGTTTTGCCGTACCTGCCTTCTCCGGCCCAACGGTGCGGATTTCACTTGGTCAGTCACCCTCTTTGGTGTCCACTCCTCCAAGGTGGTCGACGCCCCAGCCATTTCTTACTTAAACACACCCCTGAGTGACGCCACTCCATCGCTCGTTCATGTCTCCGCGTATCTCACACACACACACACACACACTCGGTCGTCCAGTTTCTGGCTGTCATACGAATGCTCAGGGCAGGTGACACCCGCGTTCCAGTTCAGTCCAGTTGAGAGTGCGTGAGTGTGGTGGTCCGATGCCCACCACAGCCAAGTGGTGGTCTGGAAAGGTCATGTGTTGTGTCAGGCCACTGGCCGGCCTCACGCACACATCTGGCTAATGGATCAGACGTCTTTTACACATTTTGTTGTTTTTACAAATGAATACATAAAGGCTGCAGCGTCTCGTCCATCCATACCTGTCTGCCAGTTCAGAAGCTGCCCAAACGTGCGAGGTGAGGTGTGGCACGCCAGAGCAACGCACTCCTTTGGATTCTGAGGTGCAAACCCAAGTCGCTCTTATCAGCGAAACCCCCCGACAGCCCGAGCACAGCCGAGTATCCTGGGGTCAGCCGCCGGACCTCCAGAACTTGTTCCCACCCCAGGCTCGCGCTTGGTCTTCATCATGGTGTTCAAGTACTGCGAGGTCCATTGGGTGACACACTTGTCACCTCCTGCAGTCTTAAGTTGCTCGGGACGGAGAGCCTCTCTCAGCTGTCGGGGGGGCTTGGCGCCTGAAGACCCGCTTCCTCTGCTTCTTCCCCTGCTGCCACCTCACGCCGTCAAAACCGAAAACTCGACAAGTGAGGCATAAAATGAGGAGTGCAGGCCGACAGGAAGGCTCCCTGGCACGCCGTCCCAGCCCACCCACATTCAGAACTGGTGCTGGTACACGTGGGAGGCTGGCGGCCCACCATCGATATGCTTCAGGTGACAAGCGTAGCACAGGAGGCGTCCGTGGAGTGGAAAACATCGGTGGCCTTCCTCGTCGTTGAGCTCCATGTTGCAGTCCTGAAAAGAAGACAAAGACACCTGAAATCAAACAAAGAAACGTCCTACATAACGGAGACCCACCCCACGTGCCCAGTTTGAAGAGAACGGGCCATTCAGCCCTCAAAATGACATCAAGTCGAGTTTAGAAAGGGAGAAAGGGACCCCCATCTCTACTTGCTAGTTTATTCCATGTGTTTGCTCTGTTAGAGTGGTCCGGATTTATCAAGAATTTACTGCCAATGAAGGGGATAACAAGAGAACAAACCTGGCAGACTTGACGAGCCAACGCACCGCCAGTGGAAATAAAAAGTGAAAATGGCAGGCTGTTACTGCGGTAAGGCAGGGAAGAAGATGGCAACCAGCGCAACGAGGGTAAAAACAAATCAGGAGCCGTTTGGGGGGCAAAAAAGAATCAAAAACGGGTTACGTGAGCAAGGACCCCTCACACGCCACAGTTACGGCCAGCAGAGTCCAACTCTGAGTTCAGGCCAACTAAAGATTTGATTTTCTGCTTATTGACATCCAGAACAAAAATAAAAACTAAGACGTCTCCAAAAGTTGTCTTTCAACCTCAGCATCTCGAGGACGCAACGTGACGAAGACGCGAGTTTAACTTCTAAAGAACGGGACTTGAAGGAGTAACAAAATGAGAGGCCGCACAATAATAATTACTGGCAAGTTTAAAATATTTAAGTGTTGAAAAAGGTTGAGATGTTTGGGACCTCCATATGACCTGCAAGTGCTAAACAGTAGGGAGTGTAACTCCCTGCAGCAGCCCCAGGTGGCACCACCGGACCCCAGCAGGGCTCCAGATTCCAGGTCCGGATGGGTACCGATATCCAGGACTGCTGCCATCTAAGTACACGGGCAAAGACAACAGGCAGAAATCAGAGATCTCCCCAGTCCTTCCACATTCTGGGTGTCCTGTCCAGGTATGGACCCCAAACCAGTTCCAGCTTCCTCTGGTCCTTCCATTATTTGATACCGGCTGGTTATGAGGGTTTCTTTCTGTCCAGCTGGGCAATTTCACATTTGTTCTGTCCTGGCTTCCCATCCAGGTAGTAAACCAACCCCATTCCTGGTCAGGATGCCTGTCCTTCTCCTACAATATAAACCGCGCACACACACACACACACACACACACGCTAGCTGTGCTTCCAACTACGATGGATTGAAATCTACAGTAAGTAATCAAGCTGACCTGAGCGTTAACATCTGCAGTGCACCATATAAGAAATGAACTTGTAATGCATGTGTCACCACAAACATTTGTAGTAATAGAAGACAATACATTTGTCATTTCAACAGATGGTACATCGGTTCAATTGCATTTGATACAGGACTCCCAGAAGTACCGTGTATACTCACGGGACTTGACTTTAACGTATAATTTCCGGTATTTTATAACGTTGGTCGTATAAGTCGAATGCGGAAAACTCAAACTATTGGTCTAAGAGATTACGATGTGCTAACGCCCACCCACCTGAGAGAGTAACCACGGGGCACACGGCCTTTTTCTTCTATGTATTGTGCCTACCTGACCACATGGTATTTAATACCCACACTATTCCGAAGAGACGTTTGCAGTGTTTTGTGTTTTTTGTATCCCACACCCTCATACACGTTTATCGTAAGAGCATCCTTTATCTACAATGGAGCTTTCGATAAGAAGTATGAAACTGGTAACAAAATTTGATGCGTCTGAGAAACTGGTGGGAGACTGGAGGAGGCAAGAAGATGTAAAACAAAAAAAATAAAATAAAATGAAGTGTCGTATTTTTGAACGGGCGTTTAAGTCGACTTTTTCCAACTTATATGTGAGTACATACGGTAGTTGTACTTTGGGATGCGCCATCTGTTGGATAAAAGAAACACAGCAAGCAGACAGACTGACAGACAGATACACAGACACTTGTACTTTTATTACGGTGGATTCACACACACACACAACAATGTCTAAATACAGGCAGCCAGTCATGGAGTCGGACGTACCCTGGCCCGTAAATCGCACACTCTGCCCGGCCTCGTTATTCACGACGTGCTCTTCACTGTGATTCACATCACAAGATTTGAAGCAAATCCTAACCTCCAGTTTTCTGCTCTGTGGTCTGATGGAGGGGTGGCACCAACTCAGAGGATGCCCACCGCCCAGATAAACTGATCAGGAAGGCCAGCGTCACACAGAGGGTCAGACCGGAGGATGGCACTAAAACTGGAGGCCCCCATGGCTAATGCTGCCCACTGCGTCCGCGACTGGCTGTTCTTTGGCTCGTTTCAGCACGCTGGGCTAGGGGGGTCTTCCCAGCATGTCTGCTTTTCTTGACGTTATTAAAGCCGGTGTTCGACTCTGGGCCGTGCACTTTAACCGCTTTGCACCCTTTTATTTTTTTTTTCCGTTGCTGCTGGAGCAAGAAGACGTTACCTTCCTCCATCAACCCACCTATCTGAGTGCCTAAGTGAACCTGGCAATGATGGGCTCCAGAACGTAGACACCATGTCTGCACATCACTGGGACAGCAAGAAGCCCACAGATGTGGAGATCTGCAGCCTTCCAGACCCCAGAGATCCTTTACCGTCATGGAGGAGGAGGAGGAGGAGACGATGGCGGCCGGGTTTCTTCACTTCTAACACGTGATCTCGTTTCACGATTGTGTCAAACTATCTTAACAGCACTCTGATTATTTCGGCTGCTGCTTGCTAACGATTCACGTAAAGTGGAACTGTCACACACAATGGGCTGAACCTGCCACCTTCTGCTGTCACCCACACACACCCAGGGGACGCCTTGACTACACAGCAGTTGTCTCCTTCTCACTTTGTACCCACAGAATGGAAGACAGACCACCAGAAGCCCTCTGATGTCACTTCCTCCTCTGTCTCAGAAGTCCCACCCCTTTTGCCTTGCCAGGTATTCAAGGAGGAAGAGGACTGGAGGTGGGCATTCAGCATCGAACCTGCGGCCGACGGAGGCAGAGCCCCAGCTTCTGAAGCGCCTGCTCCATAGGAGAACTTAACTTGGACCAAGAATGTCCAAACTCGATTTGTCACGTTGTTGTTTTGCGGCACTGTTTTTGTTTCCAACGTTAAATAGGGTGACCATGGTGGTCTCCAACCTTTCATTTTGTAAACCCAACAGAACAAAGTTAACGAAAAAGAAGAAATGAAGAGACTGAAGCTTAAGAATGGAAGGATATGAAAAAAACGAATGTCAGACATTGTGTTGTCTTTATGGCCGTGGAATACGAGAAGAAAACGTCGTCAGCCTAAATAAGGTGAACTCATGAATCGCATCTAACTGCTCTAAATGAACAAAGCAAAGGCGTTCACAAGTGACGCTGAAGAGCTGCTTCAATGACAGACACGTCCAACTCTGTCACCAGACGATGACTTCGATAACGAAGACGCACTAAATAATCCAAAAAGCACAACCGTCATGTGCGAGATGTGCAGCAAAAACCAGCCTGGTGATTCGTAGAGCCCTGTTGTTTTAGCAAAATGAGGTGTGAAGGACCCTAAAAAGAAGAGCAGGGGGCACTGAAAACCTGCAGTGCTACGGTGGGCTCCACACAACGTTCTCGTCCACTGTTCACTTTCAGCAACGCACGTTTGTGACTTGTTTGATATTTTTGGTGTGGCAGTGCAAGGCACATAGTGGCTGGCATCTCGGTGGGCAGGCCACCTCTCGGGGCCTTGTGTGTCCCCTCAGTATGCTGGATGGCAGCATCCCCCTGGTATGGCTCGTGTTTGGATACCCGCAGGGCCGCTGCCTTGTCGGAGGGGAGGGTCCACCTGACCTCAAGTGCTTCCTGTAATTGGTCCACCTTAAAGAGGTGAGGTGAGTCGGGAGAGGCAGTGGAGCAGAAGGAGGGGAGCTCAGGTGCCGTGGGCCTGTGAAACTCTACTTTAGTGTCAGAAGAATCGTTTATTTGAACCCGGCAGTGCTGTGGTGGGCTTGTGTCCGGCGTTTGGAGATTTGAGACGCCCCTTACAGGCTCACGTCTCTCCACACAGCATATTAACGAAGCCCCCAGCAGCCCCAGAACATTCAGTAGACGTCCCACACGACTCACCTCACAGTGGTAGCACTCCACGTGGAAGTCCTTGTCCATGGAGACGACACGGATGGTTTCATCTGACCCCTTTAGAAAACGAAAAGGAAAGGAAAGTTTAAAATTGAGAATATCTGGAGAAAAACAAATGCAGAGTTTGTAGGCAGAGTTCGTTCAGCCACTGAGCCTTTAAACGACATGGCGCCGTTCACCACACACACCGGCATAAACCAGACGAGCACAATGCAGCGTAATGAGATGACGTAAAGAACGGCGCCATGCGATACGAGAAAAGTGACAAGCAAACAACGTGAAGAAATCCCAAGTGCACGAAGGCGGCGAGGTCACACAGCGAGGCCCACGCCAGCACCGAGACCCCCTAGAAGCACAGCAAGGCAAAGGCGTGAATGAACAGACACACCACACAAACTCCTAACACATGCAGTTTAGAATTATTAAAAAACAAACACACAGCACTCAGGTGACGGTGACATTCTAAGATGGGGACAACGCCACTCACTGCACCGCTCAGCAGGGGCAAAGACTTCAGCGATCCTCCTCCCAACAAATGGACGCCATTTATTCTAAAGGAATCGAGACCGGACCCCCGACAGGATCCTTATGACCCCTTTCTAGCACCGTTGCTGTTAAGTGGGGGCAGCGGCCCCAACACTTTATTTTGTCCCATTAATACCGTTTTCACAAATCCCATATCAAATGGCACATATCCGTGACATATTCATTGCATTTGCCATTCCAACAGATGGCACGTCACAAACATTTATAGTAATAAAAGGCACTACAGCCTGCATGTCTCTGTTATATGCCATTTTGTATGGGATTCATAAAAGCAGCGATAATGTTTGTGATGCGCCATCTGTTAAAATGACAGATACACGGCATATTAAGTGGATTGGGGTGGTGAGCTTTGTAGATTGCCCTAATGTTGTAAAAATGTCTCAGTTATACACATACATTTGGTATGGGATTCGTAAAAGCAAAGTTAATGTTTTGTGATGTGCAATCTGTGTGAATGACAAATGCAACACATTTTATTAATACAGACGTTTGTGATGTGCCCTCTGTTGGAATGACAGAGACACAGCAACTGGACAGACACACAGACACAGATATCCGTTGACAAACGTCTGCGATGCACCATCTGTTGGAATGACAGACACTTGTGCTTTTCTTAAGGTGGATTACACTTATGTTATATTCTGAAGAACTTACATCAGAGGGTAGGATGGGTTGACCACACGCAGCACATTTTGGTGCAAGTACTCTGCAAAACAAAGAAAATATTCATGAAATGTAACGTTAAACGTTTTTAAATGATTGAACCTACTACTAATAAAAATAAGTTCAGCATTCCTGGATTCTCATTTTCTAAAACACTGCAGGACCCCCAGTTTATCGCCCAACTCTTTCCCGGTTCCAAGTTAAGGAGGCGACAGTCAGAAAGTGTGGACCGAGGCTGAAACTGAACTACCGTTGGGCTTTTCTTCTAAGCAGCAACTCCACGTTTGTCCAAAACTGGGCACGAGATACACAGAAACGACCAACGCGCCTGGCACAGCAGTGGTAGCTCCTCACGGACCTGAGCGCCTGTCCATCTGTTGCTACAACAAGAGGAGTGTTTTCTGTTGGAAAGAGCGATCCTCCACTTCCCAAAGGGCCCATTCAGTATGCGCTTGAAGAAGAGCAGACGTTTTTACAACTGCAGTGCAGGGCTGCCTCTCTCCGCTTGCTTTACGTTTGCTAACATTTTCCTGGCACAACCAACAATGGAAGGAGCTTCTCTGTAGTCTGTAACAAAAACCCACCAGGGCCACTCAGACCCTCCGGTCAGTGCGGTGCTAAATGTTGGCTATGTGACCGCAGTCCGACACTTCTGTTTGATTTAGAAAGTCTTATTCATTTACTCCAAAGCGGCCCACTGGTGTCCTGTGAATGAAGACGTCACGGTGACTTACTCCCCAAAACCAGGTCCTCTCCATTGAATCGTTTTCTAGACGACTTGAAATCTTCACTCCCTCCGATTCAAGTGGCACGTCACTGCCAGGACCGCTCATGAATCGTCTGCTGGGCACCTCTGGAAGTGTCCCCCATGTCACACGGCGGGTGCATTGTAGGCAGCAGTGAAGATTAAAGACCCTCGCAGTGCGTCTCTGCCTCTGGTGTACGTATTTCATAAGCTTTACACTCACATACAGTAGATAGCCACCTTATGAAATATTACTCTTTTATATACCGATGATTAATTATTGTTACTGTGTCACAAAGGCCACTTTTCTTTATTATTGTGTACTGCTTGCCTTTGACATGCAGGGGGAGCCTAATGGGCGGGGCCTCGAGTTATGATGCGTTACGCTTAAGCAATCCAAACGGAACGAAGATCACGGTAATCGTGGATAAACATGCGGACCAGTGAGGCCTGGCGCTCTTTTTGACTTATTGGTGAATGACCCGGACGACCCTGAGATCATTTCCAGCAAGAAGTTGGCAGCCTGTCACACGTCAGCTCGCAGCCTGGCACAAATGGAGTTGCTCATTGGCCATCGGGTCATTTCAAAGGGACTATGGCCACCTTGTTCCCTGGGCCTGTCTTCTCTGGATCTCTTCCACTGGGGGGCGCTGAAAGGAAAAGTGTACAAGAATAAGCCTCGTCCATGGGGACAATTACAGTGAAACACTGAACAGGAAATCACTGCCTTCACCCCCACAAGGCTTGCGGATGGATGCCTTTGCCAATCTGGAGCGCCGTGTCGATGTGTGTTTGTGAGAAGATGCCGACCGTTTCCGACACTGAATGCGATTGGATCGTTTACACATCTATTTCATTTCTATTGCTTTATTATAATTTGAGTAACGCATCATAGCTCATAGCCCCGCCCACGGGAAGCACCCTGTTGAAATACAGAGGTTGCAGGTTCTTGGACTCTACAAGTAGAAAGGCTGACCCAGTCATTTGCTTTCCAGAGACTCTTCTAGAAAAGGTAGATAGAGTGAAAGGCGCTATATAATAGATAGATAGATAGATACTTTATTAATCCAAAGGGGAAATTCACAGCAGCAGCATACTGATAAAAAAAAACAATATTAAATTAAAGAGGTATAACAATGAAGGTATAACAGACAGACAATAACTTTGTATAATGTTAAGGTGAGGCAGAACTCCCAGTGAGACCCTGATTGGTTTATTATGCCATAAAGTGTTACCCCAATCACGCTGGAGCACCGCAGCTGGTGGGGACCTTTGGAATGGCTGCCCCCTGTAGCCTCACACTACAGCGTCTGGAGAAGACCACAGCCGGAGCATCAAGGGCCCCTCAGATTGGGTCTTTCAACAGGATCTGGGCTGGTAACTCAGAAGTTTCCGGTTCGAGTCCTGGCAGTGACAGAAGGGGTGCTGCTCCACTGGGCCCTTAACCTGAAATTGCTCCACGGGGCTCTCGTTGTACAAACGGCTGACCATACGGCTCTGACCCCATAACGAGAAATGACAACTTCCTAATATGAGAAATAGTTAATATAGGATTAAAAAGATCAAAAAGCCTGGAGATTTGTATGCCCGCTGGAAGATTCTTTAACAAAAGGTCAGCGTGAATGGATTATTTGTGTCATGACTGGCATGTGCAGCTCTTGGTTTTGTGGCTGCTAAGGTGGCACTGTAAGTGGAATGGCCTTGCCATAGCGCCCATCCCAGCACTTGACTGGGTCCTCTCATGCCGCCGATGTCTCCTGCTTGGCACACACATATAGATAGAGGTGTGCACAGCTCAGCGTCTGGGGTACGGTCTGTGAAATCGGACGTTAGGCGAACCCCACGTTATTATACAGAGACAGCTCTGTGGGATACTGCCGTGTATCCGTCTCAACTAAATGCCGAGAGGAGATAACGCTACAACGCGCCAGAGACGCGCACGGCGCCAGACTGTTACACGTGAAACTTTATATTGAGGTAGAGAGAGTTCACATTAAAATAACGAGACAAAGGGCAGCACAGTAGCGGCAGTGCAGTCGCTTTGTATACAAGAGACACGAGAGACGCGTGCTACGTGCGGTGGGCCAGCTCGCCAGTCGACATTTCAGGACTCTTATCATAACCTTATGGGGCATCAGACACAAATACAGTCAAACGGATGTTACGCAGCCCCCAGTCGTACCATTCAGCGTTACTGGGACCATCGGCTTTACCAGCATCGCTGGGCATAAAGTGGAAAACAACCCTGTAGATGGTGGCACCAGGCAATGACAGGGCCCAATCCGCAAGCACCTACGTTCACACTGGGCCAATTGAAAGTCGCCTAAATTCACCAAATCAGAAAAATGTGATTACTCCGAAGAAAAAGCAGACAGGCCTGGGGAGGACATTAAAAGTACAAAGAGACAAACGGGCAGGCGTGGCTTTCAGACCCAAAATATGAACATGCAAGTTAAACAAAAGACATGGATGGACAGACAGGCAGACAGACAGACAGACACTTGCTGATCTCTCAGCACAGAACACGACATCACACGTGCAGGGTGCACAGCTGCTTTATATAGCGCCTTTCACAGACTCACAAGTGTAAATGTGTCCATCATAACAGCTCATGGCGGCGTACCGAAGACCCCCGGCACACCGTGGTGAGACGCACCAGCGGGCAGGACAGTGAGGGGCAGCAGCTGCGTAGTCTGACAGTGACATTAACAGAGGGGGCTTCACGGGTTCAGCCACACATAAGTAAGACACGGCGGTTTGGGGTCTGCACCCTCAGTAGGACACATGCAGACACCGACCAAATGTCCTCGAGTTCCTTACTCACTTGTGGTAATCTCGGACGCAGTAGATCTTGTTTTCAGTGTCCACCGTGAACGGCACGCCATCCAAGCACTCGTTGCAGATCACGCAGCGGAAGCAGCCTGGGTGGTAGGACTTTCCTAAGGCCTGCAGAATCTAAAATAACAAAGAAAGAAAACAGTCACACCACAGGTCACAGGGAACGGGCGCGCTACTCGGGTGGGCTCGGGCCTTATGACTGCTTCAATGACTCACCCGGGTGCCATTTTGGAATACAAACGGTGTGCACTTATGGAGCAACGGAATAATCAACAGGACGAGGAACAAGCAGAACATCCGCTGAATCCTTCTGGCACACGGAGAGACTACGGTGGCAGGGAGAAGTTTGTGAGCCCTTTGGAAAGTTCTGGCCTTCTGCTCTAACTGATCTGTTGAAGCAGGCTGACACAACAGGGACCCCCTGAGCCCCAATTTAGGCACTCGGAGACTTCAGGACAGACAGCAGAATGGCGATGAGCCCCCAGCAATGGGCACCTGTTACTTTAATTCCAGTTCTTATGACACAAGTCCTTATTCATCCTCTTCCATTGTTCTAGTCCACCGCTAATTCGTAGTTAAGGGGGTGTCAGACCCCACTCTGTTTCACGAGGACTATTCTTACCTGCTACTATAACTGACAGCTCACGCTCGCCCTCTAAGCCCGTCTTTCTTCGGCTCTCCTGCACGTCTAACCTTTGGCTTAATAAACTATTGGTGGTCTCAAACTCATACAGAATAAATAAAAATATGTAGGCCTCAGTCTTTCTAATCCTAACTCTTACATCTGAATGCTTAGTAAAACATTGTGTCGACTTTTCTCATGCGCTTACGATACTTTTCTAATACCTTCACTGTAGAGATTTCCAATTTTAGGAAAACACTTTTCTATAATCTTCATCTCAGCCACACAGGACTCTTAAACCAACAACACACACAATTCTAACCCTTCACGTCTTTATTGAACACACATATCAAACATTCAGAGCGTGCTGCGAAAAAGTAAGGGCACCCCTGGATTTAATAACTGGCCAAACTTCCATTGGTAGCAGTAACCCCGAACAAGACGAGGACTTGGGGGCCATTCTTTGGGAAGCTCAGCCACCTTCTTAGGATGTCTGCTGTGGGGGTTAAGGGCTGGCGGGATTTTCTATTTTTCAGGTTCTGCTGTAGTAGACGTACCCTGATGTTTAGGGGTCCTTGTCCTGATGCTTCACCCAACATCTAATGAGCTTCAGCAGGTGAACAGCCACCCTGACGTTACCCCATAAAACATATTGACACACTTAAAAATTCATTTTCTCTTCATCAATGGCAGGCTGTCCAGGCTCGATTCAGGATAAGAAAACTTTATTAATCCCGCGGGACATTGTCTCAGCAAAGCACCCCAAATCACGTGACTTCACCACCGGGACGAGAGCGTCACACGGACTGTAAAAACAGTGCTAAAAGCGTTAGGCCCGAGTTTCACTCAGCCAATGATATCGACGTGTCTTGTGTAAGACCCGAGGTTACTCAGGCTGTAAAGTGGCAACAGCGTTAGTGCCAAGCGTTACTCAGGCAACAGTATGGGCACGTCCTGCGTAAGCATCACCCTCATTATCTGGGCAACGGTGCAGACACGTCTTCTCAGAAGAAACGCCTCTCCTCAGTCCAAAAATGACACTCGTGTCACTGACAACATGCTGTTCACATTATTATTATGCTTTCTACACTTCTGACTTTGTACTTTTAGTGTTTTGCAAGTTTCACAGTAGAATGATGAGATTTACTGCGGTGAGCTGGCGCCCTGCCCGGGGTTTGTCTCCTGCCTTGCACCCTGTGTTGGCAAGGATTGGCTCCAGCAGACCCCCGTGACCCTGTAATTAGGATATAGTGGGTTGGATAATGGATGGATGGATGAGGAGATTTAATAAAAATGTAATTTTTCAAGCCAAAAAATGCAACACTTTTTTTTGAGAAAAACTGTAATGCTAAGGAGGTTAATAATAATAATAATTCTTTACATTTATGTGGTGCTTTTCTAAGAGCTTTACATAGTGAGTGTGGAGCCACTTCGGCCACCACCTGGGTGCTGTGACAGCAGCCATTTTTGAGCCTGGGACGCTCAGCACTCGAGCTGTTAGGTGGTGAAGGGGCGAGGGAGGCAGACAGTCAGGTGGCCATTCTCCCCAATGGCGCTGTGGTGTTTAGCAAACTTCAGGCAAGCAGTGATGGCTTCCTCCTTGGTGACCCACCATGGATCAAGCAGACGCTCAGAAGTGATCCCTTCCAGCTTTTGTGGGTTTCTTTCTGACCTCACCAAGCGTTCTGTGTTGAGCTTTCCAAGTTGTCTTCTCGCCAGAGTGTTAAGTCTCCTCCATTTATTCACAGCCTGTCTGAACTCCCTGAAGTGACTCGGTGTCCCTCCATGGCTTTATGCACATCAACATCTCTTATCGTTGATCCTTTGAGGCCTCGTTTTGCTTCTCTTTCATTGGTCAAAGTAGCTGTAAGCCACACCTCCAATCTCGTCTCATTGGCCAGATTCCAGTTGCCTTTGTTGAAGTCATCAGCCTTTGGGGTTGGCAGACGTTTTCCAGCCTACGCCCGAGTGTCTGAATGACGTATTCAATACGTACGAGAACAGTGCGATGATTGGAGCGTTACTAGTTAGTTAAAACTTGTTGTAACTTAGATGAAGATCTCACCGTCTTTTAAGACCCGCTTACACATAAGTGCAGTGATTGCCACAGGGGTCACGACCATTTTTCTTGCCGCTGTTATTTCGCATTGCCTCCTTTATGGTAGACACCATCTCAAGGTACTTGACTCTTACTGAATGAATTTGACAAACAGCTCAAAACTCAGCTCCTCACGATGGGAGCGCAGTAAGCACATCACATCACAGCTCAGCTCGCGTACGGAGGTGCAGACGCTCAACGCGGACTCCTGCCACTCAGCTACGGATTCGTCAAAGTCTGTGCTCAGAGTTGTAAAAGGACTTGGAATCCGTGTGCTGTTTTAGCCAATCAGCATCCTGCAATTCGATTTAATGAACGGGTCATACACTGAATGTATGAGGACTTGCTGGGCTACAAACAAGGCCACCGTGAATGTCTGCCCAAAGATTTAATGGCGACGATGACGTTGTGTTCAGGGAGCCTCGGCCATCACCTTCAGCTGCTTTGTACTCGTCCTTCCTGCTTTTGTGTGTCCCTCCCTCGCTCCCTGTAGTTTATTTTAGTAGCAAAGGTGACATTTCACCTCCTTTGTACTTCCTTGAGTGCTTTTCTAGGTGTGGAAGTCAGCCTTATGATGCCCTAAAGTGAAGGGACAAGGACACAAACGGACTGACAGGTGGGACACATTTGGGGGAAATGACAAACCTCAAACTTGTGCTTCATCTTTCAGTTCTTCACTCGCAGACCCAACAACTTACTTACCATGTCCATTATCAGGTGTCCACAGACGTTGCATTTGTCGGCAGACTGCTGAAATCCGGAATACTGAAGGCAAACAAAGAAAAGAAAGAAAAGCGTCAACTTAAATAGAAGATTAAAAGACACACACACACACACACACACACGTCTCAAAGCCAAGGATCAGCGCCCCCTGCAGTTTTTACACACTCCGTAGTTTCTTTTTGCTGTTTTCCCTCATCAGGCAGCACTCAACATCCCAGAATGACAAAGGAGTGTAAACATCTTTCCACATTTATTCCAAATTAAACAAAAGCTGAGCTGTCCCATTGACACACATATCGAGACCCCTTCCCTCAGCACTTTTGATGAAGCCCCTCTGGCAGAGATTCCAACTTGGAGTCTTCTTGGTCTGACATGACAAGCTCTGCACACCTGGATTTGGAGATTTCCGGCCATTCTTCTCCACAGCTCTTATCAAACTCCGTCAGGTTGAACGGAGGCCATCGGTGGACAGCTGAGTCGGGTTCAAGTCCAGGCTCTGGTTGGACCAATCAAGAACATTCCCAGAATTGTCCATAAGCCGCTCCTGTGTTGTCTTTGCTTTCTCCTGTTGTACGGTGAACCATCGGCCCAGTCGGAAGTCCTGGACACTCCAGGAGGCTTTTCATTAAGGGTCTCTCTCTCTCTCTCTCTGTGCTTTGCTTTAATCAGCTTTCCCTCAACCCTCACTGAACTCCCAGTCCCTGATTTTGCCACCACATTACTCACCATTAAGAGTCGGATTGTACGGGTGATGAGCGGTGCTTGGTGTCCTCCAGATCTGACGCTCAGAACACTTCAATTTTGGTTTCATCAGAGCAGTGAGTCCGGATTCTCATAGCCTGACAGTCTTTAGGGAGCCGCTTTGCAAATCCCAAGGTGCTTTCTTGTGTCTTTTATTAAGGTGAGACTTCCATCTGGCCACTCGGCCATAAAGCCCTGATCGGTGGAGTGTTGCAATGACGGCTGTACTTGTGGAATTTTCTCCCATCTTCACAGAGGCTCTGTGGAGCTCATCAAGAGTGACCATCTGCTTTTTGGTCAACTCTCTTACCAAGAAGGCCTTTGTCTTCTAATCACTCAGCCTGGGTGGTTGGACGGCCCTACCAAGAGTCCAGGTTGCCCCAAACGTCTCCCATTTAAGAATTACGGAGGCCACTGTGCTCTTGGCAGCCATCAATATTGCAGACTTGACCCAATCTGCCTCTGACCTGATGGCTCGGTTTTTGCTCAGCTAGCTGTGGGTGGGGCCTTCTGTAGAGAGGTGTGGCCTTTCTAAATCAGGCCATTCAGCTGAACTGACCACAGGTGGACGCCACACATCGCAGTGATGACCCACAGAAGGGATGGCGCACAGCCAGGCTTCAAGGGTCACAGCAAAGGATCGGAATACCCACGTCAATGGGATTTCAATTTTTTAATAATTTACAAAAACACCTAAGATGGTGTTTCCATTTTGTCATTCTGGGGTACTGAGGGTTACTTTCGAACGATTTTAGCAGCAAGTTTGAGCATAACAGAATGTGTAAAAGTGAGGTGGTCCGGACACTTTCTGGGGGTGCCATGTCTGAAGACTTGTGAGGTTTTACTAGTAGAGCAGCACTTCATTTTGAAACACCGGACGACTCCTTCACAGTCGCTGATCCACAACTCTGCACATGCACTCTGACATCACTAAACACCTCAAAGCGGTGAGGTGAGGTGAGCCATGCGGGTCACGTAGAAGTGTCGCCCGCCGTTTACTGCCCGTCAGAGGCTGGCGTTTCCAGTAGGCACATCGGTCAACCCGTTACCTTAGCTACTGGAGTCGGCCACAAGACGCTTTTCCAGGTGAATCCACGTCCTACTCTGCCAAGAATTTTATGTCTTTGTGAATTTGAAAATGTCACTCGCTGGGGTCACCTGGACCAGAGCCAACTGTACAGTCTGAGCTGCAATTTAGGGTCAGGCACGCATGTCTTCTTTTATGACGGTTTGTGAGTAAAATGCACAAAGCGTTAAAGAAAAGACACAAATATACCGTTTATAACACCAAATCTGGCTGGTAAACACAATCACTTACACTTACGCTCTTCATTCTTTCTTGCAAACGTGTATGAAATAAGCAAGCAGACTGTGAGTGCCATGCATAGTGAGCGCCTTTTCATAGCAGAGGAGCTGCCAGCCAATGAAAACCCGCCGCCATTGCCGTGTAACAGCAAATCAAAAACCCACGTTGAGCTTAAAAACCAAAAAAACAAACTAAAGCAGCAGGAAGCGGCTTCACCTTCACAAACACAGCGAGCTTTGGCCACAAGCCGGCTTGGCTGGAGGGGCTGGAAGTTGGATTGCTCGATTTCCTTGCACGCTTTAACTACAGCTGCCTGTTTTATTAATCTAACAAGCATCAAACTGTAGGCGGAGCGGCCATTCATTAGGTACGCCGGCCCTGTGAATTGGAAGGACTGCTTAGTCACTACGAACTCGTGTGCAAATCAGAGGAAGACCATGCAAGACAAGTGAAGATTTAAGTGACTCTGACAGCAGGCCACCAACATCAGCCACGTCACGGTTTCCACACAATGTGGTATCGAGAACATAAAGTCATCCAGGCCTCAGCGTCCCTAGACAGAGCGCTAACGGAGAAGAAGGCCGACACAGCTTGTGCATGACGACTACAATATGAACGCTCACATCACCAAATCCAGCAACTCCAGGAATTCTGGCCTCTCTTTAACTCTTTAACGTCTGTTGCTGTGTGCTGTGGCTGTTGTTGGCGCAAGTGCGGCATCACAGCACGTGGGCACTAATGGTGGTCCCAGTGTGACGTAATATGGTTTGTACCTCTGGTCATCGTAAGTGGTGGTCCTCCCGGGTGAACGCTGCTGTAGGCGCATCAGCAACACAATCAGCAGGGGACCATCAAATGATGCTGGCACCTCACTTTTGTTGTTGATATCCATCTCCAGATCACTTGCATCAAACTCGGAGTCTGACAAGTAACAAAATTACGTATAACGTCCATGGAGTATTTTGCTTTGCACATTCGCTTTGGACCCTCGCCTGAAGTCGATGCCATTTTAGAGGCTGTTTGCTACTCATGCACGTGTAGCTAATCGAGGTTAAATCAGCAAAGCCATGTAACTTCCTTCTAGCAAAGAGAGTCAAACTAAAATGTAAGGGCGAGTTTTGTCGTAGTCTGCAGCTGATTACCGTCCTCTACCCTTCAATTTTGACAAACGTTGATTAACAGCAACACACACAGAACCCCATGAGTCCAGGCACCCAGATTGGCTGTACTGTGAAGATGCCGTGTCACAGGATATCCGAACGTCACATGCCCTCGTCACTGATTGGACCTTTACTGTGCTAATGTCACGGTGCTTACACACAAACATCTCGCTCCAGGAGTACTGTGGCAGGCGGGCAGGGTGGCATAGTGGGCTTTGGACTTCGAACCCCACTGCTGACACTGTGTGACCCTGAGGACGTCACGTCACCTGCCTGTGAGAACCAACTGTATCTCAAATGTTGTAAGTCGCCTTGGAGAAAGTTAAATAATACGTAATAATAATACTGTCCACTCTCTCGTGACAAGCACAGGTTATTTAGCCCCAAAAGTTCCTCCATTCCATCTATTCATCGAGATCAGGGGTCTCAAACGCCGGTCCTGGAGGGCTGCAGGTTTTCCCTTTTCTTAATCAGTGACCTGATTTTGCTGCTAATTCACTTCTTTTGAATTCATTTTCCTTGACGTGCTTTTGAAGACTCGGACCCCTCAGTTGTTTCTTTCTCCCTAAATAATCACGAGATACAAAATGAGCCAAAACAGGACCCTCATACAGTATCTGAAAATAAAAAGGGTGGTCTCGGGAATGCTGATCTGCCAAAACATTTTAACAGAAAAGAGAAAATCAACAATTACAGAAATGTCTGCTATGGCACAACGAGAGCCGCAACAAGCCACGGAATTAAAGAACGAGTTTAATTAACAACGAGACTCGGCGCCTCATTAAGCAGCTGGTTGGAGTCTGAGGCCCTGACTTAGGTGGTCTTCTGTTGGTCACTCACCTCACATTTCATTTCTGTTTAAGGAAAAAAATGTCGTGAGGCACAATGAGACAGGGGGGTGTTGTTTCTTGCGATGGGTCGCCACGGGCACCTTAGGGAAACATCTTTACTCCGCTACAATCCGCGTCTGCCACTCTCCAAGAGGGCCTCACCCCTGGGGGTAACGGTTACCAGCGACTCTCCAAGGGGGGGTTGAAGGATTAAGTCCCCTCCTCCCCAACGACTACTGGTGGCGACTCTCCGAGGGGAAACATGACCCATATGGGAGTGACAATCGGTGGCACGTCTGCGTTTCAAAGACACATAAAAGACAGGCAGCATTGGGTCACAAGAATAAAGAAGTGGGAGAAATCTAAAGTAATAATCAAGCCAAGAACTGAAGGCCTCTCACATCCTGCTCTCCACCACACTATCTGCTAGTCGATTCCACGCGTCTACATGACCTTTCACTGCGTCCCTTAGAAGACGCGGGCGGCTCTTACGTCGATCAGAGGAGGCGGAAGACGACTCCCGGTAGGAATGTGTCGAAAGTTCATCAGAGAAGGGCCTTCTCAACAAGTGACTTTCCGTCTGATGACAGATGGCGTTTCCATCTTTGTTTCTATATCATCTCAAACTTTATTATTGTATCGTGGACACAGACGGCTTTTCGTTTATGTAAGATTGTAACGTTGTCACTTTTTTTTTGTAGTTCATTGATAATAATTTGCAACGCGACTAAAAATCTGAATTACTGATGGATCATCAGCCTCACCAAATGTATTTTTTTAGCTAATAACGCAAGTACCGTTGATAGTTCACTCGACTGCAGATGGCGTATTAGCGGAACCGTAACTTGATCCCGTATTTTGTAACGACGCTGGGAATGACTGCAGGAGGATTAGTATCGTTATTTTAGTTTACTGTTATAAAATCATTCGTAAGGAATCTAATTTGGTGACTTCATAATTTCATAAAAACAAAAAATCAACAGACAGTAAACATACAGCACAAGGAAAATGGTAACCGTCAAATACGCTGAATTCAACGCTGGGTCAGGCGAGGACCCTCGGGGTCAATCATCGGCCAGCTTGTTTGTAAATGTACTGCCATGCAATCGGAGGGTCACCAGGTATAGAAAACATGGTAATGTTTAAGAGTGAGTCCATAGCTGAAGGGGCACACATGGTGCCCACCACTCTTTCTAGCCGCTTTGCCGCCCTGGCAGACAGAGAGTGCTGAAGAGCAAAGTGAAGTTCAAGTGTTACTGTCGTGTGTGCTCAGTATGACGAGATTAATACAGATTTAGTAACAGAGTGACGACAGAACCGCAGACAATGAATAAACCATCAGATGAGAAGATTTCAGAATGCCACGTCATGAAGTGAGTGGTCTTAGAAGTGGAGGGTTAAAGCAGACCCTGAATACACTGAGGGTGGCTCTGAAGGGAGGCCATGTTGGGCGGCGTTAGCCTTTATTAATACTAATTGTGTTTCTAACAAAGCCTGTGTGACGTGTTCTGAGCTCCTGTAATATTCAGAGCCAACTTCACCAGCCGCGGTAGAGCTTGGTGGCCCTGAGCTGAGCAGGTGCCATCCTGGGACGTTATGGATTCCACTGTACACCTATAGTGGACGTTACTGAGCACATATGGAGACGTTTGAGCTTTCCTCAGGCGACTACTGGTCATCAACGATGGCGACTGTAAGAAATGTAAAGCTTCTGATCCTTTCCACTCACCCCACTGATGGAGATGGCAGCGTGCTGTAGCTCCTGTTTCCTCACCTCACGTCCCTTGCTTATGGAGACCTTAATAAGTGACAGTGGCCCCACACTGGGTCTGAAGGCAAAGCTTTCTCACCTCTCCTTTGTTAAGAGTCGCCAAGCCACATACCGAGTTCCTACACGATTTGGACAACGGACCTGAAAACTGGAGACATCCCCTCCTTTGACACTGCAGACGTCTTTAACCGTTTCAGATTTGAGGGATGAACGCTGATGTGTGGACCTTCCATATCAGACTGCTGGAAAGGGTGCCACGCAGAGACCCCGCACTACCACCCCACACAGCTGAGATGGAGCGTAGGCCGTACTTACGTCCAGCGCCCACGTGTCTGTTCTCTTGGCGGTTTATTCATGTTACTCCACGTGACGAGTTTTGTTCACTCACTTCTATGAGCAGGCTCGCCATAATGTGTGCGTCAACGGCAAATCAGCCATCTCACCCTCACATGAAACGCAGTCACCACTGGACAACGAATAAAAAAGATTCATGTCAAGACACAACCCTGTGGGGCGTCCACATTCGAGGTGAGAGGCTCACGGCAGGACAACTAACTCAGTTTTATGCAGCGACCTCTCCGGCCATCAGAACCGAGACCTGCCAAGCATCTGTGGCACGACTCACAAAATCTACTTGTGGTTGAGATCAACGGGCCCATTAAAGTCAAAGGGACTCGGCCCACTTGGGCCGCATTTCGATAAATCCGGTGCGCCGTTGCCCTGATAAATTCTAACTGCGTGTCGGCATGCAAACTAAAAGGCTCTTCTTTTTCCAAATAATGAAACCTCACTTTGTACTTCTCCAAGTGCAAAGGGTCACCTCCGTCGTGGAAATTGTCTCAGCAGGACTTGGACATCAGCACATGACACACACGACACACACACACACACACACAGTCGCAGGCACAAACGTCACTGAATGTCACTGAATGTGACAGAAGAGCCGCTGCTTCTCACCAGGAAATCCTCTTCACAGAATACTTTGCCACATACGTAGTAGAAGGCTCGGCCTCGAAGTCGTCTGCCTGGGAAAGACAAAGAAAACAAATATTAGCCGACCAGCAGCAGGCCGGAAACGCAGCGAGTGAAGAGGCCATTTAATGGCAGCCAAGCCCCAAGCCGCACTCACACCCCGCAGTCTTAGTCGAGTTTTATTTTCTATTTAAACGGCTCACTTAAAAACAACTTGACAAGAAAATCTGCACTTTTCATACTTCAACTTGTGTCATTTTTGATTTGAACGTTCATTGAATTTTGCTTCTGCTCCAAAGAACAGAGTCCGACCTCAAAAAAGATGAGACAAAAGCTTCACATTGTCTTCTGAGAAGACATTTTAATGAGGGAGCAAATCATAAAGAGAGGACACAAAGTGAGCACAAGCCACTGAAATAGAATCGTTCTGCGCACGGCCTCCAGCTGTCCCACCCTGGATAAAAATAAATAGTGCAGCAGTGCCAGAGTCGGGTTTGATTTAAATGGACGCTTCATCATCATGGGATTCCATTCATACAGAGGGGGGACGCGCCTCACGTGGCGGCCACTTGGCAATGAATGCGCTTCAGTGTCCTGACAGACAGCGATAAACACGCCGATGTGGGGACTTCGGGCCTGGCTGGCGTGTGACCTGCTGGCTAGTGAGGTCACCGGTTCAAATTCCAGCCCTGGCTTGCTGCATGTGACCGACGTGCCCTTTTGGTGCTCACGTTGTATGTGTGTGTGTCACCCGGCAATGGCGACTCTTTGAACTTAAAGTTACACAAAGAAAACCTGACTGTTTGTGTTGTCTCCAGAGATACCGGCCAGGCCTCTGTGGGAAAACCTGTGCTGACCAAAAGGACCCGTCCCTCCTTCCTTTCTTTCTCTTTCATCTATCTATCCATCTTTTTATCGTTCTTTAGATCCTTATGTTTGGAAAAATAAAGCGCAAGCCAGACATATACAGAATGAATTCCATCCATCCATCCATTATCCAACCTGCTATATCCTAATCACAGGGGCACGGGGGTCTGCTGAAGCCAATCCCAGCCAACACAGGGCGCAAGGCAGGAAACAAACCCCGGGCAGGCCGCCAGCCCACCGCAGCAGAACTAATTGTGGGAGATGAAATTTAATGTCAGTAAATGTTAAAGTGTGACACAGAGGAAGTAAAAATGTGAGGTTTGAATACACAATGGGGGTCTGAAAATCAAGAGTCCACCTTATGAGAAGGATTTAGGAGTCGTGGTGGACTTTAAGCTATCGACTGTCAGACAGTGTTGAGAAGTCATTAAGAACTGACTGTCAGGTTATATAGCGCCTTGATGTGTGGAGTACAAGTCACAGGAGGGTCTGCTCAGCCTTTATAACACGATGGTGAGGCCTCAGCTGGAGTCCTGAGTGCAGTTTTGGACCCACCAGACAGAGCAGCACAAGAGAAGGTCCAGAGAAGAGCGACCAGGCTGATTACGGGGGGCTACAGGGGACGAGTTAGGAGTGAAGATTAAAAGAGCTGAGCCTTTACAGGAGATGAAGAGGAGACCTGATGATGAAGACAATCAGTCCAGTGGATCGAGACAGTGACTTTAAAATGACTTCATCAGGAACACGGGGACACAGCTGGAAACTTGTGATGGGGAAATTTCACACAATCATTAGGAGGTTTTTCTTTACACAAAGAACGACAGACACTTGGAATAAGCGACCAAGTAGTGTGGTGGACAGTAAGACTTGAGGGACTTGAGGTGATTTTAGATGAAAGAAGTGGAGAGGCTGAATGGCCTCCTCTCGTCTCGAGTCTTCTAATTCACTGCACCTCTAAAAAACAACGAATGTCCAGCAACACCCACCCCTTATCTGCACCAGTGCTGGAAACTACCAAAAAATAACCAACATTTTAAAGTAAACGTCCCTCCGGCCGGTCCCCCCCGGTCAGCATGCAGTAATGCAGTTGTGGAAAACCAGTTCAGCTGCCTAAAGAAACCTACACACTTTGACACGAGTGGACTTGACGTGATCGACGCCTCACAGCTTTCAGGAGGGCAGCAGTGCACCGTGTGGAGCAGGACGGGGGCTTTCGACTTGTCCGCTAGTTACTTTAGAATTGTCTTGGTGTTAGTCCTGAAGTCTCAAAGCTGGTCTCAAAGTGAAACATTTAGTCCAAATTCAACACTAATCTGTACAAAAAATAAAAACTAAAAAAGGACCGGCTTCATGCATCACTGCGCACAACTAAAGGAGACAGCACAGGAGACTCTGACTGACGCCCCGATTTCAGTGATATAATGAGGCGGGAGGTTCACATGCCATCTGAGGCACAATGGGCCAACGCAGCGCCTCACTTTCACTTCAGACGTACGAGATTGTGGGAGTAAGCGCACAGAAATTCATTTGGCTTTCTGGTCGGATTGGGGAGCCTGCACTGCTACCTCGCCACACGACGACACGGCTCAGGACCCTGGTTGGCACAGGCAGACATGCGGTCCAGTCCCACCCATCTGTCTGCCACAGTCAGGTGTTATGGGGGTGGTCCAGCCCCTCAGGTCCACGATAGTGAGGGTCCTTTGAGCGGATCACCCTCAGGTAATCGCATCACAACTGACGCTCCCTCACAATGCAGGTCATGTGCCTCATTCGGGACTCTTGAAGGTTTGCATCTCACGCAGGACACAAGATGTTAGCAATAAGGAGGCAGTAAACGGACATGGAGACTAATTTATGGACCATCCTGTGAACAAACTGACGCTCAGGAGGACAGCGGGCCTTGATCAGACGGACCCCTCATGCACGTTAATGCTGATCACGGCCCCCCCGAGTGATTTATGTACACATCCCACTGTACTTTGAGAAGCTGACTTACAGGACTCTATACAATTGTGTGTGAGAATATAATTTACAAACAGGGTGGCACTGCCACCTCGCAGTACGGAGCCCTGGGTTTGTGTCCGAGGTCCTCCTGGTGTGGAGTCTGCATGTTCTCCTTGGGTCGCTGTGGGTTTCCTCCCACAGTGCAAAGACATGCAGGTTGGGTGAAGTGGTGGTCCTAACTGGTGCCCAGTCCACAGTTTGTTCCTGCCTTACGCCCTACGCTAGCTGGGATGGGCTCCAGCAGACCCCCGTGCCCCTGTGCAGGACTAAGCGGGTTAGAAGATGACCGACTGGCATACAGTACCCATATGAAACAGAACCTTTTCACATGTATAAGAAGTTAAACTACTTTTATTTTTCAGAGTTTTTGTTTTAAGGCCTTACTCACGTCAAAGGCAGCAGCACCACCAAAGGCTCTCCCTCCAGTCCTTAATAACAAGTCTGACGCCATTTAAACTTGACGTGAATTCTGGGATCACCGTTTACAAGGCTCTCACACAGAAGTTTAACTAAACCCCACGTGTTAACACAAATAAGGCCAATATCTGAGGATTGATCCGTTTCCAGGGATTTCACCAGGATGTTGTTGTCCACGGACACCATGAGGCCTTCTCTCCTGGTCTCTCTGGCTTTTCTCTCTCATGACCGTCTCACATCGGCCCCACAGGAGTGTCGGCGTTCGGCTGCATTATTCGGAGCCGATTCCTGCTTTGCACCCAGGGCCGCTGTGGCAGGCTGCGGCCTCCTGCCATGCTGAACCGAATAAAGCCAATTTTAGAGCGTTGCTGTAGTCCGTTCTGAAATGCTTCAGTGAACCCGAGGATCCTCTGTATTTACGACGGAGTTACACAGTGGGAGGAAGGCCTGCCATCCAACCTGCTGGCGACGTCTCTCTTGATTAAGTTGGTCTGAGCAGAAGCAGCAGCAGTTTATGCAGCACTTTATGCAGCGCATTGCAAACTGAACCGCAATCTCAGGCGACACCTTCACAGGAATCTGTCAGGCTGCCAATCCACCCGAAACAAAAGGACAAAACAGAATTTAACAGGCCGGGGACACAAAGCCGCCTCAGTGCACTCAGCGTGCAGACATCTCCAGAGACCCCCCACGTGCTTTCTGGGTTAACTTCTGCACACTACGGCCAAATCGGTCATGTCTTCTGAATGCGTCCACTCATCCCCGGATTTGCTAACTGGTGTGGACTGAACACACACACACACACACACACACACGGAGCACAACAGGACACGAGTGCTCACATGCTGACCTTTCACCTCCTAAACGTGCCCTTTATTTAACAAGCCCATGGGGTGAGATCGAGCGCCACTCGCACATTTCTGGAGCTTATTTAACACGCAGATGTTACAAGAATCACAGCACGGGCCTACAGGCTAACACACACTTCAGTGGGGGCAAATGAGAAAAACGTGATCCGTCCCGGCTCGGCAATGCCGTGCAGTTCTAAGGGGCTCACGGCACATTCTAGCAGTTACACTTGACCGTTTCTATAAGACGTTTCATAGGAAGGACACGATTTGCTCATTCACACTGACGGGCCCTGACGTATGAAATGCGCCCACACGCAGTGCTGCTCGTCTACAGAACACTTGGGGCAGCAACAGCTTCCTGCCCAGATCTATGGTGTCCAGCCATCCCATCGTCTTTGTGCTTCCAGAGCAGAGGGCCTGACACGATTTCAAAAAGCCATCGCGACGTAACGTGGACGGGGACTGCGGCAGCGCTTGCACATTTGAGCACCAGAGCTACAAAATAACAGCCTCAAAATGTCTGACAAACCGGCAATCCTTCACTCTCTATGGTGAGGCAAAACCTCGAAAGAAAAAAAAATAAACCACAATTCATTCTCTCTGAAAGAAAAGACGCTCAGTGCATCGGCCACTCCGCGTCATCCCTGGCACCACTGAGGGCCGACTCACCTTTTGGGGTTGCTTAATATCAGCAAGAATCAAATGGACTCCGGGCAGATGTTAAGAATGAGCTGCACTGGCGCGCACAAGACAGAGAAATGCGACTAATGGGCATTAAGTGAGCAGGGCCGCCGCCATCCTGGGGAGGAATAAAAGGCAAGATGGCTTCGAGTGGCGGATCTGCTGAAAAGCACAACTGAAGCACATCTGAAAAACAGTCGACAAGTGCTTTGACCTTGTGGTGGGCCGTTTGGGGGGGCACCGTTCGTGACATTTTGTTTTTTGCTCATACAGAATAAATGCAAAACCGTATTAAACATTACACATTTCCGCTAATGTGCACGGATTGTTTCTGACTGATCACAGAGTGAAATTGCAGCGAGAATTTGGCTAACACTCCGAACCGTTTCACACACAGGTGACTAATGGCCGACTCCTTGTTACTCGTACAGTATGTGATTGTCTTTGTAAACGCCATTTTCCTCGTTCAATAAGATTCATGACTATTTTACTAGATGACAATGCCTAATCTATGGGAGGGTCCTATAACCCCCATAAGTAGAATTGTATTGGTATATTCCTGCCATTTCTAGATAGATAGATAGATAGATAGATAGATAGATAGATAGATAGATAGATAGATAGATAGATAGATATGAAAGGCACTATATAATAGATAGATAGATAGATAGATAGATAGATAGATAGATAGATAGATAGATAGATAAGCACTATATAATAGATAGATAGATAGATAGATAGATAGATAGATAGATAGATAGATAGATAGATAGATATGAAAGGCACTATATAATAGATAGATAGATAGATAGATAGATAGATAGATAGATAGATAGATAGATAGATAGATATGAAAGGCACTATACAATAGATAGATAGATAGATATGAAAGGCACTATATAATAGATAGATAGATAGATAGATAGATAGATAGATAGATAGATAGATAGATAGATAGATAGATAGATAGATAGATAAGCACTATATAATAGATAGATAGATAGATAGATAGATAGATAGATAGATAGATAGATAGATAAGCACTATATAATAGATAGATAGATAGATAGATAGATAGATAGATATGAAAGGCACTATATAATAGATAGATAGATAGATAGATAGATAGATAGATATGAAAGGCACTATATAATAGATAGATAGATAGATATGAAAGGCACTATATAATAGATAGATAGATAGATAGATAGATAGATAGATAGATAGATAGATAGATACTTTATTAATAACAACTTTGAGTAAAGTGACCAGCCTTGCCATGTGTAAGGTGTGGAAGGCTAAGGTTTTAAACCGTGCCAACCGGCCTACGGGCCTTGAGAGGGTGAAGTAACTCGTTAAACAGCACTTATTTAAATCCTTAAGGTGTACAGAAGAAGAAATTAAGAACCTTTAAGTATGGAAAGAAGAAGTAAAGAACTTTTAAGTACAGAAGTAACTAAAGTTTCTCAAGAAAAGCTAAGTTTATAGAAGATACATTTTTCCCTTTTTTTGCCTTTTATTCTACGTGTGTATCTCTTTTTTCTTTTATTCTTCTGCGGATTATTTGCTTTTAACTTTCACAAAATATTTTAAAAACAAACTTTTGGGCTTTGAGATTTCTTTCGGCGCGCGTTTACCTGTGCTTGACAACACCTTATGCCTCGGCAGCTACAGTCTTCTTATTAGGGCCCGAGCGACTACTTGCGTTAATGGAGCTCAATAACCTGATCAGCAATCGGCAGAAGTGACGCTGCTCTGCCACTTATTAGCCACTAATATCGGTTTGCAGGAATCACAGACTCGGCATCAGCAGCAAAAATCCCTGAATGGTCGGGCACAACGTCTCACTCACTGGGGTGAAAATAATATAAAGTTTCTGCTGTGTGACTGTTTTGGTGAAACCAATCAAACACACCAGCAACTGGTAAAGCACGCAGCCGCTCACTCACCCTGCCGCTCGTCTACTCGTTGGCGTGTTTTACCCACGACAAGTCACAACGCGTGGAACACACAAAAAACTGCAGAACTGTCACCACTACCTCCGTCACTGGCACACCCCAAGTGTCCAGGGGTGTGCCAGGATGAACACGGCCTGACATGGCTGTTCTTCTACAGTAATCAGTCGGGCTTCAAGAGGGGCCATTAGACCAAGACCTACACACGCTAAACAAGCGCCAGTCATTGCTATTCACGTCACTTACAGCAACTGGATAAAAGGGACAACTCGGAATTTGCTCGGTGTGAGGGATCATTAATTGATTAAAAATTGTCACACAGCTGTTTCCAATACCGGCCTTACGATTGATCTATAAGTATAGTTAGTCAATTTTGTAATCTGAGCAAAACCAAATATTAGCTAAAAGAAAATGATTCTTTGTCACACACGGGCACTTAGGAGGCGGCCAACAAGTCCTGAGGTGAGGGAATCATCACAAAATGAAGGGTTGATTCTGAACATCAATGCCTCTCACCTTCTTTCACCAGACATGAAGAAGAAAAACGATGAACTAACTCACTCACCTCCAACACTTTGGGGTCCTCAAAATGGCGTTCTGAAAAAAACATCACTTCCACTTCCGTCATATCAAACAAGTAAATCCTGCCGACTATGCCAATGTAATACAAAAAGAATTGATTCGACAAAGTCAAAAAGAGTTGGGGAACTGCCCCGTAGGATGTCCAGAGGACCAGCGAACAAAATGATTGAGATGTGATCAAAAAACAAGAAGCTTTTGACAAAATACAGCAGTAAGGATGTGGTTTTAATAAAAAAAATGGCGACTGGAAGGAAGTATGGCAGGAAATGACGTCATAACTGGAAGACGGAAGTGACGTCATCAAGAGGGGGCCGGAGTCGGAAGTTTTTTTTTTAGAACGCCAGTTTGATGACCCTGAACTGCTGGAGGTGAGCGAGTTAGTTCATCATTTTTCTTCTTCATGTCTGGTGAACAAAGGTGAGAGGCATTGATGCTCAGAATCAACCCTTCATCTCACGATGATTCCCTCACCTCAGGACTTGTTGGCCGCCTCCTAAGTGCCCGTGTGTGACAAAGAATCATTTTCTTTTAGCTAATATTTGGTTTTTGTTTAGATTACAAAATTGACTAACTGTACTTCTAGATCAATCTTAAGGCCGGTATTGGAAAAAACAAATCACATCAAAAGTGCCTTAAATTAAGGGCTGCCCACCCCACATTTAAATAAAACTGAATTTTAAAAATGAAAACGGCTCTCCTATCGCTGTGTGTGATCCTAAGGCAGTTTGTCATTCATGGGGGTCCATTTCCTCAACATTACTTGTAATAAATAAAAAGCAAACACACACACGAGCTCCTCCGAGTTCGGCTTCTCGCCTATGAAGGACGTGAGATGAGAGGACGAGACGCGGGCGGCCTTCTCTCTAGCGCGCCCCCCACTCCCCTGCGGAGACCCAGCTCATTGTCCCAGCTCGCTCGCTCGCTCCATCCATCCACGGCTTCCTATTCTCATGTAAATTCAGGGGCCATGGGGGCTGCAGGGTCTCAATGTTCACTTGTTTGGCCCAAGGCAGGAAACTCCCATTGTATTTGGGCAGTGGAATAAATGAGCGCATCTTTTTATAGCAAAAAAAAATTTGTGGAGCTTCTAAATCACAAACCGACTGGCGATACTGGGGTGCTGCACACCCGTAGTACACAAGTGGACTCAAATGTCAAATACCGTAGGGCGGGTGACTGACACACACACACACACCGGCCGTCAGAGATGAAACTTTAGGGCAAATTCAGAGCCACACAGCAGCAGAAACGTAAAAGACAGATAAAGACTCGCAGGACAAATGGCATAAGCCACTCAGTCACTAAGTACAGAAATGACAAGACACACGTACAGCACATGGCACAGAAAGTTCAAAATGAACTTGATGAGGGCATCGGGTGGAAGCATTGAACTTCCTGATAGCAGCGGGCAGAAAAGACCCCCAGAGGTGCCAGCGTGGTGGAATGGGCCCGTGGCTGTCTGTGCTCCGAGAGACAGCGCCTCCTGGAGGGGATTTCTCATGATGGCATTCAATTGTGCTACCATCATCTTTTCCACCACAGCTTCCAGTGTGTGAAGAGTTGGCCCAGTGATGGAGGAGGCTTTCCTAGGAAGTTTGGGCTTCTTTTGGGAAGACTTCAGCACACTGGCCACTATGGACTGGCAGAGACCTGAGTCTCCATAGGAAGTCCAGCATCACAGCGTTGTCACACCAGTCCAGTTTACTGGCACTTCCACAGCCTCAGAGGCTCCCTGGCATACCAGATGTCCACCACCGGCTCCTTCTTTTCGTCTCGCTGATGTCGAGTCTGCACTCATGTCATTTGCTGAAACTTGGCACACTCACACCACGCCACACCGCGACTAATAATCAATTTGAGCTCCAGAGGCAGCTTATCTCAAGATACACAACAGATTAAAAAAATGACCTGGAGATCCCGAAAGGAGAAGGCAAATCCCCAAGGTGAGCATTCGCTTTGACGAGGACTGCGAGAACAGAACTTTGACGGTATAACAATGGGCGTGCCACCACCTAGCAGCTGAGATTTGAGGCTCTCGGGTCAACGGCAACCACCACGTGACACAAGTGAGTCTACGTGAGTCAGTCGGATCGAAGACAAACACAGAAAAAGAAAGTGAAGGCACGTCTGGGGTGGCTCATCGGTTTAGACAAAACGTCAGAGAAATGATGCCGAAACTCTGAGGAGGTTTGATGTTTGTGAAAGATGGATGCGCTAAACACAAACTCTTAATAATGGGCACAGCAGTGGCAACAGTTCAACCAGTTACTCCTCCAGCATGGCTTTAACTGTAGGAATAAAATGCAGTATTTTAATTTCTGGTACTTCTAGTGACCAAGTGTAACTTTTAACGAGAGCTACGGAGATGAGTTTCCAGATGTACTGACTTGGACTACGACTAGGGCTCCGACTCAGCGTCAGGTCAGATTGGGCAGCCTGCACTGGTACATCGCGTTGCTGCACCCACCACATGACGACACAGCTCAGGATCCTAGTTGGCAACCCCTAGGCAGACACGCAGTCCAGTCTCACCCATCTATCTGCCGTAGCCAGGTGTCATGTGGGCGTCCCCTTCCCTTGGCCTGGTCCAGCCACTCAGATCCTCAACAACGAGCCGAATCACCTCGAGTAATCGCGCCACATGGCCGTAGTGCTGTAAGTGAGCCTCCCTCACAATGCAGGTCATGTGCCTCATTCGAGACTCCGTGAGCAACACAAAGTCAAACCAGCGGGACCCAAGGATTCTCCGAAGAGACACACATGAAGGAGTCGAGTCTTCATCTCAGGTCACTGGATAGCGGCCATGTCTCGCAGACGACTCTAAAGACTTGGACCTTCGTCCTTTTGCGTAGATATCAGGAGCCTCTTTATGACCTCATGACCCCCATGCTCTCCCAATCCTTCATAGGAAGAGTGACCAGAGTCACGTGATTGTGACTGCCGATGTAAGTAAACCTCTCGATGACGAGGACAACACTCTCTCCGCAGACAGACCCACTGCTGATGGCCGTGCCCAAGAGGTCATTAAAGGCCTGCCTGTTGGTTTTTATCAGGACCCTCGCCAGCCCAGACACTTAGACCCCTCGCTCGGTCTTTTGAGACCCTCCACTGACTCTGCGTACTCAGTGTACATTGTAATATAATGGGTTGGTTCACATTTCTAACTCTACTGACACTAATTCAATTAAACTACTTTGCTTCTCGACTTTTGGTTTAATTTTGTGACCTATAACTTAATAAATGACACACAGAAAAGCCTCCACGGCATCACCACAGCCTTTAAACTCAAACTTGATCACGTCAGGATGCTTCCCACTCGGAGGGACGAAGCGGCTCATAGCTGTCAGTCATCTCTGTAAATATGGGAGTCAAAGTGTGGAGTCCGAGTGGCCGGTTTGGTGTGCCGACCGCACAGCCCTGCTTTGAACTTTCTAGATGTCTGCACATCACAGGAGGACGATGACAGACGCTGCTGGGCATACTTTACTGGATGCCTTTGGCTGTTTGGCAAGGGGCACTGTGCTGCACGGCCCACCTTTTTGGGCAAACCAGGCATAGTGCTGACCCCTTTAGCTATTACACAGGGCCCTGAAAAAGGCCCACACATTTGTTCAAATACATTTTCAGGTGGTCTCCTCACCACAGGAACTTCCTGTACGGCCTCACTGTCCCCCTTTTGTGTGATGCTTTCCCAGCGGACAACACAACTGTAGCTTTTATCCAAAAGATGTGACAGCAGTGCAGCACGATCAGGAAAACTGTGGGCCAGTGGTCACCACCAGGGGGTGTCTGGACAGTGCAGTGCAGAAGAAGAGAGTGCAGGCAGGGTGGAGTGGGTGGAGAAGAGGAGTGTCAGGAGTGATTGGTGACAGATGGGTATCAGCAAGAGTGACAGGGAAGGTCTACAGGACGGCAGTGAGACCAGCTGTGTTATATGGGCTGGAGACGGTGGCACAGGAGACAGAGTTGGAGATGGCAGAGTTAAAGATGCTAAGATGTGCATTGAGTGTGACGAGGATGGGCAGGATTAGAAATGAGGACATCAGAGAGTCACCTCAGGTGGGACGATTGGGAGACAAAGTCAGAGAGGCGAGATGGCGTTGGTTTGGAGAGATGCTGGGTATATTGGGAGAAGGATGCTAAGGATAGAGCTGCCAGGGAAGAGGAGAAGAGGAAGACCTAAGAGAAGGTTTGTGGATGTGATGAGAGGGGACATGCAGGTGACGGGGGTGACAGAGCGAGATGACGAGGACAGAAAGAGATGGAAGAAGATGATCCGCTGTGGTGACCCCTAACGGGAGCAGCCAAAAGAACAAGAAGACGACGACTTGTTTTCAATCCTATTTTTTGTAAAAATTGATCTGTTTGTATGGAATGATTACAATCAAATTAATACAAAAAAAAAAAAAAAAAAAAAGAAGAAGAAGAAGAAGATCAGAGGTAAAAGCGGCCTCAGCCCGTTACATCCTCTGGGCAATCCACGAATGTGCAAATCCGACTGAGAACAGATTGAGACCTTACAGAATGGAGGACATAAAAAGTGGAAAATGTAAACTGGACAATCCAGAGACAGAGAGACACCATACCCCACAAATCAAATCTGCAGCTCAACGTGCCGGGCAAGTCAGCTCTTCTGATTGAGAAACGGCCTGTCGTCCCACAAAGCCACCTGCTTGACGCCTCAAAACAGGAAGCTGCACTCCACCCAGAAGTTAACCTCAAATTCTAAAGATAGCTTCAAGAGCGCTTTATGTGAGATGCAGGCCATGAACTTCCCACCCATGACAGAAACAAAGAATTGCTTGTCTCTCTCTCTCTCTCTCTCGTCTCATTTCCTTCGATTTCGCTCTTCCTCACGCCTTCCTAACAGTGAAACTTGCAGCACGGCGAGCGACGGCGGAGATGATTATTACCTTCAACTAAAACAACGAACACCGAGAGCTGCAGTAAACACGCAAACCTCCCATGGGGATTTGTCTGCCTTCACCAATTTTTAATTGCAGTCTTACTTAAATTATTATTTTGACAGTTTCAGAATTTTCTGTTTTGGTCTGCAGCCTGCAAAAATAGCGACCTAACAATTTGATTTAATTAGCACGTTAAATACAAGAGCATCACGAGAATAATTCCGGAATTAAAAAAGGTCAAAAACACTTTGATGATTTGTTGCGATAGAGAAAAGGATTTAAATCATGGATGTGATGCGACTTTATTATTAGTACCGTCTGGTGTTAAAGTCGAGGCCGTGTAGGACCACCAGCCAAACAGTAGCCTGGCACTTCACTGTCAGGGAGAAAAAAAGACAAATCTGACAGCTCACCTCCGACCGGTCCACGTTACGGAGAGTAAGCAGATAAAGCAGTGGATGGCACGCTGAAAGTCTCTGCCTGGTCAAACAAAATTGATCAGAAACAGAAAGACAAGTGACATTGGGGGGACATGAGCAGCTCGTTCAGGTGGTCGTCGATTTCAGGCCTGGTCACATCACGCAGCTCTCCCAGCGACTTTCAGTCGTAGACTCCATTTACAGAATGAGTTGGCAGTAGTGACGATGCTCCCTCGAGACTCCCAAGTCGTCTTGTCTGACATGCCCAGCTATTCAGTCCAACTAGTCCGAGACTCGTATTGATGAAGAAAGGCTGCGGCTGAACTCGGCACACATAGCAGCATCTGTCCAGCGCCATTCCCACTTCTGGACCCTGCATGCTACTCATTGTAAACTGTCAAGCACACGTCCTGGACATGGGGGTCCACACCTTCATGATACATAAAGCTACTTCCACACCGTAAAGATATGCTGCTCTTTTCAGCAGTCCCTCTTTAACTGACTGTAGTGCTCATCCTCCCTTTTTCTAATTCACTTGGCTCAACTAAATTGTGTTGTATGGACGCAAAACGACAATAAAGCTTGTGCTCTTAGCGCCATCAGGCAGCACGTCATTGGCCGTCAGGAAAAGCGGGAGACTCACGATACTCTGGGAAGGTCAAACTGTGCTGGACGGTCCTCACCGAGCCGTGTGATTTGACATGACCTGTGTAATCCCACAAGACCTGGCGACGTGATCGGCAATCCCCTCTGACCAGAAATCGTGTAACGTGAAATGAAAGGACAGCACTTTACAGCAAGGCTCCTAACCGGTCGACATGCGTGAGCGAGTGCCCAGAGGAGAGCCGCCCATTACATAAAAGGACCATCGTCGGCCAGTGGACTGTAAAAGCTGCGCGTTAAAGACGTGAGGCCGAGTGTTCTGTGATGTGCAGTCTCACTTACGCCTCCTAACTCTAGCGATTTACTAGCCTGCGTGTGGACGGCAAGGTTCAAATTAGAAACACAAACCCTGCCATCAGCTTTTGCCATTTTGATAACCAAATCCTAACAAGATTGCATTGTTTCTTCCACATGAGTTTAAGTTACAGTAAAGCCTCACAAACTGTGGATTCCATTACCTACCGTTATAAAAGTCGTGCCCTCTTTCACAACACCAGTGGTCTAATCGCGCCAGATAAAGTCTTCGCTGTGGGCTCTGGAATAGGGCAGGGGCAGACATTGAGGGGTTGTATTTGAGGAAATGTGCAGCCAAAAAATGTTCTGAGAGGCCACGAGCGACACGTGAGCCACAACAGGCCTGCGATGGTCTCAGAGGTCAAACGCTACACACGCGTAGTAGACGGAGTGGATCAACGTGCATCTACCCGGTGCCAACATGTGTGGCGAAGCTGTGATGGGGACCTAGGAATTCCCATTCAGCGCGGGTCATAAGCTGGCACCTGTCGCTACTACCAACTGGGCGGGTTAGTGAGCTCCTCGGGCTGCTGCAAGACACTCCTGCCCAGAAGTCCGTCAGACTTACTTGACTGTAGAGGAAGTAAAAGTCGCCACGAGGTTTCAGTGGGTGATACAGTGGAGCGAGAGCACAGGGCCCTCACGAGGTCAACGCCCGAGGAGGAATCCTGGCAGAACTTCACCCCACACTCCTCACAGGACCAGTCTGTCCTGCCTTAGTTCATGACCTGTGGGGGTCTGGGCACATTGTACAGCACCCCTGGAGCAATTATCAAGTATAACTTGAAAGCAATAAAAGACGTCGAGGTGACAGAGCCACTGTGCTCATCTCTATTACTAGAGTGGCAGGGCAGTGCCGCCTTTTGTGGACTCCGCTTGTCTCCATGAACGCAAGTTTTTCTCCGCCATCCCGATGAGGTGTGTATTAAAGTAATCGGTGATTTAAAACAAACTCATCTCAGAACGTGTGTGATGATTGTGAGTGAGCGAGTGGACCTTGTGATGGCCTGGCATCCCATGAATCAGCTGCACCCCGAATTAGACAGGGCAGCTCCCACGGTCTTAATGTTTGGTAGTTTTGAGAGCCTTCAACATCCTAAAACACTTAACACAAGGTCACTGTAGGTTTAATGATCATAAAAAAATGGCACCTATTTAGAGCAAAAAATAAATTAATAGAACATACAGAGTAGAGAGTTTACAATTGTTCCAACACTTAACGTACAGAATGACATACCAATAAACAGCACATAAGAGTTAAGTCGTTACAAGATGGACAATTCAACAAAGGAAATGTAAAGCTTCACTTGTCACGTGCCCTCGTTCTGGGACAGCTGAAGGGCACTGATGATAGAAATTCCCCTCCGGACCAGGAGGTGGCACTGTTGCCTAAAGCCTTCTCTTCTTCCCCCTCTGCAGGACGGAATATTGACACCCGTTCTACCTCTGATGTCACGCATTCCTGGACCCGCCCCTTCCTGCGTGGATACCATAAGCCCCTCCTACTCCCCCTCCCCTCAGTCTCATCTTGGACTGCAGCCTCAAAAGACCTGACGCTTATACGACTTGATTTTTGTTTTACCTCTCAGACTATACAAGGATCCCATTCTTACATAACTTTAACCTTTTTAATGCTTTACATCTTCACTGCTGAACGTATGTGGTGGCATCTCAATGATGTCAAACAAATACACAACATTAACAAGCGTCAGTGCGATCCTATTTACTGGACGAATGTCCATCAGCCTTACAAACACCTCCTTAAGCAGAAACATAATCCAAGGACTGATTAACGACTACTGCATTTTCCAAAAATATTCCAGAGGTTTATGGTGTATGGAGTCAATAAAAAGGATCAGGCAAACGCGCTTGTTGATCTGAGACAAACTGATCTGGACATACACACTGGACGTGTCCAGCACGTGCCTACATAAAGCTGTAATATTAACAATAACACATCGCCAGCCAATATTTTATTAGATGAAATGAAATGAAAGACTCATATTTTCTTTCCTATCTGTGCTGTAGTTGGAGTACAAATGTCACCCGAAAACGCAAAACCATCACCTCTGTAGAGCAAAGCCTGCTGAACTAATTTGGCTCAACATCAACAGGGTTCTAGCATTTTCTAATTCTAACAGCCATCCCAGTCGGATTTACTGATTTGTTTTTGAGTTCAGTTCAGTGACCCTCATCATGACACCCACACACAAACACAAAGACGCCGACATCACTCGGAAAGTGAGAAACCCGGATCGTGGACGCCTGGGGAAATCTCACAGCTGGAATTCTGATCCATCACAACTCATTTTCTACACACACCCTACATATTATATTATATTATATTATATTATATTATATTATATTATATTATACTAGCATACGGCGGTGTGAGAAAGGAATTCAGTATAACAAAGGCTTAGGAAACCACCGTCGCAGTATAACAAAAATAGCAAGGAGCGAAACCAATGCCAATGGTCGTGAGAGTACCTTCCTGTAGCAGGCTACCGAAAACACAGACATATATAGATAGACGCCGCATTCACTGTGTTGCCCAGTCGACACGATAAGTTAGTGCATCCGCCCTATTGCGAGTGGTAAAAGTGCCATTTAAACTAATACAGGTAGACGTGAAAACTGATGAAAAAACAGTAACGTTTTAAACAGTATCGTTTACATACAAAAGATTTTGGCGAATCGTTTACATGCAATTATTTATATCCATTTATACACTAAATGTGTGCGTATCCCATGGTCTTAGAGTTGGTGGGCGGGGCTCTGTGACTTGGCGATCGTGGCTCTCTGTTTTGCGTGCGGTGTAAAGTCAACGTGGCTCATAGGTGCATGTGGACTTTTGCACAGACGAAAGCGACTGAGGCTGTGTTTGGTGAGTTGTTATGTGCCTCGAGAGCGACGCTGGACTCGGGAGGACAGTTACAGTTGGCTTGCGTGGCTCTGTTGTGCGTATCCCATGACGCGGTAGGAGGGTTAGAGTTGGCGGGCAGGGCTCTGTCTTGCTTGAGCTCAGTGTCTTGTGTGCTCTTAGTGAATTATATATATATAGATAGCCCGGAAGAGCTAGGCTATAGCATGAAGCTCCAAGAAAGCGACTGTCGCCAAAGTGAAACCGGAGAGAAAAGAGAGAAACTCGCTGAGCCGCTGATGCATAAGCGATGCCATTGATCAATTGAAGTGCCAGAATCCATGGCTTCTAGGAACCTGGGTTTTTTACACAGATAGTAAATTATATATATATTTATTACACACACAGGGTGGGCCAAACTGAGGTAGCCCATTTCTCCAGGTCATTGTGTGAGGTGTGTTGAGGTGGGTGGGGGTCCTTTGACAGGCGATCCCCTGTAGTTCTCAGTCGGCCACATGCCTTGGTCTGGTGTGCGCCGTGCTGTTGAAGTGTTCTTCAGAAACAACGAATCCATCATCGCTACACAACGCACCTTCTGAACGCACTTCAGCATTCCTCCTGACGGTGACGTCCCAAATCAGAAAACAATTTTAAATTTAGACAGACGGGTCCAACATTGAACTGAAAATCACAAGGCCGTCCTCAGATGCCTGAAAACATCCAAGCTGTAAGGGCGTCCATTCTGCAGTCTCCTAGACGTTCAGCGCACTTCTGTCTCAGGCATTTACAACACGTCTTTGATTTTTCATTTCTATCCATACAAAATGTATGGCAGTGCAGGAACTCACCGAGAGAGACTGGGAGAGCCGTAGAGAGAGTTGTGTGCCAACATTCTGCAAACCGCTCATCAACAACGAGGCACATTTCCATTTCAATGATTGCGTAAATAAGCAAAACTTTCGCTATTGGGCTGAAACCGACCCTCGTGAATGTCATCATATAACCCTGCATGGCGAGTACACAATGTTACAGCTTAGGGCACCATTACAGAATTGGGCATTGTAGGCCTTTACTTTTGTGATGAGGACGAGGAGGAGCTACGGTCACCGTCACTTCAGAACATGACATTGAAATGCTAGAGGACTGGAAGAAATGGATGTGGTGGACGCCTGGTGTCAACAGGATGGAGCAACAGCTCATATGGCCTGAGTGGAGATCCATGCAAGTTTTGTGGGTGATTTTTCCGGGGAAGCTGATCTCCCTGCGCAGCAATGTCGGGTGGCCTTCACAATCGCCAGATCTCACTCCGTGCGATTTCTACTTGTGGGGCTCTCTGAACTTGAAGAGATACACACACCAACCTCAAAATCTTGAAGCCCTCAAGGACGCTATTTGCCACAAAATCGCTGCTATTCCGCTTTAAATGGCTGAACGAGTTGTGCGAGCGTTCAGATATCGTCTCGAAGAGTGTATCTCTAATAATACCACCATCTACTTGGCATCCCTTTTCTTGTGTTGTAATGAAATCTATTTGATCTTGTAGCGTTTTTGTAGAATAAACATTTGAAATGTGGTACTTCTTTTTGGCTCACCCTGTGTGTATGTGTGTATATACAGTGGTGTGAAAAACTATTTGCCCCCTTCCTGATTTCTTATTCTTTTGCATGTTTGTCACACAAAATGTTTCTGATCATCAAACACATTTAACCATAAGTCAAATATAACACAAGTAAACACAAAATGCAGTTTTTAAACGATGGTTTTATTATTTAGGGAGAAAAAAAATCCAAACCTACATGGCCCTGTGTGAAAAAGTAATTGCCCCCTTGTTCAAAAATCACCTAACTGTGGTGTATCACACCTGAGTTCAATTTCCTGATTACTGCCACACCTGTTTCAATCAAGAAATCACTTAAATAGGAGCTGCCTGACACAGAGAAGTAGACCAAAAGCACCTCAAAAGCTAGACATCATGCCAAGATCCAAAGAAATTCAGGAACAAATGAGAACAGAAGTAATTGAGATCTATCAGTCTGGTAAAGGTTATAAAGCCATTTCTAAAGCTTTGGGACTCCAGTGAACCACAGTGAGAGCCATTATCCACAAATGGCAAAAACATGGAACAGTGGTGAACCTTCCCAGGAGTGGCCGGCCGACCAAAATTACCCCAAGAGCGCAGAGACGACTCATCCGAGAGGTCACAAAGACCCCAGGACAACGTCTAAAGAACTGCAGGCCTCACTTGCCTCAATTAAGGTCAGTGTTCACGACTCCACCATAAGAAAGAGACTGGGCAAAAACAGCCTGCATGGCAGATTTCCAAGACACAAACCACTGTTAAGCAAAAAGAACATTAGGGCTCGTCTCAATTTTGCTAAGAAACATCTCAATGATTGCCAAGACTTTTGGGAAAATACCTTGTGGACTGATGAGACAAAAGTTGAACTTTTGGAAGGCAAATGTCCCGTTACATCTGGCGTAAAAGGAACACAGCATTTCAGAAAAAGAACATCATACCAACAGTAAAATATGGTGGTGGTAGTGTGATGGTCTGGGGTTGTTTTGCTGCTTCAGGACCTGGAAGGCTTGCTGTGATAGATGGAACCATGAATTCTACTGTCTACCAAAAAATCCTGAAGGAGAATGTCCGGCCATCTGTTCGTCAACTCAAGCTGAAGCGATCTTGGGTGCTGCAACAGGACAATGACCCAAAACACACCAGCAAATCCACCTCTGAATGGCTGAAGAAAAACAAAATGAAGACTTTGGAGTGGCCTAGTCAAAGTCCTGACCTGAATCCAATTGAGATGCTAAAGCCCTCAAATAAAGCTGAATTACAACAATTCTGCAAAGATGAGTGGGCCAAAATTCCTCCAGAGCGCTGTAAAAGACTCATTGCAAGTTATCGCAAATGCTTGATTGCAGTTATTGCTGCTAAGGGTGGCCCAACCAGTTATTAGGTTCAGGGGGCAATTACTTTTTCACACAGGGCCATGTAGGTTTGGATTTTTTTTTCGCCCTAAATAATAAAAACCATCATTTAAAAACTGCATTTTGTGTTTACTTGTGTTACATTTGACTAATGGTTAAATGTGTTTGATGATCAGAAACATTTTGTGTGACAAACATGCAAAAGAATAAGAAATCAGGAAGGGGGCAAATAGTTTTTCACACCACTGTATATATATTGTAAGAGATGGTCGGTAACTCATCCCGGCTGGGATGCCCTGAGATGGAAGGATGGGGACGGCGGCCACTTGTCGACACTGCCTCCCTCAAAACTCTAGATGGCAGCTCCTCTGGAGTGTAGCAGTGCCCTGGATTCCCACAGGGCATCCTGAGACTTGGAGTTTGTTTTCTCAGCCCTGTGGGGCGCCATGGATGCCACCAGTGGGTGCTGTGAAAAGACCTGGAGAGTCATGCTTCCCTTATAGCCCAGAAGTACTAGAAGTCATGAGGACAGAAGCCCCAAAGTACTTCTGGGCTGATTAAAGAACTTTAATTCTCCGTCTGACCAGAGCAGAAGCACTTCCGGGTGGAGGACTATATGAAGGACTGCTGGAGACCCAGCAAGCGAGCCGGAGTCGGGTGGAGGTGGACAAAGCTCTCTGGGAGGTGTGGAGGAGAAAGCAGAGAAAGAGAGAATTGTGTTTATTGTATTTCTTGCCTGTGTTATTGTGGCTGTGGTGCGTTGGGCTCTGTTTATAAGAAGAAGACGACAACTTAAAATACTTCTTAGTGCTTTCACCCTGTGTCCTGAGTATCTGTCTTTTGGGTTTAAAGGGGCAACAGCGACCCCTAGCGTCCACAATTTATATAAAAGATAAAAAAATACTGCACTGCTAATCTATATAATTTAAATGTGGGATGTATACGTAGACAGACAGGCACCCTGGCCAGGTTGATTATTGGGGTCTTTCCCGGTCAGGAGGCCACTGGAGCAAAAGGACAAATGGAGCCTGCTTCATAAAGCCAAGTATTCCTCCAGCCCATTGGGTGGCAGCATCCCTCTGGTTGTGGCTCCCACTTAGACACCCACAGCGCTGCATGGGAGTCGTCAGTATGGAGGGCAGCCTTACTGGGGCTCGTGGCGCCACTAGAAGGAGCTGCTGGCCCACCCTGTCAGGTCAGAAATTGCTTTCAGGGTGTAAGCTTGTTGCACCAGAAGTAATCCCAGGTCCAGGTTAAAAAGGAGGGCATCATCTTCGTCTGACTTCTCCCTGTGATTCACCAGAGGAAGCTCACCTGGGGGTTGTGGAGGAGAACACAAAAGAGAAAACACCCTTTGGAGGTCCACACAGAAAGAAGGAGAACTGGTTAAAGAGAAGCCTTCCATTTGTGTATTGACAGACTCTGTTAACCTGGGACTGTGCTTGTAGTAACTGTGTCAAGGGTTTGGGGCTTTGGTGCGCCCCCTAGTGGCCACAGTATTTTATAGAAAATCTGACTGAGCAAAGTAGAGCCAAGTAAGCTTCACATGCATCACACACCAATTAATGAATTAGTGATTCTAAGAGATAAGGCAGAAACAGCAACACTGCAGACTTCCTTTTCTGATGCAGACAGAAGATCCCGATTCTCTTCTGTGTTGGATCTTCACAAAGGAGCATCAAAAGCCTCCAATTACGGCGATAGCATGGAGCTTGAATTCATAAACCTCTCTCTCTCGCTAACGTACCCACGAGAGATGACAAGACTCCAGAATTCAGGAAGCACAACTGGCTGCGGCACAGAAGGCCCAGTGTTACAGCACGAGGGACATTTTCAGCCCTGGCTAAGGTCAAAAGTCGAGTCCCACGTGGGGAGTGCTGTTCTTTGTAAGAAGTTCAGATAATGATGTAATTACAGTCAGTCAAATCTGCAGACAACAATCAGTTTGGTGGACTAACATTTCTGTAATCACTGCAAACAGACCAGGGTGAAATTCGGATGTGTGTGTGTGTGTCCAATGAGGCGTACCGTACAAACATGAAACGTTCTGTACACAGGAAGTACAAACATGAGACATAAATACACACAGCTAAAAAGGAAACGACGTAAGGCAGGCCTGGGGATGGGCCTGCAGAACACACACACACAGCTTTTAATGCATTTGTGTGGCAACACCTGGAGAAGTGGGTGCAATCAAGAAAAACGGCAGAGGAGAGCCATTAGGAGGGCAGGATATAAACTGCGAGCAGGGTCCAGAGGAGATGAACCTTTAAAGCTCAGGCAGACAGACGGGCGACGTCACAGAAAGGAGAAGGTGGGGGGGCTGCCTGCTGTTATATTCGACTAACTCGTGTCTAACCTCAACACACCGTCACAGACGGATGTCGGCTGCGAGCAGATTTTGCATCGGTGTTAGGATTCATGAAGTCATGTGCCGAGGAGAGATGCTGGGTATACTGAGAGAAGGGTGCTAAGGATAGAGCGGCCAGGAAAGAGGAGAAGAGGAAGGCCTAAGAGGAGGTGTATGGATGTGGTGAGAGAGGACATGCAGGTGACAGGTGTGACAGAGCAAGATGACGAGGACAGGATGATCCGCTGTGGCGACCCCCAACAGGAGCAGCCGAAAGAAGAAGAAGAGGTTAGGATTGATGAAGTGGGGACGCGTTGTGAACGGTGTGCAGGATTCAGTGTTACAGGTCACCACAGGCCATGTGGATTAACGATGCGTGTCGATTCTCCAAGGTGGGGAAACTGACCTCCTCAGGGACGATAATTGGTGGTGAATCTTCAAGGGGGACCACGCCAACCCCCAAAATAAACGGATGGCGACGAATGCACATGGGGATGGAGGAAACTCCACGGCAAACGGGGGTCACGAGGACACAAAAAGGTACAACTGGGGGAGTGAGGAAAAAAACACTAAGTATCAGTGCTGTAGAGGACTAGAAATGGCGTCAGCCTCTGCAGGTTAAAGGGGCACCTTGGCAGGGTTCAAATGTCAACATTTTGGGTACGTCCGTTGAACAGGAGGTGTGAGCCAACAGGGCTGAGTGGCGCCTCCAAAGTTAAAACAGCAGGATACCCTTACAGAAGGCGTAGCTCTAAACCTTTTACTTCATTTTTTTTCACATTCCGGTCTTTTCAGCAAACTCCAAAATCCTGTATTTTACTCTTTTTTTTTTTTAACTGCATCCCGCTGCCCCTCTACGCTGTTCAAGCTGAAGTTCAAAGACCCACAGTTCCATTACCATCTGACAATTGTACGCCAGCCGCCCCAGGACTTGCGGTAAACCCACACCGTGAAGAAGGCTGACGCACTGCGGTCTCGTGGGCCCAGCGTCCCGCCTGCAGTCGCTGTCTGTGTAAAGTCGACGTGTGCCCCCCGCCCCGGGGGTCCGCAGAGGTGTTCTGGTAGCTCTACATCAGCCCTGTGTGAGTGATAACCTAACACAGTGGACTGCTGCCATGTTTCCGAGAGCCTGAGATGGGCTGCAGCCTTCACTTGATTAATTGTGAAGGTCTGAGGACGTCATTTTATTAACCAACCTGCCCAAGAAAAGACGACAAGAGACAGGAACTGCAATTGTGCTTTAGAGAAAAGGAGAAATGAACACTTACTGCAGGCACTGCAAGTAAAGCAGCTGTCATGGTACAAATTCCCCATTGCCTGGCACGCCTGGTTTGCCCCATAGACACCTTTGGCACACTTCACGCAGTTACCTGAAAAACAGAAAGAGATCAAAGTTTAAATGTAAATAAACTGACATGCATCTTGTTAGGATCTGGAGTTGACCAAAATGAACAAGTAAACCACCACAACAGCACATCAACTTCTAACAATTAAAATAAAGACTGGCCGGCGTTTGGGTCTCATGGTCGCTCAGGTGAAACTCACAGGGAGGCACAGACGGGCAATTAAAAAAAAAACAAGCAAATCAAACATTGAATACTGCCAGGACCCGGTGGAGCAGGCATGCTGGGTAAATAAACACACAACCCACAATGCAGGGCACACAGGCTTACAGCAGACACCTCGAGCCCTGGTGAGCCCAAGTCACTTGACGCCACGTCTCCAGACGCATCCAGTCACAGCCGTCATTTACGTCATCTCAGGCAGTCGGCGATGTGCACCCGTAAATACAATACGATTAACCTGTGCAGCCCAAAATCACCCAAGAAGTGCCACGGTGGGCTTTAACAGGTCCTGCCTCTTCACTCGACTCACTGACCCGGAGTGTCAAACTCAAATACACAGTGGGCCAAAATTAAAAACTTGGACAAAGTCGCGGGCCAACCTTGATATTTACTGAACAACTGAGGAAGGTTTTCCTTCTCGTCAGATAGAGCGACGAACCTTTTCATATGGAAACAAACTGAAGTTTTGCTTAGACATTGAATCTGGAACAAGCAAAGCTTAATACTAGAAACACACGTGAAATAAAAGACACATCTCTGGCATTCATCCATCCATTATCCAACCTGCTACATCCTAACTACAGGGTCACGGGGGTCTGCCAGAGCCAATCCCAGCCAACACAGGGCGCCAGCCCACCGCAGTCTGTGGCATTCATTTCTTAAATCCAATGAAAAAAAATCTTATGCCTCTTTCTCTATTTGTAGCCTTCCGAGTTAAGTTTCAATGGTAACCTTTTTTTTCCCCACAAATCATCCATCCATCCATCCATCCATTATCCAACCCGCTACATCCTAACTACAGTACAGGGTCACGGGGGTCTGCTGGAGCGAATCCCAGCCAGCACAGGGCGCAAGGCAGGAAACAGACCCCGGGCAGGGTGCCAGCCCACCACAGGATTCTAATGGTAAATCAACAAATGGAGTGCCATGTAGCAGCAGCTGCTCTGGTGGGCAGCAGTGGGGTGCCACACACTGATGTTTTTAGGGCCTGCCGTGACTCCTTTATCGCCACTCCAGTTGTCCTCGTACATAATAAGAATAATAATTTCCTTCCATGAAAATCCAACCATTCAAGTCCATGCCTTGGCATGGTAAGGAAAAGTGCATAAAGAAAACGTTCATTCTGGCTCAGTCTGCTACGCTCTGAGGCACCCTGGTCCGAGCCAGATACCTGGCATCTCATCTTGGATGCTAGTTCATCAGTGTTTGGGGTGAGGAAATCCTCAGGTTTGAGTGAAGGTGACTCCTGTGTGATGTTTGGTTCATCTGCATCAAGGAGAACAGTTACTCACACAGATATCTGAGCAGCCTGGGTACGGAGCTGGGACACTGTGTCAGGGATGTAACGTGGAAACTGGGCAGCGCCCGCGGCATCACACTTTGACTTCAGCGCGTCACTACACTGGAGTTCAATCAGCTCCATTTGGAGGTTAGTTGGTGTGCTTGCCACGTCAACTGCAAACGGATTACTTAGCATCTCTGGGCATCAAAGTCGGCAAATGGCCGGGTGTTTTTCAGCAAACTGTGCGCTTGGGAACACGGCGGTAGAGATCTGCGCTTTTAGGGTTTGGCAGCAAGGAACGTGGCCCAGGTTTCCTTACAGCATCGGAGTCTCCCACGGGCACAATTTTGTTTTAAAAGCCCTCACTGCAGCGTACATGTCTGTGATGACACGGCCGGCCACCAAGGCTGCAGGTTCATCACATCGAGATGGCACCAGCTCAGACAGAAACTCTTTATCCCGGAGCTCCGCTGTGTCTTCCCCTTTGCTTTCTAGAAACGGACAAATTTCCTCACGCAGCTCGAAACATCTGTTCAGTACTTTTCCTCTGCTCACCCATCTCACCTCTGTGTGATACGACACGCCTGCGTATTCCAAACAACGCTCCTCCGGAAAAAAGAGTTGAACTGGCGGCGAGTCAAACCTTTGGCTCTTGTAAAGTGAACTACTCGTGCCACGGTGCATCTTCAGGGCTTTGCCACACAACGATTCCGGTGGTAAACAGTTAGCTCACCTGCACGGTTCTCCCGAATCCAATCTTCTGACCGCACATCTGTCGGTTTATCCCAAGGCAGCCAGCCTCATTTGAGTTACACATTTGGAAACCTCTTCAAAGATTGCTTTTGCTGTGGTTGTGCCATGCGTTGATTTTAATCCCACAAGTTCCTCCGTAACGCACAGATGTTGAGTCCACTGCACGGATGGTATCTGATGTGTCGCTGCAGTGACATCTTTTCCCTTTTCCATCAGCTGTTCATGTCGATTTGTGGCGAGATCACAAGCACGACCAGCTACTGTGTTTCTGCTCAGGCTCACATTTAAAAATGCTCGCCTTTTATCTGGGCACACGGCATCACAAACGCTCATCGTGCACTTCTTGACCAACTCTCCCTCATTAAAGGGCCCGCCTGATTTTGTCACAATAAAACGAGCCTTTACAGCCGCCTCACTCTGTGGTATGCTCGGCCATGAAACCAAACTTCTTTTCACCTCCTTGAACTTGTCGTGGTGTTTCGTTTCATAGCGTCCTCTAAAGTCCCATTCTTTGGTTACAGCTACATTGGACCTTTACGTTTGAGAACAGACTTTTCTAGAAAGCTTCTCTTTCCACCTGTTCATTTGGCCATTTTTGGGAGGGGTGGCCCGATGTGACCGGCAGCATTAAGTCGCTAATGAATGCCAACAGAGGAGGGGCCACTTGTGGGTCCTGAGTGACATGCCAGCGCACCAGCAGAGCATTCTGGGATTTGTAGCATTAGCAGTGCATGCGCTGTCTACCGGTGGTCCAGCTCTAGTAGACATTTGCTATTTTCTCACGGGCCAAATATAATTACACTGTGGCCTGAGGCTCTAAGGAGACAAGAAAAAACTCCCAAAAAATGAAAGGGTCCTTGTGTACTAAACAGACGGCGGTGAAGCCTCCCCCACGGACCCCAACACTACAATGGGTAGGGGGGATCTTACGCAGCCTCCCCTCTTCAATTTGGTGCCACGACCTTTTTATTTCAGAAATGAATACTTGGACGCTGCCATCAACCGAAGACGATGCGGTGAGGTTCCCCCAGACGAAAGGCCTCTTATGAAAACTTGCGAACAAAGTCCCGAGATGAGTATACAGCACAGCAGGAAGACAAGCGGTCGTGCAAATGTTAAAATGGGTTTGCGTCGGGGAAACTGGCTTGAAGGGAGCAGATTACCTCCTGTGACAGTCGTGCTCTTCATTTACTGCTGGTGTAAGGAGCGGACTTCGAGCGGGAAAACAGCCGTCGATTGGAGGAACTACATGAGGAGATCTGTGCCATTTGAGCGAGTGGAAAGTAGGTGGCTCAAGTTCAGCAAAAGGAAAAAGAACGCGGGGCGAGTTCCTCCCCACAGTGCATTTTTGGAGGCGTCTGCTGAGAAACGTTTTCTTGGATAAGGCCCCCTGCGCAGTTTACCACCCTTAGTAAGCAAATAATAATAATAATACATTTTATTTATATAGCGCCTCTCCCATGCTCAAGGCACTTATAGAATATAAGAAGGAATGGCAGGGTATACAGTATATAGCATTGTACAAACCAGCTAAATAAATAAAGAACATTACGACAGTGACTTCAGAGAAAAGGCCAAACAGACAACGTCATTGATGGTCTCGCGCACACAGACACACAGACACACACACAGGTGACATGAGCATCTTGACATGGAGGTAAACTAAGAGAAGGGGAGTGAAGTCAAGTAGAGCTACAAGCCTTCCTGAACAGATGAGGTTTAGATAGATAGATAGATAGATAGATAGATAGATAGATAGATAGATAGATAGATAGATAGATATGAAAGGCACTATATAACAGATAGATAGATAGATAGATAGATAGATAGATAGATAGATAGATAATGAAAGGCACTATATAATAGATAGATAGATAGATAGATAGATAATGAAAGGCACTATATAATAGATAGATAGATAGATAGATAGATAGATAGATAGATAGATAGATAGATATGAAAGGCACTATATAACAGATAGATAGATAGATAGGTAGATAGATAGATACTTTATTAATCCCAAGGGGAAATTCACATAATCCAGCAGCAGTATACTGATACAAAGAAACAATATTAAATTAAAGAGTAATAAAAATGAAAAGAATTAAAATAAAATTAATGTTCGCATTTACTCCCCCGGGTGGAATTGAAGAGTCGCATAGTGTGGGGGAGGAACGATCTCTTCAGTCTGTCAGTGGAGCAGGATGGTGACAAAAGTCTGTCACTGAAGCTACTCCTCTGTCTGGAGATGACTCTGTTAACTGGATGCAGTGGATTCTTCATGATTGACAGGAGTTTGCTTAATGCCCGTCGCTCTGCCACAGATGTTAAACTGTCCAACTTTAATCCTACAATGGAGTCTGCCTTCTTAACAAGTTTGTCCAGGCGTGAGGCGTCTTTCATCTTTATGCTGCCACCCCAGCACACCACCGCGTAGAAGAGGGCACTCGCCACAACCGTCTGGTAGAACATCTGCAGCATCTTACTGCAGATGTTGAAGGATGCCAACCTTCTCAGAAAGTATAGTCTGCTCTGACCTTTCTTACACAGATCATCAGTATTGGCAGTCCAGTCCAATTTGTCTTTAAGATGGAGTCCGCTGATCTGATTCATTTCGGGAGGTCAGCTGAAGGCCCTGATGTCACCTATGGAGTGTAGATTAGTGTGGGCACAGAATCAGAGGACCTTAGTAGGTGGACAGGCACATCGTGATGCAGAAGGTCCCTGATGTAGTTTGGTGTGAGGTTATTTAAGGCTTTGTAGGTCATTAGTAGGATTTGATATTTGATTCTGTAAGACACAGGGAGCCAGTGAAGATGGAGCAGGATGGTGTGATGTGCTCGCTGCTGCTGGTCCGAGTCAGGACTCTTACAGCCGAGTTTTGAATAAGCTGGAGCTGTGATATAAGATTATGAGAGGCACCTGCCAGCCGCGAGTTACAATAATCAATGCGGGATGTGATAAAAGCAGGACAAGTGAAATGGAAAGGAAGGAGCAAACATGGAATACGTGACGGAGGTGACAGTAAAAAAGTATCTTAACATGATTTATGTGGGTGGAATAAGAAATCACAAATGACACCAGGATTCTTTGCAGTAGAGGCAGGTCTGATGAGATCACCGCCAAGATGGACTGGGAAGGAGCTCATTTTATTAAGTTGAAATTGTGAAATCATAGAAAACCAGGGACCGCTATTTACTCCGAGTCCTGGAAGGCATACGTGACAAGTGAGTTCGAAAGGCAAGGATTCCAGCATCTGACTGTGAATCACACGCACAATTTCATCGACCCAGAAAGTGGAGTCCACAGGCAGACGATTGAGAGACTTTGGGGCAATACAAGAGGGAGAGAGGGACGAGGCGAGAAATGATTCAATCGGAATTCATGTTCCGCAAAAAAGCAGCAGACGATATCCTCCTCAAAATGGTGTTCAACGCAATAGCTAGACATTGGCCTCACAACTGAAACGGAATAATAAGGTCCAATTGTACGTATCTATTTCTAGAATATTCCAATTTCTGTAAAATTCTACATTCTTTTTATCCCAATAAATATGTTATGAATTTGTCAAATCTCTTCTGTTTTCCTTTGTCATGGCGTCCGTCCGTTTAGCACACAAGTACCAATGGAAGAAACCTCAGGAAAGGCAGTTCAGACAGACAGACAGACAGACAGAGAGAGAGAGAGAGAGAGAGAGAGAGAGAGAGAGAGAGAGAGAGAGACCCCCCTTTCAAGGTAGGCTGGGTGTGCAGTGGGTGTCAAAAAAAAAAAAAAAAGGAGGTAAATACAATAAAATACACAGAACATACATGACAAACGGAGCAACTGAGATCAACTCGCCTGTAACTGGCTAGGATAAATAATAATAATAATAAGAAGAAGAAGAATACATTTTAATTATATAGCGCCTTTCCCAAGCTAACTATAATTCTTTACATTTATATAGCGCGTCACATAATGAGTGGTAAGCCACTTCAACCACCATCGGCAATGTGCAGCATCTACCGGGACGTCACGACAGCAGCCATTTTGTGTCAGTGTGCTCGCCACACTATTGGAGAGATAGTCAGCCAATGAGAGCCAAGATATGGAAACCAAAGTGATAGTCAGCCAATGAGAGCCAAGATATGGAAACCAGAGCGATAGTCAGCCAATGAGAGCCAAGATATGGAAACCAGAGCGATAGTCAGCCAATGAGAGCCAAGATACGGCTAATTGCCAAATATCACTTCTCCCATCTTTTTGACATTTAAATAGAGAAATGTGATTTTACAAAGTTCCACCTGATTGAAGTCACATCCCGTCGTCGTCATCATCACGGTACTCGACAATGGAGCAATGTGACAGTAAAGGTGGCAGCGCCCAACCTGGGCGGCCCAGCGTTGTGAATGAGTGATGTTTGAAAGTTTGTTTTACTTTGTACATCATTTACAGATAAGTGTTTGCACAATAAAGTCCATTCATCCATCGGCTTAAGCCGCTTATCTGAGGCGGATCCCAAAGACTCGGGACGAACATTTAAAGTGGCCAGTTGTGAGGTCGGAGGGCACTGAACGCTGAAGAAAAACCCTGAAAGTGCCACAACTAAAGTCTCCTTAAAGCGCCTGACCTGCTGACACTGCAGAACAAATCAAAAACAGACTCAGCCTGGCCTTGCGAGTCGAAGCCCCCTCACTCAGCGAGGACGGCGGGAGGCCTTATAGTCACTGGGGACAGTGCTTGTGGGATGAGCGTTTTTTTCCAAGGGTAGCCAAAGGAAACGGAGCTTAGGCAACAGGACGCACACAATTAGACTCCCAGCATGCAGCAGCAGCAGCCCGTGTGGGCTCAAGGCAAACAAACGCGGGCTTGTGGCCCCCAAACCCCCCCCCGGCCCAGATGGACACTTCCTCTCCGTGTCATCCTGCACAAACACTGACAGAAGTCTGGGATGTCGGGGTGCTGGACGTCAGCCGTGAGGACACAAGTGTTTCCAATGTTCATCAAAAGAAATCCCACAGTCCACTGAAATCAATGCGTGTCTTTAGTTACGCCGGCCGGCATGTGACTTCATAAAGCTGTGCCAACACATGCAGGCCATATTGCATTGCAAAATATTTACTGCTTTAAATGTGGTGTGAGAAGTTATGGGAAATGTACACAATTATCAAGAAGGAGACCCCCATGTACGAGGACAACTGGAGTGACGATGAAGGAGTCACGTCAGGCCCCAAAAACGTCAGTGTGTGGTGCCCCACTGTTGCCCAACAGAGCGGCTGCTGCTACATGGCACTCCATTTGTTGATTTACCATTAGAATCCTGCGGTGGGATGGTGCCCTGCCCGGGGTTTGTTTCCTGCCTTGCACCCTGTGTTGGCTGGGATTGGCACCAGCAGACCCCCATGACCCTGTATTAGGATATAGCGGGTTGGAGAATGACTGACTGACCATTAGAATCGGGAATATCTACCCCTCCACTCCAGTGGCCATCTCCTCCGAGCCACAGGACAAGGCCATACAGCAGCAGGGCACATGGCATCCCAGAGATGGGCAGACAGGCCTTGTCACAGAGGTGGTCTCCCCAGACCCCTGCCCTGACTCGCTAAACTCCCAGGAAGACGCCCCTAATGAGCTCCTAATCTGCTGGGCCTTCTCTATTTATGATGAGACTTGTGAGCTCCCAATGGGGCGCTGCTTGTCTTTTATGCCAAACCTTTTGTTACTCTGCTCCCAATTTAGGGGGGATTCAAGGTAAAGGAATAATAGGCTAGTGCTGGAGCCCCCCATCCAGTCAGTCCCACCAGAGCTTGAAGTGGAACCAAATCACTGACACTGGATCAGATAGTAAGGTCACCACAAAGCGGTGCGGCGGGCACTCCTGGCTCTGGCACTGCATATGGCGGTGCAGTGAAATAAATACAGTGGGTGGGTCTGTCGGGATTGGCAGCTGTGGCTTTTCTGTCCCCCTCAAAGATTTCTGAACAAATGCCAGTCCTCGCGATACGACGACAAGCCTTCCATGATATTTGGCACAAAGTCGCACTCTTTTCTTGATTTCCTCCTCTGCTCCACACTTTTTAAACCCTGAATAAAACACACACTGCGGGCGTTCACTGAAGGGCATCTGCAGACATTTTGGTCACATGCCCCTTTCTCTACACGGCCCCCCATTTCAGGACAGTTGGTGTCACAGGTGTTTGTGATTCCTCAGGTGGGTTTCATAAGACCCCTCGGCCTGCTTCTCCCCTTTGGGGTCTGTAGTCACCACTGATCAACACGAGGACAAGAGCTGTGACAGTGACAGTCAAAGAAGCCATCATGAGGCTGAAAAACGAGACTCAAACCACTGGAGACTTTGGGAAAACCCGAGGATGACAAAATGAACTGTCTGGAATATCATGCAGAAGAAAGAACACACTGGTGGGCTCAGGAATCACAAAGGGACTGGTCGGCTGAGGAAGACCCCCACTGCTCAGGACAGAAGAATCCTCCAAGCCACCATGACGATCAGCAGAAGGCTTCATGGACAGAAACACAGCAAGATGGAGACCACAAACACAGTTTGTGAAAAAGAGCCTGCAGAATTCTGGGTAAAGGTCTTGTGGACAGATGGGACACTCAGAGAGATCGTAAGAAAGTATGGAGATGACAAAGAACAGCAAAGCAGACCACCTCGTCTGTTAAACATGGCGGTGTTATGGCTTGGGCATGTATGGCTGGCACAGGTCCTGGCAAACTTCACTTCAGTGATGATGGGACGGCTGACTGCAGTGACACAAGGAATTCTGAGGTGTGTAGAAAGAAACATGTGAACTGCTTGAGTTCCAGCTGACGTCTCCAATCTTCATCCTACAACAAGATGAGGAGCCAAACACACTGCTGAGGGTACCCAGGAGTTTATCAAAGCTACAAAATAGAACATTCTGGAATGGCCACGCCAGTCGCCCGATTTCAATCCAACTGAGCAGACCTTCCATATGCTGAAGAGAAAACTAACGAGCGGGAGCTGAAGATGAAGCGGCTGCACGAGAGGCTTGGCAGAGATCACCAGAGAAGACCCTCAGCACCTGCTGATGTCGATGAACGGCAGACGTCAAGCAGTCATTGCATGCTGGGATACTGCATGTGACAAAGTCCTAAATATGACAGCGGCGTTAACAGACCTGCCACTGCCGTGGTGCCCTGAAATGGGGGCCCGTGTGGAAAAAGTGAAATGTGCGCAAATCCCCTTAAATCAAAGTCTGCAATGTGCACTTTAACCCCGAAGGCTGAATGGTTTGTCATTCCGAGCTGTGGAGCATCGGGGGGACGTCAAGAAGGAATGTGTCCTTGTCCCAAGCATTATGGAGGACCCCGTATGTAAACATGTTGCCTGTGATTTGCTGAAGTGTGAATTTTAAAACCCCTGGGGCTGATGGGATCTTTCCAGTTTCGCTAAGACTGAAAGACGTCACTCGTAAGGCTTTGTTAGGAATAACTGAGCCGTCACTTCAGAGTGGGTCCTGGTGACTGGAAAGTTGAAGGCGAGTCTCCAGTGTACAAGGAGGGAGACCCAATGGACTCTGGCCATCAGAGACGCAAGTCCTACTTGACACAAAATTCTGGAAACCTAACGAGAAATGAACTAGAAAAGCAAGTGTGTGAAAACTGAATGGAAGCCAGCATGGCTCGATGGGAGGGAGATCCTGCCAAACCAACCTATTAGTGGTTTGGGTTTCGTTTTATTTAATCCCCGAGGCCACTGGGATATCTGACAACAGCAGCGCGCTTCCCGTCACTCACTCAGCTGTTAAAAAGCCTTCGACTCGGCGGGCGGCACACCAAAGATTCATTTTGAAACCAGAAGTGCCTACAGAATCCGATCTCAGGTTGGTTAAGCAGAGCAGGAAACGAAGAGTTCAGGTAAGAGCGGTCATCAGTGGAGCCCCCCAAACCCGGGGTCTGTCCTTGGACCCTTACTGTTTCTAATCCGTGCTAACAACGGTATGTTTGTGAAACCTGAAGACGATATGAAAATTAGAGGGATGTCAAATTCTGAGGCGACTTCGTCAGCGGTGGGCCAGCACTGGGACAATGCGGTTTAACTTAGAAAAGGACAAAGTGCTACTGCTGGACAAAAGGAGAGGAAATTCTAAATATTAGACGGGACACACGGACCTACAGGAAGCATCCTCGGAAAAGGATTTAAGCTTTAAGTGTACGGCGTGTTGGCACGACGTTCTGCTCATCTAAGCTGAACAACTGAATACAAACCAAGGAACAAAATAAAACCGAGGGACATTACACTCCTGCGGTGGACTGGCGCCCTGCCTGCCCGGGGTTTGTTCCCTGACTTGTGCCCTGCGTTGGCTGGGATTGGCTCCAGCAGACCCCTGTGGCCCTGTAGTTAGGATATAGCAGGTTGGATGACGGATGGATGGACGGACATTACACTCGGACTATAAAGCACACTGGTGATGCCTCATCACGTGACATTATGGTGACCGCACTACAAAAGAAGACAAAGCGCCACTTGAAACTGTAAAGAGGAGAACAAGCAAGTGCACCCTGGGACTTAAGGACTTGCTCAGAGAATTAAAACCGTTGGTTTGCCAAGTCTTCCAAATTGTCACAGGCGGCAGTAAAGGGGATCCAGCAGAACCTGAAGGACACACAAGTGCACTTAAGATTGAAGCCCGGAAGCAAAGCATTGTGGGAATGTGGAGCAAACGACTGGGAGGAGATACTGGGACATCTTAGCGATTAGCTGAATGGTCTCCTGTCACTCGTCTTATGGAAGCTTTTCTGTGTATCGTATTATTGTCACTGCTCTGAGGAGACGTGCCAGGAAGAATGCCATCGTACCCGTGACCGTCAACTGGACCTTGATTATCTACACCAAGCAGCCAGAACAGGCAAAGTGGGTAAGTCCAGAGGTGGCATATATTGGGCAGCAAGTGAACTGTCGGGTCATGAGGGTGATGTGTTGGGCGAGGAGAAGCAACTGACCGACTTTGACAACAGCTGGATTATGGTGGCTAGACGACTGGGTCAGAGCATCTCCAAAACGGCAGGTCTCGTGCAGTGGTCAGTACCTTCTTAAAGGTGGTCCAAGGAAGGACAAGCAAAAGGGTCACATGTGCCCAAGGCTCAGTGATGTGTGTGGGGAGCGAAGGCCGGCCTGTCTGTTCAGATACCACAGAAGAGCCACTGGAGCACAAAATGCTGAAAAGCGTAATGCTGGCCATTAGAGAAGGGCGTCAGAACATGCAGTGCATGAGCAGCTTGTGGTGCGGCCAAAGACCAGTCACAGTGCCAATGTGGACCCCTGCCCGTAGCCTACAATGAATGTCAGAACCGGACCGTGGAGCAATGGAAAGTGGTGACCTGGTCAGATGAATCGCAATTTCTTTATCATGACGTGGACAGCTGGGTGCGTGTGCAACAGGATGCATCATGGGAAGGCAGTGAGATGTTCTAGACCAGGGGTCTCAAACTCTGGTCCTGGAGGGCCACAGTGGCTTCAGGTTTTCATTCTGACCCTTTGCTGCCATTAATTTCTTTTGAATTCATTTTAATTGACTTGTTTTTCATAAGATTTGTTCCCTGGAATTTCTTCATCGCTCCTCTGAGTTGCTTTGTGTCTTTCCTTAAACAGAAATGACATGTGAAGTGAGTGCCCAACAGAAGACCACCTCAGTCAGGGCGTCAAACTCCAACCAATTTCACTCCAACCAGCTGCTTAAAGAGGCGCCGAGTCTTGTCGTTCATTAAACTCTTTAGTTCTTTAATTGCGCGGCTTATTGCTGCTCTCGTTGTGCCATGGCAGACATTTCTGTGGATTTTCTCTTTTCTGTTCAAATGTTTTGTGGCCCTGAGCAGATCAGCACTCCTGAGACGTTCGTCTTTCTTAATTTTCAGAAATTGTGTGATGGACTCCAGTTGTTTTGGCTCATTTTGTATCTCATTCTGGTTTGGCTGCTAATTAACAAAAAAGAAACAATGAAAGGGTCTGCGTCTTCAAGAGCAACTCAATTACAATACAATGACTTCAAAAGAAGTGAATTAGCAGCAAAACAGGCCACTGATTAAGAAAAGGGTGAGAATGAAAACCTGCAGCCGCTGAGTTTGAGACCCCTGTGACAGACAACGTTCTGCTGGGAAACACTGGCTCCTGGCATTCATGTGGATGTCACTTTGACACACAGGTCTCCTGCAGACCACGCACACCCCTTCATGACAGTACTACTCTTGGACCTTCTCAGCAGGATCGTGGCGTCCTGCCACACTGCAGGAATGGTTTGAGGGACGAGACAAAGACTTCAAGGTGCTGACTTGGCCCCCCAATTCCTCAGATCTCAATCCGACTGAGCAAATGAGGGATTTGAGCGTTGGAGGCCTCACCTCGCAACTTACAGGACTTAAAGGACCTGCTGCCCACGTCTTGGTGACAAGATCCCCCAGCACACCCTTGGAGGTCCCACGCAGTCCATGCCTCGATATGTCAGAGCTGTTCTGGCAGCGTGAGGGGGACCCGACACGATATCAGGTGGCTGCTTTTCAAGGCTTTGACTAATCGCTGCACGCAGTAAATCAGAAATTCTGTCCTCCGTGGTTTTCTTCTTGGGTCCAAGGTGAGCTGGAGACCACCCGCCAAATATCCCTACTCTGTCAGCTGTAAGCATTCCCACTTCAGTGCTCTTCACTTTGCAAGATCCAGTTTGGCTTCATAAAGTGCGTGCAGGAAACAAATGGAAAAAAAAAACATCGGAACTAATTTCAGCCGATTCCCCAAAAATACAAGAGGAGCTTCCGTCCAATGAATCAGTAAAGCGGTGAAGGTCTTCAAAGGCTCAAGGGGGGCAAAGCTGCACTATCAAGTCAAAGAAAAAGACCACAATGGACAAGAAGGAGGACGGTGGTCTCTGACAGGGCACACCGTTCAAACCACCGCATGCGCCTCTCACTCCCTCCTGACAGAATTAGACGTTCATCAACGGATCTCACCTCAGAGAAGAGCCAAAGCAGCGATTAGCACACTTCAGGAAGGAGAAGCTGCTGGCCGTGCACAGTCCAGTGTCACGTCACGTCACGTCACGGGGGCCACAGCCTCGTTTACAAGGCTCCGGGCGGCACTCTGGACTGAAGGCCAACTTTAACACGTCCTGGTCAGGAGGCCAGTAATGAAAGGACCGCCCAGGGTTCCAGGAATGGATTCATGATGGAGGGACAAGCTTAGAGGAGTCACAAATTCCCTCTGTCAGTAGGCAGCTTTTGTCCAACAACTATTAACTGAAGACCCCCCAAGTGGGCCCACTGGAACTTGATTATCTACCCCAAGCAGCCATAACATTGAAACCACTGCCAGGCGAAAGGGTAGGTCAGGGGTTCTAGAAATTTATCAGACCAAAGACCCCTTAGAAGGGGGGAGGCTATTACAGACCCCCCCCCATAATTGGGAAACACTAAACAAATCATTTATCATTCCAAAACGTATAGAACTCTTGACGTAACTCGCCTCTTCAGACAGTTTAGATGGTGAACTGCGCCACGTCACTGTCACGGATGACGTACCCCGTAAAAGGGCGAGATGGGCGTGCTGGTCTCTGACTCTCAGTTCTGCTATCAGTGATGGATACCAGGCTGACTCAGAGACTTTCCTTCACATGTCTATCTTGACAGCTAAGCCCACCAGCTTACCTTCACCCGATGCTGTAGACCCCCAACTCTAGGATGGTGTCACCACTTTAGCTAACTGGCTTCATCTCGTGTTAACGAAATGAGTGAGTGACAGCAGCGTACAAGATGAGTGACGCCACGGGGAGCCTATGTGCTTCTGCTCATGCTGGGGGTCTCAACGTGTGTCACAAAGGCCCGTCTTCTAGATTACTGCACCAAAGTACAAAGTGGACAAGCAAAGAGCAAACTTGAAAGTGCCACACGAGACGCACCACCGTGAGTCCACATGCCTGACAGAGGACTGGAATTCAAACACTGAAATGTTAAGCCAGTCACACTGCAGATTCCTGGGAGAAGAAAGTTGAAGCTGTCCCAGCATGCTTTGCAAAGAGGCACCAGAACATCAGTAGCTTGGGTGCTGATTGGCTGATCACAGCAAACTCGTTCCACAGCTTGGAAGCAAGAAGTGACAAATGTCACCCAGTTTTATCAAACGTAGTGACAAGGAGGACAGTCGGCTGACAGGCCGAGGTAGCGAAGCAAAGGACAGACAGACCTGAGACACTGAGGGGCAGAGCCATGAAAGGACCACAGGAGGTCTAAAATGGACAGTCGCTGCAGCCAGAAGCCCAGTGCACAGAGGGCACATGGGTACTGGTAACCCACCATGAATGCTTTGAGCTTCTGGATGTGCGAGGAGGGCACTGCGGTCCCTGGAGAAACAGCAACTCCAATGGGAATGAAAGTGCAGTAGGACAAGAGCCCCCCCCTCAACTGTTCAAATGTGCAGCTTTGGCATCAGACACACACACACACACAGGGGTCACACAGCGGGTACTTACCAATTTACATTGATACACTGCTCAAAAAAATGAAAGGGACCCGAGTATCACATCAAGTCAATGACACTTGTGGGCTATCGATCTGTTCAGTGAAGGAACAGAGGGGCTTATTCATCAGTCTCAGGGGCACTGGGGGGGGGCAACAATGAGATGACCCCCTAAACAGGAGTGAATGGGTTAACAGGTGGAGGGAGGCTACGGACATTTGTCTACGGTCAGTGTCACTACTGGTAGCATGAGGCCATACCTGGACCCTACAGAGGTGGCACAGGTAGTCCAACCCCTCCAGGATGGCACATCAATACCACGTGCCATTGCCAGAAGGTTTGCTGTGTCTCCCAGCACAGTCTTAAGGGCATTGAGGAGATTCCAGGACACAGACAGGCAGTTCCTCTAGTAGAGCTGGACTGGGCCCCTCGTAGAAGGTCCTTAACTCATCAGCAGGACCCACCAGAGGAGCAGGATGAGCACTGGCACAGCCTACAAAATGGCCTCCAGCAGGCAGGCAGGCCACTGGTGTGAATGTCTCTGACCAAACAATGAAAAACAGACTTCATGAGGGGGGACAATGCCCATCCGGCCTCATGTGGCGAGAGGATGAAGGAATTGATACCACTGACCGCCCCCCCCATGCTCACTCCCTCACCCCTCTGGGTGCCACATTATGTTTGGGTCCATCTGACACCTCAGCCTGTCCAGGAGCTCAGTGATGCCCTGGTCCAGAATTGGGAGGAGATCCCCCAGGACACCATCCGTCGTCAGGCATGGCATACAAACTACGGAGTACGATTTGGAGTTTCGCCCAAGATCCTTTTCATTTCCATCTCTCGCTCCTCACACATCATCATCTCATTCCATGTCAGTATTGATGGCCAGCAGGAGTTTGTTCCCCCCATTGAGGTCTGACGTGTTTTCCAAACGTTCCTTTCATTTTTTTGAGCAGTTTATTTCGTTTCATTGTATTCAGCATCAAGCAATAAACAAAACACACAACAAAACACTCGACTGCCTCCCAGTTTTCCTTCCATGTCCCATAGACATGGGCATTAGATAAACTGGCTCATGCAGGCGCATCTCTGTGATGGAATGGCAGAGTGGGTTCCATACCTTGTGCCCATCACTTCCACTAGCACGGAGGTTAACGCTTTAGGCCTCAAATCCCTCTACTAACACCAAGTGACCCTGAGCGAGTCACTTCAACTGTGTCTCAGGCGTGAGCCACTCACAGGTAAGCAAATGAGAGCGTGAGAGACTCCATTCCAGCAGGACTGTCTGGGTGCCCACGTGCAGACATGGCTCAACATGGCACACCCAGCTGTACTTAGCTAACCTGAATTGTGCAAATCAGCAAACCCGCTTCCTGATACCACACGGTGCTAATTATGACAAATGAGTTCACCAGACTCCGCCAACGCATTCCACAACATGAATCATTAACTAAGCAGGCTTCATGTGGTCCCAGCTTTACATTCTGCCCGTTTGATTTAACAACATTTGTTCACGTCTACTCAGAGTCCGGACTGGCACAATTAAATAAGGCAAAGAGGATAAAAGACGACAAGCTCCAAAGCCGCAATAGGCCTGGATTTGTGTAAGACAAGCGACTCCAACTATCCACAGGTAATGATAACGTCTGCCAAAAATACCCTCAGGCTCAGACATGGGAAGGGTTGGAAATCTGCTGCCACGGGGTGCCAGGATGAGACCTTTCACTAATGAGTGGATTTCGTACCACAAAGATTATCTTCTTTATCAGTACGACTCCACGTATGCAGCACCACGAAGAACACACCTTCATGACTTGAGCCAAACCTGCAGTGGCTCTGCAGCGGTGGCAGTGGTAGTAGGATGAAGGTGGCACCGTAATCCTCAACAAGAAACAAGTCATTGAACTGAAGGGACCACAGCACCCCGAGTGTCGCATCGTGTTGTATGTCGATCAGCACACACAAGTAAGACCTGCACTGGACTCGGCCCACACCACAGCATCGACCACCCGAACCTCTGACCAGGCTCTCCGGCCCACAGCTGGTTACTGCCTTAAAAAACACACACACAGTGCTGTCAAGATGGGCATCAGCTGCCCACAACATCGAAAAGCAAATGTAAAAATGGGCAGAGGGTGGGTCTGAGGATTTTACAGAACTGCTCCACCACAGTTAATGAAGTTAGTGTCGTGGATTGATGAAGACCCTCGCTGTTAAGGCTGATATTTTAATAGGGGGGGCACGTTGAGCAGGCCGACCAGGATCTCCATCATCAAAGACTTCCTGTGGAGTTTAACTAACTAACTGACTAACTAACACACTAACTACAGCGGAGCAGACGCAACATGGAGAGCCACGTGTGAGAACTTCACATGGATTGAACGCGTCTTGGTGAAGACTGTGTGTTAAAATGAATGGCGCCCCACAATCCCACTGGCACAGCGCCTGCCATTCAGTTCAGTTTCATTCTGCTGCTGTCATTTTTCGGCCGGGGTGCCTAGCCTTCTTTGATGTACTGCTTGTTTGAGGCGGATGTTATCTTCATTTATTACGCGTTTCGTTTTCTAAGCCTGCATTACATTCCATGTGTTTTGGGGGTGGAGTCTCCGCTCGCCAATCCCCGCCAGCAGCTGCCCTCCACCCAGGAAATCTGGAGGGTCTCCCACAGTTTCCGGTGGTCCACTGCAAATGCACTTAGGAGAGGGCGGGGAGTTGCTGTCATGAAAGACTGTGCTGTTTATGGACTACGCCTTGGACTCCATTTTGGGATTTTGTTCACTTGGATTGCCTTTCTGTTCGGGTAAACTCCTCTATTACTCTGCGCTCAACGGAGCTTCATGTTCTGTCAGAGTATTTACAAGAAGAATAAACCTTTTTATTTTCTAAATATTCCACAAAAATCAAATCACTAAGCTGTGTGTCTCAGTGTGAGCCCCCTGTGTGCCCTCCAGGCTATTGACTGACACGTGTTTAAATACGAAACGGCAGGGTCTTTAAATGAGAATGTTCTAGAACACTAGAATTACCAAAAACAAAGAAAAAACTCATAAACCCGGCCCACCTTAAATCTGCTCGCACCTCTCCATCAGCGTCTTTTGTCTTGTAAATGTGTTGATCAGCACAAGCACCAGGCAGCCTGCTGTCCCATCACTCCTCTCCCAGCTCAGGCCTTGTTTATCAGGGAGTGAGTTACCTGGAGCTGTAGCTGGTAAATATCATCTTTTTATTTGGGAGGCATGCATTTCGCGTGTGTTCCATGTCTACAAAGATCGATGTAAGTGTAGGATGACAGGAAATGCAAGAAATGTACCTAAAAGACAAATGTTTTTCATGTTTTAGTACTAACAACAAAATGTAGACATGACGTGTATAATGTGTGAAGACTGAAGTCCAAATATCAAATAAGAACTTTCAGAAAAGGTACAAATACAACAGAACAAGTGCGCTTTTATTCAAGACTATAACCAAAGAAAAAGAAATCGGGTTAGTATGTGGCGTGCTCTCGCCTGCTGTGGTAGTACAACGGTAAGAACTGCTGACTCCTATTAAAAAGGTCGCCGGTTTGAGCCTGGCCGATTCCCAGAATTACCGTTTTGAGTAGCGAGCTGCTCTTACTGTTACTATTATACAATAAAAACACACATTTGATTTGAGTCTGTAACAGCCAGTGGAAATGTATGGTGCTTGGAAAGGTTAGCGTTTTGTTTTTTTGTTTATTCAGTTTTATTCCGCCAGTCGCGTTCACGGCTGACACGGCTGTTTTCAAATAAAGACAAGCTATAACAGAGGTGAACTCAGATTGGAGTAAGAGAACAGAATCCCTCCTCGCAAGAAACGTCCACTCGTACATAAGAACAACGCAGCTGCACCAGGCACCGTATGGATGGAGCGAGAGGTCGGGCGTCATCCTGCCAGTCAGTCTGCCCCACACCTGTACTCCAACGAAGCAGCACGGCTTACAGAGCTCGCCAACATATCGTGATTATGTGTTGCGATGGTCTTTATATAAAAACATGTACATGTTACTTATATAAATATCAGATCGAATGTTCTTTACCTTGATTTAATTTTCCTACAGCGTAAAGTCACAAGTAGACTGCAGAGCTTCCTGTGTTTGATTGACACGGCCACGCTGACGCAGTACACGTGTACCGAAGTGACTTCAGCTGCAGGTGGAAGATCTTGTCGCACCCTACGCCGTTAACTGTTTTGATCTTATTCCGGAAAAGATCCCCGTCACCCCACTGGAGAAAGACTTTCCGAGACTAAAGTCATAAAGTTTATGAAACCGTTTCTGGACAAAGGCAGAGCCATAAAGACAGTTGTGTGGAGCCTCCACCTGCAGCTGAAGTCACACATTTATATAAAGACCATCACCAAACACAGTCACAATCAGGACTTTGCCTGATACATTGGCAAGCTCTGTAAGCCGTTGGAGGACAGGTGTGAGGCAGACCGAGTGGCAGGATGATGCCCAACCTCTTGCTCCGTCCAAACGGCGCCATCTTTGGCCTTTTTGCCTGGTGCAGCTGCGATGTTCTTATGTGTGAGTGGATGTTTCTTGGTTCTGTTATGGCTCGTCTTTATTTGAAAACAGCCATGTCAGGTCGGGGCAAGCGTGAATGTGACCGAGAGGATAAAACGGAATAATTAAACAAAATGCTAACTTTTACAAGCACCACATGTTTACAGTCTCAGATCAAATGTACGTTATTATTGTATAAGAGCAGCCCACAACTCAAAAAGGTAATTCTGGGAATCGGCCAGAATTGAACCCGCAACCTGTTGATTATGAGTCAACAGTTCTTACCGCTGTACTACCACAGCAGGTGAGACCCGACCCACACTAACTTGATTTCTTTTTCAATTTACAAGACAAAAGACGCTGATGGAGAGGTGCGAGCAGATTTAAGGTGGGCCGGGTTTATGGGTTTTTTTCCATTGTTTTTGGTAATTCTCGTGTTCTAGAACATTCTAATTTAAAGACCCTGCCATTTCATATTTAAACACGTGTCAGTCAGTAGCCCGGAGGGCACACAGGGGGCTCACACTGAGACACACAGCTTAGTGATTTGATTTTTGAACAACACCCACTTCACTACAAATAGTATGGCGTACATCACAAATTAATAAAAGGCTACGAGTCGTACAACTGCTTATAAAAATGAATTAAACGTTTCAACAGCCCCAGTCGCACGAGGGGGGGCTTAGTGCCATACTGACTGCTTTAATGTGGGGTCTCCCTGGAGCCATGCTGGACCCTCGTCATGACTGCACAACATACGTGAACGTTTTGTGTCTGTGGCAGCTTACAGTCAGTGCAGCTCAAGTCTGGGGATCTCGTATTTAAAGAAGCAAACCAAGCGGTGACGTTTGAGAGGACAGCGAGTCCCCAGAGACCGTCCTGGTCTTTGTTTAGCTCAAGTCATACCCACCTTCCAGTTCTCTCATCCGAGGTCACTAACCAACAGTTCATTGGTAAGTTTAAGTGGAGAAGATGCCCAATTGTCGTTTAGAAGAACGTCACCTGATTACAACCACATGCTGACTTACAGCTCCATTTGGCCACATGTCTGTCACAAAGCGTAGATGTCACTGCAGCGGAGGCTCTGAGGGTCTGGGGTGGGTCACTGGTATGCACCCTTCAACTGCTGGCACAGAGTCACACAGACCGATCTTCGAGTGTCACCGTCCACACACCAAGTACACGTAAGGCTGTGTTGTCTGTGTATACACTGCCGCCTGGCTTCAGGAGTTGGTCACTTAAGTCGACTTGCATGCTGCGTGATATGAATCCCCATTTCCAAGTGGGCTTGTTTCACCGAAGGGGACCCCCAATCGCACTCGTTTAACCAAGATGACAACTTCAAATTGCTGCTGGTGGCTTGGCAATGAATTTAAAAGGGCAAAACGGAGTCAAAGGACCATAAAGGTCGAGAAGGATGGCGGTGCGGACACAATTGATAAGAATGAACTGCATGGAGCAGCACCACCTAAAACAAACCTTAGGGGGCTTCCTGGAGTCGGAAAACACAGAAGACCCCGTGAAAGATATAACGATGCGGCTGACTTTGGCCATTTCCTGATGACCCTTGGCCGTAGGTACAAATCGCCTCCTCTTGGTCAGTTGTTTGTTGGCGCAGGACTGTTGATTGATTTTCAGAGCACTGGAAGGCTTTCTTAGTCTTGGGGGGTCCGTCCTGGTAGCGTCAGAAGTGCTCTTAACATTTTCCTCACTTTACTAAGGCAGGGGGCTCTGATTCTGCTGTCTCCTTGCCCAACAAATGTCTTTTTAGCGGGGGCTCGAGTGTTTTCTTTATCGTAGCTTGCAGTGTTAAGGTCTGCATTTGCTGAATCCACGACAGCGCGCAGGACAAGGACGCCTGCAATGGTGTGCAGCTAAGGGGCTAACTGGGCCCCAGAACACTTGAAGAAGAGCGCTGGGTGTTTTTTGACGTTCTCCTGGCATCCCAACCTGACCGCTAGCTGCCCATGTGATGTGGTGACGGTGTCATCAGTACAGCAGTTCACTCTAAGCAGAGACTTCATCTCGTTTGTTTTTTATGACAACGTCACCAGGCCTTTGTCAAGGGGTCAGCAATCCTGTTTTGTAGTTGTGATGCTAAGCACCTGAGAATTCTGGGATTTCACTGAGATGGAAGACGCTATGGTGGCACACAGAGAATCCAGATGAAGGGCAAACTGAACAAAGAGGTTTCATTCCTGGCATAAATCAAAGAAATGTGACGCCTCCTTCCTAACGTAAAGCCCCAGTTGTGTGCGGTGGTCCCCAACTGATGATCAGCTGGTGCACGTGGTCCACCTAATCAGAGCCATCGCTGGGCGGCAGTCAGCTATGCCACATGATCAGTGACCCACCTGGGGGGAAGACGGCGCAGAAGACAACGGGAAGAATGAATGACTGCTCAGAATGACCCCCCGACTGGAGGAACCGCAGCCTTGTGGTCCCAGCGCGACACACCCGCCGAGCAAAACCCAGGGAGCCACTCGAGGGCTCGGCGGCGTACATTCCTCACATTCCAATGGTCGGCCTCTTGGGACTCGGACGCTTTTCCCAGGGATTAACATTTTCAGCGAAACGCAGCACATGTGGAGGTCACACATCTAAGGGGGATCTCACAGTTCTGGAAGGAAGGCAAAGAATGGAGGAGCTGAAACATGGAGGAGCATCGCCATTGTGCTGTGAGTTACCAAGATAAACCACCAACAGGAAAAGGGGCCAAAGACAACGAAAAATACACAACTGAAAAGCTACAAATAAGAAAAAGAAGAAGAGACAAAAGAGTGAATATTACAAGGAAAATGTGATCCCATCTGAAAACACGTACAGTATGCACAGTGAACTGGTGTGGAAAGAAAAAAAAATAAAACTGGAGACAAGAGAATCGACATTCACCCTTGAAAGAAGAAATGTACCACCTGCACCAGATCGGTCCTGGGGACCCCTTGTGGACCCCCTGTGGCTGCAGGTTTTGGTTCTAATCCCCTCATCACGCTCAGCTCAATTAATTAGCTGGGATTTGATTTTCTCTTCTCTTATTCTGCATTAAGAAAGCACAGCAGCAGCCTGGTTTTTACATTTATAAGACACCAGCTGTACCCCCGTGGCGTCGCCCACATAGTAATGAAACAGGGCACACTTTAAAAATCAATAGACGTTGGCACTGTATATCTGACCGTGTTCAGCTCTGACGTGGCCGTGATATCTCTGGCAATCAGCAGCTACCCTCTAAAACACACGGAGCCCCGATCGCTCTCTCGAAAACGTCAAACGTTACTCCTTAACAAGCCGTAGATGACGATGTCTGCTGAACAAACGGGTATCACTAGCTAAGTGGAGGCGAGGTGCGCTCCAACACGTGGCGTGAGGTAGACCAACTCGAACAGAGGCTGGCGAGTGATTGAGGAAGGCCCCGCCCACCTGCTCTCAGCCCACAGCCACTCTGTTGGATTTGCATAAACACATCGGCACCGCAAGTGAACTCTGGGAGAAGTCGTAAAATCAACCGGAAAGTTCAAGCAAATTCTAGAAACCAACCCGATCTAAATCTGTGAAGTAATTCTAAAGTGAAAGGCGGACAGACAGACAGAACGCGCTTGGTCCACGACATTTTGAAAACCGTTTCTTAGCGATCCACTATGGGCCAAGAGTAACCTACATTCCAAATGTCGTCCCAAGTCCTCGCGGTTCAGAGATTTCGTGATGAGCGAGCGAGCGAGTAAGTGGGATTTGACTTTTTATAGGTTAAGAAAGCACAGCAGCCTGGCTTTTACATTTAGGGAAATTTCTGCTGTTGCTGTTGATTGAAATGCTTCACTCGCTTTTGTTGATTTCATTCCATGTTTCTCTTTCTCTGTGCAGTTTCCCCCCATCGTTGCGTCTTATTAATGACAATTAAAAACGAGCCGAGCGGCGGTCAACACGGAATCATGAAAGGCTTCAGCGTCAGACCCACTAACTGGTAGGTAATGAAACACCTGGAAAAGAAGGATGAACATCAACATGAAAATACAGTTAAAAAGAACAGAAATCCATTATTCCCATATAACTGCGTAATACTTTTTAAGAGTTTTCAGTTTTGTAATTTCTAGATTGTTCCCAAAGCACAGAACTTGGGAAATCATTTAACACCTCACTGAATGAGCCCAGGAGTCCAATTAAAAACAGAAACTGGTGGCAACAAAAACCTGCAGCCACAGACAGGGGGTACCCAGGACCACCGGCTTTGAGAACCCTTGATCTGCACTACCGTCCAAAAGCTCAGGGTCACCCCGAGATGTTCCCATTTTTTGATAAGACGTTGCTGTCTTTTATTATCTGACCGGTAACGGCGCACTGCTGTAACGAGAACGTGCAGCGACTCCACCTGACTTGACCATTCCGAGTTCTCATCCTCTTTCTTTCTCCGTTTCTGCTTAGCATTCGTTTGCTCAGAGGTTGATGCGCCTGCTGCTTCCTGATCTGCTCTTCTCTTCTCCACCCTAGCGGCCCACTGCTTCTCTTTTGTCGTCGGCATCTTTTCGCGTTAAAACTGATTAAGTTAGTTTTTGTGTTGCAATTACTGTGTACGTTTTCTTTAATTCTTCACTTAAGCTGGTACTTAAGTCTTCATTCTGCCTCAAGAATGATTAGTGAAGGTGGTAAGGAATGACAACGGTGCCCATACGCATGTGCCACACGGCGCCCTGCTGTGCGCTGCCGAGAGTTGATTCTACAATAAAATAAAAAGAGTAATAAAAATCATCACCCGAAAGCGGACAGTAGACCGACGTCTCGTAGTATATGTGCACCGAATTTCAAGTCAATAGGTGAAACGGTTTGAGAGCTCCTGGTGATTTAAAATCCTGGACAGACAAACGAACAGCCACGGTAGCGCATTACATAAGAAGATAAGGCCAAGAGGTCGTCCACCTGAAGCTAAGCAGGGTCAGGCCCAGCCAGGACGTGGAATGGAGACCAGCAAGGAGAAGCTTGGGTTGCTGCTGGAGGAGGTGTCTTAGTGAGGCCAGCAGGGGGCGCTTACCCTGTGGTGTCTCTGTGTGTGGATCCCAATGTGTGTGAAAATGGCGCCGTCCTTCACATGAGACGTAAAACCGAAGTCCTGGCTCTGTCGCCATCCACAGCCTGGTCATTCCGGCCTCTGATTGGCTAACTGTCTCTCACCCCTTCACCACCTAACAGGCACTCTGTCACCTTATCTTGATAGTAAAAGGTTATGAATTTCTATCAGAAAACACACGTCAGTTTCTGGGCGACCCCCCAACTCTTGAGCCGTAGCGCGTGCCTCATAACTAACTACAGGGTAGAAAATACCCGCGTACCTTCAAACAGCTTGGCAATGCTGGCACTAAAGGCCGATTCGTTTTGCACGTTTCATGGATTCCTAAGCTCTTACAGGTTGAAGTCCTCCTTTATGTCAGACCACCGTCAAAGGCAGGGGTCTCAAGCTCCGGTCCAGGAGAGCCGCAGTAGCTGCCCTTTTCTTAACTGGTGACCTGTTTCTTGTTGCTAATTAACTCCGTTTCCTTTCATTTTAATGGACTTGTTTTGTTCCTCTGAGTTTTTGCTGTAAGAGCCAATCATACAGGGTGGTCCCGATCGAACTATGCAGATCCTGATCGTCTGGATGACTTGGATTTATGTGGGGACGATTCCAGTTCGGCACGATTCTTCATGTCGTCAGCTCACACACTTCTCAATGGTCTGGGATTTTTCGGGTGATTTTCTACGTAATAAACTTTATAAGTTGTAGCGTAATGAAAATTGCATAATTAGATCCGGACCACCCTAGAGAACGTCAACACTTGAAATTCAATTCATGAAGGGTCTGCTTGACTCCTATAGAAGAACAGAGTGGCAGAGTCTCCTACCCTGCGAGTTCCTGCTCTAGTCAGCAGTGCAGAGTGTCACCCGAGTCAGTGTGTGTGTTTAACAGGAGTGTCAGTGCTAGCGGGGACTGAGAGACCCCCATTTACAGCGTACAGCTTTCTGAGCATTTACAAACGGGATGAGAGAACTTCAAGAGTTATACGCTTTAAACAGAAATCTTCTTAAACAAGAACTTTTCTTTTCTTAAATGTTTTACTTTCAATTTGTAATTAAAGCTTTTAAAAACGAAGATATTTTGGCTGTCCAATCATTTCAACGTGTGAAGCTCCTGCCGAACCCTGCAGACCTTTGCTAATCGTTGGCTCAACGCAGCTACGGCTTCATTTCTCTCTTTAAACGACACCCAAATAGAAATGACATGTGAAGTGAGTGACCAACAGAAGACCACCTCAGTCAGGCCCTCAAACGTCCACCAATTTCACTCCAACCAGCTGCTTAATGAGTCTTGTCGCTCATTAAACTCTTTAGTTCTTTAACTCCACGGCTTGTTGCTGCTCTCGTTGTGCCACAGCAGACATTTCTGAAATTGTTGCTTTTCTCTTTTCTAAGAGCTCTGGGGGTCCCGAGCAGACTGACATTCCTGAGACCTCCACCCTTCATTATTTTCAGGTCACAGTTTGCTGCTCCTGTTTTGGTTCATTTTGTATCTCGTTATTGATTGGCTGCTAATTAAGAAACAATGAAGGGGCGGAGTCTTCAGGAGCAACTCAATTAAAATGAACTCAAAAGAAGTGAATTAGCAGCAAAAACAGGGCACCGATTAAGAAAAGGGTTAGGATGAAAACCTGCAGCCACTGCGGCCCTCTAGGACTGGAGTTTGAGACCCCTGGTCTAAGGTCTATTTACTTTTCAGAAGACTAATCAAAGACCCCCAGACAGGCTTCCCCACAATCCTCCAGCTGCCACCCATGCCCACCCTGACACAGTTCACCAGGTTCTCAATTTTATTTGCTCTCGTTGGCTTCTATGAGCAGGCGACCCCTTAAAAGTGCGGCACACGAGCCCTGAACTCGCCTCACACTCATTACACGCCGTTAAACTCTCACGTTCTTTAAATACGCAAGTCAATACAAGTGACACGCATCGAGGGACTCGGACGTGCTCCCTAACCTGTTACCTACTGGTAGTCTTCTTGCAGGTCCAGTTTTACCCTTTTATGTTGATTGACGACTCGGTTATTGGGGTCCTGCGTGGAGTAACGAGCACAACATTAACCTTGGTAAAAAATGAATAAATAAAATCGAGTCTTTTCATGTCTGGGCGCAGAGAGACTTCAGACTGCTGTTCACTCCGCCGAGGTCCTGACGATGTCTTTGGGGTCTTCTTTCTTTCGTTGATCTCTTCTTGGCTTTTCTCTCCTTTTATGTGTGGCGTGCATCCTAAACGTAAAGGCCTCGCTTCACATCGAATGAACAAATAATTCCAAGAATAATGGAGAAGTGTTGGTCTTTCTGGCACGGTGGCACAGTGCTGCCTCACAGTTAGGAGACCAGGGTTCACTTCTTAGGTCCAACTGCGCGGAGTCTGCATGTTCTCCCCGTGTCTGCGTGGGTTTCCTCCCACAGTCCAAAGACATGCAGGTTAGGTGCCCTGGCGATTCTAAATGGTCCCTAGTGTGTGTGCCCTCTGGTGGGCTGGTGCCCTGCCCTGTGTTTGCTTGCATTGGATCCAGCAGACCCCTGTGACCCTGTAGTTAGGATATAGCGGGTTGGGGACTGACTGACTGACTGACTGACTGTTGGTCTTTCTTGGGCTGCTTGTCCAGTTTGACCCTAATGACCCCCCGACGCTAATGAATTACAAGAGAGCGACCAGAAAGACACGAGGCTCACGTCAGTCAAGAAACAGAATTCAAAAATCAACAAAAAGACACACAGGAGTTTCAGAGTCCAGAGTTGAACACGCGTTAGGGGGCTCTGCTGCAGGCTGCCTCTTTATTCAGGGGTCCGCACTGCTGGCAGGTTAATCGGCGGTCGCCTCACACCGGGCAGCCTTTCACTCGGATTTGCAGCCCACAGTCCTGTTTCAATGTCTTGTTTGATTCACAGTCCGGCGTTGTGACTTTTGAACATTTTATTTGCTCTTCATATGGTGGGCTTCTTGGCCCACTCACAGATGGGACCCCCTTCAAAACGGTTTTATTTTATCTACTTATTTTTCGGTTATCTGCCTATTTGCTCCAGTTTGGTCTGTTTTTGGTTTATTAATTAGTATTATTTTTTATTTGTATTGTCATTTGTGTGTACGACTCGGCCTGTATATTTCTGTAGGTGTGACTGTTTAACTTACACCCGCATGCGCCTTCTTTGCTCACCTGATTAGATTTGATAACTTGATGTTTTTAGGATCTCTTCCTTTATTTTCTGATAACCAGACGTCTGTCTACTCCGTCGCTGGCCTGCTCCTACTGGTTGTGCTCTTTGATACCAACTGGTTGCTCACAGGCAGCCTTTCTATCTTCATGACACCGCACTTGACGTTGGTGCCCAGCACTCCGAGTGGGTTCATAACGAGACGCGTACATTTTTAAAACGCACAGCGTAAGCATCACACCAACATTAACGTCAGAGGCAGGCACAGGGGGTTGGAGCCAAAGGCTGGAAACAATCCTGTAAATTGGGGGTGTGGGCAGCACCCTACAAAATGTCAGGGCTATTTGGAAGTAAGAGTAGGCCTGGGGCTCTAAACTCACAGCGGGCACCAAACGGCACCACTGAGAGCCACTCAAGGATTTAACTCACCATGCTGTGCTGGCACGAGTGAACCAAACACAAAGTGCATCAAGTCAGTCAGCCCGTCCGTTAGCCAAACCCGCTTATCCTGAGCAAGGCCACCAAGAAGCTGCACATCTTCATATTCATGCCACCACCGTTCAAAGAAGCCTCCTAAAGACAACAAGGCAGCAAACCAAAAAAATGAGGAACACAGACTGGCAAACAAATGTCAGGTAACATTTAACAGCTCGGCAAGAACGGACATCGGGACGCGAGGGGACATGATGGCCCTGGCGATCACGTGACGTGTAAAACAAGGGACTGGTCACTTCTGGAAATCAGTAAAGCTTTAGGCTCCCATCAGTGACATTTTATTATCCTGCGGGACACATCAGCACCCAACAACAGAAGGCGCAGGTCATCGTCTTCAACGTCACAAGATGTGACCGCATGCGCTGCCTTAACTCTTTTAGGGTGGATGTCGACATCCAGGGGTAGAGGGCGGCGATCGGCTGTTAATAGCAACAAAGCTCACGGTTACGTCACAAGCATTCCCTCCGTGCTTGGAGGACTGTTAAGACTCATTGGCTCGCCGTCTAATCCTTGCGTGTGCGCAACTGTAAACCAAGGCAAGATGGCATCGACATCTCACAAGGGAGCGAAGCGAGTGCAGAAAAGACAATACTCAGCCGACGATGTTTTGCACATTATCACCAAGTCGGACTCTGATTTTTCAGAACCTGAATTTGTTGAGAGTGATCAGGAGATCAAGCAGGAGAGTGAGGAACTGGCATCAGCTGATCGGACACCAGCCGACGCATCTATGCCAAGGTTCGTGTGGGAGGAATACCCAGACATTGATCCGTGGGAGCCAAACTGGCTACTGGACTTCACAAGACGGCACTGCTTGCTGTTGGACACAACAGATTACCGGCCGCTGGACTACTTCAGGCTGCTCTCTCCTGATGCTGCTTTTCAGGTCCTGTCAGACGAGACAAACGGGGATGCCAAGCAAGTTTTTGAATCGATCTGCTCCTGCTGCTGCTTCAGGGGCCGTGCCCAAGTGCCAACGGAAGATGCTAACGAATGCCGAAAAGGTAAAAGTTTTGGATATGTTGAAGGAAGGGAACAGCTACACCGCTGTAGGACGCCATTACGGCATCAATGGGGCTACGACTCTTTTTATTTAAAATGGAGGAAAGGAATACAAGATCTACGGCCGCAGTGTCCTTTAACCAGGGTGCAAAACGAGTTGTTAGTGGACATGATAAGGCGGTAGTCTGGATGGAATCTGCTTTAGGGATTTGGATTGAAGAAGAACAACAATGGCGGTGCTACACAGTCGTCTGAAGAGGCTCCATTAGAAGAGCTGTGACGCTCTCCTTTGTTGTGCAGTGAAATGAAACTCGTCGTTATCGGACAAGTCATCGTTGGGGAGTAACCATAATTCATTTTCTACTTACAGTACTTAGTACATGTATGTACGTTTACTGTCACTGTACACACACATTTACTGTATATAATTTTTCTTGCATTGTACGTATTTATTGCTGGTGGCCTGTCTATCGTAATGGCTGTAACGTGTGTGATATCGGAGACACTCGATATCTTTAAAATAAGATTTCGGTTTTACTGTATATAAACAGTGTGCTTACATACATCATTTCAATGAATCTTACCTAATATCTAAGAGAATACAAAGGGATTATGAAGTATGACTGTGAGGGAGAGTTTATAAGGGCTTCAAATATCTCAAAATAACCAGATAATCTTATGGCTTCTACTTCGCGGATTTTCACCTTCTGTGTTCTGGAATGCAACCCCCGTGATTGAGGAGGGATTACTGTACATTTGGACAATTTTAATACATGCCCAGAACTGTTCATGGAGCTACAGAGCAGGGGACTTGGAGCTTGTGGCACAGCGAGGGTGACCAGCAGACACAGGCTGAAGAAGAAAAGAGGTGACAATACGGTTTTTAATGGAGGCGGAAAACTTGGTGGCAGTGGCATGGCACGATGTCAAACGGGTGACTTGTCTCTCTACAGTACACACTAACAGTATATGTGAGAATGTGCAGCAACAGACAATTGAAAAGGAGGCACCAGTGCAACACGTATTGTAAGGAGCGCAACGTGGCAATGCATGCGAGATCAGACTGCGCAGGACTGAGAAACGTGTAACGTGTACAGTGATCCCTCGCTATATCACGCTTCGACTTGCGCGGCTTCACTCTATCGCGATTTTTTTCTCATACACGCTTACGTCACTACGCATGCGCTTTCTGAGAACTTTTATCTAAGCCCTACGATGGCTCTTAAACGTGCTGCTTTTTCTAAGCCTTCTGATAATAAAACTAAGCGCCGGAGGAAGATGCTTACTATCCAGGAGAAGGTGAAACTCTTGGATATGATTAAAGATGGCAATACCCTACAAAAGCCTCCTCACGCATATGAAAAGACCGCGCCAGCAACTGCCTATCAAGATGTTCTTCAGCCGCGCACCCAGACACCCACTGCCTACTCCTAGTACTCCTTCACTGAAGACAACGACGCACCACCTGAAGACTCTTCTACTGAGGTCGTGCCTTCATAGGTTAGTGATTGTATGCAATTAAATGTACAGTACAATAATCTACTATAGAAAAGCGTTCGGGATTATCCTTCCGTCCCGCGAGTGCAAAGCGTAGCGGTATTCCGCTTATCACAGACTTACTACTTGCGGCTTGAGGTACGAAGCGATGCAATGTGAGCAGAGTTCTGCTGCTCCCATCATCCCCTTGCTTTTGTGCGTGATGCGCTGGAAAAATAGACAAAATGATGTCTCTGGAAATAATTAATGTTGATGGAGTACAAGTGCCTCACCGCGTAGTAAATATCAGGGGAGATGGTGCTCGCTTATTCTCATCTATAGCTTATTTAGTGCATGAAACTCCGTCTTTAGCGGTACAGATTCGGGCTGACATTGTACGACTTTGGACAGGCACTTGAGGAGATAAAAAAAACTTATTAAAAAAGTTATGAACGGGCACTTTGATGTTCTCATTCCTACACTTACATGCCTGATGTACACATGGAGCGCACAAAAAATTGAGGATAAAAGTCGGTCGCCTTAAAAGGCGAGTGCGCCTAGTAATATGATATTTGTAACATCTAATATGTCTTATTTTGTCTAATATATTGGGTAATACGAGTGTAATGGTGACTAAAGGGTGTTATTTCATGTCTAGAGGGCTCTAATAATGTTAAAAAAACGTATTTAGAAGGTCGTAAACAGGTTTTCTATACTCTAACTGCGAAAATATTTGATTTATAAATAAAGAATCCTACTTGGTGAAAATTCATTTATCACAGTAGAGTCGGGAACGGATTAACAGCGATAACCGAGGGTTCACTGTATGTGAAATCAGAGAGTACGCAGGCTCACACAACATGCAAAACAGTAACATTTGTCAAAAGTAAATATTTTTTGTTGATTTGATATGTTAATCAATTTCTTTGTGTTCCTTTTTAAAAAAAAGTTAGATTTTGGAAAAATATTCAGCCCTGGGAGATAAGAAACAAAACCAAAATGAGCCCTAAGAGAGTTAGAAGATCAAAGCACACAGAAGACGCGAGTGACGTTCGCCTGCCGATACTCGTGAAGCTGCTCTTGGTCAGGCACCGCTTTATAAATGTTAGCCAAAGAAGGCATTAAAAAAATAAAAAATGGAATTCAATTTTGTTCCCTCAAAGAGATGAGATTGTCACATGTCACGAATTTTCATTGTCATGGAGGTCAGCATTGAGCAGGATTATAAAAGAAAATGAAAAGGAATGACAAAGGAAAAATACAAAAGGATTTGAGGAAAACAACAAAACCCCAGCGCTGTACGTCAAAGTTGTTAAGTCAGAATCAAATGTCACCACTTAGCTAATCCAATAAAAGAGAAAGCAATCCGAACAAAGGTCACCCTGCAACCCGAGATGGCACACCTGCACCGAGGCGCCACATCACACAGGGCCGATGGCCGCTCTGTCACTACTGGGAGTGTTTAACACTAGGGACACCCAAGGGCTGCCAATCGAGTAGACACACCGGTGGGGAAAAACGAACACCGTGACCCTCGGAGGAGAAGACACTCGCTGGGCTCCATTATGTGGCACAGAGTCAAAAAAAGAAACAGGAAATGCTGCAGACATGTCCCTGACAATAATAAATGTAATTCAGTTTTTATTGAAATGTTTTTTATTCATAAAAAATACAAATAAATGATGACATGGACAAGATAAGCTGTTGCCATTTACTGTATGGTTGGGTGTTTGTGATATTCTGATCTGCTTATCATTGGTCACCAGGCCAGGTGGCTGTGAACATGGGAGTGTGGGACAACAAACTGTTCAAAGTTCTAAGCAATGTTTAGCAGTACACTAAATAAAAATGTCTCTGCCTTTATATATCTACACACACACACACGCCTGGCTCTCCCAGGCCACCCCAGACTGAGAGGGGGCGCTGCTGTCGCTGACTTCTCCGCTTCCTTTCCCTCCGCAGCTCACAGAAATCTCCCAGTGAGGGTAACTGACTCCACCCCTTCAGGTCCGTAGGCCTTAAAGCGTGCCCACCCAGAAGGGGGCGCCATTTGTAACCCAAGCGACCACAGCAAAGGAGATCACGCAAGCCGAAGAGACGACTAGAACTGGTCAAGCCACGTTGTTCTGTCGGCAATGGTTTTGTTTCATTTTCACACACTGAGCGTTTGTTTCTACCGAGGGGACAGCTGGGATGGCACCCCAAAATGTATTTTCTGTCAAGGCTGTGATTTCCTCAGATGACCACTGTATGCATATCCAGATCTACACCCTGTCGAGTAGGTGCACCAGCCGCCATGCTGTTATGTCAGAGGCTGGTGCACCTACTTGAGGCCTCATTGGCTGACATCTGAGGTTCGATCCCAGGAAGGGGAATGTGTTATGATATTCCCCTCCACTTACCCTTTACTGAGGGGTGGGTGGACTCATCAGATTTGTTATCGGGTTGGTCTACGGTCGACCCTTAATATTATTACACACATCGATATACGCCAAGAGTTCCCAAAGTGGTCGATATTGACCCCCTGGGGTCGATTTGAACTTTCTAGGGGTTGATAGTTTCAATAAAAAAAATTTGGGGGTTGGCAACAGCAAAAAATAGACCCCCTTACTACTGAGATTTGTTTTGTTACTTCAAAATATCTATGATTCCAATAGGTACCTAATTAAGAAGTAAAATAATTAAAAAAAAAACAAAATACTTTTTTGATAAAAACACATTACATACCAAACTTGAGAACGAAAAGGTAAAACGTGTCATTAAAAGAGTCACACGTAAGAATGCACAGAAATACCTGTAGCACACACGTCTGTGCATTGTCTTATCGAACGTATCAAAGCAAGTGCGGACATGAAAAACCGCTGCATGTCCACACTTGCTCGCGGTGGGACAAGACGACGGATATTAGCAGAATCTATCAATCTTGGTTCGTTTGATGTGACATGTACTTATTTGTGATTTGAACTTGGAATATAATTATTCATTGAGGAGCAGTACTACGAAAAAGAAAATCAGAGGACACAGTTTATTTAATCGAGTTTTAACATGTTTCAAAGTAAGTACATACTTTATTGTTTTTTTTTTTTATCACAGGGGCTGTCGGAATTGTTTGTTAATGAAAGTTTTTATTTCTTCAGATAATATGACTGAACCAAAAAAAGACATGCAGATAGTACAGCTTGGACTATTTGTACTTTTTTACATTTTTGACATTTATGAAATAAATTTATAAATTCAAAATAACTCTGCTCGTATTTTTTTGCTTTAATTTTCGTTAGTGCAGGTTTCGATTTTAAATGTTGCACAAGATAATGCCATATTCCATAGTCCTTTTATCTTTTTCAATCATTAATTACAAGTGATTAAAATGAAAAGTTTGATATTTAGTGAAATATTTAATATAGAGTACTGTACAAAGGTATCAATTTGAGTAAGTAAAGTAAATGACTAGGGGGTCGATGGTTTTAAACGTTTTTGGTAAAGGGGTCTGCGGCCGAAAAAAGTTTGGGAACTCTTGATATACGCAGACACAGAGACCCTAAACTCAACGGTACCCCATGAATGACACACACAGCTGGTTAACCTTTAGCACTTTGAACCACACAAGTGCTTTAGGAATTACACAGCCTGTCACTCTCAGCACTTCAAGAAACTTACTTATTATCACCACGAACAACATAGGATGTTTTAATGACATCCCAGACCTAAATATTACTTTTGGTCTACAAGAATACATTTAAACATACAAAGGCTCAGCATCCTCGACTATTGGTCATTTATCAGCCCAGAATGCCTTACTTGATGTCTTGTTCCCTACTATTGGGTGGAGCTCACACCCTCAGGCTTAATAAACCTCACAGCACAAAGCGTATGGCAAACCTCCGGCTGCACCAGGTGCTCGAAGAAATCGACCTTATTACCTCAATCACTCTAGACATGAAGACAACGCATAGAAAGTGAAAAGCAGCACAGTATTTACCATACCATTTTTATTTGCTGAGCGCTTAAAAACACAGCATTACAACTGACCGAAACGCTGTACAGTTAAAAAGAAGCAAGACTAAAAACAAAATATTAAACACAAAAATTGAGAGAAATTAAAACAGAGATACTAAAAACAGGCCAGAGGACCCAATAAAATAGGGAAATAGGAATAATAATACCAGTGAACGAAAAATAGAAAATAGGACTGGTAGTCAAGTCTGGATATACAGAGTCTTTAGAAAAAGTAAAGATGACCAGGATGAATGTCACAGGCGGTTTGTGATCTCGCACTCGCAGTTGTTCATGAGGTGCTTTTCTGATGATCAGATGGAAACAGCCGCACGTTACCAGTGCCCTCTCCTGACGTCTTCATCCCTTCTTCTTCCTCCCTCCTATGTTGCTCTTCAGACGAGGCATTTTTACAAGATGTGATTGTTAGACATTCTGATTGGCTGGCTGTCAATATGATGAATGAATAAACGTTTTGATGTTCTCCGAGGTGCCCTGCCCGGGATTTGTTTTGCCTTGTGCTGCGCCCTGTGATGGCTGGGATTGGCTCCAGCAGACCGAAACCCCGTGTTAGGATATAGCAGGTTGGATAATGGATGGATGTTCTTGGAGGTATCGGCTGATCTTCCTTTCCCAGTCTGTAAAATAATTAGATGTCCATCCTTTCTCGGGTTATAAACTAATCGATAGCCTGAGCCACCAGCATGTCTTCCTTTCTTTGTTGGAACAGCAGTTTTAAAAGTGAGATGTAACTGGGAAGAAGACCTGCTTTGATTTGTCCTGAATGTAGTTCATCTGTTGTCTTGTCTTGAACAAAATATAATGGAAATAGAAACCAAAATGTACAGATTTTGTACCCCACAGCAGTCCACCCCTATATTGGTCAGACAAAGTAAAGATGAACGATGAATCCGTCAAACCCTGTAAAGCAAAGGTGTGTACGCCGGATTAGGGTGAAACACGTGTCGTGTGCTCTTTGTATCGTGTGTCAGGTATTACATATCACATACGGTACGTACAGTAACGGGCAGCAGGGACACCTCCGTAATGGAAGGCGCTTGCACAGAGCAGTACCTCCCCTGGGACAAGAGAGGGCAGCCCCCCTGGCTTGCTACAGTGCCAAGGAGCAGGGAAGCTCAACCCTGCCGGGGCTCATGGCCGCCACCACCATAAGGGGCCGTATGGAGAATGGCTGAGCCCTCCTGTGCAGGGCTGTTGTCACACCTGGAAGGAGATCAGGGAACCCCCGGGTGCTCTATAAGAGTTGACAGCTGCCACAACTCAGGAACCAGAGTCGGGAGGAGGAGTGGAGGCAGAAGAGACAGAGAAGAGAACCGGGGGCCATGTGGCGATTTACTGACTGAGCTGGACAGTCTGTGTTAAGTAAAGCCTGAGTAGTGCTGGGAATTGTGCCTCTGAGCCTGGTGTGTCGGGTGTCTGGGGAGCGGAAATCGCCAAGGCTTTCACAACACACACACACACACATTCGTACGCGGGCACACTCAGTTTTCTACAGACGGAATTTTTATCAGACGTAATGTTGCCGTACGTCTCATTACTGCACAGAGTGCTGCTAACTGTATGCACGCATACTGGGTTCACTGGCAACTCTAAACTGGCACAGAGTAAGTGATGGACTGAGTACCTGAACCCCTGAACTTGGCAAGCAAGCTGGAAAATGGCAGGGTGCGCAAAGTGAGCTGCTCCATTATCAGCTACACATGACAGTGACGGCCACGTCTCAGGAGCGCATTCAAAGCTGCACGGGTTGAGTGGCGCCACTCCTTCCTGTCTTCCGATTCCGACAGACTTCACGCCGGCCTTTTGATGATCTCTGTAGTTATCAGGGTCGTGTGCTGCTGCTCCTGCTGGAAAGGCTCAGAGAAACCCACCTTACTTTTTAAAACGGTGCCCTGCCAGCATTTATGGAAGTAAACGTCAGAATTCATCTCAACGCCCCACCAGCGCCAATCCTCTATGAGCGGTGTGTAAAGTGCTGGGCCACAACTGGGAGGCTGGAAGACCACCTGGGGTCTGGAGTGGGCCGTAACTTGTGTTGGTACAGATGCTGAGGTCTGAAAGCCTCTATGGATACCAAAGTGAAAACCTGAGCACCGACCCAGCACTGAACACTGGGCACTGTTAGCCCCAGTGACCACCACTACCCAGCTGAACCCTGAGTAGATACACCAGGTGCCAGGTCTTTAAACAGAGAGACTTACTGTAAAGTGACACGAGTCACAAGCCCACTCAAATGATGCGGAACACAAAAATGCATTGAATGAGCCCAAGCATGTAGACAAACAGAAAAACAGCCCACCAAACGAAAAAGCCTGGACTGCCTGCCGTCCGCACTTCATCATCCTCGCGGCAGATCGGTCATCACAATACAACACAATTTATTTTTGTATAGTAGCCCAAAATCACACAGGAAGTGCCGCAATGGGCTTTAACAGGCCCTGCCTCTTGCCAGCCCCCCAGCCTTGACTCTCTAAGAAGACCAGGAAAAACTCCCAAAAAAAACCCTTCCGAGGGCACACGTCGATGGCTCGATCTGAGGAGTCTCTGCAGTATGTGGTGCCCCCTACGAATCCAGGGTAAGGAAGTGGGCCACAAAGATGGTCTCTGACCCGACTCCCCCAGGGCACCACTTACCGCACAGACTCCTCGGATCAAGCCATCGGCGTGTGCAGTTGGCTTTAATAACGACGCCGCCATCCCACGTTAACATGGCCGAGTGGGCCGTTTTGGTTGTGTTGTTCAAAATCAACGTCTGTACGCAGAGACACGTAGACCCCCTGCCTTGTTAATAGGCTGTCGCCCCCGGATTGGCACACAGCGGCCATTTTCTTTCCTTGGTTTACCCAAGAGAAGATTCGAGTGCTGCACATGCGCCCCGCTTACCGAGTGGCCAGACATGAAGAAAGAGCGACAGTCACCTGGCAGAAACCACCAAAGACCTTGAGGGCATCTGAAGCGATGGCAGGGACGCTTTATGTGAAACCTCCCGACAGCCCATGGAGCCTCTTTGTGACGCACACGGCCCCACTGCTCACGAACAACGCGACATTTCACATCCTCGATGGCCACCTAACAGCAAGGACCACCTCAAGTGGGAGGAATCCACGTCTTTATTCCACTTTTGCCAGCAAAGGTCATGGGGTGGCCATTTTATCAGCTCAACAATTCAATTACAGACGTGTCAAAGGTCCTGCCACTGGGGTCAGTGGTGCCTGTCGTCTTCAGACAACGTGACCTACGGATGAACTTCCATCCATCCCCCTCTCAGACCCCCTTAATTCCGTTCAGGGTCACAGAGGGGCCCGAGTGCATCGTGGCAGAGCTGGAAAAAGAGGAAAAACACATCCACTCGCTCAATGGCATAATGGACTTCACCTTTAGGACGCCAACGGAAAAAACGGCGAATCTGGAGAAAAACCAACGCCGGAGCGGATCAGGCCGGGGGGGATTCGGCTCGTCTCTCAGTGCAGCTGGGCAAAGAAATGCACTGCCGTGGCATCCATAGTTGAAATTCCTGCACACAGGCCTTCTCCTTCATGCAGAGCTAACAGACGTGCTGACCGGACTGCAGCCAGCAGACCACACAGCGTCAACTCTGAAGGGAAGTGAAACCCCCTGAAGCTCTAGAGACAGGTGGTCCCACCTGACCTGAAGGGACCCCTCACTACGAGTCTCCGCTTCACCTCAACAGGACCCCTTCAGGAGATCAAACCACAAAAGGCCCCACGACACAAACCGCCACTTTGCTTTGCTCTGCTTATCTGGGCGATGGCGGACCACTTCAAGTCATCGCGATGTCACTGACCCACGAGGGACATTCAGACCGTCAGCAGGCTTTATAACATTAAAAAAAAAAAAAAAATCACGAAGAACATCAAATCTCAAACATGCAGTTAGCACAAATAAACATTAATATGGCGGGTGGTGGGGCGCCTGGGCTGGAACATCAGACCACCGGAGAGCGAGACCGACGTTTAGGATGGACGATGCAAACGCTAACCGGTCAAACCTGCAGCCGCGTTTCTTAAAGATGAAATCACTTAGAAGATTAACAGCAGGTGGGACGGAGGAGGAGGATTTGAACCCGCGACTTGATGGCAACAGCAGAAAACGTCCAGGCCTCTCATAGATCAGGGGGTCTCAAACTCCGCCCCTGGAGGACCCCTCTGGCTGCAGGTGTTCACTCTCACCCTTTTCTTAATCAGTGACCGTTTTTTTTTTTTTGCAGCTAATTCACTTCTTTGCCTTTCATTGACTTGCTTTCTTTAAGATTTGTTCCCCTGAATTGCTTCAAACAGAAATGAAATATGAAGTGAGTGACCACGAGAAGACCACCTAAGTCAGGGCCTCAAACTCCAACCAGTCGCTCAATCAGGCGCCGAGTCTCGTCGTTCATTAAACTCTTTAGTTCTTTAATCGCGTGGCTTGTTGCTGCTCTCATTGTGCCACAGCAGACATTTCTTAGAGCGCCGTTATTATGTCTTGTGGACCTGAGCAGACCCCCGTAACCCTCTAGTCAGGATATAGCGGGCTGGAGAATGGATGGTCCTGAGCAGATCAGCAGTCCTGAGACCTCCACCCTCCATTATTTTCAGATATTGTGACAGGAGTGTCATTGACGTGCATCTGCTCAGAGCCGTCATATTTTGATTCTCCCTCCACCTCGTCTTTTTAAAGGGCTCTGCTGCCCAGAATTTGAAATGATGTCACACATCAAGCCCTCACCCGGATGTGGATGTCGCCACGCTGGCCCCTTTGTCACTGGTGCCCTGCTCGGGTGTTCATTAAGGCTCACAAATCGGTCGCCCAAATATCACCAACAGGACCCGGACTGGACCCCCTTTGATTCATTTCATGCCAAGTGGCCTCTCTCCTCCAGTGAAGATGGCGGTGGGCCCTTTGCTCTGCAGGACTGACAGAAATGGCACGGCCTGGCGCCTCGCTCGCCTGCTCACTCGCATGACGTTGAGGCCACGTCTAAAGCTTTTTAAGCTCTTGCTGTATTTTTAGATGGTTTGCTATGCGCCAGTGAAGGTGCAGCTTCATCACGTCCTGCCCGCCGCTCGAATTGTCAGTCTGAACTATTTTTAACAACAACACCGCCGCTTGATGGAATTTCTGATCTTATTGGCGTTCCTCTGAAGTCAAAGATAAAAGGGGAGGCTCGGCTATCCAGAGCATCTCGGTGCCTTCCTGATGAGCCTTCATTCTTTCTAATAATAACATTCAGGGCCCACACGGAGGAGATGCCAGCGCTGCCATTTGGGTTTTTGCCGAGTGTGCAACGACTCCAGGAGGTTTCAATAAAATCTAAATGTCAAGAGACAAACTACACCCAGAGACCACCTCACAAGGTGGTCCACTGCCAGGCAGCTCGAATTACCAGAGGATTGGCTTGAGGGTGGCACTGCAAACTCCACACTTAGTGTGGAGTTTCCATGTTGGCACAAGAGAATTGCACAGTTTGGGCAGTTGCGCCGGTTTGATTTGCCCACTTCCTGCTGAAACGCGTGTCACACGCCTGGTAAACCCGTACTCTACACAATGGGTACCAGCAGCCCTCCACTGTGCCCACCCCAGCCCATGGTGGTCGAAATCATCCAAAGAAACCTCGGTGACGGGCTCCAGACGTGGGCAGAAATTTCCTCAAAGCTTTTATCGTCAAAGTCTTGCACTCCTTGTTTAGCAGGGAAGGCGGCCCGATTAGTGCGTCACGTTCACCTGCCATACATCAGGAAAGAGCGCACCACTCACAAGACCACCCGCACACCCAGAGTCACCGGACGGAGCGCGGAGGGCGAATGTGCCGCGCGGCTAAAGCTTTGAGGGCCGACCTTCTAAACAGAGAGAACCCCACTTCTTCACTCTGACGGCATTTACTGGTATGGGGGTCTAAAAGTGCGCCCACTGAATTATTTTCTGAGTTTCTCAGTAAGGAGCTAAACAGTTCAGCGCTTTCTCATTCCTATTCATTTACACTCGGACTTTTGAAACTGCAATAATGTTGTAAGCCCCCACAATTAGGGGAATGCAAAGAACCCAATACACTGCGCTGTCTGCTAGAATGGGGACCCCACATGACAAGCTGGACTGGTCCTGGAACACAGAGGTCTTTAAACTTAGGGCACTGTGCCCCTTTCATGTGACAAGTTCAGCTCTTCTACAGCGAGGACCACCACATTAAAAGGAAAGGCTCAGTTACAGGGCACACCCCGGACACATTGGGACATCTTCACCGTCACCCCTCGAATGTCACGCTCACAACATGCTGGGTTAGCTGGCGGCCTGGCACGGAGTTTTATTTAAACAGACCGGAATAAAAAGAACAAACACACAAAGAGACAGACAGACAGACAGAGCAGGCCTGAAGCACCGGGCAGTGGAAACAAAACCCGCCTACTGGCAGAAGAGCCAAAGGAGCACACGGCGGGTTTCCGTTCACGTGCCAGGCCTGGGAGAACATCTGGCAGCGAGTCACGGCAAGAAGAAGAGCAGTCAAAAGAAAAAAAAAAAAAAGAGGAAGGCAAACGCTTCAAATGTGAACAAATGTGAAAGCGGGAGCACTAAAGTAACCCTCTGGTTAAACGTCAGGTAGCCGTGGGGTCGCCAAGCTCAAGGCCCACCATAATAAGAACACACTTAACGTACATAGCGCCTGTCCCACGCTCAGGACCCTTAGCACTAACACGCCGGGTCACTTTGTATTCCCAATTCATACCAAAGCAGCGACTCACACGGCCAGCCGGCCGGCCGGCCGCCCGCCCGCCCCGAGGCTCTGCCACCACTCACTGCACAAATATGAAGGAAGGTGAACGCCAGGCTTGAGGCGCCCTCACTATGCAAACAAACAAATTAATAAAAAGCAAATCTTCGTAAAGTGAACGCCAGGATGACAAATCTACAAAGACAAGTGACATGTGCTGAGGACAAGGCATCACCCCCACGGCTCAACTCAAAGCACCTTCAGCCCGATGTGCCCGCACACCCGCTGTATGGCCGTTTTCTGTGACCGTGAAAGGCGCTATATAGAAGGAGAGTCAATGAATTCCACCCAGGAAGGCAAAGAACAAGCAGCAGCTTTAAGAGGGAAGCCCACCTCAGACGGCGTAACCCAATTAACACACCAAAGTGAATCATCATAACCACGATTCTGATCTTTTACCTGCAGACTCGCACCAACGCGCATCCCACCGGACCCCCACAGTAAAGACGACGAGGCGAGCGGCACAACTCTTACCAAAGTAGTCGGCTTTCGGCTGGGCATCCATCTCCTGCTCCAGACGCTTAGTAAGAGCTTCTAATTTTATTTCAGCGGCAGACGGCTCAAGCTCAGGCTGTATAAGGAGTGCCTGGCAGGGAAGCTTGAGCGGGCTGGGGGGGCTACTGGCTTCCTGCACGGAGACGACCCCAGGTGATGTCAGAGGTGGGCCAGAGAGGGCCTCCTCATGAAGCGGTGCCAAGTGATCCAAGACGGTGGTGCCATTCTGAGTGACGGGATGAGGACCCGGGTACACCCCTTTTGACAGGTTACTACTTAGGTGAGAGGGGGGCACCTGCGCTGCTTCTCCAGTGGTGGTGGCCGATGGTGGAGGACCCTGGCCTGGTGGGCAGCTTTCAGAGTCACGGAGTGCAGGCTGGCGGCCCGGTGAACTGAGAGACGGCGAGGTCCGTTTCTGCCCATTCTCGACGACATCAAACAGCTGCCCACCAAGGCGACTGCTCGTCATGGCACTGGATGGCGAATGGTAGCCGCCAGGATTTGTGTTGTAAAGGCCGCTTCTAATGCCCATCTGCGGCTCAGGGGTCACTTCACCTGCGTTTCTCACACTCGGCTTCACTGGCCAGATGGCCGACACGGGGGCCGCTCCGGCAGCCTCCTCACCAGAGTCTTTGATGGCAGCAGACGGAGTGGAGAAGGACGAAGATCTCGGAGGGGACATCCCTGTCTGCGCTGGTATGAAAGGTGAGCTGGGAGATGCCAGCGGTGAGGTCACCGAGTTGGTGAAGGAGAAGGACCGCGGGCCCAGCAGTTTCTGATCAAACGTTGGAGAAGGCTGCCGTGGTGACAACTGATGGTGCAATCCGGGCAGTGCCACCTGGTATGGCCTGTCATTCGGACACTCTCGTTGATCATGATAGCCCACCCTACTGGGTCTGCCGGCTTGAGAGACCAGCGTGTCCACTGGTGAACTGTGCACGGGGCTCTCTGGCCTCTCCCGCTCCTGGAAGTTGTTGGCATTGGTGTTGCCCACCAGTGGCATGGCTGACAAAGGAGGCTTCGCTTCTCTGGCGGGCCTGGAGCTGCTGTTCACCGGGGGCCGCTCCCTCGTATAAAACAAGCCGTCTGGGGGTCTGCCGTTCTGCCCCGCTAGATTGTAGCAGGCCATTTCCTCCTGCTGCTTCTGCATGTGGATCTTCGTCATCTTGGAAGCGAACACTTTCCTGGTTTGCTCAAAGTCGGGATTGTTGCCCACTTCTTTTTTCACTCTGAAGAGCCCATCTCTGGACGCCTCGTACATGTTGAGATCCTCGATAAATTTACTGGCCTCCAAGCCCAGATCGTCGTAGTTGGACATTTTTGTGCTCAACATGCAGTGCTGTCAGCAGACCCGAGAAGTCCCACTCACCACGGCGGTGGCGGCCACGTTAATCCCAGCGATGGAGCGCAGTATCCCTCTGTGTCCGCCCGGCGGCCGCCAGCATAACTCGGACTCGGCTTCACGTTCTGCGGCCCGCCGTCGACGTCCCAGCACGACTCCTGCTCGCTGCCACCGTCGCCAACAAAGTGTTTCGAAAAACTTTCAGCGCCTCCTCGCACTCCGCTGGGCGCTTTCTTCTTCTCCTCCCGGCTACGCGGCCAGCGCGATGCCCCCCGAAGACCAGCCCGCCTGCCCGTCCTCCCGCCTTCGTGTTTCGCTTCTTCGGCGTCTCGTCGTTAACTTCTCCTCACCAGCAGCAGCACCCAAGCCGGGCCACAAAGGTTCACGCGGCGGAAGCCACGTTGGCTTCGAACTTTCAAAAGACAATCGGCAGACAAACAAGCAGTCAGCAACTCGCAACTCGCCGGCCACCGCGCCGCTGATGACAGACCGCCAGAGGAGAGCAGACAGCGAGCTTCAGGAGGAGAGGGCGGGGCGGGGCGGAGTGACAGGCAGGGGACGACGGGGCGCGCAAGGGGCGGAGACTCAAGTCAGGGAAAAGTGGCACCGACCTCACCCCGGGACCCCAGGGTGTTAGAAAAGTCCCAAAAAAACGGGGCGCCGCTTTCTTGAGCTTTTGATTTTGAATTACAAATAACGGCGAGTTTGCGCGTGCACTCTCCTGGGTGCTCCTGCACTCTCCGTCGGCCACGCCCTCTTTATGGTCTAGTCTTCAAAGGAGAGCAGACCACAATGAAGACACGCCCTTTCTTCACGCCCCTCTGGCGAAGCCGCAAGTTGCCCCCAAGTCTCCACGCTTAGGTGCGCTAATGCAGCACAATCAGACGGCTGCGCGGAAAGGCCTCTGGACAGTTTGAACCTCTGCGCCGCTGCACGTGCTGCGGCACCCACGTTGGACTTTGGGGTGGGCGCGGCGTTGACTAATATAGAAGACGAAGGCGGAGTTTGATCACTAAGAGGCGGTATCATGCAAAATATTTTAGAATAATGAGGGCGGGATGACACTAGGGGCGGGTTTTGGCTGCGGAAAAAACGTATTAAGGTGGAATGGGGCGGTGTCATGCAAATTTGTGGAAAGTTGCCGCTGTGTCTCCGCTTCTGAAAGGCGGACAACTTGACCAGTTTAACGTTAACGGTGAGCTTTTCTTTGTAGCGTTTTTACTTTTTTGCATGCATTGGACGATTTGCTCACCATGGCACGTCGTTTGTTTAGGGCACCCGAGTGACCACTGAAATTAATAATTGCGCGTGGCCTGTCCCGAGCATGATGGTAAGAATATGTGCTAATAAGTTCGATTAAAACAAAACAACTTATCCTGTGCTTCGATGTCTTCCAGTAGGACTCAGGACTTTGCTCTGCCCTCGGTGTTTGTTCTGACTAACCTTCTGGCAGCCCCCTTTCGCTCTGGTTTATGTTCCGCTGCCCATGTGGCACGCCTTGGACACCAAGTACCACCGAGCCACAGGCACATGGCAGACGTGACCAAGTAGTGTCAGTGGAGTTGAGCTTAGGCCTGTTTTGCTTTAAACTGTGCAGCTTGATTTGGTAAAAAGTTTGAAAAAATAATTAAACAGCAACAAGTAATGCACCTTAATCGTGCCTCCTCCACCAAACATTACAGTAGGCACCGTGCATTCCAGAAGGTGGCATTCCCCCTGGTCCATCAGTCTGCCAGCTGGCACCATGTGATCCATCACTCCAGGGTCCATTCTTGACACCCCGCCAGCCGATGGCTGGCGTTTCTGCCTTGTAGTCAATCAGTCCACGGAGACGCAGTTCATGAAACTCCTGCTGCCCTGGTCTTGCACTGAAGTCACTTCCAGAATCTGTCTGGCACTTTGCTGAGAGCGGTGACACCGAGGACAGGACACTTTTACACACTTGGTGGCCCACCCTGTGGCTCCTCGATGTAGTGACGGCGCTGACAGCTGACTGGATGGAGCACACACTTCACATTCAGAGCGGTGGCCAAGGTGACATCCTATGACAGTCACTGAGCTTTTCAGTGCCATCCAACATCTGTCAGTTAATCCCAGTAACGATTTCACGTTATTATTATGGTCTGTTCTCTCTCTCTTAGCTGATCTTTAGTTATCTGTTTGGGTTCTTTCTTTGCCCTGCGCTGGTCCTGTTACTTCAGGCCACTGTATGGATGTGCTGGCACTGGAGTGCTTTGAGTATAAGTGAGGCGCTATATAAATAAAATATATTATTATTATTATTACACGGCTATGTGCTTGATTTGGTGCGCCGCTTAGCAATGAGACACCTGAGCCCAGCCATTAGGGGGTGTCCGTGGACCTCCGCCCGTGTCGTGTGCCACTCGTCATGGCGCCAGAGAGCGGTGACAGCTTCCCTGGACTGTTGGTCATCAGGACAATACGGACCCCGTGCGCCTGGGATTTTCTCATCAGTTTTAATTCTTTATTGACTGGTGGTCCAGGCTCACCATTGTGTGCTCTAACAGCCGGGCTGGCGGACCCCCTAATCCAGTGTTTCTCAAGTGCAAGTGTCCTCACACCCCACCGCGGGAGAATCAACATCAGAGCTGGGGGCTGATCAAGGCAATCCGTGGAGTGGCGGCCCACCCACCTTTATAAAAATAGTGACTTGCGCCCCACCGGCAGCAGCCCGTGACACGTCCCCAATCACACAGGTGGGCCGTTTGTGTACTTTGGCAGGTCTCCGGCCTGATTGATTGATTGATTGGTTATAATTTGTTGTTTTCTTTTGCTCTTCTCCTCTTTTTTCCTGATGGACTTTATGAATTCGTCATCATTTTGGACGTTTGAATTTATTTCGGTTTCCGTCTCTGATCTTTAGCAGTTCCCTTTTTTTATTTTAATAAGAGTGCTGTGGTTTCAAATCTTAAAAGAGTCAGCAGTCAGCGTTACGGCACCGACAGACAAACTGAAATAAACAGAAATAAAAGCAAGATGAATCGAGCCAGGGAGACCCTGTAAGGACCGACGGACCTCTTAGGTGGCCGAGGATTACAAGAAACTGGGAGCGCAGAAGGAGGTCCACGTGAGGAATGCGAGGGCCCATCAACTCGACACCAACAAATGAAAGGCGTCGACGCCCGCCGTGTGGACAGCGGCCAAAAGGTGACTCTTGTGACATGGATGATGTCCCAGACCTGAGCTGTTGTGCGACTTAAAGACATTCAGCAGCGTGTGTGACTTCGATGTCTTCCAGTAGGACTCAGGACTCTGCTCTGGCTTCGGTGTTTGTTCTGACTAACCTTCTGGCAGCCCCCTTTCGCTCTGGTTTATCCTCCAACTGTCCATGTGGCACGTCTTGGTCACCGAGAACCACCGAGCCGCAGGTACATGGCAGACATGACCAAGTAGTGCCAGTGGAGTTGAGCTTAGGCCTGTTTTGCCTTTAAACTGCAGATCAGAAGATAAGATGTGGACACAAACGGAGCAGAAATTCCAAAAGCTGGAGATGGCGAGCCGGGACCACTAAAGCTGAGCCGCGAGGCAAAAGTGAAAGTGCAGCAGACAAGAGGGCGGCATGCAGCGGGTGACCTTTTAACGAGTTGGCGCACGGGTCCCAAATTATGTGGAAACGACTCCGGATGCCACGACGGCGTCCCAGACGAAGACAAAACAGCAGCAAAAACGGTACACAGTGAAAAAATACAAATTACAAACAAAACGTTAAAATGGATTTTTGTTAAGATTCATAGATTCTTTAAACCAAAAACTTTCATTTCATTTGATGGAAAGATTAATAAACGAGTAACAAAGACACAACCCGTTATCTCGTAAGGCCGCCGGGGTGAGGCCTTCTTTGGGCGCCTTTGGCCACTTCACAACAGGTACAGCAGGGGGCGCCACTGAGCGAGACTCGGAGTTCCCCCTGGGGGCGCCACTGAGCTGAAGGAGCCTCATAGTGGCCTAGCAGAAAGCTCATTTTGTATAGCGCCCACCACACGGTCACTCTGGAGCCGGTAACTCGGAAGACCTCAACGGCAGGAATTCAAAATGCAAATGAAAAGCTGCGCCCGATTAATAAAGGAAGCGAAGGAACGCAGTCAGGAATATTTGATATTTTCCAGCAGCAGAGTTCATCCAAGGTTATGGGCTGAAAATAAAATCCAGTTAGCTGAAATGAAAACATCGGCAGAAATGAGTTGGGGTTTGGGAGGATCGGGGGGCTGCAGGCTGTGCAGAGCGTCCCATCCCCCGCTGAACTGTGAAATCCGAGTGGCGCTGCCCGCCTGCTGAACGCCTGCTGACCGAGTTACTCAAACAGAAGGCGGCCGAGGGGCTCCCCCTGCACGCGGACTTCGCCTTTCAGACTTCACAAAGGTTTTCTTTCACATGGGAAAAAATGCACTTTCACGAAATCCGCAGCCACAAAGCTGCTCCTCCAGGAATTTGGATCTCATGATAAGGCAAAGAATTCCAGGCCAAAAAAAAGGAAAAAAATGTTGATTAGAAAAGCAAAGCTCCAGGAGCTGAGGGACCCCTTTCAGTCTGCGGCGGACCCCGGAGCCTTAAATGGACAGGACAGGAGTGCAAAGTGGAGCCCCCTAGTGGCCCGGGCAATGCACTGCACAGCTAAGTCCTTGTGTGGCCCTGAGATGCCCGGTGACCATTCAGGGGGTACCTGGGGGTCCACGTCAATAACAGAATGCAGAGGAAAGGCCAGAGTGGGCTCGTTTCTCTAATCAGACGGCGTTTCTTTAATGTGGGTGGTGACATCCGTGACGTGTAACTCTGTGATGGCCAGTGTGGTGTGCTGGGCCGGTGGCATCACCTCAAGGGAGGATCACCGAATCAGCGCACAAATTAAAAGGGCAAGCTGGACCACCTGGAGGCAGAAGAGAACTAAAACAGAACTGTGTGCCATCCGCCAACACTGACAAGGAAGGGGCACACCTACCGCAGTATGTCCTTATGGCACCTGGCAGGGGGCTACTAACCGTCAACGCTAATACGCCTCTCCTACGTATCTCCATATTCTAAAGTGCCTTTCCCATCAACTGTCCTTCATCTGTATGTTATATAGCGCCTTTCCTTCCTCCATATCTAACTTTGGGCAACCCACTCAGATGGTCACACACTGGCTCACTTCTAGTTTCTCCTGCTGACTTTGGACATGCCAGGCTGAGCACAGTGCCAGTCAAAGTGCCCAAACCCGCCACAACCACAGAGCCCTCCTGCCAAGGTGCCCGTCAGGTGCTACCCGTGTTCTGTGGGTGGAGTCCCACCATGGCATCGCTGCTAAGGCACCGCCCCTTCAAAACGTCACCAAGTGTCACAAAGACAATCCAAGTCCCGCAAGTGCCCATCCCGACTGCGGCCTGGTCTTTGGGTCTTCTTTTTATTTTCTTTGTTTCTATTTTTTTGTTTTCTTGCCTTGGCATTTTGTCCTTTTTTTTTGATTATTTCAGAAATTCTTTTAAAATACAAAGGCACTTTCTTTTGTTTGTATCCCTCGGCCAGAGGTTTACGGTTATCCTCTCCCTTGAAGGGTGCCTTTTGAGTTTGGGGGGCACTAACCCTAACCCTAAAAGTGTAATTTTCCCACCTAGAGACCACTTAACGATGTCAGATTTTGCTCCACTGAGAATCGGACCACTCCAGTGGTAGAAACGGGCATGTGACATCCTGACAGACCAATCACAGGTCTCACCTCCATGAGCCACTGAACCTTCGGCGTATATAGCGCCCTTCAAAAAGACAAGACACTGCACACAGGAAAGCTGACAGACTGCGTGTGGCGCCCCCTCCTGGGCTGACCCAGTGATGCCACGATGGATTACGGCCCCCTACAAATGAATGGCTGGGTGACCCCTGAACTACCCAGTTGCTCCGTGAGCACAGAGGATGACACAAGTGACCACCATCTGACCCCGACTCGAGTCTGCAGTGCCACCTCCTCACCCTGCCACAGCAGCCTTGCCTTTGGGGACATAATCAGAGTTTCGCTTGAAACGCCGCCGCCTGGCAATGTCTGCTAATGTTGGCGCCACCACTGCCTCCGCCCTGCCACTCCGGGGTCGGCACTCATGCAGAACTAATCATCTGCAGGCCCGCGCCCTGCTGCCAATCATCAAGTGAATGAGGCTGCCAAACACAACTGAGTCACCAGCCCATCTGTGGGCACCTGCGCCATGCCAGCCTGAACGAAAAGCAGCCCACAGGTCCGCACTGCTGACACATCTGCCCATCCCTCATCTAACCTGCCAGTCCTTATCAAGGTCACAGCAGCTGGTGCCAGGCCATCACTGGGCACACTCGCATTCAGTGGGCCAGTCAGTGGTGACGAAAAAACCTGCCATGTGCAAAAGGAAAAAAACAAACACGGACCCTGGGAGAACACGCTAAGGTCGGGACTTCGGAGCCGTGGGGGGGGCTGCACTAAGTCCTTCGCTGTTGGCCCATTCCTCAGGAAATGTCATTTTCATTTGAGACCCCGGGCGCACCTCAGAGTACAGAAGTGACCCCTCTGCCAGTCTGGGGGGTACCCACCAGCCCTTAGCCAACAGTGGCGCTCTCTGGGATCGGCCAATCCATTTACTCATCCTGGGCAGATGGAGCCTCTCACAGCAACGCAGTAAGAACGCCTGGAGAGGGTGCCACGCCACCTCACCCGCCAGTCTCTGGACTCCACACAGCACCCCTTGTTGTGAAGTAACAGAGATACCCCTGTGGCGACGCGCTGCCCCCCAATCTGACGCGTCCCAGAATGAGGAGAGGTGACTGCACCCCCAGGTGGTCAACACGCTGAACTGCGTCTTTTTATGTATTTGTTTGAAATCTGCACACATCAACGCTGCTCCAGGGGTCTAAATACAGAAAGGGGTCAAAGTCAAGGCCCGCTGGTCTGATCCGGCCCTGGATCTTCAAAACACGTCACGTAAGGCCCCCCCATGGCCGTCAAACTTCTCAAAGCCCCCCTTTAACGTGTGTCTAATGTGGAGATTGTGCCCACGTGTACTTTACATTCAAGGCTACACCTCAAGTGTTCGCTGGCGTTCATCTGTGCACCACACTGGGCAGCACCACAGCGAATAGCCTTCAGTTAGAAAGGGAACGGGCAGATGAGCAGGTGAAACGAAGGTGACACGCCACACTGCCACCATGGAGATGCCACCCCACCACAGCCCACACCCTTGCTCGTATTTGTGTCTCCATTTGCATTTCCATCTTAAGAGTTAGTCGCTGCAGTGCAGAGATATTAAAGTCTGCCACTAGGTGGCAGCGTAACCCCGTAACACATCGAGCGCTGCGCCTTTGTCACCTGACACGACTTCCAGTCAGACTCGAGGTCTCATCGCCGGAGCTCACCTGATGACAAATCACACAGCATGATGGGACTCCGTGACGACTTTCCAGAAGTTTCACGTCTCCTAAGTGGTGGGAGTTTACGAAATCTGAAGTGGTTGGCAAAAATGGAAATCACGAGGGTCTTGGAAATAAACGTAATCCTTAGTGTTAGGGGTGGTCACAGACCCTGACTGACATTAGCCAGATGGCTAGCACTGCATGTTCTACGTTAAGGAGTCAGACCACCAATAACACGGCACGATGCTAAGAAATGAATTCACGGTTCAGGTTTCTGTCGCCTCGACTACCGTGACGCAACCCAAACAGGACCACCTCGGGAAGACGTTAGCGAGCTCAGAACGCAGCAGCAAAAAACCAGCTGAGCACATCACGCCAGTCTTGGCGCCGCTGCACTGGTGACCCGTGTCCTTTAGAGCCGACTTCAAAATACGACTTCATGGCCTCAAGTCGTCGTTTGGAGCGCCAGTCCCCCTACACTCTAATGGTGGTCTGCTTAAAGGAAGTGATGCAGCGGCCTTTTGCTGTCCTGCGTTAACAACATGGAGGACGTCACCAATAGTGAACATTTTAGAAAACCTCCTAAAAGTGCACAGAATTATCGTGTTCGTCAGCGGAGTTGCCCCCCTCACAACTGTCTATCCCTGTCCTCTGCTGCCAACTGCGATGTTTGAACGTAAGCGGACACCTCAACTCTTCCTCCGAGATGAAGCCTAAAACCCCCTGAGGGGCGACTTGAGCCTGTGAATGGGAGTTTGAATGCCCAGAGGGGGCTGGCCAGTCTGTGCCAATTGAGCCCCTGCAGATTTTGTTTCTTGCCCTCCCAGCCACATTACCTCATCATCTTCAGAGACTTTCAGCACAATATTTTAGAACTAGTTATGTCAGCTTCATTCGTATTTCACGTCTAACGTAACTTGTCTTCTATTTCTCTGTTGAGGTCCATCCTGGGTATGAAATGCTGAATGACGACCTTCCAGGCTCCGCCTTTTTTCAAGACGAGACATCAGACCGACGAGCCCCTCTTCTGTCTGCAAGGTCCACGAGACCATCTGGCTGAGCCCTCGCTGGTGGTGTGTCACAGACCGAGTCACCGGGCGGTCAAACTACACGGAGTGAGCCGCGTCTGCGTCCGCTCATTATGAATATGCAAATGAGGTCTGTGGCTGAAAATCACCGTTCTAGAAGGTCGCTGACAAACCCCAGTGGCTGCAGGTGAATCCTGGCTATGGATCAGCTGGGGAACGTGTGGCAGATGGTGCTGCCAGTGACCCCGGTGTGGCACAGACCCCCGCAGGCTCAGCTGGCAGTGTGTAGGGCCCAAAGTTGGGGCCAGCGAGTTCAACTGCGAAGCTTTTAAGTGCCAAGCTCATTCCTCCATTGCTTGCACCCCCCCAGACGGGCAGTTACACTAAATGAGAAAAGCACACTAAAGGGGGTCTTTTACAAAACCACCAGTCATTGTGGTCCACATGTTTCAAAAATTGATGAAGTGGGGCCCATGAATTTGACACCCCTGCTCTTGTGCCAACACCCAAGCCTGGGAGGTCCCAAGACCACCTGCAGTGACCCCCTAAGATAACGCCATTAAAAAGTCTTACTCAGGTTCCTTTATTGGACTCCCCTCCTTCAGGGATTGCAATGTGGCCCCCCGGTGGCCCTGCTGAGCACTTCACCCTGCTCATCGTGGTCTTGTCGTTTGACCATTGAAGTCTTAGTTCTGCACCGAGTCCGGTGCCCGTCGCTCCTCCTCTTCCACCACGAAGTTCATAAGCGCCACCCGGGGTGCCAGGATGGCCTTCCTGATCTTCTTATCCCGCAGGTGTCGGTGCCCCAGCTCGCTGCTCAGGATCATCTCTTGGATTAATTCTGCATTCCTGGCATCCTGCTGTGGCACACTGATGGACCCACAAGGTTTGTTGTTAATCTGTGGACAAAATGGGGGACCATAAGTGAGGAATGGCAGCGACAAGGCCAAGACTTGGCCAATAACAGAAGAATCATAAAGCTGGTTGGTCTGTCTGAACCTGCTCAATCCAATTTTAGGTAAATTGGGGGCTGGAGTCTGTCTGTGGCAGTGCTGGACACAAGGTAGGTGCCCATCATGGACGGGGGCGCCAATTCCCTGCAGGACTCAAAGGCATGGGGCTCAATTTCTGAAATGCGTTTTTAGGATTTGAAGAAACATTAAACATGTGAAGAACCTGAAAACACTGGACTAGGATTTGAACCCGGGATATCCAGATGGCCCTCAGATCAGGACAGTGTCCTTCAAAGGCCCAGAATCAAAAGTGTGGTTTGATTCATCTGTATGTCTACCCACAATCATTCTCCATGGCCTCTCCAAACATCTGCCACTACCACTGCCCTGCTCCACTCCTATGTGCCACCAACGAGCAGGCAACATGAAAGTGAGTGCCCCCCTGTTAGACCTCGCCAGGCCTGATCTGAAAGGCTCTCCCAGCAGCCCAATAGGAGACGGGCACTGCAGTGAGTCCTTCTATGTGCCTATCTGTCTATTCTCTGAATGGGACTGTCACCTCGGGGAAGTGAAACCTGTGGCCATAGAAGGACAAGGGGCGTCCATCCATCAAAAGACACACAGGTGGCCAATGAAACAGAACTTTGGGAATGGAGACAGAACCTGAATAACTTGAAGAAACCCACACTGACAGTGAAAAGGGCCGGGAACTGAACTTGGGCTCTAGGAGTAGTGAGTCGGAAGTGCCAATCATTATGCCACCCTTAACAAAGCAACATGAGAACGTCCGGCAAGGAAGAGCAGGGGTCAGCCAAAGCACTCCAGTCGATCCCCAAGGTGCTCACCCGAACGGTCACCTCCACCACTTCGGGCTGCTTCTGGTACTCTGGGTCCACAGCAGGCCATCGCTGAAGCAGAACGTCCGAGTCCCACTGCCAGCCCGTTGTCAGCTTGTTCTGGACCTGCGACAGACCTGAATTCAAAGACAAGAGAGAGAACAATCAGGCCCAATGCGGTGGGGTGCCACACACAACAAGGACTCACGTCCTCGGGGCCACCTCGATGTCTGCACCCGCACAGCCGAGATGGAGAAGAGCCTCGGCCTGTCCGGATATTTCTCTTTCCGATGGATCGAATTTTTAAAAGTTCCTCGTGATGAAGTCATGGAGTTCAGTGGGTGCCCTCGGGCAGATTTAGAGCTGCGCCACAGGACGTGGACCTTCTGTTCCTCAGGACGCATGGCAAAGTAAATCAAAGGACAAAACTGAATTGTGCACATTGCTGATAAAGTGAACGACATTTCTACACTGCTGTTTAATATACAGTATGTGAAAAAGTAAGTACACCCCTTGGAAAATGTTGACAGGCAAACCCATTGGATCTTCATGTGAAACGTGCCTACAGATAAAGGTCGGTCAGTCAGTCATTGTCCAACCCGCTATAGCCTAACACAGGGGTCTGCTGGAGCCAATCTCAGCCTGCACAGGGCACAAGGCAGGAACAACCCGGGCAGGGCGCCAGCCCACTGCAGACAGATAAAGGTGAACTTGCCTTTTTAATCATTATTTACAGAAAAATGTGGCCTTATGGGGACAAACTAATCCCAGGTCTTAGACGCTAGAATTGCCCCCATAGACAGAAATGACTTCTTGTAGTTATTCTGCAGTCTCCAATATCGACTCGGTGAAAGTTTGGACCACCCGTCCAATCTGAATTCCTTCAGTTGAGAGAAGTTCATGTGCTTTCCTGCAGGTCCAAACCCCCGACATTTCAGTGGGATTCAAACCAGAGCTTTGAGTAGGGACAGTCCACAGCCCCCCATTTCTTATTTTTGAGCCTCTCCTTGGTGGGTTTGCTAGAAGGTCATCATCAGGTTGAGAGGTCCAGGTCCATTTTGGACAGAGGGTCTCACATTCTTTTGATATGAGGCTGACTTTCAGAAACGGACTGAGGACAAATGGGATTCATGACAGAGGAGCCAAAGAGGAACATCAGAGCAAAGAAAGAGAGAGAGACGGGCGATGCCCAGACAGACGAGTCCAGAGTAGGACACAGGGCTGCCATGTCCAGTGCTGGACGGTAAGAGCATCAGACCTGCAATAACACACGGGGTTTGGTGGTGTGATGGGATGTGTTATTGAAGGAGAGCAGATTTGGGTACTTCTCCAGTTTATCTGTCCCATCCCTGAAGCTGAAGCGTCGGTCGGGTTACGCAGCAGGATGAGGAGCAAAAGCGATGAAGCAAGTCAACAACCGAACGGCTCAGACATTTTGAAGTCCTGACTTGAACCCAACTGAGATGCCGTGGCAGGACCTGCCAGATGTGTCTGAATTCAAGCACTTCTGCAAAGAAGAGCGGGCGATGAGGAAGATGAAGATGAAATTATAGGAAGTGTTGACCTGCGAGTATTGCTGCTGAAGGAGTTGCAGTCAAGTATTGAAACTATGGAGGACTTTTTCACATGGGGACGTTGAATAAAGAAACTCCTGATTTACAAACGTCAAGGGGAGGTGAAGCGGGTGGCGGCTGCCCAGGACCCTGCCCTCCACAATCTGAGATCCTTCTTCACACACACATACAAGTTTTATGCACTTTGAAATCTCCCTTTCACTTACTAAACCCAAATCCCGCTGTCCGGCCCATTGTCCCGCTTGTCCCGATGGTCACAGTGTGCATTTGTGATTTCATCAAGTCGAAAATGAAAGCTCCAGGCACCGTCTAGCTCAGCTAAGCATCGCCTGGCAAATGGTCAGCATGAGCCCCCACGACCCACGACCCACGACCTGTGCCTGAATTAGTAACTGCAGTTCCGGGACACAAGGCTTCAGGAAGGGGATATGCGTTTCCTCATCCCGTCAGGGGCCCTGAATAAGGAAGCGCGCTCAGCTGCTGTGTCCGCTCACTGCGGGATGCTTGACGGGGCCCAGCCTGGCACGCCGCCCGGTTACTCACCCCACCTCCATCCTGCCCACGCGCCCACTCACCACACAAACAGGAGCGGCGGCTGTGATTGGCCTGGGACACACTGGCATTTTAATCAAGCGTGGGCATCCCTTTGGCTTACTGTGCAGTGACAGCTGGCACGTGTCACAATTGTCACAACCCCTGAAGGTGCAAAACAAAACCCACAGCGGCAGCCCTCGATTTGACTAAATGGGACGCACGCGGCTACTACTGATGTGACGGCGCCACAAAACAAACAGACGGAATGACGGCAAGAATGGCAGGACTGTGGAAATGTTCAGGAAAAGAGAAAGGAGATGTGAATTTAGAAGAAAGTGACACTTAGACACCCATGTACTACACATCAATTATTACATTAAATGTCAAAAAAGTGACAACGAAAATGAATTGAATTAATTTAACAAATCAATTAATGAACCACGTTATTAAATAACATTAACAATGGTGCGTCTGGCATTCTGGAAGGGCCACGTGGCCCGTGGGGAGAGACGCTGTCAGAGGGGCGAGCCCGGGTGGGCTGTCGGAGCATAAATAAAAGAAAAAGAGAAGAATAAGAGCCAGAAAATAGTAAGTGACAAATACACAAGTGCAGAAATAAGATGGGGGGCACTGAAGTGGCACAGAGGGCAACGCCAACACATCAAGTAATGTGTCAGCTTAGGCAAAGACAAGAGAGAGAAATGAGAGCATTAAAATCAGGTAAGTCAGATGGGTCAGACTCTCACCTGGAAACGCGTCACGTCACATACTCGGGCCGACAAATCCATCAGAGGGGACAGTAAGAGCTGAACGACAGAAATGGGCACAGCACCAACACGTCACCCGGTCCAGGGGTCCTGGATTCAAATATTGTTGGGCACGTGGAGTTGGTTCCTGCTTTGCATCCAGTGCTGCCAGGATAGGCTGCATGGCCCTATAATGTACAACTGGATTAATAAGAGGGTTTGAAAATCCTACGTGTTTTTGGAATGAAAACTCTGGGCCCGCTTGACAGATGACGTCTAAAGGTGCAGAGCCGTTTTGAAATGTGTGTGTGTGAGTGTGTGTGTGTGAGACAGGGAGCTGAGCAAGACGTTCAAGAGCAGCACCGACAAGCTTCAATCCTTTGGCTTAGGAAGATGGCCTCTGGCGAGTCTCCTGGCTGGGATCAGCAGATTGAGTTGGGGAAAGTGACAGTAAATGGTGACCACAAGTGAGTGTTGCGAGGTGGAAGACATGTCACAAACGTGAAGGCGAGATACACAGCATCTGCTCAGTTAGCTAATAAAGGTGTCATCCTGCTTTACTGGATGTGTTGAAGATTAGAGCAGGACAAGCGCTGGCTTGGGGAGAATGAGGGACTGAAGTAAGGAGACAAAGCACTCGACAACGTGTTGGGCTACCAGCACCAGTGACGATAGAAAACCAACTACACACAGAATCAAGATCTACAGCATATCATCATACAGGACAACAGCCAAACGGCGGCATTACAAGATATCCCAACATTAAGAAATGCAAAATAAATATTCCAAATTTTTCAATTTGTGTTTTTAATGGGCAGAGTGCTAAATCATATTGTCCGTAAGTAATCGAGAATATTGATGAGGCCAACCTCGAGGATCCTGACCAAGCAACCTGGAAAGTGGCACCAGGCAAAAGGAAGGTTCAAAGACATTCCATCAAGCATATCACGGAAAACTGGAAAACTAGCCGTGACTACGGTGAGGAAGTCGAGTTTGCTGTTTCAACGGATTTTGTAGCGTTTTGAATTTTTGTACAACAGCGCCATCTGCTGGGGGATATGGGGCATTCAGAGACCGCCTTAACTGCATATGGACTTCTCTTAATGCCAAAACCCCACTGCATGCCAGGCCTTTTCTCCCTGCACCATTGGGTGTAAGGCAGAAACTGGGCCAGACTACCAAGGGCCAATTCAGCGTTACCAGCGACCCTCAAACATGGGCACATCTTTGGGATACGAGGTGAAAATCCAAGTTAACACTGCAACATTTCACAGAAAGTGGTTGCCAAAACCCATATCCTTGTTGCAATGTCTTTGTTGTTTTGGAGTATGTGGAATTTTCTTGGTGCCCAGTGTGCTCACCTGTGTCCTGGTTGCTTGGGCAGGCCCTTGAACCCTTAGTGGTCCCGGATGTACGCAGTTACAGTCCCAATTTTTCAGTTCCACCTTGGGGTTTGAAGGCTGTGCCCTTTAGACAGACTTACTGGTTATGTTCTTGTGACGCAATTTAAAGGGTGCATGGACTGGCACATCTCGCCGCTTTGGGGCAGTCGTCTTGATTATCACGAATCACGTTGATCACGTAGTGACGACAAGATTTTAGCCCTCTTTGCCAACTGAACAAAAACTGAACTATTATGAATATTCATTTGTGCTACTGTGTCGAGTATTTGACATGGGTGGTTGTCCGGTATGACAATATGTTGATTGACCTTTACTTTGTGTGATTTTAACGCCATTATTTGGCTGCCATTTTATCATCACTGATGCTGGTAGCTAATACAGTGCCAAGTGGCAAGCCTCTCCTTCACAAATGTGAATTACTGGAGGCCATGTCCTTCGTCAGCGGTCACTCTGATTCTAAATGGCTCCTTCCTCGCTTCTACTGCCCGCACACCGTCTGCTCTCACTTTCTCCAGCTACATGAGCCGACCCAAGGCAGGATTTTTCCGGAGACCCTCCACTGCAGCCACATGCCCAGTCCAAGGGCGGGTTTCATAGGTGCTGCTCTTTAAGGGTTTGATGGTCTCTCCGTCACTGGCACACGCCTTCTGCGCAGGTCCTCAGGATTAGCTCCGCCCCATCTAGCAGCAGAACTCTCTCTCTCTCTCCCCCAAGCTCCTCCCTCCCCTTCTGACAGTAACAGAATATTCAGAAACCCAATTAATCGAGGTCAGGGTCACAGGGTGATGCAGCCTATGCTGGCAGCACTTGATGCAAGGCAGGAACCCACTCCACATGCCCAACAATATTTGAATCCAGGACCCCCGGACCGGGTGATGTGTTGGTGCTGCGCCCATTTCTGTTGCGCAGCTCTTATTTTCCCCTCTGATGGATTTGTCCTTCTACATATCTGATGTGACGTGTTTGACCCTTCTGACTTAAATGTGCACTTGTTGAATTGCTGTACCTGATTTTAATGCCCTTATTTCCCTCTTTTGTGTTTGTCTAAGCGCCGCTCCTTCTTTATCATTAGCTGCCGCTCATTTACTTTGACACTTTTCTGTTTGAACCTCTGCATTTTCACACGCCATCCTGCTCCCCTCTCATAACGTCCTTACCTCTCCATATCTCTGAAGTGATGTGTGGTGCCAAAGGTGCTGCCATCACGCACAAAGCAGCCAAGGCGTCTTCAAACTCGGCACTGTGAAGAATGGCCCTCTGGGAGGCTTGCTGCAGAAACAAAAGGTGACAAGAGCATTGAAGATGGCAGGTACATCCGAAACCGGAAGGCCGGTTCAGGACGGCCAGAACTTCACTGTCCGAGCTCAACGGGCAGGTCAAGTTCACCGCGTCGATCTGCTCTAACTTTAGCGATAGAAGACCTTGAGCCACAGTGCCTTTCATTTGATCAACCGAAAAAAAAAAGACTTTAATATCAAGGTGAAAACAAATCTCTCAAAGTAAATAACGACAAAGAGAGAACACAAAAGAACTGATACACCCCTTCACGTCAGCCATGTGTGCTCAGGTCTTCATCTAGCAACTCCATTCTTCATCACAGAACTGCTCAGGCTCTGTCAGGTGTCGTGTCCATTTGTGAGTGGGCAGTCTTCGTCATGTCTACAGGTTCTCCATTGGACTGACAGCCGGACTCTGACTCGGCCCTTCCCGTATCACTTTGGCGCTTTATGCTGGGGCTCGTCGTCTTCTCCCAAGTCACAGGTTCCTTGCAGACTCCATCAGGTTTTCTTCCAGGATTTCTGTGTATTTTACCCTCACAAGCCATCCCCACAACCTTCACGCTGCTTTATGGTGGGGATGTTGTGTCTCTGATGATGGCGTTCAGTCTGATCATTCAAAAGCTCCATTCTGGTCTCATCCCACCATAGACTTCAGAGCCCCCCATGCTCCTTCTACTGAGATGTCCTGAGCTTTTTTGCTCTCTTTGCCACTCTCCTATGAAGCTGCAGCTGGTGGCACCGGTGGCACAGCTCCCTGCCTGCCCTGTCTCTCCAATGTTAGCCACTGTAGCTTGTGACTCCTTCAGAGGTCTCTCCCTTCACTTGTTTTGTGGATGGCCTGCTCTAAAGCTAATGTGTCAGTGAGATATCGTCAACGCTCTGCTGTTTAGACAACTGAGTCATCTACTTTTAGGACTTGAGTGAAAATCTGGTGATGTTTTTAGGTCGTATTTATGCAGAAATCTAGAAAATCCTAAAGGGTTCACAAACTTTCAAGCACAACTGTACACAGACGCCCGAACGGAGGACAGAAAGGTATAAAGGTGCACAGCCCTCTGCCCGTCACCTGCGTATGTTATGTGCGTGATAACAAATGGAAACTTTAAGAAATGTAACCGAGACACTTAAGCCTTAAATGAAACATCGTAGGCCAGAAGACGGTTTTTCTTTTCTATTCTTGTGTGCCCTGCGGTGGGTTGGCACCCTGCCCTGGATTGGTTCCTGCCTTGTGCCCTGTGTTGGCTGGGATTGGCTCCAGCAGACCCCCGTGACCCTGTGTTCGGATTCAGCGGGTTAGAAAATGGATGGATTCTTGTGTGTGTTGTCAACTTTCTTCACTATTTTTTTTTTTTGAGAGCTGTTTGTCTGGAATGTCGCTACATTTTTAAAATGAAGACACTTACTACTGTGAAGTTTTTTTGTACTCGAGTCCCACTAATTGATTGAACTTCCCTGGTAAGCCGCATTTTGAACTCTTGTGGAAACCCTCGACAAACGCGGCTGCACTGTTTTCATTCTGACATTAAAGTCTCTTTCTCTGCTGATCAGCGTCAAAGAAGTTTGAATTTCTCTTCCAGGCCCGTATCGATCTTATACACAGAGCAGACTGGAACCATCTTGGGTCTCGCATGTCTGTTAGCATCCAGGTGACGTTTCTGCTGTGCTCCGAAAAAGCAACCAACAGTTTTATTGTGAAAAATCAATCTGTGGTATTATTTGTTTGTCCTTTAATGTCTGTTTTTGTTAACTAGATTTTTATCTTGCATTATTCTTATTGTAATAATGTTGTAGTGGTAACAGAGTTAAATCAACCTAATAATGATAATATCAATTTAATTGACGTTTTTTTCGTCGTCAAAAATTCTGCATGTAAAAACTTTATTACTACACCACAAAACAAAAATGAATCTGTCAAAAAACCTTAAAAAAGGCTTCCCTTTTCCCATCGTTTTTACACCACCTTGAACGTATTCCACAATTATATTTTGATGAACTAGGGGGCTCTGCGCCCCCAAGTCTGGTTAACTGGATATACAATTTAAAGAGATTGCTATTTTCATGGGAATTGTTACAAATGCATTCTTTTCACTTTTACTTTAAAACTTTAGTGAAAACAATATTTGGAATGAACTTTCCTTCAAGTTCACATTGAATTTTGATTCTGTGTTTGGACTTTCATCGTGACAACGCAATGTGGAACTGCCCGAGAGTGAATATCGTTTCTTCCTCTCTAATAAATAAAACGACTTTCTTGAATGTTTGTCTATGCTTTCTTCTTCGCTTAGTCGTTGACGTGTCATCTAGAACGTATAAAACGATTGTCCTGATAAAATTTATAAGAGCTGAGAGCGCAGGAAGTGTGTCTGAGAAAAGCATTCACACGATTGAGAGGTTAGATGATCGTGTTTGAAAATACTTGTAAGTATGGCGTGACTTGAAAGAATCTCATGGCAAACGTCACTGTCACACGGGACTTCATACCATGCCATCGTTTTTGGAATCTTTTAATTCTCGCTGGCAACACGAATTAGACGATCTACAAGTCTCTGACTTAAAGTTTAAATCCGAACAATATATTCGATCTCTTGTCGCTGTTCCGTTATTTCACTGAGTAATGATTTCCGTTTGTTTGCGCTAATGTGATCTTTACCATCAGTGTTTTGAGACTTTCGAATTTTAGTACTTCAATTATCTCTGACCTGCTCTGCATGTGTACCGCGCCAATGTTTTTGAACTCTTTACGACGTTCTGCTTTGTCCTTTATGTCCGGCCCTGTGCCTGGTTAAATCTTTCTTGCAGGACTTACAAGCGTCTCTCGGAGAAAATCACATCTCATCTCCTTCTAAGATTTTTTTTATAATAGAGAGATATAGGCTATCTATTATATTATATATAAGATAAGTAAATAATTTTATTTTTTATCTACCATAAACATCCTAGGTTTATTTTGTCGATTCAGTGGCTGTCTTTGTGACTTTTCTTTATCCCTTAATAAACAAAATGTTATTTGTTTCACAGCATCGTAGCTAACGTGTTGGTGTTACAATTTTTTCATAAAAAAGTAATAGGAAATTTTTTTTAATACGTTCATAACCAAAAAACAAATTTAATTAAGTTATCAAAATCGAAGGTTAAGTATAGACCAAATATTTCCAGTTCGTTTGGCTTTTGCCATATAGATAAATAAATCTCGAGGGCAATCATTGACAATTGCTGGAGTCAACTGGGCCACAGCAGGCTTCTCACATGGACCACTTTATAATAATAATAATAATAATAATAATAATAATACATTTCTATAGCGCCTTTCCCATGCTGAAGGCACTTCACAAAGTTTAGGAAGAATGGCGGCGTATACAGTATATAGCATTGTACTAAACCAGATAAGTAAATAAAGAAGAGGAAGACAGTAAATTCAGAGAAAAGCCTACCAGACAACATCTTTGAGGGTCTCGCACACACACACACACACACACACACACACACACAGGTGGCATGAGGTGGGAAGTCCTAAGAACCTTTTTATATGTCAGCTAAAAATTGAAACAAGAAAAACATTGTATAGAACAAGGCACCTCAGTGAGTCTTCATCACTTGGTAATTTATTTCTATTTTTAAAGTTGTGTTCTTTTTAAGTTCATTTTTGTCAAACAATTAAAAAATAAAAGAACAATTTTATTTTCCTCCTTCCGGGCAATGCTGGGTATTTCAGCTAGGACTGTGTATTATTATTCAGTGTCCTTCACACAGTAAGTGTCTATTCATCCATCCGACCTTTCACACCCCTCCATTTTATAATGCCTTTTATTTACATCTGTCTACCTTTGATCATTAGAGCTCTTATATTGATCTCTCTATATTACATTAATATATTATTAAATATTTCATGTTGTATTGCAGAGGCCTTGAACATATTAAGGGAGGCTATGAAATCAGACAATTAACAGGGCTGCCCAGGGGAGCTCCAGCAGAAGAAAGACCCCCAAAACACAGAGAAAACCTCAGAAGAAGAGCTAAAAGGCCAGCAGTGAGTCCTGATCTCGATCCAACTGAACATCTCTGCAAGGAGCTCAAATCTGCTACTAGCAAAAGGAATCCTGCAAACACCCGAGAGCACAACAAACTGAGAAACAGCCAGCAGAAAGGGGCAAGACGCTTTTAGAAGGTGCGGTCTGGAGGCGGACATCATGGCATCGTATTGCGAAAGCGGGTCTGGTACACCGTCCAGGTCACAGTGTCATCTTCTGCAGATCTTGGTTGTGCTGCACAGCTTTGTACGTTCTGTTCAGATATTCAAAAGAGCAAATGTTGGTGCATTTCCAGTTATATCTGAAGTGCCAGGAAATGTGCCGGAAATGCCAGGCTGCCAGGAATGTCGACCACCGCTGTATGTGTGTACACGTCACATATCTCTGTTGTGTGGCCCATGTATTGTACACGTGCTTCATGTTACTCATGTTGGTGTCCTGTAATGTGTAGTGTAATAAACTGGCCAGATGATTACCCACATCAGGTGTCCCCATACCGGTGACACATTCAATTTTTTACCTTAACCTAGATGATAAGATAAGCCCGCCTTAACCTAACAAAGTGTAATCGATCGACGCTATGATCTCCTCGACTCTCAAAACGTCGAAACTGAGCCTTAACTTGTAGGCTCCAATGAGGCTGATCAGCAAGGTGAGCCTCACCCCAGGCGTCCTGCCTGCACAGGCCCAACTAAAAGCGCTTCAGCTTTTCATATTCAAAAATAGGTTCAGCAAGGGAAGAGGATGACCTTTGAAAAACCCCTGGCCCCACAATACTAAAAATATATTTCTGAGTTTTACTCATAAAAGATAACATCTTATTTATAAAAGCGGCAGAAGGAGGTTAGGCCTAAAAGGCAAATCTCTCGGCAGTAATGTCAATAAACAAACCTGAAATTCTTAATCAAAAAGGAAAGGGAAAGCCCACAATAACAGTGAAAGTAGCACTTAGTAATCCAAAAACCAAGCCAGTGAACACCAGTGGCAACTAAGGGCACAGCACTGGCACTGTGGTCTCCTCAGACCTCGACAGTCCTGGGGCAGTGGCATTAATGGGGGTAACATGGCACACAAAAGGCAGAACTAACAAATACACGCCCAAAACAGAATACGAAAAGGCAGAACATAAAAATAATACATAGAGAGGCACACAAACAGAGCTCACAAAGTAATATTTAAAGGATTAAGAAAAAGAAAAGACACATAATGGGATCCTGGCTACTTCCTGTCATTTAGGAGGGACACAGGACAAGGGACATTTTGCTTCTGTCTAAAGTAACTTTTTAAAAGTGTCACATACCGAGAGCGTGTTGGTGAGACCCATGAGGCGAGAGATTGCAGCGTTGAGCAGGAAGTCTTCTGTGAAGTGGCTTGTCACCTACAAATGAGCGAGTGTCAGACATTAATGAAGTTACAGGAATAATGGCAGCGCCATCCTTCTGGCTCCACGACAGGTGAGGCCATTTTAGAATTACTTATTGGCACTGGCACCTTTCATTCACCCACCCAGTCCAGTCTGGAGTCACAGAGAGCTGGTGTATGCCAACCTGGAGGGGCGCCAGTCCATCGTACACAAAGTCATGTAAGGAATCAAAAGGTTGAACATCAAAGCTAAAGCTGCCAGTCAGCAAATCCTTTCCCTAAATAACTACACACATGAAGATTTGGTTGGATGATGAGAGCAGCGTGGCTGCCATCTTATATGAGATAATACAAGATGTCACCAACTGGCATCTCATTGTCACCTAGATCTCTCCTCCACCTTTGACACGGTCAACCGTCACAATCAAGAGGCGAATCGAACTGAAAGAGTGGGCTGGGATTTGCAGCTGGGAGATCAGTAAACCAGAAGAGAGCATCGGGGTGTTCACGAGCAAGAACCTGCGTAAAAGTAAGAACAACTCAACACTAAAGAGTTGGGGTGAATCTGCAATCTTAAACACTCAGGAAGTGCACAAAGGTGTCCTTCACACCAACATCACACGTCACTGGCGTCCAGTCATCCCTGTCAACGACCGCAAATCCCAGCAGCCATGGAAAACAAAATGGAGAATGCCAATTAAAAACTAACTCCAAATGAAAAACAAATGTTAGAAATGAATTCCTTGGGATTCAAAATCCTACTTTACACGCATACATTTTGTTAAAAGTCCAAGAAACACCAGGAGTCCATTAAATAGGACAGCTAACTGTGACACAAAACAGCAGTGGGGAGGAAAGGGACAGGAGCAAAAATGACAAAAACGCAGTCAAAGGCCCAACAAGGGGGCGGACGTCAATTACAATTACGCATTCCTGTCACCCAGGCCAAGATGTGATTGCGTTTGTAGGAAACTAACAAGATTTGTCTATAAAACTAACCACAAAAGGTTGTTTTTTTTTTTCTCACCTGTGCAATGGCGTAGTTTTTGTTTCCCCAGATTTTCTTCACTTCTGCCTTTTCTTTTGCACTCAGGCAGTCTGGTGAGGGTGTCACTCCAGAACTTCTTGCATCTATCAGTTTGGTCACTAAGGCCCACAGTCTTGACTGCCATCGGAGGACTCCAGGGATGGCATCAGCTAAAATATAAGAGGAGACGTGTGACAGGTGAAGAGGACGCAGGGCACCCGCTTTCAGTTTTCTTAGGTCAGATCAGGTTGTCATGTCATGTTGCCATACCCGCCACACGACAACACAGCTTGGGATCCTGGTTGGCAACCCCCCTCAGCCAGGCATGCGGTCCAGCACTACTCCCCAGAAATGACCCTCTATCTGTCGCAGTCAGGTGTTACAGGGTCGTCCCCTTGGTCTGGTCCAGGTGCTTGGGTCCTCAACAATGAGAATCCAACCTTGGGTAATGGTGCCACATGGTCGTAGTGCCGCAACCGACGCTCCCTCACCATGCAGGTCTTGTGCCTCAATCAGGACTTTGTGAGCAACACAAAGTCACACCAGCGGCCGCCAAGGACCCTCTGAAGAGACACCGAGTAATGAAGGAGTCGAGTCTTCATCTCAGGTCACTGGATAGCGTTCATGTCTCACAAACAGGGAGCACCAGGACTGACTCTGAAGCCTTGGACCTTCGTCCTTTTCCAGAGATATCAGGAATGCCACATATCTCTTTGCAGGGACCTCATGACCCCCCCAAGCTCTCTGAATGTCACCGCCGAGGTCAGTAAACCTCTCAATGACGAGGTCGACACTCTCTCCGCAGACAGACACACTGACGATGGCCGAGCCTAAGAGGTCATTAAAGGCCCAGAAGCCCAGACAACAGTTTTGTTAGAATTACAATTGTTTTATTCTTTTTTTTTTTTGGCTTTCCCTACACATATTGAAATGAGGTACACATCGAATCAGAGATTTTTGGTGTCATAAAATCCAAATATATCCTCAGTGACTTCTTTAAGAGCAACATTACGCAGTTTAACTTTGTCATCACTTCACCGCAGCGCCACCTTTAATTTGCTAGAGGTGTCTGCGTTTTGGACGCCGTGTCTCAGGCGTTTCCTTAAGCGATCCTTCCCAGAATTCTATGGGCAGCAGGGCCACCTGGCACCACTAGATGGAGCTCTGCAGGACTACTAGGGGCTGGTCCTGACCTGATCTGTCTGGAAAATACCCCTAATGTGTCTGCCAGGGTGGGTTCCCTAGCCTCTGCTTAATAGTCTCCTATTTATGAATTATGATGTGTCTGTTCTCTTATGTCCCTTGTATTTGTGGGTGGACCAGCCTGAAGTCACCACTCCTGGTCCCACCTCTGACTGTTTAAGCCAGCTGAGAAGGCTCAGGAGCAGGAGGTCATTTGTTTATTGTGGAGTATTTCTAAGTGTTGCTTTCTGATTAGATTTTCTTTTTTTTTATCCTTTCTTTTCTGGTTTTCTTGACTGCGGTGGGCTGGCGCCCCGCCTGGGGTTTGTTGCCTGTCTGGCGCCCTGTGTTGGCTGCGACTGGCTCCAGCAGACCCCCGTGACCCTGTAGTTAGGATGTGGCGGGTTGGATAACGGATGGATGGACAGACTATTTATTGGGACTGGTTTGCAATGGATTGCCTTTGCAAGCAACTCCTTTGTCTCCTTTTGTTCTACTTCCTGCATTTTTCTATGTTTTATTTCTAATTAAATTTCTGATTTCTGGCTTAATATTTCAAGATGCTTCGCTTTGTTGGCCATTTTGTTCACAAGCCGGGGTGTGGTGGTTATAGTGGGGCTTTTTAATAAACTTGTGGGCATTTCCTGCGGTTTTGCCAGCTCCACATTTTTGAGGCTTGCTTTGGCTGAAGCCGGCAGGTGGCACGGGGGCCTGACTGACTTACTGCTGGAGAAGTCACACCCAGGCTGCCTTTGTTATGAGACTCCATTTCATAGCAATACCTGAAAGCAGTTATGGCCATTGATCTGGGAGTCAAGAGGCGAGTGTCCAGGCAACAGGAAGAGAGAAGGCATTTGGTGCCAAGAAAGCAGGTAGCGTTTTGTGGAGCATTGTGGGTAAGGAGGCCAGCCACTGCACACTCCTCGTAGATCGGTTGTTTATTCACCCTTGTGCTGTACTTTATATTTTCTTATTCTTCCATCATGATAAATATTCCATTTGTTTTGTACTTTTGGCATATTTTGACATTTTGGTTTTTGAGAGCTGATGGCAGACTTCTAATGTTCTGCCAGCACAAAGAAAATTTGACTGTTTTTTGATATAAATTGGGAAATGAAACATCGTTGAAAACTTAGAGCAAGTTTGAAAAATGGGGGGAACAATAAATCGGGTCATCAGGTAGCAAGCAAAGGCCTGTTAATCAGATCATCGAGTAAATCCAACGTCACAGGCACATTGAAGAAGCCACAATCTCTGATCACCTTTATCTGGTCATGACAGTGACATCACAAGCCACACATTTCCATCACTTGAATGTGCCAACGGGAAACACAAGGGCTCAAAATGTGACGCAGCCAATAAGAGCACTGCGCTACGACATGACACATTTGGAATAAGACACTCTTACACTTACGAGTTTGACTGATTATCGAATGACGCGGATCAGCTAGAGGGGCCGCGTGCGTGGGGTACAGGCAGTCACATGTCACAAGGCCCCGAGTGTCCTGCTCCAAGGATGACAGGCCGCTCCGCTTGCACCTGCTGCTTTAGATGGATTTTAAGGGCCTTCACCGTATGCCAGTTAATAAAATGTGATGCATCACGTGGCAGTTTGGGCCGACCTTTGGGCCAACAATAAAATGAGTTAAAGCACTTGGGAGTCACATACAGGATGAGGCCCACCAACCATCATGAAGTGTAAGAGATGAACATCTGCACTCACTCTTCACGTCCCACAGGATGTCCTGCTCCGGGGGCGCAGCATAGAGGATGTACAGGCGGACCGTGTCGATGCCATACTGCTGCACCACTTCGTTTGGGTCGATCCCATTGTGCTTGGATTTGCTCATCTTCTCCCACGTTATCTGCAGTGGCACTTTGGTGACAGCATGGACGGGAACAGGTCCTTCAGCGGCACAAAACGGCACATAAAAAACAAGGAGAGAAACACAAGTGAGGGCCGCCTGAGGATAAGTGATTACCATCTTTGTGCCCGATGCTATAAACAAGGCTGGGGGTCTTTGGCAGCAGGAGGATCAATGCCTCACCCAGATTGGCAAGTCAGGTTATGATGCCACAATCCAGACATTCTGCCACACAGATGTTGTGGCCACCATTTGTAATTTAGTAAATTCTCTGTCCCCCAGATGTTTCCAATGTATCCCCAGACCCCAACAGCCTCCAACATCATTACAGTTCTGTCCTCCATTGGGAACTCAGCATTATTGTAAGATATTCTCTTTGATTTCCGAAAAATCTAATTGGAAAACAAACAAAAAAAAAAAAAACCACAGACACATGCATTTACTTGAAATCTGCTTTTAAAGTGAGGACTCTGGAGAGAGCAGGGCCAGACTGGCAGAGCCGAGACAGGATGAGGGCATCTCCCCCGACGCCAGGCGCTCAGCCCGCTTACCTGAGAAATCAATCTCCTCTCTCTTCAGGTATTGACCACTCTCGGCGAGTCGGAAGGTCTGACCCTTAATGAGGCCCTGAACGAGCAGCTTGTGGAAAGGCTCTCTGCAGGCAGAGGGGGGGAAACAGATGGCATTTTAAAGAGAGGGTCCGGTCACATCGCCAAACACGGACTTGTGGCAGCAACCGGCAGGAAAGGCACAGACAGACAGACAGACAGACAGACAGACAGACAGATAGATAGATAGATAGATAGATAGATAGATAGATAGATAGATAGATAGATAGATAGATAGATAGATAGATAGATAGATAGATAGATAGATAGAAAGGCACTATATAATAGATAGATAGATAGATATGAATGGTATTATATAATAGATAGATAGATAGATAGATAGATAGATAGATAGATAGATATGTAAGGCACTATATACTAGATAGACAGATAGATAATGAAAGGCACTATATAATAGATAGATAGATAGATAGATAGATAGATAGATAGATAGATAGATAGATAGATAGATAGATAGATAGATAGATAGATAGATGAAAGGCACTATATACTAGATAGATAGATAGATAGATAGATAGATAGATAGATAGATATGATAGACTAGATAGATAGATAGATAGATAGATAGATAGATAGATAGATAGATAGATAGATAGATATGAAAGACACTATATACTAGATAGACAGATAGATAATGAAAGGCACTATATACTATATAGATAGATAGATAGATAGATAGATAGATATGAAAGGCACTATATACTAGATAGACAGATAGATAATGAAAGGCACTATATAATAGATAGATAGATAGATAGATAGATAGATAGATAGATAGATAGATATGAAAGGCACTATATACTAGATAGATAGATAGATAGATAGATAGATAGGATAGATAGATAGATAGATAGATAGATAGATATGAAAGGCACTATATACTAGATAGACAGATAGATAATATGAAAGGCACTATATAATAGATAGATAGATAGATAGATAGAAAGGCACTATATAATAGATAGATAGATAGATAGATAGAAGATAGAAAGGCACTATATAATAGATAGATAGATAGATAGATAGATAGAAAGGCACTATATAATAGATAGATAGATAGATAGATAGATAGATAGATAGATAGATAGATAGATAGATAGATAGATAGATATGAAAGGCACTATATACTAGATAGATAGATAGATAGATAGATAGATACTTTATTAATCCCCAAGGGGAAATTCCCATAATCCAGCAGCAGCAGCATACTGATAAAGAACAATATTAATTTAAAGAGTGATAACAATGCAGGTATAACAGACAATAACTTTGTATAATGTATGATGTCAAATCTAAATCCGTGAAGTTGTTCTCTCGTTCGCTAGCTAAGTGGATGTAAGATACGCTACAACCCCCCGCGCCCAGTCTGCTGCGTCTCTCTTGGATTCATGCAAATAACTCGGTACCGCAAGCGAACTTGGGCTCAAAATCAAGCAGAATGTTCAAGCAGATTATACAAAAAAACAAACAATCAATCTAAATCCGTTAAGTACTTCTCTCGTGAAAAGCGGACAGACAGACATATGTTGGATTTTAGATACAGGTAAAATTCCGTTACTCCCGAGGACCTATTTCATTGTAATGAGATTCTGTATTTGTCGCTATAGTGCTTTATTTAACTGGTGTCCAGGCGTTTGCAGTCATTTCAGTAGCTTGTTTCGTGTTCATTTTATTCTCCTCCTGTCTACAAGTTATGCTGTCGAGAATTTCTCTCAGCATTTCCTTGTGATGATACACATTCAGGGTGCAACTGATGTCCAAACCCATTGGCTGAAGCACTGCCGTGCAATTGGGTGGGGGGAATTCAACGGCAACATTATCTAAATGTTGTGGGCAGCACAGTTATCAATCAGGAGCCGAATCATCCTTTTCTTTTTCTTCTTCATATTGTGAGGTTTCTGAACTCTTTTGAGTAAACCCCCCCACCCCCACTCCCCACCCAATTGGACAACACGCAGAAGTGCGTCCTGAAGCGCGATTACCGCGTCTGTGTAAGATTGTTTGTCTGTTGCCGTGGCAGGACAACAGCAGGCTGATAGTGGTGCAGTGAAGCGCCACAGAAACGAATCCTAAAAGATCGGGTTGCACTATAAGTCCCTGTCTTGCACCCCAAAACACAAGGCTTAGTCTCAGTACTTTAGCAAAACCAGCTTCATTCAGCGTGAAACAGGAACAGCCCGGTCATTTATTGTCACGTGATCTGCCACTCTGCTCTACACAGACACAGTAGTCAGGCAGGGCCGTGGCCAGGTTTCTGCCCTGCATTTGTAATGTACCTTGTATCACCCATCGAGATCTTTTCTGTTTGCTTTGGCGGAGAGACGCAGCACAGCTGTGGGCCTGCTGTTGCCCTGGCAACGGATAAACAGTCTTTCACAGACGCCGTGATCGCACTTCGGGACGCTCGTCAACATGCTGTCCACTTGGGGGAGGTCACAAGAGAGTTTACAAAGCTCACCTTTTCTTGTGACGCATTAATAGGAATGTTTCGCGAACGAGCGTCACTGAGCCACATAAAAACGGCTTTTTCAACGTCTTCAAATGCAGCAGTTCGCATACGTTGGCAACCCGAGGTTTTTCTTCTTTTTTTGCTCGGCCTTTCAAGAAAGTTGACAGCGTCGATAGCGAAATTCTGAATTCACTGGCAACGTCTTTTTTCTTTTTGTCGGAAATGAGTTAAAGTTTTTTTTATCGTTTTTTTTCGTGTCTCCCGTTTCTATAGGAGGGTTACAATGAGTTAAATTCCAATGGATGTTTTTCAAATGTTGACGAGCAAAAAGCAAAACGTATCACTGAAAACCGCCGGAAACAAAAACGGCAAAAAAACAATAAGAGGAAAGTTCAAAGAAAGAAAAAATAATGACAATGTTTGTGTTTGGGGATCGTTGTGCACAAGTGAGCTGCGGCCACAGAACTGACGGCCCTGCGGAGGATTCGTTCAGGCATTTCAAGGTCACTTCGTTGTAATGAAAGTATCTGCTGAATGGACTTCGTAGTAACGAGATTTCTATAGACTCGCGTCATATGGGCAAACTGTCAGGACCATAAAAATACTTTGTTGTAATGAAACTTTCATCGTAAAGATATTCGTTGTAACAGAATGTTACCTGCATATAGAGATATTACTGAAACATAAAAGAACATTGTTCGATTTGTACCTGAAAGGCCAGAAGTTTATGGTTATCCTCGTTTTTGGGTTTTATGAAATTACTGAACTTTAAACACCTGAGCCCCAATTTGGATTGCTATGTTAAAGCCAGGGTTCCTCCCCGGGTTGTTTTTAAATTTCTTGTTGATTTATTTATTTGTTTGGTAAATTTTTGATTCTTTGGTTATTCTTCTCTATTTTAATATTACTATGTATTTGTATAATTTATATTTGATGCCACTTTTATTTCTTTCTTGATTATTTGCATTGTTGTGGGTGGAGCCCCAAGAGGCAGGGCCTCACATATAAGGACCGCCCCCAGCCTTTAAAGGCCAGCTGGGCGCTCTTTGCAGTTCACTCAACGCACTTCGGTTGACAGTAAAGGGACTTTTGCTCTTTCTTTGTTTGGATTTTTGTTGTCATTTTTAGGACTCAACTTGGATTAACTTCCAGGCAACTCCTTTTGCTTGCCTGGTGCTGTTTTTTGTTAATAAAGATTTTTGTTTATAAAGATTCTCAAAGGATTATTTGTTCTAACCAAAGGTTTTTCAACGTGTTTTCCCCTTCCCTTGAGAGTCACTTTGAACGTTTGGGATATTTCCGTATATTTAAACATTCTTGGCCAGGCGTAGGCCTAAACCAGCCTCTTGAGTAAGTCGCTCAGCCTTCTCTGGCCATTCTAGGCAGGATGCTGGCCTGTTCTCGGTGCTGTTTTGGAAGCCCCACGCCTGAGTGGGCCGAGTCCTAATGTGGACCCTTGCAGGCCAGTCAGTCTGCCATTTGAGTCTGGGGCTGGGCTGCTTCTTAATCCCAGACAGCGTGGAGTCCTGATCCCACTTTGGTTTACTTTGAGGCCGGCTATTTGCAAATGAACCAAACGAATCTTAGGCTGAGCAGAGGACTAGCAGGAATTTTCTAAGGTTTTATGTAACTGATGATTTTAAATGTATAGAAATGCCTGCATTTTTATGATGTTCCATAATTATCCAAGGACCTTTTAATTGTGGATGGTAACGGGCACAGAAGGTAAATGGAATGTCTGCTGCTAACACCTGACTAAATACACAGATCTGAGCATTTGAGAGGGTGCAGGAGTGGGCCCATTGATTCAGTGGCACCTGCTTTGTGCCCAGTGTTGTTGGGGTCCCCACTGCCCCCGATCATGAACTGCACATGGCAGGGCTTCTCCTTACCTGTGTTTGGTCAGCTTGAGGTCTTTGCAGAAGTGGCTCATAAACCTGGCGTAGTACAGATGCATGACCGCATGCTCCTTCCCCCCAATGTACAAATCCACTGGCAGCCAACGGTTAACAGCAGGAGGATCAAAAGGCCTGGGAGGGAGAAAGAGACCATCGGTAACGTGTGACAGCACTGGATACGTCAGCAAAGCACCAACTCCGGGTCTTCATTATGGAGCCCTCAGACATCACAGCATGGGTAAGCGCCAAGGTCTGAGCCACAGGACTTATGACCTTGTACTACACGGGGAAGGTGACACGTGGACAAGAACAATAGGAGATGTCAGTTTCAGCAGTGTAGTCACTCAGCCTACCTCTCTGGCAACGGCTCAGAAGTGCCCAGTTTCTGCCAGGGTGTGGTGAAGTGTTACGTTTCTGATGTTTGTTGTATTTATTATTCTGTTTATTTTATTCACTATCAATGGATTACGTGTGGGTGGTCCCTGAGACGTCCCAGTGGAAGGACCCCTCTCAGAGGAGTGGATCCTTCAGTGAGTCATTAATGTCCTGAAAGAGTGCCTCTCGCGATTCTGGATATCTTGCTTCTGTTTGTGGTTTTTGAAGATTAGATTTTGTCTTGGGTCTTTTTCGCTGTGGATTGCACTTTTAGACAAATCCGTTTTCTATTTTCTTTTGTTTACTGCCTATTCCTATGTACAGTGAAACAACAGGCCACGACCGTAATTTGTACGATTTGTACGTGTTTCGAGACGTTTGTGGCCTGAGGTTCCACTGTATATTTAAAAATGCTAAAGTCTGTCAGCCTGTCACTCCGTTACTCACAAACTACTGGGACCAGAACTTTGATCTTTGTCTTGGTCTAGAAATTCAAAAAAGTTTGGGCAGTTGCCACCAGGAGGCCATGACCCGTGATTGTGTGTTTATGGCAAAGTGATTAAGAAACCAAAATATTACCACAGAAATAATAAGAAGAGCAACAAACATCTGCTGAGCAACAAGCAAATTGCAGAAAGTGATTTAGCGGCAAAGAATGAGAAAAGCCGTGCCAGGCTCGACTCTGCACTGCTCTGTACTTCTCATTGACATCTTGCCCACCTTTCTAATCTCTTACCTTCCCTGCCTGCTTTTGATTTTCCACTGACTATTGTTATGAAGCGGAGAGTTCCTACACACAAAGTCTCAAACACGGACTCAAAAGGCCCAACAGAGGGGGAGTAAACCAGAACTACTCATAAATAAAAAAAAATGTATTCATAAAAATGCCCAGAAATATTAAAGCTTCAAAAAGCAACAAAGGTAAAGCCTTCAAAACAGGCAAATCGAAAAGTGAACAAAGTCCCAATACGAAATCCAAAGACAGAGAAAAGGTCACAAAATCCAGAAACTCAGAAAGATCAAACGAGCATAAAACACGAGAGAACTCTCTAACATCCTAGCACATTCACAATGAACCACAAGGGACTGTGGGGTTTGCTCAGGTAGCCTCTTGCCAGCGATGGGCAGGTGACCACCCATGAAATACAAAAGACACTTTGATGCACAGAAAGTAAAACTTCAACATTGTTAACATAAACTACAGACACATAAATGAGACCCTTAAACCCTAGTTGGGGGTCCCTGGCTGATTAATGCCAACTCTCTCCCGGCCCTTTTCACTTTTTCTCAATAATCTTTACAGATGATTTGTGTCTCAACTGAAGTGGCGGGAGTCAAGCTGACCTACTGTCGCACTTCTCGCCATGACGCCCGAACATTCAAGTTCTTTATGACACTGTGGCCTGTCACCTTCGTCACAAAATGGTCCCGGAGGCGAATTTGGATTGTGGGCCTCTAACCAGATGATAACCCACTTGGTAATCCTCAGGGGGTCCTGCTCTGGATTTGCCCCTTTTCCTTTACTTGAACCTTTTAGCACTGGCACTTCTTTACCAGGCTGGTTATTGAGTGACATTGTAATGAAAAAGAAAACTGGTATGAACTCCAAAAAACTATTCTGGAAAACGATCTTCACATCCTAGAAATGGGATTTTAAATGGAGTTCATTGACAAAATGAAGGCTGCAATGGTAATCAGCCCCACAAGAGGGCAGCAGAATGATTTATTTCAGCTGGCTACACAGTAACTGTTACCAGGGGGGTGCAGCTCGAGACCACCCTTGTGACCTCCGAGTTCAGGAGACGCTCTCCTCAAATATTTGTAAGCTCAGCCTGTTTAAATGCTGCCAAATGTCCAGAGATATCGTCAGTTTGTTTTAGACGTAAAGTGAATTCTTTAAAGAGCTTCAACAAACAGAGCTGTGACAGATGAAGAAATGTGGAGGATGACCATAAAAGGCCAAACGAGAGGAAAAAATCCACGGCACATTCCCTTTTTTAGCTTGGAAATGTTTTTTTTTATGAACAGATGACCAAATGACCTGAGCCCGTGCCAGCTTTAGAACGCAGGGATCGGCTGGCCTTTCACTTTGCCATATTTGGACAGCAGGCTGCTGTGAGAGACCCTCTCGTCACCATTCAAGTGGGTGCTGCTGTCCACTGGGGAAGTAGTGATCACCAAGAGCTGGAGGGGTCTGGACCCTCGGTGTGACCCCCTGGTGGCTACAAATGTCACACTGTCAATCACAAGGTCAGCAGTTCACACAGTGTGGCCCCCTAGTGGCCAAGTGGTGTACTGATGACAAATTGGACTGGACTGCCAATACTGATGATCTGTGTAAGAAAAGTCAGAGCAGACTATACTTTCTGAGAAGGTTGGCATCCTTCAACATCTGCAGTAAGATGCTGCAGATGTTCTACCAGACGGTTGTGGCGAGTGCCCTCTTCTACGCGGTGGTGTGCTGGGGTGGCAGCATAAAGATGAAAGACGCCTCACGCCTGGACAAACTTGTTAAGAAGGCAGACTCCATTGTAGGATTAAAGTTGGACAGTTTAACATCTGTGGCAGAGCGACGGGCACTAAGCAAACTCCTGTCAATCATGAATAATCCACTGCATCCACTTAACAGTGTCATCTCCAGACAGACGAGCAGCTTCAGTGACAGACTTTTGTCACCGTCCTGCTCCACTGACAGACTGAGGAGACCCCGCACTATGCGACTCTTCAATTCCACCCGGGGGAGTAAATGCTAACATTAATTTTATTTTTATTTTTTTCTTCATTTTTATTACAATTTAATTTAATATTGTTTCTTTGTATCAGTATGCTGCTGCTGGATTATGTGAATTTCCTCTTGGGATTAATAAAGTATCTATCTATCTATCTATCTATCTATCATATAGTGCCTTTCATCCATCTATCTATCTATCTACTGTGATACACCCGTTGTGATCCTAAGAGAGCTGCTCTGTTGGGCCGACCCCCAGATGGCCTAACCCCCCTGCTCCCCCCCAGCAGTGAAGTGATGGATTGTAACGCACAAGACTGCCACTCACTGACCACTGACTTCCTAAAGGCCTCCAGCAAAATGCTGCACCACAGCGAAGAGAAATGGAAACTGCAGGGCCCTCTGTAATGTGTGCTTTTAAACATCGTCTTTGTCACATGTACTTATTCTTCACACCAGTATAGCGCCTTTCACAAGCCATCTGTTCGCTCACATGAAATGAATGAACGAATGAACGATTCAACTTTTACACAAAATGCGAGTGGATTGGACACACCGAACTCGGGTTCAATCCCACCCTCGACTCCCTGAGCAAATCGCTTCACTTGTCTCCGAGATCAAAGTGCAGACACAGTCGTGTGATCCGCAGCTCACTCAGGCCCAAAGGGGCCCAAAGTCTTGGAGACAGACTGGCTGCTTTAGAAGATGGGAGTAGAAGGTATAATGTCAGAATTGAAGGTCTGCCGGAGAAACGAGAAAGTTCAAACCCTGTGAAATTCGCAACTGAACTTTTTTCTAAAATAATCGGGGGCGACTTTAAAGCAGAATCTGAGATAGCAGCGGCTTACAGCGCTGGATCAAACACCGTCAGACCCCGACCAAGATCTTTTATAGTTCGTTTTGAACGATTATCATTTAAGTTAGAGGTGATGGCACTCCTCAGAAACAAGGAAGATATTATATATGAAAATAGCCACATTCGCGTCTTCCCTGACTTCTCTCCAGCAACAGCTATTAAGCGCAGCCTTCTATAATATTAAACAGCGGCTACGGCAAGCCAATGTCAAATACAGCCTCCTGTATCCGTCAAAACTGAAAGTGGAATGGCAGGGTCATTTCTATGTTTTCGCTAGCAAGGAGGAAGCAGAAAAGGAATTAAGAAAGCTGATCCCGGGACTATTCTGATACATAATAGTGAGTCATGGCGGTAAATGATAAAGCTAGGATTAATAATCTACTGTCTGATCTATTCATTTTAAAATACGGGTTTTTTATCAGCATATATTCTCATATATTCTTATTATTACTTAGTATTACTAGGGCGCTATCTGTTTATGTTTTATTGTGCTTAATTACGTTTTCCTCCTTTTTTTTTTCTTTTTCTTTTCTAATTATTTCATGTGTACCCTAAACGAGACTGTTCAATATCATACCCTTGGTTTACTGTTATTGCTATTACTGCATTAAGACTTGTTATGCTTATTTTGGACACATCTTTAACACCATCACCCGGGTTTATTATCTGGGGGTATCATCTTAATGCACTAAAATTGCTGAAGACTATATATATATATATATATTTTAAGTGCAAAATTCTTTTTTTTTTTTTTTTTTCTCTTTTAAAGACTATATTGGTAACAGATATCTCTATCTTTTAACCTAAAGCCACTGCATGGGGCTTGATGTGCTTTGGATGTGTCTCTGGGTATGTCAGAGGACTGGGACTGCGTGGCAAAAATTAAGGGGGGGAGAGAAAGAGAGCAGGCTTGATCTATACCTAATCTATCATCTCAATCTTTATAATTATAACTATCAACGTAATAATAAGCTGCATGGCAACAACTCTTGGGGAATAGGAAATTAAGACCTAAACTATTTCACTTCCAGTTAAGACTATAAAATGACATCAAAAACTCAGAATCAGTGTCTCCATGATGGGACAGTTAACTTCGTAAGCTGGAATGTTAAAGGCCTGAATCACGAATTAAAGAGAAAGAAAGTACTTTCTCACCTAACAGGTCTAAATGCTAAAATAGTATTTTTACAGGAAACCCACTTACTAAGTAAGGATCAGTTCCGGCTGCAAAAGACTGGACTGGCCAAATGTTCCATTCTAGTTTTACAAAGAAAACTAGAGGGTGGGAATTCTCATACATAGAACAGTACCATTTGTAGCATCAGATGTAGTATTGGATCCTGAAGGGAGATATGTGATGGTCATGGGAGACTTATCTAACTGTAAAATGATTTTGATAAATGTTTATGCACCTAATGTTGATGATAAGGAATTTATACAAAATTTATTTGCATCCATTCCCAATCTGAACACTCATAAACTTATAATGGCTGGGGACTTTAATTGTGTTCTAAATCCACTTTTAGATAAGACTTCCTCCACAGGGGAACGAACTAACACGCAAAGATAATTACAAAGTTTATAACTGATCACAACTTATCAGATCCCTGGAGGTTTTAAACCCAAATTCAAGAACATATTCTTTCTACTCACCAGTACATCATTGCTACTCAAGGATTGATTACTTCTTTATAGATAATAACTTCTTGCCTAAGATTAAATCTTGTAAATACGATGCTATTGTTATTTCAGACCATGCTCCGATGATCTTGGAGCTGAAATTACTAAGCCCCATACACTCACCCCGCTTCTATTAGCTGACGAGAATTGTACTGAATTTATATCCAAACAAATTGAATTCTTTCTAGAGACAAATACATCCCCTGAGATCTCTGCAGGAATACTCTGGGAAACTCTTAAGGCCTTCTTAAGAGGACAGATTATCTCATATCTTTCCCACAGAAATAAATCCGAGCGAAGAAAGTAGCAGAGATAAAAGCGAAATTACTAAAATAGATGAAGAACATGCCAGACTACCAAGCGAGACTCTACATAAGAGGAGGCAGGCTCTACATTCAGAATTAAACCTCTTGACAACTAAAGAAACTGAACAACTAATTTACAAATCCAGACATCATTATTATGAACATGGAGAAAGCTAATAAGCTTTTAGCTCAACAAATTCACAAGCAAGATGATGCATAGCGCAATCTCGGTAATTACTAACACGAACGGAGATAAAATCATCGAACACAAAAATATAATGTACACTTTTAGAGACTACTATAAATCCCTATATACTACTGAGTTTAAAGAAGACAATATACAATCTAATGCATTTCTGGATACATTACAGATACCACAAATTGGCGCTTTTAGTGTGGAGGAACTCGATAAACCTCTGTCATTATCAGAATTACTGGATGCTATAAAGTCACTCCAAGGTGGAAAAGCAGCAGGCCCTGACTACCCTGCAGAGTTTTACAAGAAATTCTCCGCTCAGCTAGCTCCCCTCCTATTAGCAACATTTACAGAAGCCAGAGATAACCAATCTCTTCCACAAACCTTTCGCCAAGCACTAATCACTGTCTTTCCAAAACAAAATAAGGACTTATTACAATGTGCATCATACAGACCAATTTCACTTCTGAATAACGACGTTAAAATACTCTCTAAAATCATAGCTAGAAGGATGGAGAAAGTGCTCCCTCGTAATATCACAAGACCAAACTGGATTTATTAGGGGCCGACACTTATCTTCAAATCTTGACGCCTGTTTAATGTAATATACTCACCAACTAAATCAAACACCCCAGAAATATTATTATCATTGGATGCAGAAAAAGCATTCGACATGATTGAATGGAAATACCTTTTTACTATTTTGGAGAAGTTTGGGTTTGGCCCGAACATTTGTGCATGGATTAAATTACTGTATACTAACCCAGAAGCTTCAGTTTGCATCAATAACATTTGCTCAGACTACTTTAAACTAGAGCGTGGCACAAGACAAGGATGCCCTTTGTCACCACTGCTGTTTGCAATTGCCATTGAACCACTGGCAATACATTGTCGAAATACTGATCAGATAAAGGGGATTAGCAGAGAAGGACTGGAACAGAAAATCTCATTATATGCAGATGACATGGTACTGTATATATCGGACCCAGAAAATTCTGTGCCTGCAGTCTTAGCAGCACTCACAGAATTTCAAAAGCTCTCTGGTCTCAGAATTAATCTGAATAAAAGTGTACTCTTTCCGTGAATTCTCAAGCATATAATATTAGATTAGACACCCTTCCTTTTATCATTGCAGAACAGTTTAAATACCTCGGGGTAAACATCACAAGTAAACATAAAGCTCTTTATCAACAAAATTTTCGTCTGCATGGAAAAAATTAAACAAGACTTGCATAGATGGTCAACCCTTCATCTCACACTAGCTGGAAGAATTAACACTGTTAAGATGAATATTCTTCCTAAGCTCCTTTTTTTATTTCAAAACATACCAATATACATTAATAAATCGTTCTTTAAGCAATTAGATTCAACAATAACCTCATTTATTTGGAATTCTAAACATCCACGCATCAAAAGAGCGACCCTACAAAGACAAAAGGCAGAAGGTGGCATGGCTCTACCTAACTTCCAGTTTTATTACTGGGCAGCAAATATACAGGCGATAAGAACCTGGACACAAATAGAAGAACATACACAGGCATGGACCGCAATAGAAGTAAAATCCTGCAGTACTTCTTTGTATTCCTTGCTCTGTGCTCCAATAAACACACGTTATCGGCAATACACTAATAACCCAATTGTGCTCCACTCACTTAGAATCTGGAACCAATGTAGAAAGCATTTTAAGACGGAGAAGCTTCTTTCTGTGGCACCCTGCAAAGAACCACCTCTTTCAACCTCACAAACATATGCAGTTTTAATATCTGGAAAAATTTGGAATTAACTTGCTTAGAGATCTTTATATAGACAACGTCTTTGCATCCTATGAACAATTACATTCCAAATTTAACATTCCAGCTACAAATTTCTTTCACTATCTTCAAATCAGGAACTTTGTTAAACAGAACCTTCCAGATTTTCCTCATCTTGCACCCTCATCCACGCTGGAAAAATATTGCTCAATTTCAAGGAGTTAGACTCCATCTCTACAATATATAAAATCCTTTTACAATCCCTTCCTTTCAAAGATCCAAGAGGACACTGGGAAAATGACCTCTCAATTAATATATCAGAAAAGGAGTGGAAAGTAGCAATGCAGAGAATTCACTCAAGCTCCATATGCGCAAAGCATACAATTATACAACTCAAAATTATATATCGAGCACATCTGTCTCGACTAAAACTCTCAAAATGTTTCCAGGGCATGATCCAACCTGCGAGCGTTGCAACCAAGCCCCAGCCTCACTGGGTCACATGTTCTGGGCCTGCACCAAATTAACATCATTCTGGACAAAAATGTTTAATTACCTCTCAGACAGCCTTGGACTCACAATCCCTCCTAACCCATTAACAGCTGTGTTTGGGGTTCTTCCAGAGGGTCTTAAAGTGGAGAAAGACAAACAAATTGTGATTGCATTCACTACACTGTTGGCACGCAGACTTATTCTGATAAACTGGAAGAACCCAAACTCTCCTCTTTAAGTCAGTGGGAAACTGATGTGTTATACTATTTAAAATTGGAAAAAATCAAATACTCAGTTAGAGGATCTGTGCAGACTTTTTCAAAACATGGCAGGATCTAATCAGTAATATTTTAAATGATTTATAAAGCACAGAGAATTTGTTGATTTAGGTATTTTTACAAGCCTTAAATTTTACGTTTGGCTTGCTCTCTCTCTCAGGGTGGGGATCGATCTGTTCTTAACATAATTCTTCTTTTTGTAAAAACTTGATTGCTATGTATGGATTGTAATAAAATTAATAAAAAATAAATAAATAAATAAAGAAAGAAATGCAGATAATCGATACGGCCTTCGACATCCTCACAGGTCTTTGTGGTCGATTGTCTTTACTGACAACTCCAAATTTCAAGTGTCAGACGTCTGATCAATTTCTGTTTGCTTTTAATCAATGCAGTGGATGACCGGGGGGTCCTCCTGGTGGAGTTTAAAGCCCCTGCTCATTGGTGAAAGCGGTGGCCACGATGGCAGCTCAGCACTTTATGAAATAGAACAGTGTAAGAATTTCAGAATCTGTAGACGCCCACAGTGGGCAGAGCAAGGGGCACGGGGGGCCACACGTGCTGGACTGTATATAGCGTCCTTCCACGGTGAGGCACTTGTTCCATCTTTCTGCTTTATCTCTGTATCAGGGACAAATCTGGATTCTGGATCTGGATTTTTTTTTGACAATCCACCCTCATATTCAAAAATATATGCTCCATATTGCTTGTCCTGGTTGCCTCTCTCCTCAGTGCTCTTATCAGGGCACAAAGAAGGCAGATTTTCAGTTGGCACTTGCCCAGACCCGACTGACCCTCCATGTCACTGTGGGTTGTGCCAGCTTCAGTTGTTTACAATGAGTTTTATTTATATAGCGCCTTACTCAAAGCCACAGGTGGTTTCACAATATTTAACAACAGAAGAGGAATTTCTTATAATTTTGCTTGGCCTGGCCATGCAGCTTTTCCCAAGGATCGGTGTGTGTGTGTGTGTGTGTGTGGTCACAGTGGTGAAGTTCTCACCTGCATCAGTCAGTCAGTTTCTCTTGTTGTTTTCTACATGTAAACACGGCTGCTCCACTATCCGCTTCACTGAAGAAGAGCAGCGAGCGCTGATCCGTCGTTTCATTTTGGCTGAAGGAGCTTTCTGCTCAGTGTGGAGATGGAGTGTTACCATGGTGGAGAGTTCATCAGTGGACTGAGAACTTCAGAAATGGTCAGATAAGTGTTAAGCATGAAGGAGCAGTCCGACGCCCGTTAATGTTCAACACTAATGACAACACTGTCTGCACCGTGACCCTGACCAGCTGATGAGGGACCATCCATGAAGTCATATGCAAATCAGTCGATGTGACATCATCCACAACGCGCGTGGCTTTCATAAAGTCTGTGCAAGATGAGACCCTGGTGGAACATAAGCACAATCGTCTAAGCACCCGTCAATCCTCTTTGGACCACCATGGCAATGAAGGTGAGGCATCACTTTGAACAGGAGAGCAAAGAGCGGTCGAAACGGAGAACTGAACCCACAGCAGGGAAGGGGATGCTCACCGAATTCTGGGACTCACAGGAGCATCATGAGCAGAAGAGTTCAGCTGTGAAGACTGCATGTTGTTACAAGATGGACCCTGCAATTCCAATCGAACACTGAGGCTTATTGAAATGGTGGTCTTGTTGCACGACAATGGACGGCCACAAGCTGCTGCTCATACTCCTTAAAGGCTTCAGCGTCTGGGATTTGAGATTTTCGACCACCCTTCGGATAGCCCTGACCTCATTCCCTCGGACTGACATCTGTTAGGTCCACTTAAAGAGGTCGTTGGTTTCCAACGGACCAACATGTGAAAGAAGTAGAGCATGCGTGGCTGAGGGAGCAACCAAAGACAAGCTTGTGGAACGCTGGGTGAAGCGCCTTGAAATGCAAGGGGACGAAGTTAAAGACATAAGGTGACCGAATGTTCTCTACTGTAGTTGGAATACATTTTAGAAGTCGTGTGTGGATAATCACTGACTTGCCCCTGGCAGGAATAACAAAGCACAACAAGTCAAAGGGTGAACTTCAGCAGCCAAGGAAGGCAGAAAGGCCTCAAGAGGGAAGGATGAAGTGCCAGGAGGGAAAGGCAAATCCACTACGGTGGGCCAAAGCGGCTTCACCCCGGCCGGCCCTCTGTCTCTGTGGCCAATCGGCGGCTGCTGCTGCAGGGGATACTCAGGACCCTCTGATTAGGTTGTCACCCTTTACTCCTCCTGATTGTCCTTAACTCAAGGTGCTATCTACACACACATACATATATAAAATACTGATCACCTGTGACTCTGTCCTGGAGAATAAAAGACATTATATTAAAAAAGAAAAACGGAAGAAGTTCCAGTCTGCCTCTGTTATTAGTGTTTCGTTTTGCTCAGGCTGATTAGACTTTATTTAAATCCATCCATCCATTACCCTACCCGCTATATCCTAACTACAGGGTCACGGGTGTCTGCTGGAGCCAATCCCAGCCAACACAAGGGCACAAGGCAGGAAACAAACTCCGGGCAGGGTGCCAGCTCACCGCAGGGCACACACAAACACCCGCACAACAAGCGCACAGTAGGGACAATTTAGGATCGCCAATCCACCTAACCTGCATGTCTTTGGACTGTGAGAGGAAACCCACGTAGACACGGGGAGAACATGCAAACTCCACACAGGGAGGACCCAGGAAGCGAATCCTTAAGGGTCTCCTAACTGCGAGGCAGCAGCGCTACCCACTGAGCCACCGTGCCACCCGACTTTATTTACACGTCTCTGTAAATCTAAATCTACAAATATTAAGTGTCCGCAGCTCAACAATACGATTAATGGAGAATTAAAGTTTTTGGAATGAGTGCCGGAGGACGGAGCAGAAGACGCGGATACTCTTTATGCCTTTTCCGTGCTGAAGCAGGATGTCACGTTAAAGCTGCTGCTCTTTACTTGAGGGGCTTCCCCACCGCAGGAACTTTGTTTTCGGGGAGCAGCGACTTTGTCATTCTTTACATTTTCTTTTCAGTATTTTCCTGTACATTCTGTTACTGAACGTTTTGTCGTGTTTTCTATTCCTCGACTTTCTCCTTTTGTATCCTTGATTGTGTGGCCTCCAATCTCACAGACTCGCCACTCTTTATATCGTGTTGTACTTTATGACTTCTCCCCACCTTCCCTTCTACATTTATAACCTCAGGCTGATAAGGTGCAGTAAAGACGAGCAGGAGTTGAGTTACAACTTTAAATAATGTATTATTGGGGATATTCATAAATAATTACAATAAGCAAAGTAAAAGTGAACACTGGCAACCATGATGAGGATGAGGTTAGGAGCAGGCACTGATACAGCGCATTGCCGCACCCACCACACGACAAACCAACTCAGGGTCCAGATTCGGACCCGAGTCCAGCCATGCAACGGGCGACACCTCAGCACCACACGAGTTCAGATGGAGTGGAACAGTGCGAGGATTTTTATGTACAACCTGATAAATGCTGATGTGGAGTTTCAGGAGACACACAGACTTGTAGTTACTTGAAATGTCTCGAGTTAAGACAGGTGACATTTGTGGCCAGCTCTGCCTGACTCTATGGCTACCGGCTGTGCTCCTCATGGCAATGGTGTGACAGAGAGAAGCTTCTTCATGGTGAAGTCTGTAAGGGAGGGAGGGGTAAAGCAAGCAAATTTATAGATCCCTGTCCATACCCTACAGCCAATAGGGCGCCGTGGTACAGAATGGTCAATTCCAAACAGCCGTACTTCAGACCAAAGGGGCACACAATACCTTTCACACCCGGCCATTTGTTGAGCTGATGTTTGCCAGCTCTGTAATTTGGCTTTCCTGTGGGGGCTGACTGAGAGGGTCCTGAAGAGAATCACTGGATTCAGGCACTCAAAACAAGTCAAGTCAAGTTGGGGGGCCTGCATTGGTACAGCGCGCCGCTGCACCCGCCACACAACGAAACAACTCTGGATTCCGGTTGGCAACCCCTCAGGCAGACACGCTCTCTGGAAATGGAAATGACCCTCAATCTGCCACAGCCAGGTGTTACATGGGCGACCCCTTGGCCTGGTCGGTTTGCCCTCTCCCTTGTAAAAGTTTAGGGCTTGTGTAGGCAGTGACACACGGGCACACGGGAGGCAGCTAAAGGGCTCAAGAGAAGGTCATCAAAAACCCTGTTGTAAAATGCCAAAGAGACTCAGTCCTAAAAGGACCACCAACCCATTGCTGTTCTTATCAGTGATCGACATTAGTGGTATAAGACACAAATAAAGACATACTGTACAAAATATTTATCAACGTATATGCAAAACTTCACACCACCACACTGAATGCACTTGTGTTTTGTGGCAGTGCTGCTCAATGAATGGCACTGCGTTTATCGCGGACTCTTTTTTGACCTGTTGACCCGTAGACCTCATGACTCAGCAGCTCAGGACCCCCCCGCCCCAACCCCCCCCAGTTGTCATTTGGCTCTCCTTCTCTCTCAGGATTTGCATTTCAGTTGTCTTTGATCCCCTGGATATTGCACTTGTCCCTGGTTTTGGTCAGGATTTCATTTTCACTTCTCTCTTGTGTTGTTTTGAATTTCTTTATTAACCAAAGAAGATTATTTTCCGTTTTGGGCCAGGGTTTTATACGGTTTCCCCTCTCCCTTTGTAACGGTTTAGGGCTTGTGTAGGCTGTCACACACGTGCACACGGGAGGCAGCTAAAGGGCTCAATAGAAGGTCACTCCTGGTCGGACCAGGGGTGGCAGGCTGCACGGACCCTTTTGCTTTTTTCTCCCAAAAAGGAGACCAAATGCAGGAAATTCCGCCTGGGCCCTTGAACGTCACTTCTGGTCCCACCCCCTGAAGACGTCACGTCCTCCCACCATGCCCGTTATCTAACATCAGTTCTGTTTTGGACTCTTGTCTGTAAAGACCATTTTCTTTCAACCTTTTCAATTTAGTAGCCATTTTGGTGTCAAGGCTCAATGATTTATCACAAGGCTCACTCATACAAGGATGAGGCCTACTTTGGATCTGAAGCTTGTTTTGAGATTTGTGAGCCGCACAGCTCTTTATCCTTCATTTCTGATGAATTTCTCTTTCAAAATATTTTGCCAACACCAGGGTATCCCCTCGTACCGTTAGACAGGTAACACCACCTGAAGGGATCTGACGAGTGATCACTGAGCCCGGCAATGCTAGCACTCACCCACCTCTTGTCATTATGGGGGTCCACATATCGGAAGTAATACCACGAAGAGTCCACAAATGTGTCCATCGTGTCCGTCTCTCTCTGGGCAGCACGGTGGCACCTGTGGAAGGAGCAGAAATGCAGTGTGCTGTGTCAAGAAATAAGCATGCCTGACGTTTAACATCTAAAAGCAGCAACGGGACGGAACAGGAGAAGACTCACTTTAAAGACCCCCGACCCAAACTGCCCACCTATACATGAGGGCATTGACTGACAAACAGCAAATAGACCGGGCTTGACCTTCACCAAGCACACTTTATACAGACAGAGCTACAGGACAATTGTCTGCAATGTTTGTGAGCCATTACAAAAAGCAAACTCGAATAACCAGCACGGGTAAGGAGCTGCAGTACAGTATACAGTATACCATACAATAATGAAAAGAGCGGGCACTTCATCAAAGACAAATGACCTACGAGAGCACAACATAAGGCATCGATAATGTGACACAGCCCGACAGTCACAGAGCCACTTCATTCAGTTCTGGGTTTAACGGGGCTGAAGCCCATCTTGGTAGAACTGGGGGCAAGGCAGGAACCAACTCTGCCTGGGGTGCCAATCCATCATGGGGCCTAGTTGGGCACACACCTTCATTACACTCTGCACAGGGCTGATTACCAGTTGGTGATGAGGAAGGAAAGCCCATCAACACGATCAAGCAGACTTCCAATTATTCAGATCCAAAGCCTCTGCTGTCAAACTCACTGGTTCCCCTGAGGCGCTGATCAATGAGCTCGTCCTGAAGTGTCACCTACGTCACGTTTGGTGACAGAACAGGCTTACTGCAGGATTGGGAGGTGACTGGAATGACTCGAGTCATTTGGTTCAGAATTCTGCAATTTGAATTCTTATTTTTGACAGTTAAAAAAATAAAATAAAATGGAGTGGCACCGTGAAGTGTGCTGCGGTCCCCTGCTCCACTCGCCCTCCTAGGACCATCAGCTTGTTCTTCTTTGGGGTCCACATGAGCTCACTGGGTGCTCCCATTTCACTTCTACAGCCTAAAGATTCACACTGAGACACGAATCAGTGTACTGGGATGGTCTGGTGTCCCATGCAGGGATGGTTTATAAGACAGTCAGATAGATAGATAGATAGATAGATAGATAGATAGATAGATAGATAGATAGATAGATAGATAGATAGATAGATAGATAGACATGAAAGGCACTATATAATAGATAGATAGAAAAGGCACTATATGATAGATAGATAGATAGATAGACAGACAGACAGATAGATAGATAGATAGATAGATAGATAGATAGATAGATAGATAGATAGATAGATAGATAGATAGATAGATAGATAGATATGAGAGGTGCTATATAATACAGATAGATAAGAAAGAATCACCAGAAGCTAGCATTCAGTTTGATGTCTGCTTACAGACCGCATCCTTAGAGATGAATTCACAATTCATCCTTCCATTTTGTAGGCAAATCACTTTATGAAAAGAGGTGACAGCTCTGGGCACCCCAACACTTTACCTGCATTGTTTCCCTCGTTACAATAAATACAGCAGCCAGACACACAGGAGTGGCACTAGAGAACAGACAGATGTGAAAGACTCAATACAATAATACACAGAGAGACGGCTGTAACAGGTACTACAGTATATGATTCATCAATATAGGTGAAAGGAGCTATAAGACAGATAAGCACATACAGAAGACACTATATATATATATATATATATATATACTGTATATATGAGGTAGCTGATAAATGCATCAACACTACATGATAAACAGGTTGATAATGTGGAGGGAGCTACTAGACAGATAAAAGACATGCACTGTATAACAGATTGGTAGACGGGCAGAAAGACTGAAAGACACTACAGAGTAGACAGACAGATAATGTGAAAAGAGCTAGACAGACAGAACAACAGTAGGTGGCTGACAGATAAATGAAAGGCACTACACAACATCTACGTACATGTAAAAGGAGTATACAATGGACAGGTAGACAGAACATGTGAGGAGAGATATTAGACAGAGACATGACTGATAAAAAGGAAAGGCAGGACATAACAGACAATGTGGAAGGAGCTATATGAACGACAGATGAAAGGCGTCACTTAACAGATAGATAAGTGGATGTGAAAGGCACAACAGATAAATGAAAGGCACTATATAATGGGTAGATGTGTGATATGATAGAGAGATAAAGTCACTGCGTAATAGATACAGTAAATAGGATGGTGGATGTAAGGCACCATATAACAGATTGATACACAGATGTGCCACGCGCTATTTCATAGACAAGACACTATATAATCGGTAGGGCACTACATATCAGACGGATATCAAAGATACAATATGAGGAAGAGACGGTGGATGTAAGGCACTATATACTGTATATACTAGGCAGGTAGCTCTGCTGATGAAGGCCACGTCTGCTCCATTTTCATCCTCAGATTCCTCCAATTAGAACTTCAGCAGGTCTGACTTCATGACGTCCTCAGCGACGTTCCTGCTTATGGTTCAATGTTAGCAGCAGACAGAAAAGGTTAGAAAAATGTTCTTCTTTTCCACTTTTGGTACAATTTACCAAGGTTTTTCCCAAAGGTCACCCTTTCACAATGCCGACCGTGAAGTGAACGCCTCAGTCACCCATCTTTTATTAAGGGAAATTCAAGCAGTCTGGGTGCTGATGGCATCATCAGTGTTTAATTTGGGTGGCATTTACAGCAGACCTGCCTCCCACATCCTTAATCAGTTTATGAAGCTCGCAGGACTTCCTCGTGCGTCAGGACGCGTCTTTTTATTAAATCCTTCTTTATTTAGCGACGCCCATATCCATGGCGACAATCAGGGCCCATAAAATGCGTAAGGAAGTCTGTCAGGTCAGTGCCCAGGTGCCATTCACCTGAGAGTGCTGTCCTTTGGTGAAGTAAGTGTGACAGCGGGTCGACTGGTGACTCCAGCATGAGAGTGTGCCCCCTCACATGCGCGCTGGGCTTTCCCCAGTCTTGAGTCCACAATGTGGAATAACAGATAAAGAGAAAGGCTGGCAGGACACCTGAGCACCCGTGACCCACCTATCACAGGGAGCACATTTGTCTTCATCTTACAAAAAAACAAAATGGGGAGGTGGGGGGGGCTTTAAAAAAAAAAAGAACAAACCACTGGGTGGGGACCTGAAGATGCCACAATGATAATAATGCAGGACATTGAATTTGGGGTGGCACAGTGCAGACCCACATGCTGGCTTTAAATTCGTTGCCCCGTTGTTGTCCTTATGTGTCCCCCTTGTGTCCTCCCATCCCGAGTGGATTGAGAGGCCCTTGTGATGGAGTGCCCCCCCCCAGTGATATGTAGACAGGCTGTAGCCCCCCACTGTAACACTGAACACATTTGAGTCGGATTCTTTTTTTGTTTTTGATATATTTTGTTAATCAAAAGTAAAAAATTGTCTTTTCGCATGAGGGGGTCACAGCACAGGGTCCGCCATCATACTGTGCCCCTGGAGCAATTTTCATTTAGCTGACATCTTTGTCCAAGGCAACTTACAAAGGTAAACCATAACTCATACAGCATGCCATGTCTCACAAGTGGTAAAAAGAGGGTGGACTGTGGGGTGGGCACAGTGTAACCTGCAATGGCTGCCATTGGATTCAGACCGACTCAGCCCCGATGACATAGTGGCACCGTGGTTAAGGCTGCCGCCTGGCAGCTCGTGGGCCCTATGTGTAGATTTCACGTGTTCTCCCCAAGTCCTTGGAGTCGCCAATCAGTGTAACGCCTTCATCAAAATCTTCAGTGCCAGCTGTGATGTGATGTCACATTCCGACACACATGCCTGCCATTTGCTGGGCACCACAGCTGACTGCCACTCCTGGGCATAACATCTCAGAGGTTTGAGAAATGTCATCATTAGCTCAGTGGACATCACTTGGGGTGTTTCCCTCATATAGCGCCTTTCACTTCAACATTTTTTTCTTTTTCAAATCCTGATGGTGTGAGTTCAGATCCTGCTACTGCCACTGTGTGACCTGAGCAAGTCACTTCACTTGTCTGTGATCCAACTGGAAACACAGAAACAAATTCCACCAACTGTGTCTCAAATGTTGTAAGTTAGTAAATCTTTCATTATTTTAAACGACTCCTTCAAGGTTAGGCACATGTCATCTGGACCAGGGGTCCCCAACCCAGCACACCCGTTCCAGGCCATCAGTCACAGTGTGCCCTCCCATATGGTCCTTGGGTGCAGAGTCCCATTTGGTGACGTAGTGGAGGACAGCTGGTGCCCCGGTGGGCCGGTACCTGGGCTGTCACTCAATTCTGTACAACTATAAAACATGAGGAAGTCCCCGGGGCTGAATACATTTCTGAGGCACAGTAAAGGTGTAGTCCACAAAGGTGCCGCCTGCTGGTCTCAGGTGCCTACTGTGACTGGCTTCCTGTACAATGGCACAGGGTTTGCTGCCAGCAGTGGGCCTCGTGATATCACAACATTCTGTCATGGGTGACGAGGTGGCCATAGGCCACAGTGAGAATCCAAGAGCGCCAGCTCACTCACCCCTCAGACGTTCTTGTGGCCACATCAGTAGAAGAGAAGGCTGTCGCTGCACTAAGGCAGCATCAAGTGGCATAATATCCCTGAGGGATGGCGGACGTCAACTCCTCGCATTAACAATACAGGATGCAGTACGCCCTTCAGTGCCACTTTGCCACGCTGTTGTCTGCCTAGGTGGTCCAGGGGATGAAAGCTGGCACATTCCCACTCTGTGTAGAGTCTGCATGCTCTCCCTGTGTCTCTCAGAGTGAGTGAGTGGGCCCAGCGACAGACTGGGATGCCATCCAGGGTGGCCTCCAGCTTTGTGTTGATGCTGCCCGGTGACAAATAGGTTTAACGATAGATGGACCTCCTAACCATCTAAAAAATGAAACGTAAAAAGGCCTGGGTGAGTGCCCGGCATTGGACTGACTCCCCCCGACCACAACTATTTACCATCAGCGAGGCTGAGATTGGCTCCCACTTCCTTTGTCCTAATTTGGATTAAGTGAGCTTCAGGCCCAATTAACAGAGAGATTTAAATATCCTCATTTACATAAAGGAAAGCCCTTTGTAGATAAATTTATTGAGGGGAGGTCCTCACTCCCCATCACAAATATCAGGACTGGGACCCTCCACTTTGGGGCAATGGCCACTTCTGCCATGGTGACCTCTATGAATTTATGTAAAATAAATAGAGAAGCCGAAATCAGGTTGGCCATAACTTTCAGGTCACCTCACTGGCACCTGATCCTGAATGCGACTCTAACAAGAGACCCTGAAGTGCCACATGCCTGAACACCAAAGAATCTTCTTAGTGGCCATGACGGCGACCTCACCAAATCCAAACAACTGTCAAGCCCTGAGGATGGGGTCACCGAGCCCCTTGTATTTAGGAAGAGGTGCCATTCAGGTGACACTTACCTGGGACACGTGCAGTGCAGCCAGTCTGATTCTGTAGCCAGCGGGGAGGCCCCCTTGCCAGTGAAAGACTCGACTTTGGGAAGCAAGACAGGCAGGTCGCCTTCAGGCACAGGGACAGCACCACAAGACTGGCAGTGGATGATGGGGATGGGTGTGCCCCAGTAGCGCTGGCGAGAGATCAGCCAATCCCGCAGCTTGGCGCTGGTCAGGTACCCGCCGGCATTCCTCTCAATGGCCCACTTGGTGACGGCCTTGAAGGCAGCTGCTCTGTCCAGTCCTGTAAACTGGGAACACAAAAACAAATCCTGGTCACTGATGGCGTTGGCTAAGGAGCAGAGTACAGGGGACAAATGTCCAAAGTGACTTACAAATGGGGGAAAAAGGCAACTAAGAAAGCACAAGATTTGGGAAAAAAAAACCAAAACAAAACAAGGACTCCAAGGGCATTCTGGGGGTTCAAACGTGAACACAGAAAACGGCCCATCATGAGGGCTTCAGGCTTCATCAAATAACAGCAGGACTCTGCTTCAACACTGGCACAAGCACATTCACAGTGACCAAGTGGTGTGACTGTGGGCCCCCTGCTCTCATGAGACCACCCACCACAGGCCGTCACGGTGTAAAATGTATCACGTGGTCCTCTTGTGTTACTTTGTAATGTAATACTCTGGCTTTGTGTCGACTGCTAGGCTTTAATAATCTAGAGTGTATATAGCGCCTTTGCAGGGCTATAAGGATCCAAATTGTCTGTCCTGGCATCACAGTTAACCCCAGCTGGCACACACCATGGCTTCACCTACCTACTGGACCTCGACTGTACAAGTAAAGGGTAACAAGAGACAGCACAGCCGTATTCCAGCTCTCCGGCGTCATCAAACTGCAGTTTATATAGCGCCTTTGCAGGGGTAGCTGCACTCCATCAGTAGAGCGCCTTTGTGTATGATGAACGGCGTGCAGCATGTGCTTAATCAAGCTGTATTGTATATAGCGCCTTTACACAGTGCCCGTCTTCTGATAGTAAGACTCCCTCTTGATAGCTCCTTGTTCTTTTTTATTATGTTGGGCCTTTCCTTACAAGATTACCTGGACACTCTGCTATTTACACTCCCTCTCCCTCTCTCTAAAGGTCCTTTTCTAATAGTGACTGCGGCGTGTCACGTCTCGAGGCTTTGTCACTCTGTTCTTACACAGCACCGTCACAGGGCTAAGGGGACACTCCATAGCTGTCCTGGTAGCTCTGTGCTTCGTCTGGATGGGGTGGGGTTGGCAGGATACAGCCTCAGTTTAGGTTTGCCAAGTGGTCCAACACGTAGCACCCTTCACAAAGATGCAAGGGAATCAAATGGTGTTACAGGATAATGGACGCGATGACTTGGATTGCCGTCCATCCTTAAATGGCAACCTTTAAATCATTTAGTGCCAAGCATTGCTCACATCCCCATAGCACAGAAGTACCGGCTGTGAGATATGGCCAGCCAGTCATCCCGGCCAATACCCCCAGGCCGCCAGGTCGAGCCATCCCTGCATCATAGAGGGGCTCCAAATTCCAGCAGGAACTCATGGGAATTGGAGTCTTCCAGTGCAACCCTGCTGGATAACGTTGGGGCCACCAGGAGACGCTGCTGGGAGGCCCAGAGACATTGGTGTTTACTACAATCCGGAAGTACGTCATAGTCATGGGGACGGAAGGGCCGACGTACTTCCGGGATGAAGAAAAACGGACTGTTTACATAACCCGGAAGTGATGGGGAATCACGGACTGAGGGATGAAGCACTTCTGGGTTAAGCAGTATAAAGGATTGTGGGAAACCTAGACGGGGGAGCCGAGTCGGGAGGAAGGGTGGCAACGCGTCTGGGAGTAGGAGGATTGATTTGTTTATTGGTATTGTTTATTGTATGAATACAGTGGAGTGTAGGGTGCTTTGTGCATTGGATTATTATAATAAATCCAAACTTTGGACTTTTACCTGATGTCTGGCGTCAACTCTGAGGGTTCAAGGGGACGACAGCGCCCCTATCTACCACACGGCCTAAGGATGGGAAACGCCATCTTAAGCCAACATGCGACTCTGCTGTGTCATGATGCTGGCACCCAACTGAACCTCCTATCATTAGGATAAGTTCCGTGTCGTACTCATGATGACACTCCAGTGGTGACCACTCCCACAGGCTCCACCCAAGGGGCAAGGCAATAAATGTCTGCTGAGGAATTGGCTAAGGGTGACACACCCGCTCAGTTGATCATACTTCCAAAGACATCAAAGTTGGGATTTGAACCCGGAGCCCTGGAATTACAGACAGCCCTTCTTAGCCAGTTGAGTTGGTGCAGCAGTTTGGCTTCTTACAACGGTGATGGTGCCCCACGCCCCCTCATCTGATCATCCTTCCTGCTACTGGCTGTGTTTCCACCATCATCATCAAACTGCAGTCTATATAGCGCCTTTGCAGGCCCCACCCACTGTGTACGTTGAGCTTCTTTGCTTATGATGAATGCCATGCAGGCGCCACGTTTTGTGGCCTCATTAAGTGCCTTCACAAGGCAAGTGCGGTTGCTGCCCTGCTAGTTACTCTCCCTTTCGAGCTCCTTTTGCTGTGTGCCCGGCTTTATGAGTTTACCAGTCTCTTTTTATATACTGTAGTGCCTTTCCAGGGCTAACAGCCTGGTACTACTGCTATGCACCATGTGTGGCAGATTATCGACCTTTATTTCATGTTAAGACCCTTCCTTACAAGGCGGCCATGTCGGTGTTCATGCTCTTTGTTTCTTCTGATGACTGCCATGCGTCACATTGGGTGGATTTGTCACTCTGTTTTTATATAGCGCCTTCACAGGACTAACAGGGTGTACTGGAGCTGTCCTGGTATTCTTGCTCTACTTTTATGGCTTACTGGTTTCTGACTTATTGCTATTTGCCATGTTTGGAGTTTTACCAAGCTCCGTTTTTTTTGTTTTTTTTTATCGTGCCTTTTCTCAGTGGGTGAACAGGATACGCTGCTGCCATCATGGTGTCCACACTCTTCTTATCATGGCTGCTATGTCCGTGTTTGGTGGATTTATCACTCCATTTTTATACAGCGTCTTTACAGGACTAACAGGACGCACCGCAGCTGCCCTCGATATGTGGGGCTCCACCATGCCAGGCACATCTTCATACTGTGTGAATATAATAGAAGCTGGACAGACGTCAGGGGGGTCATTCAGCCCACCAAGATCATTTAGTGAAGTACTGACTGGTGAAATTGAAGTTAGTGCTCTAAAGTCCCTTGGGCGCCCACTACTGATGGTACAATATACAGAGATGGACTGTTGGCTGGGCGACCAGTGCCAGCTTTGACTTTTATACAGGACGACCTATCAAGTGTTGGGTGGGCAAGGTGGTCAACACTACAAAAAGGCAGACACCTTAGAGCTCAGGCATGCTGTGGGGGTCCAAAAGCTGGCAGCAAGTGACACTGCCACATTTTCCTAGTAGTGGGGAAAAAAGAGGATATCAAAAGGGGGTGAAAACTTTTTCACAATTATAGTTAAACTTTTTTTTGTTTTTGCCAGTTGGCACTCATAATAAATACCCAGCTACCTGGTGGTGGTGCTGAAGTCTTCAGCACAGCACGTCACCGGGTGAAGCAGCCTTAAGATGCACTGCACAAAATATGCCCACCTGCACCCCTCACTCAGCTTTATCTTAAGACATCTGACCAAAAACAGAGAGACAAAAAACAAAGTCAAGATACCGAAAAGGAAATCTGCCAGGCATGTTGGCTCTGGAGAAGCAGAATGAGGGAGAGCAAAAAAATGTCAGAAGGGCAAAGAGCACAAGAGTCGCCTTTTAAGGTAAAACAAAAACGGCTGCAGAGCTAAAGATGTGCCCGGCGATCCCCCAGGGCCACACTCGTCACCAAGTCTGAACCAGATGGGCCAACTTTAATGTCACTGAGCCAATCGTGCATGTTTAATGACTACGCCAAGTGTGCCTGTTCTTTCACTGCTGTGACAATCTTGACCTGGTGAGGGCCTCATAACCAAAAAATGAGAGGAATGAATTAGCCTGGCATTTTCCACCCTGTTAGAACACCCCCAAGGACACCGAGGGTCTGCCTCTCTGTATGCCATAGCTAGTGAACCTCCAGTAGGGGTCACCCACCCAAATCTGGCTTCCAGCTCTCCTCTGTTGGCTCACATCTCAGACTCCTGAGGCCCTAAGCTGTTACTTAGCAGAGATGGGCCAAGAAAAGATCCTGCTGGGAAGCCCCCCTCACTCAGCCAAGGACATCTGCCTGACAAAGTTCAGTTCTGCTACTGGAAGCTGCAGTCTAGCTTTAAATGGGCACAACTGCACCAGTTAAAAAAAAATCCGCCCTGGTCTGACCAGTGCAGAGTACTACACTGCCCCCTGCAGCACATGGCACCGTATCTGAAACAGTTACACTCGGCCACTAGTGGGCGCCATTCCTCCAAGACACTCTCACTCACCCACCACTGTTGGTGTAGATATTGTCAAGGGGGCGCCTCGTGCACCTTCACGTCACACACTGTAGGCGGGTATCAATGTCAATGTGTGAAACATTGGTTGGTGTTGGCACATCAGGTGAGGCAGAGCTGGGAACAGGAGCTTGCACCCAAGTCTTTAGGAGGAAAGCAGGCCTAACGGGGTGGGGTTGGCAGGATACAGCCTCAATTTAGGTTTGCCAAGTGGTCCAACATGTAGCATCCTTCAAAAAGATGTAAGGGAATCAAATGGCATCACAGGATAATAGACATGATGACTTGGATTGCCATCCATCCTTAAATCATTTAGTGCCAGGCATTGCTCACATCCGCATAGCACAGAAGTAACGGCGTAAAGATGGGAAACGCCATCTTAAGCCAACATGCGACTCTTCTGTGTCATGATGCTGGCACCCAAATGAACCTTCTATTATTAGGATAAGTTCCGTGTCGTACCCATGATGACACTCCCGTGGTGACCACTCCCACAGGCTCCACCCAAGAGGCGAGGCAATAAATGTCTGCTGAGGAATTGGCTAAGGGTGACACACCCCCTCAGCTGATCATCCTTCCAAAGACATCAAAGTTGGGATTTGAACCCGGAGCCATGGAATTACAGACAGCCCTTCTTAGCCAGTTGAGCTGGTGCAGCAGTTTGGCTTCTTACAACGGTGATGGTGCCCCACTATGCCGCAATGCCCACTTGGAATACCACAGCACGGTGATCACTTGTGTACTAAGAAGATGGCAGCCAATCGCTGCTACAACAAGTCCAGTGGAATCGAAATGCTGGTGGTGTCCAAAGTCACACATGTGGAGGTTGGCACACATCTATGAAGCCGACGTCAGTACCCCATACGACTTTGATGCCCACTCTACCTCTCCATAACCAAGTTGCTTAAACTTCCTACCCTCAATGCACTTCCACACACATCACCCTTCCCTCAGACGTATATGTTGATGCCAACCTGGACAAGGTCCCTCATGAATCATTGGCCAACGTCACCAACCACAATGAAGTGACAATGAAATGGCTGGCATTGTTATATGGCATGGGTGACGTTTCCTAAACTCGGGCAGCACACCTGTGTGGTCACTCATACAGTTAAAGGGCACCCCATCACAACACTCCTCCTCCTCAATGGAACTGGAGGTGCCAATCGACAATGAGCAGGCATCTCAATGAGAACTATGTGACTGCTGCCAGCTTACTGCCGCCCCCAGCTGATAAGCTCAGGCCCGACGGACACTTCAACCGAAATGTGCAAAGCCCAGTGAGACGCCAAGTGCTGCCATCCCGGAGATTTACAGTTCTCAGGCAAACATTTGCCAGCTTCCAGCTCCGGCTTGTTTAGTGCGGTCACCATGACAACCGAGGCTACATTCTCCAAGCCCGACCAGCAGAATGAAATGAAATAAAACAATAAAATAAAATAAAAGAGACGAGCCAAAGGGACAAATCCTGCTGCTGAGATGCGCGGGCGTTCATTTGAACAGGTGGGGGCGCACGTCCTTCAGCCCACCCACACTCCCAGTATAATTAACATTAATAAAAAGGCAAAAGAAGTGACATGACTTGGGCTAAGTGTGGGGAGCTGGCCAATGAAATGCCCGACACCAAGAGGGGGGCAACATTCTGTCTAGGAGGGTGTTAGCTGGCATATGCATCAGGACACAGCAGAGTTGCTAGTAGCTAACAGGAGACAAGGAGTGTCACCAGAGGGCACACTCCAGGCTGCTTAATGCCACCTCTCAGGCCAGAGCAGTGGAGTTGCCAACACCTAATGGGAGTCCCAGACCGTCGCCAGAGGGGAACACTTTACACCCACCCGCTGTATACTGTCATGTCTGCAGCCACGGCAGTGTGGTGCCCAACACAGAAATGGAGTCTAGGAGTGTCACCACTGGGCGCTCTCCACAATGGTGTATTCCACTGGTCCAAGAAAAGGAAATGCCCCCCTGCTGATCCCTGGCATGTCTCAAGTCACCCACAGCTCTCTCATCCTCATTATTTAGCCAGAGGCTACACGGTGCACTCCATCCTGGTGAATCTATGGGCAGTCAGTGTTCTGAGAAAGCAGTGTGCCCGCTGATATCTGCCGCTGTATGTCAGGCCACCCACCACCTAATTGCAGTCTAGGGCAGTCAGCAGATGGCACGCTCCAAGTTGGTGCATCCAAGGCCAGTAGATGCCAACTGACGCTCATTGGCATGTCTCGGGTCATGGTAGTGTGGTCCCCTGTGCCCAATCAGAGTACAGAACTCCAGTAGAGGGGGCACTCTCCATTGGTGTGTCCACGGGTAGTAAATAGTCAGTAGTAAGGAGGATGCCCCCTTTATGTACTGTACATTTGGCACTCCCCTTTACCCAGTTCAATGCCACAGATCACAGTCTCTTACAGTTATTCACATCTGTATCTTTTTCAGCATTAACAACACGGGTCACACAGAGTGTCAATGGCAGGGCTGGCTGTGCCACCTGCACTACACTACACTACCAGTCTTACATGGCAGAGCTGTGGTCCCTAACCCAGAATCTAGGAGTGCCACCAGAGGGCGAACTCCAAGTTAGCACATCAAGAACAGTGACTTGAGAGCAGAGAGCGCCCCCTGGTGTCTACTAGCAGGTGTCTGACAGGCACACCTACCACATTTGACTGAAAAGATTTGAATGAGGGGGCGGCACGGTGGCGCAGTGGTAGCGCTGCTGCCTCGCAGTTAGGAGACCCGTCTGGGTTCGCTTCCTGAGTCCTCCCTGCCTTGAGTTTGCATGTTCTCCCCGTGTCTGCGTGGGTTTCCTCCCACAGTCCAGAGACACATGCCAGTTAGGTGGATTGGCAATTCTAAATTGGCCCTGGTGTGTGCTTGGTGTGTGGGTGTGTTTGTGTGTGTCCTGCGGTGGGTTGGCACCCTGCCCGGGATTGGTTCCTGCCTTGTACCCTGTGTTGGCTGGGATTGGCACCAGCAGACCCCCGTGACCCTGTGTTCGGATTCAGCGGGTTGGAAAATGGATGAATGGATTGATTTGCATGGGTTACATGTGCGCCCTTTTCAGTTGGACCACAGGCAGGTGAAGTGCCCTCCTAACTGAGCTTGAACCAGAAGCCTTGCAGTTTAAAATGCTGCCGCCTTAGCCACTAGGTTATGCTGCCAGTCTTGGAGCACATCAGTGGGATTCCCAGTGTCATAGCCATGTGGTGTCCCACATCCAATCACAGTCTAATTCTGCCAGCGAGAGCCCACTACATGCTGATCTGACATAAGAGTGCACCCCCTGGGATGACCAGATGCAGGAGAGGGGTTTGTGGCTTGAAAGTTTGGGATTATGTGGTGAACGGGCATTCCTGTGTTGGTCCCCTGGTGGTAACTGACATTAATCTAGTGGGTCTCTGCACCTTAACAAGAAACGGGCACAAGTGGGCTTCATGGTATGCAGAAGCAGGGAATCCCCAAGAAAAACACGACCTCCCTCTTCTGAACCCACGCTGGCTGTTCCTAATAACTCCTGTCCTTGCCATGTGTTGCTCCATCTTATTTTTAATAATTCCTTCCATTAATTTTCCTGTGATGTTTCACGTTAAGCTTACTGGTCTGTAGTTGCTCTGATCTGCCCTGTCACCCTTTTTATATAACGTGATGATATTTGCCATTTTCCAGTGCGCAGTGACTTCGTACAAATCTGTGTCAAGGGTTTCTATCTGAACTCGCTGGTCTCCTTAGGAACTCTGTGGTAAATCTGATCTGGTCCTGGTGATTTGTTTGATGTCAGCCTATTTAATCTGAGCAGCTCTTCACCCTCCACTGCTTTTAGATCCCTCAGCGCCTCCTTAGTAGTCCCTGTTACTGCTCTGAAGTTATCCACTCGCTCACTTGTGAAGACCTCAGATAAATGTAAGTTTAGAGTGTCTGCTATTTCACTGTCTCTATTTTTTAATCCCCCTTTGCTATTCCTGATGCACTTCACCTCCTCCTCCTCGTCTGTTCTTTTACTATTTAAAGAATCTCTTGGGGTCGTCTCTCGCCTTTTCTGCTCTATTCCTCTCCAACTGTCTTTTAGCCTCCCTGATATCCTTCTTAATGGTGGCCCTCATGTTCTCATACGATTCAATTTGCAGTTATACGCCTTATTAACCCACCGCTGAGTATTTTTTAAATTCCCTACTAATTCCAAATTGAGGTCTGTACCTGTCCTGTATTACATGTCAAACATTTTTCAAACATTTTTAAACCTGCTCCTCGACTGTCTCCACACTTGAAAGCTTATCCCAGTCCATCCTCCTTTGACTTGGCCCTACCAAAGTTCAGCTTTGCATCCGCACTCTCCATTATTTTATGGTCATGTGACCCTAGTGGTTCAATCACCTCTGCACCCTCAATTCTATCCTCATTACTACTGATGAACATCTCTGGGGCGGAGCTCAGCACCAGGGAGGGTGAAGCTGATTGGATCAGCCTCTTCACGATGATGTAAAACTGACACTTTATACTAAAAGGTCATTGGCTGTGCAGTGAATAGCAACTGTTGGGGACACTAAAGGCTAAAACAGGAAATGCTGGCTGAGAATTGAGGATCTTTTGTACAATTGGGTTGTGTTGAAGCTGCCTGGCAGTACGGAGACTAGGGCTCATGGAATATCATGGCCCCCACCTCATAGTCCAAAGACGGGCACATTAGGTGGACTGGCGATACTAAATTGGCCCTAATGTGTGTGTGTGTGTGTGTGTTCACCCTGTGATGGTGGACTGGCACCCTGTCTGGGGTTTGTTCCTGCCATGCATCACAAGCTCCAGCAGACCAATTGATTCAGGACTAAGCAGGTTAGAAAATGATTGACTGTTAAATATATCATTTATTTACACTCAAACATTATGTACATAAAATATGCTCACTTCTCAAATTCAAAGTCAAATTTACGTTCACTTCTTCTAATATCTGTAAACTGCGGGTATTCTTCAGTATCATTTATTAAATATTAGGGGAGAGTGGCATTTGCAGCTTCCCTTAGGGCACCAGAGCCAATGACATTTTTCCCACTTAATGCTGATTTTGGCCCCTTTGGTCGCTGTCTTTATTTTTCTAATACACTGAAATGTCAAATAAAAGGAAAGCTGATAAAGAGAGGAGCAGAGAGGCACCCGCATGTATTGTTTGTAAAGACAATATGGTGGGAGTTGTTTGCTGATACTTCTGGGCCTGAATCAGGAATACAAGATGTTACCTTTGTCAGTCAATAAAATTGAGTTTGACCCTCCACACAACTCCATTAAAGACGATTATCATTAAGTGATTATCATCAACATTTTAAGTGAATTTAAGAATGTGTGGGGCCCACTGGCATGCAGCGAGGTGCCAACACACAGACGGAGCTCTAAATCTACATACGAGGTGAAGTGTGAGCAGGAAGTCTGCAGTCTGAGGCTCAACTTCCCCCAACCGCTAACATCAAACACTGTGCCCGGTCACATCAGCCATAAGTGGGCAGCACACGTCACGGAGCCATCAACATTAAACATTACTGACCTCTCCAGACTGAATGAGACGCTCTGTTCCATCTGGCAGCGTTTCGAACACTCGAGGGTGGGCCAACCCCAGCTTCCTGGACAATGTGGCGTCGTCATTGCTGGCATCTGGGATACCTGGCAAAACAGGAAGGTCATGTCAAAGCCAGTTGGCCAAACTGACGCTCCGGGAACGAGGACCACCCACCGTTGGTGTCATACAGATGAACAGGAAAACAAGGAGACATATCACGTTCAACTTCTCTGTCTGTTATACAGCAGCTTTCACATCCATTTAAGACTCAGTAGCAAAACGATTACACATAATGCCAGTGTTACTCCACTGTTATCCCAGTAAAGCACCAGCCTTAGTGTAGTGGTGACTGGCGTAACATAAGATGGCTCGCTAAACACATCAGCGAGGGCGGCGTGAGCCGTTTCTTCATGCTTTCGCTTTTCTGTGCTCCTAACTGGGGCTGACTTGAGGCCATCGCTGATGAGGTGACCATCAATAACACCATTCGGCCCACCCGGCCCCTCGACCACAGGCCCCCAGTGCAGTGCGTGATGTGAGAATATATGGCGCGCTCCAAGTTGGTGCTTCCAAGGTCAGTAGGTGCCACCTGACACTCATTGGTATATCTGTGTATCCAATCTGAGTACAGAACTCCAGAAGAGCGGGCACTCTCCACTGGTGTGTCCCCAGGTAGTAAATGGTCTGTAAGGTGGATGCCCGCTTCATGTACTGTACATTGGGCACTCCCCTTTACCCAGTTCGATGCCACAGATCACAGTCTCTTACAGTTATTCACATCTGTATCTTTTTCAGCATTAACAACACGGGTCACACAGAGTGTCAATGGCAGGGCAGGCTGTGCCACCTGCACTACCAGTCTTACATGGCACAGCCGTTTCTTCATGCTTACCTCTTTTCTGTGCTCCTAACTGGTGCTGACTTGAGGCCATCACTCATTAGGCGACTGTCAATAATACCGTTCGGCCCACCCGGCCCCTCGACCACGGGCCCCCAGTGCAGTGTGTGACATGTGAATAGGAATCCCACCATTCCACCTTGTAGACACCTCACCCACTCTGGGCATTTTATAGCACCTCTACCATCCATGTGTACACCTTGAATATTTCAAATGGTGCTGACTGGCCAACTGTTCACTGGCTACTTAGTTAACGTCGTATGGCGCCTTTCCTATTAATGCCCACTCCTGCCCGCCTCACTCTTACCAGAGCTTTACTTGATGCACTGCCTGCTGTTCATTTTCACCTCCCTCAGTTTGTGTCGTTTATAGCGCTGTTACCAACTTGAATATCTCAATTCCAGACATCTGCTCCCTAATTCATTCTGTATAACGCCTTTCCCATTAATCCTTACGCCCGTCTCACTCTTCATGTTTCAGACGAATCTGTCAATCTTTACCGTCCCAAGACGCTTCATAAAATTACCGAGGACGGCCTCAGAATCAAATACAGCTCAGCATCTGAATAAATGGCACCTGCAAGGCGCTAAACCGCCACTCTTCAAAATTCACGCAAACACGATCATCCTCTGAGGCGCTACATCATAATTAATGAGCCTTCGCATTGCTCGCAGACTTCACAGCTCGCTCGTGGGTGTGAAGATGTACCACTCCATGTATTCGGGGGTCCCAGAGCTACACGCTGTTACTGTCAGCCTTTCGTTATTAGGATCTGAACGTCTCCAAAGCTCCCACAGGGCGACCACTCCAGAGACGCCAACTCAAAGTCTTTGGTTTCCCTAACCAGGGCTGAGAGGAGCTGAAAAAAAAAAAGCCATCGTGGTGACAATGACAAGCTGCCGTCACAAAAGAAATCACACGGCAAACCATAAAAGAAGACAACTTCTGATTATTACCTGCTGATTTCAGGGGCTAAGCAAGGCTCTGCTGCCAGTAACGGGCGCAAGACGAAAAGTCACCTGTAGGTGTCGCTGCCTCTCTCAAAGGCAGTCAAAAGTTCAGGTCCAAGTGTCCCAATACGAGATGATATTTGAATGCAGATACAAAGTCGGGGTGCTGCGTCTTTGCACATTTGAATTCCATTTGCTTTTCCTTTTCTGTTATTCATACATTTTATGTATTTTTTCTTGTGATGCGTCACGAAGTGCTTATGAATCGGCTTCTGTAACTTAAAGGACACCCATGAAGAAGAAAGTGACGCCAGTAAACACTGCCTTTCACAGAAATGGGGCAGCAATGGTTGCAGGACGTCTGCGGTACACTTGGCTTTTAAGATGTCCTCACAGTCACAAACAGTGAGATCTGGGGACCTCGGAGGCCATGTAATGTCACTGCTGCGTGAAATTCCCTTTGTGCAGCATTCAAACTATCGCCATTCTTACAAAAGGCTTTCACGGTGAACACTTGCTGCGCTCACAACTAATGGCACAGGGGTTCGAACCGAGATCGATCGCATTGGTCCCAGACAACTGCTGACGACGCCCCAGGGTCAACAATACCTACTTCCAAAAATTTCCCATTTCCCTGCTCCATACTGTATAATAAAACCAATACAGGGAGTCCTGGGGGACGGGGTGACCCCCTAATAAAACCCATACAGCCATTCAAGATGTGTGTGGGAGGGTCCTGAAAGGAACATGTAGAGTGTTAAAATGACTCATGGAAAGCACAGGGAGTGGACGGAGGGGGCTTCAGAGGTGGGGGAGTGGGCGGGGCTAGATGTCAGAGTGGCCGTGGGGTGGGCGGGGCTAGATCTCGGAGACAGATATGACTGCTTGGCACTAAATTAGACCTTCGGGGAAGAGCAAGAAGGGCAAAGGAAAGGCGCACTAAAAGAGTATAAAGGCACTAAAGAACAGACAGATATGAAAGGCGCTACACTGGAACCTCGGGTCACGACAGGCCGGAAGTCATTCAGCTAATGGTAATTCGCTCCAAAACTCTGGTCGTGACCCAAACTAATGTCCCCCATAGGATTGTATGTAAACACAATTAATCCATTCCAGACCGTATGAACTGTATATAAATATTTGTTTTTTTAAAGATTTTTAAGCACAAAAATAGTTAAATATACCATAGAATGCACAGTGTAATAGTAAACTAAATGTAAAAACATTGAATAACACGGAGAAAACCTTGAACAGAGAAAAGTAACATTGTAAGAGTTCACACTACAGCCTTACGAACTGCTCGCTGTAAGCACAGGGGAAAAATGAACAACCAAGAAAACTAACCTTGCAGCAAATCACCATGAATCTTCCTGGCTTTCTCACGTAACATCACCTCGCTTACGCTATCCGCTGCAAGTTGCTTCTCGTTCAGCCACCTCTTCCAGCACTTGAGGCCTCTGATTGGTTAACATTGTAACTCCTTTTGCAACATGAGCTGCTTTAATGGCCTCTTTCTGCTTTGGAATACTCGATATCGATTAATAAAGTATCCATCTATCTATCTATCTATCTATATCGTAGATTTTGACTTCTTGTACTCGGCAGCAAGATCAGTAACACGAACGCCACGCTCATACTTTTCAATAATTTCTTTCTTTAATTCGATTTCAATTTTCTTCTCACAAACACTACCACTCTTCACTTGCTTAGAGGCCGTAGTTAACTGCAAAATGAATGCAAAAGCACACGAAATACTGTAGAGCACAAAGAGTTCACAGCGAATACATGCACGTCTGACCGAGAACAATGCACAGGGAGAGACTGAAGACGTGCGGAAATCATCGGCGCGTACGAGCTGGAAGGGAAACTGGCTTGTTCGTCACCCGAGCGTGTGGTCAAGACGACATTTTTGGTTGTAACCCAAGTTGTACGTGTTCAGAGACATTCGTGACCCGAGGTATATGAAAGATTGGTAGATGGGTATGAAATGCTCTAGAAAATGAAGAGACAGAGAAGACACTGTATTAGGGTAGACAGATATGAAAGGCACGATAGAAAAAATGAACTGAAATTGGGAACTTCTATAAAATTTTAGTTCCCCTTTGGGGTCAGATAACGTCAAACCAAATCTAATCTTGCATGAAGACAGCGATTTTATATTAGATACGAGAAAATGGCTGTTAAACTGGAGGAGAGAGAAAGAGAGACATTGATATGAAAGGCACTATAGAATTAACACTGGAACGGAATTAAGAAAAGTGTTAGAAAAGATATGAAAAGTTCAATACAATATAGATAAGTGTAATAGAATAGAGAGATATGAAAGGCACTATAGAATAGAAATTAATTTTAAAAACATGTTATTGACACAAACTGTATTAGAAAAGAAAGATATGAAAGGCACTACATAATAGAGGACCATACAGAGAAGGCACCGCATTATTTTAGGACACTAAATAAGAGATAAGTAGTGAGACAGATGAGGCGCTATATTAGACTGGACAGATATGGAGGCGAGTGTGTAACAGATAAGCTCCGAGTGCACTACAGACAGACAGACACAATATAACAGACAGAATGTCAGGCTGAAGAGACTGATATGAAAGGCGCTATATGAACGACAGGCAGACGTACAGAGAGGCCACTGCTTTAGCATAAGCTGCAGATGACTGGCATCCTTGTGAAACGGCTGATCAAAGTACTTGGTGTGTGGTGCTCTGCTCCGCTGCTTCTTGTGCCCCCTGCTGACACCCTTTTAAATTCAGGGGGCTTGTCTATCAATGACCCCACTATATGGATCATAACTCCTGCCAGCAGAGTGGCGCCACCCCTGGTTCTGTTGCCTGGATGACAGTTCATATAAAAACAAGGCTCTACAACTGAAGGCTTTTTCTTTTTTAATATCTCCAATAACACTCATATCAGGGGGGTACACAACTGCGGACCACTCCACTCCCACCTGGAACAGAAAGGTTGTTAGTTTAATCCATCAGGCACTCCGCTGTTTTCAAATAAAACAGGTAGGAGGGAGGATTACAGGGAGGATCACAATGGAATGCCAGCCCGAGTCCTTGTTGGGTCATCTTGTCCACTTCTCCCCTGGCGCCATGCCCCTAACTCTATACCTGGCGGCTACTGGGGTGCAGAACATGATCAGCCCCTCGGCTCTCACATCCCAGCTGGGCAGATGATGCCACTCAATGACCTCTTTACTAGTTAGAAATATAAACCAAGAGGCCATTACAGCAAGCACCCCGCCTGAGGCATTAAGTGGAGAAGCTCGCTCACAGCCATTCAGCAACATTCACGATGAATAAAAACGGCTCTTTAATGAAGTGAGTCGCCCACAAAGCAAACAGCACCTCCCACACGCCGCCAGTACGACGGGCCCAAATGACCTAATTGAAAATGTGCTTTGATTTCAAGTAATCCAGCTTGGCACCGGGCCTCGGTGTCAAGAGGTCAGGATTAATCCCCCCTGATTAAAAAAGAAAAAAAAGGTTAAGCGGCTGACCTGTGTGTGTGTATGTGTGTGTGTGCGTGCGTTTGTGGCAAAGCGTGTCATTTTAATTGAGACCTCCCGCCGAGGTCTGCCTGCCAACTGATTGACACAACTTATTGGTTTAGCTGACTGATGGCACCAACTGACCCTAGCGGTGTACTAATCAGAAATGGACAGCGGGGTATTTGCACACCTCCAGTCGAGGGATCACCCAGAGAATGATCCAGACAGGCAGAGGTAGGGGACTGAAACCTTGATATTTCAATGTAGCGCCCATCATACTGCTCACCATGACAAGCCACTTGAACCGTTTCAACAGGTGAAATAGGAAGGTTACAGCTGACACTTTAATACTTCGGCCACTTGGGGGCAGCATATCAAGAAAAACAAAAAAATGAACCAGGACAAGCAAATGGATAAATGGAAGAAGGGGGGACCGGGGAGGGGTACAGTCGCACATAAAAGTAGGAGAGCCCTTTGGAATTCCCTGGATTTCTGCATCGATTCCTAATAAAATGCGCTCTGATCCTCATCGAGGTTGCCTTTTTAGACAAACCCAATCCGACTAAACTAATTATACACAGTGCAGCCGTCAATGGACAAAGCAAGCGACCCACTGTGTTAATGTTAAGGGCATCTCCAAAAGCAAACTCTCCAGTAAGGAGACGAGGTTGGGCACGTGGGTGGCACAGGAGCCTCAGCCATTAAATAAAGGCACACAAAGCTCATTTACTGACAAATCCGTTACTTCTTGTGTGAACTACCCAACTGTTGTGAAGTGAAATTCTGCATACACGTTGATAAATATTTTGTATGTCTTTATTTGTAACTTAGACAAAGCAATGGGATATTAGTGTTACATTATTGATAATAACAGCAGTGGTTTAAGAACCCCTTTTTAGTCTCTTTGTAATTTTACAAATGCTTTTAAGTACCATGACGTCCTATTGGCTGTAGGGGTTGGACAGAAAACCTATACATTTGCTGGCTTTACCTCACCTTCTCTCTCTCTCTTACCAAACTGATGAAAGACCATCTCACACACCATGACCTGAAAAGGACAACACAATGAAGAGCACAGCTCGGCAGCCATATTGAGACAGGCATGCGGCCTGTTCTGAAGAAAGCTGACCACAAAGTGAGGTCTTAACTCGAGTAACTAACAAGTCTGTGTGCCGCCTGAAACTACACATCAACATTTATCAGGTTGAATGGTTGCCAATATTCAATTGTACAGTGGAACCTTGGGTCATGACCGTGATTCGTTCCAAAACTCTGGTCGCAACCCAATTTGGCCGTGACCCGAAGTAATTTCCCCGATAGAAACGAGCTGTATGTAAATATATTTTTTTAAGCACAAAAATAGTTAATTACACCATAGAATGCACAGCGTAATAGTAAACTAAATGTAAAATCATTGAATAACACGGAGAAAACCTTGAACAGAGAAACTAACCTTGGAGTCTCTTTAAAAACAAGCGCGGTGCATTCTTTAACTGCTTTCTCGTGCTCGCGCTCTCGATTGCTGCACAGGGAGAGACTGAACACGTGCGGAAATCATCGGCGCGTACGAACCAGAAGGGACACAGGCTTGTTCGTCACCCGAGTGTGTGGTCGTGAACAGATGCAAAAGTCTGGCAAACTTTTTGGTCGTAACCCGAGTTGTAAGTGGTCCGAGACGTTTGTGACCTGAGGTTCCACTGTACTTTGCATATTGTTATTATTTCTGAATGTTATTAATAGTACATTATTTAAATTGTAACTTAACTCCTGCTTGTCTTTTACTACACCTAATTCCCTAATTTTATAAATGTAGAAGGGAAGATGGGGAGAACTCATATGGTACAATACCTGATAAAGAGTGGCGAATCGGTGAGATTGGAGGCGTTCTGACAAAGGCTACACATTCATAATACAAAAGGGAATGCAGAGTGAAATATTACTGTACCAAGGCAAAGCACCAACGATCCAAACAACCGTCACTGAATTATCACCTGCCTACCTGCTGTCACACACGTGCGAGTAGGAGACAGCTAAAGGGCCCGAGTAAGTGTAGTACTACACCACACCAGGGGGTGGCGGAGTGTGCTGACAGTCTCTCTCGGTTCCTTGCAGACAAGTTCCGGGAAATCTCGCCAGGCAGGTCCCGGCACCTCTGATGACATCACTTCCAGCTCCGGCACAGATGACATCATTTCCTCCATCAGCCCTTAAAACCGCCAAGTATTCAGTTGTGTTTTGAACCCGAGTCTTGTGAACATCTCTGTTCAGTAACTTCAGACTTTTGCAGCCAGGATATAACATGCAGGTGGCTGCCCCAAACCTTTATAATGTCTGGAGAGTCTTTCTTCTCACACAACACTACTTACATATTGATTTATTTAAAGAGCTTCTGTAAAAAGCCCAATTTCACCCTGAAACAAATAAAGTTCTGTCTGTCTAGACATCTCCAGGTGCCCGCAGCTAACATCCAGCCTTTGTCTACAGGGTCTCCCAATATCTCCCTAGAATTGCATTTTCTCTCACACCCCAAAGATGCATGTCGCCCCTGAATTGACCTGGTGTGAATGAGTGCGGGTGCTTGGTTTTTGATGGACTGGTTCCTGCCTGGTGCCCACTGTTTTTGGGTGAGGCTCCTTCCTCCAATGAGTCTGTGCTGAAAGAGCTGGGTTACAAAAATGGAGGCAAAGTGGACAGAAGCTAAAAAGAAAAAAGACGTTTAGGTGTTGTGAATGCTGACTTGTGAGGAACTGGGGTGAGTGCTACAGGGCTGGAGGACGTGAAGACAAACAGACATAACGGTGTAAAGCAGCCTTCAGTAGACAACGCAGGGCTTACAGAATGAAATCTGAGAACATGTTGTTCAGTGACTGACTACTTGTCTGTGTTTTAGTTGTTACACCAATCTGCCCGTCACCTATGAACTTTTAAATAAGGGGATTACAGTAGGACAGGACCTGACAGAAAGAGTCAGGGCAGCAGAGGTGTGCCACGTCAAGAGGCCTGCGTGCAGATCAGTGATGAGGGGCCTTAGACTCTTCACAATACACAGCCAGGTCAGCCTTCCCTTTTGCATTTAAAAGTAAAGCGCGGCACTTTTTTGATTTTGAGGGAGGCGCACAGATTTCAGCATCTCAAGGTACCAACAGAAGACCTTGGCCTATCACTTGGACCAGTGCTGCCAAAAACATCAATGAAATGAGGAACACGAACAACATCAGGTCAGCACGGTGGACAGATAAAGTAACAGTGACTCCGTAAGCCAACAATGGCACCCTTGAAATGCAGACATGTCTTGAGCTCTCTGCCAAGTACCTTAGAGCTCAGCTCCACAGACAGATCCTGTGATGTCACCCCTGTAAATGCAGACGTCTTCTTCTGTATTCTCTGCCACTTTCTACACAAGTCAGAACCACCGACAGATACTGAGATGCCACGCATCCTTCAGACGTCTCTGCTGCTCACTCTGCAGCTCAGCACCGCCGAGAGATGCTGTAAGGATGGCACACCGCAAATGCAAACATCAACTGAATTCTCCACCCGTGCTTAGTACTCGCCAGCTCAGCACCAAGGACTAATATTCCAAATGCTGACCTCGTCTGCAGTCTCTACTGCCAAGTCTACAGCTCAGCACCACATACCCGTGCAGCTAAAGCAATGGCGCACTGCAAAGGTGAAATCTCTGCATTCTGCACAATGGACACCATACCCAGAAACGCTGGAGTGCCCGTTTTGTACCACACGGCTACCAAGTGATGTGCGACGTACTGAAATGGAGAACTTGTGTGAAGGTGGGTGGTGTTCTTAATCACATTTATGTTTCTTTACTTAGCAAACACTTTTACTCAAAGTGACTTACAAAAGACTTCAATGTAATCAAGTAAACGTCAGTCTGGGGACTGCTTAGGAACAAGGTGACAGGACAAGGTGATAAAATTGATCATCACAGGTGAAGAGCTCAGAACGAAATGCAAGCTCGTTATGCGTTGTGGAGGACAAAACCTAACAAGGCTGTCGGCAATCAGAGAGAAATCCGCTTCTTAAACTCATTAAGGGAGTCTGAGTTCCGAATGGAGGCACACAGCTTGTTCCACCCGCGAGGTACTCCACAGGACGAGTCTGCACTGAGATCTGATGCCATGTAGAGGTGGCATCACCTGATGGCATGGATGGGGCATGAAGAAGAATGAAGGCTTCACCGAGTGTCTCAAGGTAAAAAGGTGCAAACTTAACACACGCTACAACAGGGAGCCGATGTAGTGATCTGAAAAGAGGGGAGACTCGTGTCCACCTGGGCTGACTGAACCCCACAATTGCTGCTACAATTTGAGTCAACTGCAGTGGCTTGGTGACTGATGGATTCCTCATTGTGATTATATAACATGACTTCTATTTATTTTATTTATGTTCATATATTTTAGTTCTATTTATGTTATTTGTTTGTTTTCTTTTATTCTATTATCGTGAAGCATTCCTATGTTGTTTTAAATAAATTGACATTGACATGCCAGTGGTCCTACCTGAGACAGTTGCAGCAGTCCAGACGTGACGAGACCAAAGTCTGGACCGGGAGTTGTGCTGCATACTCTGTCTGAGATGGGCTGACCTGGTGACGTTGTGTACAGAGAATCTGCAAGGCCGGGAGACCACAGCAACACGCTCCCTGAAGGACAGCTGGTCATCCATCAACACCTCAACATTATGTACTGACTTCAGGGGTGTTGGTGACAATGACAGATGAGCAGAGGTGGGGGGCTGAATTGACAGATAAGAAGGTTTGCCAGGTTAGGCTGGAGATGGTGTTCCTTCATCCATCACTAATAAACTGGGAATTGCGTGTGTACAGCATGGAGCACATTTGTATTTTTATATCCACACACACATACAGCATAGGGGCAGTGGTGTGGCAAACGGCTGGGGCCCTTACCAGGCCAGGACGCCCCGACAATGACAGGACTGGGGGAGAGAGCTGATTTAGAGGGCATTACCTCCCCCGGAGCACTAGGAGGCAGCGGTGCCTTGGACTCCCACAGGGCTCCTTGGGAATTAGAGTTTGGAGTAACCCAGCTGGGTTCTGTTGGCGCTGCCAGGGGGTGCTGCAGGAACTGCTGAGTCTTGTTTGACAACACTTCTGCCGGAAGGAGGTCGTTGGACACCTGGAGTGCTTCCGGGTGTCCTAGAAAAGGAGCCACACACCACTATTCTCTGAGCCAGAGTCAGGTAGAAGAGGACAAAGCTTTCTGGAGGAGGAGTGAAGGCAGAGAGAAAGGAAGAAAAAGACAAAGAGAACTGTGCTTGGTGTGCTTAAAAAAAAAGAGAAAAATGAAAGTGTGTGCCCAAACCTGTGTCCTGTACCTGGCTGTGTGGGGTTTGGATGGCAGGAGCGCCCCCTGAAGGGCACAGTCATTTATAAGGAAGATGTCACAGTGCTGGTCATTTAGGAATTTGGGGCACTACTGGCTCACTGCTCTCAGACAAAGAAAAAACAACTGACGTGTTTAGAAGTAATTCTTTCACACACAATAAAAAAACAGACATAACCGCTGGTTTCCTTGGTATTTGAAATCCTGGAAATGATGTTCAAAAAATTTCTTAAAAAAATGAGAAGATTAAGACATTTTCTAAATATGCAGCATAATGAGAAATTAATTCCTGCATGTATTTCTAGTAGGACTGGTTACTGCAATGCGGTGTTCACTGGCAGCTCATTCAAAATGCTGCTGTAAGAATCATTACAAGAACTACAAAGTATGAACACATACAGTACCTGTGGTAAAGCTTAGGGCTGATTTCCAAATCCTCCTTCTTACATATAAAGCTTCAAATGGCCAAAGCCCCGCTTAGTTATCTCAACTACTCACTACTTACAAACCTGACCACACACTGTGATCTCAAGATGCCAGCCTGCTTATGATTCTGAGGATTAATTAAATAACAGAGGGAGGTCGAGCTTTTAGTTAGAGGGCCCTGAAGCTGTCTGCTTCTATAAGAGATGCCCCTTCAGTTTCCGCTTTTACTCACCATTTTAGCCTGGCATACCCTGACTGGAGCTGCGGACCAGCTGTGCACACTGCGTTTCTGTTTGTTAGTCATTTGCACATAAACAGACGTGTCACAATATCTTGAGACTGTTACTGAACCTCCTCTAGTGTGTTTCTCTTCTCGGTATCTGGATGTGACACTTGCTGGCTCTAATGCATACAGAAAAGTCATCTGCAGAAAGCAGACATCAGATGGAAAGACCCTCTCATCAAGCTGGACGGCCAGCACAGACCCCCCTGCAGAAAACCCAGCAGCAGGCAGGTCTCCAGGATCGTCACTGTGACTTTGACTTTCTCTTGCACAGTTTTAATCTCCACTGTGGTCAACAGGACATGCTCATGGACTGATATTGCTGGTTTCCATTTATGTTTAAATCAGTTTTTTCCCTTGTTCTTTATATGCTTTATAGGTGTAGCAGTTCTGATTTTAGTAATCGGTATCATCTGCACTTGTATTTTACATCACAATCGTTCACAGCACTCGGCGCCGGCACTCAGTGAAGAGCACTACACAAAAAATAAGTTGTATTGTATTGTATTGAAAAGACCAAGCAACAGTCGGGAAAAAATGAAAATTCCTCGTGGACAGTCAGGGTCCATTCAGGTCATCCGGTTTGGCACTGGTGAGCTCATCTCAACATTGATGGACTGAAAGTCAGAAGTCTACGTGACCATCATCATCAGGTCCTTCCATGAAAACCCTAAATCCAAAGAGGACTGTCTGACTTATGTTAGGTAGATTGACCAGAGGGGACTGGACTGGTGGTCTCGTGGTCTGGAATCCCTGCAGATTTTATTTTTTTTACTCCAGCTTTGGAGTTTTTTTTTTTTGTTTTTTCTGTCCACCCTGGCCATCGGACCACCTTACTTATTCTATGTTAATTAATGTTGACTTATGTTTATTTTTTATTGTGTCTTCTATTTTTCTATTCATTTTGTAAAGCACTTTGAGCGACATTTTTTTGTATGAATATGTGCTCTATAAATAAATGTTGATTGATTGATTGATTGATCTCTATCTCTATCTTTATATTTATGCAGTCAGTCAGTCATTTGTGACGTTTCTAATCGTATTCCACCTCTGAACGTGTCACTCGGCTCCTCCCTGTACTTGGTGAAGAGTCCTTCACAAAAACGAGATCAAATTTTCCACACCACCATTTTTTTTAACCCTTGAACTGCCACATACTGGGGGGGCAGGTTAATGCACCCCCTGGATGCTAAATACTATTTTGCTGCACTTTTTAAGGAAACGTCACAATTTGCCAAAAAAAAGTGAAATTTTAACGGAACGCAAAGAGCATCACAATTACTGCAACAAATGATCATTGTGCACACTGCCAATGAACTGTAAATACTATTAAGAAAGCTACTGGAACAAGCTGTTATGATATATACAAGGTGAAACTGACACCATTGATGACATTCAGCACATCACCGAGCCAACTGTGCTTGAACTGGCAGCACGCGAGCACAAAGAGGCCAACACTGAGGCTGGCATGCCAGTCTAGTGGATCGGCTCAGTCCCAGGGGGTGGCAGTGGTCATGAACTGGCTGCTCAACGAATGTGCGGCACAAACTGATCAGCTGCGGTGAGCTGGCAAATTGCACTGGGAACCGAGTATAGCCGGGTTAAAGTGGGGTACCACTATTATAATGGTTGCTATGATGCAGTGCCCTGTCACTAGGGGGCGTGGCCTTGGAAGTCACATATAATGACATCACCGGTGCAGTCAGCCAGTGTCCAAGACTGGGGATTCAGCCACACAATTCTTAACGCGTGTGCTTGTGTTGGGGTTTCAGATTAAAAGATTTTTTTGCCTCATTTAAAGACTTTTGGATTAGATTAGCAATTAGACTTTTGGTGATCATGTGATGCTGTCTTACTGGTTTGTTCAACAGTTGCCCAGTCACTGCCCCTTTTCTCTGCCTTTGCCTTCCTGTCAAAACACTAAGTGGACATCAGACGCCACTGTGGGACGCCACGACTCGAGCTGCCCACCCTTTTTATGCCCGACTGGGGCAGATGGCTATTTACAGTTTCGTGTCATTTCTCCTCTCTTTAGACTATTCTGAGGATCACCAATAAGGGGCACCATAGGACCGCATAAGATGATGCAGACGATGATGATTTGTGGAAACTGCAAATAAAAAAGGAAGAGTATTTATAGACTACGTACCAATCATGGTGTCCAGGTGCCCAGGAAACTCGAGCTTAGAGCTGATGACAACAGGAATCTCCATGCCAGTCAGTGGGTTCACTGCGGTCACCGAGGTCAGGATATCTGCAGATGACAAACAAGGCACACGTCCTTAGTCTGCTGTGACCTGCCCTACCTCATCATCATTAATGCAACACTTGTGTCAGGAGGCAGCAGCCGGCAGAGACGGCCTTGTGGGATTCCCAATTAAAAGCACAAAGGCAGCGGGAGAGGAGCTGGAGAGGTCTGATGCATGACGCCAAACAACAAGGCAATCTGAGAAAAATGGAACTGGTAAAACAAGTGGCTGCCCTCAGCGGTGTGATGTGAGAGTTAAAACACGGGCAAGTGGAGAGCTGCACCCTCCGTACCCGTGGCCTCCTCTTACCACCTTCTGCTTCTTGAATGTAAACGTCACATACAGGTGACATCTACCAAGCCAGACAGCAGAGACTTGGGAGTTACTCGAGAAAATAATAAGGGCTCAGATTTCATCGTAAGCAAAAAAAAAAAAGGAATCGCAAACAGGAAGTTAGCAAGTCCATAAAATGACATCCATTACTCACCTGCATGGCACTATATAACAAGCAGGTCCCTCATTAATTGCAGCTTGTTCTTGGTATTCCAGCTCCTGTATAATCCATTTCTGTTTCTATTTACCCAACAGGTTTAAATCACACATGAAGTGCGCCCCCTGTTGGAGTCATTGGGACGTACGTCCATACGTGTCGAGTGGCTTTCATTCTTGGCAATCATTGGTCGAGTCTTAATGCCGTTTTAGTTTGTATACGCGCTCTGTATGTATGATCTGATAGTACATCATAAGCGTTATGTTCACTGCGATATTACAACATTCACGAGCAGGACCTGAGAGAGACGCCGCCGCGCACGTGTCCGCGAGCTGTCGGAAGTGGCAGAGCCACACATGGCTAACAAATCTGAACTGAGTGCCCCTGGCTCGGGGGATCAAAAAACGGAGACCCCTCTGTTCAAGTCCATTGAATCCCCACCCAACGCGACAGCCCCTTCTTCTTCTGTCTCTCCCACTCAAAAGGGAGCGTTACAATATTTCACTTATTTGTACCAACTCTCAGTATTTGTTCCCCTTTGCGTATCCTCTGCTTTTGTACATTTGTCACAATGAATGACTTCAGATCTTTACACAAAAACAATACCAGATAAAGTGAATCAGAGTAAACGCAGAACACCGTTTTTAAATTGCTATTTGATATATTTAAGTTATCCTGCATTAATAATATGGCAGCACGGTGGCGCAGTGGGTAGCGCTGCTGCCTCGCAGAAAGGAGACTCGGGTTCGCTTCCCGGGTCCTCGCTACGTGGAGTTTGCATGTTCTCCCCGTGTCTGCGTGGGTTTCCTCCCACAGTCCAAAGACATGCAGGTGAGGTGCATTGGCGATTCTAAATTGTCCCTTGTGTGTGCTTGGTGTGTGTGTGTGTGTGTGTGTGCCCTGTGGTGGGCTGGCACCCTGCCTGGGGTTTGTTTCCTGCCTTGTGTTGGCTGTGATTGGCTCCAGCAGACCCCTGTGACTCTGTAGTTAGGATATAGCTGGATGGATGGATGGATTAATAATAAAAATATAGCATTTTACTTATATAGTGCCTTTCCAAAGTTGACATCTTAGCCAGCAGAATGCCAGGCAGCCCCAGAATGTCTTGCGCCAAATGAATTCCTCTTGTTGATTTGTTTTCTTCCTTTTCTTTTCCTTTTTTCTTATCACTAACTAAAGGTTAAAGGTACAACTGCTACTGGACATGTTGATCCTCCTCACTTGCCTTCGGCTGCATGGCCTTGACTTAGAAAAGCCTGAATGTTAATTGAAAGGACGCAATTAAAAGAAAGCATAAAAAATGGTGGGATGGCAGCCCTCATTTTCATGCTAAAGGGGCTCTCGCCTTCAAGCCCCCTCGCTAAACTGGCCATTTCAGGCTGCACATGCACACACTCACAGCCGAAGGTATAGAGGACTCTGAAGGGCCAAAAGAGCCAACGTCATGAGCTGGGCACAGGCTGGCACCACCCGGCATGAAGACAATGCCACAGACTATGAGAGGCACAAATGACACTCGGCACAAGAAAGGGAAACTGCTGAAGGAGACAAAGCGGAGGGCTGCTCTGAACATTTTAATAATACATTAAATGACGGATTTATTTTGTCTTAAATGGTTTATTTTGAACACCACCTGGTGGGGCTGCACTCCACCGGCCCTTAATGCCCACCCGCCACTGGCACCATTTGAAAGGTGGGATTAGTTACTCCCGTCCCTAACCAGAATACGGTCTGCATGTCGTCCACAGATTCATCATCACAGCAGGTATGCCGCATAGCAGGCATTGTTGTAAGGAAAGGCTTTGGGATTCGCACATAATTAATTAAATCCTACACACCACTGTGGGAGGATGACAGATTGAATTGTGGCCATGTTCAACATGTTCATTACGTAAGAGAAAATTAGATTACACTCAGACATCACAGCCGACCCCCCAAATCCGATTTCTCTCTTTAGTCCTATCGAGGCAAATCCCAGACAAATGAAATTCATAATCCGCACCAGGCAGCCTCTCGGATTTTTGTCCTCGAGTAACACCAGATGGCAAAAAAAAAAAGAAAGAAAGAAAAGAAAAGAAAAGACACCATTCTTAAGAAAATGTCACCGAAACGACTCAAAGGGACAACTTCCCTTTCACCATAATCGGTGTAGCAGCATTTGGAATATTCACAAGAATGAAGTGCATGCGGTTAATTTAATGAACAACTAATAATTCATCCCCGGGAACACATTTCTAGACTGAACAAGTCATGTTCCACAACAGCACGCGTATTTTTGACTTCCTTTCATTTGTATTCGAGTGACAAGAATGTATTTTAAATGTTATAAAATGGCATCTTTCACTTTCACAGTGGGTTATAGGAGCAGCGCAGGTCTCTCCCTGGCAGGGGGGCTCGCTCAGGGTGACCTGGTGTTTCCTGGGGTGCTCCAATGATCTGATGGCGTACTTCATTTTTTCCAGGCTGCATCGTGGGCTTTACATAAAAACTACGTGCGTAAACCTGGGCTTTTAAAACGCAAAGAATTTGTTTCTTTTTTTTTTTTTTAATTCTGTGTTATTTCTACTGGTCTTCAAAATGAATTACGCTTACCCACAATTCCATTTTATTCTTTCTTATGGGTGTCGCTGCTATGATGCATTGGCCAGATGTCAAGGGGACACTTCAGTGCAACCGTATTTAACAAAGCGTAAGTCGTCTTTATGCTGTGACACTTCATCTAAGTCCGTGGATTCAACCCCAAAAATCATTTATGAGTTATGGTTATATTTTTGACTATGATTAAAGTCTAACACTTTGACCCTGATTATGTCTTTAATTCCCTGTTCTTGACTTACTGCTGCGTCATTACTGCTATGCATATTAAGCCTTAGTTATTAGTGTCTTGACTTTTGCTGTCCCATTTTCACTGTAATTCATCATAGACTTTCTATTATTACTGCTGGCTGCTCAGCGCAGCCCAGGGCTGTCATGACACTGAAATTCCTCACTTCAGTGCAGGACTTTGAAAAGGCATCAATATTTGATACCAGTGGGTGTGAGGCAGTCGGCTGAGGGACGCACACCAAACTGTGTTGTCGTGTTAAGAGACGGGGGAACGATCTGGACGAGAACAGGACACTCAGCCCAACAAAGCTCACCACTCCAACCCACTTCATTCTTCTAAAATAACATCAAGTCGGGTTTTCAAGATCCCTAAAGTCCTGCCGTCCATCACACAACTCGGTCGCTTATTCCATGTCTGTGGTTCTCTGGGTGAAGACAGACTTCCTAATGTTTGTGTGAAATTGACCTTCACAAGTTTCCAACGGTGTCTCTGTGTTCTTGATGATCTCATTATGAAGTCACCGTCTTGATCCACTGCACTGATTCCCTTCATAATTTTAAACACTTCAGTCAGGTCTCCTCTTCATCTCCTGTATAGGCTCAGCTCCGTTAATCTCATCCCCTGCAGCTCTGTACTCAGCCTAGTTGCTCTTCTCTGGACTTTTTCTAGTTCTGCTATCTCTGGTGGGCCCAAAAGTGCCCCCCGTACTCCAGATGAGGCCTCACCAGTGAGTTATAAAGCCTGAGCAGAACCTCCTGTGACTTGTACTGCACACATCAAGGCGCTATATGACCGGACAGTCTGTTAGCCTTCTTCATGGCTTCTGAACACTGGCTGCCAGCTTAGACTTTTAAGTGCACTACGACTCCAAAGTCCTTCTCATAAGGTGGACTTCTGATTTTCAGACCTCCCATTGGGTATTTAAACCTCACATTTATTCTTTACATTTACTGACATTAAATTTCATCTGCCACAAATCAGCCCAGGCCTGTCTGCTGTCCAAGTTGTCCTCTGTAAAGACTCAATGGACTCAGGATTATCAACCAATCCATCGAGCACACTTAACCAGCTTGTTATTTATATTCCTGTCCAAATCATTTCTAGACTGTATATTAAAGATAGCAGCAGTCCCAGCACTGACCCCTCTGCTTCCAGTCTTTTAGCCAATTTTGCTCCCATCTACTTGCCGTCCCCTGAACTCCCACTTCTTTTAGTTTGATGCCAAACCTCTCGTGTGGCTCCTTATCAAATGCTTTCTGAAAGTCAAGACTAATGATATCATATGATGCTCCACTTTACGCTTCTGGCTTGTATTAACTTGCTATTTTAGATTTATTACTTTTCATATTGTATATTGCATTTTCTGTTATGTTTGTAATGATGTTCTGTCTTTTTAAATGGGCCTCCATTTGTTGTTCTATGTGGGTGGAGCCCCAGGGGGTGTGGTCAGCAGGACATCACCAGTGCTGGCTCCTCCCTCTAGCCCACAGTAAAGGAGTCAGCAACGGTGCACTGAGGTGTGAAGTCGTGACATTCGTCTGTCTGTCTGTCTGTCTGTCTGTCTGTCTGTCTGTCTGTCTGTCTGGTTACTGTTTTTGTGTGATTTTCTGGCTTTTCTGATGATTTCTGCTCTTTGTTTGGGGACTCATCTGCCTTTTAAGGCACATCGTTTTTACGCTTTTGAGAAGTTTTGCTCTGTTCTATGTTTGTTAATAAATGTTTCAGTTTATAAAGATTACTGTCATGAATCCGGTTGAAGTTATATGTATTTTACGTTTTATTTTGTTAATTTTAAATTATTATTTCTTCTCAGGTCTTTATGTTCTCATTTGTACATTATTCCAATATACTTATTTTTATTATCAACATTTCAGCTTATCAGACAGCCAAAATGTAGGTTTGTTTGTTCTGAATCAGGGGTCTCAAACTCGGTTCCTGATTCAGCTATTAGTTGGCCCATTACTGCTACTATTGTGTCGTTGTGATTGAGTTGCCTTTTAATTGTTTCATTTTTATATTTAACAATCATCAAACAATAATGAGATACAAGCAAGCCACTGAGTGACCAGGCTAACTGCGGTCCGGTGCACAATACGGATCTTCAGAGAGCATTTGGATGGTGAGCTTAAAAAATTCATTCTGGAAACAACTGGGGTGGCAGTGAGAGGCACAGAGAGCCGTGGAACTGGAAAATGTTAACAGCTGAACTGGAATGACAATGGTGGCCCTACAGGACTGTTTGAGCCCCTTGAGTTAGCTGGTGCCTTGTTGGCTGGCTTTGCATCTCTTTTTTGGTTTGCTGCTGATTAAGGAAAAAAAAAAAAAAAACAATTAAAAGATGTCAATTATAATTAAGTGAAATCAGCAGCAGTAATTGGTTACTAATTAAGAAAGTGGCTCAACAAAAACCTGCGGCCCTCCAGGATCTGACAACGCTGTCCTCTGCTGAAAGTCAAAAGCTAACTGTGAACGGCAGAGTAGTGAGTGACAGGAGGCTGGGAGCGGGCCCTGTGTGTGTGAGTGTGTGTGTGTGTGTGAGTGAGTGAGTGTGTGTGTGTGTGAGTGAGTGTGTGTGAGTGAGTGTGCACTGTGGTCTAGAAGTGAGAACTCACAGGCCAAAGTAGGAAGCGGATAGAATCCATACTACAGAAAACGACTATTGATATTGTTTCAAAATTTGGCCGCAGTGGGTAATGCTGTGGACGTCCAACCCCGAGGTCGTGGGTTCAAATCCCGCTACTGACACTATATGACCCTGAGCAAGTCACTTCAAGTGGAAAAACAAAAGAAATGGAACCAACTGTGTCTCAAATGTTATAAGTTACCTTGGATAAAAGCGTCAGCCAAATAACTATCCATCCATCCATCCATTATCCAACCCGCCATATCCTAACACACAGTCACGGGGGTCTGCTGGAGCCAATCCCAGCCAGCACAGGGCACAAGGCAGGAACAAACCCCGGGCAGGGCACCAGCCCACCGCAGGACCCACACACACACACCAAGTACACACTTGGGACAATTTAGGACCACCAATGCACCTCACCTGCATGTCTTTGGACTGTGGGAGGAAACCCGAGCAGACACGGGCAGGACATGCAAACGCCACGCAATAAATACAATTTCAGAATGACGACACTAGCACAGTCTGCACAGGGGCCTCGTCGCTGGCACATTCACTTAAACCCATGGCCGGCCCCCCAGCTGATGTGACTAAATGCTGCTTGATTTAAGGTCAATGGGAATCACACCTGAAATGAATGCATGAAAACAGAAACACCAGTGCCAGGTGGCACATTTGACAACTGGCTAGCAGGATGGATCCATTAGTTTAATGTTTGTTTCTGATGACGGGCTTCCTGCTTTTATGTCCGTCACGTAGTGTGCCCCATTCATTCCTTTAAATGGGGTCCTCTTCTGGTATTATTTTGCATGTAAATATTCTTTTTTCTACAAATTGAGTCACCATACCTGCGACCCCAGTAATGCATCCTTATACCAATGAAATCTCCCCCCAAATTAGCCACTAGGGGTGCCCTGCTGTGCACAAGAGCTACTTCTCTGTCAGCCACTAGGGGGCGTTGGCACTGACGCTCACACAGCCTTGCATTTCCCAGCCATGCCAGTGATTCACAATGTCAACACTTTACCTTTTCCTGCTGAATATTCCTTTCGCAGAGCCTCTTTCAAAGGGTTGTTGCCATGTAGGAGTCGATGATTTGGAAGGATTGACACAAAGGCGGCACCATAAATAGCTTCGGGGGTGAAGGTGTATGCTGACAATTCCTCGCCAGTTAGCTTGTTGTTGACCTGGAGGAATGAAACATGAAGGTCATTAAGACAGGTTGTGAGGTGAGCTGCCCAGTAGTCAGTCGGGCAGGGGTCACATGATACCAGAGAAACACACACTGGCACTTCAGCTGGATGGTTTCTGATCTAGAACACTGGTGGCTTTTCTCTAAAATATCTCCTGGCTTGCCAAGACCCTTTCCCTGTAATAAATAAAAAGACTAGCAGCCCAGAGAAGGAACCCAAGTTTGGCCACTTAAACCCAAAATCTCACTTTCTTTTGGCCACTTCCCAAACCTCATGACCATAGTTGAGAACTGGCATTGAGTAAATCAACAGCCCCCCCTCGACCTTTAAGTCCCACCACTTGGCAAAACACCCACAGCACTGCCAATGTCCCTGGTACTCCACTGGTCCATCTCACTCATGTTGGAATCACCCACCTGGAGTAGCTGTGGCCTCCTCACCGGCAGCAAGCCACTCTTACTGGACAGGAGACCGTGACCTACGACCTGGTCATCACGATCCTCACCCGGTTCGGTTAGATGAGTCTGTCAGTCCAATCACGCCATCACTGGCTTTCCGATAGGAGTCTCTTGGTCACTAAAGCACACCTGAAGGGTCTCCCTTTTGAACAACCTAAACTGCTGCCCCCCATGATACCTGGCATGGTGGCGATTCTAACATATGTGTTTGTCTGGTATGCATGCAGGTCCACACCACTGAACCTATCATCTCCACCAAACTCTGTACAGGAGACACCACAGGCTGTCTTTCAATCTGATATTTAGTCCGTGCCCCTACCCTCTCTGTGACTGCCCCCTAACTGCCTGGCTGATTCTTGGGTTTGTCAGTTCTTCCCACAGCTCACTTCTCTACCGGTTGCGTCGTCAGTTTTCGATGTTCTGATGATCGATCCAAAAGAGGCTGAATTGTTTTTATGTCATGATTTTTTTCAAAGCTCCCATAAGAAACTGCACGTTTTACTCTTAAAAGATAGAAAATGACGACTGTTTCGCTTGAATAATCTCTTTAAATATAAAGAATCATTGTTCTTGGCTTTTGGAGCCAGCGTTTCAATGGCTTTCCTCCTTCCTGTTCATATGAAATACTGTATAAGCTTGGCATTTTGTGCAGGCCGCAAAGCCTGCTTCTTGAGGCGTAATTGGTTTTCTAGATGAAGAGATGTGAAACTTTGTGACATTTTGTTACAATAAGCCTGAACACTCAAAGTTAAAGATGCAGAATTTTAAAGGCATGCACTTAAGACAGGATCACACACGTGCGCTTGGGGGGCAGCCTGAAGTAAGATGGCGACTCTGCGGTTGAATACCGTATATACGCACAGATAAGTCAGGAGTTGATTATAACGTATTAGACATTAAGCCCGTTACAATAACGGGCGCTAGAACAGTAGTGCTTAAAAATTAGTAGGAACAGTCGATATTAAATGGCAAGGGACCTTGAATGTGGCTGTAATATGTGTCACTGGATTGTGTGCCTTTCATTTTCTCTCTCAGTCATACTGGTTTGTATTTCCGTAATTTGCTTGTAATTTTCTCTGACAGTAATACAGTGGAACCTCGGCTCTCGACCATAATTCGTTCCAAAACTCTGGTTGTAAACCGATTTGGCGGTGAACTAAAGTAATTTCCACCATAGGACTGTATGTAAATACAATGAATCCATTCCAGACCGTATGAACTGTATGTAAATATATTTTTTTCAAAGATTTTTTTAATGATTTTTAAGCACAGGGAGAAAATGAACATTTCAAAAATCGGTAAGGTAATAAATCAGCAACATTGTAACAATGCACGGAACGAACCAACACACAAACTGGCGAACCGTCCTCACGCCTTCTCCTGCCAGACGGAGGGATGGGGGTGCACGGCGTGGAGTCTGGAACGGGAGGAGAGGAGAAGGACGTCCATTCAGCTCCATCCGTCATGCTAGTCTGCTGATCTCTCGTTCAGTAGGCACTGCCCGCTCATGTGCCCACCCACCTTCAACTCGTCACTTGAGTCGTTGGCTGCTTTTCTAAATATAATCCACCAAGACACCCGACCACAGTAGTAGCGAGGTGTGAACAAAGGGTTGGGACGTAACCAGTGGAGCGTATGAGTCGCACTTAGTGGGAATTCCACGGTTTGCAGCCCGAATGGGGTTCAACGGCTTACCCACGCCGGGTAGACACACGCTCAATGTCATGCATAATTATTTATTGAATGCTAAACACCTCTGGAATGACACGGTTGTCTAAAACAGTTTGGTGTGAGAATACAACAGTAAGTGAATGAAAAGATGGAACTCTGGAGAGAGCAAAATACAACACAATAGTGAAGCCGCGGCATAACAAACGGCGCATAAATTATTTATTGATGGTTGAACACTTCTGGAAAGACACAGTTGTCTAAAAAGGGAGGGTTTGAGGATACAACAGAAAGTGAATGAAAAGATGGAACTCTTGGAGAGAGCAGCATATACTTGTCCGTGAGTGAAGAAGACGCATGTTTGTCGCAGATGTGAATTGCTGTATGTAGCGTGTAAAACAGTTTGCTGTGGTGCACGCGATCGTGCGTCGTAACTGAAAACTCGGTTTTTAAAGACTGCTTACTTCATTGTGTTTTAACCTCAGTTGTAAAGGAATGTTTTGAGGATCCCATGGGATACCTCTCGCAAACTGTTTCACACGCTGCATACGGCGACTCACCTCCGCGAGAAACACGCCTCTGTGAACAGTCAACGTGGCTCAGAGGTACATGAGGCCTCTACGACAGACGAATATAAATGACGCCGTTCTTTCTGTGTCGTCGCGCCCGAGTTGGTGGGCGTGGCTCTGCGAGTTGTCGTCGTATCCAATGGTCTTCGAGTTGGTGGGCGTGGCTCCTCCCTGCATGCGCCATAGGTGTCTCACTTGTCGCGGCTTAGTGAATCCACGCCCCTTCCGGCGTGCTTTCCATGGGTGTCCTGCCTTAGTGAATTATATATATAGATTATACCACAGAATGCACAGCGTAATAGTAAACTAAATGTAAAAGCATTGAATAAAACTAAAAAAACCTTGAACAACAGAGAAAACTAACACTGCAAGAGTTTGTGCTATAGTGCTAGGAACCGCTCGCTATAAACACTTTTTTTTAATGAGTTTTAAGCACAGGGAGAAAATGAACATTTGAAAAATCGGTAATTTAATAAACCACCAAGAAAAGTAACATTGCAACAATGCACGCGTGTGTGTGTGTGTGTGTGTGTGTATGTGTGTCTCTCTCGTGTGTGTGTGTGTGTGTCTCTCTCGTGTGTGTGTGTGTGTCTCTCTCGTGTGTGGTGTGTGTGTCTCTCTCGTGTGTGTGTGTGTGTGTGTGTGTCTCTCTCGTGTGTGTGTCTCTCTCTCTCTCTGCACAGGAAGAGACTGACCACATGCCGTGTGGCCCCGCACACACGCACTTCACCAGAAGACACACAAACACAGACGCCTGGACGCACACAGGGGTTTAATTAAAGAGGATAATTTCCGGTATTTTATAATGTCGGTCATAAAGGTCGAATGTGGAAAACAGACAGTCCCGGGCTCAATTGAGCTTATTTATTATGATTATTATCTTCTACAACCCCAATTCCAATGAAGTTGGGACGCTGTGTAAAACGTAAATAAAAACCAATACAATGATTTGCAAATCCTTTTCAACTTATATTCAATTGAGTACACTATGAAGACAAGATATCGAATGTTCAAACTGATAAACTTTATTGTTGTTTTGCAAATCTTCACTCATTTTGAATTTGATGCCTGCAACACGTTCCAAAAAAGCTGGGCCAGGCGCATGTCTACCACTGTGCCTGTATGTACCTTTCAGCATTAGTGGTGCCTTCACAGATGTGCAAGTTACCCTTGCCATGGGCACTAACACACCCCCATGCCATCACAGATGCCGGCTTTTGAACTTTGCGCTGATAACAATCCAGATGGTCCTTTTCCTCTTTGGCCCGGAGGACACGACGTCCCTGATTTCCAAAAACAATTTGAAATGTGGACTCGTCAGACCACAGCACACTTTTCCATTTTGCGTCAGTCCATCTCGGATGAGCTCGGGCCCAGAGAGGCTGGCGGCGTTTCTGGGTGTTGTTGATGTATGGCTTTCGCTTTGCATGCTAGAGTTTTAACTTGCACTTGTAGATGTAGAGACGAACTGTGTTAACTGACAATGGTTTTCTGAAGTATTCCTGAGCCCACATGTTAATATCCTTTACAGAACGATGTCGCTTTTTAATGCAGTGCCGCCCGAGGGATCGAAGGTCACAGACATCCAGTGTTGGTATTCAGCCTTGCCACTTACGTGCAGACATTTCTCCAGATTCTCTGAATCTTTTGATGATATTACAGACAGCAGGTGATGAAATCCCTCGATTCCTTGCAATTGTACGCTGAGAAGCGTTGTTCTTAAACTGCTGGACTATTGGCCCACGCAGTTGTTCACAAAGTGGTGAACCTTGCCTGTGAACGACTGAGCCTTTTGGGGATGCTCCTTTTATACCCAATCATGACAGACACCTGTTACCAATGAACCTGTTCACCTGTGGAGTGTTTTTTGAACTTTCCCAGTCTTTTGCTGCCCCTGGCCCAGCTTTTTTGGAACGTGTTGCAGGCATCAAATTCAAAATGAGTGAAGATTTGCAAAACAACAATAAAGTTTATTGGTTTGAACATTCGATATCTTGTCTTTGTAGTCTATTCAATTGAATATAAGTTGAAAAGGATTTGCAAATCATTGTATTCTGTTGTATTTACATTTTACACAACGTCCCAACTTCATTGGAATTGGGGTTGTACTCGCATTCAGGTTAAGTTGGGATTTGATTTCTACTGTATAATATCCGGCATTTTATAATGTCGGTCGTAAAAGTCAAATCTGGAAAACTCAAGCTATTGGTCCAAGAGATTGCGATCTGCTAACACCCAGCTGAGAGAGGAACCGCAGAGCACACGGCTTTTTACTCTCTATGTATTGTGCCTACGTGAAAACACGGTAACACCCGCACGATTCCAAAGCGACGTTTGCACTGATTTGTGTTTTTTTGTATCTCACTCCCTCACACACCTTTATTCTAAGAGCATCCCTAATCTACAATGGAGCATGCGATCAGAAGAAGATATGAAGCTGGTATTAAATGAAAAGTCCTTAAAGTATCAAAAGAAATAGGTAACTGCTCTGCTGCAACAAAATTCAATGTGTCTGAGAAACTGCCGTGGAGGATTAGTGGAGGCAAGAAGATGTTAAAAAAACAAACAAACGCCTTTTTTTCTTGTTCCACAGATCAACAGATGGAGGGCCTACCTAAAACTCCTCCCACTTCTGTTTCCAGTCCACACCCTTCTGACTACATTTCCTGCTGAAGACACGCCTCTTCCTGCCCTCCACCTACAAAGCCCTCTGTCTGTTCCTCTCCTTTACTCAGTCTTCGTATGTCTCAGTCTTCTTGGATTACTCTTTTGAATTTTGAGTCTTACCCTATACGGGGTGGATTCCCCAAATCTTTACCTTGTCCTTTGTCTCTCATTACAACGGTCACCAAACCAAATGGCTTCTAAAAGCTTGAGCGGCACGCTCTTTGAGATGGGCCATAAATCACACTCGTTAACTATAAGATATCGATTAGGATGTGTCCATGTTGTTAGTCTAGTCAAAGAACCTCCATCACTGAGCTATGGCCACTTTGTGTGTCCACTGCTGAAATCGGCACTCATTTAGGCTCCATGTTGGCAAAGAGTCACAATGATGTCAGGAACCCGGGTACCACCTTTGACTCGTCACTAAGTTTTGATAAACGTCCAGTTTTTACCAAGTGAGTTAAATCTCAAAACTACAATCTGTTCTCCTCACCGAAGGACCTGGAAACTGTCATTCGTGCTTTTATCACATCTCAGCTGGACTACTGTAACTGCCCAAACCTGCTCTGTCACGCCAACGCAGCAGCCAGATGTTTAACTAGTATTAGAAAAAACGATCATCTCTCTCTCCTGTACTGGCGTCTCTCCACTGGCCACCGGTGAGATTTCATATTGATTTTAAAACGTTCCTGCTTGTACTTAAAGCCTTGCATGACGTCACTCCAAAATACATCCGCGATCTCCTTCATCCCAACTTGGCACTGAGGTCATCTGGATCGGCTACTCCTCGTAGTTCCCAGATCTCGGCTGAAGTCGAGGAGAGACAGAGCGCTCTCTCTTGTTGCTCCTGGGCTTTGGAATGATCCGCCTGTCCTCATCGGGTCTTCTTCGTCTATCGACTTATCACCCACGTCTTCGTCTGCCTTTCACCGAGTGTGATAGTTTTAATTGATGACTTCATTAATTTGTTCTTACACGATTGTTTGCATTGTTTATTTTATTGTCCCTCTGCACAGCACTTTGGCTCAACATCTGCTGTTTTAAATGTGCTTTTATAAGTAAATCGGACTTGACGTCACTTGACTAACGAGGTTCACAGCCACCATGCCGTACGTCATCACTCTCCATGCTATGTTCAGTGTGTAGGACCACCTGAGCCCTGAACGTCTGTCCTCCCTACCTGAAAAATCTCAGAAGGCATTTGTCATTTGTCGTCGGCACCGTGAACACCTCATGTGGAAGAGGGACACACAATGGCAACGGTGCTCCTGCCACTGAACCTTCATCTCCGCGGTCTACTCTGTGTGTACAATAACAAACACCGCAGGGTGGGACGGAGGGGTTTCAGGATGTCAGTTTGTTTAAGAGCTCCAATGGTGGCTGAAAAGACTCTTCTAAAATGGCACTTCCTTAAAACGTGATTTTGAGTTTGGCCGATGAGCGCACTAAGACACTGCACCGCCAGCTCCAAGAATGTTTGTTGTTTAAAATATAAATTTGACCCAAGTCGGGGTTTTAATCTTTTGCTTTGAGAAAACTTGGGGGTTGGCGGCAGGACTTGCACTCCAGCTACTGTTCAGTGTGGTGCTGAGGTGTCACCCGTTGCACGGCTGCACTCGGATCTCAATCCAGGTGGTCCGTCGTGTGGTGGGTGCAGCCACACACTGTAATCCGCACATGCGCCCAACCTCTCCCCTCTCTCCGTAAAATAATCTGACACATTCCTAATTTCAAAGGTCTTGTGATTCCTGTCACAGCAAAGGCCCAAAAACAACCCACAAAAGGCCAGACCTGTCCCCTACACAGCCAAGTCAAGCCCTCCTCTCCTCTCCGCTCCGCTCCGCTCCACACTCGTGCCCTGGGCCATCAGGAATCCCTTTCTCAGATCTGGGGTGGCATGGACACCAGGCCTGGACTCCGGATATTCCTGCACCTTTGAGCCTTCAGTTAACCAAATAGGGCACATCACCAGGGTGACATCTTTCATACTCAAACTCCTGGTAAGTGTCCCATAGTGACCAGGAGGTGTTGTCACTGCCAGTGTTCCCTACCCGGGCTCATTCTTCTCATTAGAAGATGATCCAGCACTTCAGCTGGCATCACTGGAAGACTTCCGCCTGTCTCACTCCTCCCACCCCAATCACTGCCCCCCTAGAGGACCCTGTGCCCTTACAGTATGCAGACATATGCAGGACCTCCGGCTTCTTCTACTGTATCCTTGGTCTGTTTCGGACCTAACCATGCCCTGTGCCATCCTGGTGGTGCCCTTAGCTCCAGTTACCTCAGGCATCAATTTACACTGGAAACAGCTTTTCTCTCTCGCTGTCTGTCGCTCTTACGGCTTAGTGGCACATGAAACAAATTTAGAGAAGCACAGCTGGTCCGGAAAAAACAATTGATCCACAAATGAATAATTCAATGCTATGTTGGCACAAGGAGCGGCTGCCCTCCCTAATGCCCATCACAGGAAGACATCAAGGCCATGTGGATCCTAAGGCTGGCACTAACAGTAAAGACACTTAGATGGCACACGTAACGTACTCTGCATATGTGACCCTATGGACCCTCATCGACTTTCAGGTTGTCATGACAAAAACAGGATTAGCGACCTTATTGACAGGCACTGCCTTGGCTTCAGACTTCAGACCACTGCTTTGGCTAAATTATTCATTAGGATGTTCCCCACGCAAGGTCAAATACACAAACAAGAGGTGCCGGCTGTTGGAAATGACCACACGATCAATAGCTCACCTTCAGCTGGAAGTTGAAGAAGCAGCCGGTGCACTCGCCAATCCAGTTGGCCTGCATGCCTTTCACTCCATACCACTCGGGAAGATCTGCCAGGGCATCGAGCAGGGGCTGGAAGACAGAGCACATGAGAAAATGGATACAAAGGAATGTTCTGGAAGGGACCAACTTCGGTCAGCGCAGCACAGAGCCGCTGGCCCCGTGGTCACTGATAAGGACATTCATTCATTCATTCATTTAGATGATCCTCTAGTCCACCTGACTTACAGGTACTGAGCAGTCTGTCTATTCTGAACCGTGCCAAGTGACATGTCTCTGACAGTAGGGCGCCACATTGGCCTTCTCCAAGCTGCATGTACAGCACTCTGTGATTACAGGGACTGATGTGGTGTCTGTTCAGGGTGCACACCTCACTAACTTAACATTCCCAAACCTGCTTAACCCAACACAGCAGGAGCCAACCCTAAAAGGGATGCCAGCTCATTCCAAAGCACCCTCACAGGTGCCAATCAAGCCAATGCACACATCTTGCATATGTACTGTAAATGCCACACACAAAAGAGATTGGCCTTGGTCCCTCTATAGGGGCTGCACAATTACGTCCATAATAATACAGTGTGAATGGTGGCTGGTGCACAGTGACAACTGAAGTGCTTACCTGAAAGAGCACAGTGCTGTGAAAAAGTATCTGCCCCCCTTGATAATCGTTTTTAAAGTTTTATAATACCCCCATATTCACAGTTTTTATTAAAAATGTAAGCAGTTCAAGTCCAGTGAATAACCTGAAATGGTACAAAAGACTGACAGAGGTTCCAAAAAATAAGCTTAGTGCTACCAAAAACTGAAGCAAAATGTCATTTTCAGGTTCTAGAGATGGTCTTCACTTTGAAAGGCGCTATATAAAGTGCCTTAACTCAGTGGCCTTGAGTTAACACCTTATGGCTTTTCTGCAGCAATGGAAGTTCATTAAGCCTTGAAAGTTGATGCAGACAATTCAGCTTCGGCTGATTACTTACTAACCTGCTGTCCTGCTACACCCTCTGAAGCGTTATTTGGACAATACTGCACTGTGTGTCACTATCGTAATAGTGGCAAACTGCTAAGCAAGCCAAGGCGTCCAGGAGAAGAATAAGAAAAATAAATAGATAAAATGTGTAGGGGTTCGAATACGTTGTGAATCTACAGTGTGTATATATACTGTATATTACATAGATTTTATTTTCTGTAGATATGCTTTTTTGTGTGGTACTGCATCAGTGTCACCGTTCTGACCAGACATGCAAGTAACAATTCTGTCCCACTACAGTCTGAATGCATGATGATAATAACAATACATTTTATTTATTTGTAGGCGCCTTTCTAAACACTCAAGGACACCGAACATTAGATTCTAAACAAAAGTAAAATACAGAAGTTCAAATCAGACAGAGCAATTGTAGACAAAGAGAAAAAAACATCTTAAACAAATGAGTTTTAAGTTTAGATTTGAAAAGTGAAAATGAATCAATGATGATAAGCTCAGGTGGTAGTGAGTTCCAAACTGGGGAGCAGAGCAACTGAATGGTGGAAAGACGGACAAAGGGGAGAGTCAAGTGGATGGAAGAAGAGGATCTGAGGGTGCGGCAGGGAATGGCAACATGGAGGAGGTCAGACAGACATGGAGGGGCGAGGGTGTGGAGAGACTTAAACGTTAGTAGGAGAATTGGGAATTGAATTTGGACCTGAACTGGAAGCCAATGAAGCTGCTGCAGGACGGGAGTGATGTGGTGAATAGAGGGGGTCTAGTAATGATGAGGGTGGGCAGCTGAAGTCTGGACCAGTTGAAGCTTAGAAAGAGATTTGCGAGAAAGACTAAAGAAAGGGAATTGCAATAATCGAGACGAGAAGTGACAAGGCTATGAACAAGGATAGCAGTGGTGTGAGGAGCGAGGGACGGGCGAATACGATTAACGTTATGCAAGTGGAAATATGAAGACCGGGAGATGTTACTGATGTGGGACTGAAAGGATAAAGTACTGTCAAGGATGACACCTGTGGGGAATTATCAATAACAAATGAAAAATGATCAGTTTTGGATAATGTGGATTTTGTACCAATGAGCAGAACCTCCGTCTTGTCACTTGTATTTAATTTAAGAAAGTTTGAAGAAAACCAGGATTTGATTTCTGCTATGCAATCAGTAAGGAAGGAGGGTGGAAAGGAAACAGTAGGCTTTAGTGAGGTAGAGCTGGGGGTCATCAGCATAACAGTGGAAGATAATGTTATATATAATAATGAAAAGGGGGGCCCAGGACAGAGCCCACCTGAAGTGACAGCGGTGGGTTGGGATGTGAAAGTTTTAAGCTGAACAAACTGAGTGCGGCCTGAGAGGTGGGATCTGAACCAGTCTAGTGGAGTGTGGGCAACGCCAATCGAAGTAATTTATTGAGAAGAGTCGTGTGACAAAGAGTGACAAAGGCTGCACTCAGATCAAGAAGGATGAGAATAAGAATTAAACCAGAATCAGCTGCCATCAGGAGGTCATCAGTAATTATTATAAGTGATAAACTTGAACCTTGTCCTCATGGTGCACCTCCTGGTTTTTTCCCCATCCACTGTGACGAATGACCCACAGTTGGTCCCACAAAATCTCCACTCGGTGATGAGACACAGTCGGCCCATGACACCCCATGACACCCCCTCACGACTCATTGAATTGCCAAGTCCTCGGTTTGCTCCTACAGGCCTGACTTTACGCCATGTAATGCGAAGTGTCTGAGACGTCACCCTTACAAGAGCAGAAGAGATTCCAGAAAATTCAACGGATATGACAAAGCGTCAGGAGCGAGATTATTGTTTACAGGGCCGTCTGCCAGTGGAGCTCAGGTTCATTTTCTGCATGACCACAGATGCCCTTGTCAGCCTCTGATTTCCTCCGTTTCCTTCTGCCTACCTGGATTTGGAGGCTCAGCTTCATTACTTCAAGCCAGCCAGATTATTTCCATTACAATAAACACAATTAACAAAACTTCCAGACGGATCTGCTCCTCAAGTTAGGCAACACCGGCTGTTTAAAAATAAACAAGGCGCACCGATCAGCCTCCTGGTGTACGGCACGCGACGGCTAAGAAACCCCAATTTCAATTAAAACACTCGTCCGATCCGCCTGCAGCATAATGACATATGGCGAGCAATCGCAGGCATAATCTTCTCTGCGGGAGAAATGAATTTAATAGCTGGAAAGTGCTGGCATTTTTCTTGTAATCAAGGAGGAATCTTTTTTTTAGAAATAGAAGGAGGAAAAACGCTCAGCACGACAGCACTGGTTTTCCATGATTGCCGGTGATTATATTTATTGTTAGATTTACGCAATGAGCACTTAACGACACGGTGGCTCAGCGGTTAGGGCGGCCGCAGCACAGCTCCAGGAGACTGGGTTCAAATCTCGTTGTGTGCCATTTGTCACCGGCGAGGACTTGCCTCTCTCTCTCTCGCTGCTTCTGGTCATTCGCTGTGCGCTCGTTCTCGATTGGTCGCCCTAATGCTGTACCCTTGTTGAAGGTGAACCTCAGGACACTGGCAGTGTCTAACAATGACCTGCTGGCGTGAGGGCGCCCAGATGCATGTACAGGTTGTCATGGGCATCGATTCTGGCATCACTGAAACTTTTACAAAGAAAAAACAGATGACAATGACACAAAACCAACAATATTAGTGAGTTAATATCTGAGCTCAAACGCAAGTGGGAAATGCCCCGTGCTAATCGGGGGGTCCCATTGGCTGAACTCTGTACTACAGAATTGTTTTATTGCGGGTTTCTCCTGTTCGCTAGTTTACCCACAAGAGGCACCTTGGAGCTTTGCTTATGTCCAGACAGGAAATGCCCGGTTATACCCTACCAGCCTTTGCTTACCCGATACCCGCCACCACAGCACCCTGCAATACTTACCCTTGGGACCCTCCAGCTTTCAGTCAGCTTGCCCAGTTTACCACTGCTTCGAGGACTGGACAGGGCATCCCTCTATACCCCTAAAGACCAGAGTTAGGTGAGAAGTGGACCCCCTAACCCCTCGGCCCTTCCTACCATCAGTGAACGCACAGACTGCATGAAGTAAAGCTAAATGGCCTTTGATCAGGCATTCAAATATTTCATTGTTAGGAAGCCAGCATCAGGAAATGTACCATGCAGAGTGAAAAAGTAAGTGCACCCCATGAAATGTTTGATTCTTTTTGAGTATATGTGGACATTTCAGGATGTGTTCTTCATTTAAACATTACCTTTAGATAAAGATGATGTAATATAACAAACATACCAGTCACCTTATGTAGCACGATGTATAATTGAAATGTACGCTGCGGAGTGTCGGGCTGTGGAGTCTAAATTACTAGTATTGTCCTGGTTATACAATATAGAATATTATATTTAAATCAGTTTAACGGTATCTTGGTGTCAACTTCTATCAGAAACATGAACATGTCTGGGTGACCTCACGGTACATTGCCTTAAATTTCAAATTGAGGAGTCGGACTTGAAGGTTTAATGCACTGACTGACGCCACAGTCCTGGGCACCCCAGCCAGCAACAGAGTCAAGTGCTGCTTCTTTACAGACAGTCCCTTCTCGGTGTCGTGATCTGGAAGTCCTGAAGGCTCAGGTACCAAAAAACGATTCCAAGGTGGCCCACTAGAGTCAACCAACCCAGGGGCCAGGAGTGAATCTTTCTTTAATAAAAGGTTCATTTTCACAAAAGGCTTTTTTTGCAAGCCCCAAAAGAGCACAAAGAGATGCCTGAATAGCATGGTGATACACAATAAACAAATTCCCAATCCGGAATCCAAAAATAAAACAGAGCAGAGGTTCAACATCAACCGCACCATCCCAAAGACAGAATCCAAGAACCAAAGTCAAAAGGCAGAGGACTGAGTCGAAATTCTAGAAAACACAAAGCGAAGCAACAGCAGATAAAACTCACCACAAACACACTCACTCCACTGCCAGGGACTTAAACAGGGTGGCGGGCTGCCCCTGGAGGGACCACCCACAAAGCACAAGGGACATAACTAAGACCCTTCCCCTTTTCCAGCATTCAAACAGAAAAACGTACATAACACTTCAAATGAACATTAATACAAATAACTGAAATGAAGTCAGACATTGAACCTCATCCATGGGGAAAATGCTGACTGAAGCATGGCACTCGAGTGTCACCTACCCAACAGACATACACACTTCTGCACAATTACAATCGCCTTCCACTCCTCCCGACTTTGATTGCCCCCTTCCAGGTGAGATGGGTCTGTCATGTTGGACCCGGGAGAACTTCTGGTGCCTTAGCATTCGATGTTGGAAGCATTTCCTGGTCATGCAGACGCCCCACAAAACAGTTGAGGTTTTCTCTTGGTAGCGCCCTCTGGTGGCACCCATGGACCATGACAGAGATGTCCTTCTGGACTATGAATTACAAGAAACCCTGGGGGTGTCCACACATTAGTATCCATTCATTACAGCCTCCTGGCCAGGGCAGCAATCACCCCTCAACCCATTAGGGGTGCCAATCCATCCATTAGGGCAGATACAACATAAATGTAAATTTCATATGTGGAAAAAGCAGGTGCACCCCTCCATTTATCACAAGCTCAAATACTCAAATTAGAATCAGGTGCAGGATTCTTCTCTCATCTTATTTAAAGCTCAGAACATTCAGTTTGGTTTCAAATGTGTGCTCTCTCTCTCTCTCTGCTCTCAAAAAAGCACAATGGAGTTGCATACAAGTCTCAAAATGTAATCCAAAAGCTTAAATCTTTAAAACTGGGCATAACAGATCCAGAAAACACTCACAGAAACTCCTGTAAATGAATGATTCCCAACTCCTGCGCCTTCTCACCAATGTAAATAGCCTGAGAGGGGGGCCAGGGATTACTGGCATCAGGGTGGCCCCACCTTCTGGAGGCTCCACCCACAAGGAACAGAACAACATTTAAAGTATAAAATCACATATGAAATCAACAAAAATCGCATATGGACATGAAAAATAATACCTCAAAATGAACAAAAACAATAAAACCTAAAATATAAAAAACTTCAAACAGATACATGACGTGTGCACTGTAAACACACGTGCCACGGATCACAAACACAGCCCAGATTCCTACCTCAGCTTAGGTGTTTGTTCATTGTTATAGTTGTTTTTTTTTTGTTAATTTTGAATGATAAGTTTTCATATTTTCATGTTAATTCTATTAGTTTTTTATTTGTGTTCTATGACTTTGAATACACTGCCATTATATGTGCTTTGAGGGAGGAGCCCCAGGAGGCGGGGCCACCCTGACGCCACTGTTGCTGGCTCCTCCTCCTGGCTTTATAAGTCTGAGGGCAGGGTGGCACTATATAAAGTTAAAAAGGTGCAGGATCAGTCACGGCCTCATAGTATGACCCCGAGGGTCTCAGATCTCACACACAAGAAATGGAAGCAAACACACTGCAACAGAAAGTGAGGGTGTTCGCTATGGAAAGGCGCTATATGGACATTTGAATTGTACCTTGTTATTTATTAGTTTGGTAAAAGACCCCCTGAGAGGAGAGCACACAAGCATCTGCACTAAGAAGAGCTTTAGAACGGTGTTGACAATGGAAAGACGCTAAATTCACGTTTGAATTGTATGTTGCTATTTATTAGTTAGGGGAAAAAAAACCCTTTGAGAGAGGAGCTGACGATCATCTGTAGGAGTTCATAAGCCAGCTTTAATTCCCACCGCAACAAGATAACGCAGCAAATCGGGATCATCAGGCAATTAACAAGGGGCTCTCATTAAACTTTAACGTGTGAGTTTCCGTCTCAGCCAGCTTCAAATCAGGAAGAAGACGATTATAGCGTAAGCCGGGATTTAATCAGGATTAAAAGTGAATTCCCCGACTGCCGTAGCCTACCCTGTAACACGCCGACAGGCTAAAAGTGAAGGCCGCCTCGGCGTCTGAAGGTCTGTAGAAACACTCGGGGAGGCCAATGGACCGAGAAAGGCTTTAGCCGCTTCTCTCCAATCAAAAGTGCGTGAAGCACAAAGAAGTTCACCTTAGCTGGGGGGCTCGAAAATCAGAAGTGGAGACGATGAAATGAAAGGCCATCTGGACAGCACTGAGTGACGCTAATGAAAGTCTTCATTGAAAGGAAGAAAACTGTGCTGAGTCTTGGAGTAATCTGCCGACATATTTGTTACAGTGCTGTGAAAAAGTATTTGCCCCTTTCTCATATCCTTCACATCTGCATATTTTCCATAATGAATGTCTTCAGATCTTCCAACAAAATGCAGTATTAGAGAGGGGTCAAATACTTTTTCACAGCACTGTGACAAGTATGCTGACAGATTTTCGATGAGGGGAGATCTAAGCAAATACGCAGTGCATTTTTGAAATTGTTGCTTTCTTTACTGAAGGAACAAAGTTATCCACCTCCTCAATCACCCACATAGCCTCACTGCTTGACTGCAGCACCTCTAACAGCAGCAATCATTTCATCTCGGCTCTTCACATCGCTCACACTTCTCCCCCTTAATTTAGAGACGTTGAGAGGTGTACAAACATCAGCCGCTCGTTTCAGGTCCTTATTATCGGGATCAAGTCAGGACTTTGACTGGCCACTGCAGAACTTCTCAGCCGATCAGTTGCAGCCTTGCTTTTGTGCTTTGGCTCCTTGTCTTGTTGTATAACCACCTTGAGGTCACAGACAGAAGAGGGGACATTCCACTTACTGCAAGTGTATTCTGGTCAAAATGTAGCAGGGCTACGTACAGTAGCTCACATTTGTGTAAATGTTTGATTCTATCTTTTCATGGAAAACACTGAAGATATGACACTTTGATCCAATGTCAAGTAGTCCGTGTAAAGCTTGTATAACAACAGCGTCAATCTGCTGTCCCCTCAAAATAACTCAACACACAGCCATTAATGTCTAAACCGCTGGCAACAAACGGGAGCCCACCCCTAAGTGAAAAATGTCCAAATTGTGCCCAATTAGCCATCTTCCCTCCCCGGTGTCATGTGACTCGTTAGGCCAGGGTTATACTTCACGAGACATGACGCCTGCTCCAGCTTACGCTCCAGCTACACAAGCGTTTTACTGTTTATACCTCCGCGCGTACTTTACAGAAACCTGGAGGAATCCACCAGGTGGCAGTGCGAGATATCATCACGGTGAGAACAGGTTCAGCTTCACTGTGTTGTGAATTGCCTGGAACATCCATTTAATTCCGAGCACACCTTACAACGTTATCTCTGAAAAGGATGTTTAATGATTGCGTCCAGCAAGCATTGGGAACGAGGCTGAAACAATCCCTGGACGAGGCATCGGCTCATCGCAAGGTGAATACAAGCACTCGCGTACACTGGCGTCATTTTAGTGTCACCACATCTGCATATCTCTGAAAGGAAACCGGAGCCCACTGTGGAAACCCAGCAGGAAAACATGGAAACTACAGGCAGGGAATACCAGCGACGTGACTCCCTGCAAGACAGCAGTGCTAACGCTCTGCCACCGTGTCACCCCCACATGTGTAATTATTAACAGTGTGCATTATTTAAATGAGATTAACGATTTATCTGTAAAATGTAACATAGATACTTTAATGCATTTCATCATGAAAGTGATATCAAGTATAAATCTTAGGATTCTAAATGTGCAGAGAGTTGGAATATCAGACATTTAATGTGTTTTGTGTGGTGATTTATTGCCGTTTGCTGCTACTGTCAGGAGCGGAGGAAGCCCTAGAAAAAGAGACAGCACAGAAGACGGTATGTGAGACTTTTAAAACGTATCGTGTCATTACGATCGGGAATATGTGACGCTTGAATATAAAAGCACAATGAATGCATCTGTATGTCGGCATTTTGCTTCAACACTTTGAACCATTTATCAAACATTGAAGCGCGCACTTGGATCTCGTAGAATCCACAAAGCGGCTTTCTGTCACATGATAGTAAACAGAGACTCTGACGTCACAGTCCAACTTTAATCACACTGCGCCCCCGACTTTTAACTGGTACCGTAACTCGCACACGTGTCACGTTAATTTCTGAGGACCTGCTCAGAGGACGCATCAAATGAACGCTGAGAACGCGTGGCAGATCATGATGCGGGCACGTACGCATTCTGAGCGTGAAGTATAAATGAGCCCTTAGTGTTACAAGGTCTCAGGTGTGTTCAATTTGGTGTTATCGCTCTCACTCTCTCTCATACTGGTCACTGGTAGTTCAACATGGCACCTCATGGCAAAGAACTCTCTGAGGATCTGAACAAAAGAACTGTTGCTCTCCATAAAGATGGCCAAGGCTGTAAGAAGATGGCCAACACCCTGATACTGAGCTGCAGCACGCTGGCCAAGACCATACAGTGACAGGTTTAACAGGACTGGTTCCACTCAGAACAGGCCTCGCCACGGTCGACCAAAGAAGTTGAGTGCATGTGCTCAGCGTCACATCCAGAGGTTGACTTTTGAAAATTGACGTATGAGTGCTGCCAACATTGCTGCAGAAGTCAGCCTGGCAGTGCTCAGACCACACACCCGCCGCACACGGCATCAAATTGGTCTGCGTGGCTGTCATCCCAGAGGGAAGCGTCTTCTAAAGATGATGCACAAGAAAGCCAAGCAGACTAAGGACATGGATGACTGGAACTGAGGAGACCAAGATCAACTTATTTGGCTTAGATGGTGTCAAGCGTGTGTGGCGGCAACCAGGTGAGGAGTACAAAGACAAGTGTGACTCGCCCACAGTCAAGCATGGTGGGGGGATTGTTATGGTTTGAGGCTGCATGAGTGCTGCTGGCACTGGGGAGCTACAGTTCATTGAGGGAACCATGAATGCCAACATGTACTGTGACATACTGAAGCAGAGCGTGATCGCCTCCCTTCGGAAACTGAACATGATCACGACCCCAAACACACCTCCGAGACGACCACTGGGGGTAAAGGTGCTGGACTGGCCAAGCATGCCTCCAGACCTAAGCCCTACTGACCATCTGTGAGGAAAGTGGAGGAGCACAAGGTCTCTAACATCCAGCAGCTCCGTGATGTCATCATGGAGGAGAAGAAGAGGATTCCAGTGGCAACCTGTGAAGCTCATGTGAACTCCATGCCCAAGAGAGTTAAGGCAGTGCTGGGAAATAATGGTGGGCGGCCATACAAAATATTGACACTTGGGGCACAATTTGGACATTTGCCACTTAGGGGTGGACTCACTTTTGCTGCCAGCAGTTCAGACGTTAATGGCTGTGTGTTGAGTTACTTTGCGGGGACAGCAGATTGACACTGTGATACAAGCTGTACACGGACTACTTGACATTGGATCAAAGTGTCATATCTTCAGTGTTGTCCATGAAAAGATGAGAGGTGGACTCACTTTAGTGAGATACTGTAATAAGAGGTATAGTCTGTGTTTCATTTCATCATCCCGTTTACTGTCCGCTATATGTGTATCAGTAAATGTTGTCCCTGTAAGTGAAAAGGGGACGGATGATGGAGGGAGACCGCTGCCCTGAGACAGAAATCACCTGTTGGATCCACCAGTTACATCCGGGACATTCTGCATTTGAACAAGAGGAGCAAAAGGGAGGTAAAGAAACAGAGAGAGAGGAAGAACAAGAATCATTCTGCGCATATTTCAACTCATTTCCGAACATCATACCAGTCCATTACTTGCTTCTTCAGGATCAGGATTATCATCACAACAGCCAGCACCGAGGAACCCTGGGGATGGGACTTTTGCCAACCATTAGGACACTTCCAACCATAAGGACACTTACGGTGAGGCTGGTTTTTGTTGTATTGTTGGGAGGAAGCAAGACATCCCACCAGCCAACAGCCAACGTTTGCTGGACTTTATTAGCCTTTGGACTCATCTGTCACTTTCATGTCATCTGTGTCTGTGTTTGTTCAGTTAGTGCTTAGGGGCAAAGGAGGGTTCTTTGTAAATATTTGTATATTCGTGTTTTCTACAGTATAGTAATTAGTCACTGGTGTCATTGGGTTAGAGGGGTTTTGTGGGCATATATTTACATTATTTGTTTGTCTTTATCATTTACAATAAATCTGAATTTGGTTTTACATTCCTGTCTACTGTTTGCTGGTTATTTTGTCGTGTGGGGAAAAAGTACAACTTGTAAAGAGTACGGTTTGTTACTAGATACAGAAGCCTTGGTCTTGGTAGTGTAGTGTAGTGGTCGGCCGTTACAAAGTTCCTTCAGTAGTGCGTCCCACACCATCACACCCGTAGCCCCACGTTTTACTGGAGCTCCTCTTTTGACTCTTCTATTATTGCCCCGGTGTTTCTTTGCATAGCAGAAGTTTCTTCCTTGCTCCTCTCCCATGAATCCCGTTTTATTCCTCTTTCTTATAATGGAGTCATAAACGCTGCTCTTAGCTGAGGCTGGAGAGGCCTGAAGTTCTTTGGGGATCATTGGGGTCGCTTTGGCAGACTGGCCTGTTCCAAATGGTCCAGACCCTCGGACGTGGCAGCATCACTTTGTTCCTTGCCAGCTGGTACATTTCAACAACTTTTGTTTTTCTCGTCTCTCTTTCTAATGATTGAGGCCAAGAGTCCTTGTGGTGGACGACTTCACGGTCATGGCGAGGGTCAGTTTATGATGCCGTTTAGATTAACAGGGCTAGCCGTGTTCAGTCAGCTGAGTCAAATTATCACTGACCGTTGGTCAGCTGGATCAGGGAGTAGCTAAGGGAGCAATGACCTTTTTATTTGGGCAATATGGGACCACTTTATCACTTAAATATATTAAGTAGCAGTTTAGGAAAGGTGTTCTACGTTAACTCGGGTTTCCTTTACCTAATATTACATTTTGTCTAAAGATCTGAAGCCATTCATTGTGACAAATAAAGGGAATGTCACGGCACTGTATGTATGTATTTTTATACAACACGTGGACGGCGTGCTGATCTATTTATTACTCTATTGCTTATTTTTTGCCTACTTTTGCTTTGAGGTTGGCTCAATTCTACCCCCATCTTCCATATTTGTTTTGCTTTATTTTCACTCCCACTAATTCAACATCCCATTGGCAGTCGGACACACTGCTTCGGGTACCTTGGCATACTTTGTAGTTTTGATGAACCACTGCTTCAGGTATTTCTGCTCAACCTTCGCTCCAGAGCGCCACGAACACCCATTCTCATCCACCTGTTCATCGGCCAAAACGGTCTGGTCAACGGGATCCCAATTCACCAAGGCCTGTAGGGGGCAACAAAGAGCAGAGCCATAGTTACTGCTGAGCTGAGAAGCTCCACATTGAGAAAGTGTGCATTGTGAAAACTCCAACGGCAAAGATGAGCCGCTGCTACACTAGTGAGGATACAATAAATAAATATTGTCTGAAAAAGACGCTACTATAAGAACTCGTGCAACAAAACGTCCAATGTCACCTCACAAACCCAAGGAAATTAAGTACAAGTGCTATGGTGGCTGAAGTGGGCCTTGGACACCCCTTTGAAAACCATGATAACCACTAGAAAACAACAACATTTATTTCTGTCGCAGGTTTACATACAAATGATGGAGCTCGCTGTGCTTTACAAGATGAAGAAAGAAAAAAGAAAAATATAAAAATAAGATTAGACAATACCAAGTAACAAAGAATAAACTAATGACCAAAGGCCAGGAGGACAGAAAAAAACTGGGCTGGAGGAGAAAAAAAAAAACAAAATCTGCAGGGGCTCCGAGGCCACGAGACCACCCAGCCTCCCCTAACATAAATGATCTCAATCAGTCCTCATGGTTTATAAGCTTCACATGGAAGAATCAGATGATGATGGTCATGTGGACCTCTGGCCTTCAATCCATCAATAAAAATGAAATAGAATATAATCTTATATATAAATGTCTACATGTGGAAGTGAGAGTGCGTGTGTCTGTCTCTCCGGCCCGGAAGTTTGAGGCCACAGCATGGAATTCAAAGAGCCGGCAAGGCGGCCCCAAGTTAACGAGTCGGAACAAGAACAAAGGACGAGGCTACAGCATGAAGCTGAAAGAAAGCGACTCCATCACCAAAGTGAAACCGCCGAGGAAAGACAAACTCGCTTAGCCATTAAAACACAAGCGAGGCGAGCACATCAGCAAAATGAAACCTCTGAGGAGAGAGAAACTCGCTCAGCCGCCGATAGACAAAGGGGGTGAGCACATCTGCAAAACGAACTCTCAGACTCTGCATTTCAGTTTTTTTTTCTGATGATTTCAATAGTTTCTAGGAGCCTGGGCTTTTTACAGCACAGGCTTATACTGTACAGCTAGAATAATACAATCTTATAAACGTCTACTCGTGGAAGTGAGAGTGTGTGTCTGCCTGGCACGGAAGTGAGAGGTGGAGTCGGCATCCAAGGAAACAGAAAACTTGCTTAGCCGCTCTTAACACAAGCGAGGCGAGCACATCGGCAAATCGAATCCTCCTAGGAGAGAGACGCCCAGAGTCGTTCCTTTCAATTATCTCACATCTCTACATTTCAGATTTTTTTCCTGACGATTTCAATAGTTTCTAGGACCCTGGGCTTTTTACAGCACGGCCTTACGCAGCTACTATAATAATAATAATATCTATATATATAATTCATTAAGGCAAGACAACCATGGAAAGCACTCTGGAAGGGGCGTGGATTCACTAAGCCACCGACAAGTGAGACACCTATGGCGCACGCAGGAAGGAGCCACGCCCACCAACTCCAAGACCATTGGATACGATGACAACTCACAGAGTCACGCCCACCGACTCGGAGGCGACGACACTGAAAAACCGGCGTCATTTATATTCGTCTGTTGTAGAGGTCACATGCAGCTCCGACCCACGTTGACTGTTCATAGAGGCATGTTTCTCACGGAGGTGAATCGCCGTATGCGGCGTGTAAAACGGTTTGCGAGGGGTATCCCATGGGATCCTTAAAACATTCCTTTACAACTGAGGTTAAAACACAATGAAGTGAGCAGTCTTTAAAAAACGAGTTTTCGGTTACGATGCACGACCGCATGCACCATAGCAAACTGTTTTACACGCTACATACAGCAATTCACATCCGTAACAAACATGCGTCTTCTTAGATACTCCTGCACTTTGTACACAGCGCCCTCCCACCTCGCTACCACCGTGATCGGGTGTCTTGATGGATTATATATAGAAAGGCAGCCAAAACCGCACAGAGCAATGAAAAGTCTACGTGAGTCACAGGTGCATCTGGACTGTACAAAGACTTGAGTGACGAGTTGAAGGTGTGCACATGAGCGGGCAGTGCATACTGAACGAGAAATCAGCAGACTAGCATGACGGAGGGAGCGGAGTGGATGTCCTTCTCCTCGTTACACCCTGAGTGCCGCACGGACAATTGTGTGTTGGTTCGTTTAAAACCCAATGAAGGAAGCAGTCTTTAAAAACCAATAAGCCCTGTGCCTCTGTTTCATTACCGTCTCACCTGCTTCACCAATGCAGGCCCTGCAACAGGGCAGCCAACCGGGTAACCAAAGTCTTTGGGTTCAGGGTGGAGTATGGTTACAAAGCTGAAACTCAAAGGAATTGACGGAAGGGCACCACCAGGTGTGGAGCCTTTCGCTTCATTTGACTCAACACAGGAAACCTCACCCGGCCCGGACACGGACAGGACTGACAGACTGATGGCTCTCTCTCGATTCTGTGGGTGGTGGTGCATGGCAGTTCTTAGTTGGTGGAGCGATTTGGCTGCTTATTTCCGAAAACGAACGAGACTCCTGCCTGCTATAGAGTTACACGACCCAACAGCGGTCGGCGTCCAAATTCTTAGAGGGACAAGTGGCTTTCAGCCACGTGAGATTGAGTATTAACAGGTCTGTGATGCACTTGTATGTCCGGTTCTGCACGCGCGCTACACTGAATGGATCAACGTGCGTCTACCCGGCGCGGGGGGGCGTGGGTAAGCCGTTGAACCCCATTTATGATGGAGACCGTGGCTTCCAATTGTTCCCCACGAATGAGAAATTCCCAGTACGTGCGGGTCATACGCTCGCACTGATTACGTCTCTGCCCTTTGTAAAGCCCCCCCTGGTCGGATGACTTGGTGGATTATATATAAAAAAAAAAAAGCAGTCGGAACCGCAAAGAACAATGAAAAATCAACGTGGAAACCGACTGAGGCGGTGTTTGGAAAATTAACAGTCAACGTGACTCACAGGTGTGTGTGGACTGTACACAGGCAGGGAGTTGGGGGCGGGCACATAAGCGGGCAGTGCGTACCAAACGAGCGCCGTTCAACTCCATCCTTCACTTTGGAAGGAGAAGGCGCTACGGCGCTCCTCTGGTTTTCAGTCACAGACAATTGTATGTTGGTTCGTAGCGTGAATTGTTGCAATGTTACTTTTCTTGGTGGTTTATTAAATTACGGATTTTTCAAATGTTTATTTTTTCCTCTGTGCTTAAAAATCATTTAAAAAGCGGCCTGATTATGCGGCGTATGCTACGCCGCGGGTTGGCTAGTAATATATAATATATCACAGTGTTTCCCTACCTCGGTCCTGGGGACCCCCTGTGGCTGCAGGTGTTTGTTCCAACCAGCTTCTGTTTTTAATTGGACTCCTGAGCTAATTAACTGATGTTATTTCACACGTTCTGTGCTTTGGGAACAATCAGAAAACGAAGTCTGGTAAAAAAAAAAAAATATATACTGTATCCTCTTTAATAAAACTCTATGTGCGTCCAGGTGTCCGTGTGTGTGTCTTCTGGTGAAGTGCGCATGCGTGGGGTCACACGGCACATGTTCAGTCTCTTCCTGTGCAGACACACACACAGGCGCCCACGCGACAGACACACGCACGCACACACACACACTGGCGCGCGCAGGACGCGCACACACACACACACTGGCGCGCGCAGGACGCGCACACACACACAAGGTGTGCGCGTGCATTGTTGCAATGTTACCTTTCTTGGTTGTTTATTAAATTTTCAAATGTTCATTTTTTTCCCTGTGCTTAAAACTCATTAAAAAAAAGTGTTTTTAGCGAGCGGGTCGTAAGGCTGTAGCGCGAACTCTTCCAGTCTTAGTTTTCTCTGTTGTTCAAGGTTTTCTTAGTGTTATTCAATGTTTTTACATTTAGTTTACTATTACGCTGTGTATTCAGTGGTATATTTAACTATATTTGTGCTTAAAAATGAAAAAAAATATATATTTACATACAGTTCATACGGTCTGGAATGGATTCATTGTATTTACATACAATCCAATGGGGGAAATTACTTCAGTTCACGACCAAATCGGGTTAGAACCAGAGTTTTGGAACGAATTATGGTCGTGAGCCGAGGTTCCACTGTATTACTGTCATACAAAAGAGAGTTAAGCATTTAAATCTATACAAAAGCAGAAATATTTCTAAATGTCTTATAAATGTAAAAATCATGCTGCTGTGCTTTTCTGAATGTAGAATAAAAAAAAATAACCCCAGCTAATTAAAGGAGCTCAGTGCTATCAGGTGTTGTCACAGATTAGGAATCTGGTTGGAACAAAAACCTGCACACACAGGGGGTCCCCAGGACTGAGGTTGGGAAACACTGCTATAATATAATATCTGTACTAATAAAAGGCAAAGCCCTCACCGTCTCACTCACTAACTGACTGACTCACTGACTCATCACTAATTCTCCAACTTCCCGTGTAGGTAGAAGGCTGACATTTGGCAGCTCATTCCTTACAGCTTACTTACAAAAGTTAAGCAGGTTTTGTTTAGAAATTCTATGCGTAACGGTCATAACTGGAACCTATTTTTTCGTCCATAGACTATAATAGACATCTGCTCGATGGCCTCCCACGTAATTTAGTGCCCGCCCATATAAGGCCGTCCGTCAGCGGCAATCCAATAGAAACACTGCCGGTAAATATTCACGGGTGAAGGACTGTGCTTATGCAGACGAAGATGAGATGGTCAGGGTGGTGTTTGGCACAAACTCAGCAAAACTGCGAGAGAAAGTTTTAAGTGCCGGGTCTTAGCTAACATTAGATACAGCCATGGACATCACACGAGATGGCACCAGCACAGCTGGGAACCTTCGATGCATGTACACCAAGTGGCTCACGTGAACTGACGCAGTGCACAGACAAAAAGCGACAGTTCCAAAGAGCGCTGAACAAAAACCGAATTACACAATTGAGAAGGCAGCAAAAAATTTGAAGCGTCTGATACATAGAATCATATTCATAAGCGCAGCTACTGCGGAAACAAAGCACACGGTGGAAAAAGTCAATGTCCCGCTAAAGGAAGACTGTGTAAAAAAAACCCGTGCATGCAGTGTGTAAGGTCTCAGATAAAGAAGAAGACGAGCTGTTTATTGATGCAGTAAGAAACGAATCGATGAATGAAACCTGTTATCTTTACAACGATTGACAAACACGGAATGTAACTTGAACACAACACATCCTACAAATACGAACCTGATTGAAAGAAATAATGATAATCAAATCCTTGATGACAGCAACACTCAGTAACACTCACAAAACAATTACATTAACAATCATGTTACATTATTTTTAAAATATTCCCTTTTCTTTTTCATAACTTCTTTAACACACTACTTCTCCGCTGCGAAACACGGGGGTATATATATATATATATATATATATATATATGTATATATATATCCCAATCTACATACGCTCAAATAGACAAACCACATGCCATGGCACAATGGAAGAGGCTTCACCTCTAGCGCCAACGTCCGAGGTTCGATTCCTGAGAGGGGGTGCACTGAGTATGTACGCCTGATGACCCCAAAATTAGGGCGAAACACGTGTCGCGTACTCTTTGCATTATTTCTTTAACACACTACTTCTCCGCTTGCTAGTAATATAATATAAATCTATAGAAAAATCCTGATGCAGCCTAATAACAAAAGCAGCCTGGCCCCAAACTCAAGAGCAGCCCTCTGACCCGCACAGGCCCAACAAACATGGGCACAGAGCTCTACTAAAGAAAATTACAAAAGAAATGAAAAAAGATGTTTGAACTTCTAAACCAGGAAAGGGTGACAAAGCCATTTCCAAGGCACATACGTGAGGGCCGTTATCTGGACATGGAGTGTGCAAAATAACTTATAGAAGAATAAGAAAATCCAAAGAACTGCTGGCCTCTCTAATCTCAGCTATTCAGGACTCCATGATAAGTGACAAAGTCGACCCTATGAACACACAGGAAAGAGGCTGAGGAAAAATGGGATTCATGGGAGAGAAGCAAAGTAAAAACCCATGCTGTGAAAAGGGAGCTTCAGTGCAAAGAAACCCCTGGATGTTCCTCAAGCCTTTTGAATAATAACACACATGTCAAGAGTAGAACTTGGTGGACAACACAGAGCCCACTGTCTCTGGTTTCTGACAGCAAGAACACCAGAACTACAATAAAAGACGGGGGCTATTGTGATGGCAGAGGGTATGCTTAGGAAGACCTGGCACTATTGAAGGAACTATGAATTGGGCATTTTACCAGAATATTCTTAAGGAGAATGTCCACTCATCTGTCCTGACCTGAAGCGTCATTAGGTTATGTTACAGGACAATGAGCCAAGGCCCCTTTTGACATACCATTTGGGGGTACCAGTGAGCCCAGCTTTGGCACTGCATTCCATGTTGGTTTTCTTTGGTCACTCCAGTGTCCTTACTGTTGGGCTGGCCACCCTGAGGCAAGTACTGTGCAGAGGGTCCCGTAATGGACGTGGCACCTTGTTGAGTGTTGGCTTCAGCCATGAAAAGGTTCAGAAAATGAAAGGGTGGGAGTATGGACAGAGAAGCTGGTATACTACCATAACTGGATTTCACATTCTTTGGGCTTCATGCCATCCTGACACCCCCAGTTAATGAAAACAACTCTGCTGTAGTCCCATCTAATGCCACCCTCTCTTGCTGGATTTTGGATCACCATGCCCACACTGACCCTCAACACACAGTTGATCTAGGTCATGGCAGGTGAGTGACCACAAATCTCCAGATTTTATAACAACTCCCTAACGTTAGGCCTGCTTACCATCAATGGCTTACAGAGATGAGGTCTACCCACTGACACAGAGGGGGCAAGACAACAGAGTCAAAAAACAAGGAGCTGGGCAGAGGGTTCAGGAAACAGACCACACTGCCATCTACTGATGGGTGGCAACTTTAAGTTTCTTGGAGTGACCATGAATGATCAGCAAAAATGGGCAGGGGACGATCATCAAGAACACTCACCAACAACTTTACTTGTTCAAAGCTCAGATGTCTTTGTCCTGCCAATGAAAGCTTGTGTGCCCCTTGTTTAATAAATAAATTGTGTCACCTATCAGTACCAGCAAAAGGTGACAAAGTTAAAAACTAAAACACAGGAGGGACACAACAACAAGCCTGTCCTTGTCATTCAACAGGCTCTCCTCTGTCCACACAGGCCGCCATGGCACATAACGTGAAGATCACAAGAACTACGGAAAGAAAATGCAGACGGCAGCAGGAAACGGAATCAACGGCGTGAAATTTAGTCAACCAACATGGCTGTGTCAACATCACCCAGGTAATTAGTTCCAGTTAACAAGTTTGAAGACACCTGCAATTACTTGAAAAAAAAAAAAAAACCACGGACTTGAAGATGAGATGCCAGCGAGCGTCACTATAATTACCATTCTGAAAACATTCAGTGTGAAGCACCGCACCGCGCTGTCTGCGGAGAAATCAGACATCTAATCATTAGCAGAATGACGGCGGCAATTAATGAAGGCAAATCTCATCAGAAACTGTTTGGTTCAAAGACGAGGCAGGAGGCCCCCTGGTGATGAAGATGGACTGGGCAATGAAGCTCAAGGCTGTCGGCTCAGTCTGCAGTCCCTGTGCAACCGAGGAAGGGTCAGAATTTAGGACGTGATGGGGACAGTCCAGCACGGAGACGTTCTCAGTGGAAAGAAACATCAAGAAGTACGGGTGCACAGTCCATAACTGCAGTCAGCAATAAAACCCCCTGGCCTCTAAACCAAGGTCAGGTGTGTCATTGTGTGGACACGACACTGTGAAACAAGACTTGTATGGCTCTTCGTAATTAGAATTGTGAATCACAGAATGCAACAGATAAACACCTGGCCACATGGGAGCGCCTTGGGGACACCACTCGGGGACAAGAGGGGACGCTGTCATTAATCAGCCCGGAACATTCCTCACCACTCCCTCCCAGGCTCAGAAAGCCACTCCCCTTTCTCGTCAGTCGCCATTTATTTAGCCGGAGAAAGGAAGAGGAAAGGAGAAAGGAAGAAGGCGATCAGTCCGATGCGGGGCCAACTGTGCGCCCTTAATAAACACGCAGAGGAGAAGGAAAGGAAACAGCGGCCTGATAATAGCCTATTTTTTTGCTTATTGTTAATAATTGTGTTATCCATTAAAATGCTAGGCTGGTACCACTACCACTGATCCTGTGTCGGAGTCATTGCTGACAACTTTTATTCTCCATTTTGGCTTTGCAGACTTGCTTTGTTTAGGTTTGGATTTCCTTTTCGGTTTCTTTAGTATTTATTATTTAGATCTTTACTCTTTGAAATTCATTCTTTCTTTTATTGACCTAGTTGCTTTGTACAGATGCTTAATTTCGCCAATAAATTATTGCACTACTTAATAAAGATATGCCGTGAAACAGTCAGTGTCACCATGTATGCACTTGCTTGGGCCATCAAGTGACAGCCAGTGAGGAAGAGGATAAGCAATCGAGTGACAAATGAACTGAACGGAGGCTATAGGCAAACACTTTACATTTAACCCTGCATGTGCTCAGGGGTACACTCAATTTGTCCAGTTTAGTGGGTCACGGGCAGCCAGTGGGCACACCACATGCACTTTAGAACAGGTAATCCACCGGAAGCTAAGCATGTACAGGCCCAGCCAGCACTTGGATTGGGAACCATCTAGGAAAAGCTTGTGGAGCTGCTGGTGAAGGAGCTGGTAGGGCCAGCATGGGGTGCTTAACGTGTGGTCTGTGTGTGGATCTTAGTGCAGTGATGGGGAGAAAAAAAAAAATGGTGCTGTCCTTCACAAGAGAAGTAAAACTGAGGGCTTGACTCTCTGTGGTCATAAAGGAGTGAGATTCTTCTGTTTTGTCCTTCACTGCTGCATTCGAGAACCTCTCCTAGTGTTTGAGGAGCTGATGCCCATGAGAAAACACCCTGGCCAGCAGCCCAGTGACGTCAAAGCAAAACTAACATCAAGGACGAGGATCCATTGACCTCATCGCTACTAGCCGCTGAGGTTCACCCCTGGCTTTACTGTTCTTTGTTCATCTTTTATTTTCATGTGGTCTTACAGGTTTATAAGAACCGTATGGTCACAGGTATACAGCTGTGAAATTCTTACTCATTCACGGGCGCCATCCTTAGTGAGTATAACTACCTGATCTGAAAACTGTCAGGACCAGTCAACTAAAGGAATAAGCGATACACAGAATATAAGAAAGAGAACATTGTTTATTGGGTTCACCACGAGAGACACTGGGACATAAACTGGGCATCCGAAGGCCTCACAGTAAGAAAGACACCACCCAGCAGGCCCTTGACGTCTGATGCCAGTAGTGAGAAGGGCACTTACTGAAGTGCAACACATTCAAGAAGAATGAAGAAGGTGGACCAGGGATGCCAAACATGCATTCATATTTGGAAATGGCCCAGGAACAGGGCTTGAAATTCATTTTTGAATCCCCCTTAAATTTAAAACACAAGGGGACTTACTGGTTTAAAAAGCACTTTGGTTTTAAGATTTCAGGCCTTTTTTAAATGACACAACTTACTCATTGCGGTGTTACCAGCGGGTCATAAGAACAGATAAGGTTATCAGCCAGTCGTTGAAATAACTTGTCATTTCTGCTGTTTTCTTTAATTCTGCATGCAGAGACTTCCATCCATGTTATGAATAAAAAACACTGGCTTGCTGAAGAAAGTAGAGTAACTTAACAGCATACTTATTTTTCTCAACTTATTTCCCATTCTGCTTTTTATTTCTTAATCCATGCCCTGGCGTGCAGTTCTCTGCAGCTTTAATACAGTTGAGCTGTCAACATACTGTGCGGCTGTGAATGTGAATGCTGTTAACTTAGGAAAGTTGAAATGTTTAGTTACAATCTGTGCTTAGGTGGCACATGTGTGCAGACTGTGGATCAGCACTGCCACCTCACTGATCCAGCGTGCCACCTGACTGTCAGTGAGGAGTTTGCATGTTCTCCTTATGCCTCTCTGCTTTTCTCTGAATTTCGAGAATGACGGTAACTGGTATTACTTGTAGTTTCCCAGTGAGCACGTTGGCTTTCAGATTACCATGAGATGTTGTCAAAACCAAACGGCATCTCCGGAAGATCATAAGAGAACGTAAAACGGAATTGTGGCATCACAGAGAAAGGCCTCCTACGAGGTCCCCACTGTCCTGCTGGACTGTCCGCCTTGTCAGAGTCAGAGAGGTGGCAGTCGTCCACGGGTGATTCTCTCACTGGGCTTTAAGCTTCCAGATTCCGGTTTAATGGCAGTCAGCCCACCACAAACATTTTAAAGAACTGACGAGGGTGAGTTTCTTTACATTTCTCAGCACAGCCACAAATTGGCAGCAGTCGGTACATCAAATAAAAAAGAATGAACCTGAATACCACTTCACTAAGCAATCCAAGTCAATTTACTGAATTTCTGTATCACTGGCACGCACGACATGCTTTTAATCCTTAAATTTAACAACGTTCAGCTCGGCTGTCTTATAAAGCGCAGTTTAAACCAAGGGGCTCAAGTCTGGCTGCACAGCCCACTGGGTGTTCCGGTCAAGAGCAACGGCAACAGGACGGTGACGTCCTGAGCATACGACCTTAACCAAACGTCAGCTATCAATTCCTATGAAACAAATCTGGCAGAATTATAAAACAGAGATTAAAAAAAATGACATATCGTTGCAATAAGTAAAAAGCAGTGCTTACCAAAAAAATATGAGCGGGAAATTCACGCGTTAAAAATTAGAATCTGTGTAAAAGTAGTAAGTTTGTGCAGGAGCCACAGAATTCTGGGCCGAATTTCAAGCCCTGCTTTATAGGAAGTCAGGGTGGAGCAAAACGTGTAATTGGACGTGACTCACGCCAAGTGTTAAAAACACTGCAAATAAAAAAACAAAGCCCACAGCCCACACTGCACAGTCCACTTCCCGTCCTTGAATTCTCCGTCTTTCGGAGTCTCGAGAGCAAAGGGAGATGGGGGGCTTTTGACACTTTCCTGTTAATTTATGCAAACTGGGAAGAGGATGGAGGGGGTCCCTCTAGACGCTCTGCCATCCAAAATGGTGCCTACATGCAAATGGAAAAAATTTACATAAAAGCTGCATGCCATTATGTTAATTACAAATGTCACCCTACAATGTTAAAAAAGAGCCTTAAAGCCTCAGCCACCTGCTCGAGCACAAAATGGCAGCATCTGAATCACTCACCTCCTTCTGATAAGCGAGGCCGGACTCGAACAGCTTAGTGAACAGGTACTGCGTCCATTTGTAGTAGTCGGGGCTGCAGGTGCTCACTTCCTGTGAGGACAGAAGAAAAACAAAATTAACATAGGAAATAGGAGGAGATGGACATGTAGCCATCTTAGAACCATGAATTGGAGGTCTGGAATAAATAAAAGAGAAGCCATTCTGAGGCGTCACACACAAGAGCTTGGGGGACTGGTTTAATGGGCGCACAAAGGGAAGGGAGTGTGTGCGACTCTGGTTGAACCCGCCCGATGGAGTGGTGGTGTCATCCGGGCCCCGCCCCTGGCCCCTCCTCTTCCCATAAGTGAATGCAAGAGGAGGACAAAGCAAGAAGCTGCGGTCATGTGACAAACCAGCACCTCAAACAAACCCTTGACACAATTAAACAGGGCCTTTATCTGTGATATAGTGCCTTTCATTAGGCCTATCCGTCTAGGTGATAGAGTGTCTTTCCCTAGTGCAATCCCTACTTATCTACCTATGATGATTGACTTATCAATATATTATATTGTGCCTATCGTGCCCTTCACTCGTCTAATTGTCGATGTTTTATATTGTGCCTATCATCTCTCGGATTTAGTGCCTTTCACTCTCTATGTGACAGAGTGCCTAGCTGCAGGTCTGATATTACACATTTCATTCTATCTGTTTATTTTATTGTGCCTATCATCTATTTATCTGTGATATAGCGCCTTTCACTCATTCACTTACCTCTGCCCCACCCCAGTGTTATCTGAGATGCAGCGGCACCTGATGTGTCTTTTGCTTTGTGCTTTAATTCTTTTTTTCATTTTGCTAGTTTTGGTCCCTGCTTTCACATTGAGGTCCTGTTTTCCTTTTATGCAAAACCTACTTTGTTTCCTTTGCTTGCCTTTTCAAAGTAACAATTTTGAATTCTTATAATAAACCTTTGACTATTAAAGGAACGTTGCCTGGTCCCTTGGACTCTCTTGCCCCTTTCAAAGATATTTTTCGACTTTAAAGCCTTTGCTCCACTTTGGGCCTGTGAAGGCCATCAGCCTGCCTCCCGAGTTTGGGTGGAGGCTGCTTCAAGTGCTGAGGTCTCTTCTGTTGTTACACACTGGTCTCAGAGTGGAGGTCTGCTCTTTTGGTTTTAAATTTAAACTGGTATGATCACAACAGATGCTATATACGGGAAGTTAAAAACAGAGATAAAACAATGGAAAAGGCACTAAATAATGCATATACCGTATACATATACAGATATGAAATGTACTGTACAGCACACAGACATGGGGGTCAGGAGGTTGCTGGTAAGGGGTGTGTGGCACTCCCGATGTCTTTGCAAAAGGTCGAAGGTTCAAGTCTTTAGAGCCCTGGCGCTTCCCGTTTGCAAGACATGGACGCTATCCAGTGACCTAAGACCAGGACAGGACTCTTTCATGTGTCTCTTCAGAGGGTCCTTGAGTACCACTGGTTTGACTTTGAGTTGCTCAAGGAGTCCCGGGTGAGGAACGTCACCTGCATTGTGAAAAGAGTGGTAGTTACGGCACTACGGCCAGGTGGTGCCATTTCCCCGAGGGTGATCGGCTTGCAGGACCACGCCAAGAGGGTCCCCTCGTAACACCTGGCTGTGGCAGATAGAGGGTCATTTCCGGAGGGTGGGACTGGACTGCGTTTCTGCCTGGGGGGTTGCCAACCAAGATCCTGAGCTGTTTGGTCATGTGGTGGGTGCAGCAGTGTACTGTACCAGTGCATGCTCCCCAACCTGACCTGTACACAGATAGAGAATGTGACAGGATGTGATATGAAAGGCACTGCATAAAGCAGAGCTTGAGGCTGACAACGTCAATAAGCACAGGTCTACAAAGGAAGGGTCTTAGGATTCTGAGAAATTAATTCATGCATTTATTTCTAGTAAGATTGACGACTGCAATGTGGTGTTCACTGGATGTTCAAACTGTTCTTTATTCAGCCTCCAGTTCATCCAAAATGCTGCTGCAAGAATTATTACAAGAACAAGAAAATACGAACACATAACTCCAGTTCTTAAATCCTTACATTGGCACCAGTTAAGTTTTGGGCAGATTTCAAAATCCTCCTTTTAACATATAAAGCCTTAAATGGCCAAGGTCCGGCTTACTTGTCTGAACTCATCATGACTTACAAACCTGAGTGCACATTAAGATCTCAAGATGCCGGTCTGCTTAGGATTCCAAGGATTAATAAAATAACAGTGGAGGGCCGTGCCTTTAGTTACAGGGCTCCCTAAACTGTGGGGTGGTCTGCCTGCTGCTATAAGAGACGCCCTTCGGTCTCAGGCTGAAGACTCACGACTTCAGTTTAGCACACCCTGACTAGAGCTGCTGATTAACTGTACAGACTGCATCTCTGTTGGTAGTCATTAGCACTAAAACATAAATCACATGAGAGTTAGAATTTGTTACCAACCCTCACTTCAACAGCCATGGACACTGTGAGAGGGACTTTAAAGTCACAGTGCTTATGGGCAACTTCAGAACACAGCAAGAGAGAAAAGAAGGGGAAGTTAAGCTCATGTTAAAATGTAATACATTACAGCATGGCTTGAACAGAGACAAGAGTTTTATAGCCAGGTATGAGGGCAGTTTGCATCTCTCAGACTGGCACAGATAACCTGTCTACAGAGCCACACTGTTTTGAAAAACTCATCACAGACTTCAAAGGACTTTGTTGGACAGTTATCTTATCCAAAAATCTCTTGGCCAGACATTGTTCTTCTGTCTCTTGTTAAATTAATCTTAGCCTGAGTGAACCTATTCATTTTTTACATTTAAGATTTTTCCTTTAAAGATTTACCATTGTTGTTTCTTGTCCTAGTGTGTGGATATAAACACAGGAAACTTCAGTTTCTGGATTACATCTCGCCTGAAGAAGGGGCCTGAGTTGCCTCGAAAGCCTGCATATTGTAATCTTTTTAGTTAGTTAATAAAAGGTGTGATTTTGCTTGGCTCTTCTCTACATCCATAATGGCTAACACGGTACAACACCCTAGTATTACTAACCCTCACTTCTTCTGTTTCTCTTCTCAGTACTCAAATGTGCCACTTGGTGCCACTGCCCACCTGCCAAGCTGTTCTGCCTGCCTAAGGTAAAGTCATCTCTGATGGAGGATCGCAGGAATCGTGGGGTAGAGGGGTCCTTTCATCGGATTGGCTGTCTCAGCTGTGGAATGACCAATTGGGGGAGGCAGCTTGATGGCTGAGGTCTCCAGGACTAACCCTAACCCTAATTTGAACAAATCCAAATCATATTATGGGATATCATCTCCTGTTAAATTCTGCTCTGTACTTGTAATAGTTTTATTTTTATATTGTATTGAGGGTGACTTGTGTTCTGTTCTGTGTATTTTATTGTATTGACCCCCTTCTTTTTGACACCCACTGCACACCCAACCCACCTCTTTGAATTGCCTTTCCTGAGGGTTCTTCCACTTTTTCCCTACTGTGGTTTTTTTTTGGGAGTTTTTCCTTGTCTTCTTAAGAGATTCCAGGCTGGGGGGTCGTCAAGAGGCAGGGCCTGTTAAAGCCCATTGCGGCACTTCTTGTGTGATTTTGGGCGACACAAAAATAAATTGTATTGTATTGTACAATCCATACTTTACAAATGTCTCCTGCCTTGTCCACGTGTGCTTTGGCACACTCTCACACTTTTGCAAATCACACAAAGCAGTGGTCATCATCACCACCACCAGCATCAAGTTGATGGCACCTGCTGTGAGAGCTCACGGTGAAGACTTCAGCAGCCAGATGAGGTATGAAAGCACCAGAGGCAGGCGTGCGTTTTCAATGAAAGCTGCCTGCACTTCCCAGGGGGCACTGGACAGCCGGGTGCCTCTTAGCAGGCCGCACATCTAAGAGATCATTTAGAGTAAATTGCTTGGCTGCTTTCAGAGTTCGCCTCCTGCGACACAGCCAGCCGAGTGGTCGGTGGCCGCTGTTTAGTTTTTTTTTTTTGGTCGTCTTTCCATCAGCTCGAGGGCTCTTCTGTGTCTCATTTGCTCTCGAGAGGTCAGGCTGAAGCCGGGGTGTCGCTGCACTTCTGATTCTGAAGATGGAGCGCTACAAGCTTAAAAGTTAAGGCGAGAGCCGTCTGAGTGGCGTCAGCCGCTTTCTTTGAAGATTGAAATTTGCTCAAATTACGGAGCATGAAAAGCCAATCTGGCCTTAATGTCAGCAAGCAGCACAGCGCTGAATAAAAGCGAGACACAGCAACTGAGGACGCATTGAGTGGGCAGTGCAAGGCAGGCCAGGTCAGCACCACAAGACTGCGTTCCCCATGGAAGTCACTACATAAAAACTATTACTGATTAAAAACGTTAAATCTAAATTCAGACATGCCAATTACGTTGTTTCTGCTCAAACTCTATGTCAGTGAAAGCACATCTCGTGTATTGTATGCCATTCTAGCCACCATAACACGAAAATAAAGAGAACAGCATAGCAGGATCAACCACATGCATTCATGATGTAAAGAACCAGTCGGCATGTCACAGGCTTAAGAGATCTTGAAGCCCTGGACTCAGACGGCACTGTGTTGGGGTGGTCGGGCGTTAACTGAGGCCTTCCAGATTCTGACAGTTCATCCACAGGGGCTCACACAGTCAAAGAGTGGATAACATTCAGGAGGACATGCAGTGGAAACTGAGGGCAGGGCATTCAAGACAGAAATCGCAAAGTTCTTCTTCATGCAGACAGTCACTGGGATCCGGAACAAACTATGGCGCCATTTACTGAAACGTCTATATAAAAATACATATATACAGTATATATAGTCAGACAGTTAGTCCAACCCCATAAAACACTCCCTACACCTAAGTAAATACAGGACAGGAATTATTACGTGTGACGCCACTGCTAACTTTTGTTCTGCCTGTCTCCTTAGACTGGAGGAAGAACTAAAACCCACAGAGCCACTCATGTCATTTCCCCCGATTGCCAAAAACCAACCCAGTGAGCTCCATCAGGAGTCAGGGTTCACTCAAGGACCTCGCCTGGTCCGTCACTAAGAGCTCCAAGCCTCTAGGCTGTTTTTTCCACCGCATTTAACACAATGTTAAGATCACAATTAAACAAGGCTTCCCACGAGACCCCAACTCTCATTCCATGTCATTGTTTTCATTCACAATCTATAAAAAAAAACGATTCAACAGGTGACACTCATGGATTGGATGACATCCCCTCACATATTTCATACATTCTTATAATCATGCAGAAGCAGTGGATTCAGAAAATATTCAGACCCCTTCACTTTCTGCACACTTTTGTGCTGTAGATTTCATTTTGAAAGGAAATGTCTGAAATACCCCATGATGACAAAGTGAAAACGTTTTAGGAAAGGCTTGCAAATCTGAAATCACTCATTCCTAGAAGTATGCAGACCCTTCATTCATTATTTTGCAGCAATTCTAGCTGTGTGTCTTCTTGGGTAAGCCTCTACAAGCTTTGCCCACCAGGATTTGGGCAGTTGATTCCATTCTTTCTGACTGATCCTGTCACGCTCTATTAGACTGGATGAGAAGCATCTGTAAACTGCCATCTTCAGGTCTCTCCACACAAGTCTGAGCTTTGGATGGGCCACTCAGAGACCTGTTTCAAAGCCACGTCAACGTTGACTTGACCATATTCCTGGAGCCTTTGTCATGTTGAAAGCTGAAGCACCACCCCAGTCTGAGGTCACAGGTTTTCTTCAACATCTTCTGATGGATGGAATGCTGCGGAGATGGTCGACTTTCCAACGGCTTCTCCCATCTCAGCAGAGGACTTCTGAAGCTCTATTAGACTGACCATTGGTGAGGTGGGGATGGACTCTGGTGGGCTATGCATACAGTATGTGCTGTGTGTTTCCCGTGTCTTATGCATGTATTGATTAGACACATAACACAATAGTGATAACAGCCTGTACTAGAAAATCATAAGCAAGTCCAGGGTTGGCTGTATTTTATTGTAGCAACTACTCCATTATAAAATGAGTTAAGCAGGTTGACTTACCACATGACCGGCTAGAACTTGAAAAAAAGTGCCATTTGAGGTCAATATTGTGTTAAAGCACAAGGTATATGTCATGAGACTGTTGTCATGGGTAAAACATGTCACTAACGGGTGAAATGAGAAGAAACATAAGACCTAGATGGGATTGGTCAAGGGACCAGAGACCACCATGGAAAGAATGTCAGCCCCTACTCTACAATGTCCCACTGGCCCAAAAATACCATAAGGAAATATTACAATTTTAAAAAGTGGAGGCAGAGCCACAGTCCATTATTTGTCCAATGGATGACTTAAATCCCAGTGGGCTGAGCCTCAGTCCAATATCCACAGCTACAACACCCCACCTACTCCTATAGACTTGCTTCGGCCAAGGGCCTCCACCCAAGGACCAAGTACTGCATCGGACCACAGCCGATGTGAGGAAAACTCTACTCAGAGTCAACCCATGGAAGGCTGCTGGACAGACAATAGCCCTAGCAGGGCACTCAGAGAACGTGTAGACCAGTTGGCGGATGCTCTTCTCACTGACATCTTCAACATCTCGTTGAGCAATGCCACTGTTCCAATGTGCTTCAAGACTACTACCATCATTCCTGTGCTGAAGAAGTCCTTAGTGTCAAAGGCTATTACCGTGTTGCATTCACACCCATCATCATGAAGTGTTTTGAGAGGCTCATCATGAGGCACATCAAGACACTGCTGCCCCCTTCACTGGACCCCCTGCAGTTCGATAACCAGCAAAATCGTTCAATGGATGATACCATAGCTACCATCCTGCATCTGGCCCTCTCTCACGTGGACAAGATGGACACATACATGTAAATGTGTTCAACACAATCATTCCTCAGCACCTGATTGAAAAGCTAAGCCTGCTGGGTCTGCATTTGGATCCTAGACTTTCTGGCTGAGAGACCTCACTCAGTCAGGATTGGAAAGAGCACATCTAACATCACCATACTGTGCACTCGTGCTCCACATGGCTGTGTGTTTAGTCCACTGCTGTTCATTTTACTGACTCAGAACAATGCAGCAATGCACAGCTCAAACCACATCATCAAGTTCGCTGATGACATGACTGTGGTGGGCCTCATCAGCAAGAACGACGAGCCAGCATACCGAGAGGAGGTGCAGTGGTTAACAGACTGATGCAGTGCCAACAACCTGTCCCTGAACGATAAGACAAAACAACGGAGATGGTTGCCGACTTCAGAAGATCTAGAAGTGACCACTATCCGCTGTACATCAGTGGCTCAAGCATGGAGGTCATCAAGAGGCTCAAATTCCTTGATGTTCACCTGGCAGAGAACCTCACCTGGTCCCTCAACACCAGCTCCATAGCCAAGAATGCCCATCAGCATCTTTACTTCCTGCAAAGGCTCAGGAAAGACCAACTCCCATCATCCACACTCACCACCTTCTATGGAGGGACTATTGAGAACATCCCACGGTCTGGTTTGGGGATTGCTCCATCATGACCCTGCAGTGGATAGTGAGGACAGCTGAGAAGATCATCGGAATCTCTCTTACCTCCATCATGGACATGTAAACCACACCCTGCAGTCACAAAGCCACCAGCACTGTGGGGGACCCGGTGCACCCCATACAAACTATTCAACAGCACCATTTATTTCTATAGGACCATTTAATACAAATGATGGAGCTCAAAGTGCTTTACAAGATGAAGAAAGAGAAAAAAAACAAAACATAAAAGTAAGATTAGGCAATGCTAAGTAATAAAGAATAAAGTAAGGTCCGATGGCCAGGATGACAGAAAAAAAAAAAAAAAAAAAACTCGAGAGGGCTGGAGATAAAAAAAAAAAAAAAATCTGCAGGGGCTCCAAGGCCACAAGACCACCCAGCCCCCTTTTGGGCCTTCACTACCAGAACGTGTAATGGTTTCTTCCCTCAAGCTGTAAGACTCCTAAACACTCGTGGACTAGACTGATAGCACACACACACACCTTCCCACTCCACTAGGTCATGTCTTTATATTTTTTATGAATATTATACTGTTACCTTCTTCCTAATTCCAACGTCATCTTTACATCTGTTCCTTCTATTAAAATATTGTCACATTTTGGCAAAACAAGCTACTGTTTGTTTTTTTTTTGTACCTTTGCATATCATAAATGTGTGCAGGTCAGCACTGCACTCTCTTTGTTTGCACATTCGTGCACTTTATGTTATAATGTGTCACTTTTTCTGTAGCCCCGAGTGGTCCCAGAGGGACGTTGTTTCATTTCACTATGTCTTGTGTTAGGGTTCAAATGACCCGACATGACTTGACCAGAAGGAACATGTTAGGCTAAGAGGCCAAACAGCTCAAGTGACAAAACAAAGCCTGATACAGAAGGGCAACCTGCAGGTTCACAGTGTGGAAGTTCAACACAGGAGTCAAAGCAAAGACGATGGAGGCTGCCACCGATCACTGGGCTGCACAGCGTCATGGACTGAATGTTCAAGTGCCTCCATGACAATCAGACGTTGTCCCTTTGAAGTGGCACACAATGCACCAGCAGACAAAGCTAAAACAAGAGATGGGCTACTGCACTGAAAATCAATTCACATATTTTAGAAATAAAAGATGAGATGCTTACTCACCCTGTCCCAGGAAAAGCAGAGGCCCAGGCTGTGCAGCTGCTGTCTCATATGAGTGATGTTGCTAAAGAGAAGGAAGAAGAGTAAACATTCAGAAATGGCAGCCTAGTAGACGGTCTGTAAAGCACAGAGTCCCAGTTCAGTCACCACCACTGACCCTGAGCAGGCCCACCGACAGCAGGGACCCTTATAAGCACTTTGGATTGGTGTTCATCACTCAGCTGATCCGTATTTGATAAAGCACAATGACAAGGTGCTTAATAGGCTTAACGAGATTACAATACAATATCAAAATGGCGCTCCACAGACCAGTTTCATGCACTGGCCAACATACACACCTTCTCAGAGCACGACCAGTTTGGAGTTAACGATTCACCCAGTCGGCATGTCTTTGTGTGTACAGAAGGAAAATCCAGGCAGACATCACCACAGAAGGTGCTATATATAATAACTATTAAGTGTAAAGCACTACATGAAACTGACCAATGGTGTGACCCGCATCAGCCAGTATTGGTTCCTGCCTCCAAGACCGTGTTCACCTCAAAATCAACTGCATGAAGGAAACCTCAAGTACAGTTTGCTCATTATACATGCAAAATGTCACCATTTTATTGGCTAACTAAAAAGATTACAATATGCAAGCTTTGGAGGCATCTTACCTGAAGAAGGAGCCTGAGTCGCCTCCAAAGCCTGCATATCGTAATCTCTTCAGTTAGGGGTCACTTTGCTTGACGTCTCACTACATTCTTAATGGCTAACACGGTACAACACCCCAGTACTCAACTCTTTCAGGGCTGATGTCGACTTTAGTCGCAATTTGGGGGTAGAGGACGGTAATCAGCTGTGACAAAACTCGCCCTTACGTTTTAAGTTTGACTCTCTTTGCTAGGAGGAAAGGTGAGTAAGTTTGTTGATTTGCTCTCGATTCCCTGCGTGAGTAGCAAAGAGCAAACAACCTCTAAAATGGCACTGGACGTTGCCATGGACGTTTTACATATTATCGCTGAATCGGACTCTCACTTGTCGGACTTGGAATCTGATGCAAGTGATCAGGAGATGGACATCGAAAACGAAAGTGGGGTACCCGCATCAGCTGATCAGTCCCCAGTTTGTGTAGCTGATACACCTACAGCAGCGTTCGCCTGGGAGGACCACCACTGGAGGTACAAACCACATTGCGTCACACTGCGATTGCCACATCCAGGCAACCGGCCCACCGTGCATTCCTGCTGGCCATCAAGGCGCCCTCGCACTGCCACCAGAGTTGCCGAAAATGTGCCAACAGCAGCCACAGCACATAGCAACAGGTGTTTTATGTTGATTTATGTGTGAAACCATTGCTTTGTGTGCTTTACAGAAAACTACATTTTTTGGAAAAAATATTCAGCCCTCAAAGAGGTAAGATATATTTGATTGCAATCGCCATTATAAACATCAACCATGTACTGATTGCGCTTTCGTCATCCGTGGGCCTCTTGTGATTGACAATGGCCATCTGTGACTCTAGGACGAGTTAAGAATGTATGAATATTAACTGTCACGGCTAGGGGGCGCTGTTCAGCCACACCAACCCTCTGGATGGGTCCCTGTTGGCAGACGCACACACTCACTCTTAATGGGCAGATTTAGACATGCAGGACAAGATGCCAGTCTGCGTCAGGACACGCTCACTCACCCTGTCCCAGGTCGGGCCCATTCTTAACGTAATCTGCACCTCTCTTCGGGGCAATTGATGTTTAAAAAAAAAAAAATAAAAAGTCAGTTTGACAAAAAGTGTTGATTTCAAATTCCTAAATAATAAAAATACAATAAGGGGCTTAGAACAGCTTTGTTATACTCAGAAAGTAAAAATCGAACATGCAAAGAATGGACAAGGGGCCAACAAAGGGAAGTGAACAACAGGAGCGTGACAAACTGATTGTTCTGAATGCGTTCAGCGCTCATTTTAGAGGTTTCTTGATGTTCCACTGGTTTTTGAGTTACAATGTCCTTTTGTTGTTATGAATTACTTTCTACCGCCATCTTGGTTATTTACTGTTTTGTCTTTGCCTTGTTGTTATGGGTGTGCCCTCAGAGGTCATGACCTGCATTGGCGAGCGACACAACAGGTTGAAAATGACACCCATGAGGTCATTTCCCTATCCAAGTTCATGGATTCCAAAAAGCTTTTCGACGCTCGATTTTCTGATCAGTGATTCTCTCTGCGGAGTTTCTTTGTGACTTTCCAGAAACAAAACAAAACAAAGTCACAATCTGAACAATGCCATGTGGACATTTTCTCACTTGTTTTAGGACGGCACGTTTGACTTCGTCCTCGTCGGAGCTTTATGATCCCAGTGATGGGGTTTAGTTACATCACTTGGGGCAACGGTCGCCTGGAATATGTGTGTGTGTGTGTGTGTGTGTCTCACTGGGAGTTGGCACCTTTCCCCAGTCCTATCATTGGTGGAATGGCTGAATTTGTAAGGCCGGCCAATGGTACGTGGGGAGGGGAGCCCCTGGCATGGAGGGTCCAACAGAATGTATGGGGAGGAGCCAACGGGATGTAAATGGGTGGCGGGAAAAAAGAGAGAAGAAGCGCAGCGCCAAGAGAGAAGAGGACGCCATAAAAGGAAAAAAAGAGATGGACACCCATGGAAAACGTCAGCTGAACCCGGGGGTAATTTCAGGACCAATTAGTTTTCCTTTCTGGTGAAGGGGACCTGACGGGCCTGCACAAGGGACGTTTCCCGGGACAGGAGGTATGGTCGGCGCAGCATTCCCCACCACAGACTGAGATAGTCATCCCTTAGACTTTGAATACATTATTTTGTCTTTTTCTCTTTCTCAAATGTATGAATTAGTGGCGTATGTGCTCGAGTGTCTTGTGCCTTGATGTGTGTTGTGTGGGAAGCGTTGCAGCGTAATAAGATGTATATGGGGTTTTGTTACAGTAAGTGTGTGTCACTTCTTCCAATAATCATTTTTAACTTAACTCTACCTTCACTGGTGTGTTTCTGTACTTGGGGTGGTGTTGTGGGAAAGTAGTGTTGGTCGCTCGCACCCCGGATTATTATTATTTTTATTCTTTGCTGCCGCTCTAGGAGGGCAGCACATATTATAACCGTGCCAGCCCTGGGAGCGGTCCAACACAAATCACCTCCTTCGTTCTTCTGATGATGTGAGCTGCTCAGGGCTGAAGAGGGACTCAGCAGTGGGACTGCACTAAGTTCTGCTTTTACATTGAGTGGAGGTCCTTCAACTAATCGAGTGCACGTGATAAACCCCACCAGGCCCAAATGACCTTCCTGACTGATACAGAAGCAGCAAGGGAGCTGTCCTAGACAGCGTAGATTGGCATTTTGGAAACTGCACGCATTTTGCTTGAAAGGGCACAGCAGGTGGCATTAGTTTTGCTCGGATGAGTTAAGATGAACCGCATTTGAACTCTGCAGCCCGACACACTGCTGTTCCATTCAGGGCAAGCACTGAGACGCCCTGTTTAAATTTTATGCATTTTGTTTCTTTCCCGAGTGTCTAACACATTATCACCAGAAAGTCTAGAATTCCAGCTCTGGGAAACTGGGCATGATACACATGCACCTTTGACAAGATAAGTTGTTTTGCACAGAATTTTATGAAGAAAACTTGTAATCCTAGTTTCTATGTGTCACGTCCCCACTCTGTGTGTGAAATGGTGAATTTCAAGGAGAGGCTGCTCATGTGGGTGCCAGAATGATGAACAAAGAGTTGAATATGACGCAGCAGGTCATCCAAACACAAGGAGGACGTTCAAAAAGATCTGAAGTGCATCTGCTCATCATGTAGGTCCCCACTCACTCGCCCTTGTCACGGTACACGGTGTTAAGTCGGTGCGCGCTAGGAGTTCATAGCCGGACGGCGCTCAAGGAGCCCCAAAACACAAATGAAGCACAAAGTATTTTGACATCAAAGCCACCAATATTTACTGTAGGAAAAATCCTATTTCAGTACCCCAAAAGAAGAAGAAGAAGTATTTGCTGGTGAGATAAAGAAAAAAAAATCCACAAGAGAAAAAAAAGTTGTCATGAAGAAGTGAACAATTGATAAAAATAATAGGCAACAATCAAGTAAAACAAAATAGTAGTATCCAACAAATCGGACAAACTTGATAAATTATTAAAACATTCATGCAAAGTGGCTCCTAAAATGTACACAGTCTGTTATAATACTTTAGAACATCAGAACAATCTAGACGAGGACAGGCCATTCAGCCCAACAAAGCTCGCCAGTCCTATCCACTTATTTCCTCCAAGTAAACATCAAGTCGAGTTTTGAAAGTTCCTAACGTCTTACTGTCTACCACACTACTTGGTCGCTTATTCCAAGTGTCTGTCGTTCTTTGTGTAAAGAAAAACTTCCTAATGTTTGTGCGACATTTACCCTTCACAAGTCTTTGTTAAATGGTGCGACTCAAACCACCTACAACTGAACACCAGCAAGACCAAGGAGCTGATGGTGGATTTTAGGAGGCTCAGGCCCCTCATGGACCCCGTGATCATCAGAGGTGACTGTGCAGAGGGTGCAGACCTATAAATACCTGGGAGTGCAGCTGGATGATAAACTGGACTGGACTGCCAATACTGATGGTCTGTGTAAGAGAGGACAGAGCCGACTATACTTCATTAGAAGACTGGCGTCCTTCAACATCTGCAAGAAGACGCTGCAGATGTTCTATCAGACGGTTGTGGCGAGCGCCCTCTTCTACACGGTGGTGAGCTGGGGAGGCAGCAGAAAGAAGAAGGACGTCTCACGCCTGGAATAAAGCTGGACAGTTTAACATCTGTAGCAGAGCGACCGGTGCTGAGCAGACTCCTGTCAATCATGAAGAATCCACCGCATCCACTGAACAGGATCATCTCCAGACAGAGGAGCAGCTTCAGAGACTGACTGAGGAGACCCCACACTATGCGACTCTTCAATTCCACCCGGGGGGTAAATGCTAACATTATTCAAAGTTATTGTCTGTTTTTACATGCATTTTTATTACTCTTTAATTTAATATTGTATTTTTTTTTGGTATCAGTATACTGCTGCTGGATTATGTGAATTTCCCCTTGGGATTAATAAAGTATTTATCTATTGTCACGCACGTGCGAGTAGGAGACCGCGGACAGATTCAAACGCACCTGGGGACACATTCGCCGGCAGGGAATGGCGGGGTACTAACTTTCTCCCTCTGCTTCCTCATAGGAGAAAGGACCTTCCTTCACCATAAGCCGGGTTTTGACCGCAGTACGGTACTTCCGCCCTTCCTCCGCCATCTTGTCCTGACGTCATCAATCCCATCCTCCCTCACGGTCCTTCCCAGCATTCCTCCACTTCCGGCTCCTCCCTAATAAAATGGCCGACGACGCCATGATACGGCGTCGCGCATATGAACTGTTGTGTTTGTATTTTGACCTGCTTTTCTCTTTATTGTGGATCATCTGCAATAAAACCCCAAACCTTTTTGCTGTCTCCTCCTGAATCTGTTACACTATCCAAGTATAAACCAGGCTTTAGGCAGGACTGGCCATCACCAGAGAAACAAGCCAATTATCTATGTGCACATCACAAGGTCCTTGGCGCTGGGCATTGTTTGTCCATGTATTGTACACCTTGACAGAATACCCCAATGTCAGCTGTAGCCCCCATATGTTTATTCTTACCAGCCTGGTCACTGTCAGGACTGACTGCTATTTCAGGTTGATATTTCCCCCTCTTTTTTTGACATCTATAACCCCAGGTAATTAAGACACCATGTAAACTGAGTGGTCTCCTCTCATTTGTCACACTTCTCAAGTTTTTATTAAAGTGCTAATGACCCAAGGGAACTGAACACCAAAGACCCACGGCCACTGCCTGGGAGCTTCACACAGGGCTTTCAAATCCTAAGGCTCCCAAAAAAGGTGGTCCTGTGGAATTCTTGCAGAGAAATAATGAAACAGACACACCAAAGTTAATTTGAATTAACTAGTGAATTACATACTTGGGGAGTGGAGACTGAGAAAGGCACAGGCAAGATAAAGAGTGAGAGGTGGAATCTGGAAGAAACCACAAACACATATCATTAATGCAGACACCTTCATGATTTTGAAATGGCATCTGGTGGAGAAGGACTAGCTGTTTGCTAATTAAAGTGTGGTAGGGGACTGGATGGCCTCCTCTCACTCAAACACCCTATTTTATCAGGGTAGGGTCCTATGGTGACCCCATTCTCCCTTTCAGACTCTTTACTGCACACACCTTTACAGAATGCCTCAAATCCCGTCTTTACACTTAAAACACTGTCAGGACTGACGGCTACAGTAGTTTAACACTCCCACTTTCTTTTACATCTAGGCAATTAGACAGAATACCACAACAGGCAGGAGAGAAAGTTACACTTTAGAACATTAGAACAATCTACACCAGAACAGCCCACTGGACCCAACAAAGCCCACCAGTCCAAAATAACATCAAGTCGAGTTTTGAAGGTCCCTAAAGTCTTACTGTCTATCTTATTCCAGGTGTCTGTGGTTCTCGATGTAAAGAAAAATGTCCTAATGTTTGTGTGAAATTGACAATTAACAAGTTTCTAACTGTGTCCCTGTGTTCTTGATCAACTCATTTTAAAGTCACTGTCTTGGTCCACTGGACTCATTCCCTTCATAATTTTAAACACTTCAATCAGGTCACCTCTTAATCTTCTATTACTTAAACTCTAAAGGCTCAGCTCTTTTAATCTTTCCTCATAATTCAACCCTGAATCAGCCTAGTCGCTCTTCTCTGGACCTTCTCTTGTGCTGTTATGTCCTTTTTGTAGCCTGGAGACCCAAACTGCACCCATGACTCCAGATAAGGCCTCACCAGTGTGTTATAAAGGTCGAGTAGAACCTCCTGTGACTTGTACTCCACTCATCAAGGCACTATATAACCTGACATTCTGTTAGCCTTGTTAATGGCTTCTATCTGGCAGTTGAAAGTGTCGAGTCCATTCCTTCTCATAAGGTGGACTCTTGATTTTCAGACCTCCCATTGTGTATTCAGACCTCACATTTTTACTTCCTATGTATAATACTTGACATTTACTGACATAAATTTTCATCCCCTGTAACCCTGAATCAGCCTAGTCGCTCTTCTCTGGACCTTCTCTTGTGCTGTTATGTCCTTTTTGTAGCCTGGAGACCCAAACTGCACACAGGACTCCAGATGAGGCCTCACCAGTGTGTTATAAAGCCTGAGCAGAACCTCCTGTGACTTGTACTCCACAGATCAAGGCGCTATATAGCCTGACATTCCGTTAGCCTTCTTAATGGCTTCTGAACACTGTCTGGCAGTTTATAGAGCAGATTCCACTACGACTCCTAAATCCTTCTCATAAGGTGGACTCTCGATTTTCAGACATCAAATTGTGTATTCAAACCTCACATTTACTTCCATCCATCCATTTTCAAACCCGCTGAATCCGAATACAGGGTCACGGGGGTCTGCTGGAGCCAATCCCAGCCAACACAGGGCACAAGGCAGGAACCAATCCTGGGCAGGGTGCCAACCCACCGCAGGACACACACAAACACACCCACACACCAAGCACACACTAGGGCCAATTTAGAATCGCCAATCCACCTAACCTGCATGTCTTTGGATTGTGGGAGGAAACCGGAGTGCCCGGAGGAAACCCACGCAGATACGGGGAGAACATGCAAACTCCATGCAGGGAGGACCCGGGAAGCGAACCCAGGTCTCCTAACTGCGAGGCAGCAGCGCTACCACTGCGCCACCGTGCCGCCCCTCACATTTACTTCCTATGTGTAATTCTTTACATTTACTGACAGACGCAAATCTGCCTAAGTCTGTCTGCTGTCCACAGTCCTTCTGTAATGATTTAACTGATTCCAAATTATCTGCCAATCTACCTGTGTTGGTATCATCTGCAAAATTAACCAGCTTGTTACTTATATTCTTATCTAAATCATTTATATATTTTAAAAATAGCAGCAGCTCCAGCACTGATCCCTGCTGGACACCACTCTTAAAGTTTGCCAGTTCTGATGATGTTCCTCGCACCGTAATCCTCTGCCTCCGAGGAAATTCTGCGCTAATCTACACACATCACCCTGAACTCCCACTTCTTTTAACTTGATGCCCATCCTCTCATGTGGCACCTTATCGAACGCTTTCTGAAAGTCCACATCAATAATCTCATCTGCTCCACTTTGATCGCATCCTTTTGTTGCCTCCTCATAGAATTCCAGCATTTTAGTAAAACACGACCTCCCTCTTCTGACCCCATGCTGACTGTTCCTAATAACTCCTCTCTTTGCCATTTGCTGCGCAATCTTATCCTTAATAATTCCTTCCATTAATTTTCTGGTGATGCATGTTAAGGTTACTGGCCTAAAGTTGCTTGGATCTGCCTGGTCACCTTTTTTATATAATGGGATAATGTTTGACATTTTCCAGTCCTTTGGAATCTCCCCAGTGCCCAGTGACTTCCTATAAATATGTGTCAAGGGTTTACTATTCATAGATTAACTTAAGGTTTCTTATTTCCCTGTAATTATAAGCAGAGTAATAAGATTGTGACAAACATATCAATACAACTTGGATATTAATCAGTTTATCTGTTATCTATCAGTTTAGCTAGCAGGTGACTCTCTGTCTTAGTACGGTGAATGACCTCTGGTCCATCGTGGTCTGGCATTGCCCATAGAGGGATAGGCAGAGGCAGAGTGCGACTCCTCTGCGGTTGTGACAGTAGACTCAGCATCATAGCAGTCTGCACAAACGGCCCAGCTGAGAGAACAACACGCCTCTGTAAGCCTCAATTTAATTCTGCCCTGGTGGTCCTTGACAGGCCTCATGCACCAGTGGGAGTGTGTTGTATCAGCTTTCTCTCAGGCACAAGACCCCCTCCATTCCATCCCTGGCATTTCGTCTCAGCCACTTGTATGGCAAACTGTCCACCTGGAAGGCAAATGGGTGCTCACGTTTCTAAAATATGTCCTCCATTCGGAGGCAGGCTCATAGATTCTACCAGTACAACTAAATCCACGCTTCTCATGTCACCGCTGCAGCATCAAAGCAGCAGCTACCCACTCTGCAGGGGTGGCTGTTATAGCCCAGTACTCTGGTGCAACTGGTTACAACCAGATCGATGCAGAGCCTTCAATCCTCCTATCACAAGAGCTCTTATCTGATCTAATAGGTTCATAAATGTCCCTGAGCAACAACTGGATTATACAAATTTCCCTTAAACATTATTCTTTGTAAAATAAAAGTATGGATTAGGTAAAAAAAAAACTATTTTACAAAATAATAATAACCACTGTGATGGACAGCCGGCGTTTCAATCCGGCCGGGACGTCCCTCAACAAAAGAAGACAGCCTTTTTAGAGCACTATATCCCCTGGGACACTAGATGGCAGCTCCCGTGGATGCAAATGGTTCCTTGGATTCCTGCAGGGCAGCACGGGACATGGAGCCCGTCTGTTCAGCCCTGTTGGGTACCATGGGTGCCGCCAGGGGGAGCTCACCAAGAACCAGGGGGATATTATGAGGACGTCAACCCGGAAGTACTTCCGGGACAACTGATAAAGGAAGATGTGGTGTTGACCCGGAGAAGAAATACTCCTGGGTCATGGACTTTAAAAGGACTATGGGAAACCCCAGCAGATTGAGTCGGAGTTGGGTGGGAGTGTGACAGAGCTGCTGGGAGTGCAGGATTGTGTTTGTGATTACTGTTATTATTATTGGAGAAATTGTGGAGAGTGCGGTGTTTTGTACACTTTACTTGAAGAATATAATTATTCAAATCTTCTTGGTGTTTTACAAGTGTGTCCTGGACGTCTGTCTGGTGGGCCCCTGGCGTCCACACCATGTATACTAGATACGACCAATGTCAGTCTCCTATTTAGGAGAGACTCCATCATTCTGGACGTCAAAGCCCAAGTGCCGAGTCTAAAAGCCACCCAAGACGACGCTCCTCTTCTGATGCATGTCAGCTACTCCTCGGTAAGCTTTTTGTATTTAGAGTGTATTTTTATTAGGGTTTACATCCAGAGTTTACGGTTATTCCGTCATTTCTAGCACTTATCTCATTTTGTTCACGTGCTGTTGTTCTATTTTAATAAATACATATCTGTCTACATATCTCGAGTGACCGAGGTAGTCACAGAGCACCACTTTCTTTCTCACAGGGTCAGCAGGCTGAGGTGGGACGCCCCTAGCAGAGAGCACCTTGGTGGGAGTAACACATTGTGGTGTCGTTAACCGTCACATCCACGACGCAGACCCTTTAAGCCATTTGTGTCAGTCTGGAGTAGTAAGCCCTTTTTCTTCACAGGTCTCTGGAATGTCCCAGCGTATCTGCTTTTTGGCTGAAGGTTGCCCCTTTTCCATCCTCCGTTCTTGTTATTAATATTCCTCTTTTGCCTCATTATTTTCTTCTGCTTGACCTTTCTTCCCTCTCGTCTTCCCCAACACAGTGTATTCTCCCTTGGCTCCCTTGCTGCTAAATCCATTTTAATAACCTGATGAAAATCCACCAACTCTCTTTCTATTAGTTTCAGCCTGGAAAGTCTCTTTTCTTAATATAAACCTACTTACGCTGTGAGCAGCAAGGATTAATTAAACATCTGAGATTAACGTGTCGCAAAGTGAATGCAGGAGTTTGCTCACCACTGCCTCAATCATGACATCACAGGAGCCATGTTCTATAACGTGGACGCCTGCGATAAAACAATGTCCTTACTTTGACGTAACCACTGAAAAGACAAACACAAGAGCACTTGAGCAAATCAAATATTCAAGACAAGACATTTTGCTCTTGATTCAGTTTCCACTTTAGCTGTTGACATGATATCAAATGACTTCAGGGTTCTAATGACAATGACAAGTCACCAGTTTTGCACTTCACCTCAAGAAATCTCCATCATTCGATATAACATCTTAGAAGAGGGTACACTTATTTGTTCGCATTACTGCAGACAGCATGTTTTTAAAAGGGGCGTTAAGAGACTGGAGATTTGACCCAAATTACACTGAGCCACACACTTTGTATGTCGTGTTTTCCGAGGACTGGCACCATCTCAAGGCAATATAAACAAAGTCCAAGTGCGTGTATGCTTTAAAATGTTCAAAGTGACAGGTGTGGAGACCGTCTGTGCACACACAGGTACCAGGTGTCTGGTTTGAACTTGCAACCATGTGGTACTACATGCCAGCCAAAGGTGCATTCCCGCCATTGCCCAGGTCCTTCCATCTGAGTCATTCAGAGTGGCACCCACCTAAGGGGACCCACTGGCCTGCCCACACCCATAGCTCTGACTCCACAGATGCCCATTTCATTAAACACAGTAATTCAGAAGCTGAAGTCAGAAGCCTGTGGGGCCGCTCAGATGTTAGAGCTAATGAGATGCCCGCTAGTCAATGTCGTGGCATACGGCAGCACTGATCATGATCTCAACTTCAAAAACAGCGGAGTACAAGTACATTGTATTGAAAAGTGTAGCAACCGGCAGCTGGTGACCATCTGCAGTCTGCCAAAGAGCCTCAGGTGCCCTTCCATTTCTCTCCAATCTTGGCACTGGTTTCTAGAAGCTAATGAAAATTCAAGTTTTAGCACTTGTGCCTGTTAGTTTTCAACACTTATTGCATTAAAATGGCACTATGGGCCAACATGAGTGGTCAACTGTATTTATCAATAGCACCTGATGGCCCTGACTCTCTTGTCTCACTGACCCCAATGTCTTACTTCTGTTTCTGAGTGGATGAGTAGTCATTTTCTCAAACTAAATAAGGTGAAAACGGAAATCTTAGTGATTAGTAAAAATGGATATAATGAGGGTATTAGAAATAAACTCGATCCATTAGGCTTAAAAGTCAAGACAGAGGGAAAGAAATGAGGGGTCATTATTGACTCTGATCTAAATTTTAAATCACATATTCATTAGAACACTAGGACAGCATTTTTCACTTAAGGAATATAGCAAACGTTAGACCTCTGATAACACTGCAAGATGCTGAGAAATGAGTTCACGCTTTTGTTTTTAGTCGACTAGATTACTGTAACGCTCTCCTCTCAGGACCACCCAAAAAAGACATCAATCGCCTGCAACAAGTGCAGAATGGAGCTGCCAGGATCTTATCTAGGAAAAGAAAATCTGCGCACATCACACCAGTCTTAGCGTCACTACACTGGTTACCTGAGCGGTTTAGAACGGACTGCTGATGGTTTATAAAGCCTTAAATCATCTGCTCCGTCATATATCTCAGAATGTCTCTCACCTTACACTCCAAATCGTCACCTTAGATCTTCAAAATGAGGGTCTGCTTAGAATTCCAAGAGCTAAACTGAAAAGAAGTGGTGAGGCGGGCAGGCGGCCTTCTGCTGTTATACACCTCAAATCTGGAATACGAGTTTACTGATAGAAAGTCACCAGGCTGACATGGTAGAGCACTTTAAAAAACTGCTAACAACCCGCTACTGTAACATGGCTTTCTGAGAGCTTCGTTTTAGTGTAACTCTGATAGTCTGTATATGCATTGATTTATCGTTTTTATCATGGCTCCTCAATCCATACCAACCCCGACTTTCCCTGCTGTTCTTTTTTTATTTTTTCGGTGGTGGTGATCTGTGCCCCCACCACCTGATCAGGGCACCGTGCAGTCCTTACATTGATGGATTGAAGGCCAGATGTCCACATGACCATCATCATCTAATTCTTAACCCCTGAGGACTGATTGAGATCAATGATGTTAGCTAGAATGCCTAGGGGTGTCTCGGTGGTCTCGTGGCCTCAGAACCCCTGCAGATTTTATTTTTGTTTCTGTCTTCCTGGCCCTCAGACCTTACATTATTCTTGCCTAACCTTATTTTTATATTTCTATTTTTTATAAACTTTTCCTTCTTCCTCTTGTAAAGCACTGTGAGCTCCATCATTTGCATGAAAACGTGCAACAGAAATAAATGTTGCTGTTGTTGGTTATCATTGACCCGCCACTGTAGATATGGAGACAAGAAAGCAGAATTGTAAAATAAAGCCACCTAAAAACACAAAGTCACCGTCCTTCCTCAACCTGCCGTACTCTCGTTCATCTCCAGTTACATACCTTTTGGTCCACTCCTCAGGATCCAAGCCGCGCTCTATTGCTGCATTTTCTGCCGGAAGACCAAATGCATCCCAGCCCATGGGGTTTAGAACCTGAAAAAAGGCCAACATGAAAACAAAAATAAAAAACTAAAAAAGCCAAACGCTCTGAGTGCACTTGTTAATCCAAAGTGACTTACCATGCACCATGAACACTCGGGTTTGCCAGGCTTTAGTGCTTTTATGTTTGTTAATTTCTTTTGTTGGTTTCTGCAAACCTTCGATGTACCAGAAGCTGATTTTAGACCTAATGGTTGTTACAGTTAGATGAGGACATTTAAGCACAAGACCAGCTAGTCCGTATAGCAGACGTCAATTTCTCTCTACCTGGCAGGCCCACTCTGTTGGGAGTATTCAGTGTTAACTTTTGTGATGCGCTGTGGCGAGTGCCTGGGGCTACTGCCCAGCCGGGATGCCCAGGAGGAGGGCTTAAGTCTTCCTCAGACCACGTGGGGGCGACCACCCTGATACTTTTGGGGGCCACAGGTACAGAGATTTGAAGCTCAACCCTGTAGGGGCCTGTGGTCATAGCCAGGGGGCACACCAATGCCTTGGGAGCCCTGGACCTCGGAAGTGCTGGGGGGAGAGAAACTGGGGACACCCGGAGTGCTTCTGGTTTCACAGCCGGCACTTCTGCCACACTGGGGAGTGCCGGCGGAAAATCGTCAGGAGGCACCTGGAGCACATCTGGGCGACTATAAAAGGGGCCGCCTCCCTCCGTTCATTGGCTGGAGTCGGGAGAGGTGAAGGACAGAGCTTGACAGGAGAGGCAAGGAGGCGGCCTGAAGAGAAACAGGCAGTGTGGTGTTGGCCTGGACTTTGGGGTTTGTGGTGCACATTTGTAAATAGTGACTGTAAAATAAATGTGCGGTGGCGCTTAAACAATGTCTGCCTGTCTGTGTCCGGAGCTAGTTCCACAGCGCCATGTCAGACATTAGCACTGCTGCTGCAAATACCATCTAATTAAGGCAGCAGGCAAACACTGTAACTTAATAAAGGAAAAATGAAACAGAAAGAATGATAGAGAGAGCGCTAATCTCATTCACGTCCAATAAACATTCCAGTGATCTGTTCTCATTAATGTTAAAAAATAAAAGAGTAGAAATAAATAAATTCTAGTAACAACTTAAAAGAGGACTCGAGTTTGAGATCGCTAAAATCAGACCACAAGTGGGGCAGTCAGTGGGCTCCAATGGTATTCTTGTAAGCCCAGCAACACCAGAAGGTGCATGTGAGGAGCTTCACTAGTCTTCACAGAAACAGGTCTCATCCAAGAAGCCAAGCCCCAAACTCAATGGAGAGGCTTTCAGGCCTACACAGGCCCAAAATGGAGCAGCGGCTTTCTAAGTGTAAAATGAACACAAAAATGCCCTTCAAGTGAGAGAATCTGCAAAACCTCAGGCTTATAGGACAACACCAAGAAAGCATCGTTACAAATAAAGAATGTATTCACAACAAAAGGAAAATGGCAAAATGGGATCAAAAAGAATTCGAACAATAACAAAACCCAAACTGAAAAGCACAATTAAAATCCAATACAAAGTGACAGAAGTTCAGCAGACCAGAAAATCAGGCACAGTACTGACGAACATTCACAGACGTTCTGAGGGGGAGCCACCTCCTCCATCTGACCACCTGACCGTCCCAGAGAAGTGATGTCACCGAATTATGGAGGACTGGGCCAGCAAGTCTACAGTTGATTTGGAAAATAATGCGACCCCATAATGACAAAGTGACAAGATGCTTTCAAAATGATTTACAACTGGAACCTCTCATGCACAGAAGTACTCAGGCGACCTTGGCTATGACTTTCCAGACAGTGGGGGTCCTGGCTCCTGCCCGCGCTACCCAACTGGCATCCTGGGCTACCAGCCTATCAAGTTGGGTCTGCACACAGCTATTAAAAACTAACTACAGAAGACACTTCTTGTGAGCAATTTTGAAATTTTCCTGTGAATTTGTCATTCCTGATGGACACTCAAAACTAAACATATGGCATTTTAAAAGTATTGTGTCTGATTAATAAATTATTACAATGAGGTGGAAATACTTCAAGATCATCACATGCACCACACAGTTTGTTTCTTTCCTGGCTGACCTGCGAAGCCTTAGTTTCCATTAAAGAAGGCTGGACACACAGCAGGTCAGCTTGCTTGGTTTTTTCTTTCATTTCACTGGTTTTACCAATCACAAGCAGTTTAACCTATGCCTTATGGGCTGTGCCAAGTGTGCCCGGCTCCGATATTCTGTTTGAGCTCGAAACTTTAGGTGTAGTGTTAGACACTTGTGACTTTAGGGGTATTTTCCGAGCTCTGTAGGGATTGTTATGCATACTCCTCCTAGACAGAGGGCGCAATTGCCGACTCCTTCTCCCTTTTAACTCATAGACTTGACCAGGGACAGCTGGAAGGACAGTGACGTCACCTCTTCTGCTGTCACCTCAGCGGTCAGTGTTTGGTTGAGAACCTGCGTCTGTATGGGACACACCACCATGGCAGAAGTGACCTGTCTAATGGACGGATCTTGGTGGTTTAACATAGCAACTTTGCATTCACTCACTTTGATTCTTTTCCTTTATGCTATTAAAAGGGGTAGTCGTGGAGACTTCTCGAATCTTTACTGTAAAATATGATGAATGTAAAGATAGAGAGAATCATGGTGGGTTTTTTTTTTTTGTGAAGGGCTGCATTTCAGACACACCTCAAGCAAAAACATTAGTGATTGTAAAGTCCAAATGTACACATAAATCATTTAACCTGCGTTCAAATATATTCCAGTATTTACTAATGTTTAATAGGAACATTTGAACATTCATTTGACTGCTCTAGTGAATGCTGTTGCACACCAGACGGCCGCTGACGCTTCTGCACTGAGATTTAAAAACTAAGCCAATAGTCGAAGATTTAACGCTAACATATGATTATGAATGTGCTTTTATTAAATGTCCTTCGTTTGTATTGTTTTGTGTATTTTCTTGTTTCTTCCATCTCTTCGTAATTTACTTCCGTTGTGCCCTGCATATTGAGCCCAAGTGGTCAGGACCCCCTTACCCTGTCGCTGTGTCTTCGTCCCCAGCCTATGTAAGCTTGCAAGGGCTGCCACTTTAGCTTCTGCTCTTTTTCAATGTCATATTTTGGATTTTATTAAGTACTTATGTTGTTTTCTGCTATTATTCTTTTGCTTTCTGCACTCCTTTAATATATCTTTGACTATCAATTTTTCTTTTTTTGCATTTGCGACTGAATTCTGGTTGCTTTCTAAGGTGGCAAAGCATTTTTGATTCCTGAACGCTCTTGATTTTGCTTTTTTGGAATTTTGTTATTAATAAAATGATCAATTATAACAACATTGTTGGGGCTGTAATGGTTCCCTTCTGCCTTTTCAGATTTGTAAGCCTGGCTTTATTTTTGTGACCGTAGCCTGCAAGCTTCAAGACCAGGCCTACTGTTTTGTTGAAAGGCTTTCTCTGAGTTTTAAGGTCTCTTTATTCATTGAAAACCTTCTGGAGTTTTGTTGAGTCTCAAAATCCTAACAGCCCTGAGGCCTACTTTTTAGGCCGAAGCCTTTCCTGAGTTTTGTGGAGCATGGCAGTCGCATCAGCAGTAAGGCCTGGTTTTTCAATTTCATGGAGCCCACCAGTCACAGCAGAATCTTTTCAACATGTCTGTGTGGCATAAAGACTACCCAGTTACTGAATTCCTTCAAGGCAATGCAACCATCAGCAGGCTGACTGACAATTACAGGAAGCAATTGAGGCCTCATCTGGAGTCCTGGGTGCAGTTTGGGTCTCCAGGCTACAAAAAGGACATAACAGCACAAGAGAAGGTCCAGAGAAGAGCGACTAGGCTGATTCAGGGCTACAGGGGATGAGTTGTGAGGGTTAGGGTGATGAAAAGAGCTGAGCCTTTACAGAGATTAAGAGGTGACCTGAGTGAAGTGTTCAAAATTATGAAGGGAATTAGTCCAGTGGATCAAGAAAATGAGTTCATCAAGAACACGGGGACACAGTTGGTAACTTGTTAAGGGAAATTTCACACAAACATTAGGAAGTTTTTCTTTACACAAAGAACGACAGACACTTGGAATAAGAGACCAAGAAGTGTGGTGGACAGTAAGACGTTAGGGGCTTTCAAAACTCAACTTGATGTTTTCTTGGAGGAAATTAGTGGAGAGGACTGGCGAGCTTTGTTGGGCTGAATGGCCTGTCCTCGTCTAGAGTGTTCTAAAGTATTTATTCACCAAATCTATAAGGATATTTGGAATATCACATGCATGAACTGAAGATGCTGATGTCAAGTTGTAGTGGTGCTACATAAAATGTCAATTGCGTTTAACTTTTTTCTCGTGGATTTACAAAACACACATAAGACCTGAAGAAGACCTGCAAAGGGTGTCACTGATTACAACACTCAACCGTTTTGGGTTTCCTGTTTGGTTTCAGGTTGCACAGATTAAAAGAAAGGGCCGGGGATTTCAAGAGGAAGAGAGAAAAGGAAACATTGATAAAAAAAAAAAAAAAATGGAGATCTACCATACCAAACAGTGCTGGCACTTCATCAAAAGGAACAAGAGATCATCAGTATTCACACCCGAGTGAGGGAGCAGTTATGGAGTCTTTATCACCAACTACCCACGGCTGTCAGGCTGCTATCTCGACTCAGCGATTGGCACATGAGGAAGAAAAAAATATTAACTGTAATGAGTGTAAGTATTTAACTCACAGATACCAAGGACTGTATTTTGTATTAATCATGCTGCAGAAGCTATAGGATTTTTATTTCGATACGATTTGTTCTTCATTTAGGTAGAAAAAGAATTAAGCTTGTGCACAGAATTATGAGAGTAACTTGCATTCTTTTATGAGAAAATGCTGACCTCTTGATACGAACAGAACACCCTGTGATATTATAAATCAATGGGATCCTTTCTGTATGTCCCTTATGGATTTATTAATCTAACCAAACAAAATCTGATGAAGATACTAAAGCTGTAAGAATGTAATTTCTTTATAACTAATGTACTGAACTATAAGAAACTGCTATAAACTGGTCTTGTGTGTGTGTGTGTGTGTGTGTGTGAGCTGACAGGAATGTGAGTGTCCTGATGACTCTTTAAGTTGGTAATAAACTCCGTACACTACTGCATGTAATAAATTAGGACGTAACCGTATGACCTCAAAATGAACGGCCATGTCGTCTTCTCTCTTTGGTTAATGAATAAGCTGGGTAATATTAAGATAGGATCTCTTTCTTTTAGTCAGTGGCACTGAGCTGGGGGGCTTTGGCAGTCTCTTTGAATCCCCAAGAATAAAGAAATTGCTTTTGACTAGAAATTGGTGTTTGTTTCACACACACGTTTCAGAATGGCCTCGTCTGAAGTGCGTTTCTGCTGTCATTTCACCATTTGGGACTTTGACGGCTTCCACCCATTTCTCTAGTAGCCTCTGTAGTTATGGTGTTTTCACAGCAGACATCGTGTGTTTGTAGATGCTTCTTCTTCTTCTTCTTCTTCATTTTGTAGTTATAGATGTTACACAGCTAAGACAAGGGAGGTCAGGGTCCATCTTGTGTTTTTCTTTTTTATCACTGTAAATAATTGTATCTAAATTAGACTCGGTGTGTGTAATATTTCATCTTTTTCTAACTGACTGATTTTCCATTTACTGAACAGTTCATCCTTAACTAACTAATAAAACACTCCATTGTGTGGGGAGCTTGAGTGGATGGCGGTAAGGAGCCGAAGGGTAGGTACGGTTTGGCGTGGCCAAGTCCCAACTTCGCTTCAGCACAGACAGAGTGTGTAACTTGCGGTTGTAACAACGAAATAAGTTTGCTCAGCTTGCTTTCCTCTCTCATCATCGATAACATTTATCCTCAGAAAGCTGCAGATAAATCCCAAAGCCAGGACGACATCGACACTTCCCTCCAGTTTGACGTGAATGGTGTGTTTGGATGGTAACACAATTAGAGAAGAAAATGAAAGCAAAAAGGGAAGAGAGGAGAATGCAAAAAAAAAAAAAAACACAATTCAAAGATGACAAGGATTACTCAGTACCAAAATGAACTGGTATCCAAGGAAACGGAGAGAAGAGCACCTCAGGTATCTGCACATCTCGAGCGGAGCTCACAGCACTTCAAACTAAGGAGAAAAAGAGCGCGGGTGGAGAATCAGGGCAAAAAAACAAAACACAAAAGCAAAGGTTGACTCGGTGGAGCCCAATGGACCCACAGGTGTTACGTGAACATTAACGATACGTTAACAATATGGCCAGCTCATCATAAAGTGATGAGCCTGCTGACAACATGCGACTCCAAACAAGCCGGCCCAAACAAACACTTCACTACAACTCGGAATGAAGCCCCTTCCATTGAAACAGAATAACGAGATCTAACAAAGTGAGGAGACCATTCAGCCCATGGAGCTCAAACGGTTTGCTAGTAGCCGAGATGTCCCACGTGACGGTCCAGGTTGGCTTCACGCACCTCATTGCACCCAGGAGCCTCTTCTACCTTAAACAGTCGATGGTCACAAACCGAGATGAGCCGGGCAAATGAGGACACACACATCCAGCAAGGGGCTGGTGCAAAAATGTATCAAGTGTATTAAATCCTAAAAAATGGAGTGCAACATATGATCTTCAATAAATACATAGTCCATACAATCTGGATAATAAATAAATGATAATAAATAAATAATTCATTAAAACAAGGTTAAAATTCAAAGAGGGACTCACAATCCCAGGTATATCCTTCTAAAATCCAACATCTCCTCTACTAACCCTGATGGAATCCTGCAGTCAGAGAAGACAACTTACAGACAGGTATAAAACCCTTTGACTGGCTTGGGCTATCAGGGACCCCCGGCAGGGCGTCACACCAAGCCTCGCTCCTCCAAGTGTCACTGCCACTCCTCGGCCTTACACATCGGATCACTCCAGCTCCCTTAGACTGCTCAGCTGAAGTGACCCTCAAGGGTCAGCCATACACTCCTTTTTTAGGGGTCTCCACCTGGCTGTCTGCCTCCTCTCCTCTGCACCATAACATCTCGCCGTTCCTGCTGCGTTTGTTTGTGCACTCTCTCCTCTTGAACCTCCATCTCCCTTATTCTGTTCTGATTCCCCTCTCTGCCGTGCAGGCTCCTTTTGATCTTGTCTGCCTGATTGGGCACAGGTGTGATACGCCGCCGCCACCACCTCCCAGGTGAGAAGGAGGCATCTGTCTGATCTGCTCGCATTTGCACGTGTATGCGTGATCAGCCAAGCAGCCTAATCGACCCTGGAGCGAAGCAAACTCGCACACACTGCATCTGATTAGAGTATGCACTTCGCGGGACACTCTTATTTACTTAAAACCTTCACTGCACCACAAACCTCACTTCACATCCCAAACCCTCACTCTGAAAATATTTTAAAGATATCAAGGTCACCACTTTAGTAAGCTGTGAAGCTGATGATTCCCAGTACCCTCTATATGAGGATTTCACCGTAAACGCACTTCCATTCAGTCTCCACTAGATGTCCTCAATCACTATTTCAATCTACTAGATTAACTTTGTAGGATTTTCAACTAAGAATTCATTCATTAATAATTCATTCTATTCAGACTAGATGAGGTTTCCTATGAAGCCACCCCTCCCTGTTCAGTACGCCTCAGTGACCAGTGTACAAAGTCTAGTGAAATTCACTCCTGCTAACATGAGTGAAGTGTTTAAAAGTATGAAGGGAATTAGTCCAGTGGATCAAGACTGTTATGATAGATAGATAGATAGATAGATAGATAGATAGATAGATAGATAGATAGATAGATAGATAATGAAAGACACTATATAATAAGATAGATAAATACATAAATACTTCATTAATCCCAAGGGGAATTTCATATACTCCAGCAGAAACATATGATTGACAGGAGTCTGCTCAGCGCCCGTCGCTCTGCCACGGATGTCAGACTGTCCAGCTCCGTGCCTACAATAGAGCCTGCCTTCCTCACCAGTTTGTCCAGACGTGAGGTGTCCTCCTTCTTTATGCTGCCTCCCCAGCACACCACCGCGTAGAAGAGGGCGCTCATCACAACCATATGATAGAATGAGTTTTAAAATGAGATCATCAAGAACACGGGACACAGTTGGAAACTTGTGAAGGGTAAATTTCACACAAACATTAGGAAGTTTTTCTTTACACAAAGAACGACAGACACTTGGAATAAGCGACCAAGTAGTGTGGTAGACAGTAAGACGTTAGAGACTTTCAAAACTTGACTTGATGTTAATAAGTGGAGAGGACTGGCGAGCTTTGTTGGGCTGAATGGCCTGTCCTCGTCTCGAGTGTTCTAATGGTCTAACCAAAATTCTACATTTCTCCAGCACCACAAAGCGTGTGACCACCTCACCGCTAAACGTCTGGATGTTCTGCCAGTAAGGCTGTCTAGATGTTTTTGGAGGGGAAGAGGGAGATGGAAATAAGACAGAGAAAAGGGTCAAAACTGGAAATTTTAAGAAATACAAGCAAAAATGCTAAGAGGCAAAAATCAAAGTCAAAAAATATGTTTGCAAAAAGAACAGAACCAGAAACACCACAAAGAAATGTCATTAGCAAAGACGATATACAAGAGTTATGAATTCACAGCTCAGACAAGTAAGTGTTCTTCTCAACGACATTTTAACCTGCTGTGTCGAATACCCATGGGGCACAACCTTAGAGGACACACCCCTAGCAATGGCGGTGATCACTGAAATACAAGATGGCAGCAAAAATGATCCAAAAAAGTATACACTTGGAAAAGTACCCAGTGAAACTAAAAAATTAAAATGACTGAAATAAATACAGAAAAAAATGATTGATAACCACCTAACTACGACACTGTGTTCCTTACCTGAAAAACCTCAGAATACTTTTGACATCCAGGGATTATCATGCATGGCTATTAATAAAATGTCAAGAGAGAGACAGATTGACAGACAGGATATGAAAGGCACTATATAACAGAGAGATCATGTTATGTTGCAGCCACGGAGTGTCTATTGGCTAATGTGTCTTTTTTGTTGTTTTTATTTTTCTGTAATATTTCTTAATACAGTGGAACCTCGGTTCACGACCATAAATTCACTCCAAAACTCTGGTCGTAAGCCGATTTGGTCATGAACCAAAGTAATTTCCCCCATAGGCTGGGATTGGCTCCAGCAGACCCCCGTGATCCTATATTCGGATTCAGCGGGTTAGAAAATGGATGGATGGATGGATTGTACTGTATGTAAATACAATTAATCCGTTCCAGACTGTATGAACTGTATGTAAATATATATTTTTTTTCATTTTTAAGCACAAATATAGTTAAATATACCACTGAATACACAGCGTAATAGTAAACTAAATGTAAAAACATTGAATAACACTAAGAAAACCTTGAACAACAGAGAAAACTAAGACTGGAAGAGTTCGCGCTACAGCCTTACGACCCGCTCGCTAAAAACACTTTTTTTAATGAGTTTTAAGCACAGGGAGAAAAATGAACATTTGAAAAATCCATAATTTAATAAACCACCAAGAAAAGTAACATTGCAACAATGCACGCTACGAACCAATTGCTGTAAGCAGAAGTGAAGTGGAGGTGAAAATCCAATAGCAAAAAGTCTTCATCAAATACAACGAGGTTAAAGCAATGCTCGAAGCAGTCTCTTTAGAAACAAGCCTGGTGCCTTCTTTAACTGCCTTCTCAGCCTTACCTTTCCAGCCATCTCTCTCTCTCGTGCGCACGTGTGTGTGTGTGTGTGTGTGTCTGTCTGTCTGTCTCTCTCTCTCTACAGGGAATGCACAGAGAGAGACTGAACACGTGCAGAAATCATCGGCGCGCACAAACTGAAAGGGAAACTGGCTTCTTCGTATACCAAGTGTGTGGTTGTGAACAGATGCTAAAGTTTGGCAAACCTTTTGGTCGTAAACCGATTTGTACGTGTTCCGAGACGTTCGTGAACCGAGGTTCCACTGTATGTTTATGTACTTTGTAGTTGTTTTCTTGTGTTTTGAGGCTGGAGCCCCAAGAAGCGGTGCCAGCATGGTATCACTACTAAGGGACCACCCTCTGCATTTATATTTCCGAACAGGGAGGAGGTCCAGCCGAGCGTCTTTGTGTGATGGAGTCTTAGCAGCATTTTATAGGAGTTTTAGATTTTGATTTCGACTTCTTAGTCTTTTTAGGCAACCCCCTTTGTTGCCCCATTTTTTGCCTTTTTACCCTGTGGTACTTTATTCTTTGTTATTCACTTTTTAATAAAGATTTGTCATTGGACTTGTCTCTCACACCAGAGGTTTGTCAGTTTATCTTCTCCCTTAAAGTGCACTTCACATTTTTGGAACATTTAAAGCATATTTTGAATTTGATTAGTCAGTTCCCCAAAGTCTATCTGTGGCATTTGAGGCCAGGCTGCCAGGAGTGAGGCCTAGCTCTAGGCCAGGCCTGTGAAGGTCTTGATCTGGTTTGAGGGTCACTTTGGGGCCTTTCACGCCTATTCACAGCAGAGAGACGGACAGACAGATATGAAAGGCACTACATACCAGCTACTGTATAGTGCCTGCCTCCTCTATACTGCTATCTATCTAATAAACAGAGTTAAAGTGTCTTTATTGTCATATGTACATAGTACAGTAAAATTCTTTCTTGCATGTACTAATCAACATGAAACACATCTTAGGCTGTTAGATAAGCAAGAATTTAAGTAGTTCAAGAAATGAGAGGCGACTATGTAGTACACCAGCCTCAGTTTGATGAGATAATTGTTGGTATGTCCTAATATCTGCACTGGAAACTATTTCAATATTGGGAAAGTTTCTGCTTCAATGATATGAGTTTGTAGTTTCTTCCAGATTTCCACTACCTTTTTATATGAAGAAGTGCTGCCTGGATGCTGTCTTGAATGCACTTTCCCTTAGTCTCCACTAGATGTCCGATTCCCTACCTCGCTAGAAGAATTCTGCTGGACTGCCTTTTGGATGCCTCTGAGAAGTCTGTATATCTAGGTAAGACCCCCAAAAGCAGGGGCTCAAAGTAGTATATACTGTAAGTTTCATTTTATTAATAGCATGCAATATCTCATTTTAAAATGTTTAAGGAGAAGCTGGAGAAGGTAGTTGTTTCATGGGCACATTCGCGACCCTACTAGATCAGATAAGAACTTTTGTTAAGTGCTGCTCTGGAGTTTGTAATTTGTGGTAACGAGGTTGAAGGCTCTTGATAAAGCATAGAATTTACGAGCAGCCAGGAGGGAGGACATGTTTTGGAAGCATGGGCACCCCTTCTCCTTCCAAGAAGACAGCGTGGTGGAATAGAGGTGGCTGAGATGAAAGGAACATCGGGCCAGAGATGGAATGGGGACCAAGTTGGGCCTAAACAGGACTAGAATGAACCTCAGGAGTCCCTGCCCTACGACAGCCCATTGGTCCAGGAGACAAACCAAGGAAGCCAGACTAGTATACATTGAGGTGTACAAAGGCTTAATGTCTCTCTGACCCCAGTTGGCCATGCATTGTCTCCAGCATTCTATCCAAGGGTCATACCAGACCACATCGGACCACAGACCAACCAAGCTACTAAGACAGAGAGTCAAATGGTAGATAAACTGCTTATTAATCAGGGGGGGTTTATTTTACCTACGCGCATTTTACTCTGCTTATAATTTGGGAACAACTGGATGTCTTAAGTTATGAATAGAAAGTGTAACTCTCTTTGCTGTCTGTTCTGATATTCGGTCTACCTGCCTGGGATTACAGAAGTAAAAGGGGATAAGGGTTGAATTGCAGTAGCAGCCCATCCTGACAGGACCAGGCTGGTAAGAGTAAAACACACCAACGCTAGAAATGGGATTTGGGACATTCTGTTAAGGTCTACAAGAGAAAAAAGGGTCACCCTCAGAACCTAACAAAAGAAAAGAGGCCGTTAGAGTGAGGGGAGACCATCCAGTCAACCATCGGTACTTTGATTAGCAAATCACCAGTCTGTCTCCACTGGATACCGTCTCGAAATGTAAGGGTCTCTGCTTCAATGATCTGAGTTTGTAGTTTCTTTTAAAGTCCAATGACTACGGCTGTCTTGCCTGCACCTCCCTTAGTCTCCACAAGGTGCCCCCAAGAATGCAATTCACTAGTTAAAATTTAATTTGTTGTTTCTGTTTCTTTAGGGGAAGTCTGCAAGACCCCCTCTCTTTGGATGCCTTAAAGGATTTTGAAAACCTACATGAAGCTCCCAGACATTGGCCACAGGTCCTCAGTGTTAAGTTCTCCTTAGGCTGTTAGAGTGATAAAAACATAAGAAATGTGCCAAATTACGTGAGACCATTTAGTCCACAAGATGCTTGTATAGAAGTAGTCTACTTACTTTATGAAAGCTGTTAGAATGAAGGCAACACGATCTGGTGACATTATTTGTTAGATGACCTCTGACTTTCATGTTCTGATTCAATCTCCTGTTGTAAGTCTCATTGGATAAAAGTGTCTGCCAACCAAGTAAATGTAGATGTAAATCTTAAATGCACTTCCCTTTAGTCTCCACTAGGTGTCCTCCAGCACAATTCACTACAGTAATCCCTCCTCGATCGCGGGGGTTGCGTTCCAGAACCCCCCGCGATAGATGAAAATCCGCGAAGTAGAAGCCATATGTTTGTATGGTTATTTTTATATATTTTAAGCCCTTATAAACTCTCCCACACTGTTTATAAATATTTTCCGCACAGTTACACAGTAAACCCTCGTTTATCGCGGTTAATCCGCTCCAGACAGATAAATGAATTTCCACGAAGTAGGATTCTTTATTTATAAATCTTTATTTATAAATATTTTCGCAGTTAGAGCATAGAAAACCTGTTTACGACTTTCTAAATATGTTTGTTAACATTATTAGAGCCCTCTAGACATGAAACGACACCCTTTAGTCAAAAGTTTAAACTGTGCTCCATGACAAGACAGAGATGGCAGTTCTTTCTCACAATTAAAAGATTGCAAACATATCCTCTCTTCAAAGGAGTGCACGTCAGGAGCAGAGAGAGAGAGAGAAAAGCAAACAATCAAAAATCAATATGGGCTGTTGGGCTTTTAGGTAAACGAAGCACCGCGATAAAGCCGCCGCAATGAAGGGATCAATGTGAAGGCAGTCTTTTCAGCATTTTTTAGAGGAGCGTCCGTATCCTCTGCTCACAACCCCTCCGTCAGGCGCAGAGAATGTCAGTGAGGGTGAGAGAGACAGAGAAAAGCAAACAATCAAAAATCAATACGGGCTGTTAGAGCTTTGAAATGTGCAAAGCAGCGCGCAGGAAGCACATCGTACATCATTGAGGCGTTTTAGTTAATATGTAATACGGGCTCTGATTGGGTAGCTTCTCAGCCATCCGCCAATAGCATCCCTTGTATGAAATCAACTGGGCAAACCAACTGAGGAAGCACGTACCATAAATTAAAAGACACATTGTCCGCAGAAATCCGCGAACCAGCAAAAAATCTGTGATATATATTTAGATATGCTTACATATAAAATCCGCGATGGAGTGAAGCCGTGAAAGTTGAAGCGCGACATAGCGAGGGATCACTGTATTTCACTACAAGTTTTCTCCTGGATTCACTTTATGGATGACTTTGAGAATTCTACATGTAGCCCCTTCTGTTCAGCACTATTAGTGTGTAACAAGTTTGAGAGAGGAGAGGACACCCCAAAGTCCGCCAAGCTCTGAATGACTAGCAAATAGTTGGTCCGTTCTAACATCTCATCCTGGCACTTTTTCAAAGTCATCAAGGTATCTTCTTTAATGTCACGGGTTTACAGCTTCTTCCAGATTGCGTCCTGAAAGCATTTCCATAGTCTCTGCCAGGGGTCCCCACATACTGTATGTAAATTACTAGTTAAAGGTTAAGTTTGATGTTTTTAAAGTCAATTATTTTTTCATGATATAGATTCATTTGCCTTGGGAAATTGTGTTCTTAAGTGAAACATTTTATTAAATACATTTTAAAAATACTGTGTATGTTCCTCCATTCTGAAAATGTGAATAAGTTTAACAGCAGATTTCCAAATGCATATTTTGAGCAAAGCTGCCTGCTTCAGATTTGAAGACGAGTGTGGCTCTATAGTGGGCTTGTCGTGAGTTTGGACTCAATTAGATGGCACCTCTGCTCTTCGATTTAAGCACTAGGCCAGCAATACATGATTCAACATGGACTCGGCGTCTAGTGACCCCCTAAACCTGTAACCTAGCTTATCACCAAGTTTGAGGAGAGCGTTCCCCATTTATCTTGTTTGTTCTCGTTTACACACGCAGTCCGTATCACAACACTACTTTGTCCAAATACCACGGGTAACGCTCGCTGCTCACGGTGACCGTCCTTCCTCCGTCTCCTGTTGTCAGACTATCTGTTCATCTTTCTCACATCAAACATGTTAACATCCACTGAGCAGCAATCTGTATCAAAGGCATACAATGACAAGATCTGTTAGCAAGCACCCCAGCGCGCAGATGTAACGGTTAAAAACCAGGCTGCACAATAAAGCCAAGGTGAATGTAAAAAGGCATTCAAGTGAAACTGGCAACCTGCCGACATGTCCTCAGGCTCACAGAAATCAAAAGAACAAAAGGCAGCCAGAGAAATACAAGAGGCCTGTACTTTAACACTGATAATGATGTCCACTGCAATCATCAGGCTTAAATATTTGCTCATGTATTTATACCAATCTGTTAAAGATGAATGGGCTTAAACGTCTCATTTCTTAACCATAACCTTAAATTAATGTCATGATAAAGGCAGCAGACTCAAAACTGACTTAATGATACAACGCTGGACAAACTGCTAAGCTACTTAACTGCAGACTCAGTCCATTCGAACTTTCATTTCTACATAAAGCTCCATTTTAATAAAACTGCCATAACTGCATGAATTGATCAGGAGATGGTGCTGCTTTTATTGATGCCACATCAAGTTTTCAATCACGTTATTCTTCCAAGTTTGCTTTTTTTTTTTTAATTTCCAGAAGATCATAAGTTTGACTAAGACAGAGATCAAGGTTTTAGACCCAGTGGTTCACGAGTTATCACATGGCAGACAGACAGCCCTTAGCAGTTTTTATATATACAGATAGAGAGACAGACTGACAGATAGACAAGAAATAACAGCTTCAATGTACATTTACATATCTGCTTTAAGTGTTTATTGCATTTCAACTTTTTTACAGCAAGAACTTCCTTTAAAGATCCCGATTAATTGAATGCATTTTTTTTTGCATGCGCATATTCATTTTATTAGAAACAAAGAACAGCACGGTCATTCTGTAGAAATCTCTGATCACATATTAGCAGTTAATAATAGTTCATAATTACCAATCTCCACAACGGCATGCACATACCGTACAATGCATAAGGTACATATGGTATATGAAAAAAAAACAGTACAAATAATAAAATAGTTAATAAACAATAATAAATAATATAATAATAATATAACATCATCTTCTTTCGGCTGCTCGCGTTAGGGATTGTCACAGCAGGTCATCCTCTTCCATATCTTCCTGTCCTCGTCATCTCACTCTCGTCATGTCCTCTCTCAGCACATCCACAAACCTTCTCTTAGGTCTTCCTCTTCTCCTCTTACCTGGCAGCTCTACCCTTAGTACCCTTCACCCATTATACCCAGCATCTCTCCAAACCAACGCCATCTCGCCTCTCTGACTTTGTCTCCCACCCGTCCCACCTGAGCTGACCCTCCAATGTCCTCATTTCTAGTCCTGTCCATCCTCGTCATACTCAATGCACATCTTAGCATCTTTAACTCTGCCACCTCCAGCTCTGTCTCCTGTGCCACCATCTCCAGCCCATATAACACAGCTGGACTCACTAACGTCCTGTAGACCTTCCCTGTCACTCTTGCTGATACCCGTCTGTCACTAATCACTCCTGACACTTCTCCACCCTGCCTGCACTCTCTTCTTCACTTCTCTTCCACAATCCCCATTACTCTGTACTGCTCATCCCAAGTATTTAAACTCCTCCACCTTCACCAACTCTACTCCCCTCATCCTCACCATTCCACTGACCTCCCTCTCATTCACACACATGTATTCTGTCCTGGTGGTCCTACTGACCTTCATTCCTCTCCTCTCATATCGCCACCTCTCCAGGGTCTCCTCAACCTGCTCCCTACTCTCACTACAGATCACAATGTCATCAGCAGACATCAAAGTCCACGGTAACTCCTGTCTAATCTTGTCTGTCAGCCTGTCCATCACCATTGGAGAGAAGGGCTCAGAGCCGACCCCTGATGTCATCCCACCTCCATCACTCCTACCACAGACCTCACCATGGTCACACTTCCCTCGTTCATATCCTGTGGCACTCTCACATACTTCTCTGCCACACCCGACTTCCTCATCCAAGACCACAGCTCCTCTCCTCACCCTGTCATGTGCTTTCTTAGGTCCACAAAGACACAATGCAAGTCCTTCTGGTCTTCTCTAAACTTCTCCATCAACGTCCTCAGAGCAAACATCACATCTGTGCTGCTCTTTCTTGGCATGAAACCATCCTGCTGCTCACTAATCATCACCTCACTTCTTAACCTAATAATAATAATGATAATATAATAATAAAATTCCAATATCTGTCTGTCTGTCCACTTTTCACAACAGAACTATTTTTTTTTTTTAGAATTTGCTTGAACATTCCAGTTGATTTTGCCACTTCTCTCGTGGCACTAGTTCACTTGTGGTACCAATTTATTTGCATGAATCTGAGAGTGAGGCTGTGGGCCGAGGGGAGGTGGGTGATTGCCCTCCTCACTCATGTGCCAGCCTCGGTTCGAGTCGCTCTACCTCTCGCCACGTGTTGGAGTGCACCTCGCCTCCTCTTTGCTAGCGATACCTGTTTGTTCAGCAGATATTATCATCTACAGATTGTTAAGGAGTAATGTTTGACATTTTTGAGAGAGTGATCACGTGTATCACATCAGTACGTGTGTTTTCGAGGGTAGCTGCTCATTGGCAGAGATCATGTGTTTTTCTCCCCAACCATGGAGGATGCTCTCCTGTTAGACCTGAACGTGATCAGATACAGTGCCAACGTTTGACGTTTGAGCTTATCTACCACAGTTACATCTTTTTGTAATTTATATTTTAAATTTTGTCCTGTATTACTGCTATGTGGGCGGAGCCGCAGGAGACAGCTAGTAGTTAATGAACAAAACAATCACAAAGATAATAAGGACAAGCAGAAAGAAAACACACATACACCATCACATAATTTACAATGAAAAGAATACATTAAAAGAAAAGATACTGGAGACAGAGATGAGACCAAATCTCAATGTTAGGAGTCACAAACGGAGTGAAAAGGGCTTAAGGCCGCCAAAGTAAACCACAAACACAGGCTGGGAACTTTACTAGCCTGCCCAGAAGAGGCTCTATCTCAAGAACGCCTGACCTCCCAACTCCACAAGCAGGCTTTGGCCTAATCAGGCCTAAAATTGGGAAACTGCCTTTTATAATTATTATTTATTTGGGGTTATGCCTTTATATACAACTTACAACATTTAAGAGATACAATTGGTTTCATTTCTTTTTCTCCCCCAGCTGAAGCGCAGTCTGGTGAAGCGACGTGCCCATGGCCACACAGTGTCAGAAGTGAGATTTTAACCCACAGCTGCAGTGTTCAAACGCCAGAGCCTTAACCACCAGGTAAAAAAAGGATCAAAATGTTCTTTAAAGTTCCAAAATATTCTAAAATGTCTCTCAATGGAGGAAAACCATGAAAACTCCGCTGGCTTTTTCTAACAAGGTGGAGTCTTTGACATGGTGACGTTGGTGTCAGGTTTGTTGGGCTCACCCCAATGGGCTTAATCCCAGCTCCAGGGGCATGCTGGCCCAAGAATGGGGGCTAAGACTGACAAATAAACTTAAATGTCCCAAAGATATACCAAAAACTCCAAAAGATGAGGGATGATGATGAAACCCCTGGCTCATATAAAGAGCACAAACAAGGACCCTAAATAACTAAAGGGTTTATTAACAAGAACAACAAATAAGGACATAATAGAAAACAGAGCATGAAAAGTGCAAACAAAATTTGCCAATAAACAAGTCCAACCTCCACAAACCTGAAGAAAACTGCAGGAACCAGTAAATCCAAACAGAGCCCAGTTTATGCATGAAACTCCACTAAAACAGAATGATCCCCTGCTCCTGAGCCTTCTCAGCAGACCTCAACAGCCAGAGGGAGGCCTCAGGAGTGGTGATGTCAGAGTGGCTCCGCCTCCTGGGGCCCCACCCACAAAGAACAAGAAAGAAGCACATTACATGAGATACTAAACCATTAGAGAATTACAAATAACAAAGAGATGAAATAAATAACTCAAAATTAACAAAACAAAAGCAATAAAACATACATTCACATGGATACACAATGCCAGTAGAGACACTCTGAAGTGAGGCATCTTTATAAACAAACATTTTCACTCAAAAAGACTAGAAGCTATAATGTGCCACCCGCCTGTCCTTAACCTGAAATCACAGCTTTAGTGAGGTCTGCCAGTTTCACATTACAGCTGCACAATAAATGATTTTCTGACAAACTCCCAGTTCTGTCTAAATGCTTATTTCTTTCTTTCTTTCTTTATTTATTTTATATGTGTGTTTTCAGCACAATGTTGTTTATTTCCATGTCACCGTCAGAGCATTGAAAGTAATGAGGAGGCCAGGAGTGCGCCGTCTCCCCCCCACGTCTAATCCATTAGCGAGTGTCGTCGCCGTCTCTCTTGCTCTCATGTCTTAGTTAAGAGGAAAGGTGCCACATCATTAGTGGTTGTCAGGGTCACAGCGGGCTCCTCTTCGTCTCAATTGGCGGGTAATTTCTGGAGCTTGTCAGGGGGCTGTTAAAATGCTGCTACTTGATTTGATTTCTTTCTTTTCCCCCTAATTTGGGAACCAACTGAATGGGAGTTCTGGGAAATTGCAGTCTGGCAGCTCTCCTGCACATCAGTGAGTCATCTGCTAACGCTAACGTGTGCCTGACCGCTTGGTTAAATAAGCCCAAACCCAATACAAGTTGGACAGCCCGATGCATGGGTGGCACCACATTGGTTTTATGAGTTGTGACCAAAGGGAGACACCTGTGAGCAGAGCACTGGACCCAGAATAACCAGTGGAGAAGACCACCCGCTAAGGATGGCAGCACACTAAACAGATAGATACTTTATTAATCGCAAGGGGAAATTCACATAATCCAGCAGCAGCATACTGATAAAGAACAATATTAAATTAAAGAGTGATAACAATGCAGGTAAAAGCAGACAATAACTTTATATAATGTTAACGTTTACCCCCCCCGGGTGGAATTGAAGAGTCACATAGTGTGGGGTCTCCTCAGTCTGTCACTGGAGCAGGACGGTGACAGCAGTCTGTCCCTGAAGCTGCTCCTCTGTCTGGAGATGATCCTGTTCAGTGGATTCTCCATGATTGACAGGAGTCTGCTCAGCGCCCGTCACTCTGCCACAGATGTCAAACTGTCCAACTCCGTGCCTACAATAAAGTCTGCCATCCTCACCAGTTTGTCCGTCTTCTTTATGCTGCCTCCCCAGCACACCACCGCGTAGAAGAGGGTGCTCGCCACAACCGTCTTATTGCAGATGTTGAATGACGCCAGCCTTCCAATGAAGTATAGTCGGCTCTGTCCTCTCTTGCACAGATCATCAGTATTGGCAGTCCAGTCCAGTTTGTCATCCAACTGCACTCCCAGGTATTTATAGGTCTGTACCCTCTGCACAGTCACCTCTGATGATCACGGGGTCCATGAGGGGCCTGGGCCTCCTAAAATCCACCACCAGCTCCTTGGTCTTGCTGGTGTTCAGGTGTAAGAGGTTTGAGTCGCACCATTTAACAAAGTCCTTGATTAGGTTCCTATACTCCTCCTCCTGCCCACTCCTGATGCAGCCCACCATAGCAGTGTACCCTACGGTATAAGACTTTGAGTTAGAGGGTACGCCACACTTAACGGCTGCAGGTGATGAAGGTTGTTGACTTGAGGATGTATGATTACACAACTACCAGTCGTAGGGGACGGCTGATTACATGAGTGCCTCACAACTTCTCAGCACAACACAAACTCCAAAGCAGTGCAAACTGACCGTGCCAGTGGCTGTGGCTGTTTTTAATGCTTGTGAGGTATGGCGAGTTCAGCTACAGTCTCAGCCCTTTCTTTTTCATTTAATAAACATGAAGCCTCTCTTATGTCTGCGTAACCTAAAACCTCCTTTTAGTTCTTTTCTTACGAGCACATTGTACCTCCAGCTGAGCGCTCATTGGCTGTCAGCTCTCGCACACACAGGGCTCAATCTCTAAGACTTCAGACAAAATCCAAACGCCATGGCAATGTCTCTGTGAGCTTCTGGAAATGTCACACTACACCACTGGTGGTCTCTGACAGGTGCCTCGGCTCTGCAAAGTTATGTAGATGAAGGCTAAGATTGAAAATCATTGGGTAAGTCATGGAGTATGATGGTATTTTAAGTTACAGAGAAGTGAAGGGGAGGAGATCAAAAGAAGGAGCCACACAGGACCACCATGAGCCTTCCTGATTAGCCCCTGTCATTCCTCTTTTTCCAACGCTGGCCTCAACTTCCTCCTTTTCCACACTTCTCAGCGAGTCTGACAAATCAAATGGCAGGCACAAGTGAATCGACTCAGTAGAGCACAACACTAGTGGTGTACACGGGCTGGCAGCAGCCATTTTCATTTTGTGGGTGGATATTTAAAGCTCATGTGCAAATGCCGCAGTCTGATTCATGATGCTCATCATTCTGCTTCACTGGAAATTCTCATCGAGCTTCATCTGAATCATTACTGGTGAATAAGAGATCTGTCACTAATGCTTCTCTAATTCGGTAACAACACACTGACGCTACCTTTATATGAAAATGTTGTTTGTACAATTGCTTATTTGAATACAAGAGTATGAGATTAGACTAATACATTTATGACCACACAACTTAATAAAGGAAAACTGAAACAGCAAAAAACATAAAAGGGAGCACCAATATCATTCAGAAGTCCACTCTTGTGATCCACCCTTGTTAATGTAATAAAATGAGTGCAGAAATAAGTGGTACAAATAAATACATTCTATTAATAGCTCTAAAGAGGACACGCTGGCCCCCCAGGACCTGCTATGACTCCCACCGTCAGACCCCTATGTGACAGTCAATGGGCTCCAGTGGGATTAAGACTTTCTCTCGCAGTCATTTTTAATTTCATTTTATCTTTTTCCATTTCAAATTTCCTTTATTAGTGTTATGGTTTATTTCCAGGGTGGCACAGTGGTAGCGCGGCTGCCTCACAGTTAGGAGACTCGGGTTCGCTTGCCGGTCCTCAACGCGTGGAGTTTGCATGTTCTCCCCGAGTCTGCGTGGGTTTCCTCCCACAGTCCAAAGACATGCAGGTTTGGGTCATTGGCGATCCTAAATTGTCCCTAGTGTGTGTGCCTGGTGTATGTGGTGTGCCCTGCCCAGTGTTTGTTTCCTGTCTTGTGCCCAGTGTTGTCTGGGATTGGCTCTAGCAGACCCCCCCGCGACCCTGTACTTAGGATATAGCGGGTTGAATAATGGATGGATGGATGGATGGTTTATTTCCAGGTTTATGTGTATTTTCTGGATTCTTGCTGTTTTTGTTATCTTTGAATTATGAACTTGTGTCATTTCTGTAACATTTGTTTATTATTTAGCACAGAGGTGTCCAGCTCCGGTCCTGATGGGCCTCAGTGGCTGCAGGTTTTCATTCTAACCATCTTCTTAACCAGTGAGCCGTTTCTGCTGCTGATTCACTTGTTTTACCTTTAGTTTTAACTATGACTCAGACCCCTTAGTTGTTTCTTTTTCCTTTAATGAGCAGCCAAACAGTAATAAGACACAAAACAAGCTGCCACATGACCATCTAACCAGAAAATAAAGAAAGATGAAGGCCTCGGTCATGTTGGTCTGCTCAGGTCGCCAACACATCTTGACGGTGGTCTTAGAAAAAACAGAAAATCAACAGTCAGTTGTGGTGGAATCAGAGCAGCAACAAGTCCTGATATTCAATAACAGCAAAAATGGGCTTCTTATTAAGGAACTGGTTGGAGTGAAATTGACTGGAGTTTGACGTTCCAATTCATCTGGTCATCGATCTCATTTCTGTTTGGCTGTCATTTAATGAAGAAACAAATCAATTCAGAGGACTGAATCCTTAAAAACAGGGCTATTAAAATGAAGGGAAAACAAGTTAACTAGCAGTGAAAACTGGCCACCGATTAGGAAAAGGGGGAGAATGAAAACCTGCAGCCATTACGGCCCTCCAGGACCAGAGTTGGACAACCCTGATTTAGGAGTTATAAACTTAGACTCAATATGCATCAGGTCCTTATGTTCGGTGGATGGAGCACCACATGACGTCACACCGCCCTCCACCTTTATATTCTAAGAGACGGGACGCCTTCCTCGGGTTGTCACTGAGAGCAGCCGCAGTCATTGGGAGTGTTGGTTTTTCTTGTTATTTCAGATCTATTGGATATTTTGCTCTTGTTTTTGGATTTGTCTTGTATTGTATATTAGGACTTGTTCGTCTCAGACAGCCTTTTTTTGTGTGTGTGTTTTTTTGCTGTTTTCGATCTTTCCTGGCTTTTGTTAATACATTTAAGGAATGTTTCCAAAATCCAGAGTTTTGTAGATTCTCTCTCCCCTGTAAAACATTTTTTGTGACATTTTCAAACTTTCATTGCAGTTTGAAATGATTTTTAAAAACGGAATGTAAAACTTCTAGCAGAGAGTCTGGCTAATTATATACGGATTATAGAGTTTTGACACAAAGAGATTTCAAATCTTTGGTTCGTTTTTATCTTTTGCTTTTTGCAGCTCACCAAAGTTTCAAATGTATTTAAATTTCAGCACCACACCATTTTGTCTATCCCATTGCCACGATGCGTCCTGTGGTTGCTGAGTTTACAGAGACTGTGACCCTGACCTCATTAGGACATGGGTATAAAAGGTTGGCTCGGGCGCCATGCTTTAAAGTATGAAAGTCTGTTGTTTTTGATTTTTCCCGGTTATGGAATACCTGGCTCTTGCATGTTTGACTTTGAATTTTTGCTCATGTCTTAACACAAGGAGCTTTATTGGTTTTCCTGCTTTCCAATCTCTTTCTCTCAGTTATGATTTCTGATTTTGTGATTACGTTCCTAGTTATTGTTAAAGATATTACTGTCATTTGTTTCCCACCTTGGCTTGCTTTTTGAATGTGTGTCTCGCCAGATCCTTACATTAAAATAAAACAATTACTGTATGTGAACTTTAAATGCCATCTCCCCACTGAGGCCTGATTAGGCCGAAGCTTGCAGGTAGTAGTTGGGGGCTGGTTGCCCAGGGTAAGGCTATAGCTGGATAGGCCATAGGTGATCCTGGCATGTGTTTTCACAATATTCATCATGGACCACACTCTTTTTGTCACAGCTGTGCCCTCATCTCATAACAATTAGGTTACAGTGTCAGTTGTATACGTCATCTCTTGGAAAGGAAAATGTAATGAGTTAAATTAGAACACAAGAAAAATGCTTTGGAATGAGAATGGCGAGAATGGCACCTTAGTCTGAGTGTGTCAACTGTGATCTCATGGATATAGCGGATGGCACTTCTACTCTGTTGAACTCATTTCAATGAGACGAGATGTCTGCACTTTGACTGAAGTGTTGGATCAGCAGCCTACAGTTTATCCTGAACCAGGCCATCTAGTTACTGTATATAAAACAGCAGGAAGAGTAACAGAGGAGCACCAAATGCTAAAGACCCTGTGGGGTCGAGTTCAGGGAGCTGCAAACCCTCGGCTAGATGAGGCCATGTTGCACTAGAGAAGCAAAGTGGAAATTGGCACAAACAATAGGACTCTTGGAGTTTACTTGAACCCTTGATATGCCGCTCTTGCAGGTCATCTTCAAAGAAAATGGAGATGTGTATAATTCTGGAAGTCTGCTCCTCATGAGGGTCGTGCGGTAAGGACACGTGCAGCAAATAATGGGTTGAAAAATGGGACCAAAAAAAAAAAAAACCACAAAGAAAATGCAAAAGCCAAGCCGACTATATCAGCAAAGCGGAAACATTGCTCTGACAGTTGGGGCCTGTGTTGGTTCAGTTGGTAATTAAATTTTAAAGATGTGCAGAAATTGATATTTAATTATAGCCTGTCCATGTGAGGCAGCCGTTGAGGCTTGGAGTAGCAGGCTGAGTGAGTGTGTGGTGGGCATCAAATTCATCTTTACCAAGAAATACTGGAGTACCAAAAACAAACAACCCACAATAATTCAAGAGAAAACTCTCAGTTTCATGCGACTGGGCAGCTCTTGCAACAGAGAGTGCAGCCCCCAAGCAACTTGTAAGAATATTGAAAGAACTGTCATATCTTGGTAATACGCCACATGTAAGAAACACAAGGACCAAACCTCTCTTTCTCGGACTTCACTTATACCCCTTATGATGAGTCATATTCTGTACATGGGAAAATATGCCAACTACGAATACTTTATATGTGCAGCTATTGAAAGATACCCTGAGCCCACACCCTAAACTGTCGGAGTCAGGTGCCTTATAAACGCACCATGCAAATGATAATAGCACATTGTTTACACTGCCTCAAAGATGAGCGGTATACACCATGAACTAATAAACAGACTGCTAAGCGTAGGACGAGTATCGTTGGCTTCTGATGCACACGGACTCACATTTCATTACGATTTCACAGTATTTGCCTCCAGACAGACGTACCTGACAGCCTCGCATTCTCTGAAAATGTCCTATTGCGTCACTGATTGTGTACACTCGCACGTGACCCAGGTGAAGTTTCCCAGAAGGATACGGGAACATGGACAGCACATAAAATTTCGGACTGGATGCCTGGAGGGAAAAGAAAATAAGAACAAAATAAATGTCAGCCAATTTCAAACCAACTCACAATATAAAACCCTAGACGACATGCCAGCTTATCACAGGGCTCAACTGATAGTTACCTATTATCCTGTACTTCAAAATGAAGCAAAGCCGCCCTTTGCAAAACACCATTATATGAAAAACAAATACAAAAATGAAGGGCAACACAGTAACGTAGTGGTCAGAGTTTAAACCCTGGATAGAATGTGGAGAAACACCTCCTGTCATCACGTCTTTGTTACTATTGCTCCACGCAGCCAAAATAACAGAGGGGTGAGGCCTCCAAACACACCTCACCTCAAGGCAAGCCTGCCCCCAGGAAAACAGTGGGCTTTAGCTAAGCCTGACTAGGCCTCAGAATGGAGGCCAGACTTTTAAATTCAAAATAATAGCAGAAGAGTCACAAAAAACCTTAAAGTATGTCTCTAAAGAAGGGGAACAGTATAAACTCTGGCTGCAGCAAAGACAAGTCAGCGAAAATTATGTTAATTAACAAAAAAAAGCCAAATATGCAAAAGACTCTAATAATCAAAACACAAAGTCAAAGACAATCCAAGTAAAAAAATATTCTGAAAGAGCAAAAAAAAAAAAAAAACACAATCTGAAAGGGCGTCCTTAATCCAAAGCCACAAGAAGTCAAAAACCAAATGAGAAATCACAAAGAGCACAACACTTACAATTCCACCAAACACATTTCAAAAGAACCACCTGGACTTCAGTTCCCAGCAGCCTTTAAAGGGCTTGGGCCGTCCCTTGACTATGACAGATGGGTGACTTGGGGATCTACCCACAGAATGTAAGGAATATCACAGAACACATTCTCACACACAGAAACTGAACAAAAACTAAAATAAACTTGACGTAAAATACATGACCAGACAAATAGTTAAGACACATAACAATATTGAAGAAAAAATACAACACACAAATAATAGAAAACAACGAATGATCATGAAAAGAGCACAAAGACGACAAAAATAAGACAGTTTAAACACGAGCCGGGGGAAGAACCTCTGCTTGCCCAGAGCAGTCCGTCTGTCTGCCTGTCAACATGTAACGACTCGGCTCCCATGGCAACTGTTTTGTTGTCATTTAGCACACTTACTCTTTATGGAAATTGTTCAGGAAACTTCCATTTTCATGGCCATTTCTCAAATAGAGTGCACTGTAAAACGTTTTGAAATTTCACAGCCTCCAATTGAAAAGCACGGACAAATTATTAAACTCGTCTTGTCTTAAAATGAGACAAACATTCAGTGAAAATTATTTTACAGTTTCAAATTTCCCCTGACAGAGATCACTTGAGCTTGTGGATTTCCCTCATTTACTGTTTCGATGGCCACTTCTGATGTCAAAACCGTGGAAGAACTGCAGAGTCGCACGTGCTGCTTGATATGCTGTCTGTAGGAACAGATCATGTGGCGTCACGTACCTCAGTAACGGCAGCTCACTTCTGCTGCTCCTCGACATTGCAGGGGATGAGCGACCGTTACGATCAAAAAATGAAATCAGTTCAGTGTAACAGGAGACTCTGCTAAAGAGTAATAAGTATGAGAGACTGGTGTTAAAATCTGTTTATTGTACGGGCATTATAAGTATGATAAAAAGTAAATGTCATTTATTTTAATTATAGCCTGTTTAACTTTTCCCCCTTTATGTTTTCAGTATCATTGGGTGGAGGTGGAGATTCTGAAACACACAAATACAAAATGAATACATACAGATATAGGAGACAACAGTTAGGTAGTAGCAAATGATATTGGGAAGCCTGTAAATGAAAGACTAAACACGTATTCAGAGAAGTAAATAGTCATTTGTAAAGACTTTCAAGCACAGATGTGTTCTAAAGTGATCTTTTTGTTGTGTCTGTGCCATATCATCAATACTTGATAGCATGTTGAAGTTGAACCTGTAACACTTAACTTATGTAGAAATGAGCTTCCCAGTTGTGGCTCGTGATACTTTACAACAACAACAACATTTATTTGTATAGCACATTTTCATACAAAAAATGTAGCTCAAAGTGCTTTACAAAATGAAGAATAGAAAAACAGAAGACACGATAAAAAATAAACATAAGTCAACATTAATTAACATACAATAAGTAAGGTCCGATGGCCAGGGTGGACAGAAAAAACAAAAAAAAAAAAAACTCCAGAGGCTGGAGAAAAAAAATAAAATAAAATCTGTAGGGATTCCAGACCAACAGACCACGCAGTCCACTCTGGGCACTTTATACATGAATACATGTGAAGTTGGAACTTCTGCAGAATATAATAATTGACACTAGAATTGTATTGGCAAAGCGCCACCTAGACAGACAGACAGACAATGAAAGGCATTATATAATAGACAGAGAGATAGACAGATAGAGAGATAGTTTATTAATCCCAAGGGGAAATTCACATTATGTTACAGCTGTCATGAGCTAAATAGATGCTAAGCACAAGTGTCTCCAAAAAATACCCACAAGAGGAGGAAATATTGTCAAAGTCCAGCCGTTTACAAAAGAAGGAAATGAAGAATGTTTATAAAAAATGTATTTTAACAAAATGCTCTGTTAAACAAAAATAAGCATCAAGAAATTAGTGCCTTCAAAATAGGCAGACAATATTTCAATTCACAATCCAGATGTTAAAAATCTGGAGTGGTCTCCACTGGACTTTCTCGGATATGGGGATGGATATTTGAGTAGTAAACTGCGAGACAATGATTATATTTTTATATTATGTACATTAAAGAACAATCGACAACAAATAAAATCAAAAATATATGAAAAGTAAAGTTGAATAAATTAGACTCTGCAGCTGCATGAATAAAAGGTAAAGTACAAACTCCGGTTAACGGAAATCACCCAAAACTTGACAGAAATTTACGTTTTGTACCGAATACCTGTGTATGCAAAATTTGGTTGACCTAAGTGTAAGGGTACTCAAGTTATCGTGTTTACACACACACACTCACACACACACACACACACACACAGTTCCGAAGGTCTAAAACATTGGTATTCATCAAAATCTCAAAACAGAATTTTTGGAGGATTCCAATACTTTCCCTGTACTTTGAATACGAGAAAGACAGGGAGGTCTCAAACATCGAGATTCATCAAAGTCTTGACATCAAATTTCTGGACGATTACAATACGTTCCCTATACTTCGTATACAAGAAAGTAAAAAACAGATCAAGGGTTCAGAATATCCAGAAATAACAAAAAGAACAGAATAACCTCAAAAGAGGTCACCACACCATAAGCGCATTCTCAATGAACCGCAAGGGACTGTGTTTCTTCCTTAGCCTCCAGGTTGCTCTGCCTCGTGTGGGGACCACCCACAAAACACATGGCACAGAGAAAAAGATGCTTAATAAAGAAACTAAATAACCAAAAATCTTAACATAAACAATGAACATATAAGCAAAAATCTTACATTTGAACCCCAGTCAGGGGAGGAACTCTCTGAAGTAAGGTGTCCTTTCATTTTTGTTGCATTTTGGTTTTATGTCGTTTTTGTTAACGCTGTTATGTTTATTTATTTTTTGGAATTTATGTATTTTGTATCTAAGTTAGTATTCTTATGTTCCTGGCGTTTTTGTGGGTACACCCTGACATCACTGCTAAGGGACTGCAATCCCAAATTATATTTCAGGTTGGGAAGGAGGTCCTTCCGAGTGTCCTCGTTTGTTAGAAGCGTTTTCTCAAAGTACTGTTTTAGTTTCCTAGTTTTCTGGATTTTTGTGCTTTGTATCCAAGTTTTAGATTTTAATTTGGAATTGTTAGCCTTTATAGGGAAACCCTTTTGCTTTGTTTTCACCCTTTTCCCGTTTTGTTTGTGATTTTTATTATTTAAATAAATTCTTCTATGAAGATTCTTGGTTGGACTCGTCTCTCAAGCCATAAATTTGACAGTTGGCACTCTCTCTTGAAGGGCATTTTGTGCACTTGGAACATTTAAAGCCGATTTTAAACTTAATAAGATAGCTCTCGATTTTGGGGCTGCCTGTGGAGGTTGAAGTCAGGCTGCCTGGGTCAAGGCCAATATCGTGTCATACAAGTGAAGGTCCGGCTCTGGTTTGTCAGTCTTTTTGGAGGCCTTTCAGCCCCTTTGACCATGTTTGCATCACCTTTCCATAACAGCCACATTGATCTGTTGCCCATCTGTGATGACTTCACAGCACAAAATAGAAAAAAGGGAGACCAGGCCTGATCTTAAGCACTTTTGTGTTGTCTTTGCTTTGTGCTTTATGGTCATTGTCTTGTTGGCAGGTGAACCATCAACCCAGGGTGCTCTACAGTAGTCGCTCAATGTGGTTGTCTCTGCATGTTGCTCAACTCAGCTTTCCCTGAACCCTGACTAGTATGCCAAACTCTACTACTGAAGTATAACCTCACACCTTGATGCGGCCACCACCATGCTTCACTACTGGAATGTTACTGCACAGATGAGTAGGGCCTGCTTTCTTTTAGATATGAAACCCATAACTGATGCCATAACATTTCAGTCTTGGTTTCTTCAGGCCAGAGAGTCTGGTTTCAGTCTTAGAGTCATTTGCATGCCTTTCTGTAAGCTCCATGGGGCTTTCATGTGTTTTCTGGCCATTCTGCCATATTGCCCAGATTGCTAAAGTGTTGCAGTGGTGGTTGTCTTTCTGAACATTTCTCCGAGGTTCTCTGAAGCTCTGAATATTTTCTAAAGGTGCTATAAGTAGTTAGTAAGAGGTAACAGACAAGATGGTTAATGGAGAAAGCTAATACTAATGGAGTATCTGGTCTGTAAATAATTAATAAGAGCTAATTAGACATTGTCTTAATGGCGGTGATGTCATGTTAGCAAGTGTTCTCATATGATTGGTTGGTTAATCCTGAAAAGACTGAGGTTGTTCTAAGGGTATGAAGATAAAGAGCTCATTCAGTCACTGAAGCGGTCTATGCCTTGGGCAATGCCTCCCACTCTTCTGAAGACTGACATACAATCATTGAAGTCCTCAACAAAACCCTGTAAGACAACTGTACTGCCTGATTGGCTACCTCAGTCACTTAGTTATAGGAGTAAATGTTACATTTAAAATTAAGTTAAATATATCCTTTTACTTTATACCATAATTTTCTTGTCTTAATATCACCGACATGGTTACTGCGTGGGAGATATCATGTTGTGTATGGCTACTCTTTTTAGCACAAGAATAACCTTTACCGGTTTTTCCTTTTGCAAATAAGCATGTCTGCTTCTCCAAAACGTCTGTCAGTCAGTCAGTCAGTCAGTCAGTTCTTCCACAGTTTGTGCGTGGTGACATTTGTGGTTTAAATACTCGTACAATTTAGCCTGAGGACCTTTGAATGGCGAGTGCCTGGCGGTCTCACCATGGTCATCTCAGCCTCTTTTTATTTTTTTTTTAAAGCGGTGTCATGCATAAGGGCTAAGGAGGCACCGTCAAGGCTATAAGCATGTGGTCACCGTGCCAATGGGAAAAGGGAACACTTGGCAGCTAACCACTTCTCTCCATTTACTCTGCAGTTGGAAGGTTGATTCCCAAGAGGACATGTGACATTGCCACTGGTGACATTCTGGATGGCCCGACCCTTCCACTGGGACAAGCATATAAAAAAAAGGCCAAACCCCAGGAGTTGAACCACAGACTAGTGGTGCCAAATCATGAAGTAGGAATGTTAAAATGCAAGATGTAAACGTCTTATATAAAGAATCCAAGGCATGTAAATGTTTACACGGAAATCTGAACTTATTAATGTCAAATTACAGCAACTCAAAACAGGCCCATTTAATGAACGCCTTACTCTTGGGTGGAGTAGCGGCTCTGAAGCTCGGGATCTGCGCCGGTAATCAGAATCTGTTCCACTGGGCCCTTAACCTGTAATTGCTGCATCCTGGGTATGACGATAACCTGCACCCAGCCCAGAGAACACTTGGGGATTGGTGGCAGGATTGGCACTCCAGCCACTGTAAACAGCTCACCCTGCTCCAGTGTGGTGCTGAGGTGTCCAAATCCAGGTGTTTCAATGTGTGGTGGGCACGGCAGCGCGCTATCAGCACATGTGCCCAACCTCCTCCTTACTCTTGGGGAATTCAGCTACAGTATGTACTGTACTGGAAGGTCACGTGGACCGCAATGTGCCTCAAGCATGGCACAAAGTCTCTGTAATATACTCCATGCTTTAGGTGGTTCAACATTGGGAGCTGGGGTTGAAGACGCGCACCATCCATTCTCCTGTTTGGTACTGCATTTTCTTTTTACTGTTTGCCCATTCGCTGTTGGTGCGCTCTCTGTCACTCACTCGCTCGCTCGATAAACAGCAGGCACAAACTAGCTAATAAAGTAACGTCATTCAGCCTGCTTCGGTTTGTTTTAGTCATTTTAATTCAATGTTTAAAAGGGAAATAAGGTAAAAAGGAATTTGAATGGTGGACGGGGTGAATTGTGCTCATCTATGTAAGACCTACTTACACGATCTCGATCAGCTGCTCGCTCACTCCGCACCGAGTGGCACAAAGTGGCTAAAAAACTGGCTCGATTCAGCCTGCTTCGATTTGGTTTTGGTCATTTAAATTCACTACCTAAAAACTGGAATAAAGTACTGTATTCAGGAATTTAAAAGGTGAACGAGGTAAACGTTATTCAGCTAGAGATGCCCTTTTTATGTGATGCAGCAAAGCAATTGACCATCTTAGAAATACTGCTCACTCCTTTACGGAGGGATTGATTCTACAGACTCGGAGAAGTAGGCACTAAAACCACCCAAAAAGCCACGTCGCTGCTACCATAGGAACTAAAAAAAACTGTGTGAACACAGCTAGCCCTTTGGCTTTAAACACGCATGATTTAAAGTGGTGGGCTGGCGCCCTGCCCGGGGTTTGTTCCTGCCTTGCGCCCTGTGTTGGCTGGGATTGGCTCCAGCAGACCCCCGTGACCCTGTGTTAGGATATAGTGGGTTGGAAATGACTGACTGACAAACTAAAACACTGAACAATATACCTACCAACGTGCTTGTAAGCAGAATAAGTAGCACACATTCTAGAAAGGCCACCAATGCTTTAACTCTGCTCTGGTACCACGGGGTCTACGCGACGCCAGCCCTCTTTGGACCATGTTTTTTTGGAAACTATCATGATTAGTGACCTCACCTGCCACGTATTTTCTTATGTGTGACACATGTTCGATAGTTTCAAAGTCCGCTTATTTTTTATTTAGGTTTAGGTCAAATTGACCCCATAGTACCTTCAATGTGATAAAGGTATTTTTTCCTTATTTCAAGGTTCTGTGACAGATGTTGAATAACATAATGGCGACACGATGGTGACTTTTTCACGAAGATGTTCTGTAGTCTTTAGGTGAGCTAAGTGACGTCGACAGTGAAAATGAAGACGACATTGAAGATGATCTGAGCTGGGATGAAAGTCAAATCGAACCCAATAATGAAGAGACAGACGTCAACAGTGAAGTGCGTGCAAATGAATCACAGTCGGAAGATGAACTGGAAGATGATGATAGTCGTGATATTCGTGGAAATGATGGGTATGTGAGGTCACAGAAGCCAAAAACTGTCAAGAGAACCCCTATGCGAAATATTGTCAGATAGAAACCAGGGCCGAAAGGGAATGGGTGTCAAGCTGAGAACATAAGAAAGACAAACGACAAAAGTTCTTGAAGGAACTGACCCTCACTTTGATTACTCCACATGCACATCAATGATTGGAAGCGTAGCAGATGTCAAACAGGTCATTCATTCGCAGTTGCAGCATTGTACCAGAGGCACCCACACCAGCCGCAAGCACCACACAGCGTCATCCGGGACAACGCAAGAGATGCTATATTTGTCCCAGATCAAGTGACAAGAAAACCAAATTAGTCTGTAACGAGTGCAATAAGTTTGTATGCAAAGACCACACCAAACGGTTCTGCAACCAATGCCAACAGTAACATTTTTGCCTACAGTGGGGTGAAATAAGCGGAAATCATTTGGTTTTTTAAGACATTGTCATACCATATTATTTCAAAGAAAACTAAATATTGTGATAAAGTGGTGTTATTCTGGTCATATAGCATGTTTTTCACCATGGGGTCAAACTGAACTCAGCTCTTCGGCGCACCTCATTTGATTTTTTCTGGCAAACAAATTTTGAAAACAAAGCGTATTTTACGACTCTAATCAGAGTCGGAGTAATAATTATGTCGGCGTGGTCATTTTAGATCTGAGTTCGGCTAAAATTTAAACAATGACCGTCATTACACAGTTTGCCAATAGATGTCAGAAGGACGGATGCCAAAACCGAACTGCCCAAAGATAGATTTCGACGTACCAAGCAAATGGTGATACGTTCTAAATTACTTACGGTTCAGGAGCTGTCGAAGGGTTTAAGTCAGTCGACGATGTTAGTCCTGGAAAGTACGCCCCACCAAAGTAATGTTCCAAAAACCAACTGAACTTCCTGTTATCTGCTCGAACCAACACCGACTTACTATACTTGGCGGTCCAGCGACGTCACTGAAGCATTCGAACATTCTTAGCCAATCATGCAATACTGCGTCCGCGTGTGCCACGTGATGTTCAAACTACAGAGGCAGAGTCCCATTGTATGGTTCTAACTTGTATGGAGTCGAGGTATTGACGCGAACACCATACATACAACAGATAGTATCAAATTATATAGAAGGATATTGCTCATTGTACCCCCGTATTATGTCTTGAATACCAGAACGCTCTGACACTCGTACTCCACAAGTCAGAATCTCACTATTGTATGTTTCCTCTCTACTTTCAGCTGTAACTGCTGCTCCCTTGCTTGTGTTACAAAAGGTTATGAAAAATGAGGGAGCACTTAGTGGATTAATAAGTTCTGATCGGGTGTGTCATCACAGCACGCAAAGTGGGAGGACGAGTGAGAAAGGGTTTGACAGCCTGATCCACCAGAGCCCGTCAGAGGTTGCTTTCTTGTTGCGCTTGCTCTGCTCAGTTGTGCAAATTTGATTTACAGAACTGAGCTGCAATTAGACAACGAGGCCATCCTTGTTTTCTTTGTAAAGACGCACTGTGATTTGGAGTAAAGGTGGGGGGTGGGCTTAGGCACAGTTTTTTTTTTCCCTACCCACTTTTCAAACTCAAATTCTTCAAATATCTTTTACTTACATCCCTTTCACGTACGTCAGAAGCAGCTTAAATTCTGACAGCTATGATCTTTACCTTTGTTTCAGTTGTTTTCAGTGCACTGCCTAAGCATAACTCAACAGGGCTTCGTAACACGACACCAGATGATAAGTGATGTCGCCCTACTTCTTTAACAGCAGTAATATTCTTTAAAAAAAAGTCTTACATTTGCTTCCCACGTGGTCTTCCAGTGCTGCTTGATTTTCGGATGCCACCACATTTCCACCTTCTTCCTGGTCTCCACCTTATATTCTCTCTCCCATTGGCCTGTTTCACTAAAAATTGATCGCACTGCAGCAAGGAGGCACTTGTCTTTACTGCTTGGCTTATTCCTCAACCTTGTAAGACAAATAAAACTCTGGCCCAGGCTGGCGAGTGGTCGCTCCATTCTTCTGCATTCACCTTTTTAGAGCCGCACCTACAAAAGAAGAGCACATGAAGTAATTCAATCACCACAAGCAAGAAAATGGGAGCATAAGGTTAGAGTTAGGCTTAGGGTTAGTTCAATCAAGAGTCATTACGATAACCAGGGCTATGCAATAAACATGTTTGGCTGCTAATGTTGGAGGAGAGGGAGGGCACCTATAGACAGAAGCAAATAAATCTCTCTATTATATAAAAAAATCTTAGGTCAAGACGTGATCTTCTCAGAAATACACTTTGACGTCCCGCAAGACTAGACTTTACAGCCTTTGGAAGCCAGACACCGTGAGATGGTGACGTTTGCATGTCACGCCCTACTTACAATTTAAAACAAGATCACAGACGTCTAACCTCTCAGTTGTTGGAATGCTTTTGGCAGACACACTTCATGTGCATCCAGCTCTTAAAGATTTTACACGTTCTAGATGGCACGTCAACGACTAAGCGAAGAAGAAAGAGCAGCTATTTGCAAATTCTGAAAATAATTTAAGTAATAATAAGCCCGGACCAAGTGGAATTGAAAACCTCGTAGGTCCAATCGGGGTCAGAAATTAAAGACTTCATTAAGACGTTCAAAAACATGCAGAGCAAGTTACGGATTATGAAAGTAGTAAAATTCAAAAGTATCAAAAAAAGAAAGTAAAGATCACATTAGCACAAACAAACGGAGAATATTACTTGGTGAAATAATGGAACAGCAAAATGAGATCGAATATATGGACATGGGTGATATGACAGATTCAGCTTTAAAGTTTAAGTCAGAGACTTGTAGATCGTCTAATTCATGTTGCCATCAGGGAAAAGTAGCAGATGGGCCTCTTCATTGGGAGGTAACACGAGAATTAAAAGATTTGTTGTTTGGTGAAAGTGAAATCCACAAACACTACACGGAAAATATCCGAGTCTACAATAAACTGTTCACGATCGCATCATTCAGTGCTCAAAATGTAGATTTACACAATAATGGACCATACGCTATGAGAATCTGTGGTCCTGCAATGATTAAAGCAACGACAAGTTTAACTTCGAGGAAACCACAATTCGGTCAGGTGTTTATTTATGATCACGGAGAAGCAATGCAACATAGAATCAAAAGGGTATGTAACAATTCCCATGAAAATAACACTCTATTTAAATTGTACATCCGGATAACCAAACCTGGGGGTGGTCGAGCAAAGCCCCCTAGTAATAGTAAAAAATTTCTCTAACAACAAAGAAAAGAAATATTACTTGTCCCAGACGTGCACATGGGAGGCAGTTAAAGGGCTTGAAGGAAGGTAATTCCACACCAGACCAGAGGGTGGCGAGGTGCACTGATCGTTTCTCTTTTTCCACTGCAGAGCAATTACGGGAAATTCCGCCCGGCCTCCATGATGTCACTTCTGGTCCAGAAGGCTCCCCTTTCGGCCACGAGCCAGATGACACCACTTCCAGTTCCAGTTATAATCACCTCATTTCCTCTGCCGTACTTTAAAAACCCACCGCCTCAACCTCACCAGCTAGTTCTGTTTTGGACTCAAACCTGTACACATCTGTACTAAAAATTCACCCATTTGCAGCCAGGATATATCATACGGGTGGCTGTCCCAACTCTTTTTTAGGCCTCTTGTCTCATCTTTGACATACTGCTAAAGCAGGGGTGCCCAATTCGTAGATCGCACTGCATTAAAAAAAAACATTTTTGAAACGTTAGCTTATCATATATCCTCCCTATGGCATTTGCCACTTGATTGACATACAGGGCGGCCAGTCTGAGATCTCTTCTCTTCTCTTCTGTCATTCTGCACGCACGATCAAACGCGCAAGCTACTGCAAAACTCCGGCTATCTAAGTGATCTAGTTAGCCTTCCAATTTATATCGACTAAAGAAGGAATAAAAAAAAAAAATTGTTTGGGGAGTGTATGGGCTGGATGTGGAACTGGAAGAGGATTTCTTTTCTCCCACAATGTCACAATCGAAGTGCGTTTGTCTGATCTGTCCATCTATCATTGCTATTCCAAAGAAGGAAAATGTGGAAAGGCACTTTCAAACTGTTCATAAAAAAAAAAAAACGAAACTGACTTCCTTCCAAAAAGCGATCTGAGAAAGAGAAAGGAGAGGGAACTAAAATCACAGTTGAGAAGCAATGGAAGGCGTGTGCGCAACTTGACAACATACGCTACACAGAGCAGATTGAAAATTGTCTGTCAGACTTTATCGAATGGAAAAAAAGTAACGATTCGAGTGTCGCCCAATGTAGCGGACTAAGAGTAGCGTTTCTTCTTCACAAATGTACTCAAGTAAAAGTAAAAAGTATGGTGCAGTAAAACTACTCTTAGAAGTACAAATGTTTAAAAAAGTTACTCAACTAAATGTAACTCGTTACTACCCACTTCTGATACTCCGTGTGTGTATATATATATATATATATATATATATACACTGTGAGTGGAAAAAACAACACACCAAAATGTTTTTCACCACATCTTCAACAATAGTCGGCCGATTTTGATAAAATTTGGAACATTGTATAAACTTGTGAGTAATTAATACAACTGTTGTTGGAAAACATATTACATACACTTTGTATCAAACATTAAGTAAATCAGCCAACTATTGTTGAAGATGTGATGAAAAACATTTTGGTGTGTTTTTTTTCCCTCACAGTGTATATATATATATATATATATATATATATATATATATATATATATATATATATATATATATATATATATATATATATATATATTATATATATGTATAATTTTTTATGTAGGCAGATCGATTTGAGCTGGTCATTTTAAAAGTAGCTCACAAGTCAAAACAGTTGTGGGCACCCGTATGCTAAAGCATTTCCACACACCTTCTTGTTTTGATCTTTCAGCTCAGGATTTCTACTACATCTCTTCTTTTGGCCTCTTACTCCTTAAAGGAACCGATCACCCAAAAACAATCTGTTACTTAACGTGTAGCGTTTGTGGTGGTGATTGAGGTAACAAAATGCTTTGGTAAAATGAGCGTAGGGCATTAAAGTTCAAACGGGACGGTTCACTTTTGTGCACTTCTCTCATTTTACAGAAGCATTTACTGTCTTCAACACGTTGACTGCCATAGTGAAAAATAAGTAAACGTCCCTGACGCCAGTGTAAAATTTATAAACAAATTAAATGATTTTACTGTTGAGCAAAATCCACAATAAAATGTGTTTTCTGTAAAAGTATTTGTCATACGGAACAGAAAATTCTTTGTGCATGCCAACTGCCTGATAACTCAGTTGAAGTTGAAGTTGAGGTCTGTCACAATCGAATGTTGCCGTTTTCATTTGAACTTTGTAGTGGTGAGACAGACGCTAATCGTTACGAGATATTGAGATAGCTGGGGTTCAACAGGCAATTTATTTTTGTGAAAAATACATATCATATAAAAACTGGTGCAATGCTATTTAAAATGGCACATTTACAGAATGCTAAATAAAAACTCATAATATTTCTTTTGTGTGTTTGATTTCAACGTGTTTTTATTTTAGAATTATGTAGAGAATGCCTGCTGACTTGTGGGCTCAGAGCTCATGTGGGGGAGCCGACATTTCTGCAATTAAAATGCTGTGTAATTGAAACAGCAGGCAGGTACACAGGTGGGCATCAGTCCATCTTGGAAGATGATAGTTGCGCTGTGGTCAGTCTAGCTAAGTGAGCTCATTAATATTCATGAGCTCGTTCTCCAAGAGTGCTGAATTTGGGGAGAATGCAAAATGGGCAAAGACAGGAATTCTGGGAAAATAAGCATAAAATTGTTAAAAGAGTGTCATTGGTTATTAGAATGTAGATGTGTCAGCTTAGATAAAGTGACTGGGGTGTGTGTGTGTGTGTGTGTGTGTTTGTAAGAATATGCAAAACAGAGGCTTGGGACTTTAAGATGAACTTGTTACAAAAGGAAAGACTATTGGTTGTCCCACATTTTTGACTGATGCAGTGTTTTACATATGGCAGTCAGCAAGACACCACAAATTCAAAGAGTTTTAAAAGCGTTACAAGAAAGACATCATAACTGACAGCAAGAGAGAAGGTGACTGGTTTTCCCATCTACTGTCCCAACGCTCACAAGAATCACAGCTGAAGAAGTCAAAAGACCACAGGAGCTAAAGCTGCCTTCTGATTTGCAGCATTTATGATTTGTGTGTCCCTCTCTAATATTTATGTCTGGTTTTTTTTCTACAAATAAATACAAGTAATGATTAGAATACAAGTTTGGGTATTACCTCATTCAAGTTGTCTTGTTGTTTACGGACATTTAGAGATGACGGATGAGTGTTGATTTTAAAGCTGTGTTTGCTCAGACCGAGTTCCTTTAGAAGCAGCGACTTGAACTTTGCTTCTGTTAGACTCCGCAGGTAGCCATTCGAGTGAGTAAAACTCAGCAGGAGTAGCCCTTGTGGTATTCTGGGGTGCAGCTCTTTCAGGGGAAGCAATCCAAAGATGGACCGACACGTCCACGAATCCTGGCAGGAACACCTCATCAGCGAGCCGCTTCTAGTAAGCTTCTGGTAAGACATCAGAGCTGTTGAGGTATTGTTGCCTGATTGAATGTGAAATTGGCAGGTAATGGCGGACGCCTGTGCGACTCAAGCTAACACTTTAGGTGTTTCCACTGTTAACTTGTCCACCAATATCAGAAGAACCTTACACAGTGGCTATAGAACAGAATCCCCCCCTTCACAATATTCACATTTCTTTTGCTTTACAGCCTTAAATGTAAACACACAAACTAATATTTTTTCCAGCTTTACTTACTCAATGCAATCTCTAACATGCAAGTGAAAGACATCACAGCTACAGTTCAGAAGAATTTTTAAAAAATCAAAAACAAGAAATCCTGAGATGCATGAAGGACCCCCACCTCCCCCCCAAACTCACTCTGGTGTCAGTGCCCCCCATTTCCATTGCAGTTACTGCCTTCCTCCCACCTGTGCTCAGTTGTAATGAGTGTGATTAGTGAAGCTGTTCCTGGTCCATTCATTTCCTTGCTTGGTAGAGCAACTGACAGCAAACAACTGACTGTGGGTGACAGGCCACTTTCAGAAGATCTCAGGGACAGAGTTGTGGACAGACATAAGGCAGGAGATGGAGACCAAAACATCTCAAAGGCTTCATCAATCCCAAGGAGCTCAGTAACGCCCATCATAAAGAAGTGCTTGGTACGACTAGGACCCTCCAAACAGAATGGAAGAGCAAGGAGGAAACTGAGGCTACCAAGAGGCCACTGTGAAGGAGTTACAGGATTTGATGGCAAAGAGTGGTCATTAATGGTGTGCAGGTGACAACAATTTGACAAGCGCTCCACAATTATGGTTTGCTTAGGAGGGTCGCAAAGAAAAAGCTACTTGCCAAGAAAGGCCACATTAAGGCTCGTCTGAGCTTTGCCAGAATGCGCCTTGAAGATTCTGATGCCAAGTGGAAAAAAGTCTTCTGGTCAGACGAGACCAAAATCAAACGGTACACCTGGCGGAAATCCAGTGCAGCTCACCATCCGCAACACACCATACCTACAGTAAAGCACGGAGGGGGCAGCATCCTGTTGTGGGGGGCCTGGGGCTCTCACTAGGGTAGAAGGAGAAATGGAGGGGGCAAAATACCATCAAATTCTGGAGGAAAACCTGCTACCCTCGGCCGGAAAGTAGCAGACCACCAACGCTCAGCGTCCAACTTGAGCAAACTTGAACAGCTAAACTGTAAAGAAGAGTGGGGGGCAAATATTACACAATCTAGGCGTGCCATGCTGATGGAGAAAGGCTGGCATTAAAGCAAAAGGTGGGACAATAAAATGACACTGACATGGGGGGTGATCCTTTATTAATCTCAGTGGGTCTTGTTTTTGATTTTTATCATTTTTCTGAACTGTAGCTGTGATGTCTTTCTCTTGGATGTCAGAAGTGGTACTGAGTAAGTAAAGCTGGGAAGAAATATTAGTGTGTGTGTTTTCATTCAAGGCTGGAAAGCTAAAAAAAAATGGGAATATTTCGAAGGGGGGATTCTTTTCTATACCCACTGTACATTAAGGTGCCTTTTGTGAACACTTTTTCACAAGAAGAGATATTGTTAATAAGAAAACACAAACTGAAAGTAAAACAGCTGTTTAGTGATGCCATGTCATTCTTATTTCGGATGCCCACTATTCTCTGTTTACACGCGTTACCCATGAATATGCTTGCATTTGGCACTTCAGCCCTGAAGACGGTTTACGAGATCATCTGTAGTCTGTAGATCACTTCCTGTGAGTTCGCTCGTATTTAGCAATGTGTTAACAATGTTTTAGCACTAAATACGTGCATGTTGGACATTGTGACGATTAGTGACATGTGGCTTATGTGACACGAACAAACAGATTTTCTTTATGCCTGTTATGTGATTGTTTGCCGTTTAATCAGCGTTGGCCCCATTGAAGCCCACAGATTCATACATTTTCTAACTTCCATTCTCTATGAAAACACATCATCATTTTCTTGGCCATCACTACAAAGCGACGTCGGGTGAGCAACAAATAAAAACAGGAGCAGCACGCCTGGATGGCGTCTTCCTTTAAGCCTCGCTCAATTACTCCATCTACAGTAGCACTGACTGCTTTCAAACTCGGAGAATCGTTCATTTTTGTTTCTTAACTTCAAAGAGCCCAATATGAATACATACCACAAAACCAGCTCTCTCAAAGCAAAGCTGAAGCGATAAATAAAGCAGGAAGGCCGACGACTTTAAAAATTCACCAATGCTTTTACAAGAGACGTTCTGAGGTTTCAGAAACAAGCACAGCGCCTTCTTTGTGAGGAGTCTCAAGAAAAATAGGACTCTCCCTAAGAATTTCCTTGAAGGATAAAGAGTCTAAAATCTACATGAAGCTGACAGCCAGATTGTCTCATGCACACAGACAAGCGGACGTGACGGTGACAGGAGTGGCAGGAGTGGCTTCGCATTTTGTGCAACTCAAACTGGCCCACAAACCTGCCCTGGATAAGCAGGTTAGGAAAATGGATGGATGGATGGACAGATCAGTAATAAATAAAGAGGTAGGAACAGCATGTCATTCGTGGGTGAACGGGGTAAATAAAGCATTGCTGTTATACCCAAGGAGTAGGCCTTCCCATAGTCTGACATACCCACAAACCCTCTCATCTGGACTGCAGTCGGGATGAAGCTGAACTATCAAGAGATGTAAGCTTTAATTGCCAAATAAAAACCTCGTGTAACCTACAGTGTGTGCTGTCACTTTATAGCGTGCTGCCTTTGTGCCCACTTGCCAGGCTCTTTTGGGAGGCACCCACCACCAGTCCTGTCGCACCTCACTTTGACCATTTTAAGAACACACAGCTTGGTGCTTTCCCAGCCACTGAAATTTAAAATCTCGATCACCAGCCGTTAGCTCCTTGTGGCCTCCAGCCTTAGAGGGTCTTGACTTGCTTCATTAACTCACTGTGAAGTTTTGAACCAGGCACTGTGTGTCTTTATTTTACCACTAGCTGTGTAAGCCCAGGCTCCTAGAAACTACTGAAATCATCAGAAAATAAATTGACATTCAGAGTCGGCGGTTTCATTTTGCCAATGTGCAAAATTGACCCTCGTCTATCAGCGGCTAAGCGAGTTTGTGTTTCATCGGTGGAATCGCTTTCTTTCAGCTTCATGCTGTAGCCTCGTCCTTCGTTCTTCGTTCTTCTTCCCAATTGTTAACTTGGGGCCGTCTTGCTGGCTCTTTGAGTTTCATGCTGTAGCCTCGCACTTCCAGACTGGACAGACAGTTCCACGTGTAGACGTTTATATATAAGACGGTGCCCTTGTTCTTAGCCCAGTGTTGTTAACACTGACTGGCTGCCAAATTGACCCTCAACTTGTGCCATTCTCAGTATAAGACATCAAACCAGTGTCACCAGTCTAGTAATTAGTCAGGCACTGCGATTCACTTGAGGCGAGAGCTCCAGTGATCGACGGGTGAGGAGGCTTCAGCTGCTGCAATCCAGAAACGTGGCCTGCCTTGCATAGAAAACTTGAAGGCACTTGGGCGACAACCACTCACCTACCAAACAAATGCATTTCTGCAATTCCCAGCCTCTTTCCAGTAATATTAATGATAATAATCACTGACCAAACAGCAGTACTTTAACCTCCTCCTCCTCCTCCTAATACCAACTTGGCACAACACTCCTCTGCACTCAAGGACTCAGGCTTACTGCACACTAACACCGATGATAGCTCTGAAAACACCGCTTAAAATTCTCAACTTTTCTGTCCATCCCAGCATTCTTAGATTATCTCTTCTTTTTCTTCTTTCGGCTGCTCCCTTTAGGGGTCACCACAGCGGATCATCATCTTCCATATCTTTCTGTCCTCTGCATCTTGTTCTGTTAATCTTGTTCACTGAAAAGTCAAAAAACACAAACTTTTTCTTTTTGACATGCGTGATTTATCAACAAGAGCGAAGTTTGTTAACACAGGAAACGGACTGGAGGCTCCCCGGACAAAGGATCTGTGTTGGTAACTGGAAGGTTGACGGTTCAAATCCCGGCAGTGCCAGAAGGAATCCAGGGGCTCCAGACAAATAGCTGACCCCAAGCTTCTCTCCTTCCGTGCCTCTGGAGAATACACTGGGGCAGGAAAAAAATGACAAATTCCTAAAGCAAGAAACTGCACATAACAAATGAAGTGAATTATCATTATTAACATTAATGCTTAAAAAACATGGAAAACAAAACGCACCTGGAGAAACTGCGAAAGCAGACATCTTAGTACCTGCATATGGAGTCGATCTGCAGCCGAGTGCCTTTACATGGTACAAAGGGGCACAAGGTAACCAAAGACTTCTAAAACTCCAGCTGTGTAAGCCTTACAGCCTGGGGGTCCTAGAAACTACTGAAATGTCGAGATGTCAGGTAATTGAAAGGAACTACTGTGGGTGTCTCTCTCCTCGGAGGTTTCGTTTTGCTGACGTGCTCTCAACACTCGTGTTATTAGCAGCTAAGCAAGTTTGTGTTTCCTCTGAGGTGGAGCTCTCACCACGACTCCACCTCTCACTTCAGGGCCGGACAGACAGACAGACACACTTCCACGCATAGACGTTTATATAGAAGACTAGCTGTGTAAGCCCATGCTGTATAAAGCCCAGGGTCCTACAAACTATTGAAACCTTCAGGACAAAAACATCTGCTGAAATGTAGAGATGTCAGAAAATTGAAAGGAACTCCTCTGGGCGTCTCTCTCTTCGGAGGTTTCATTTTGATAGATAGATAGATAGATAGATAGATAGATAGACAGACAGACAGACAGACAGACAGACAGACAGACAGACAGACAGACAGACAGACAGACAGACAGACAGACAGACAGACAGACAGACAGACAGACAGACAGACAGACAGATAGATAGATAGATAGATAGATAGATAGATAGATAGATAGATAGGATACTTTATTAATCCCAAGGGGAAATTCACATAATCCAGCAGCAGTATACGGATACAAAGAAACAATATTAAATTAAATTGTAATAAAAATGAAAAAATGAAGAAGAAATGCAAATAAAAAAAGCAGACAATAACTTTGAGTAATGTTAGCATTTACTCCCCCGGGTAGAATTGAAGAGTCGCATAGTGTGGGGGAGGAACGATCTCCTCAGTCTGTCAGTGGAGCAGGACGGTGACAGCAGTCTGTCGCTGAAGCTACTCCTCTGTCTGGAGATGACACTGTTCAGTGGATGCAGTGGATTCTTCATGACTGACGGGAGTCTGCTTAGTGCCCGTCGCTCTGCCACAGATGTTAAACTGTCCAACTTTACCCTACAATAGAGTCTGCCTTCTTAACAAGTTTGTCCAGGCGTGAGGCGTCTTTCATCTTTATGCTGCCACCCCAGCACTCCACCACGTAGAAGAGGGCACTCGCCACAACCATCTGGTAGAACATCTGCAGCATCTTACTGCAGATGTTGAAGGATGCCAACCATCTCAAAGTATAGTCGGCTCTGACCTTTCTTACACAGAGAGCATCAGTATTGGCAGTCCAGTCCAATTTATCATCCAGCTGCACTCCCAGGTATTTAAAGGTCTGCACCCTCTGCACAGTCACCTCTGATGATCATGGGGTCTATGAGGGGCCTGGGCCTCCTAAAATCCACCACCAGCTCCTTGGTCTTGCTGGTGTTCAGTTGTAGGTGGTTTGAGTCGCACCATTTAACAAAGTCTTTGATTAGGTTCCTGTACTCCTCCTCCTGCCCACTCCTGATGCAGCCCACAATAGCAGTGTCATCAGCAAACTTTTGCACGTGGCAGGACTCTGAATCGTATTGGAAGTCTGATGTATGTTGGCTGAACAGGACCGGAGAAAGTCCAGTCCCCTGCGGCGCTCCTGTGTTGCTGACCACAATGTCAGACCTGCAGTTCCCAAGACGCACATATTGAGGTCTGTCTCAATTTAGCGACTAAGCGACTATCTCTCTTCTGAGGTTTAGTTTTGCCGACGTGCTCGCCTCACTTCTGTATCCTCGGAGGTGGAGCCCTTACCCCAACTCCACCTCTCACTTTTGGGTTGAACAGACAGACAGACACACACACACTTCCACGCATAGACGTTTATGTACAAGATATAAACTGGAGTCCTACCAAAACTAGCACTGAAGTGTTTCTGATGTGACTTGGTGTAATGGAAGGATTTTTCTCTGTAAAAAGCAAAGGTGAAATAAAGAGAGCAGATGGGCTTTGGTCGCTTCAGCGCAGAATCAGCTATAGAAACTAATGTTTTGGGAAAAACAGCCGGGAATGTTTTAAAGATACAGCCAAGGCTATGTAAGGAGTTGTTTTTCACTTCGAGAGGCTTTTTTCACATGTAAGCATATTACTGTGTCTTCTGGTATCAGGCACTAGTCTCAAGGCCGAGTAGAAGAAAAACATAGCGCCGTGTCCCGTGGAAGGAGGGGGTAGGCTGAAACTGATCACTTCTGCATACACTGCTTCCATGTAGGCCGCTTTTGGGCAAGGACACCTAATTAGTATATAAGGGAAGGTTCCGCCCTCAGTTTCTTTGGACGCTCAACCGTGGGGAAAGGCGCACACCGCCCGGTCTTATCTGATAAAAGGCACACGGGGTTGATCCTCTGACGAGACTGACATGCGGGCTCCCTCAGTCTACTGGTCTAGGATGATGGCTCTGGGTCTTTTGATGTATGTTACTGTATGTATGTTATTGTAAGTATAAGTTTGTCTCTTTAAGCATATATATTTATTTCTATAACCCATTCATATGTACTTATATGTTATAATTGAATAAGTAAATTTTATTGAAGTATCGGACCTCTTCTCTCTGATTTTTGCCTACTTATGTTTTAATCCCTTGAACCATTTTCCCAAATGAAAACACTTGGAGTCAGGAACATAGCAAAGGTGGGCGATGCCTCCAAAGATAACAATAAAGGAGGCAAGGAGTTTAAGTGGCCAGACCAGTAGAGACTCACCCTAAACAACCACTTGTGGGCTTCAGTCTGGCTAGACTGCCTTAACAGTTCAAAATATACAGAAATGTCCAAAACGTATCAAAAATATCTCACAATGATAACCGCAAAACTCGACACTGGCAGGTAGCACTGCAAGAACTGAACCCAAGCCTCTAGAGCTCTAAGGCAGCCGTGCTACCCACCACACTACCATTCCACCTCAGAAAGACTTCGTCAATGTAGCGCCTTTCAGAGTAAAACATCAGAAGGTTTTCAGAAAGCATAAACAAGGTAAAACCTAAAAATAATGTAATTAACATTCTAATCACTGTCTCCTTTATCATATGACGCCTCACAGAGCAGCACACGATAATAGCACTCAGTACCTTATTAAAATGAAGCTGCCATTTCCATTGTACTCGGCTTAGTTTGGAGAGACGGCAGCACGTGGACCGGGCCCTGCTGTGCCTTTGTGTTTGTCAGTGAAAGAGGAGACGAGTGCCAGACGTATGGGAGACGGCCAATGCGTTACCGTGGTTACGTTGCCCAGGTTTGGAGCTCGTATTTTAAAACTCCAACTTTTGGAAGGCCTTTTATGGAGCTCATCTCCGGCACACCATGTCTCTCTCGTCCCAAGGCCGTAACACAGCAACATCATGTCTGATTAGTGGGAATTCAAAAGCCTCATTCCTTTCTCACAGCCAGTTATTAACTAACCAAAGCTGGCAGAAGGTTCGTCCTCTTATAGTGCCTTGACAAAAGCTGCCACAGTTCTTTCCTTATTGATTTTTTTTTTATATCTATTAAATAGGTCATGAGGCAAAATTTCATTGTAATGAATTTCAATATAAATACTGCCAGTATGAAACATGGCTTAGTGTGGTGTATTGCGTGGCCTTAGCACATGGCTGAAACGAAACACAAAGGCAAAGCAAAGAAAAACATCTCTCGGGGAAAGCAAGGGATTTAGAAATCTGACTGAAAGTCTACAACTACGGTACAACATGGCAGCCTGACAGCACTTGGGCACAACTGTTAAAATACCATCTGCATGAGAACACTGAGAACATTCAGCCCAACAAGCCTGTCCATCCCGTTCACTGAGACTGTCCCAAGTCGAGAGCTGAAGGTCACTAAAGTCTTGCTCCCCGCCACGCTACCTGATCAATTATTATTCCATGTGTCTCAGGTTCTTGGTGTGAAGAAAACGTCCGAACATTTGTGTGAAGGCCCTGTGCTCTTGTAGAACTGAATTTAAAGTAATGGCCTGGATCCACTGGACAAATTCCCTTCATTAGTTTAAACGCTTCAGCCATGTTACCTCTTAATCTCCATTTGCTTAAACTGAAAAATGTCCCACTTTTTCAAATAAGGCAGATGTCCAGCATGATGTCACCTGAGGCAAGGTACATTAATGAGCCCCCCGCACCCACCCCAATATCCTTACTAGGAACAGCTGGAAACACGTAAGCCACATACAAATATTCCCACAATATTGTAATAAGAAAATACGTTTAATGTCACTGTGCTCTGTACAAAAATTATTTTATAAATCCGCTCACATGTACAGGCCAAAGTTAGTACACATTTAGAACTGCTAGGCAAGCACAGGACAAGATAGACAAAGACAGCTGGAGGAATGGATAGTCAGCCTAAAGACAGGTGTATACTATTCTGTCCTCTGATAACGGTCAGCACAAAATCTTCCTTCCTTGTTTGGAAATGGACTATTTACCTAAGTGGGGGTCTGCACGTGGAGAAGACAGAATAAAAAGACTTGCACAGCAGCCAAACACTTTGAAGCCGATGGACAGATGGGTGATATCGTCATCCGTCCTGAAAAGCCTTCCAGCGCGGAGACGAAAAATGGCAGACTGCATAGATCAAGATCCCACCTTGGTATTTGTCTTGCTATGGCTTCCCATCTGTAAAGCCGCGTAAATCGTCAGTAAAGAAATCAAAGTTATTTTCTTTTATGTGATTTTTACCACCGTATCACTATGGGAGGGATATCGCCTTTTAATATCATATCTATATAGTTTTCAGTTACGTAAAACACCGCAATTACAAAAGAACTTATTCCAACTAGGGAGCTATGGCCCCTAAAAGGAACAAATTTAATACATGATTATACAGGGTGAGCCAAAAAGAAGTAGCACGCTGCCCTATAAAACAATGTTAACGACAGAGCAGAGATCCAAATAGAAAACACTGAAGAGCGCAAGACATTTTTAAAGAAGAAAAAGAAAAGACGATCTGATCTCAGGGGAAGAAGCACTGGGTGTGACGAGGATGAACAGGATTAGAAATGAGGACATTAGAGGGTCAGCTCAAGTTGGACGGTTGGGAGACAAAGTCAGAGAGGTGAGATTGCATTTGTGTGGACATGTGCAGAGGGCAGATGCATGCTGGGTATATTGGGAGAAGGATGCTAAGGATAGAGCTGACAGGCAAGAGGAGAAGAGGAAGGCCTAAGCGAAGGTTTATGGATGTGGTGAGAGAGGACATGCAGGTGACGGGTGTGACAGAGCAAGATGACGAGGACAAGAAGATATGGAAGAAGATGATCCGCTGTGGCAATCCCTAACAGTAGCAGCCGAAAGAAGAAGAAGATCTCAGGTGAAGAAGCAGATTATTCCTCATCAGTGCAATGAGAGGAGGATAAAGCACATAAAGTACACTCACACTCTGATGTTGAGCTGTGAATGGCATCTGTACTTGGAGGAGCCTTATTATGTGGCACTATGCCACAGCAGTTCTGATGTTTCTCAGTCTCATCCTGCTATCACAGATGAATTGTGCGTTAATGAAATGGTTAACAAAAGCAGCTTTATTCTCACTGGGTGCCCTTATTGTAATATGGGTGCAGTCAATTGCTTTGATTATTTCAGGTCAGGTCGGGGAGCAGGCACTGGTACAGCGCATTGCCACACTCACCACACATCAAAACAGCTCAGAATCCTGGTTGGCAGCCCCCCAGGCAGACACACACACAGACAAAGAAAATGGTATGGGACATTACGAAAACCAGAAAGTGTTGCAAATTGCTTTTTTGAGTTGACCGGCACACCCACACCATACGGAAACTGAACGTTGAACCTCATCAGTCAGTCTTATGAAGCTGAAGCTTGGCTTAGATAATCAGTCAGTCCGCTCAGGTACAGAGCCCTGCTGCTAGAAACACAGCCAGAGTTAAAACCAGGATGTGAACAGATAGAGCCCGATTTCAGGCAGGGAGTCCTTCTGATGCCAGCCTGAATTTGGCTGCTAGTTTGGAGAGAAATAATCTAAGTTAGCAAGCATTGCAAGTACAAGTCAAATAAATGGATCTCTGTGGCATTAAGGAAGCATTAAGTAAAATGCAAAATAAGGAACTTCGCTAAAAGCTGAAGTTTGCAGTTGCTGAGCCTAATAAGTTGCTGAGGCAGAGCTTGTGAAACCAAGCAGGCAGTTGGGTTGAGTTAGCTGACCATCGGCTTCGGAGTGAAGACCTGAATTCTCTTTAGAAAGAGGAACTTATGCATTCTGTAACACTAAAGAACATGAAGTGTTTGAGGTTCCGTACACAGATAACATACCATTCGTTTTCAAATAATATTGCATTAGTGCGACGCTGTTTTCTGATTGGTACTATTCAGGTCATAAAATGATTTTTTCAAAATGTCACATATATTTGTCTTTTTTGCCCGGTGCTGCATTGACATCGTGCACCAGAAGGTGTGAGCTTATTCAGTGCGGCAGGAGCACACAGGTGGCCCGCTGCTTCACTTGGTGGCAATGAACGCACATGTATTGTACCTGGCATGTACGGGGACCACTGAGAAAAGAAGAGTGTTCATAGCTCACCTTGCATAGGAGCTTCGTCGTCGCTTCTTACAAGAAAAGCCGATGGATAAAGCAAAAGAGGATGCAACATCGACAAGCTTCTGTTCCAAGACCTCCACTCCCCTCAGCCCCTTCAGTGTAATAGTAACACAGCACAGAGAGAAGTGTGCGCAATTCAACAGCTACACATGTCGGAAACGTAGAAAGGACGGTCCTTGGGCGTGTGGGATCTGTTAACATTTGAATCTGTTGATTGCCTATTGCGTGGAACTGACCGCTCTGTACTATTTTGTCCTCTGCATGTCCTGGAGTACAAAAGAAACAGCACAGTGCACCAAATTATGGAGAATGCATGGGCAAGATCGAAAAGGAAAAAAATAAAAAAAATACGCAGTCACGGATTACAACCACAAGATGTTATGCAAATGAATATGAATAATGTTGCATCCGTGCCACAGTGTTTTCTGAAATGTACTATGCAGGTCATAAAATGAGCTGTTCCAAATATCATATATACCTATGTCTCTGTCTTTTAGTCAGTGTGGCTTTGACATCATGGACCATACGGTGCATACTAATTCAGTGTGAGCAGGAACACTCAGTAAAACTGATACAGACTCAAATCAAATGTATGGTTTTATTGTGTAATATTAACAATAAGAGCAGCTCACTACTCAAAACGGTCAATTTCCCGGGGTGATGGTTTCAAACTCATGACGTTTGGCAGTTCTAACCACAGTACCACAGAAGCTGTCATATTATACTTGCACCTTTTGTGAAAGTGTTTATTTGATATTTGGACTTTAGGCTTCACACATTAAATGCTTCATGTCTACATTTTGTCATTTATTACTAAAACATGAAAAACTTTTCTGTTTTAACGATGTGTTTACATAGATTGTTGTACACTCAAAACACACATCAAATTATTTACAATTCTGGGTAGCTGCCTCTCAGATACTCAATCAAGGCAGGAACTGGGAGAACTGCCTGTTCTGAGGTGGTGGTGGGGGGTGTTATAGCAGGCTGCTTAGGCTTATCAACACATTTAGAAGACAAAAGACGCTGACGGAGAGGTGCGAAGGGATTTAAGGTGGCGCAGTGGAAGCTTCTCGGGTCCTCCGTGCGTGGAGTTTGCATGTTCTCCCCGTGTCTGCGTGGGTTTCCTCCGAGTGCTCTGGTTTCCTCCCACAGTCCAAAGACATGTAGGTTAGGTGGATTGGCGATTCTGAATTGGCCCTGGTGTGTGCTTGGTGTGTGGGTGTGTTTGTGTGTGTCCTGCGGTGGGTTGGCACCCTGCCCGGGATTGGTTCCTGCCTTGTGCCCTGTGTTGGCTGGGATTGGCTCCAGCAGACCCCCGTGACTCTGTGTTCGGATTCAGCGGGTTGGAAAATGGATGGATGGTTGGATTTACAAGTTTTTTCGTAGGCTCTGGTAATTCTAGTATTAAGCAGCTTGCTGTGACGGGGCGCTCCCTCTTCATGAAGAGAAATAAAGACACATGGTTAAGCTTCTTCCTGCCTGATTTATTGATAAAAGACAAATTATTCCAAGGTAAATGTAATTTCTTCCACAAGTTCCAAGAGAATTGTTCTGAGGAGCCTAAATTGGCTCAGACGTCAGTCATTATCAGGGGCAAAAGAAATCCTGCGGGTCCCTAAAAGCTCATTTTCCTTATATATGACCATTCGCTTTGTCATCAAGTATTGCCAAACAAGCCATGTTGAGTAAAACTATTAGGTTATAAATGGGGGTAAAGAATGAGAATCAGAGCTTTGTGTACCCATCACCAACAGATTTTGTTCTTGTGAAATGAAAGTATTAAAAGTATGTGCCACTTTCCATATTCCAACCTATTAAACAATCAGTCAGAGATGAATGACGGCAAAGAGATGTATAAGAAGGGAGGAGAGGTGAGGAACTGACAGATGAGCTTGTGAAATGAACAGACAGCAGCACTTGATCCAAAGGTTGAAACCAAAATAAAAGGTGCAGGATAAGAAGCTGACGATTTTCACGGTGCTACGAAGGGCGACAGGATACGGTGGTAGCGTATGTAGTGCCGTGGCAGTGCCGTATGTTAAATACAGTTTCAGAGGCCATGAATAACCTCTGGGTGCCTCATTGTACGTTTTTCCCTTTGTGGCATTCACTGAATCTAAATCTGTACCAGAGGTGCAAGGAAGATTTTGCATTAAGTTTAACACATCTTGGCAAGGAAGAATTCCTTCTAATCACCCAACTTCAAAAGGGTTCACTGACTTTTGCTGATGTGTGCTTTGCAAACGCTAGAGTCTGTTGAGAGTTTTTGGTCTGTTCTGTAAGATTTAAATTTAAAAAATTACATTTTGCTCTTAAAAACGTGGGTTTTGTTTGCCGCTAAGAAACCATGTGGGAATTTTTTAATTGTTTTTTCACCTGCACAAGAGCAAAAGTAGCTGGGTGTTTGGAGGTGCGCTTGGAAAGGTTCCTTGTACTTGTTATCTGTATTTGAATTAGCATCGAGGAGGCAGGGTAGAAAGCAGCAGTAACTGATATCGACATTTGTAAGTAAATAACCGCGTCGTCAAAACAGCGAATCCTTAGATTAAAGGAAAGGAAAAAAAGGCCGCATCTGACTTCAAAGCAGTAAAAGGCGAAGGCTCAGCAGTGCGCAAGTAAGCGGCCAGCGTTAAGACGCCGATCAGGCACAAGGGGCTGTAGGAGCAAATAAGGCAGTAAAATTTTATTTGTTTAGTTTAGATTAAACAGTCCTTAGCGGTCCAGTGGTAGAACAGTTAAGTGGGCGACAGTGTATTGGTTCATTAATACAAACAGTGCGAGTGAAGAGCTTATAAGTAAGAGGAGCGCAAAGTTAGGAGATGAGACAGAGAAAAGTAAAGTTCACCTCACAGAAAGACAAATAGCAGGCAGCTGAGAGGGAGAACAGGACAGGAGCTTAAGGGGACAGAAGGTGTAAAATATCTGGAGCAGATCTTAGTGTCACCATTTACGTTAAGGAGCAGCTGAAAGAAGAAGAAATTGAATTTTAAGTTAAGGCAGCTTAGTAATCCCAAATCAAATTTTAATAATGAGGCCAGTGCAATGCAAGTCCTGTTGGACTTTTTAGATGATGGTTTGGAAGAGCCAGTTGTCTATGAGGCCTACATCTGTAAGAGATGCCAGCTGATCCAGCACCTCGAGCTCAGGGTCGCCGAACTGACCTGCGTTGTAATAGAGAATTGGCAGACTTGGCCCAGGTGTCCTTTAGAGAGATAGTGTGCACACCTAAGGTGGCGCGGGAGAAGATTCCAGACCAGACAGGTACAAATAGGTGGGTCGCGGTCACAAGGCGTAAGGTAAAGGGTGCACACTGTCCGGGGGCATCAACCCCAGAATTAGAAGTGTCTAACCGTTATCATGTCCTTGCGGAGCTGGACGGTGTCTCTGATAATTCTGAGGTGGTAGGCAGGGTTGAGGAGCCCCAACGGGCCACCTCAAAACCAGTTCCCATAAAGAGAGAGGTAGTGATAGTTGGGGACTCAATCATTAGGGGGATTGAAGCGCAGCTGTGCTCCAGAGAGAGAGAGTCTCGCACGGTGTGTTGCCTTCCGGGAGCTCAGGTGGGAGACCTCCCTGGAAGGGTGGATAGGCTCTTGGCCAGAGCGGGGGTGGATCTAGATGTCACTGTCCATATTGGAACAAATGACATACATAAGGGTAGTCTGTCAGTTCTGCGATCCAAATTCAAAGAGTCAGGTGCCAAGTTGAGGAGCAGAACTGACAAGGTAGTCTTCTCCGAAGTTCTGCCTGTGCCACGCGCCAGTCCAGGTAAGACTGAGAAGATCAGAAGGCTTACCGCGTGGCTCAAATCTTGGTGCAGGGTAGAAGGGTACGGGTTTATGGGGCATTGGGACTCCTTTTGGAACCGATGGGACCTGTTCTGCCATGATGGATTACATCTGAACTGGAGGGGCACTGATGCATTGGGGGGGGGATTATGAGTTGGGGGATGGATGGATGGTTATAGACCACCCAATTCAGACAGTAATTTCAATACACATCTGTTTAGTGATATCAAAAAGACAAGTTTACAGGGGGGGGTATTAGAGTCATGGGGGAGTTTTTAGAAGTAATCAGCGACTGTTTGTTAACACAGCATGTTGAAGCACCAACACGGGGTGACGCCTGTCAGGATTTAGTATTCTGTAATAATCAGGATAGAATTGAGGGTGTAGAGGCGATTGGACCACTAGGGTCACGTGACCAGAATGGAATACAATTCTCAGTATTTTGTAAGAGTACAGATACAAAGACTAAAATTGTGAAGTTGAACTTTGGTAGGCTAATTTTGAGCAGATGCGACAAAGTCGAAGTAGGATAGACTGGGATAAGACAGTCGAGGAGCAGTGGAACAGGTTTAAAAATGTAATGCAGGACAGATACAGACCTAAATGTGGAATTAATAGGCAACTACAAAAAACTCCACAGTGGATTAATAAAGATTTAAAAAAGAAGTTGCAAAGGAAAAAACTGCTGTATAAGGCATATAAGACTAATGACTGCAAAGTGAATTGTAGGGCGTATGAGAACATGAGGGCCACCATTAAGAAGGAGATCAGAGAGGCTAAAAGACAGTTGGAGAAGAAAAACAGAAAAGGAGAAAGAAGACCCTAAGAGATTATTTCAGTATTTTAGTAGTAAAAAAACAGTCAAGGAGGAGGTCAAGTTCATCAGGAATAGTAAAGGGGAATGAAAAGACACAGGCAGTGAAATAGCGGACGCCCTAAACTTACATTTCTCTGAGGTGTTCACAAGTGAGCCAGTGGATAACCTCCCAGTGATAACAGGGACTACTAAGGAGGTGCTGAGGGATTTGGAAATTGTAGAGGGAGAAGTGCTGCTCAGATTAAATAAGAAGAAATCAAACAAATCACCAGGACCAGATAAGATTTATCCTCGTGTTCTTAAGGAGGCTAGTGAGTACAGATATAAACCCTTGACACAGATTTTTAGGAAGTCACCGAGCACTGGGAAATTCAGAAGGACTGGAAAATGGCAAATATCATCCCATTATATAAAAAGGGTGACAGGGCAGATCAGAGCAACTACAGGCCAGTAAGATTAACATGAAACATCACAGGAAGATTAATGGAAGGAATTATTAGGAATAAGATTGAGCAACACATGACAAGGACAGGAGATATTAGGAACAGTCAGCGTGGGTTCAGAAGAGGGAGGTCGTGTTTTACTAACAGGCTGGAATTCTATGAGGAGGAAACAAAAGGATACGACCAGCGTGGAGCAGATGAGTTTATTTATCTGGACTTTCAGAAAGCATTTGATGAGGTGCCACATGAGAGAGCGGGCATCAAACTAAAAGAACTGGGAGTTCAGGGCGATGTTTTTAGATGGGTGCAGAATTGGCTCAAACACAGGAAGCAGAGGGTGATGGTGTGAGGAACCTCATGAGAACTGGCCGATGTTAAGAGTGGTGACCAGCAGGGGGCAGTGCTGGGGCTGCTGATATTTTAATAAATATAAATGATTTAGTTAGGAATATAAGGAACAAGCTGGTGACGTTTGCAGATGATACCAAGATAGGTGGATTAACAGATAATTTGAAATCCGTTATATCATCACAGTAGGACTTGGACAGCAGACAGACTTGGGCAGATTTGTGGACGATGAAATTTAATGTCAGTAAATGAGAGAAGGATTTAGGAGTCACAGTGGACTCTAAGCTATCGACTTCCAGACAGTGTTCAGAAGCCATTAAGAAGGCTAACAGAATGTCGGGTTATATAGCGCCTTGATCTGTGGAGTACAAGTCACAGGAGGTTCTGCTCAGCTTTATAACACACCGGTGAGGCCTCATCTGGAGTCCTGGGTGCAGTTTTGGGCCCACCAGACGTAGCAGCACTAGAAAGGTCCAGACAAGAGCAACCAGGCTGATTCAGGGCTACAGGGGTTGAGTTATGAGGAAAGATTAAAAGAGCTGAGCCTTTACAGTTTAAACAAAAGAAGATTACGAGGAGACCTGACTGAAGTGTTTGAGTTCATGAAGTGAATTAGTGCAGTGGATCGAGACGGTGACTTTAAAATAAGTTCATCAAGAACATCAGGACACAGTTGGAAACTTGTGAAGGGTAAATTTCACACAAACATTAGGAAGTTTTTCTTTACACAAAGAACGACAGACACTTGGAATAAGAGACCAGGTAGTGTGGTGGACAGTAAGACGTTAGGGACTTTCAAAACTCGACTTGATGTTTTTTTTAGAAGAAACAAGAGGACAGGACTGGCGAGCTTTGTTGGGCTGAATGGCCTGTTCTGGTCCAAGGTGTTCTAATGTTCTAAACGGCCATCAACGGGTTGTGTGAAGATCGGGTTTGTTGGAGCACTGAGAACTGCAAGAATACCAGAAAATACCAAAAGGGGGGAGGCAGGCTGTAGACACTCCAACACGATGGCGGTCGGCAGATTCACCGAAACCTTCAGCAAGATCTACTCTGTCACCTGTAGAAAATACAAAGAGTACATGCATTGTTTTTGGAGTCATTTAGTGCTGTTTTTGTTTTACTTGGTTAATTGAATTGTCACAAGCAAACTGAGGAATGCTAAACTATTTGAGAACTCAGTCTGCACGTATGTGGTTCACATCCACTCAGTGAGAGACAGACAGGGTGAGCGGTTGGGAGCAGCCAATGATAGCTTGGTGCCACACAAAGAACCACCTGGATTGGCACCCGAGTGCAGCAGGTGACACTTCAGCACCACACTGGAACAGCTTGTGGCTGGAGAGCCAGTCCTGTCTCTCTATTATAATAAAAAAACATGGGGTCAAGACGTGATCTTCTCGGAAAGACACTTTGATGTCCCACGAGACTAGACGGTGACTAGACGGTGACTTTTGCACATCACGCCCTTCTGACTAACAATTTCAAACAAGATCACGGACGTCTAACCTCGGAGTTGTTGGAATGCTTTTGGCAGACACACTCTTAAAAATTGTACACGTTCTAAGACTTCATAAAGATGTTCAGAAATGTTGGTGCGATACACATGCAGAGCAAGTTAAAGAATATGAAAGTAGCAAAATTCAAAAGTATCAAAAATAAAGAAACGATCGAATTAGCACAAACAAACGGAGATTATTACAAAAAGAGATCAGATATATGGACACCGGTGATATGACAGAAGTACGTAGATACTGTAAGATATTGTAAGGCTTTAAAGTTTAAGTCAGAGACTTGTAGATCAGCTAATTCGTGTTGCCATCAGGGAAAAGTAGAGTTGCATCCCAATGAAGAGGCCTATCCACGAGAATTAAAAGATTTGTTGTTTGGTGAAAGTGAAATCCGCAAACACTACGCGGAAAATATCCGAGTCAACAATAAACTTTTCACGATCGCATCATTCAGTGCTCAAAACGTAGATTTACACAACAATGGACCTTATGCTATGAGAATCTGTGCACCTGCAACAATTAAAGCGACGACAAGTTTATCTTTGAAGAAACCACAATTCAGTCAGGTGTATATTTATGATCACGGAGAAGCGATGCAACAAAGAATCAAAAGACTTGTAACAATTCCCATGAAAACAACAATCTCTTTAAATCGTATATCCAGATAACCAAACCCGGTGGTGGGCAAGCGAAGCAAGCAGGGGGCAGAGACCCCCTAGTAGTTAAATAAAAAAAAAAAAACACAACACACTTGGCATCATGTTGGTGCTCATATTGCTTTAAACTCTGGGAATTTCAGATAAGGAACACTCAGCCTGTACTGTTTCAGTTTAAAGCCCCCCGTTCTCCCCGTGTCCGTGTGGGTTTCCTCCTGCAGTCCAAAGATCTGCAGCTTAGGTGGGCTGCCTAAACTAAACTGGCCCCTGTGTGTGTGAGTTCACCCTCTGATGGACTGGCACCCTGACCAGGGGTTGTTCCTGCCTTGCACCTGACGACTGCTGGGATAGGCTGCAGCTGCCCTGCCACCCTCCTCAGGGTAGACGGGTTCGTAAAATGGATCACCTTAACAATACGTTTATTTGAGACTCACGGGAAACACACGACTTAAAAGGAAACAAACATTTACTTGACTTTGCTACACAGCCATTGCTGTTTGTCTCAGTATGACTCCCCTGTCATTATGGTGATAATCGGGGCCAACAGCTGTGCGGTTTTCACACCACATTGGGCTTTGATTGAAATTGTTGTGTGGCACCATTGTTTAGTTCAAGGATTCTTCACCTTTGAGTCACGGACCTCTTTAAGAATCTGATGAATGCTATGGACCCCCTTTCCCAGAAATATTCACATAAACACAACTTTGCATACAATGAATATAATGTACTTTAATGATCAAGATTGGATTGTTTCATACGTATATGACGTACGCAAAGTGTTATTAAACAGTAAACAACCTAAAAAAAAACACTCATTTTTATGCAAAGAGTAACGGCCACTCATTATAGTTGTGCAAATTCACACAGATCTACTACGTTTTCAATTACCATTACTACTACATCTGCACTAAATCAACAGTACCAGGCTATATAGTGAATGTAAATGCTCATTTTTATCTGACCCTCACAGACCCCCTGAAGCCCACCCATGGACCTCAGGTTAAGGTTTAACTGGCGTGCAGTAGGTTTTCTCTTTTACTTTGACCCGAAGACCCAACACCCCAAACGTGTCAGTAACGGCAATACTCCAAGGGGGCATCAACAGTGTCAATGATCTGGGCTGGTCCACAGCACCACTAGGTGGGCTTTCTGCGCTCTCCTTGGGTCCCAGTAAGGCACTGATGTACTAATGTGGGTCCTCAGGTTGAAAATGTAGAGAGAGAGTTTACACAAAGACACCTGTGAGACCTTCACCACCACTGGCATCGCATAGGGGGCTTCGGCGGGCACTGGCACGCATATCCAGCTCGGAGCATGCCGTTCTAACTCTCCGAGCCTTTTTCTCCTTTTCAAGGGATGTCATTCAGAACACGTGTGGACCGAATTTAGGGGATGGACAAGACTAACCCTTAAACAGCCTGACGAATCGTGAAAACAGTAACAAAAAAGGAAAACGCGTTCATTTAAAAAATACGGCGATAAGACGCAGAAAGTGCCAGTCTGATCAAACCTGAACTCGTCAATTCGTTTCAAATATCTGGGCAGAGAGGAGCAGCCGAAACTCTTTAAGCCTAACCACAGCAACAGAGAATGACATCCTTAGACAGGTGCAGCTTCTGAAAAACAACACGGAACGTGTGACCCACCAAAGCAGCCCAGGGGGTCCTCATCACAACCGCATCTCACCTGAGCAAGACCTTTAAGACGGCATCGTTGACTCGCTCGCACTTACCTTAAGGGACGTTTAGCTCCGAAAAAGGCCGTAGTGCTATAAGCACATGTAGTCAAACGTAAAAAACGCCTGCCATTTTTGTTAATATGACTTTTTTTCTAACTCAAGAATATACACAATCCTGGCGAGCACCCCCCGAAGTCACGTCTCCTGCCGACTCATGGGCGCCGCCATCTTGTTCAAATTAAACTTTATTGAACGCCTGCGGAGAACTGAACAGAGCACGAGGACGAGCACGAATGAGCGCGCGAGCACGAGCTGGTCATGACGTGTCAGCGGTGCTCTCTGTCTCCTCCCTTTGGCTGAGTTATTTGAATTAATAATGGCGGTATGTTTTATTAATATAGCGCCTTTGCCATAGTCAAAGCGCTTCAGTAAAGCACTTAGTTACATTATTTAGAAATGAGACATAAATTCGTTGTCTAAAGATTTTTTTGAAGACTTCCACAAGGCTCTGCGTGACAAGTGCAAAGGGACCAAACGGCCACCGAGTCTCGTGCTTGAATGCGTGGCTCTATTAGATAAGAAAAAAAAGTCACGATTTCAGAGTGCCAGCAAATGTCCCTCGATCTATGAGTTCTCCTCCCGCTTCTCCCTCAGTTATGTAATCCCACTTTGGGCGCCTTGCCGTTGCCTTGACAACGACTCTTTAAGCCTTCAGACTGATTGTTTCAAGTAAAACGGACCACCGCGCAAATTAGAGCGACCCTCCTCCGCGACACGTCCACCTGCAGCCCGGTCACTCCTGCACCCCCCACTCCCCTTTACCGGGCAGACGCACACGCAGGCGCACAAACAAACACGACATTTTAATATCCAGCCAAAAATAGAACCCACCGATCCCGGGGTTTAAGTTATCAACACAGATCACGGAAAGAAAGAAAGAAAGAAAGAAAGAAGAGGAGGAGAGCGAGAGGGAGGAATTCGAGCTGTCGGACATGAGGGAGGCGTGAGAGGGAAGGAGGGGAGTAACTCGACGGGACCGGGGGATGAGCCGCTGAACGGGAACGGCTCCTCTAGACATCGACTAAAATACACCCGACATGCCGACTGGAAAGAACTGGGACTTGGGGGAATAAATTAAAAACCCGATGACAATGATGGCTGAATAAGCGACTTGTTTAGAGTCCCAGTGACAGTATGCGGTGAATCAGCCACCTGGTCATTTTATATAGCGCCTTATATAGTGATAACATGTAGGGGCTCGGTGATAGCACGTGGTAAACCAGCAACCAGCGTCTTTTATACTGATTAAAGTGTTAAAGGCAAAAGCTAACAGTTATCAAGGACTTGAGGTATTCTATATAATCAATATATTGCATAATTAAATATTGACAATCATATTCATAATAATAATAATATATTTATATAGCGCCTTTCCCATGCTCAAGGCACTTCACAGAGTTTAAGATAGAACGGCAGGGCATACAGTATACAGTATAGCATTGTACAAACCAGATAAATAAAGAAGATTAAGACAAGAAAGTGTAGAATTTAAGTGAGTTTTGCGAAAAGTGTTGTTAGCAGGGAGGAGCGGCTACAGCATGCGTGCGCCAGCGTCCCCTCCCAGCTTTCATCAGTAAAAATCAACAGTCACAGCATCCCAGTAGAGTGATTTGATGGCCCCACCCCATTAACCAAGCTGTGTGATCAGGTGGCCCCACCCAGTACCCCAGATGCCCCGCCCCCTTCAGATCTACATAAAGGCTAGAGGGCAGATACCTGGCAGAGGTGCCTAATTAGATGTACAACACAAAATAAACACAACATTAAAGAATTAGATAAAAAAATCAACACAAAGACTGAATCAACAAAGAAAACTGCAGCCCTGGCTGAAAGAAGACAGTTGTATCCCCCTTAATGTTTTCCTTTTTGCTTTACATTAATATTGTTTTAATATATTTTGCTAATAAATCAGAATACAATGAGGTCCACTGTTTGTGTCTTGGTGGGCCAGGCCTTTCACAGCCCTGCTCTTCCTTTTTACGTTTTAAATGTAGAAGCCTTTACCACTTTATTGTGTTGGGCCCGTACTGGCCAAGGGCCTGCTACTTGACAGGGGGGATTTCCTGTAAACAGTGGGTGGTCTTTTGTGGTCATGGAGAAATACAATTGAAAACACTTCTGTCCTGATGTCCGAGGAGTGTCACCCCCAGCAGAGCCAAACACTGGGGTCCATTTTTCTGTCTCATCATTAGAGGACCACGAGGTCCTGTTCTTGTCCCATATTCTCTTCCCTCCATCATAAGATCAAGTCAAATTATTTCTATATTTACACAGGTGGAGCCTTCACTGAGGATCACACAAGGAGTCAGCAGCCAAGTGATAGTATATAGCGTCTTTCAATGTACAAGTGGCCTCTGTTTCTACAGGACAAGCTCTGCCAGGTGGGGAGACCTGCTTCTCTACCACAAGGAGTCAGGGTGGGAGTTGAACTGAGAACCTTGTGTTTTTCTACAGCGATAACACTGCGTCACACTGATGGCCTTGTGAATTTATATAGTGCCTTTCCTAAGAGATCCCCACCCTTACTGATAAAATGTGTGATTTTATGAAGAACCTTCCAGCAGAGAGAAGTCCATTGAAAAACAAACATTGTGGATTTCTATGGCTGCTTTCAAAAAAAACAATGCCACCCCACTCTAATAAAGCACCTTTCAAAAGTGAACCTTGTGATTGTATATGGCGCCTTTCCACAGAGAACACTGCTTTATGCCCATAGCCTTGTGATTTTATATAGTGCCTTTCCACACAGAATGCTAGCCCAAACTGAAAGCCTTTCGAGTTAATATAGTGTCTTTTCATGTACAGCTCTACCCCAAAGCAACAGACTTGTGATTTTATATGGCGCCTTTCCACAGAGAGCACTATAACACATTTCTAACCATGTGATTTCTATGCAGCATCTTCCACAGGTACAAATGGCCACTTTTCCTCTGAGGTACCTTTCTGCAGTGGATGCCAACCCAAACCCAGAATCTTGTGATTTTATATGGCGCTTTTCCTTACAAAGCACAACTGTAACTGATCTGATATAGCGCCTTCTCACGTAGAATGCTGCCCCAAACTGACACCCCTGTGATTTGGTGTCGCACCTTTCCATGGAGGACACTGCCGCACCGCACACCCATTAGCCTGTGACTTTATATAGCGCCTTCCCACAGAGAGCACTTAAACACACTTATAACCACGTGATGTTGACATGGCACCGTCCCAAGGTACAAATGGTCATTTTTGCTATTGGGTGTCTCTGCACAGACAACATTAAGCCAAACCAACCACCTCCTGCTTTCATACCCCACCTTTCAATATGGCAGGTAAGTCTCTAGCAGCTTCTAGCAGGGTTAGGAATGGAAGTGACAACCCTGTACTTTTATATAGCGCCTTTCCATCATGAACCCAACCTTGTGATTTAATTTAGCGCTGTTCCCTCCAGGTCATTCCCTGTCCCTACTGAAGCCTCTCCAGTGACTTTACAGGTTCAGGTGCCGAGACTCGGGTTCAACACATGCTGTCATTCACTCAGCATCTTTCAGGGTGCCAGAGGGGTCCTCATGGTCCACAGCTGCTCTCTGCTCTATTTACAGTCCAAGAAGTAGAAGCCCTTCGTTGTCCTCTTCCAGGGGCTCCTGTATCTGTGATATTTCTTGAGCAGCTGCTTTTGGCTTTTCCAAATGACAAAAAGAAGCTCGGCGCAGCTCTGCCAGTGATGACTCCATGCGGCTCTCCCAAATCATCTCATCAGCGTGATGTTTTTGCCATAACCATGACAACAGTGCAGAGAGATGCTCAAGTCGGCTCCGTTCTCGTCCTTCTGCTCTCAGGCAGGCGCCACACTGATGATGCAGGGCTTAGTGCTGCTGCCTTCCAGCCCCAGGTTCAAATGCTGACCAGCTTGTCTTTTGTGGGTCCTTACAGGCCCCGGGGTTCGTTAGTTCAGTTAACTGGCGACTCTAAACAAGCTCTGTGGTGAACTGGCACTCAGTGCGGGGTTGGATCAGCTGGATTTGAACCCAAGTCACTAAAGCTGTGAGTTATGACCACTAACTGCTGTGTCACCATGCCGCCTGAATCACAGAAGAGTAATGGACTGCTTGAACCTTCTGTCATTTATGGCTGCTGATGCCATCTTAGCATTGTCTTATATTGTCTTAGCAATCGATGTGAAAGGCACTATATAGAGAAAGGGATACCACTTTTGTGATTTCGGCCTCTTATTTAATTTTCACTGTGGGAGTTTTCCCTGCATGTAGAAACAGAAGATTTTTTTCTTAGCAGGTTGCCCGCGCACACCATTGAAATATTTTTACACTTCCACTCAGTGCCAGGCCTGATGATGGAGTGTGAGGAGTCGTGGGAAAATGAAGGGCATGTCTGGTCTGCATTGCCAGGCGGCCAAAAGAAGGCAGGGGCACCGCCGTGTGGCAGAGTATCAGGGTCAGCTGAGGCTCCACCCTTTTGTCCCGGCCCCTCCTACCTTGGTCTGTTGCATAGCAACGTTTGTGAGTCATCTGTGACATGATGGGGAGGTGGAGCCTCATCTTCACACAAGCATTGGCTTTCCTGTCTTTGTGAGGACAACCCAACCTGCTGCTGAATTGCTTACTTGGGGTTTTAGAATGCACTGCTTTGGGACCCTTCAGCTCTCAAAACTCTCAAAACTCTCAAAACTCTCAAAACTCTCAAAACTCGAAGTCCCCAGGCAGGCATCAGATCTCCGCTGAGGCCTGCCCAGCAAAATCAGCCCTGCCCTAAAATCTAGAAGCAGGCTTCAACCTTTAAAGGCTCAACAATAAAGGAAATGCCAGTGGGCTTTCCTTTACATTTTATGTGTGTTTCATTGTCTTTTGGAGGGGGTTGGGTTCATTCATTCATTCGGAGGTGACCACTAGGGGGCGTCACCAGGGCCCAAACCCCTGATACGAATCACTCCAGCTACAGTCCGACTGCTTTACTTTAACTGCCAGCCAGGCTTCTCCTTCCACAACACACAACTCAATCCCTGCTCTTATTACTTCTTCATCTTCCTCCTCCTCCTCCTCCTCTCTCAACTCTGACTCCCAGGGCTGAGTAGAGCGCGTCCTCCTGACCCCAATCACTGCCTCCATTAAGAGACACAAACCAAGAGACGGCACTCACTGGCTCCCCCTGGCGTGACCCACCAAACCCAACAGGGTGGCATTACAGACCCTCAACTCCCATTGCTGGCTTTAGGTGTAGGCCAAGTAGGCACTGGCTATGCCCAAGCGGGCACCAAAAAATCATTTCATATACGATCACAAGGGCACTGATATTCAACTGTTTTTAGCTCACGGATTTTATATGTGATTGTGAGGTCAAAAGGGAGACCCACCCCCGCTCGCCGATTTCAAATCTGAAAGGGGGTCCCACCTCCTCCTTCATCGATTTCAGTTACAGATCCAACCACGCGGGTCTAAAGTTGAATGTCTGTTTTTGGGCGCTTGCTACCAAGGGGCACAATGCACCCTCAAGCAGACCCTGCCTGTGGGTATTTAAACAGGGAAAGATGGCCTTCCTCACTTCAGGTTACAAGTTACATAGAACAACGGGAAGGGAGGCTACTAAGATGAAAGTCGAGAGTTCAGTCAGTCGGTCACCATGTCATATAGCGCCTTTCTCGATGGGCAGCATCACACAGTCAATCAAATGCCAAGAGAAGGCAGCCCAAGACAGCCGAGCTTCAAGTAAACCTGATTCCCTATAGTGCCTTTCACAATCAGCTTCATCAGAAAATGAACCAAACACCAAGGGAGGCAACCCAAGGAATGGAGAAGCTGTGACTTCATATAGCGCCCGTCTCGCTGGGCATCATTAACACACAACAAGTCAGTAAAGCTTCGCTCCCTCGGCGCTGAACGTCTTCATTTCATTTTAAGTGGCGATGCTTGTTCTTTTGGATTTGCAGAGAAAACTCGAGCAGGTTAAGAGATAGATCAGCACTCGGCGTGAATCCCCCCGCTGAGCCCCCAGCGTGGCCTCTCGTTAATGAGCCGTTAATTAAGAGCTGGCGACGGATCTCCTTCATTTGCACACTCGTCTCATTTTTTAATTTCCTTCCTTCCTCCTGCCAGCGTTGAGTGCATTGAAGCCGCCAGAGGGGCATCAAATAAAAGTGATGCATTCTGGGAGAAGCACCTGGCTGGAGCACTTGGAGTTGGGTGCGCTGGGGGGCTGACTGTAATGCTTTGTTATTACCCTGCTGGCTTACTCGACATCAGAATGAGACGACGCCATGATGACCTGCAGGGGGCATAAGAGAATCCCAAATCCCCAGACACAACTTCACCCACCAAAGACCTTCAAGATGACTTCTTCATGTCCCACAATGCACCACTCTCCACTCCTTTCCTGTCTTCCTTTTCTTCTCCTCCTGCTCTGCAGAGTCCAACTCACCTGGGGAAGGTGAAGCCTCCTGGACTGGGGAGGACCTCAGGGTGCAAGAACACCTCCATAGGACAGGGGAGGCTCCCCTTGGTGGCACCCAAGTACCCTAGTAGAGTCCCCCATTGGGACTACAGGGCCATTGGGATCTCCAAGTGGGAGTCCTGCTCCCTGCAGTGATGCCACTTAGTGTGTTTGGGGGAGGCCACATCCCTCTGTCCCTCCACAATGAAAGCCTGCTGACAATGATCCCAGCCGGGACGCCGCCCCCCATCCCTGCCTTCCATCCCAGTAGCGTACAGTGGATTCACAAATTCCTCAGATCCTGTCCCTTTCTGCACACTTTGTTGTATCGTTATGTTTTAATGATCTAAACTCCATTACCCGTAATGACAAAGTGACAAGGTGCTTTCAGAAAGGCCCGCAAATGAATTGAAAATCTAAAGCAGAAATCTCTCACTCCTACAAGAACTCAGACCCTTTGCTGTGTCACTCCACATCGTTGGCTTGAAGACCCCTTGAGATGTTTCTAGAACTCAGAACTGATAAACTGACCTGACTGGACGTCATTTAGGATGGCAGACGTGTCCCTGTGGAGAGAAGGTCCTCAATTCACACTGCATGTCGGGACAAAAACCAAGACATTAAATCCAAGGAGTCCTCTGTAGACCCCCAATGATCAAACTGGGGTGAGGCGCAGATCAGGTCAAGCAGATAAAGCCATCTGTGAAGCTCTGAGTGTTCCCAGGAGCCTCAAGACTTGTGAAATGGAAGACGTCTGGGACCACCTTGCTTGAGTTGGCTGTCTGGCCAGAGGCACCACACAACTAGGACTTTGTCCAGGGCGATGACCAAGATCCCTGCGGTCACTGTCACCGAACTTCAGAAGTCCTCTGCTGAGATGGGAGAAGGGCTGGTGACACCATTAAGGTGAATTAGGCACTCATCTAGGGCACAGATCATAAGGGGGGGCACACCCAGCCACACAGGTTAGCTAATGAGCAGTCGGTGGGCGCACTAATAAGCTTGGCCCAGGGCCCACCAGCACTAGATGGGAGGACCTGTCAGAAGGCCCACCGTCTCAGCAGAACTCCCTCAGTCAGGTATCAATGGCAGTCACTGGGTGAAGGGGGTCCACTCTGAACAATGGAGTTGTCTTGTATTGTGTTTAACACAGCGAGTGAGTATGAGTTGATTTCATCGCTCGTCTCATTCATTTTCATCTCTTTTGTTAAATTTCAGACTCCGTCTCTCACACACACACACACATTTTCATTTCCCCCATGACGTTCGCCACGTCTGATTTGAGGGTTTGGTTTAAATCTCCAGCACTCCTCACAGTTTAATCCCAGATGAGCCCCCCCACCGACCAGCTGCCCCCCAATCCCACAACCTTGACCACGTCCTGCATTGCATCTCATTTTTTCTAATCCCCGGCGTTAAATCTTCTAGACGGATGAGGGCTCGGATATTAAAGATGGAACATCTGGACATGGACCTGCTCTGACGTTAGGAGAAGGTCACTGACACCCCCTGGAATTTCAGCAGATTGTTAATTGATGCACAACCTGTGTTTAAGCATGAGGGGTCCATTACTTTTTCACACCAAACCAACTCATGTTGAGTCCTTTTATTCATTTGATAAGTGACATAAGTGACAAAACGTGTGTAATTTGTCACTGAGTGCCCTTCAGGCACAAAAAAATGCAATGAAGGAGAAAATCAGGTGGGGGCAAATACTTATTCACAGCACTGTGTTACAGTTGTTGAGTGGGTGACCCACTGTGAGTGATGTCACAGGTTTTATGTCCTGTGATGTCATGTGGCCACTACAGCACACCTTTATATAGTGCCTTTCTATAATGAAGTGCATTCTAAGGCACCTTAAAGCCACGGAACAATGGGGTCCTTTCTAAAGGGGTATATAGCGCCTTTCTACAGTGACGAGCATCCAAAGACACTTTAAAGTCACAGTACAGCTGAGTCCACTGCACCAGGACTTAGAGCACCTTTTCTATAATGAAGAGCATTGTAAGGCACTTTAAACCCACAGAACAATTGGTTTTATTGTGGAAGCCTATATAGCGCCTTTCATTAGTGAGGTGCACCCTAAGAAACTTAACAATTCCATTCACAGTTGTGTCCTTTGGAAAACAGTATATAGTGCCTTTCTGTGGTTAAGAACATCCTAAGGTGTCTTAAAGTTATAAAACAATTGTATCCTTTAGAAAAGTGTATATAGCGCTCTTCCACAGTTAAAAGCATCCCAAGCCACTTTAAAGCCACAGCACAACTGTGTCCCCTCCCAAGGGATGTGGCCGAGGTGTCACCGTGCCATTTGGGCTCTTTAAGGCCAGCATTAATTCTAGGGTGAAGTGACATCAGGGGCTGCTAGGTGGCGCTCTACAGACCAGCCCTGGCATTGCATGGACGTGACCTCAGTGATGCTGGCAGGCCAAGGGTCTGAAGGCCTTTCTGGCCCAAGCTGTGAGCCCACTGCTTTCATTTTGCCCTCCCTTGTGTGCTCTTTGTTTTTGTTGTATTCTAAAACCTCCATTTTAGGACCTTTGATGTTCTTTGCTTCTTCTTGGGTTTGAGGACGGCTTAAGTACGCCCCCTGCAGGCTGCACCATATGCTCAATACACTTAACACTAGAGAAGACCCTCACGTTAGAGGAGTAGTCCGGTTGTTTATTTATTTTAATTAAGAACAGTTGACTCGATCAGGGTCATGTGACAGCCATCAAGCTCAATGTCTTGGCCACTACACCACACTAGTTTGCAGTGCCCATCTATCGTGCCACGATTCAATTTGTTTGTCACAGGTTAGGCACCCCCAGGGGAGTACATGTCTGCCCCTTTCCCCTCTCTCATCTGAAGACCATTCAGTCCCAAACCCCAGGACCCGTCTTCATTCTCATGGGGGAGTCAATGGGCACTGACGGCCTTCCACGGCTCAGCTCAAGTATCTCGGCTCCGTGTCCGCTCCATCTGCCACACTAATTCACTTAAATCCAACTCGGAGTGGATGGCGACATCCGAGTGGGCTGAATGGCACTTTTTATATTTAGCTCGGCTCACTGCTGTGTGGGTGGGCAGCCTTCAATTGGTTTAATTAGTTAAGCGGCAATGGTGATTAATTGGTAAATTTCCTAATCAGCTTCATTCCCTTTATTTATGAGCCAGCTGCTCAGGGTCCGCACATCTGGAGCTGCGGATTAGGGGGAGGGGGAGGAGGTTGTCATCGGTCTCAGAGCCTCACAAACTGATGACACCAGCCGAGTGCAAACAACGCCAACGGCCCGTTGGGCTGGACATGCCAGGGTGCTAAGGGGCTGCCGTGCCACCTGCACTTTCCCTGTCAATGGCAATTCGCTTGGTTTTATTCAGTAGGCATTTCTGGATGACACTTAATAAATTCTGATTGGTTGAATCAATTCCCCAGCTACTCATTCTTTTCCCATTATGACCAATTAGAAAATTCAGTTCTCTATAGTGCCTTTACATAGCGGACATCCTGTCCCAACATGTCTTGAGAAACAAAGCAAGTCATGTGCCTCATAGGTGGAATCTGAACCTGTGGCATGTAGTTTCATATAGCGCCTTTCATGACAAACAGTGCATAACCGAATTTATGTGGCCACGCTGAGTGCATGTGCTGGTCACATGATTCATTTGCAATCCACTCATGAGAACCGAATCCATGTTTTGTAATATAGCGCCTTTCATGGCAAACACCATCCGTAACTCAGTGTTTGTCTCCACATTAATAGATCACGACTCACTCGGAGTCACTCAGAGAGTCAGTAATGTTTTGTGATTTAATATAGCGCCTTTCATCTTGAGGTGCGTAACTCAGTTTATGTCCCTACACTGAGACCGTGTGCCCCTCGTGTTGATGATGTCTGATTTTCCCGAGCGTCTCTTGCTAACGAGTTGCTCCTCTAATGAGCTTCAGGATCTCATTTTTGTGGCGACGCCAGGCTCTGCCGCTGCCTGCCCTGTGCTGCTCCTGCATGTTTTCTTGTTGACAGTGACATGACTCTGGTGGCTCTCATGGAGGACTCACACGCCACACATGAGAGGATATTGAGCTGCACCTGGGAGAACAGAGCCAATGGCGTCACAGACTGGAGCTGGGCTTCCCTAAATGTGAACAAGTCACCGCGGGTCCCGATGTCTCGCCAATTAGGAGGCGCGCAGGCAGGTGTTCAATCTGCAGGGCACCTCAAGTGAGCGGCCGGGTGCCTGTTGATTAGTGACCACCTGACATGCCACTTACTTCAACATAATTTCCCCTGGGCACACTTAAAGTGCGCCTGCTGCCAACTTCCATTCCTCCTGGGCTCTTCTGTCTTCCTTTAATAAAGCATCAGGCATGAGAGGAGTGTGAGGACTTTGGATACGACCCGGGTGGGCTCAGTGATGTGGCACTTCTACAAAGACAGACACATGGAACATCCATGTCACCTTGTCATTAAAGGCGCTATATGACATTACATTTGAGCGAAGGTAAAAGAACCATGCAGGTCTGAAGTTCAAACGGCCTCTCCTGCTGACCACAGGGCTGCCATTCAAACCCACCTAACAACTTCCTTGGCTATTACAAGGAGGATGTGACTATTGTACTGCCCCCTTGTGGTCCAGAGTGGTGTCAGCACCCTGTCTGTGCCCCCAAAGTCCGCACAGACCTAGAAACAGCAGATGGACCTCACATGAAGATGCATCTGAAGGCACACCTGATGGACTGTGACAGCAGAGAGCCATTGTGGAGTGACACAGAGGGGGTCAAAAAGGAAGCAGACATGGACCAACTACCAGAAAAATACTGGAGTGGGGACACAAAATGGAGAATTCAAAATACCACCCTTCTCCCATTCTAGAGGTCTTGGACCCCAATGTGCCAAATGGTCTACCAAATGTATAGCTAGTGCTCTCTGTGCCTGCCTCTTGACACGTAAAAGGGTCTCTGACATGTGACAGCCACTACTGGGCTCACATCATGGAGAACACCCTCTAGTGGTCCCTGGTGTCCTTTAGGCAAATGTAAGGCCATGTGTGTTTCCGCAAACTGCTCCAGCTATTGGCCACAGCTCCTTGAGGCCCCGCCCACTTGTGACATCTTGAAGGTGGTCCATTCAGACTTTGTGTCCCGGACCTCCATTGAGTTCAACTCAGCCAGCACTTCTGTCTCCACAGCTCACGTCATATTATTTCACTTCTTAATGTCATCTCTGTTGATTATTACAGTCAAAGGCTTTGATTTACCCAGCAGGCAGTGGGCCTAAAGACACCTGCAGTTGGAACATTAGGACAATTGTGACAAGAAGAGGCCATCCAGCCCAACAAGCTCATCCATGTCATTCACTCATCAAGTCAGGACTTGAAGGTCCCTGAAGTCCTTCTGTCCAACACGCTACTTGGTCACTTATTCCTAATGTCACTGGTTCTTTGTGTGAAAAAAAACTTTACTTAAACTTTTATTGGGTAAAATTTGTCCTTACGTATCCAACTGCGTCATCATGTTCTTGTAGAAGAATTCATTTTAAAGTGACAGCTGGGGTCCACTGGACTGAGCCACGTTTCTGTCAGGTCTTCTCTTCATTTCCGTTTGCTTAAACTCCTTCAGTCCATCCTCCTTGCCTGCTCTCCATGGTCCTGAAGAGTTGCTCCTTGCCGGCTCTTCGTGGTCCTGGACGAGCCTAGTCGCTCTTCTCGAGAGATTTTCTAATGCTGCTTTGCCTTTTGTGTGATGTGGAGGTGAAGTGGACACTCCAGGGGTGGCCTCACCAATGAGTCACACAGCTTTAGCGGGTCCTCCATGGTAGCCTCCTTTCCGTGGTCCTGAATCTTTGCTCCCCGTTGGCTCTCCGTGGCCCTGAATCATTCCAGCCGCTCTCCTCTGTTCTCTCTCCAGCACTGCTACCCGGCATAGCCAACCGTTTGCAGATGTCCCTCCAAGTGATGAGTTCAAGGGGCTTCACTGTTAACAGGGATATCAAATCGAGCACATGACCATGGAATCTCCATTGACAAAACTTTGGGTGGTAGTGAAGACTTCAGTGAGTTTGCAGTGGCACTGTGTGACAAACTGTGCTGGGGGACTGGAGGAAGAGGAGGTTAGGAGCCCACACTGATACAGTGCATTGCCACACCCAGCACATGACAAACCCCCTCAGGATCCCAGATTAGGACCTGAGTGCAGCCATTCAATGGTTGACCAGCACCACACTAGTTCAGATGGAATGGAACCAGTGGGAGGTTTTGTATGGTGGCTGGAGTGCCAAGCCTGCCTCCAAACCCCACGTTTTCCCTGCAGTTTGGAACTGGAACAGAATTACCCCAGCATCAGGTCACTCCTGGTGGTCTCAATGGCCTCTGTGTCTTCCAGCACTTGTCTACATCTTGCAAACAGAGACCACAAACAACAACAACGACAACAAGAACAAGTTACTAAATACTTCACAATAATAATCCATCCATTATCCAACCCGTCATATCGTAACATTCAGTGTTCATTAAAGCCTCGGAAAAAAATGCTTTGAAATTTTTTTTACTTAATTATGCCACACACACACAAAGAGAAAAAAAAGAAAAACAACAACAACAAAAAACAACTTTATGTAAGCAAATTAGTAAAATCTGGTTGTGCTGGACGGGTTGAAATCTAAGGCACCAAAGTAGACCTCAGTGTTAACATCTGCAGTGCACCCTCCGTTGGAATGTGTTTTGTAATATATGTAGTAATACAATGCATTGTATTTGTCATTCCAACAGATGGTGCATCACAAACATTAGCTTTTTTTTCACCTCATATCAAATGGGCATATAATAGAGATGTAGCAATCGGACAGACACACAGACACTTGTCCTTTATTAAGGTGGATAAGCCGATTACCTTTCGTCTGTCAGTTTCTCTCTGTCGGGCATATTCAGCGTTAACATTCACAGGGCAGTGTGTCCATCTGGTTGCCATGTCTGTCAAAGGCCGTTTGGTATGGGATTTGTAAAAGCGGTGCTAATGTTTGTGATGTACAACCTGTTGGATAACAGAGACATATCAACTGGACAGACACACAGACACTTGTCCTTTTAGTAAGATGGACTCTTATATTTGAGAGCACTCTTTATAAGTGTTGACCATAATCTTACATTCCCTACGCCCTGAGCCCACCTGCCTTTATACCTATCTGACCCCTTGACCCATAGGGGGCTCCAGAGCGTATTAAACTAAAAACACACACATGCACTCATTCCTACACCAGAACTTTCTGTTTTATAAAGAATCAAGTTAAAAGTCATTTCAGGTGCCAGCCGGCATACACAAAAAGTCATTTTGTGTTGCTTTGCATTTGAACCCTTTGGTGCCCCTTACCAAAATGTGGCCTCAGCCAAAGGGCACAGCCAGCGCTCAGGTGTGGCACCTTCTACAAACACTCACCACACCAACACAGGGCCCAAAGGTGTGTTTGTGCTGTTCGTGTAACTCGTGTGTACGGACGGCACACATTCACGTGGAATATTCATGGAAGTGACAAATTCCACAATTCTCTCGTTTGATTTGATTCTGGTGGATTTAACTGTAGCTGTAAGGCACACAAAATGTATAAGTGCTGAGGTGCCTTGGTGTGACTATACATTAAATGTGAAATGGCCAAGTCCCATGAAATGTTAATAATGATCAGATATTCTCGATTTATTGCACTCGTTTTATGGATATCGGCAGTTCTGTTCATTTTTATATAGCGCCCATCATTGAGCTGTGATAAGTCCACGTATGAACCCTTAAAGATGAAGCCACTACACTGGCACTTTACTGGCTTGTGTGGCTCTTCATAGTTTAACTGCACCCCGGCAGCCAGCGTGGCGTACTGGGTAAGGCTTTGGACTGGCGGGGGGCAAATCTCACTACTGGCACCGTGTGACTCCGAACACGTCACTTCACCTGTCTGTGCTGCAACTGGAAACACAAATAGAATCAAGGCGCCGGCTAAAGCAGAAGTCCCAATAAAAAAATTAAAAAAAAACTCAATGACAAACGACACAAGAAACACGACGATTTGTTTAAACACACGCGCTTTACACTTCTGTCCGCTTTGCGGCACTGGCAGGAGGCCGTCACATCGCCATGACAGTCGTGTCCGCCGTGACAAGAACAGGAGAACGACACGTGTCAGCACCACGGACAGCACCGCCCGAGACCTGAACCCAAGTCCCCGGAGTTGAAGGACACACACGCGCCGTTCGGTATGTCGCCCCCTGTGTCGCCTGCCGTTTATCTGCCTGCTGAGCTCTGAGCTGCGTCTCGTCGTCGCTTTCGTTTTTGGTTTATTTTAAGTGTCTTTGTTAAGGATAAGTGTGGCCAGAAAGGGTCATTCCAGACCCCCGGACTTTGCACCCATTTGCGTTTGTTCAACTTGAAGAGCGGCGGCTGCTCAACAAGAGGATCGTCAGTGAAGACGCCGCGCGCTCTCCTCTCTTTGGTTTTGTTTTTTCCTCTTCGGTTTTTCTTTGTTTCTTTACTTATATTGTCATTGATTTGCTGATAATTGATTATAATAATAAAGTTCGATTCAAAACTCAGACTCATTCATTTTCTTTCTTCCTTTAGATGAGGCAGATTGTACAATCAGAAATGAGGAATAATAATAATAATGTTGCATTTATAGAGCGCCTCGCACAAACCCAATATCGCTTTACATACAGAGTAAAAAAATCACTTTTTGTAATTCTAATACTAATACTAAAGAATTTGTGTTTTTTGAAATGATTGTCATTAAGTACTATACATAATATATATTTTCTTTCTTTCTTTCTTTCTTCTGTGTTTCTGTGAAAAGCCACCGTTTATTCAGAATAGAAAATCTACAAAATGGCCTTACGGGTGAGTTGGTTTGTGAAGGGACGGTGTGCTCATCAGGCAGTTTGTAAGCTGGAGGATAATCAATCGACTTTTCTTATTTGAAATGTGAATTAGATTTGCTTTTCCCCCCTTGGGGGTGATTTGTGTTTTTGTTTGTTTCTTTCATTTTGATAATGGAAATGGTTTGTTGATTATTGATACAAAAAGTTCAATTCAAATCTGAAATCTCAGATTCTTTCTTTCTTTCTTTTTCTGTGCGTCCAGGTGTGACACCAAAGTCAGCTGTGGCAGGACCTGTGGGACAGACTGGGGGGCTTAGAGAATGACGAGCTATCGTGGGGTGGTCTGTACGGGCCACCACTGAATACGAGGACTGGTGATGTGCAGAGGAGGACCCCGTGTGGGGGGTCACAGCGGTGGACTCGTTTGAATGTCTCATTGATCCTGCGCTCTGTGTGTGTGTGACGAGTGTCTGTTCTCTTCCATTGTTTTCTGTTTTGTTTTGGGATGCCGACTCTTTTATTTTTTGGATTTTAATGAGTTTGTATTTATTTGCGGAGTTTCTGAGGACAAGGATAAGAAGACAAGCAGGACTGACAAGCCAAACAAAAAGGACCGTCAAGAAAAGACAAAAGCAGAAATCAAAGAGAATCTGACCGAGTTAAAAGGTTTATTGCTTTAGTGAAAGTGGGAGGATTACCTGATTCTACATTTCATAAAGTGCGTTTTAGCCTGAAAAACGATTTATTAATCAGTGGGGTATAAATGAGGCAATTGGGACGGGCAGGAATGAAGAATTCTGTTCTTTGTTTGTAATTTTAATGAGGATTGAGTGTTTATGACTTCAAACATTTTTGTAACGATTGCTACTGAGTAATCAAGTGTACGTACAGTATATTATATATATAATCTTTCTTTTATTCCGTTCAGAATGTGAAATTGGAAATGTCCTCATTGGACGGGCCAGCTGTCCATTCATAAATCGAGAAAAGAGAAAGTCAAGTCAAACAGGCAGGGGACACGAGGAGGAGATGTCATCCAAAATTCTGCCAAATGACCTTAAAGGCAGAATTGATTTCGGAAAGGGCGCTGTGTTCGTGAGGCCGTTTGTAAGCTGAAGCATAAGGACTTGATCTTTCTTATTTCAAATGTGAATTAGATTCGTTTTCCTCTTCTGGCTGATAATTGATTAATAAAGTTCAATTCAAGACTCAGACTCGTATTCATAATATGAATACTAATAATAATAATAAGAAGAAGAAGTTGCATTTATGGAGCGTCTGTCACATTTCCAAGGTCGCTTTACAAACAGAGTGCTAATGCTAAATATTTGTGTTTTTTGAAATGACCTTTTTGAAGGCTGTAAAGATTTTGTTTTTTGTAATGATTGTCATTGAGTACTATACATAATATATATTTTCTTTCTTTCTTTCTTTCTTTCTTTCTTTCTTTCTTTCTTTCTTTGCCACTCCCCCAGCTCACACACACACACACCCGCACACCCACACGTGCTTTAAGAGCAAATGACAAAAGACAACGACGGCTAGGAGGAGGAGGAGGAGGAGGAGGAGGAGGAAGAGGGAGGGAGTGGAGATCCCGGCGCTCAGGGCTCGGCGCTCCGTCGGCAGATCCAGTGCGTTCTTTGAAGTGCGCGCAGCCGGCCAGCCTCTCCGTTTTCTTCGGAGACACAAAAAAATAAAAGGCGGCGGCAGCGGCGGCGGCGGCTCATCATCGGTGACGCCCGCGCGTTAAGCGGATCATCCCGTCGGGTGAACCCCGGATGCACGCAGCAGAGCGCCGGAGGCTCCTGTGCGGGGAGCCGCGGCACACCGATCTGATCCCCCACGCGCCTCGCCGCCCCGGACCGCCCTGCGCCCCCCCTCGGCATGCTCGCTAAAGGCTGCCAGCCCCCCGCAGTGCCATGCTGAAGCGCCCGTTCCGACTCCTTCTGGCTCTCATCGCCACCGCCGCTCTGCCCCGATGGTGCCAGTGCTGGAGCGACAAGGACCTTCTGCTGCCCCCCATCAACTCCTCCAGTAAGTTCCTGGCCAACTTGGACATGGACGTGAGGTACTCCAAGAGGTCGGTGGAAGACAGCGAGGCGGCCGAAGCCTCGCTGCAGCCCCTGTGCAACGTCAGCGTGCAGCGGGTGATGTCCACCTCGCTGGTGGCCCGCTGGGACCGGCACTTCGGCTTCCTGTGCGACGTGGTGCTCTACACCACCAACAACCACGGCCGCTCCATCTTCTCAGCCGCCTTCAATCGGGTGGCGCCGCCCGTCCTCATCGAGCACCTGGGCGTGACGGGGGGCCAGCAGGAGTTCCGGCTGTGCGTGGGCTGCGGTCTGTCCCGAGGCCGCCGCTTCAGCTCCGCCCGCTCGTACGTGCCGCAGGTGGGCGCCGAGCCGCTGGCTTTCTGCTGCCTGGAGTTCGGCTTGGACGAGTTGAAGGGAGACAGCAGCTGGAGGCTCAACCGCAAGCCCATCGAGTCCACGCTGGTGGCGTGTTTCATGACTCTGGTGATCATCGTGTGGAGCGTGGCTGCCCTCATCTGGCCGGTGCCGATCATTGCAGGGTTTTTGCCCAACGGCATGGAACAGAGGAGACCCCGTTAAGCAGGTCGGGTGCGACCACTTCAGTCTCTTTGAACCCGGCCGCTCGCCCCCTTGGGAGGGTGTCTTCGTGTCGAGCTTTGGAAGCTGCCGCTTTTCTGGGACATTGTGGAGGACAGCACCGGGCAGGGAGGCGCTGGAGCCGCGTTTGGGGTTTTCGATCGTTTCGGGACAGCGGAGGACCCTCGTTTGTTAGGTCCGATCTCCTTTGAGTGGTCGAGCCCTGCTTTTCTGCTTTCCTTTTAGAAGAGCAAACCGTGCTGGACGCTAAGTGACAGAGAAGAAGGTGACCCGATTTTGGATTTTACAAAACACGATGGCCCCGCAGACGCTGCCCTGGACAAGTGGGGTAGGACGAAGGGCGGAGAGACGAATAAGACAATGGACGACTTCAGAATAAATCTTTGTGTCTCCCTTGTGCCACAATGCGTCGGCGCATCAATATTTATTAGTGGGACATTTTTTTATAATATTGATACCTGATTTGTAAATAGACAACGAATATTTAACAGCAAGCCCCCCACGGGCGGCGCAGCGCGGATCTGATTATGGACTGGGTGGGGGGCGGCGGTGGTATAGCATGGTTTGAATCTATTTGGACCGCCCAGTGACCCCCCCGCATTTCTAGGATGGTCCGCCGCTTAGTGAGTGCGGTGACACGCTCGGGGCTCACGTCCTGCTTTGGTGAGGGGGGTCATTCAGTCGAGCTATGCCCCCCAATCAATATCATGTCAAGCCCCCACTCACACTGTCGGAGATACTGTTATTTGTTGGATTTCTGTGACTTTATTACACGATGCCAACCGCGTTACCATCTTTAGCACGGTTGTATTGGCTAAGAGTTAAATATCATGTCAGATATTTGCCCAAAATAATACATTTGTATTTATATAGCGCCTTTCCCATGCACTTTGCCCCTGAGCACCAGTGTTTTAGGCCCCCCCTTACCATTTCGGTCTGCAGCTGGACTGAGTGCGCCTGTGTGGAATAAGAATTCGGACCTCAATGACAACCTAGTGTTATAAGTGAAGTCGACAGGGCCGCTTCAGCTTTTCGCAAACATGGTGCACATCTAACACCGTCCGTGTCATAGTCATGGGCACAGGGTTAGTTAAGAGTGCACCACAAGGCGACACCCAGACGGCTTTTCTGTGCCCGTTTTTTAAAGGTGTTGGAGAATTCGGCAAAGCCTCTCTTTCTGGACCGTCGGCGGCTCGCGCTTTTGCCAGGCGGAAATCGAGAGCTGCGGGCCAAGCGCTGCGCCACCCGTGAGTGTCGCTTTTCTATCGTTTTGTACGGGCCGCTTGTGGCGCGATTTAATGGCGTTTTTGATTCTTGGTCAGCTATTCGAAATGAGCTTTTTATATACCGTGTAAGTCAAAAGCTTCGTCTCTTCTATTTTCTGCGTGTTTTCTAGCGACCCTTTGTAGAATACCCGGCGTATCTGGCAGGGGACGCGGCCGCCAGGTGCGCAGACGTTAAGCTGCCGTTCGGGTTGAAATGTCCCGCTGAGCACAAAAACTGGAGCCGTCAATCGGACCTGGCAACGTAGCGGGGTCCCCACTGAGGGGACATTTTTTTATACATTTTCTAGGATTGGAGATATTTGTCTTACACGATCTCACGCACGTTCATTTTTTTCTGCTGTGGAGAATCCATTTTTTTTTTAGAAAATTCGCAGGTTTTAACAAAACAACGGCGCCCTGAAATCTCGAGGGAGGCCATTCCGTATTGGTGAAGAGTAAAGTTGGGGGGCACGAAATCAAATCAAGTCCACCTACCGACCACCACCTGATCGAGCGCCGAGTGCCGCGGGCCCCCCTCTTCTTATTGAAGTGGGCGCTCGCTAGGGGGCGCTACAGCCTCAGAGGGGCCCCGCTTGGTGTGTTTCCTAAATGTAGTCAGCGCAGCGCAGTTTTCCTTTTTTGTGTAAATGAAGGTTTGATTCTCCAGTTTTAAAGAGCCATTTTGTTCATTCTGTTCTGTGTGTACATAAAGATTACCACGTGTATCTTCATAGATTACAGCTTCATAAAATACTTTTCAGTGATGAGTTCTTCTTTATATAGCGCCTTTTTGAACAGGCAGAGTAGCCGAGCGACGTGCGGCATTAAGCTGAATAGCACATGCAAGTCAGAATGTCACCTGACTCTGCGCATGGGACTGTCACACCTATATATCTGTCACATAGCGCCATAGCTGTCACGTCCTTCACAGCCATCTACGAAATGGATAGCATCTTTCAGATGTGTTATATAGCGCCTTTCATGTCTGTCTCCTGTATCACTAATGATGGCGCTGGAGATGGTGTGATGACGTGTGTTTCATGTTGATTTAGCACAAGCAAGTAAGGATTTCACTGGACTCTGTACACGTGACAGTAATGACTCGATAAGCAAACAACGGCAGCGCTTCCCTGTCACCTCCGCTCCGTTCCATTAGTCCGCCTTGACCGCCCAATCCTCCTGGCACAGGTACGTCAGAGCCGACACAGGGGCCAGGCTTAAGGTATTCATCAGGGTGCTTTACAGTGGCACAACGGGCACATCGTGCGGTATGGTGGGTGAAGACGGCACGGAGCTTCAGGCTGCCCCCCAGTAGCTAGCCGCCATTCAAAGGAATCTTTATGAATCCTTCGACACACATGGCACCATAGTAATGAGGGCGCTATACACAAATAATGAAAGACGATCACAGTGGTGGCTCTTCTAGAATTACAGGACATAAGCGTAACGTCATCGAAGTCACTCAGCCACGGAGGGGCGACTTTCGTTCGGCCGCCTTCTGCCTTACTGACGCTAACTGAGTTCACTTTGATTACCCAAATCTGACAAACGACACTGGGTGGGGTTGTCCTGCTCTGTCTGTGACAAGCCAGCACTTTTGCTCTTTCTTACTGCTAACGGAACCCGTCGTTTCATTCTACGGCTTGTCCCATGTCACCTGACGAGGACAGCAGCGCGCCCGCCACTGCTGGTTATCTTTTTTCCGATTTGTGGACCGCAGCAGATGAATTTTTCTCCAAGTTTTCCCTTTGTAATATTTTATGGAGACAGATACTGGGTGAAGTACATAAGCGCCATCAAGTCGGCTGGTCACCTGCCGGCAGTCGCATGTAAAGGAAACAACGAAGGTCTGGGACTCGCAGAAAGCAACTCAATGAAAATGAAGGCAAAAAAATAATCACGCAGTAAAGGAGGGCAAATTAAAAGGAAAAGAGAAGTCACAGCGCGCTCAGCCCCCCGAGATCCGTCTGTCCGCTTATCCGACTCGAGGTCACCATGTGACGCACTGGTTAGTGGGCGGGGCCGAGGGGGCGGTGACATTCTAAACTTGCTGAGTGAATCGAGCTCACCTGTTAAGTACGGAGGAGCACCTCAGTCAAAATGAAATCGTTTAATATAAATAAATGTGCACACACATAAAGAGGAACAGCATGAAATGTGAGTAGAAAGAATTACATTTTTGTTGCTTATTTTTTATTCATTTAATTATTTCTCCATTTTTAGTTATTTCAGTGACACCACAGGCAACATGAAATGAAAACCATCACTTAAAAAAATGGCTTTGTTCAGAAATACTGGGAGTTCCAAAAATGCCCACTAGAGGGGGATATCTTGTCAAAAACCCTGGCTAGATACATAGTAAGGGCCCCGTGACCCTATTCGGATTCAGCGGGTTGGAAAATGGATGGATGGATGAAAACATTTCTTATCACAAAAATGAACACATGAAACTCGGAAGAGCACAGAAGGCAGAAAAGGAGTTGCTAGCAACAGCCATCCAAAGAGAACACGTCCCGGGACACAGCAACACGGTCGGGAAATTCAAAGCACAGTCACACACAAGAAAACTCACCGACTGCCGAATGCATTCAAAGTCAACCGCCAGGAACTGTGGGAGACCCTCCAGGCTTATAGGGCGGAGGGCAGGTCCTGGCAGTGACTGGCCCCGCCTCTTGGAGGACCACCCACCAAACACATGGAACACCACACAGGCTTAGATCCAGAAATGTAAAACGTAAAGAAGACTGCAAATCATAAACAAAAGAAGGAATGCAAATAAAGCAAAAATGTACAACAAACACAGAAGAGCAGCATTTCAACCACAGCTGGGGGGCACACTGCAGCTAGAAAACATAAAATTTAATTTGCTCATCAAGGACGAGAAAGTTTGACACAATTTTAGTTTTAGCTAAACACTTCATACACAACTTGCTGTGCTACCCGTCTAAGACGAATTGAAATCAAAGTACCCAACGTGGACCTCAGGGCCAACACTTGCAGTGCACCACCTGTTGGAACAAATATTTTATAATGCATGCAGTGATAAAATGCATTGTATTTGTCAATCCCAACAGTTGGCGCATCATAAACATTTGTATTACTATAAATATTTGTGATGTGCCATCTGTTGGAATGAAAATTTGCAATATGTATGCCTCTGAGGTATGCCGTTTGGTTTGGAATTCATAAAAGCAGTGCTAATGTTTGTGATGCACCATCTGTTGGAATGACAGAGACAGAGCAACTGGATGGACGCATTGACAGACACACAGACACACCCTCTTTTGTGCAGTTTTCTAACATCTCCTCCAATTATCCATCCATCCATCCATTTTCCAACCTGCTGAATCCGAACACAGGGTCACGGGGGTCTGCTGGAGCCAATCCCAGCCAACACAGGGCACAAGGCATGTGCCAACTCACCACAGGGCACACACACACACACAGGACAATTTACAATCGCCAATCCACCTAACCTGCATGTCTTTGGACTGTGGGAGGAAACCCAAGCAGACAAGGGGAGAACATGCAAACTCAACACAGGGAGAACCCGGGTCTCCTAACTGCGAGGCAGCAGCGCTACCCACTGTGCCACCTTGCCGCCCCCTCCAATTATCATTTTTTTTTAAATTCCTTAGACATCATGCAGTCCAATCCCGCTCCTGAATGATCCTGCCTGTTTGCAGAGTTTCATTTAACTTAAGCCCCTCCTTTTATTCTAATGTTATATATTGTATTATTTTAATAGATAATGTTCTGTATTTTATTATTATACACAGATGTTTCTACACTATTTGTTTAAGATATTCATATGACTTTGATGTTTGTATTTCTAATGTGTTTTTAAAATAAAGGTCATTTAAACAAAACTGTCACCTTCACTTGTCAAAATTGAGAGGGCGGGCTCAAGCGAATCCTGCCTGTTGATTGGTAAATCGTCCACTGAGTGACCGCCCTATGGCTCAGCGTTGTGACTGCGCACGTTGGACACAAGCACAAGAAAAACTTGCCCAGAATTCCTGAGTGTGAAGCAATGACTTTCACTCAAGAACCTCCGAATTCTTTAGGGGTCCGCATCTGAAATGTCCCCTGTGAATGTGACGCTCACCAATCAGAACAGAGTACTCTCTCTCCCGATCCCGCCCTCTCAGCTTTGACGAGTGAAAGTGACAGCTGTCATTTCATGTGGCCTGCGGAGTCACTGAACTGAATCAATGAAAGAAGCAAGAAGGAAGCAACACATAAAAATATCGACTTTGTGAAGCATTTCATTCCCAAACCCATTTCATTTTTTCTGTTTGCATTTCATGTAGTCGTTTATTTATTGTCTCATTTCACAGCACTTTGATTTATTTACATATCAATTCTTTAATGAATTTATTCAATTGTGTTAACATAATTCCTCCATAGTAGAGAGGCGTGATGGCAGTAACAGAGCACGGGGGTCCTGGTAGGCATTCTGGCCGCTTCCTAAATGCTGTGCCCGTACTGTAGCTGAATTAGTTGACTCCACTCAGCTGCCACATTGTTGGGCATTTCGCTGAAAGTCATCTGCTGGCACTTCTCAGTACTGAATTATCTATCTATCTATTTATTTATTTATTTATTTTTCAAATTACTTTAGTAAAGTTTGTGACAAAAGGTGTCGAGTCAGCTGTTGGCAAGAGGCGCTGTCAAAAGGGGTGGAGTCTGGGATGGAGGCACTGCCTGGATGGGAGGAGCCTGGGAGAGAGAGAGAGAGACCTGCTGTCAGAAGGGGCGGGGTCTGAGATGGAGGTACTGCCTGGAGGGGTGGAGCCTGGGAGAGAGAGAGAGAGAGAGATGCTGTCAGAAGGGGTGGAGTCTGGGATGGACATACTGCCTGGAGGAGTGGAGCCTGGGAGAGAGACAGCAATACTGTCAGAAGGAGTGGAGCTTGGAGAGATACTGTCAGAAGTTGAAGAGCCTGTCAGAAGAAGCAGAGTCTGAGCACAGATACATGCAATCAAAATGGGTGGAGCTTGGAGAGAGCAAGGGAAAGAGATGCTGTCAGAAGGGGCGGGGCATAGAAAGAGAGAGGGAGAGAGGCTGTCAGAAGGGGCGGGGTCTGGGATGGAGGTACTGCCTGGAGGGGGCGGAGCCTGGGAGAGAGAGAGAGCTGCTGTCAGAAGGGGCGGGGTCTGGGATGGAGGTACTGCCTGGAGTGGTGGAGCCTGGGAGAGAGAGAGAGAGAGAGAGAGAGAGAGAGGCTGTCAAAAGGAGTAGAGACTAGACAGAGACTGTCTGAGAGGGCGTGGCCTGGAATGGGAGTGCTGTCAGAAGGGGTGTGGCCATTCTTAGAAGCTGAGTACAAGGTGTGTGTGTGTTTGTGTTTGTGTGACACTCAGACAGAAGACCTAACCCTTAAAGACCTTGGTCTGGGGTCACGGCCACCAGCGAGTCACAAGAAGGATCCTGTGTGAGTTCTGGGAAGTGGGCACAGATGGAGTTTTCTCAAGTGAATGGTGTGAGTGTGCAGGAATTGGACACAGCAGAGAAAAGATGACGGGGCCACATGGAAGGAGCCCTGGAAGCCATGGCAGCAGCACTGAAGAGTGAGCTAAGAAGGAGATGGCACCCAGTAAACCTCACCTGAGGGAGAGACACAGCGTTTGACAATGACAATGACAATGACCAGGATCAGTGATGATAAAATGTCATGTGAATAATGCAAATCTCTCAGCTTATCGTCATACAGGACAAGCAGCAAAGAACAACAGCATTAAAAGAAACAACAACTATTTATATAGCGCCTTCCATCGAATTCAAAGTGCTTTACAAATGGTAGTGAGTAGAAACAAAGAAAAACAACATTCAGAGGAGGGCCGTAAACAAACCAACATTCATACATTTTAAATTTGTGTTCAGTGGGCACAGTGCTAATTCATATTGTCGATCTGTAATGGACGTGCTTCACGATAATGAGGGCGACTCATCCAAACCAGCGAGACATGTCAGTCACATCACCCAAAGTCAAGCAGCCAGTTCAGGATTAGCGGGTGTGTGGCACGGCGCCAAGCCTGTGAGCATTGGGTGCCAGGCAGACAAGCCCATGACAGGACGTCAGTTTACTGCAGCGTCTCCAGTTAGCCCAACCTGCAAGTGGTCAGAAGAAAACACAGGTGACAACATCCGGGCACAGGAGTCAAACCAAGGACGCCGAATCTGTGAAGCAACAGCACCAACCACCACACCTCCACGCCAGCCTGCCCTCTGAGCACAATAAGACAAATGGGCATAATGATATAAACACACCACTAGAGGGCCCCACCTTTTGAATGATCATGTAGTGTATAGCCAGTCCCATTTAACCATACCTGTAAAGTGCCAACCTTGAAAGGCGCTATATCAAATGCAAATGTCATCCCTTCACTTCCTATGGCTGGTCCCATCTATGGTCCTCTTCAGATCGCCATGAAGACAAAGGGTGACAGATTTACAGAACATGTTAGGCGCCTTGACAGAACCCTAGCCATGAAAAGGCGCTATATAAAATCACAAAGTTGTCAGTTCAGTTCCCTTGGCTGACCCCTTTTGTGAATCACCTCACCTGGCGCTGTTCACATTTCAGACAAAGGCTGAGAGACAGACAGACAGCTTTACAGAACCTTTTAGAAGTGACTCCCCATGGGGTTAACCGTAAAAGGCGCTATATCAAATCTGAAGGTCATCTCTTTAGTTCTCCAGGCTGAACCCCCTCTGTGGCCTTTCACTGCTGACATTACAAGGGTGACATCTTTCCAGAACCTACCTCAGCTCGGTGTTATCTGTGAGAGGCGCCGTATAAAATCACTAAAGACTTTCAGCTCACGCGCTCCTTTTTTGACCCTGAGGGAGTCACTTCACCTGCCACGGTGACATTCAAGGTAAAGGTTGACAGGTATACAGTATCTGTAATGTGCCAGGAGATGTTTTTGCAGTGGAAAGGCACTATATAAAATGACACGATGGCAGACTGAAGTCATAGAAGTCATGAAGTCTGACAGAATTATCATCCAGCCTCTCATTTTCTAGTCCAGTTATCCATTTTGAAGTTGCAGGAATTCTTTCTGGGCAGCATAAGAGTGCTAGGCAGGACCCAATCCTGGGCAGCATGCCAGGCCATTGCAGGTTCCTCTTGCTGACGTGCCTATGCCGATGCCAGGGTTTCAAGAGGTGGTAGGAAGGAGGGCACGGACTTGGGGAGAACATGCCATGTGCACACAGGACTGTGGACCCGCCAGGCAGCGATGCCAAGCACTGTAACACGTGCCACCTAAGTTTATATAGTGCCTTTCTGCCATTTCTGAGACCAGAAAGCTGTGAAGACAAGGCATCAGAGAAGATGGTACCTCCTGCACAGAGCAGGGCTTGCACCACTAGAGGGCAGCCTTGCTGGTACTAACTGCTTTACGTACATTGGCCTCGTCCTCAGTCCGGCTGCAAGTCCCCAAAGTGCTGCCAGCTCCACTGCTATCGCTTCTCCTTTTCACAAATTCCTTCCACTTCTGAACGTTTCTTCCTAACACGAGCAGCCAGGCCCTCAAATGTTTTTGACTGCCCATCTGCACTTCCTTATTTTCTTGCACCAGGATATCATGGCGAGTGGCTGTCAGCAGTAACCAGGCGTCTGCTCCAAACCCACTAAAAGCTCCCCTTCGAAACTCGATCCCATCATCTTACGGTGTCCTCTTGCGTGCCAGCTGGGCGCTGATTATGTTAATGCCTGACTTAAACCAAGTTACTGCTGCTTTCCTGCTCTTCTTTAATTCGATTAGCGCTCACTCCTTTCTGGTGTTTTGCGGACCACTTTAAGATGATGAAGACCACAATTGTTTAAAATTACCAGCCGGGTGTCACTGCTGCCAGGGCCTGACTGGGACTGAATCTGACATCCGTCCATTAATCCTGTTCAAGGATGGTGAGAAGGCAGGAAGTAGCTGTGGGCAGGTAAAGCCAGTCCATCACAGGGGTCGCTCTCGCCGACTGGCACCACTGAGACCCCATGGACTGGGAGACAACATGGAAGGCCACAGAGTGAACATGCTGTGCGGTCAGCAGGGCGTTGGATGCCATGTTAGCAGCTGCACTAAGGCAGGTGGGCACTTGATGACTTGCTGCTGTGCATTCTCTGCACATTTAAAGGGTCAGAATGGAGTAATAAAATAACATGAAACACGAGGAAGCTGACAGTCTGGGGATGGCCAAGTGAGCAGGAGAATCGCTGGATGGATGTTCTCACAGCAGCTTCTGCAGGGCTGATGGGACTCCTGCGTTCTCGTTTTGCTCTGCTTTTGATCCTTTGATCCAGTTTGTGGGTGTCAGCACTGGCGCGAACACGGGACCAAGGACAAGAGTGGCAGCCAAGCAACCCCCTTCTAATGGCCCAATAAAAGGCATTAATGGCAAAAGACGAGAAGTTACAATCGCCTCCGTTTCTTGTTCCCTGTAACTTGGATCAGTCCTTAATTCTCCTTCGGATGAGTCCCTTAGACTGAATGAATACCCTCTTCAGTTTACTGTATAGTGGTCAGCCCAGATGAGGCGGGGCTCCTGTAATATGGGGCGGGGCTTCCACAGTCTGGGGGCGTGGCCACACTTCCTTCTACTTTTACCCCTCAGAGCTGCAGGCCAAAGGGTAGCAGTGATTCACAACAGCACCCCCTTTTGTCCAGGAACGGAACCTCGAAGGCATCCCATAATTGTGAGTGTGTGATGTTGGTTTGTGGATTTCTGGACTTTTTTTTACTCTATTTTTGATAGTGCCTTGTTTAATAAAGAATTGAACATTAACAGAATTCTGTTTGTTCCTGCTTTTTTTTCCCTTTGTCCTTTTTTGATATTGTGAAGATTTAAACATGTTTGGAGCTTTAATGGCTTTAGCCCCATTTCTGGGCCTGTACAGGCTGCAGCCCACCATTTGAGTAGGGGTTTGTGGTGTAGCGGGTCCACAGCTCATTGTGCAAAAGCCATTCGTTTTAAATAAATGATCGCGGCTTAGCGAGGGGACGTTGGGCCATAGCGAGCCGTGGGACGATCCGAAGGGTGTGGGCGTTTCTCACCGAGTGCACAGGTGAGGAACTGCCCACATTCGTGATTGTCCCGTGGCTAATGCTGCAGCTGCTGTGGCCCTCGTCATTTGAAAAGAAGCGCGAGTCGCTTTTGGGTGGAAAAATGGAGAGAGGAAAAAAAGAACGAGATAAAGAAAAGAAGACGGAGGTTACAGGGAGCGAGGAAGCAGGCGGTGCGTGCGTGTGGTGAGCGCGCGATCGAGGGCAGCTGTGAGGAAGCTGGGTGTTTGAGTGGATGTTGCTCCCGCTGAGTGACCAGTAGAAGGCGACGAGCCGCAGAAGGCCGTGGAAAGGCAGCGGAAGTCGGGAGACTTGGTGGTGGAGTCCCCAATGTGTGCGTCCTGGCCATTGGTGGACATCAAGTCTCGGGGACTGGGATGAGTGCCAGACCGAAGCCAGGGATCGGGAGGTCTTCAGTCTCATGTGTGTGTGTGTAGAAGAGGGCAGCTGCAGAGAACGTCTTGCCCGCTGCTAAGCCCAAACGGGATAAGCAGGTGAGACGCTACCAGAAAAGCGCCAGACTTGTTGTTTTAAGAACTGCTTCCTCAAGAAGATTTTAACCTCTGGTTTTTAAGGATTGTTTTTTTTTCTGTTTATTGGTTTTACCTCCATGTTCTTTTAATGGATTATTTATTTATTTATTTAAAGAACTTTGAGAACTGCACTATTTATTTGAACACCTGTTTTGTTGGATTTTAAATAAAAGCACTATTGCACTTTTTGCACCACCCCTTGCTCAATTGTTTATTTGCCTCCACTGACTAGCTCACTCGGTTACGTCATCGACGGTGTTGGGTTCAAGGGAGTGTGGAGCCAGAACCCACATCGTCACAGGGTTAGGCTGCCTGGTGTGTGTCTTTGGAGGTCTGCTCCCCTTAGTGTGCACATCTGTGGCACAGAACACAGCAACACATTCAGGCAGATGGAAAAATGGCCAAGAGCCAGAAGACTAGAAGATGATGTCACCTCTTCATTGTGTGGACTCGGGGAACAAGCCTGGTCAGATCAGGACCTCCCCTGGAAATGCTAGATGTCAGCCCCCGTGCCTGGGACACCCGCAGGGCTTCATGGGAGTTGGAGTTGGGTGCAGCCCTGTTGGGATCCAGGGGTGCTGCCAGGGGGTGCTGCAACAGCTGCTGAGCCCTCTTGGGCGGGTTTTCCGCCACACCCGGAAGTGCTGCAGGAAGTAGGTCAACGAGCACCTGGAGCACTTCCGGGTGGGCTATAAAAGGAGCCAGAGTCGGGAGGAGGGAGACGAAGCTCGGACTGGAGGAGATAAAGAGAAGAAGTCTTGTGCTTGTGGGAAATAAAGACATTTATTTGTTTCATAAGAGGGAGAGGGACAAAGCTTGCTGGAGGAAGAGTGGAGGCGAACTGAAGAAGACAAAAAGACAAAGTGCTGTGCTCTTGTGCTTTATAAACTGAGCTTCATTGGCTGTATGGAGCTCTGCAGGTGGGAAATGAAAAGGAAGCGTTTCCAACAACTGAACAGCAGCCTGTGTTGGGGAGCTGAGTGCCCCCTGGAGGCCACAGTTGACTGAGCTTTTCTATTTTTTTAAATCCAAAGTGTATTTATGTAGATAATAATTATTTTGCACTGTTTCTGACACCATTTTGTCCCGCATGTGGAAGCCGCTATTAATGGCACCTCTGTTGTTATGATGCTGGCGTTACCGGGTTACTAGTGGCACGGCTTAGATGTTACAACCTCAGCATCAATAACAAGGCAGGGTTATAAGGTCAAAGTAGGCAGCCATTTTCTCTGTGAGAGTCTAACGGCTAAACCCCAACAAGAGCTTTTCGTGATTGTCTGCTCCTAACTCCTTTATCTGGCAACGACCCTTCAGCTTCGACTTTCTCTCTGACTCTCGTGTTTCACTTTGGCTTTGTCGACTTGAGCAGCCTGATTTCCTGGTAACTTCAATCTTCTTCCATATCTTTGTGTCCTCTCCACCTTGCTCTGTTACACCCACCACCTTTAATAATAATACATTTTATTTATATAGCGCCTTTCCCAAACTCAAGGCATTCCACAGAGTTTAAGAAAGAATGGCAGGGTATGGAGTATATAACATTGTACTAAACCAGATAAATAAATGAAGAAGAGTGAGTTCAGAGAAAAGCCTAACAGGCAACATAATTGATGGTCTCGTACACACACACAGGTTACATGAGAGTCTTGACATGGAGGTAAACGGAGAGAAGGGTAGGAAAGTCAAGTAGAGCGACAAGCCATCCTGAACAGATGAGTTTCAAAAGACTTCATGGAGTCCGCTGACCTGATTCATTTCGGGAGGTCATTCCAGAGTCTGGGCACTCGCTGGCACCCATGGAGTGTGGATTAGTGTGGGCACAGAATCAGAGGACCTTAGTGGGCAAACAGGCACATCGTGATGGAGAAGGTCACCGATGTAGTTTGGCACGAGGTCGTTTAAGGCTTTGTAGGTCATTAGTAGGATTTTATATTCGATTCTGTAAGACACAGGGAGCCAGTGAAGACGGAGCAGGATGGGTGTGATGTGCCCGCTGCTGCTGGTCCGAGTCAGGACTCTTATAGCCGAGTTTTGAATAAGCTGGAGCTGTGATAGAAGATTAGAAGGGGCTCCTGCCAGCAGCGAGTTACAATAATCAATGCGGGATGTGATAAAAGCAGGACAAGTGAAAAGGAGAGGAAGGAGTGAACACAGGATATGTGACGGAGGAAGTTTCTTAATCTCATTTATGTGGGTGGAATAAGAAAGGAAGGAATCACAAATGACACCAGGATTCTTTGCAGTAGAGGCAGGTCTGATGAGATCACCGCCAAGATGGACTGAGAAGGAGCTCATTTGATTAAGTTGAGCTTTAGTCTCAGTTTGCAGGAGGTCAGTTTTGTCTTCTCTCACCACATCCATAGACCTTCTCTTAGGTCTTCCTCTTCTCCTCTTCCCTGACAACTCTACCCTTAGTGCCCTTCACCCAGTATACCCAGCATCTCTCCAAACCAACGCCATCTCGCCTCTCTGACTTTGTCTCCCAAGCATCCAACCTGAGCTGACCCTCCAATGTCCTCATTTCTAATCCTGTCCATCCTCGTCACACCCAATGCAAGTCTTTAACTCTGCCACCTCCAGCTCTGTCTCCTGTGCCACCGTCTCCAATCCGTATGACATATTATCTTTAAATAATAATTATTATACATTTTATTTATATAGTGCCTTTTCCATGCTCAAGGCACTTATTTGAACAGCAGGGTGTACTGTATGTATCATTGGGTACAAATATTAGAACACTAAACGTATAAATACAGGAGATACAAATCATTAAATAGAATAAAGACAATAAAGCAGAGTAAAACACTAAATTCAGTACTAAACGAAAAGCCTGAGCAAATCACATCATTTGTGATAAACACACACACACAGTATACTGAATATCTGGACAGAGAAGTCACCTGAAAGGAGGGCAGAGCGGCAGGTGACGTGGTGACGCCTCCCTGCACAGACGAGTTTTTTAAACGAATGAATGAATGGAGTCAGCTGATCTCATTAATTTCAGGAGGTCTCTCCAAAGTCAGGGCGCTATATACAGAGCTGAAGGTCCTGCCGTCACCCACAGAGTGCAGGTTATTGTGGGGCACAACCAGATGGCCAGAATCAGAGGACCTTATTGGGCATGGTGCGAAGTCATTTAAAGCTTTGTAGGTTCATAATAGAATTTTACATACGATTCTGTAAGACTCAGGGAGCTGTGGACACGAAGCAGGTTGGCTGTCATGTGCTCGCTGTTGGTGGTCCGGGTCAGGACTCAAATCATCTGGAGCTGTGATAGAAGACTGGAGGAGGCACCTGCCAGTAGGGAGTTACAATAATTGATGCAGGATGTGATAAAAGTATCTCAGCATTAGAGAAGGAGAGGAGTGACAGACACGGGATATGTGCCAGAGGTGGGAGGAAGAAAGTTTCTTAATGTGCTTTATGTGGGTGGAATAAGAAAGGAAGGAATCAAAACTGACACTGAGATTCCTTGCAGTAGTAGAAGGTCTGATGAGACCACCGTCAAGTTCTTAAGAAACTTTGTTTATTGGACCTGAGGGTTTTTTCACTTTTTTCCTCTCTTTCTCCGTCTGATATTTTTTGATATCGAGATTTTCAAAGCCTCGGCTCTCTTATTTTAGGCCTGTGTATGCCAGAGCCTGCCATTTGAGTGTGACAGTGAGGCCTGCCTTGGGGAGCCTGACCTGCTGGAGATCTGGTCCACCTTTTTAGTTATTTTGAGGCCTGCATTTTGCACGTGGGCTGATCACACCAGTGAAATAGCTTGGTATGAAACATCTGGGAGTGAAGCTCCTGAGGTCAAAGACATTCCACCATAGCTAAACGAGTAACTGAAAAGCAGTGTGATGTGGCCTTCCAAGCCAAATGTCTGCAGTTCCAAAAGTGTCAATTTTAACTCTTCAGGACATCAGCGCTTTGGGTTTGATGAAAGGTTCACTTTTCACTTCTCCATCTCCTGCTATTTAAAACTTTCACGAAAGGACCTTTGGTTCGAAGCTTGGTGACAAGGCTCACTACCTGAACACGTGGAGTTGGCTCTGGTTCCCTCGGCCCTTCTGGATTTTCTTCAGGTAGTCTGCGTACCCCACCACATCCCACCAAACAGACAGGAGTAGTGGAACGGTGGCTCTGAGTTGACTCATCATCAGTGAGCTCTGGGGAGTATCAGGGCGTCCCATCTGCTCTTCGTTCCTGCCTATTTCTGCTGGGATAGCTTCCAGTTTTCCCCAAACCTGTAACAGAACAGAAGAATCAGGAAATGGAAGGATGAGAAACATAGAGGAAGGCGGCGGCGGCGGCGGCGGCCGCCGTGCACACAGAGGTCTCGATCTCGACTCTGCCCTTCCTCATTTCTATCAGGCCTGCTCGTTTGCCGGTGCCAACTGCCTCCATCTTCACTTCAGCCACAGGAGATGACAGATCGCTCCCCTGCTGTCCTGCATGTCCACCTTCAGATTTTTTTGTTTTAATGTCAATCACAGAGACAAGAATTCCACTTACGGATCATTTGTCTTTCAAATATAAAAGGCCGTCTCGTCAAGGAGATTGGCCGCCTGCTTGAAATGCTGCAGCTTATTGAAGCTTTAGAAATGTCTGCTAACAGCCAAGGATTAAGGAGAGACAATTAATGGATGTCATGTTTTCAGTTACCAAGTGAAAGATGTTATACACATAGTGGCCTTCCAATGTCCTGGTAAGGCGTCTGATAGTTAGACTTATTTCTTTTAAGAAAGGTGACGAGCAGAGTCACACAAGGACTGAGGTGAGGTTCTGCACAAGTGACAGAAGATTCGCTACTCAAGGTCAGTGAATAGGAGGTGTGGGAAAATGAGAATAACCAAATAAAACGAAATGGATGGCGGTGTTGTGATGGGGCCTCCTAAAAGGGCCCTAAAGGCAGGGCCTCAGCTTCACCAGCCTGCCCACGCAGACTCACGTTAAATCCTGCTATCCTCAAAACTGCCAACTGCAGGCTTTTGGCCTAGCAGACTCCAGAAATGGAAAGCTGATAAAATGATTAGAAATGTCCTGAATACGGCAAAAGCCTCACCAGAAGAAGGGTAACCGAAAACCTTCAACTTGTATAAGCAGGGCAAACAAAGAATCTTTATAAACAAAGGATTCAATAGAAAAAATAGAAATACAAGCAAAGTGCTTAAAAGAGTAAGCAAAGGGCAGAAAATGAGTTGCCAAGAAGGCAAACATCCATCCATCCATCCATTATCCAACCTGCTATATCCTAACTACAGGGTCACGAGGGTCTGCCGGAGCCAATCCCAGCCAACACAGGGTGCAAGGCAGGAAACAAACCCCGGGTAGGGCGCCAGCCCACCGCAGGGCACACACCAGGGACAATTTAGAATCGCCAATGCACCAAACCTGCATGTCTTTGGACTGTGGGAGAAAACCCACGCAGACAACATGAAAACTCCACACAGGGAGGACCTGGGAAGTGAACCCGGGTCTCCTAACTGCGAGGCAGCAGCGCTACCCACTGTGCCACTGTGCTGCCCCATGATGCTCTTTTTAAAGTTTAAATCAGAGATCTCAGGCTGAGCTCTTTAGGTGGTATCATTCAAGTGCAACGCTATAGCAAAGTGGGGGTAGACTTCAAAAAGATCCACAGACCCAAGGCAGCCTGACCCCCAAAAGGAGCTCTGGATTTCAACTTTCCAAACTCTTCTTTAATATTATAGCATATGCCACCAAAGCACAGTCATGCGCCAACTTACAGCTCCATGTGGGAATGGCCATGGCCATACAGTACAGGCCAAAAGTTTGGACCCACCTCCTCATTCAATGTGTTTTCTTTATTTCCATTGGTAGAATTTCACTGAAGGCATCAAAACTCTAAATGAACACACGTGGAGTTATGTACTTCACAAAAAAAGGTGAAATAACTGAAAACATGTTTTATATTCTAGTTTCTTCAAAACTCTGATTACTGCTTTGCACACTCTTGGCATTCTCTCGATGAGCTTCAACAGGAAGTCACCTGAAATGGTTTTCCAAAAGTCTTGAAGGAGTTCCCAGAGGTGTTTAGCACTTGTTGGCCCCTCTGCCTTCACTCTGCGGTCCAGCTCACCCCAAACCATCTCGATCGGGTTCAGGTCTGGTGACTGTGGAGGCCAGGTCATCTGCCGCAGCACTCCATCACTCTCCTTCTTGGTCAAATAGCCCTTACACAGCCTGGAGGTGTGTTTGAGGTCATTGTCCTGTTGAAAAATAAATGATTGTCCAACTAACCGGACTTCTGCACAACACAACTGCTGGTCCCAACCCCATTGATAAAGCAAGAAATTCCACTAAATAACCTGATAAGGCACACCTGTGAAGTGAAAACCATTTCAGGTGACTTCCTGTTGAAGCTCATCGAGAGAATGCCAAGAGTGTGCAAAGCAGTAATCAGAGTTTTGAAGAAACTAGAATATAAAACATGTTTTCAGTTCAGTTTATTTCACCTTTTTTTGTGAAGTACAGAACTCCACGTGTGTTCATTCATAGTTTTGATGTCTTCAGTGAGAATCTACCATGAAAATAAAGAAAACACGTTGAATGAGAAGGTGTGTCCAAACTTTTGGCCTGTACTGTACGTCAGTCACAAAGTGTACAGGCCATTGCATTTGAAGCTCTGTGGGTCTGATGGGGGTCTAATGTGGGTCACTGGCAGGCATAGTTTCACAGCTGGAACAGAGAAGCACAAACTGATCTTTAAGTCTTGCCCTCTGCATGCCTGGTCCTTGTTAGGGAAGGCGGTAAGGGCCAAATGCGTAAGAATCTGACATGTGGAGCAACACCAATTAAAACAAACCTTAAAGAGCCCTCCAAGGACAAGTTAGTATTAGCAATTTCTGAGCCCTAAGCCTAACCCTGGCAATGCCTGAATTCATTACCAAATCCAGATATTGAATTGTTCTGAGTTTGGGCTAATGCTAAACATTGAGTTGCGGACTCAACCAGAAAATTGTTGGAGTGGTGGTTACTTCATTTTTAATCCTTTTAAAATGTAACTATTTATTAGATGTCCTACCACCACCCTTATCCTTAACTTAACCCCTAGTGTCTGGGCCCTGATGTTAAACTTCTAGATACCATATACAGTATACTCGCATATAAGTCAGGTCTTGAAACCTGAAACCCTAATTTCAAGTTTCCATTTGTATTTTAATTCATTAACATCTCTCAGTTGGGCAAATAATCCGTAAGTGGAATTCTTGTCTCTGTGATTGACGTTAAAACAAAGGCTGAATGAGATCGCTCAAGACGGAGCACTGAGTCACAGTGGTGAAGGTGGACATACAAGGCTGCAGGGGAGCGACCAGTCATCTCCTGTGGCTGAAGTGAAGATGGAGGCAAACAAGCAGGCCCGAAAGAAATGAGGAAGGGCAGAGTCGAGATCGAGACCTCTGTGTGCCCAGCAGATGCCGCCTTCCTCTATGTTTCTCATCCTTCCATTTCCTGATTCTTCTTTTTCATTACAGGTTTGGGGAAAACTGGAAGCTATCCCAGCAGAAATAGGCAGGAACGAACGGCGGATGGGATGACCTGATACTCCCCAGAGCTTACTGATGATGTTTCACTACTCCTGTCTGTTTGGTGGGATGTGGTGGGGTACGCAGATTACCTGAAGAAAATCCAGAAGGGCCGAGGGAACCAGAGCCAACTCCACGTGTTCAGGTAGTGAGCCTTGTCACCAGTCTTCAAACCCAAAATGCTAATGTCCTAAAGAGTTAAAATTGTCATTTTTGGAACTGCAGACATTTTGCTTGGAAGGCCACATCACACTGTTTTTCGGTTACTCATTTAGCTATGGTGGAATGTCTTTGACCTCAGGAGCTTCACTCCCAGATGTTTCATACAGAAAAACGTCACTGGTGTGATCAGCCCACGTGCAAAATGTAGGCCTCAAAATAATTAAAAAGGTGGACCCGATCTCCAGCAGGTCAGGCTCCCCAAGGCAAGTCTTACTGTCACACTCAAATGGCAGGCTCTGGCATACACAGGCCTAAAATAAGAGCGCCGAGGCTTTGAAAATCTCGATATCAAAAAATATCAGACGGAGAAAGAGAGGAAAAAAGTGAAAAAACCCTCCCACGTTAGAGGCGCTATAAGCTGTGACTCGGCGATTACAAGCGGCTTTGCTGCAATAGTTCAGATTTGAACAGACTGACATGTCAGAAATGAAGGAAACATTAAGTTGAGAGACAGCCTGACTGCACTCAGTGCATGAAAATGACATAGAAAGTTCAAGAACAACCAAAAACCAAGTCAAGTGAGGGAAGGAGTTCAATTTATCAGTAATCACAGGCTTGGCCACAACCAGCAGTCCGCCATGAGCTGAGACACGGCCAGATCATCCATCGCACACACTCACATCCTCGTCACTGGAAGTCAATAAGCGTCTCGCTGTCGTTTGTTCAGAATCAACACTAGGTGGTGCTGTTAGTTCAAAAGTCAGTACAAATTCAGGAGTCAAAGAGAGAAAGTGAGCTTCACATTCTCAGACCTGCTTACTTCAGGGTTGTACTGTTGGGAATCTCAGTTTCTAATCCTTCTGAATTCAATTCATTTGCCCGTTTGCACAATTATTTTATTTTTCCTTATGTTAATGCATGTTTCCATTATTGTTGCGATGTCATCATGTCACCATTTTGTGTGATTTTGATGCTCAGAATGGCATTTATGACATTGTAACTTCTCCAGATATATGAGATGATATTGCAGAGACATCCGTGTACCTTCATTTTGAACTCGTTACAGGAAGTCCTCAGACCCCTACACTTTCTGCACACTTTATTGAAATGTAGATTTAATTTGAAATGGATACATTTGCCTATTAGTCTACATTGCATAATCCATAATGTCAAAAGTGAAATCATGTTTTCAGAAAGGTTTGCAAATCTACTAAAAATCAAAAGCTGAAATCCCTCCTTCCTAGAACTTTCTGGAGGCCCCTTTGGCAGCATTTCCAGCTTTGAGTCTTCTTGGGTCCCTACAAGTCCCTACAAACGTTGCACACCTGGATATGGGCAGTTAGCAGATCCACTCAGGCTCAGTTAGAGTGGATGAGGTGCGCCTGTAAATGGCCACTGTCAGACCTCTGACCTTATGTTACATGGGGTTTAAGTCTGGACTTCGGCTGGTTCACTCAACGTCACTCTGAGACTCGCCCCAAAGCCTCCGCAGGGTTGTCTCGGCTGAGTGCACTGGGCCATTGCCATGCTGACAGGTGAAGTGTCACACCAGTCTGAGCAGCTCTCCCTGTCCTCATAGCCTGATGCTATCACCACCATGTTTTATTTGAAAGGTGGCCTTGGGCAGGTCATGAGCAGTGCCTGGTCTTTGGCAGATGTAGAGCTTCAGGTTCTGCCCAAGAGTTCAGTTTTTGTCTGATCAGAGTCCTCTAAAGGCTGTTTGACAAACTCCAAGTGGGCTGTCAGGTGCCTTTTACTCAAGAGTGGCTTCGGACCAGCCACTCTACCATAAAGACCTGATTGATGGAGAGCTGCTGACATGGCCATCCTTCTGACATGTTCTTCCATCTAAGCAAAGGACTTGTGAAGCTCCATTAGAGTGATCACTGAGTTCTTGGTCACCTCCATGACTAAGGCTCTTCTTACTGTTACTCAGTTACTCAGTTTGTCCGGATGGCCAGCTCTAGGAAGAGCCCTGGTGGTTCCAAACATCTTCCATTTTATGATTCTTGAGGCCCCGGTCCTCCTGTGTGCACTCAAAACCTTAGATGTAGTTTGATCTCCTTGCCCTGATTAATGTTTCACCAGAATTTGATTGTGGTGGTCTACAGAGAGTTCCTTGGACCACATGACTTGGTTTTGGTCCTGGCATGCAGTGTGACTTTTGCGACATGTGTGCCTTTCTTAAAACTGTCCAATAGATTCAATGTGCCATGGGTGGACTCCAAAAAAAGTTCTAGAAACTTTTCAAGGAGAGCGAAAGCAAACAGAAGGCACCTGAGCACAGTTTGGAGTGCCAGAGCAAACACTTCTAGGAAGTAGAGATTTCAGTTTTTAATCTGTAATACATTTGCAAATTCTTCTAAAAACATGTTGTCATGTTGTCACATTACAGGCTATTGAGTGTAGACTGATTTATCCATTGAAAATGAAAATATGAAATCTATAAAACAATAAATTGTGCAGAAAGGGTCCAGAAGACTTTCAAAATCTGATGTTTATCATATATCTATATGAGTTATTGTGGAACACAGGGGGCACTACAGCTCCCCAGACACCCTACACAAACTCCCATCTTCATCCTCCTGACTCTTGCTCATTGAGCTGTGGCAGGCAGCTCCTTTAATGTGAGGCCCGGAGTACTTCCTGTGTCCCGAGACCGCTTTGTGTGATACTGAAACTGCACACCAGTAGGGCACATCATGGAGCACCTGTGGAACCCAACAGAGCTGGATCAAAGAACTACAGTTCCCAACCTGCTCCGTGGGCATCTGCCATGGTACCGCCAGCCAGGGACACTACCACCCAGCGTGCTGGTGATGACAATGCCCTAAACAAAATGTTCTTCTCATGTCCTTCTGTGTCAAGGATCCTGGCACAGCTCTGGCTGGGATACCAGTCCATGCATGGTGTCCTTCACTATATATGTATATAATAATGCATGGGTGTGCAAGGATCTCCTCACGGGTCAATTGAGGTATATGCCAACCTCCCGGGGTGAGAGAGGGCGCTGTTACTAATATTCTCTTCTCCTTCTCTCCATGCAGCATTGAGAAACCACCCAGTGAGGGAAGTTAGCTGCACCCCTACTGGTCCACATAATATAAGAAGCTTGGAAGGAGGAATCATTTGCAAACAGAGCAGACCACCATACAGAGTTTCAGTGACTGACCCTGACATACCACAGCAAGCAGGCTGTTTATTGAAGCCAAAAAGACGCCATTTTCTGTTGGACTTCCTTATTGAAAAGAACGAGCTCCTCAGCATGTTATCGAGTCTCCTCTTCTACAACCTGTGATTCCTCCACCTGGCCTCCCTCTCTCTCTCTCTCTCTCTTTCTGTCTCAGTAAATATATATATATATATATACTGCTCAAAAGAATTAAAGGAACACTTTTTAATGAGAGTATAGCATCAAGTCAATGAAACTTCTGGGATATTAATCTGGTCAGTTAAGTAGCAGAGGGGGTTGTTAATCAGTTTCAGCTGCTGTGGTGTTCATGAAATTAACAACAGATGCACTAGAGGGGCAACAATGAGATGACCCCCAAAACAGGAATGGTTTAACAGGTGGAGGCCACTGACATTTTTCCCTCCTCATCTTTTCTGACTGTTTCTTCACTAGTTTTGCATTTGGCTACAGTCAGTGTCACTACTGGTAGCATGAGGCGATACCCGGACCCTACAGAGGTTGCACAGGTAGTCCAACTTCTCCAGGATGGCACATCAATACGTGTCATTGGCAGAAGGTTTGCTGTGTCTCCCTACACAGTCTCAAGGGCATGGAGGAGATTCTAGGAGACAAGCAGTTACTCTAGGAGAGCTGGAGAGGGCCATAGAAGGTCCATAACCCATCAGCAGGACCAGTATCTGCTCCTTTGGGCAAGGAGGAACAGGATGAGCACTGCCAGAACCCTACAAAATGACCTCCAGCAGGCCACTGGTGTGAATGTCTCTGACCAAACAATCAGAAAGACTTCATGAGGGTGACCCAAGGGCCCCATGTCCTCTAATGGGCCCTGAGCTCACTGCCCAGCAGCATGCAGCTCGATTGGCATTCGCCATTGAATACCAGAATTGGCAGATGCCCCACTGGTGCCCTGTGCTTTTTACAGATGAGAGCAGGTTCACCCTGAGCACGTGACAGAAGTGAAAGGGTCTGGAGAAGCCATGGAGAACATTATGCTGCCTGTAACATCATTCAGCATGAGCAGTTTGGTGGTGGGTTAATGATTGTCTGGGGAGGCATATCCATGGAGGGTCAGACAGACCGCTACAGGCTTGACAAAGGCACCTTGGCTGCCATTAGGTATCAGGATGAAATCCTTGGACCCATTGTCAGACCCTATGCTGGTACAGTGGCTCCTGGTGCACGACAATTCCTGGCCTCATGTGGTGAGAGTATGCAGGCAGTTCCTGGAGGATGAAGGAATTGATACCATTGACTGGCCACCACACTTTCCTGACCTAAATCCAATAGAACACCTCTGGGACATTATGTTTTGGTCCATCCAATGCCACCAGGTTGCACCTCAGACTGTCCAGGAGCTCAGTGATGCCCTGGTCCAGATCTGGGAGGAGATCCCCCACAACACCATCTGTCATCTCATTAGAAGTATGCACCGATGTTGTCAGGCATGTATACAAGAACACAGGGGCCATACAAAGTGCTGCGTACAATTTGAGTTGCTGCAATTTAATTTTGGCAAAATGGACTAGCCTGCCACATCATTTTTTCACTCTGATTTTTGGGGCGTCTTTGAATTCAGGGCTCTGTAGGTTGATCATTTTCATTTCCATCAAACGATGTGGCATCCTTTCGTTCCTAACACATTACCCAGTCTATATCAGTATAGATATCCAGGAGGATTTCTTTTTCCCATTGAGATCTGATGTGTTTTCAAAGTGTTCCTTTAATTTTTTTGAGCAGTTTATATACCTGTAATGATGGACTGCACGATAACGTGCAGGGATTTTCATCCTTTTTCTCTGTACGTCTGCCATTTGTTTGCTCAGAGGTTGATGCGCTTGCTGCTTCCTGAGCAGCTCTTCTCTTCTCCACCCTACAACAACAACATTTATTTCTATAGCACATTTTCATACAAAAAATGTAGCTCAAAGTGCTTTACATAATGAAGAATAGAAAAATAAAAGACACAGTAAGAAAACAAAATAAGTCAACATTAATTAACATAGAATAAGTAAGGTCCAATGGCCAGGGTGGACAGAAAAAACAAAAAAAAAACTCCAGAAAGCTGGAGAAAAAAAATAAAATCTGCAGGGATTCCAAACTATGAGACCACCTGACCAGTCCCCTCTGGGCAATCTACCTAACATAAATGAAACAGTCCTCTTTGTATTTAGGGTTCTCATGGAAGGACTTGATGAAGATGGTCACATAGACTTCTGGCTTTTAATTCATCCATCAATGTTGGAGCATCAGGATGCTTTGAGTAGGTGGTGGTGGCGCAGGTCATCACCACAAAGAAATCGGAAAAAGAAACAGAAGAGAGAGTAGGGGTCAGTACGGATTTTAGAGCCACCATGAATAGTTATTATGATGAACTGAACATACAGAGTATCAGGATTAAGTTAAAGTGAAGTTATAAGAAGGCCATATTACAGTCATGTGTTTTCAGCGGTGTTTTAAACTGCTCTACTGTATCAGCCTGGTGAATTCCTATTGGCAGGCTATTCCAGATTTGAGGTGCATAGCAGCAGAAGGCCGCCTGCCCGCCTCACCACTTCTTTTAAGTTTAGCTTTTGGAATTATTAGGAGACACTCATTTGAGGATCTGAGGTTACGATTTGGAATATAAGGTGTCAGACATTCAGATATATAAGATGGGGCGAGATTATTTAAGGCTTTATAAACCATAAGCAGAATTTTAAAGTCAATTCTGAATGACACAGGTAACCAGTGTAGTGACATCAAAACTGGAGTAATGTGTTCTGATTTTCTTTTCCTAGTTAGGATTCTAGCAGCTGCATTCTGCACTAGTTGCAAACGATTTATATCTCTTTTTGGTAGTCCAGAGAGGAGTGCGTTACAGTAATCTAGTCGACTGAACACAAACGCGTGAACTAATTTCTCTGCATCTTTCAGTGATATAAGAGGTCTAACTTTACTTATGTTTCTTAAGTGAAAAAATGCTGTCCTAGTGGTCTGATGAATATGTGATTTAAAATTCAGATTACAGTCAACAGTTACCCCAAAGTTTTTTACTTCCGTCTTAACTTTTAACCCTAGTGGCCCGCTGCTTCTCTTCTTCCATTGGCATCTTTTCACGTTAAAACTGATTAAGTCAGTGTTTGTATAGCAATTAGTTAGTACGTCTTTCTTAATTTTTCACTTAAGTTGGCACTTAAGTCTTCAATCTGCCTCAAGAATGATTTAAGATATGAAGAGGGAGGGGAAGTGACGGTGAAGGTGGTAGGGATGAGAACGGCGCCAGTGCGTATGTGCCACACAGCCTCCCTGGTGGCTGCTGCCGAGAGTTGATTCCACAATTAAATAAAATAAAAATAGGAATAAAAATCATCACCCCAAAGGAAACAGTAGAGGTCACATAGTATATGTGTACCAGATTTGAGGCCAATAGATCAAACTGTTTGTGAGCTACAGGTGATTTAAAATCCTGGACTGACAAATGCACAGCCATGGTAGCGTATTATATAAGAAGATATATATCTATATATATATATATATACTAGACATTACAATAACGGGCGCTAGAACAGTAGTGCATAAACATTTGTATGAACAGTCGATATTAAATGGCAAGGGACCTTGTATGTGGCTGTAATATGCGTCACTGTATTGTGTGCCTTCAATTTTTTCTCTCAGTTATACTGGTTTGTATTTTCGTAAAGTGCCTGTACTGTAATTTTTGTCTGACAGTAATACAGTGGAACTGAAGTAATTTCCCCCATAAGATTGTATGTAAATATAATTAATCCGTTCCAGATCATATGAACTGTATGTAAATGTATATTTTTTAAGATTTTAATCACAAATATAGTTAATTATACCATTGAATGCACACTGTAATAGTAAACTAAATGTAAAAACATTGAATAAAACTAAGAAAACCTTGAACAACAGAGAAAACTAACACTGCAACAGTTCACGCTATCGCTCGCTTAAACACCTTTTTTTAATGAGTTTTAAGCACAGGGAAAAAAATGAACATTTGAAAAATCTGTCATTTAATAAACAACCAAGAAAAGTAACAATGCAACAATGCACGCGTGCGCCTGTGTGTGTGTGTGCGTGTGTGCGTGTCTGTCTGTCTCTCGGGCGGGCCTGCGTGTCTGTCTGTCTGTGTGTGTGTGTCTCTCTCTCTCTCTGCACAGGAAGAGACTGAACACGTGCCGTGTGGCCCCGCGCATGCGCACTTCATCAGAAGACTCACACTCACGGACACCTGGACGCACACAGGGGTTTTATTAAAGAGGATACCGTATATATATATATATATATATATATATATATATATACACTAGGGGGTTCTGCCCCCTGCTTGCTTCGCTCGCTAACCCCTGTGCGGGCACTACCCGCTAGCCTCTTTTTGGTTCTGCTGCCCGCTTATGGGGAAGTGGATGTCCAATTTAAACAGATTGTTATTTTCATGGGAATTGTTACATATGAATAATAGCATTAACTCTTTTACATTATAGCGAGTAATAAACCAAAGTAAAAAATAGTAAAATGTAATAAATTAAAAGACCCTAATTAACCCTAATTAAAAAATTATGTTTCATGCTGCGTTAGAGGTATTTGTTACGTTATGTTTTCGTTCTGTTTGGCTTTGAAATTAACACGCAAATACTTTTTAAATTTTCACTTTTATCGTAAAACTTCAGTAAAAACAATATTTGGAATTAACTTTTTGTCAAAATCACATTGAATTTTGATTCTGTGTTTGGACTTTCATCGTGACAACGCAATTTACATTTGCCCGTGATTAAATATAATTTTTTTCTGTCTAATAAATAAACTGACTTTTTCCAATGTTTGTCCCTGTGATTTGTTAATTGTCATAGCAGGAGCTATTCTAATGGGAAACTGTAAACGTTTTAATACGAATGGCATATCAAGATCTCCTTTGGTGTCTAATGTTACCCCCTGAATATGGACTACATTACCATTCTTGTCACCTGTTAAAATTTTACACGTCAGAATTGTTCGACTGATTTTGAATACAGCTAATCTTGTCCTATTGCACAGTCCATCACTCATCCATAAATTACACAATAACATTACGATACAGCCTTCTTTCAACAGTAATTCGTGCGGTGGAAGACCCGATGGTGTTAACGTTTGTAGATATTCTTCGTGATATTGCAAGTTGATGTTTTCATCTTCCGCACCATCACCACCAACTGTTTCAGTAGACTCTATTGATGCGCATTTAACCAATTTGACGTGTAATCAGTCGATAATATTCATGTAAATGTGTTTGACTTCCTTGTTTCTCAGTGCTAGGATTGCCCGTGTGCTCATTTCTTCTGTTGATAACCCTTCTTTATGAAATTCCTCAATAAGATTTGGACATAATAAGTCTACTTTTATTGAGAACTTAAAGTGAAGAAAATGTAAAAACTGTGGAAGTGACTGTGTCTGACAAAAGCATTCACACGAATGTGAGGTGAGAGGACCGCGGGTGTGGGCCATTAACCAGAAATGGTTGAGAGGAGGGCTAACTGTGAAAGTCTGTGCTATAAAAAGCCTGGGGTCCTACAAACTATTGAAATTGTCAGAAAAATAAAAATGAAATGTAAAGATGTCAGGTAATTGAGAGGAACTCCTCTGGGCGTCTCTCTTCTAGGAGGTTTCGTTTTGCTGAGGTGCTTGCATCGCTTGTGCATTAGCGGCGGGAGGAAAAGTAAAAGGGATTCCGTTTTGTCGATGTGTTCACCTCACTTCTGTTTTCGTGACTAAGTGAGTTTGTTTCCTCGGAGGTGGTGCCCTTACTTCGACTACAACTCTCACTTCCATGCTGGACAGACAGACAGACAGATATATAAGATATATATATATTTTTTTTTGTAAGTCTTCCCTTTCCATTTTAAACTTTGGAAATTTCCCTGAGGATGGCACCCTATTTTTTTTAACATGACTGCTATGATATCACAGGTACATAGCAACATCATAGCAACCTGAAACCTAAAATGACGGCAACCATTAAGACAAAGTGGCAAACAAAGGCACAGAATGGTAATATGCTGATGACACCAAACTCGAACATGAACATATCAATCAATCAATCAATTAATCAACATTTATTTATATAGCACATATTAATAAAAAAAAAAATTTTGCTCAAAGTGCTTTACAAAATGAATAGAAAATAGAAGACACAATAAAAAATAAATATAAAATAAAAATAAAAAGTCAACATTAATTAACAGAATAAGAGTAAGGTCCGATGGCCAGGGTGGACAGAAAAAACAAAAAAAAAAAACTCCAGAGGCTGGAGAAAAAAATAAAATCTGCAGGGATTCCAGACCAAGAGACCACCTGACCAGACCCTCTGGGCAATCTACCTAACATAAGTCAAACAGTCCTCTTTGTATTTAGGGTTTTCATGGAAGGATCTGATGATGATGGTCACGTAGACTTCTGGCTTTCAGTCCATCAATGTTGGAGCATCAGGATGCTTTGAGTAGGTGAAAGAAACCGGAAAAAGAAACAGAAGAGAGAGTTGGGGTCAGTACGGATTTTAGAGCCACCATGAATAGTTATTATGAAGAATTGAACATACAGAGTATCAGGATTAAGTTAAAGTGAAGTTATAAAAAGGCCATGTTACAGTAATGTGTTTTCAGCGTTTTAAAGTGCTCTACTGTATCAGCCTGGTGAATTCCTATTGGCAGGCTATTCCAGATTTTAGGTACATAGCAGCAGAAGGCCGCCTGCCCGCCTCACCACTTCTTTTAAGTTTAGCTTTTGGAATTCTAAGGAGACACTCATTTGAAGATCTGAGGTTACGATTTGCAATATAACGCGTCAGACATTCCGATATGTAAGATGGAGCAGATCATTGAAGGCTTTATAAACCATAAGCAGAATTTTAAAGTCAATCCTGAATGACACAGGTGACCAGTGTAGTGACATCAAAACTGGAGAAATGTGTTTGGATTTTCTTTTCCTAGTTAGGATTCTAGCAGCTGCATTCTGCACTTGTTGTCACTGATTTATCTCTTTTTTGGGTAGTCCTGAGAGGAGTGCATTACAGTAATCTAGTCGACTGAACACAAAAGCGTGAATTAATTTCTCAGCATCTTTCAGTGATATAAGAGGTCTAACTTTACTTATATTTCTTAAGAGAAAAAATGCTGTCCTAGTGGTCTGATGAATATGCGATTTAAAATTCAGATTACAGTCCACGGTTACCCCTAAGTTTTTTACTTCCGTTTTAACTTTTAATCCTAGTGCATCAAGTTTATTTCTGATAACCTCATTGAATCCATTATTGCCAATCACTAAGATTTCAGTTTTAACATAAACATAATCATCAATTGTGCAGAAAACAACATTCTAAAGAGCGCAAAAGAGCCCCCGACTCAGCAGGGCGAGTCTTGGGTGTGAGCTGCGGTTACTTGACGGGCACTCAGGCTGTGGGCATTTGGAGGTACACGTGGCCGCTTTTCAGCTAATCGTCCTGTATACCCAGTCTGTGCCATCAGATGATAATCCACTCCAGGTTATTTCATTCCTATTTATTATACCCTTAGCAGGTTTAGCAACATTGTTTCTTAAAATTACAATTCTTTTGGCATTTCCACTGTAGCTTCACAACAACATCAGAGTCTCAGCACTTAATATTAGGGTCAGCAGGGTGGCTACCTCACAGTTCTAGTGACATGGGCTCTTTTCTTGAGTGCTTTTTGTTCACAGATCTCATGTTCTCCTCACATCTTCACAGGTTTTTGATATCAATTTATAGTAATGGAAAAAGTTTTTGTTTTTTTGCAATAGATTAACCTGAATTCTTCTTCCCGATTGCAAGCCTAAGCCTGCCGACTCTCCCAGTGCTGTTCAAAGTGTGGGGCGCAGTCCTGGATATCATCCAGCCAACACCTTCATAAAGCCTGGCACAGATGCTAGCGGCTACCCGGGCAACACCCAGTCTCACACCGGGAGTGTGTGAGGTGCTACGTGATGAGTTAGGAGGCCTTGCTCGGATGACAGAGTTCAGCATCATGCCAAGATGAAGCATCTTTTATAAATGGTGGCCTTGTCATGCAGGATGTGGTTTTAATGCTCATTAATTGATCTTTTATTTCAGGGAGCCCACCCTCACAGATCGAATTTGAGTCATAGCGGAGCACTGAGATTTAAATTTCTTTAAAGCGCTCTGAGACAAAGTGGTGATATTATATGTGTGGCAAGCACTGTCATGCCCTATTTTACTGTAACCGTGTCTTCAATGAAGAGCGCTATATAAGAACAAACTGTATTTGGAGGCCATACAATAAGTAAGCAGTGGCTGGTGCTCTTGGCTCCCATCCTGGCTTGGCCACTGTCTGCACAGAGGTCTCCTTTGGGATTCCACTCCACACCCCTAAGACATGCACAGTCACTTGTCTGCCCACTCTAAACTGGTCCACTGTGAGTCCTCTCTGTGTCTGATGATGCCAGGGCCACACTCAGCCCTGGTGTCCCGCCTGTCTGTGTCGGGGGTTAGGGTGGCTGTACACGCCCGGGCTTCACAATGCACTTTGTACATTTTGAAGTAATTACACAGGGGGGCACCGTTTATGTAACTTAAGGTGGAGTGCACTTCAGTCTAATACTGACTACCCGCTATGGACACCGAGCGGTGCTGTTCCTGCCATCATCCCCTCCATGACCTTCAAATGGGTCCGAGCGGCCAAGTGTAACTCTACACATTAAACAAACAATGAGACACTACACCCATCTTTCATATGACGTCTGTGTCTATACACACAACCGAACAGATTTTTGCCCACATAAACAGGCAAATTGCTGCCATGTTCAGTTCTCCTAACGTAATCAGAGGAATTGACTGCACTCATATTGCAATAAGGGCACCAAGTGAGAACGAAGCTGCTTATGCTAACTGGAAGGAGTGACATTTCACTAATCAACGAGTCATCTGTGATGCTAAGATGGGACTGACAAACAGCATGGCTCAGTGGTGGCCAGGGGCAGCTCGTGATCCGTTTAGTAGTTTTGGCATAGGTAGTGGTACCGTACAGTACATGGTGGGCGGCTTGTTGGTAAGGTCACTGGCTGAGCCCTCCGTTTTTCATATGGCCTGTGCTACTCGTTGTAACACTGATCATGTCATTCCATAGCTGTTTGTTCGCTAATTGCTGATTTTTATAAATTGTGCATGTGCCTTGTCGCTGGACAAGCTTAAAGCATAAGTAACATGTCATAGCAGGAAGAGAGATTATAATGGGAAGAGGGCAGCTCAAAAAGAGACTACAGTTTCGATCGGGGAGCAGGAGTGTGCCAAGACCAGAGTGAGGACATCATCATCAACACATACATACTGTAGTTTTGTACTGGCCATCATGGAATCGATCACAGTTACATACAGTGTTATCTTCTCAATTCATTTGGACAGCAGTTTCATTGTTTGTTAAGATTATAGATTTTGCCTAAGAGAATGTCTTTTGTCTCATCATGGGATGTGTTTAAGCCGTGGTAAACTTTCATTTTGTCGATTATATATTATACCTAGGCAATGTCGGGTACTTCAACTAGTGCATATACTTTAATTTAATAAGAAATACAAAAGATAGACAACATAAAGTGCTGGGGACATTTCAGTACCAACAACAACAACAACATTTATTTCTATAGCACATTTTCATACAAACAGTAGCTCAAAGTGCTTTACATATTAAAGAATAGAAAAATGAAAGACATAATTATAAAAAATAAATCAACATTAATTAACATCGAATAAGAGTAAGGTTCAATGGCCAGGGGGGACAGAAAAAACAAAAAAACTCCAGACGGCTGGAGAAAAAATAAAATCTGTAGGGATTCCAGACCACGAGACCACCTGACCAGTCCCCTCTGGGCATTCTACCTAACATAATGAAACAGTCCTCTTTGGATTTAGGGTTCTCACGGAAGGGCTTGATGATGATGATGGTCACGTAGACTTCTGCCTTTTAATCCATCCATCATTGTTGGAGCATCATGAAGCTTTGAGTAGGTGGAGGTGGCGCAGGCCACCACCACAAAGAAACCGGAAAAAGAAACAGAAAAGAGAGAAGGGGTCAACCGAAAAAGGTTGGGAAAAGGAAAATAAGCTGGCATTCCAGTAGTCGCAGGTTGTATGCCTCTCTGTTCAGGCTGGCACAGATGCCATATTTTGCCCAGCTCTAGGGTTGTCTTTATTGTCTTAAAAACCATCCTGTTCATTTTCACTCGTATGCAGATGATACCCAGTTCTACTTTTCTTTCAGATCAAATTAAGTTTCTCCGATGTTGTCTTTAATTAGTTGTGTTAGTGAATTAAAGGAGTGGATGGATGAGAACGACTTGTCTTTAAACACAACGATAAGACAGAGATGTTAATTATTAGAGGGAGTGACGCTGATCACAACGATATTCTGACATCATTTAACTCAGTTGGAGTTAATTTTACTGAATCAGCCCAGAGTTATCTTTGACTCTAGCAGGTCATTTAAAGCACACATCACAAAGTTGTCCAAATCAGGTTTCTTCCACCTAAAAAATGTTGGGAAATTAAGGCGCTTTCTAAATAAACAGGATTCTGAGAAATTAATTCACGCATTTATTTCTAATAGGATAGACTACTGCAATGCGGTGTTCACTGGCAGTTCAAACTACTCTTTATTCAGCCTCCCGTTAATCCAAAATGCTGCTGCAAGAATTATTACAAGAACAAGAAAATACGAACACATAACTCCAGTTCTGAAATCCTTACACTGGCACCGGTTAAGTTTAGGGCAGATTTCAAAATCCTCCTTTTAATATATAAAGCATTAAATGGCCGAGGGCCGGCTTACTTATCTGAACTTATCATCTGAATGTACTGCACATTAAGATCTCAAGATGCCGGTCTGCTTAGGATTCCAAGAATTAATAAAATAACTGTGTGAGGTCGAGCTTTTAGTTACAGGGCCATCTAAACTGTGGAGTGGTCTGCCTGCTACTATAAGAGATGCCCCTTCAGTCTCAGCTTTTAAATCCCAGCTGAAGACTCACGACTTCAGTTTAGCACACCCTGACTAGAGCTGCTGATTAACTGTACAGACTGTCATTCGCACTAAAACAGAAGTCACATGAGAGTTAGAATTTGTTACTAACCCTCACCTATTCTGTTTATCTTCTCGGTACTCAAATGTGCCACTTGGTGCCACGGCCCACCTGCCAAGTTGTTTTGCCTGCCTATGGTAAAGTCATCTCTGATGGAGGATCACAGGAGTCATTGGGTAGAGGGGTCCTTTCATCGGATTGGCTGGCCCAGCTCTGGAATGGCCAATAGGGGGAGGCAGCTTGATGGACTCTGAACAAATCCAAACCCTATTATGGGATATCATCTACTGTTGAGTTCTGCTCTGTCCTTGTAATATTTCTATTGCACTATTATATTGTATTGAGGATGGCTTGTGTTCTGTTTTGTTCTGTGTATTGTGTTGTGTTGACCCCCTTTATCTTGACACCCACTGTACGCCCAACCTATCTGGTAAGGGGTCTCTCTCTGAACTGCCTTTCTTCCATTTTTTTTTTTTGGGAGTTGTTCCTTGCCTTCTTAGAGAGTCAGAGCTGGGGGGCTGTCAAGAGGCAGGGCCTGTTATAGCCCATTGCATCACTTCTTGGGTGATTTTGGGCTATACAAAAACAAATTGTATTGTTTAGGTTTGTGTATGAATGCCGACTTCCAGCAACTGTGTTGACTAAGAGGCAGCTTCTTTAGGGTCAAGTCATGGGTGATGTCAGCGTGTCCCATCCTCTGGGCTGCAGCCGAAACGAGAGGGGCTGTTAGTGATCGTCGTGTGTGGAGCTGCACTGTACTGTTAGATGCCATTTATGTTAAAGAGTGTGGCGCTGCTTTGTTTTCCTGTGTGTTTAAACAAATCTGTGTCTTCATGTGTATGTGTTATGTAATAAATAATTAGTAAAGCTGTAATTACATTTGCCTGTGAACTTGCTACATCGGTCAAAGCCTTGACTCTGTGACGAGTGCTCCAAAAATAAAATGCTGTGCTTCAGATGTCTCCACAACGCTGGGTCCTCCAATTCCCATCCTAATTGTCTACAGCATGTCATTTCTGTTCACTGATTTTGTAACCCGACTCACCTGTACGAGTTATGGGGACTGTACAGAGGCTATCCCAACAGCAATGGGTTGGCACATTTACATCACATTTACTTATTTGGCCAACTCCTTTATCCAAAGCGATTTACAACATTCAAGATACAATTCTTTTTTTCTGGAGCACAAGTGGGTGAAGTGACTTGCTCAGGGTCACACAGTGTCAGTGACAAGATCTGAACTCACAATCCCAGGGTTTAAAGTCCAAAGCGTTAAGCACAACAGTATGTGGTAGGAAACTCCTGGGGATGGGATGTCATTCCAAGTCACTTTAAAGTCACCAGATACCCTGATGAGAAGCCTTCAGACTGCAGTCAATGCCATCTGGTGCAGGGTCTCACCCAGAAATGGGGCTTCACTGCAAAAGAAATGTCATTTCTGTTTCTGCGTTGTGCGCTATTTTGTTTTTCTGACTTGTATATTCCTGTAAGTATAATGTGACCGATTTTCATTATATGAGATGGTTGTCCAAATTCCAAATTAATGGGACACAAAACAATTCATTTCCTTATTGCCAGGCCCACAGCCAACCATCACATTTTTGTAAACTTCTTCAATTCGTTGTCAGCACTAAGAAATAAAACAAAACAAGCCGAAGTAAATGACAAAAGTCCCAGCGTGCAGCAGCTGGCGTTGTTCTGCAGGTGAGTGCCTGTCGGAGCAGGATTCGGTGCAAACTCGTATCACAGTACAGTACGACTTTGTGTCTGTCTGAGCTTGTGCGATGTTGCAACAGGAACGCCAGTGAAGCCAACGTGAGGTCCTGAGGCAACTCTGATGGAATTTTGAACTCAAACAAGCTGGAGCCTGTAAATCTGCAGTCTGAGGCAGAGAGCAGCTGGGATAAGAAAATCCCGGCTCTCCTTGATTTATCTTTATTTAACAGCAGCGTAATCCTGCGGTTAAACATGACATTGTTCAGCAGGGAGTTTGTGGCTTAGATGAGGATGCTTAATTTTAGCGTGTTGCTTGTATTTTTAAGCTTGTTGCCTTTGTGATTTACTTTGAACATCTGTGTTAACTCACTCAGGGTACGACCGTCTCCCTGGTAATGGCCGGATGCAAATAGTCCTCTCGCCTGCCAAGTTTACGAAAGAAGCCCTCTGTCCTCCAAAGCCATTTATGAAAATCTGAAACGAGGATGCTGCCTGACGGTCTATGGATTCCACACATAGGAGGCTTTGTATTTGACTGGCAGAAAGCCCTGGTGTTGCCCCGGAGCATTTAAAAACGTGATATTCTCACAGACGATATACAAAATATGGAATATTTTAAAATGAAGAACATCCTTATTTTAAAAAATAAACTGCAACAACACAGAATTTCTTTTTAGTCAAAGCTTGTACAGCCAGTTCTAAAATATTTTGAGGTCCACATCCTGGAGCATCTCTCAAGTGGTTTGTGGCCGGGGGGTTTACTGATTTCCCTTCACTTTTGTTTTAAATGTTTTCGCTGCAAAATCCAAACACCAGCTAATCAAACAATAAATACAATTAACGGCAAGAAGACCCACTGATTGTGGGAGTCAAGATGATAGGCAACTACAAAGTGGCCGCTGTGTAAGGGCGAGTGTGAGTGGGCCCTGTGATGGACTGGCGCCTTCTCCAGGGTTGCTTCCCACCTTGTGCCCAGTGTTGCTCAGACACTTTTCCAGCCTCTGTGAATGTTGGATTATGCAGATTTGAGAAAGTTCAAAGGCTTTGATTTACAGTAACTTTTTATATCTTTTATATGTAACATGTATGGAGGCAGAGTGGTGGCTCTGAGGCTAAGGATCTGTACTGGCAGTCGGAAAGGTTGCTGGTTCAAAATCCCATAAATGCCAGAAGTGACTCCACTCCATTGGGCCCTTAACCTGCAATTGCTCCATCCTGGGTATGATGTTAACCTGCATCCCGCCCTAGAAGGAACTGGGACTGAGCAATCTGTAAATACTGGACATAGTGTGTGGGATAAACGTGTGTGTGTGTTTTTAGACATTTCAGTGTCATGTCTGTCTGTGTCCGGGCTATCTGTTACAGACATTTAATTCTTTTTCTTCTTGTTAAAGTGCCCAGAAGCACCTCCACAACCATAACCAATAATAATAAACACAATAAATCCACACAAATCTCTCCTCCACTCCTCCCAGCAAGCTCTGTCCTCTACCTTCCAACTCTGACTTGCTTGCTGGGTCTCTAGCAGTCCCTTATATAGTCCTTGACCCAGAAGTGCTTTGGTTCTTCCGTCCATGTTACATTCCCGCACTTCCGGGTAGGCAGGAAAATTGAGTTTTCTGTCAGGCCTGAAAGTACTTCGGAACTTCTGTCCCCGTGACTCGATAGTACGGGCTATGGAAAAGATACGAGTCTTCAAGTCCCCCTGCAGCATCTCCTGGCAGCACCCACGGCATCCAGCAGGGCTGAGAAGTCAAACTCCAAATCCCATGATGCCCTGGAGGGAGCTTGGGGTACCGCTATGCTGCAGGGATATCGCCATCTGGTGTCTTGGGTAGGCAGTGTCCTTCCATAGCTGCTTTCCCCCATTTTGAGCAGCTGTCCATCCCCACAATATATGTAACACACTACAGATACATCCAGCCATCCGTTTTCCAGCCCGCTGAATCTAAACACAGGCTCATGGGGGTCTGCTGAAGCCAATCCCAGCCAACACAGGGCGCAAGGCAGGAAACAAACCCCGGGCAGGGCACCGGCCCACCGCAGGGCACACATACACACACCCACACACTAGGGACAATTAGGATCGCCAATGCACCCAACCTGCATGTCTTTGGACTGTGGGAGGAAACCCATGCAGACACGGGGAGAACATGCAAACTCCACGCAGGGAGGATCTGGGAAGCGAACCCTTAAGGGTCTCCTTACTGTGAAGCAGCAGGGCTACCCACTGCGCCACCATGCCGCCCTCACTACAGATACAATAAAACCCTAATGAAAGATGTGGTGTTCAGTCAAAGCCTAATTACAGTATAATTATGACCTCTCAGGGTCAGCTCTGGCATTTTCGCTGCCCTCTGCAAAGCTGTTAATGGTGCCCCACCACCCCCTTTGCTTTGAGTGAATCCTCACTGCCAGACCTGAACAAAGAAATCTGGGGACACAAGAGAGGAGCCAGAACTGGGGAGAGCAAAATATGGAGGATTTGGGCACAAAACAGTCAGTTTACATTTGAAAATGCTGAGGGGTACGTTTGATGACTTATGGCTGTGTCTGTTTATAAAACTGTCTCAGAAAAATGGGTTCTTGAGAAGTGACATTTCACAAAACACATGGTAACTGGATTGCATTAAAAGGCTTACTTATTTCTTTTTTGTATTTAACATTTCTCTAAAGAAAAACAAAACACTTACTTGTTTCACATAATTAACTTACCCCTTAGCTAGCAATGAACTTGTAGGCCTCTATTCAAACCGCCAGTGAAATAAGTACCTTATGATGAAGGTGACAGTCTGTCATGGACTATCGGTCCTAAAGCACTTAAGTCGCATTAGCACTTCCAAAAATACTCATTAGAAGGGGAAATCCAAGCAAAAACCCCGGCTAGATACAAAATAATAAAATAAACAGATTTATTTCCACAAACTGCCTGGAGGCACAAAAGAATGTTCTGTGGAGCACAAAAGGCAAAATGGAAGTACCTGTAAAACAAAGGCAATCCAAAGCAAACAAGTCCCAAAACAGATATTTGGAGGCAAAGTCAAAAAACAGAGTAAAGCGTTCTTGTGCCTTTTTGCTGTGCTTTTTTTGTGAATTTTGACCACTTTACTCTGTGGACCACCCGCAAAACACTTTGGTCATAATCCAGGCAATAAAAATGCATCAGATAATTAACAAAAGCAACAAAAAACAAAAAGGATATAAAATGAGACTTGAGTCCTGGCTGAGCTAAAACACAGTCTAGTTGTATTCTGACCTAAGCAATTTCATAAATGTATACACTCATCTAAAAAACAGAACAAACTGACAAACTGAATGTAATCATTTGTGAATTTCCCCTTGGGGATTAATAAAGTATCTATCTATCTAATCACAAACTTCAAAGAAATTGAAGAATATTGATCATCTTTAAACATTTACCCATAATTCCTATTCACTGTATTCTCAAGTCTGGAAAGAATGAAACAGAGCTATCCAATCAACGCATGACTTGTGAGAGTTTTTCCAGTGGGACACGAACGACAGACAACTTTTTTTAGAATTCTAAGAGCGACTCTCACAGGTGGTGGTGAACGCCGTTTGCCAAGTTTTGCCACACGTTTTAATGGTTGAATTAAACCAACGAATTCCAGGGCTGCACTCCTGTTTCTGTTTTGATTGATTGAATTTATTTGGCCGTGTCTGTGTCTTCTTTGTTACGTCAGATTATTTCTGACATCATCATTATTGGTGCGGTTTGTGTTACTACTAAATTATTATCTAAGTTGTGACCTTCTCAGACCCCCTGATTTATGACAGTCAGTGCCCATGAAAGCAAAACTAAAACTACAAACCTGCATTTGAAGAAAATAAAAAAAACATACAGACGCTGAGTATGGTGCATCTTGGAATTTGGGAGGCCACATGTAGTGCAGGTTGTCAGATGTTAAGACCAAACATTGACAGAGTGCACAAATAATATAAAAAAAAAATAACTGAGCAGTCGTACTGAGTGTTTGTAAGTCAGTTTGTATTGTTTAAAAAAAATCTGCTGCCCCCCTGCCCTTATTTGCTGCCCCAAGTGACTGCTAAGTTCAGTTCATCTAAGTGGTTGAGCTGATCTCGTGGCCCCTATAATTTGGCTTGTAGAAGCCACATGGACTGGACTGACATCCTGGCCAGAAGAGAGGATGGCTCCTTACCTGGGCAGGAGGCTCCTAACAGGCGGATAGGCATCCCGGCTGGGGAGGAGAAAGGGATCAGACCTGGAGGGAGGGGCCAAAAAGGATGGCTGGACAGCCCGCTGAAAAGAGAAGATGTCGCTGTGGTTTTTTACTCCCCCAGCACGCTAGATGGCAGCGGCCCTGGATATCAGTGCTCAGTGGTAAGCCAGCAGGGCATGTTGGGAATTATAATCTGGCAGAGCAGCCCTGCTGGGGTCACTGGGTGCTGCAAGAAGGAGCTGCAGGGAGACAAGCTTCCTGTTATTATGGACTTTCACATGTGTTTCCATTGGGCAATCGCCCTGGCATCAGAAGTACTACCAGGTCCGTAATAAAATGGACTGCACTCCATTATCCAGGTGAGTCAGAGCTAGGAGGACGGACAGCAACACTCAATGGGAGAAGAAAAAGAAGAAGAAGAGGAGGAGGAAGAGCAGGGCAGTGTGGTGGTGAGGGATGAATTGTAAAGAGAGAAAAATCTGTGCTTGTGTTAGATTGGAGATATTGCGGTGAATAAAAACCATCCTTTATTTCAGGGGTGTCAAACTCAATTGCACAGGGGGCCAAAATCCAAAACACACTTTAGGTCACGGGCCGAACAGGATAAACATTTATTGAACACACTAAAACTAAACTTTTAAAACGTCACTTTTTTGAACATAAATATGAATAAAAACAGACAAGAATATTATTCCAGAATAAATCAACTCAAACCTTAAATAACTTATAATATTTTGCTCTCCATAAAAATATATCCTGTCTAAATTATACAAGAACAAACATTCAAATTTCTTTACTCTTATGTCATTTTATATAAAAAATAAACTTAAATTTTAAATATCCCAAAAGATTTTGCTCTCCATAAAAATATATCCTGTCAAAATTATACAAATTCAAATATGAACATGCTGCATAACAAAACCTGGAAATATAAATCAAATGTGTTCCTTTCAGCAATAACAAATCAAATCATTCAGTTGTCTTTGCTCAGATGTCATTTTAGAGCTGGACGCCTGCCATCTTTTTTTGGCCACAAGTTCGTTTCTGTTTGCTGTGAAGTTCTGTGTTGTGGAGAACCTCAGGATGGACTGCAGGTGCTCATCAGTGAGGCGACTCCTGTGTGCTGTTTTGTTGTTAGTCTTCATCACTGAGAAGAGCTTCTCACACAGATATGTGCTACCAAACATGCACAAGGTTCGAGCCGCATGTAGACGGAGCTGGAGCATTTCTGCGGGAATGGAGTGAATAAACTGTGCGGGCCGTGCAGTATCGTACTTTGCCTTCAGTGTGCCATTACACTGCAGCTCAATCACCTCCATCTCAATCTGCACAGGTGCCGTTTCCACATTGACAGCAAATGGGTTGCAAAACAACTCCAAATTCTTTTTTTGTTCTTCAAAGCCACCAAAGCGCCGTGCGAACTCAGTGTGCAGTGCGCTCAGTTTATCAGCAAAGTGCGTATTTGGGAACAGCGTAGTGTCGACTTGGTTCAACATTACTTGGCAACAGGGAAAGTGAGGCAAGGTGCACTGGTGCATTTGTGTCTCCCATAAAAGTAGCTTCACATTGAAATCACTTTGTGATTTTGTACGGGTAAAAACGTCTGCTGGAGTGTCAGATTCTTCTTTAACTCTTCTGCTTTCTGTATCTTGTGCATTGCATTCAGGTCTTTCTGGTTATCTTGATGTTTGCCTCATAGTGCCGTCTTAGATTAAATTCTGTAATTACAGCCACATTAGCTCCACAAATGAGACAAGCGGGTTTACCTGGCAATGTCAGTAAACTTATACTCAACCTCCTATCAGTTTTTAAAGGCTCTATGTTCAGAATCACCTTTTCTCTTCTGCATCGTGTGGGCTAGCTTCGCAATAACTTGCAGCATCATAAGCTAGACTTGATTAACGCGCTAAGTGTTCGGCAAGGCAGCTGAAGCGCTGCATTATGGGATCTGTAGTTTATTGTGTTACCAGCGCTTCATATCCCCGGGCCATTAATAACAATAATATATAAAATGATCTCGCGGGCCGGATATAATTACACGCCGGGCCGGATGTGGCCCGCGGGCCTTGAGTTTGACACATATGCTTTATTTGAACCCGGGACTCGGTGTGTTCGTGTTAGGGGTTTGGGGCTCACTGACACCCTATATAGATACAGAGCAGTTCGCTAAGCAGCAGTTAATGGATTGCCCCCTCACCCTCTCCTCCATATAATCTTTGTAAGGAGTAAGCCCCATGAAGTTCCAGCATTTCCTTTCTGTGTTCTATACCATGAGGAAAGGAACGTGAAGTGCCTCATTCAGGGGCACACAGCAAGCATAGGAAATGGCGGCCACACCAATGTCTTTAATACTAAAGGGCCGCAGGTCACAAAGTCTTAGATGGAAAAAATATGAAACAGATAAACAATAAATTGGGCTAGGGGGGTACCCTTCACCAGGGCAGACTTAACACATGGGCATGCTGGGCAGTCACCCATTTGTGCACGCTGTTTCTGTTTTGCTATCAAAGCAGGGGCCCCAGTGCTCTACTGTACCCGGGCCCTAAGATGCCCTTCACATACAGGTGTCAGGCTTGCATTCATCTCAGCAAAAGTGCTTTGAGTTGTGAGAAAAGCACTGTATAAATGTAAAGAATTATTATTAATATTAGATATCTTTCACTCATTTCCAGCGTTTTTAATTTTTAAACTTTGGATTTCTGGGTGCCCTGATTCCTACAAGAAGTCTGCAATTTCTCATTCCTTGTATTCTGGGACACTTGCTTGTGGTCCTTATACTTTACTGATTTCAGTTGTTTATTTTTAATAAAACTGTAAAAAAAATCGAAACTCCTGTTTTCACTTTTATCATTCTGAGTATTTCTTGATGACTTCTGCTGTACTTGTAAAGCTTTTTCTGTCCTCGGTGACCCAGGAAAGGCGCTATATAAATACAATGTATTATTATTATTATTATTATTACTATTAATGGCCTGAACGGAGTACGAGACAGCACTGCAGGGGCGCCCTGAGGAGACGACGAGGTGCTGCCCGGCTTTATTATATCAAAACAGACGGAAGTGCCCCTCGGCCCTGTACCTGCTGGTTGCGCAAAGCTCCCTAGACGAGAAGATAAGCTGAAGGTGACGGGAAGCGCGAAGGTGTCATCCTGACGCTCGGCCGTGACTCACGGGACAACGCCCGCCCCCCCGGAGTGCAGCACAGAAGGAAATGGACGCGTCTCGTCTCTCCCGGGACTTTTTCTTTTCTTTTCCAAGTTGACTGGAGCGGCCACGAAGCAGTAGCAGCAGCAGGAGTTATCTCCCGGTGGAGTCGGCGGCACGGAGCCTTCTCGTTTCTTTGTGTTTCCTTTCCGCCCGCCTTCGCCTCTTCTAATGGATCCTCGACGCGCGCCTCTGTGTTTGGCGCTCCTGTGGATCGTCGCGCAGATGCTGGCGGGCTCAGGTGAGTGGGCCGGCGGGGAGCAGCGAACGGAGTGCGCGCTCGATGGGCAGGGCAGGGCAGGGCGAGGCGAGGGGACAGGCGGCTTATCCGCGGTGCTCGGTGATGGCAGATGTTTAACGGGTGACTTTTTAAACTTTGGTGTGAAGTGGCAGTTTTGCACGAGAAATGAAGTTCTGTGGTGGTGGTGGTGGGCTTGTCGGAGAAGACTGGCCGATTTATACACTCACTTTGCGCTTTTCCCAGTCGGGAAGTTGCTCCAAACCGGAGTTTCTGGAACGGGCGCCTGGAGATGCCGACATTTCGTGCGTTTGATGGGGGAGAGCTGTGAAGTTACCTGGACATGTCGGGTCAGCGTGTTGATATCAAAGCCAGGAGACGTCGGCCACCCCCTGCCAGTCGGTACGTTACACAGAACCGCATAATAAAGCGACGTCGGCTCCGCTCTTCCCAGTTCGGGGTCAGCACGGGGTGCGAGGGAGGCAGGAACCCACTCGGGACGGGAGGCCAGGCCTTCGCCACAAAGTCCTCGAGTTCTGGCTTGGAGTGTCCATGTGGCTGCAGGCCAGTTTCACAATCCGTGAGTCGTTTTAGCTTTCATTGATCCCATTGCTTAATTAGCTGCCTTTTTTTCTTTCTCGTATGTTGCACGCAGAAAGTGTGATTTATGGTTTGTATCTGGACAGTTTATAATAATTTGCCCCTGCAGCAAATAGAGTACTAGCTATCTATGTATAAGACTCATTTTTTGTATCTTTTGATGGCTTGTCATTTTCATTAAGTGACATTTTTTTCTTGGAATTTGTTGTCTTATGAAAGTTTTTTGACTTCTGACCATGAACAGTGAGCCCAGCAGACATCAATGCAAAGAACACCGACTGTTAGTCTTCACTCCTTCACTATCACTGCACTCGTTTGTGTGCTTATTAGTTAAAATACATAGAGCATTCAAAGAGAGCAAACTATTTTTAAAGCTAAATGAATTCATTCCTGCCATTTTAACTCACACAAATCTGTGTTTCATTTTAGAAATGTTTAGTGGTGTCCAGTGTGCGATTTCTGCATTGATTTAAAGAAGCAGAACAAAACTGGGGACATAACCACTAAAGACCGAGTCCAGTTAAAAGTAGAAACTGGTCGAGATGAAAACCTGCGCCTCTCGCTGGTTCTGTAGTGCATTCCAGGGGGCCCCACTGAGGCGGCAGCTTTTCATCCCAGCCAAGTTTTTCTTTTTATGAGGACTCCTGTCTTAATTTGATAAGATGTTATTTTCCGTTTCTATCTTTTTTTTTAATGTATTTTTGTATCTGTACAAGAATTTGAAATCTAATTATGCAAATGTTTTACTAAATGACCCAACTTGTGGGATGGCACGGCGACCCCGTGGTAGCGCTGCTGCCTCGCAGTTAGGAGACCCGTCTGAGTTCGCTTCCCTGTCCTCCTGCGTGGAGTTTGCATGTTCTCCCCGTGTCCGCATGCTGCTCCAGTTTCCTCCCACAGTCCAAAGACATGCAGTTTGGGTGAATTGGTGACATTAAATTGGTGTGTGTGTGTTTGCTCTGAGATTTACTGGCATCCTTCCCTGGGTTTGCTCCTGCCGTGTGGCCAGTGATAGGCTCTGGTCTGGATGAAGCGGGTCAGAAAATAACACGACTTGATACAAGGTGTGTGTGTCACATGGACCAGAATTCAGTCTTTTCTGTCTAGGAATACAGTTATGAAGCACAAACTTGGACACGTCATCAGTTGCGTTCATTGAAATTGTGGGATGTTTTGGATTTTTCAATCATCAGACTCCTTCATCCAGGTGACCTAGCCAAGGTTGATTATGGTTTTTATTATTCTATTAATTTTCTGGTTTCTTCGGCCGTTATCTTGTATATAAACATCTACGCGTAGAAGTGTGTCTGTCCGTCTCAAAAGTGAGAGGTGGAGTCGGGCTGAAGGCTCCACCGACGAGGATACACCAGTGAGGCCAGCATGTCGGCAAAGCGAATCCTCCGAAGAGAGACTGGTGCTTAGCGGCTAAAACACAAGCGACGGGAGGGTGTCTGCAGCACGAATCCTCCCATTAGAATGGTGCCCAGAGTCGTTCCTTTCAATTGCCTCACATCTCTGCATTTCATTTTTTTTCTTTTTCTTTCAGACGATCTCAATAGTTTCTAGGACCCCAGGCTTTTTCAGTACGGGCTTACACAGCTAGCTAGGTTTGTGGTGAAATGCCAGTATTGTTTGCACTGCTGTCTGCTCTGCTTGTCGTTAACTGTCAGTATTCAAATACAATTAAAAGAACAAACAATATAGAAAAAGGGAAATTAAAAAGAAGTAAGATCCAAAGAAACTTGAGCAGCTAAAGATATAGCAACAAACTGCACATTTCTTTATTTGTTCTAAATGTAGGTCTCATACTGGTATTCTCTAAAAGCCGAATAAAAAAAGATCAACTAATTGTAATGCTTCATACTTTGTACAAGTCTGTGAAGGCCAGTGAGATGTTCTACACCGTGTCGTGTTTGACCGATGATGTCGCTTCGAGAGAGGCCCACCGAATCCACAAGCTGATTAAAAGGGCGCAGGCTCAGTTATGGGACGCACTCTGGACCTCCTGGAGGAGAGAATGAAGATAAAACTGAGTGACATTATGGACAACGCTGCACATTGTGTCGCTGACACGCCAACGCTGAGGACTTTCAGCCATTGAGTTCATCAGCATTTCTCCCAATGGCAGTATGTCTTTATAATGCCTCCCTGGGACTGCCAAGTCAGAAGTTTTCTTTCTTTGTAGTCCTCCTGATGTGTGTGTGTGTGTGTGTGTGTGTGTGTGTGTAGGGGTCTGTCAGAAATCACTTAAAGGTGAATTAACTCCCTTTTCGTGAACACCGCAGGGTGGCTTCCAAGACTGAACGAGAGTATCGCTCTTCAGGGGCAAATGTGCCTCTCAAAGCACTAAATCAAGTTCAGGATCTTACACCCTTGAAAGTAGAGGTGCCAAAGTGGTGGTTCTGAGTGACGCCATCTTAGCTTCCTCACAGAACTGTCCACATGAAGGTTCCAGAAAGCGCCTTTATTTAGATCTGTAACAGACTCCATAAATAATCGCAAACAGGTGGTAATAGATTTGTCAAACAGCAGTGGGTTTCTGATTTGAAAAGGACTCCTGCTGCATGCAGTCACGCGTGCCAAGTTCACGATTTCCTGATCTGTCAGCGTTCTGCTAGGTAGCCTACGATGCATTCAACATTTCTGTGTTGTCCACATGCTGGGAACCATTTCACAGCCCAAAGAACCAATTTCATTTGCAAAGAATCCTCCTGAAAATGAGACAGGTCTTTGTCAAGCAGTGGTTCTGTGAGGAGCCACACGGCTCAGTAAGGGTTCCTTTTAGAAGCGTTGCGTTATCATGGAGTGTGTTAGACACAAGGCTGGAGGACAGAACCAGGCCCATTCATGCACGTATCCAAACTCGTACAATTCCACATGTTGGACAAGTCAATCAACTTAACACACTGGCTTTCAGTTGCCTGGAAGGAATACCGGAGTATGTAGAGGAAAGCCCACGTTGACAGCTGTGTATGCAATGCAATGCAATGTTTGACTAGGAATTGGAGTCCAGGATGGCCGATCAGTGTGACAAATTAACCAGTACAGTGCCATGCTGGCAGTACATAAGCCATGGAGTACGCTCATTCACATACGCAGTCAATCGGTACGTAAGGCTTGATAAAACAGAAATTGGGACCTCTGCTGCATTGTAGCCCACCCAGCGCTGCTTCCTGCTGGCAAAATGGAATAAAGCCGATTCAGAAAAGAGGTGATTATTGTCGTTAAGAACAAACTAAGGGCATTGTAGTCTTTATAAAAAGTATTTATTTGTCGTTGTGTTTCATGCCATTGGGGATGAAGTGCCTTCTGCCTCAACTTTCTCAGAATTTTGGCTTGAATGTCTTCTTCTGCACCCGGTGCAGGGTTGGTTTGCCCCCAGGATGGGGACCTTTAATTATATAAGAGGGCTAGGACTAAGATGGGTTGCTCCCACTGGGTCAGCTTTTCAGGTGGGATGTGAGATCTTCTACAGTTTTGTCAGTTTTCCTTTTTACCCCCTTAGTCTTTGAAACCCAACATTCCTGTCCATAGACATTGGACCCCAGACTGATTATCTTCGAGTTTGTTTTGCTGCCTTCATACTAGCCTTGAATGACGTGACAAGTTCACTTTTCAGAGTATTCATACCCTAAAAGGTGCCACTTTGCTGGGTGGCGTAATCCTTAATGCCTCATGGATCCATTGTCCTGGGTTTGATTTCCACACTGCGAGTGTGTGTAGAGTTTGCACATTCTCTCTGTGTCTGTGGATGTTTTTCCCCGATACACCCAAAAGATGGGCAGGTCAGGTGAATTGGCACATTTAAACTGGCTGTATATATGTGAGCTGGCCCTGTGATTGTCTGCTGTCCTGTTCAGGGTTGTCTCTCGTACTTGTGCCTGGAGCTGTTGGCACCCTGAACTGGATTAAGCAGGTTTCAGATTATTAACATAAGTTTTTTGTTTTTTTTGCAACATTCAAGCTGTAGTCGAGTGCAGTTCCAGGACACTGCTGACCCTTTCTGTCAGTTTGTCATTAATGAATAGTGAGCGTTGTGCCAAGTCTGACGTGAATGTCCAGTTCACCCACATGTTTAGTTTAAAGTGGTCCTTCGGGCACCAGTTCTGCAGTCTTTTGGCCTGTGCGTTGATACAGAGTACACCATTAGGGGTGGCAGGAAGTGTAGTTTCCCACAAGCTGCTCGGGTTGTTTGCATTAATAGTGAAGGTGGAGGCTGATTTGTATACCTTGTGTGGCTCCTGCAGATCAGTATCAGCCATCAGATGCGGGACTGCTTGCTTTGACATGCTATGCCTTGTTGTATTGGGAAGTTACGATTCACAGGAAGAGAAAGGTCTGTGGCTCCTGCCGCTTGGGGCAGAGGATGTGAGGTGGCCCACGATCAAAGCAGAGGTTCTCAAACAGCCTTCTGTGCCGTGGACCCCCACAGTGACAGGCTTTTCAACCACTAGTTCTCAAATCTTCAGTATTGTTAAGATGCCATGTTCTTTTTAACATTTGTGAAGTCCTAGTGTCATGGCCAAAGTTAGAGAGTCCTTTACCCATCTTGTGATATTCAATCGAATGTTATGCCATTGAGCGTGGTGTTTAACAGATTGTGTACTGGGACTTTCGTATAAAAATGCATTTTGGTGAAAGATGAAAACAGCTTGTAGGGCCTGGAAAACAAATGGATGGAGGGACATGCAAACCCAATAAAAGGAACGCTTGTGAAATTCTAAATTGGTGTCATTTGTATGTGGCTGGCTGAATGAATGAGAGGTCCATGTGATAGACCAGGGATTGTCCATGCTAACAGAACAACTTTCCTTGTTGGCGAAGGACAGCTGGGGAGCATTTCAGACTCAACAGCTGCACTTTGCCTGATCTCGCCATCTTGAGGATGTCGGATTACATATCTAGATGTCTCAGGGGATGACCAATTACAGGACTGTGTCTCTTGATGTCTTAGCAGTTTCAACTTTCTGAAGTATCACAGACTTGCTTTTAGACAGCTAGTCCGCAGGCAGCCTGGCTGAATGGTTTTCAGGTGTGATGGGTTCAGCCGCAGTCTCGTCCTGTCTTTTTGTAAACGGTCATGGTATGACAAATAGAGACACTGGACAGGCTAAAACCCGTTTATCTTCTTCTGTTGTTGCCACATTGTTCTTCCAACTGGTTGTCAACTCCCACACCTGCACAGAGGAATGACTGTGACAAAATGAAACCTTTGTGATTTTTTGTCATGGCAATGCACACACTGCTATGACGGACTCACTGGGGATGTCGCACTACATGACTAGTGGTCACAGATGCATGTTGTTTGCTAAGGTTATGTGAATTTGTCTGCATGTGGAAATCGTGTAGTGTGATGCCACTTTAAAGCTTATTGTATGAAAGTAAATCTCTAATTAGGGCGGGTATCACTTTTACTACCGTCTGTTTATACATGTGCAGAGCACAGTGCAATTCTTACTTTCATGTGCTAATCTGAATACAATTTTAATAAACAGTGAAGATTACTGCAACAAGTATCTCTTATGTATATTCTGGTTCATCCTGCTTTCTCTTCAAAACCAGTCCCCCCCACACGCAGCCCACACGGCATTTCTCGATTCCTATTCGTCCTCTTCCAAACCCTTCCCCACGCTGCCTGTGGCCTCCCATACAACCCCACGCCGCTTTTCTCAATTCCTATTCCTCCTTCAGACTACCGCGTTCCCCTCTCCTCCCTCATGACCCCGTTGGTGTCACGTCACCGCCCTATATCTAGCCTGACTGCGTGACCTATCATTTTGGCCATGTCTGCACCTGGGAGTCTTTTCCGTAGCCTGCTACAGGAAGGTACTCTCTTGACCATTGCCATTGGTTTTGTTCCTTGCTATTTTTGTTATATTACGGCGGTTGTTTCCTAAGACTTTGTTATAAAATGAACGACGGGTTTTTGTACAACGTCATCTGTATTCTGGGATCCGGCAACTGCCTGTTCCTATCAGTGGGTTGTTTCTTGACACAAACAGTTGACGAAGGCAATGCACTCTCACTATGACATAGGGCAGTAGATTTGGAGACGTTCTTCCTGTTGTTCTTTCCAACACAAGTCGAGTTATCACAACAAGTCATGAGTACTCTCAGTACATGGCAACATCTGGAGTTTATGATGGTGAAGCTGAAATTCAAGCTGTTTCCGAGATTCTCTGTACTACCACTGTCATTTACTTCAAACGCGACACCAACATCCCTCCTTGCATTACGTTTGCAAAGATTTGCGTTAATCTACAACAACCAGTCTTCAGCCATGGTCAGTTGTACGTGGCTTTTTCTAGGGTTAGCTCTTTCGACTCATTATCTGTCGTCTCCAGCAAAACACCTACTCACAACTACGTCTTTCAAGAAGTATTTCTTTCTCACTGATTTCTGTTCCTATTCTTACACCGCTGTATGCTACGGCGGGCATCGGCTAGTTTAGAATATTTCTGTAAATTAGCCAATATATCGCAAAGTACTTGAAGACATGTTTGCTGAATTTTTTTTTTTATTATTTTATCAGTAGTGTAATTCTCTGAATACCACTCCACTTGTCACTAATGCTGTCTCTCTATGGCGGCAGACTTCTTCAAAGATCTGAAGGGTAAAGCAGACCTGGATTTTGACTGTATCCACTTTGGACCTGTCTTGGACCAAAAAAAAACAAACGGAAGAGATGCTCTACTCTCTGATGTCTCACATTTGTCATACTGTGACAGAATTGAGAAGGGGAAAATAAAAGTGCCAGGATTGTGGCTGTTCTTGGTAATTAAAAAATGTTCAATGTACAAGCGCCTGTGCTGTCAAATAGCACCTGCATTTGAGCTCATGATTCTGTGGAAGTCTGAGTCCCCTTATTTGTCATCCTCTGTGGTTCCTTGTTGTGTAAACTGCACGATTCAGCAACTCAGTCACTAAGTGGTTTTTAAAAAATAAAAACACACACACACATATATATATATATATATATATATATATATATATATATATACATACACACACACACACACACACACACACACACTAGGGGGCATTGCCCCCTGGTCACTTTGCTTGCCAACCCCTTGGGCCCGCTCTGCGTGCTAGCCTCTTTGCAGATCTGCCGCAAAATTTAAACAGATTTTTATTTTCATGGAAATTGTAACATATGCATCATATGCAATGTATAACTGCCTGCATATTGAATTTAAGTTCTTTCTCTCTATTAAATAAAATGACTTTTTTTGAATGTTTGGCTCTGAGATTTGTTAATTGTCTTTGCAAAAGCTATTCCTATGGGAAACTGTTAATGTTTTAATAGAAATGGCCTATCAAGATCTCCTTTGTTGTCTAATGTAATCCCCTGTAGATGTACTACATCACTTTTCTTGGATACGTCCTTCTTTCTACAGTAATTTGTGCGGTGGAAGACCAGACGGTGTTAACGGTTGTAGATATTCTACTCTGATATTGTAAGTTGATGTTTTCATCTGTCGCACATTCACCACCAACTGCTTCAGCGTACAGTCGTCTGTTGATACGCATTTAACCAATTTGCTGTGTAACCAATCGTCATTTTTGGAGTTAATTCGTTTGACTTCCTCGGTGCTTGAAAATGTTTGAGAGGAGGGCGTGACTTGAAAAAATCTGAAGGCAAAAGTCTTGTCTTTCGGGATTGGGAAAAAATCTCATCCAAAAAGTCTTGTCGCTTTGAAGGATTTTATATCTATATCTATATCTATATCTATATCTATATCTATATCTATATATATATATATTAGAGTGTGTATGTGTGTGCATATATACTTATCCTGACCATGTAGGGTGTTGGTTAAATCTATAAAAGTTAAACGGCATCCCACAGGTTTAATGTACACCCCTTCCAGTTGTCATGCTTTATATGACCACCTGAGATGAAATCTCGCTCTGCTGTGTGGCATTTTCTTGAGCCGAGTCCTCTTATGAGAGCAGTGGCAAGCTGCACAACTGATGCTATCACATGCACAGCTTAGGGCAACAGTGGAGAACTATCTCGAGTGTTGAAATCTGTTCACAAAAGACCTCTGTAACGTCTCCTTTTCATTCCAAATTTCTCCTCTTAATCTTTAGTTGTTGAGACTTGAATGAAAACCAATTAATCTTGTCTTGCTCTTGATTCACACATTGATGCAGTTGGTAGTGGTGCCATGCCATCTCCTAGTGATCGGACTCTGTGGTTAATTCCAGACTTTCTGTGCAGAGTTTACACTTTTTCCAGTGTTGTCATGGCCTTGTTTACAGCGTTCTTGTCACTACAGTATTTCTTTATCATTCCTCTGCCAGAGTGGTTTTCATGTTCAGTCCTGGACTACCCCTGTGGCTGCAGATTTTTGTTTCAACATGTTTTACTTTAAACTGTTCTCATTGTTTTAATTAGTTGGTGTTTTACATTTCTTTTATGCAGCATTTAGAAAATCTCAGTAGTGTGAAAATGTTAAAAATGTAGAAAGATTTCTATTCATGGTAAAGCCATAAATGCTTCACTCTCTTTTGTAATTTCCCTTTAATTGACACTTTTCCCTGTGTAAATTCCTCGTTTAATTTTGCATACTAATAATGACAAAGACATTGGGGCAAGCAGCACTAAATATTAAAGGCTGAGGCTACTTGTACCCACTGGCTTGCTTGGTAGGTCAATGAATTGATGCGAGGGTTTTGCTTGTTTGGTCTATCATGTCAGTCAGTAAATAAGAGAATAATACTTTATGTACTGTAAAATATAAATCTCACTTTTGTTATATTATGACCCCAGTTTAACTAATAATGTTAGTGTCTCTGGCACTTCCCATCCAGATACCTACATTTCTGTTTTGTGCCATCAGTGAGAAGTGAAGCAAAATGACACCCTTTATTGGCTAACTGAGTAGATTACAATATGCAGGCATGTGATAAAGAAACTCCTGTTACCTGTGGTTTTATTTTTATATATATATATATATATATATATATATATATATATATATATATATATATATATATATATATTACAATACACACATACACTAGGATAGAAATATGACTGTTATGTGAGACAGCTTTAGTGTCAAATATTGAGACACCTCCAGCCTAAGGCCACGTCCACACTACCACATTTTCAATGATCTCGGTCCACATTGGAGTTTTTGCCTTGTTTATTAAAGGATTCCTACTGAAATGCCTGAAAACACAACTGACGTAGACCATCACCTACACTGGACATGCGCACACTAGCGACTGTAGTGAAAAATTCAGAGCCCTGTGAAAATCTGACTCCTTTTGTTCTTTATGCATTTTTAAAACTCTTGGCACACAGGGCCCTGATATTGAGTTCACAGCATAAAAAATAAATAAATAAGAAAGTGCTGCAGCAAATTGCCCCCATCTTACGTTAACATGCTTATTACAGTTGAATGTAACAGCCTTCAGAACTGGTGATGATCGTCTTATCATTAATTTAAAGAAAGTGTGGACACCAGGGGGCGCTCAAGCTCTCCTGGCACCCAACACAAGCAGGCATGGACACAAGGTGTATTGTGGGCAGACTCTTCTCAATAAGCTTTTCCCTCCACCACAGTTATATGTACAATAAGCAGCTTCCACTCGACTCTGGCTCCATGAATAAAGTGAGGTGGTCCCTTTTATGCTGCACTTGGGAGCACTTTAGGTGGCCAGTCCGCGTGATTCACAAGTACTCCCAGGTGTGGTGTTAAGCCTGATGTATTTGCGCTCCGTTGCTCCTGCAGCACCCGCTGGTGGCAGCCATGGAACCCAACAGGGTTATGCCAAACTCCATCTCCCATGTAGCTCAGTGGGAATCTGAGGCACTGCTGCAAACCCAGGATGGCTGCCATCTAGCATTCCCTGTGGCCTGTGCATGTCTGCTCCCCTGTCCTTCCATTATGGAATGTTAGAGTGACAATAAAAAGGAAAAACCTTTTTAGCTTTGTGTTTTGATTATAAAGAGTCCAGAGGGATTGGACATTTACATTAAACAACATTTGTGAAACTAACTCAGTAGAGGAAATAGAGACATACACTACTCACACATTGATGTATCGTCTCTTTGCTGCATTTTCCTTTTGTGTTTCTCTCTGCCTGTCCTATTGTGAGCTCGTCTGCATTCAATGTCCATCCACTTCGTTAAGCCTCTTGTTGTTCATTTTGCTGCAGGATGTGTTCCTCCTTACTGAACAGATCGTTTAAGTAATAAAGTTTGAGTTATTTATAATGTGTGTTTCACGGGGCTCTGAATTTTACACTGTGACAGTCAACCTCACCAGCCCTGGGATTTATCACAAAACGTTATTGAGAGGTAAGCAATTTGCTGTTTACACATAATATGCAGCATTTGGTCATTGCAATATGCAATTTAGATGCATACAGGTAAGCAGCCTGCATTGTGCCTGCTATGTTAAAAATGGTTTTATTTTGTGAAGGAAATGAGCCATTGTAATGAGCAGGATGTAATCGGAGAAGTGTCATGAAATAAGCAGGAACCAATCTGAGCACAATTAGAGCATCGTTCTTGGAAAATTGTGTTTACGCCCAGTTACATCAAAACACTTCTTCTTTCAGCTGCTCCCATTAGGGATCGCCACAGCGAATCATCTTCTTCCATATCGTTCTGTCTTCTGCTCTGTCACACCCTCCACCTTCATACCCTCTCTCACCACATCCATTAACCTTCTCTTAGTCCTTCCTCTTGCCTGGCAGCTCTATCCTTAACATCCTTCTCCCAATATACCCAGCATCTCTCCTCTGCACATGTCCCAACCAACCTCGCCTCTCTGACTTTGTCTCCCAACCATCCAACCTGAACTGACCCTCTAATGTCCTCATTTCTAATCCTGTCCATCCTCATTACACCCAATGCAAATCTTAACATCTTTAACTCTGCCATCTCCAGCTTTGTCTCCTGTGCCACCGTCTTCAGCCCATATAACATAGCTGGTCTCGCTACCTTCCTTCACTTTCACTCTTGCTGATTCCCATCTGCCACAAATCACTCCTGACACTCTTCTCCAGCACTCCTCACTGCCTGCACTCTCTTCTTCACTTCTCTTCCAACAACATATTTATTTCTATAGCACATTTTCATTCAAAACGTAGCTCAAAGTGCTTTACATAATAAAGAATAGAAAAATAAAAGACACAATAAGAAAACAAAATAAATCAACATTAATTAACATCGAATAAGAGTAAGGTTCAATGGCCAGGGGAGACAGAAAAAACAAAAAAAACTCCAGACGGCTGGAGAAAAAATAAAATCTGTAGGGATTCCAGACCATGAGACCGCCCAGTCCCCTCTGGGCATTCTACCTAACATAAATGAAACAGTCCTCTTTGGATTTAGGGTTCTCACGGAAGGGCTTGATGATGATGATGGTCACGTAGACTTCTGCCTTTTAATCCATCCATCATTGTTGGAGCATCATGAAGGTTTGAGTAGGTGGAGGTGGCGCAGGAAAAAAAAAAAAGGAAAAAGAAACAGAAAAGAGAGTAGGGGTCAGTACGGATTTTAGAGCCACTATGAATAGTTATTATGAGGAAATTGAACATAGAGTATCAGGATTAAGTTAAATTAAGTTAAATTGAAGTTATAAAAAGGCCATGTTACAGTAATGTGTTTGCAGCAGTGTTTTAAAGTGCTCTACTGTATCAGCCTGGCGAATTCCTATTGGCAGGCTAGTCCAGATTTTAGGTGCATAGCAGCAGAAGGCCGCCTGCCCGCCTCACCACTTCTTTTAAGTTTTGTTCTTGGAATTCTAAGGAGACACTCATTTGAGGATCTGAGGTTACGATTTGGAATATAAGGTGTCAGACATTCTGATATATAAGATGGGGTGAGATTATTTAAGGCTTTATAAACCATAATTTTAAAGTCAATCCTGAATGACACAGGTAACCAGTGTAGTGACGCTCAGACTGGTGTGATGTGTTCGGATTTTCTTTTCCTAGTTAGGATTCTAGCAGCTCCATTCTGCACTCGTTGCAAGTGATTTATGTCTTTTTTTGGGTAGTCCTGAGAGGAGTGCATTACAGTAATCTAGTCGACTGAACACAAACACGTGAACGGATTTCTCAGCATCTTTCAGTGATATAAGAGGTCTAACTTTACTGATGATTACTGAGTGAAAAAATACTGTCCTAGTGGTCTGATTAATATGCGATTTAAAATTCAGATTACAGTCAACAAATTGACAAGTTACTCTGTACTGTTAATCTCAAGTATTTAAACTCCTCCACCTTCACCAACTCTACTCCCCTCATCCTCACCATTCCTCTGACCTCCCTCTCATTTACACACATGTGGTCCTACTGACCTTCATTCCTCTCCTCTCATATCTTCACCTCTCCAGGGTCTCCTCGACCTGCTCGCTACTCATGTGTACGGCTCTGGAAAACATTTTTAAAACTCTTCATTTATAGGGGTTAAAAATGATGAGGGTAGTGTAGATGAAGGGCAAAAATGTAGACAAATGTATGCATTGGGGCATGAGATGCAATTAGCCAGAGAGGACATTAATGTGTGATCAAGATCTGCTGATGTTTTTGATGAGTTTTCTTTACAATTTGAATCAGTAATCCAATCTCCTGGGCCAGTCTGGTCATAAAACTCCTCTCTTTTGTTGTAATGTGTCAAATTTTACTCTCAGTTTAACTTTCCGTTCCCTTCTGTCCTGTTGTGTCTTTAAGTTGCCCATAAGCTGGTGGCTTTTAAAATCATTCTTGCAGTGTCTGTTGCTGCTGACGTGAGCTCCTGTAGGAACGTCTCTGTCACCACACTTAATGTGGGAGATGGTGAAACTCATTCTTTGGTGGAGTGTGTGTCCAGTTTATCCCACATACTGTACGTTTTGTGCACAGGATTCAGTAGACCACATCAGATGATATACAGGAAAATGATCCCATTCTCCGATGTTCTTATTGGCAGTGTGGTATTCCTACCCGGTGTGCAGTGCCACATCTTTTCTGTAGGTAGTGAGGTGTACCTTATTCTGCTGGTTCACTTGGGGAGCTTCAGACAATCAGTTGCTTTGGATGGTTGTGTTCAGGGGCAGAGTTGGACTGTCTTTCCACCGCGGAGTGACGTGATACACATCAGTCAATATCCACTGTGGTGGGGAGCATTAATGCTATGCCACTATGATAAAGAGACCTACAACTCCTAAATCCGCTTTCTCTTGCTTACTTCAATGCACTCATGTAGATGTTGGAGCAAAAAGTTGCAATGGTCAGCTCATGAGTGTTGTCTTGCAGAGACAGCTTTGTTCCCTGGATTAGTTAAGACCACACTTTGCAATCACTTCACCACATCCACAACATGCTCTGTCTTGGGGATTGCTGGATGTGAGGGCAGAAGAACAGATCAAGACCTTTGGACTGGGGTTGTGCAACGTAATCGGCGCTTTCTCTACATTCCATTTCATCTGCCCGACTGTCTCTTTCTTGTTCCTCCTTAGCAGTTGTTGCCTCTGTCATGCGCCCAGGCGGGAAGGTTCTGGAAATTCATCTCTCAGCTTGTTATCCTTATTTAGTATGGCCTGAAGTTCTTTTAAATTTTGTATCCCCACTACTAGATGTGGGCTGTCGGTGACGACAACGGGGATGCGCTTCTTGTTATCTTTGTTTTAATATCCCAGAAGGTTGCCTCGGAGTATGGCAGTAGCTCTCTTGATTTGAGTGCCCGTTGTTTTATCAGTATGGCCTTGTCTGATGAAATCGCTCTGTAGTCCCTGCGATTGGTCTGTCAAGTCTGAGCCAGTGCCATGTAACATACTGCTTGGCTGAGAATGACGGAGCTCCTTCTGTGTCATGGATGGGGGCTGTCGCTGCTCAGGTCTGTCTGTTGGTTTGTTAAAAATGGAGGTCACAAGGGGGTGTTGTCTTTCATTGGGTGCTGGATGGTCTTTTGGCGTCAGAACCCCTGCAGATTTTGTTTTTTCTCACCTTTTGTTTTTTGTTACTAATTCTTTAATATTATTGCCTAATCTTAATTGTTTTTTTTTCCCATACCTTGTAAAACACTTTGAGCTACAATGTTTGTATGAAACTGTGCCATCAGATAAATAAATACATGTTGTTGTGAATGGTGCAGTCCAAGAAGCTGACTTTGAGTGTTTTTAGTCTCTGCTTTATGTCGGCCCTCCAACCTGCAGGGAAAAACAGAATTGGCACTCCAGCCACCATAAAACAAAAAAAAAAAACCTCGCACTGTTCCACTCCATCTGAACTGGTGTGGTGCTGAGGTATCACCCGTTGCATGGCTGTACTTGGGTCCTAATCTGGATCCTGAGTTGATTTGTCGTGTGGTGGGTGCAGCAATGCGCTGTATCAGTGTGTGCTCCTAACCTTTATGTTGGGCTGGAATGACTCGTATTTCTTATGAAAATGGAGGAGGGCCTCACAATCCACATTACAAAGACGTCCCATGGGTTTTATGAAGCACTGGCTTTCTGTGTAAAATCCAGTGGGCGTACAAGAGAGACGTGAAACCTCCACTTTGGCATCCTCCTACCAACTGCCAGGGCCGGATTAAGGTGGGTGCTATTGATGCTGCAGCATCGGGTCCATTCCTGAAATAGGCCCAGATGAAAATAGATGAGAATTTTCCTGAAGCTGAACAGTTTTCTTTTGCTATATTAACCTCAAAATAGTTCTTAGAATGAAATTTGGAGTCCGACTTTGTTCTTTGCGCTGTGACGCAACTATAACGTTGTTGTGTTTATTGTTAACCGAAGATTTCAAGTTAATGCTATCAATTGTACGTTAAACAGTTTACTTAGTTTTTGCAATATCTTGGGGATTCTTGCCACTTTATTATTATTTGGTAAGTGCCACGTAGTCAATTTTTTCACCTTGAAAATTAGTTGTACAGTAAAAATCGATGGCTATTTAAATGGTTATCTGCAAAGGTAAAACTAAAAGCCAGCCCGCAGGCCCGGCATGGATGTTTAGAATTTTTTAAATCCTCGACAGGATTCTGGTCTACTGTATTATGAAATTGAAATCGTGGACACATTTCTACCCTCAAGAGCCTGAACTGAGTCACTTTGACCCAATGTCTCTGCAAATTCATTTTTTCTTACTCTGTTTAGTAAGAGAATTGTGAAATTTTGTGTATTTCATTGTTAGGTTTTCTGTATTAAGTGTACTTTTCAGACAATTGCTATTGAATGTTGATGTTACATGGTTTGATGTTAATCTCGAGTTGTTACAATACTACGTCGTCGCTATTATTATTCATGTTCAGTAAAGGCTGGCTGGACGCGTCGCAAGCAGTTAAGGCTCCTGGGTCGCTCTGACTGCGCATGTGCGGCGAGTGTCGAATGCACAGGCACCAATGCAGAGAAAAAGTAGGCCTTTTTTGTGCTGCAGCATCAGGCCCAATTTCGTCTTAATGCGGCCCTGCCAACTGCTATGCTACTGATATGTTAAGAGTAATTCTGCTTGATATTTTAACCACTTTTATATTGTCTCATATTCTGTGTAACCTTCATAGCACACACACATTCAAGTACGTGAACTCTTTGTCTGGAGTAAAGGGTTTCATCCCATCATCCTCGGGCTGATTCAGATTTCTCTCGGTACCTGTAATTAGGCAAAACATTTTCTTGTTGATATCGTATGTCATCATGGAAAAATACTTTTAAAAATGAGTAACGCTTGGCCGTTATTTCAAGTGAAAAGGGATTTTACTTTGACAGTGGCTTTCTTTAAATGGTAGGCGGTTTGCATTCATGTTTTGAATTGTGTCACTGATGAGGAAGAAGGGGGTACATAAAATAAAAAAAGCAATTAATAACCTGAAAAAATGTATTCTTCCCTTGTATGTTGTCTTCTAACATTTGATGACTACATAGGAAGTGAATTGCGTAATTTGTTGATAAGATGATTTCGGAGAGCATTCAGTTAATTGAGGGTATTTGGCAAGTAATTTTATCCGAGTTCATAAGGCATTGTAAGACGCTAGGGGTCACTGTTGCCCCTTTAACCCCAACAGACAGACGCTCTGGACACAAAGTAAAAACAATAAGAAACGTTTAATTGCTTTTCCTTTTATTAACACTGCCCTGAAGCTCCACGGTCACCAATAAACAATTAAATGATCAACACAATACAATTCTCTTTCTCCTCCACACCTCCCAGCCAACTTTGTCCACCTACACCCGACTCTGGCTCGCCTGCTGGGTTTTCAGCAGTCCTTTATATAGTTCCTGACCCGGAAGTGCTTCTGTTCTTCCTCCCACATGACTTGCCAGCACTTCTGGGTCAGCTGGAGAATTCAAGTTCTTTTAATCAGCCCGGACGTACTTCGGAGCATCCATCTTCCTGATCCACTAACACTTCCGGGCTATAGGGAAAGCGGGACTCCCCAGGTCCTTTGACAGATCCTCCTGGTGGCACCCAACAGGGTTGAGAATCAAAACTCCAAGTCCAAGGATGCCCTGCAGGAATCCGGGGCACCGCTACACTCCAGGGAAGCTGCCGTCTAGCATTTTGGGGGAGTCATGTGTCGACAAGTAGCCGCCTTGCCCCATCCTTCCATTCCAAGGGCCGGGTTGAACTGCCGGCTGTCTCCCACAGCATGACTTATAGTGAAGCTGCCATCTCTCCACACAGACAACAACAGCCAGGCTTGGGGTTTAAACTTGGAGAACTGGATCTGTGGCGCTAGTCTGTATGACTCTGTACTGCCTCTCACCAGGAAAAAGGAAATAAAATTGAATAAATGAACAATGGAGACCCGAGTGAGCCACTCTGAAACTCACCAAGAGATTTAAAACCTGTTGAAACAGAGGAGCCACAATGACTAAGGTTCCTGCTTTGTTTGAATCTGTCAGGCCTGTGACGTTGCCCTTTAAAATACACAAGTGAAGGATTACGCTAATGTTTACTTTATCACTGCTGTGGTGCTTGAGTTGGCGCTGCTACACCCCCTACAGGCCCCAACTGAGACGCCACAGTCCCAGGTCCAGATCCTATTCCTATTTTACTCGGACAGGCACTTTAACAAGCTGCTTTTTCTCAGTATTATATAATTCTTGATTTTCCTTTTCCTCTCCTTTCGCACCTCCTAGACAGGCCTTGTCCACCTCCTCCCGACTCCAATTCCTCTAATGAGATGAGGGGGCAGCTTTTATTTAGGATTGGGGGATTCTAATGCAAGGTGGACACTGCATGGAGGAAGCACTTCCTGCTTAGGCAGAAGCCCCACAAAGTAGGGACAGCCATTTCCTACACCACCCAGGGATCTACAGTTCCCCACTTGCCCCATGTATGTGTGTACGGGTGCATGCTGGTACCTGAATGCTGCCATCTAGCATATTGGGGCAACCATACAGGCTGTCTCCCCCTGTCCATCCACTATACTGACTTCCTTGCCAAGTTAGGGTACAGAGTTCACTCCAGCTGGCATGCCAGCCCACCCCTGCTGTCTGTCACCTCCTGAAATCAAACTTTTTGTCTTAATATGAAAAGATGTTTTTCTTTTCAAACCAAAATCTAAATAAACCGCGCAGCAGCCTTTTTGGTTTTAAATTGAAATTATTGCGTACTTGTATAAAACTAGGCTTGTCATCCACTACATAATGCCTCATACATGTTTGAGAATGTCACTGTATGCTGTACATGTGACAGTAATGACCCCCTAAACCTGGCATTGGTTTTCATGTGGTTGACAGAACCTGTTCTTGTTGAGCGAGTGAATTAAGAGAATCACTTGGGTGGAGGCTTTGTCTTCTCCTTACTCAACTACAGGTCCTCTTCGCTATTCCACTCAACCAATGCCAAGCTTCCTCTTCCATAGCTCTTTATTTCCCATGCCAACTAGCTGTTTTTAATTTAAGTGCGCACCATACCATCTGCAGGTGGTGGGCTGCCACATCCAGTAATAGAAAACCCCAGGAATCGAGTGCTTGTAAGTTTGGCTGTTGTATGGTTGGTAATGCTGCTGGTATTGTACAGTGGGTGCTGCCATCCAACCTCACTGGCAGCGCTGTGATTGTGCGTAGTGGTGTGTTGCTATTGAATGTATGCACACATATTGGGTATATCACACAGTCTACAACACTTTATCACCCTTTTTGCTGCCAAAGTAGATTATTTTTTGCATGCTTAATTTTGGTTGAAGTCTGCTGTTCAAATTGCAGTGTGGCAGGTCGACTAAATGCATAAGGTGAGCTCTATGTCTCCGTGTAGTCTGTCTTGGGTAAAGAAATGCAGCAAGATCATTACGTTTAGAATATTAGAACAGGAGAACAAGGGTGACGAGGACAAGCCGTTCAGCCCATCAAACTTGGCAGTCCTATTCACACAAATTGTCCAAAATAACTTTGAGAAGATCCTAAACTGCTACTCTCTACCACGCTGTGTCTGTGTTTGTTTTTTTGTTTTTTTTATTTGAAGTAATTTGTAACGTTTGTGTCAACTTCACCCTCAACAAATTGCCATCTGTGTCCCTGGGTTCTTGTTGTAGAATGCATTTTAAACTAACAGCCTGGATCCACTGTTCTAATTCTTTACTAATTTTAAACCTTCTATCATGTCACCTCTTTGTCTCCATTTGTTTAAGCTGAATAAGGTTCAACTCCTCTGTTCTTTCTCTAGTGCTGTTATATCTTTTGTTGTAGCCTGGAGACCACCACAGTACACAGCACACAAGGTGAGCCTCATCAGTAGTGCGAGATGAAGCTTAAGCATAGCCTCCACACCTCAGGGGGGCGCTATACAACCAGACATCCTGTTAACCACCTTCTTGACGAAGGTGACCGTGTGTTCTCTACAACTCCTGGGTCCTTCTCATAAGGTGGGCTTTCAAGTTGCGCACCTCTTATGGTGTAATGAATTCAAATGTGTTTAATCCATACATGTAATACTTTACTTTGACTAAATTTCAGTTCTCTCTGCCACAGATCTGTCTAAAACCCTTTGTAATGATTCAAATGGTTTTTAGATTTTCTGACATTGCACCAAATTTGGTAACGTCATCAAACTTGCCGAGTTTGTTCCTTATTCGTTTTGATCATTTATATTCATTAAAAAGAGCAGCGGCTCCCTTTTCAGCATCTCATCATTTTGACACGACTGCTCTCGCCATAACTCTGAGCCAATGTTGTAGCCACCTACACACAGCGCCCTGAACTCCTGCTTCTTATGTGAATTTCCCCTTGGGATTAATAAAGTATCTATCTCTCTATCTATCTCTCTCTATCTCTCTATCTATCTCTCTTTTTGTTTGACTATTAGCCTCTCTCATCAAAAGCCTTCTCAATCTCAGAAGTAAATAATCGCTGATCAGTTTTTGTTGTGTCCTCATAGAATTGCAGCATATTAGTAAAACACAATCTTTTCAGTCTGACTCAAGCTGACTTTTTGTTAATCCTTCAGTTTTTATTTTCCGTAATCCTTTCTCCAATTAGTTTATCTGTGATGTATGTTAAGGTTACTGAGGTGTAGTTACTGTACATGGATGAGCCCAAGCTCCCTTTTTTTATATCATGAGATGTGTCTGAGCGACACTAAAATGGTTTGGTTATTTAAGTATTTGGTTGTCTCTACGGTGTTTTCGTGTTCTTTTTGGTCAGGGTACTTGAGATCCATGAGCCCTGCATCCTAAACATTTGTCTTCTAGGTTACGTGATAGCTCTGAATTAGCCTAATATGTGTGTAAGCATGAACGTGAAGATGTTTCTGTCTAATGTCCAGTGCTGTCATGATAGCCTATAGTTCACCGCAATCCTTTAAAATACAAAACCTGTTCAGAAAATTGATGTATGGATGTAAATGCATGGAAATATTAACTGATAAGTTCATTATGATGATCAGAGAACAAAGCCTTCCATTTTTTTTTCCTTAGCTGGACTGCTTAATCCAGTTTAAGGTCACAGAGTTCCAGAGCCATTCAGGTGCGAGTCCAGGACCAACCTTAGATTGAGCACCGGTACGTTAAAGGGGCCATTCACTCGCACGCCCGCACGTAGGGCCAGTTTAGAGTCGCCAGTTAACCTGTACGTGGAAATGTGGCAGGAAAAGCATCTAGACATGTCGGGGAGCTTGTGTAAATTTTACTTGGACAACGAATGGGTGGTGGATTTGAACCTGAGACGCAGGATCCAGGAGGCAGCAGTGTTTACAACTGAGCTACTGTGTTGCTCCAGAATCGCACTACGAGGTGCAGAGCTTAATGCTTTATTGTTCGTTTCATGCAGTTGGCTTTATTAAAGGTATCATTTTTTTTTTTTAAGGATGTTAAGTGAAGGTTGTAAAACAGAGGGGTTTGCAGGCAGTAGAAAAGTAAGAGGTAACTGAGCGAACGACAGACCCCACCAGACAGGAAATTAAAAACTACAAGTCAGGCCCAGAAGGGTAGCAGGTTTATTGTTCTGTCTGCTTTATCAGAATTATTTACTGTTTAATTTCTCTCTGTGTCCATTACTTCCTACAGTTTATTGCATGCCATAAAACTCCATTTGTGTTTCTTTTGACCTTTTGTGATGCTTTTTATTTATGGAGGACTGCAACAATGGCGGCCTCTAACCATAAAAGAGGCCAGCGTTTCAAGCACTTGGTTATTGCATGTATAGCCCACCGGTTTCTGTCATCTGCATTGTCCTAACACAGAGGTTTACATTTAATGCTATAGGACACAGGAAGCCAGTGAAGGTGGAGCAGGATGGTTGTGATGTGCTCACTCTTGCAGGTCTGTCTGCGTCAGCAGGGTTTTGGAGGTATGCTAAGGGATTAGAAGTAGGGAGTTCCAGAACTCGGTGTAGGATCCAATAAAAGAATGGACACAGTTCTCATCGTTGGAAAAGGAGAGGAATGAGTGAACAGAGGATATGGAAGTAAGGACGTTTCTTAACGTGCTTTGTGTGGGTTAGGCTAGGGTTAGACATACAAGACACCAAAATGAACCGCTACTACGTGGAAATGAAGGCCCGGTAGACTACAGCTTGCCTGAAGAAGGGCCTTAAACTGCCTTGAAAACCTGCATATTGTAATCTGTTCAGTTCACCAATTAAAGGAGTCATTTTGCTTCACCTCTCATTAGAATAAGAAAGGGAGGAATCAAGAATGTCCCCAAGATTCCTTGCAGTAGAGGGACGTTTGATGATATCCTCACCAAGAGTAAGGGATATGAACTTGTGAAGACTTTAAAGACTCCCCCTGTCTTTACTGCTGTTCTACCTCCACATCCAAATCTGGACGAGTAGATTGGCGCAGGCTCCCTCTCAAGAGCTAACCATCTCTCGGCAACAGACGGCCATGTTTCACTGTCAGTTTTCATCACTCGCTTTGCACATTGCAGATTATTAGTTACACAGCAGCACTGCAAAGAAGGAACCCAGCAAGTGAATCCCAACTTGAGAAGAAGCCCACCTCATACTGTCTTTCTGGAGCCTGCATTAGCCTACATGGGCTCTCTAATACAGTGTGCTAGTGAGCAGGTGCCCTGCGTGTTTAGGAATGGTACTGTGAGAAAATGCTGTAAAGAGGGAATGCATTCATGCCATGAATAGTTTTTTTTCTTATTAACTAGTACATTTTGAAGAAAATAGTAAATTAGAAAAACAAAACATCAATTTACTCAATATTTGACGTGCCCACCCACCATCTGCCATCTCTTGACTTTACTGTCATGCAGTTTCCTTCTTGTCCTCTTGCTCCACTACCACTGCAGACATTGGCCATCTTGTAATGGCAGGCAGGTTTGATGATGTGAAGATCAGGATTCTGCGGTGGCCTTAACATGCTGTCTGGTGCAGGATTTCCTGTTCCAGTTTTTGTTGCCGATAGTATTTTATGATTTTGGGCTCGTTGTTATGCTGCAGGATGAAGCTGGGACTGATCAGACACTTTACTGCTGGTATTACGTGAGGGATTAGAATCTAATTGTACTTCTCAGGCAGTGGGGTGCGGGGGTCCGTCTGGGGTTTGCCTCATTTTAGATCAAATCACCTCCATTTATGAAAATGCAGTCCCGGACCTGCAGGAAACCCAGACTGTGCTTCACTGTCGAACGACAGGCATTCATCCGTGTGCTGTACTCTAACCCTTTGGTGGTCAGACTGACTTCTGTTACAGTTTTAAGTTTGGACTCCACACTCCAGAGCACCGGCTGTCAGTTTTCTGCACCACAGTTCTTGCGTTTTTAATGTGTAGGTCATTCATTTTGTTTTATTTCCATTTTGGCTGTAACTCTTCCATGAAGACCACTTCTCATAGGACTTTTCCAGACTGTAGGTGAATGTGCCAGGGTCCCAGTGGTTTCTCCCAGTTCTGCACTGATGGAGGTGCTGGGCATCTTCTGATTTCAAAGGGAGGTAAACTTGATGTGTTTCTCATCTGATGCTTTAGGTTTCCACGGCCATCTACCGAGTTTCAGAAGAGCTGGGACAGCACATCAGGATACCTCTGTTTGTGAGGGGAGATGTCGATGATGCAGGGTGATGATTTCTTTTTGTCAGGACATTCAAATATTTCATAGTATCGTTTCACTTTTTAAGAAGGAAATATTTGCAACACCAAATTATGTACTTTTAAATCGAGTCACTAATCTAGAAAACCTGAACTTACTGTCTAGATAGCTCACAAAAATATTTGTCTTACAGTTTTTGTCTTATGTACAGTATTGTACAGGATATCTAAATTCCAAATCAAATTTGATCATTATTGCATGTTCTCCCCATGTCTGCGTGGGTTTCCTCCCACAGTCCAAAAACATGCAAGTTAGGTGGATTGACGATCCTAAATTGTCCCTTGTGTGGGGGAGTGTTGGTGCCCTGCCCAGGATTGTTTCCTGCCTTGCGCCCTGTGTTGGCTGGGATTGGTTAGGATATAGCGGGTTGGATAGTGGATGGATGGATGACCTTTTAAGTAATTTGCACTTCATTCACTCGTAAATCAATTATGAGAGTGCCACCCATCATATCACACATCCCTCCAACCTGCATATTGTTTAATGGCAATGGGCAAAGAGTGTGGTCAGCTCAGCTCAGGCAAAACTTAACTGAATGGTAGAGGTTTGGCTCAAGCTGATGGTTTTCTCCAGTATGTCTGTTTATATTTGTGGTTTTACTAATACATTTTTTTTAGGTGCTCGATCATTTATAACTAAAACAGAAGAAGCCACACATAATCCTTAAAAAATCTAAACTAAAACTGAAGTACTTATTACTATAGACAAATAAACAACACTCCCCGTCAGATAAAGTTCAAAACGGGAACATCTGCCACTTTATTTAATTTGGGATTTTAGATAGATTATTAACTGATGCCCTTTGCTTTCCAAGCTGATATCTCACTGCTCTCCGCTTTGCTTAGTTACCGTTTCCATGTGCTAAGTGCTTCAAGTGCCACTCGGACACCAAAGAGACTGCCCTCACTCACAGTTCACACGGATGGATCAAGTCAGACTGGCTCCCCTGGCACTGATTGGTTCTTGACACTTTAAAGGCACATCTTAACAGTTCACTTTCAGTTTCTTTGATCATTTCTTCTGAAATAAAGAGGACTGTTTCAGTTTCCATATACAATAGTGTGAATGATCTAATCCAGGGGTCCCCAACATTCGGGCCGCAGCCGTCTGACAGCCGGGCCATGAGAGAACTGCCAGCAACGGAGACTCACTCGGTGAAGGGCTACAGCAAATTGGCTGCCCCCTTCATTGAGGACACTTTTCAGAACGCTTGGCAGGCGGGGCTTTGCAGCGGCGCGGAGAGAGACTGAGGTGAGGGAGTATTACAGCGAAGTATTTTTATGGTTCCAACAGTTTCCCCATATGACACGAGTCTATAGAAATCTCGTTACTAGGAAATGCATTCAGCAGATACTTTCGTTACAACGAAATGACCTTGAAATGCTTGAATGAATCGTCCACAGAGCAGTTAGTTCTGTGGTCGCAGCTCAGTTGTTCACATTTGCACAACGATCCCCAAACACAAACATTGTAAAAAACATTTCTTTCTTCGAACTTTCCTCATCCTATTTTTTGCTGTTTTTGTTTTCTGTGGTTTTTAGTGATACCTTTTGCTTATTGCTTGTCAACATTTGAAAAACATCCATTGGAATGTAACTCATTGTCACCCTCCTATAGAAACGGCAGACGCATAAAAATGATAAAAGAGTGTTAATGTTTGTGATGTGCAATCTGTTAGAATGATACATGCAATGCATATGTCTTTGTTTTATGTAAAAAAAGAAGAAAAATCTCCGGTTGCAAACGTATGCACACTGCTGCATTTGAGGACAGTTTTTATGTGCTTCAGTGACGCTCGTTCAAGAAACATTCCTATTAATGCGGCACTCATTCATGAAAATGTGAGGTTTCTAAACTCTCTTGGGACCTCCGTCAACGAAACAACAGGCCAAGGAGCATACCGAAGTGCAATCACCATGTCTGTGGAAGACTGTTTATCTGTTGCTGGGGCCACAGCAGGCTCACAGCTCTACTGCGAAGCAATCGCGCTTCGGGACGCACTTCAGCGTGATGTTCCCATTTTATCCCGAAATGGTTCAGAAGCCTCACAATATGAACAGGCATACAGGCACTATCGGGCACCCCACCTTTACCCACTCTGCAGACTTGGTGTCCAGCCAGTCTGGAGGAGCCTGAGGAGGAGAATCTGAGGCAGCAGCACATGGGGCAGAGGCAGAAGATACCCGTTGTTCAAATTGGCAGGTAAAGTGGCTGCATTCAAAGCCAAACTTGAATTATGGGGCAGACAAGTGAATATTGGGATTTCTGATATGTTTCAAACTTTAGCAGAGGTTGTTAAAGATACCAAGCCAAGGCCGTCTTTCTCCCAGCTGGTGTATGATCACCTATCTCGGCTTTCAATAGAGTTTGAGCATTATTCCCAACCACAAAAGACCCCCGAAATGAGAAAGAACGGATCTGTGACCCATTTGTCAATAAGCCAGGTGAATCAACTTTGTCTGTGCTTGAAGAGGATCAACTGCTTGAGGTTGCAAATGATGGTGACCTTAAAAGTATGTTTGAGACAACTTCAAATCTCCATAGGTTTTGGTTTAAAGTCAAGGTGGAATATCCTGAGGTTGCCACAAAAGCACTTAAAAGTCTGCTTCCATTTCCAGCATCCTATCTTTGTAAGTCAGTGTTTTCTGCAGTGACAGCAACCAAAATAAGATTACGGAGTAGACTTAACATAAGCAACACACTTCGTGTGTCACTGTCTTCCATCGTCCCCAAATGGGATTGTCTGATTCTGCATTATGGTAAGTTGTATAATTTCTATTATGTTATTATAACTTAATAATAATAGAAATGTGTATAAAACTGTCCTACGAACCCGCCCCGAATCCTCAAACCCCCTTATTTTTAATTGTCATTATTAGGATACAATGAAGGGAATAAACTATGCTGAAAAAAGGCAAAATTATAAAAGGTTAGGCTTTTAAAGCTAAAGCAAAAAAAGAAATATTTTGAAATGTCTTAACACATGTAAAAATCAGACCGCTCTGTTTTTCTGAAGGCAAAATTAGAGAAGAGAAAAAAACAGACCAGCTAATGAAATGAGGTCCGGTATTATCAGTTATTATCACGGATTGTCAATCTGCATGGAACAAAAACCTGCAGCTGCAGGGGGTCCATAGGACTGAGGTTGGGAACCACTGGTCTTATGCTCGCACATAAGTGGGGTATGGTGAGCAACCTGATTTTTTAAAAATATACGTTTACATCTTGTGGAGTTCTCTTTAGGTGAAACGCTCAAATGTCTTTAAACGGTACACACACGTCATTGTCGGCCATCGTGAATCCACAAACAAGTATGATACCCGCATTAATGGTCTTGTCTTGTATATAAACGTCTATGTGTGAAAGTGTCTTGTCTGTCTGTCTGTCCGGCCTGGAAGTGAGTGATGGAGTTGGGGTAAGGGCTCCACCTCCAAGGAAACAGAAACTGACTTAGCCGCTAATACACAAGCGAGGCCAGCAAGTCAGCAAAATGAAACCTCTGAAGAAAGAGACACTTGCTTAGCCGCTGGTGCACAAGTGAGGCAAGCACATCGGCAAAACAAACCCTCCAAGGAGAGAAGTACCCAGAGTAGTTCCTTTTCAAATGCCTGACATCTCTACACTGGGCTTTTTACAGCATGGGCTTACACAGCTAGTGTTTTATAAATGCGTTTAGTCCTTCATGTACTGTTAAGTAAATAACACCCATCCCCGTTTTACATCTCCAACCTGAGCCCCCAGTGATTCACAGTATGGACACTGGCCACTCTGTAACCTGATCACATTGTTTGACCAAGTCCATAGGAAACAGCTGGACTAAAGTTAACTGACCCTTTATTAATCTGTGTCTCTTCCCGACTTACACACAACTCTCTCTTCTGTGCATGTCTGCGTGACTGAGCCCTGCAAAGGACTGGCATACCTGTACCTGTGCTGCTTGCCGTACTCTCAGTACTGCTGCGATGATAACAACGCAGGCATTTTTACTTCAATAAAATAAGTGTGGCATTAGGTTACTGATTACTTTAAAAGTAATCGGACTATGTAAGACCTCTAACACAACTCCCGAGATTGTGCAGCTGAACCCGACACTGCGCATTCAGTTCATCAACAAATGAAGCGATGTCTGAATTACTGAGACAGATTTTTTTCAATGAGGACAAGGAGTAATGTGATGGCCTGAGCATTTATCTCAGGAAATGTACCTTGTGGGCACTTCCACCTGTAGCTTGTGAAAGTGTGCATGAAGATAACACGTGCATAGGCTGACAGGAGTGCAGCGGACACACACAGACTGCAAAATCCTTAGCAGTAACCCGGTTAAGGGTTTACTTGGCTCTTAACCAGATTATGTGTGGAAAGATCTGTGTGCTTTCCTGAGACCAATAGCCCAGTTTCTCTAATTGTAATAAGGGTTTGTTTGCATGGCAGTTTAGAAACCAGCTGTCTGTGAAGAAGTGGGTTATTGAGGAGCAGTAAACAGGCGCGTAGTGCTTTAAGAGTTCAGTCCTGGGGGGGCTACAGGTTTTCATCCTAATCAGTGAGTCCTTCTCTCTCTGACTGATCTCATTGTTTAATTAGATAGTCTGTTCCCCCCATTTCTTATCTCTCTATCATAATAAAAAAAATATCTTGGGTCGAGATGTGATCTTCTCAGAAGGCACTTTGTCGTCCCGCAAGAGAGACTTTAATGTCCCGCGAGACAAAAGGACAGCTGATGGTCAGGCTTTCAAAATGATCGACGCACAGTGCAACATGCAGATCACGCAGCTCGGCAGCAAGCCAGCAGCTCCTTAGCGTGTGTTCAGCCCTTCTTCACCACATGAGTGGCAGAGATGTGAAGTGCCCAGTGCATAGCGTGCTCTGGGGGTTAGGTGAGCGAAGCAAGCAAGGGCCAAAACCCCCTAGTTCTTCTTTAAGAAAATCATAGTGGGGTGACATTTACACTTGTGATAAATGTAGAAGTATTTATATATTTGCTATACCTTTAGGTAGATAACTCTCTTTAGTCAGCCACGCATCCATTTTCCAACCCGTTAAATCCAAACACAGGGTTACGGGGGTCTGCTGGAGTCAATCCCAGCCAAGACAAAGTGCACGGCAGGAACCAATCCCGGGCAGGGTGCCAACCCACCGCAGGACACACACACACACCAAGCACGCATCAGGGACAATTCAGAATCGCCAGTCCACCTAACCTGCATGTGTCATGCCCCTATTAATTCACCTTTTTCTCTAGGATTTTGCTTCTTTAATTGTATCTTAATAATGATAATTATGAATGAGCGGAGTAAGGCGCCATGGGAAACGGAACAGAATGGTTAAAGGCAGCAGCTCCCTCAGTGTCAGACCCACTAGCCTGGTCACTAGTAGAAAACCGCTTAATTCAACTCAAAAATAATTTTCATATGTTACACTGTGTAGTTTTTAGTGATAGCTGAGAAAAACAAAATCTATTTTCATTCAGAGCAGACTTTGTGATGGAATAGGAGTCTAAGCAATGCTGGACAACAGTATCAAAAAGTCCATGGAAAAAAATATGATGTCAAGTACCATCCAGTTGTATGCTCACAGCACCCCAAACGTATATTTTTAATTAACCTATTGCTCAGCTAGCTGTGCTTCCCATCTGAAGTGGTTTGAAATCTCGGTCATAGACGTAGGCCGCAACATTAACGTTTGCAGTGCACCATGTAATGCCTGTCTCTGTTTTATGCCATTTGTTACGGGACTCAAGTGTGTAAGGAAAGGTTACTGGAGCTCCTTTCTACCAACATCAATATGTCTGCCTAAGGCCTCACTGTGACTGTGACAGCCAAGTTGGAGCCTTTCTTTCTTTTGAGTTTTTTTGCTTTATCTTCATTCCAGTGTGTGTTCAGACCAAACTGTAGACGTGTTTGTTTATGGAGTTATTTATTTATTGAGCTTTTAAAAAAAAAAAAAAAAAAGTCAAGTTTCCCCCAGGAGACCAATAAAGTTGTATCTATTTGTAAAAGCAGTATTCATGTTTGTGATGCACCATCTGTTGGAATGATAGAGACACAGCAACCAGATGGATGCACAGACAGTTATCCTTTTATTAACAAGGATCAACCATTTATGGAAAACACTCTTGTGAATGAAACTGGAACACACTCGGACACGAAGTGAGCATTTGAATTGAGGGCCCACTTCTGCACCTTATTCATTGGTCAGGCGTGTCCAGCCCAGTAACCGCTTATTCATTGGCTAACACTGCGCATCACATGACATTCACAAAATCTGTGTTTTGAGAGACGAGTAGAGGGAAGTGAGTGAAAACGTTATCAGGGAGAGAATAGCCTTTGGACTCGTGCGTATCTGAGATGTTCCAACAAGCAGAAGGTCAATCCAGCCATGCCGTTTCTCAGACTTCTCTTAAATATTCTTGAGGTAGTAGGAACAGAAAGACACAGGGTTAAACAATGTGCCACCCGGCTTTAACTTACATTACTGGAGTGTGACCATTCAAAGCTTTATTTTTGAGTCCTCTGCATTACGTAACTTTTTAAAGCATCCATCGTGACTCTTCATGTGTAGCTCAATGTGAACTGCTGACTTTCTCAGTGTGTGTTTAAGAGTAATTTGAAGATTTCCTCATTTCTAATTGATAACGGCTTTGACGCAAGGTTCTTAGTAGCTAAGAAATTGGTAAACGGCCTTGGATTGTTCTGTGTGCTGCGAAGCCCCTCACTTACAGTGCATCCTGAGTGTATTCACAGCGCTTCATCACTTTCTCCACATTGTGTTATGTTACAGCCTTATTCCAAAATGGATTAAACTCATTTTTTTCCTCAGAATTCTATACACAACACCTCATAATGACAACGTGAAAAAAGTTTACTTGAGGTTTTTGCAAATTTATTAAAAATAAAAAAGCTGAGAAATCACATGTCCATACAGTAAGTATTCACAGCCTTTGCCATGAAGCTCCAAACTGAGCTCAGGTGCATCCTGTTTCTCCTGATCATCCTTGAGATGTTTCTGCAGCTTAATTGGAGTCCACCTGTGGTCAATTCAGTTGATTGGACATGATTTGGAAAGGCACACACCTGTCTATAGAAGGTCCCACAGTTGACAGTTCATGTCAGAGCACAAACCAAGCATGAAGTCAAAGGAATTGTCTGTAGACCTCCGAGACAGGATTGTCTCGAGGCACAAATCTGGGGAAGGTTACAGAAAACTTTCTGCTGCTTTGAAGGTCCCAATGAGCACAGTGGCCTCCATCATCCGTAAGTGGAAGAAGTTCAAAACTGAGCTGAGCTGGCCGGCCATCTAAACTGAGCGATCCGGGGAGAAGGGCCTTAGCCAGGGAGGTGACCAAGAACCCGATGGTCACTCTGTCAGAGCTCCAGAGGTCCTCTGTGGAGAGAGGAGAACCTTCCAGAAGGACAACCATCTCTGCAGCAACCCACCCATTAGGCCTGTATGGTAGAGTGGCCAGACGGAAGCCACTCCTTAGTAAAAGGCACATGGCAGCCCGCCTGGAGTTTGCCAAAAGGCACCTGAAGGACTCTCAGACCATGAGAAACAAAATTCTCTGGTCTGATGAGACAAAGATTGAACTCTTTGGTGTGAATGCCAGGCATCACGTTTGGAGGAAACCAGGCACCGCTCATCACCAGGCCAATACCATCCCTACAGTGAAGCATGGTGGTGGCAGCATCATGCTGTGGGGATGGAACTGGGAGACTAGTCAGGATAAAGGAAAAGATGACTGCAGCAATGTACAGAGACATCCTGGATGAAAACCTGCTCCAGAGTGCTCTTGACCTCAGACTGGGGCGACGGTTCATCTGTCAGCAGGACAACGACCCTAAGCACACAGCCAAGATATCAAAGGAGTGGCTTCAGGACAACTCTGTGAATGTCCTTGAGTGGCCCAGACTTGAATCCGATTGAACATCTCTGGAGAGATCTTAAAATGGCTGTGCACCGACGCTTCCCATCCAACCTGATGGAGCTTGAGAGGTGCTGCAAAGAGGAATGGGCGAAACTGGCCAAGGATAGGTGTGCCAAGCTTGTGGCATCACATTCAAAAAGACTTGAGGCTGGAATTGCTGCCAAAGGTGCATCGACAAAGTATTGACACATGGGATTTCTCAGTTTTTTTTATTTTTAATAAATTTGCAAAAACCTCAAGTAAACTTTTTTCATGTTGTCATTATGGGGTGTTGTGTGTAGAATTCTGAGGAAAAAAAATGAATTGAATCCATTTTGGAATAAGGCTGTGACATAACAAAATGTGGAAAAAGTGATGAAGCACTGTGAAGACTTTCCGGATGCACTGTATGATGGTCGGTTTTGTAACCTTGTTTGTAAGTCATGACTGCTAAATGAATAAATGTAAATGTAGTATTTTCTCTTTTTGTACTTAGGTGGATATACCTGTGCCCCTTTGGAATATTATTATATCCATCTGTTTATCATGAGAAGTCAAGGAAAATGGCAGTTTTTATTGGATAACTTAAACGATTACAAAATGCACGCTTTTGAGGCCTCGAAAGCCTGCATATTGTAATCTTTCTAGTTAGCCAATAAAAGCCGCCATTTTGCTTGACTTCTCACTACGTTCATGATGGCTAACGTGACACAACAGCCTAGTACTACATCTGTTTATCAAAAGTCAAAGTGGGGTGGTGGTTCTCTTTGTGATGTGACTACTGAGTTGGCTATCAAACAATTAGCTCAAGAGGAGGAAGCAGTGAAATCCTCCCAGACCAATTAAGGGTGATTTGTGGTGGAGTTAAAATGGGTGTAATTACCAGGTATCAGAGAGGGCAGGGAAACCGCCAGAGGGCCGAAGGCTTTAACTGTAACAGAAAGTTAGAGCAACACTCGACGGAGTGAACGACTGAACCGTAAACCTGGGCATTGAAGTGGAGGCACTTTGAGAAAAGAAGAAAAGAATGTTTGAGGCTCTTTGCTGTCAAAATGGTTTGTTCCTGCTTTAATTGCATTATACGAAAATGAAGTGTACTGAACTCTGACTTTTGCTGTTTTGGTTTTTTTATCCTCCGAGTTTTGCATTTTAATTAATTTGTTAATCAAATACGTTTTTCCGAGGTCACTTACAAACCATAAGAGCATCAGACCAAATGTGACAGCTCAGCGACCTCTGCTTATCTGCCCAGATGTCAGTCCTGTTGCACCTGGCACTGTATCTATTCATGCTTTGTCACAGATGCCCAGCCTGGCACCTCCAGGGTTCTGAATTAACCCGAAAGCCCGGTTCTGAGTGTGTTCCTGCTACAAGTAAGAATTATAAGAGATTTTACTTACAGAATATTTACAGTACATCAAATGTTCCAACCAATATGTGGATATCTGGGTACATAAGATGGAGAATATGAAGATAATGAATGTAGTACTGATTTTTTTTTTTTTTTTTTTGTAATCTTATTTTCTCACTCCTCTAAACACCGCCTCACACTGCACATAATGCCCATTTCCTCAGGTTCCTCTGATATTCCTCCGTTTGCTCTCTTGTTGTTCATGAAGGTTTCTCCTGCTCTTGAACATGGTCATTGGCCTCAACAGAGAGAGGTACGTGCTGAGGTGATCTGCTGGATTCTCTAGAACTCAAAAATTCAAGCCATGCTCCCAGATGTAGGCCTCAGCCCTCCACAATAGGCTTCACCCCCCAAACTCTAGAAGTGGGCTTCATGGCCTCCACTGGCCCAACAAAAAGAGTTTTTAACTTCAGCAGTTCCAGAGTTGGAGGACCAGAAAACTACAGAAACCTGTTGCCCTCAAAAACAAAACAAATGATTTATTAATAATTCAAAAATTATGCAAAGGCAAATATAAGCAGGGGTTCTGTAAAAGGAGGCAACAAGGTTTGACTGAAAGTGAAACATAAAAATAAGCAAATCCAAATTTGTAAGCCTAAGAACAGTACCTTTAAATGAGCACAGAGGTCCAAACCTCAGAAAATCCAAAAATGATCTAAAATTCATGAAATAAACTTAACTCAGGAGAACAACCACAACACCAAAGAGAAAAGCAGCCCATTCATAGACTGCGGGCCCTTAAATAGTGCAGGGGGCAGCTCAGCAAAGACAAAAGAAGTTAATAATAATGTAAAACAATAACTTAAACAGAGCATCAATAATGAAAATATAACATAACAACAACAATGAAAAAGAAAACCGTGTGACTTGACCGAATCTGGCTGTACCGTCACGCCTGCAGTGCACTTGTATCTCCATCTGACGCTGAGGCCTGGTCCACTGTGCTGCACTTGGCCCCCGTTTGTACCTTTTGTCCAGACTAGCCTAAGGTTTGTAACCCCCACAAACGGAGATGTTTAAACAAGCCATCCAGAGCTGTGGATTTCTAAAAATGTCAGCTTGGCTTTGTAATGTGGATGGGTACAAACAGAAAGCCTCTTATCTTGCCCCGTGTGGTTCGTGCTCATTACGTGGTCCTTCCCTGATTGCCCGTTACAATGTCTTTGCCCAGATTGGCCACCTTTCATGAATGAAAATCCTATTTGAACACATCAGACGTAGAGGAGTTACTTTCCATGGCGCTTGTTGCGTTGCTTACCTCTATGCATGTCAATTGTGTTTTGTACACTGCGTACGTGCTCAAAAGACAAATGACATAGTTAGTGGTCTCCATGGCCAGAGATGAAACTATCCCTTCAAGGAGGACACTCCATCTTCCTGCCTCCATGCCCAGGATAGGTGAATGGCTGTGTCATGTGTGTTTTTGGTCGTTTTCATAAATGACATGAAGTTGTTAGCGTGGACAGAGAGCAGAGCACTTTTGTTTAATAACACTGAATTTAAGTAAAAACCCACTAGTGTGGATGTAACCTGAAACTGAGCAGTCCAAACAGCCGTGAGAATTTCGGTGTTTTAATGGTGTTGAACTGAAGTAGCTCGATGTTAAAGCTATGCAGGATACACACTAGTCTGTTATAATTCTAAGCCAGAGGTCCCGGAGGCTCTTCTGTGGCTGCAGGTTTTCATTTGGCAGTCTTGCTACCTGTCAGTGATATTTGTAAATTATGCTACCTCTTGCCCTTTGTGTACTTTCAGCACCTTTCCTCCATATTCGTGTGTGTCTGAACTGTCTTCATCAGCGCGTGTTCCCTTAAGGCCTGCGACCTTTCTCCCTCCTGTCCAGTTTTATACTCCCCGTCTTTGAAGGCAACTCTGTCAGCGTGCGTCTTCCCCTTGCATCATCATCTTGCCAAAACTGAAGTGACCAGTCTGATTGTTCTGAGGGCCTTGATATTCTGTTAAGCAGCACTGTAGATAACATTCTGGTTCTGTATTTAAGGAATGTGTTACACATTTTGATACATACTCTTGGTTCCCTTTTTAAGTTACTCTTGATATGTAACATGTTTCATGTCTGCTTAGCCTTTTTAAACAGAACATGCAAGATGTTGTGCCAGAGCTGTGAGTGCAGGAGGACTCCATTTATTTAATTCCGTTGACCTTCTTTTTGTCTTGCTGAGTGTAGGCTCACTTTAAAAATGATCAGTTAGGTAATTCAGAAAGCCACAGATGTGCTTGAACACGTGGTACAACAAAGCAGTTCAGATTGTCCAGTCATCAAACCTCTTAAATTCTTAAATCTAGTTATTTGTTTTATTTCCTTCATCTGCCACATCTGTCAGGTTGGTGTTTTAATTCTTTTTCTGTGTTGGCTGATGTGTCTGTTAGTGAGTGTAGCTGTGTGTGAATGGGCCTTGTGACTGACAGTTGCCCCCATCTAATGCTGGTTCTTGTATTGGGCCCAATGCTGCTGAGGTTGGCTCCTGCCCAGAGACCGCAAACTGGATTAAACCAACTTGAAATTGCATAATGAATAGGCATTGCTGTGAGCGAGTTCTACATGAAGTGTATCATATAAAAGCCGAACATGAGATCCCCACATTTCCAGAGTGGCCTGTCTTAATCTTTACTATTCCTTTTCTTCCATCTCAATAACAATTTATTACGTAAACCTGCCTTCCCAGCAGATAACATGTTTTTAGAGTTACCTGCCTTAAATCCTACTGGTGCCATCCTTTTGTAATCCTTGAAGCCCAACCGACCAGAATTGAGAGCCAGGAAGTCCTCTAGTGACATCTGCTGGACTGAAATGTAACTGCACACTTGAGTTGAAATGTGGCAAGAAACACGGAGAGCTCTGCTGTCTGTCCAATGAAGAGGTCTCACAGCACTGTAAATGGGCCAGTCATGTTTTTGAGTTTAGTTCTTACGAGTTAAAGGGGCCACCTGATTTCTACTTGGTAAAGTTTCAAATGGCTAAGTGTCACCTGTGGTGTTGACATCCAATGCAATTAGGCAGATCACAAGTTTGTTTTTTTTTTCTTTTCATAAACACATGTCCCTTCATTTTAAATCTCTTCTATGTCCACTTGAGGTTTTTACATTTTTCGTTGATAGCATCCAACAGATGATAAACAGTTAACTTGTCATTTAAGTCATGGATGCCTGACAGGGAGTGTCTACCTAAATTTCAGTTAGTTGTGAATTTGTTTATTTAATGCCATGATTCAAAATTTCATATGGGATTTGTGTGCTATATTGTGCTGTGAGAAAGCATGTGCTTCCTTCCTAATATTCTCTTGTTTTTGCATATTTGATCAAATGAATGGCCTCAGACCTTGAGATAAAGTGCAACAGTAGAGAAAGGGCACCTGAGAGAGAACATAATGCAGTTTTAAAATCGGGACTTTCTTTATTCAAGAAACAAAATCATCCACCCTCCTGTCACTCATGTAAAAACCTAACTGTGCCCGTACTCGGTTGCAGTAGCAATTGTCACAGCTCTCCACTTCCTTTCATTTGGTCCCGGCCTTCCACACTGACCACGCTACCTTAATTCAGGGGTTTGTGAGAATCGACTGCCCATCTCTGGTACTGCAACAACTGCCCATTGGCTTCAAGTCAGGACTTGGATGAGGACACCCAAACGTCCGAGCCATTCAGTTGTACACTTGCTTTTGTGTTTTATGTCCTTGTCAAGCTGCATGGCCCATCAAAGACAGATGAATTCTGGTCAAGTGCATAATTCGTGGTGCTTCCCATGATGGCAAGTTGGCAAAGCATCCTCACACCATCACACTACAACCTCCATGTTTTACTGTAAGGTGGATGTGTTCACTTCCTAACGCCATTAATAGTGGGCCCTGTGTCATCCACAGAGTTCTACTCCTGACTTGTCAGCCATTATTTCAAAAGACTTGACGATCTTCCAAGTGTTTCTTTGCACAGATTTTACTCTTGAATAGCAGGGGCTTTTATCTTGCTGCCGTCCCATGAATCCCATTTTTCCCCTCAGTCTCTTTCTGACCAAACCTGAGGCTGGAGAGGCCTTTGGATATTCTTCTGGGATCCTGTCTGACTTTTTGAACGTGTCATCACTGTGTTCTTGGTGTCATTTTTGTGAGGCCAGTCTGTCTTTTCATTTTCCAACCTGCTTAATTCTTGAGCAGGTTTTGGTCGGTGTTCGGCTTTAGTGGTGGACTGTAGGTTGGTGACTGGAGTCTTATCCTGCAAGCACAGGGCAAAAGGTAGGAAAAACACCTGGACTGGGTGCCATCTCAGGGGTAAGCTCACCCAAACACTCACATTAGGGATAATTTAGCAATGCCCATCCACTTAACATGTGTGTCTTCTGATTGTGGGAGAAAACCAGAGCACCTGGAGAGAACCCTCACAGACGCTAGGAGAATGTGCAAACTCCAGGGAGGGCCTGGGACATGAACCCTGGTGGTCTTACTGCAGGGCAGCAGTGTTACCTCTGTACCACCATACTGTCAGGCCAGGCTTTCTTGCTAAAATTCCCAGTTGTGCTACCTGTTATCTATTTGTAGAGAGACGCTCTCCCTATGGTACTTTAGACATGGCTTTGTTATCCTTTCCTTATTGGTAAGTTTCCAATCTTTTCTTTTTCCTCATCATGATCTTCTGGAGTTTCTTTTGATGGAGGTCTGGTGTTCCTCTAGAATCTTTGAGGTTGTGACTTCACTCTCACAGGGAGGATCAACATATGTGCAGGGCTGGCTGTGTTCAGTCAGCCGATTCTAATGACCGTACCAGTGATCTCTGGACAGTTGTTTGAGTGAGTTCCTAAGGGGGCAGTTACATTTTCACAAAGGCAAACCAAAATTAGAAATGATGTACTATGTTTTCTCTGGTTCTCTTTATGTAATACAGTATTACATTTTGTCTAAAGACCTGAAACCATTCATTATGACAAATGTACAAAATGAAGGACATCGGAAATGGGGCAAACCTTTTTTTGTAGCACTGCATTGATGTGTTTCTGTGGTCTGCTTTTAGAGTCGGTGATGATGACCATACAAGGGAACACCACTGTCGCCATTGCCTCTACATCCCCCAGCAGTAAATGCGCCATATGCATTACAACTAATGGCAAGCAGGCCTGCACTGCCAACATCACCCTCACCCCGGGCCCAAACAGGACGTTTGAATTCAACTGTACACAGCCACAGGATTTCTTCAACATAGAGATCGTCAGGAGTATAAGTAAGTAGAAAAGAAATCCTCTTTCATTACTACAACAGCATTAGTACAGCCACACATCTTCATCAGAAGAATCAGAATATGATCATTTAAACAACTCCAATTGTGTTTCATTGAGCAGATCATTGTAGTAATGTTTCTGAAATGGGAATTTATAGCTTAATGTTAATTTTTACACACTAAAGTGTCATAAGATAGTATTTAACATCAAAGAATCAATAAAACTCACCTGTTTAGAAAGAAAAAATACATAAAGGCTCTTCCTAAAGCTAAAGAAAAAGTTAAGAAGGTTAGAGGCACAGCATTTCGGCCGTATAGTTAAACACGATGAGCTCTGAACACCTGAAGCATTGTGTCTTGATCCTTTTTTTAATTTTTGAGTGTTGGAATAACCTTTATCTATTTTTCTTTTTGCAGATGCCCTGACATGTTTGGTAATCCTCCTGTTTAGTGTAATGCCAGTCTTTACCAAGCAGTCCGAGCTAAATGGTTTAGCCTGTGTTGATGGTTAAAGGCAATAACTATAAGGTTTCCCAGTAAAGGTCATCACAATAATCTGTAAAGATCTGTTTGGCTGATATTTAAGAAATTCTATTGTAGCAGACATGATAAGTGGGATCAAAAAATGCCAGTTTCAGTGGCATTTATCTGCAGTGGTGTAGGCCTCAAAACCACATACTCAGAGGCAGGGTGCAGTGTGGGTGAGCTCACCCCTGAGGATTTGGCTGTGGACTGAGAGTAAAACCAAACCTTTTACTGGTCATACGTTGGTTAGATACATCCATGCAGCACGCTCTCACCAGTAGCAACACAGACCCCTCTGATTCTGTTTTGTTTTTTTCACAGCAGTTTGTGAATTAATCCAATCTCTGGACAACTCCATACGCTTTTCAGAGGGTAGAAGGGTCTTTGTCCTTCTGCCTATTATTCATTCAAAATTTTTGGTTTTTAAAAGTAGCAATAAATTACATTTTCTGTCCAAACTGTCAGCTGGGTAGGTTTGTACCGACTGTGCTCAGAGTAGCAGTACTCCTGTTTGGCTTGACAATCTGTGCCATTTGCTGATTTGACTTGACAGTCTACAGCATATAATAAAAAAGTAGTTTGCAGCTCATTGATTGCAGTGCTGCTGCCATCACTTAAATAACAAACACACTCATAGTGTAAATGGAAAAAAGTGTAGTCTACTTTTCTACAAAGTTTTATGCTTGTTTATTTTTAATTTCTATAGTTCAATTGGTCAGGTTTTAATATTTTGTGCCCACTCTTCTGTTAGACCCCCTTGCCACCATCCTCCAGTGTTCTGCATTATGCTGACAGCCGTGTGTGCTAAAGACTTTGTATGTGACAAAGATATAAATACAATTCAATCATACCATTTTCTTGTCTTTTCAGATTGCAGCTCTAATTCATGTGCTTCTGATGTCACTGAACTGCTCTCCTTGGATTTCCCAAACTTCAACAGGACCTTGGTTTGGATGATCAAGGTTTCTCCTCAAAGGTCACTTGTGTTGAATTTCCCAGGAACTGGCATTAGCCAAATAAACCCTTTGGAGAACTGCAAAGATCAGATGACTTACACCATCCTGACAAAAACAAATTATAACCCGACAAGTATTGGCACGTTTTGCAGGCAAGGTGCCATTTCTAAAATAAATGTCATGAATGAAACAAAGCTGTACCTCAGGATCCTGGGCAAGGAAAAGGTGAATCAGCCAGGGTTTACCATCGAGATCACAAAGTCAATCAAACGTAAGCATGAAACATAATCATCAAGTGAGCTGTAGCTTTACTCAAGGTAGAACATTAATCCAGTAAAAAAAATAAGAAAAAAACTGTTTAAATTGTTAATGTTGCATTATAGAAATGTTTTTTTCGCCAAAATTAAAATTTTTTTTAATATTATTTTCATGATTTTTGAGTAACCTGGTTACTTTTAGAAATGTATGTGAGTTTTTGTTTTCATTTAAGTTTAAAGAGCGTTTTGTGTTAAATTATTTTCACATCATTACACAATGCCATTTTGTTTTCCGTTATGGATTGTTAATGTGCTACTAAGCAGGGGCAACCAAACTTGCTGGCTTGTCCAAGACTGTGGATAACATGAACCAATTGTGCAACTTGATTGGGTGTAGGTTTCTGGTTTTTATTTTCTGCTCTTGGTTTGTTGTGGATGAATATTTTAGCTTTTTATTTTTGACAAACAGTTCATTAGTCTTTACGGTTAATGAATCTGGGTTTGGTTGTTTTGACAACGTTCCATTTCCTGATTCCATTTCTCCATCATCCCATATCAGTTTCCTTCGGGGCAGAACACGTTTCAGATTTTGCCATTGAGACTTAAGACATTTTAAAGATTTTGGTGTTTCATCTTTGGAGAAATAGTATTTGAAATATACAAACATATCTCATAATATGGAAGATCATGTACAGGATTAATTAATCTCATGTAATCCCAACTCACTATTCTCAAGAAACCCTATTTCAGTCCATCTGCCATTGAGTGTTACTACCCTGTCTTCCATCTTCCATTCCTGTCCAGGATGCCTCAACATGTGGTCTGTAAGCAACCTACCCTCTTATCCCTCTGGCAATATATTCGATCCTCTCTAATCTGGATTTCTGGTTACTTCATCTGTCACACATGCTCTTAGATCTGCTCGAGCAGCTTCTTGATCTTTCATCATCTTTTGACGCCATGAACTGCTCTCTGCTTATCTCTTCACTCAATAAACTCAGAATCCAGGATTCTGCTTTGAACTGGTCCAAGCCATACCTTTCTCACTGATCCTTTTGTGTCTCCTGGTCTAACATCTCCTCTACAGAAACTCTCCACAGGTGTTCCTCAAGGATCAGTCTTTTCTCTCCACATTCACTCCTTAGGCAATGTAGTTTCTTCTCCTGCTACCTCAATGCCGATGATTTTGATTTTTCTCTCATTTTGCCTGTTACTGCCCACAGGTTACGGCCGGATCTCTGGTTGTCTTTCTGCCCTCTCATCATGGATAGATGCACATCATCTTAAACTTAACCTTTCCAAGTCAGTATTCCTGTACTTGCCTTCTGATTCTCCTCTCTCCACCTTCTTGCTTTTGAAAATTCTTGTCTTGACCTACAGTTCACTGAATGGTTCTGCTCCTCAGTATCTCCAGGCTTTGGTCTCTCCATATGTCCCTTGAAGAAGTCTCCGTTCTGCCTGCAGACCATCCATTCTCTTGCCAGACAATAATAATAATCACGTTTACAGTATGTCGCTTTGCTTAGCTTCAGGTGGATTACCAGTCCTGAAGTGCAGGTTGTAGTGCTTCAGGGGTGCCAAGACTGCACATGCTTCTCCATTCTTGCTCCAAAGCTGTGGAATAATCTCCCTGTCTACTTCAACTGCATCCAGTTCACTCATTTAGGGGTCTTTTGAAAATGCGCCTTTTCATTAAATATTTTAGAACTGCTAAGTTTCTCTTTTCTTGGGGTAGCGGCTGTTGTACTGACAAAGATTAGGATGCTGATTTGTGTCTTAAGGCTGGCTGCAGGTTTAATTATGTAGTCGTACTCCCTTTTGTTATCTTGCTCTCTGTTACTTTTGTTGCTTGCACCTTCTATGCATTCTTGCCAAACTTGCTTTGTAAGTTGCCTTGGATAAAGGCATTTGCTAAATAAATTAATAATAAACTGCACACACATCTTTAATTATGTTGACATATTGGAGCAAACAGTACTATTCTGACAGGGACGACCAAAGCTTCCATTACCATGCTGATCACACTATGGCTGGCAAACTGTCTCAAAGTTAGAAGCGTCAGAGAATTCACTTGTAGCAAAGGTATTTAATCAAAATACTGTGATGATTGTCATGAGGATTTAAATTAGAATAAAGGAAGAAAATTCATAATATTCAAAGCTATCTGAATAATGATACAAAACAGAGAAAATGAAAGATGTGTGTTACATTTGTGATTTGTGCTGTGTGTTGATTTCAATTTCATGCAAGCTTAGATAATGCTTTTTTTTTTTTTTGTCATCTCTCTCTTTAAGGGCTTGGCATTGTTGAAGTGGTTTTGTCACCAGGTTTGACCTATGAGTTTCTTTCACCCAACTACCCCCAGAGTTTCCCTGATGACGACCTGATGTCCTGGAATTTTGGTGTCCCTCAGAAACACAATGCCACAATCCAGTTTCTAAATTACAGTCAGCCTGAATGTGAGAAGAAGAGTGTAGCAGTAGAATATGGTCTGACATATACACCGACTATTTCCAAACCATTGACAGAAGTTTGGCAAAATCCTATTTCTGGAAACTTTAACATGTCTCTTCGAAACTGTGAAATGACACCCAATGACCCTGGGATTCTCAACTTGCAATTTCAAGTGCAGGTCTCCAATACCAGCTTACCGGGTATGTAAAAAATCATTTCAGCTTAATCAAAGTGAAGCCCATAACCCCAAAGAAAACTCTGAGTTTAATGCTTCTATGTAAAATACAAAAAAAAATAAAACATGTTTTAGTTACTCCATAATATAAGCAGTGATAGATTGATTCAATTTTTTAAAGTGTCATTAGCAGAATTCTTCATTACACAGCACTTGGCACAGATATATATCTATCTGCCCAGCTCTCTGCTGCTGACGTCAAGCTTCCCCCTCCTCTCGGCCCTCAGCCTCTCTCTCAGATTAGTGCGCATATATCGCTCCTGCAAGCGAACTATGATTCTTAGCGCAAAGAGAGAAGTCGCAAAATTAACTGTTCAGGCAAATTCTAGAAAAAAAAAAATCTAAATGTGTTAAGTAGTTCTCACGTTCACTAACTAAGCGGAGTTAAGGTTGTGCCCTAATGCAGACACGTCAGTGGGGAGGGCCCCGCAGCCCAATGAGTCTCTGTCGGATTCACGCTAATAAATCGGTACTGCAGACGAACTGTGATACTTCGCAAAATCAACGGAATGTTCAAGCAAATTATAGAAAAAAAAAACCAATCTAAATCCGTTAAGTAGTTCTCTCGTGAAAAGCGAACAGACATACAAACAGGTCTAAAAAAGTAAGAAATTTCGTGCTTGGACCATGACATTTTTAAAACCGTTTCTTAGCGAGCACCTATGGACCAAGGGTAACCTACATTCCAAATTCTAAGTCCCAAGTCCTCATGGTTCGGGAGATTTTGTGATGAGCGAGTCTGTGGTATTTGGCTTTTATGTATATAAATATAATATATAATATGTACTTTTTTTTTCACTTAACACTAGTAAAGACTAATGAATACCAATGACTAAGTTAGTGAGAGTGGGTAGGTCCCTGCCTTAAGCCCCTAGATTCACGGATTGCCTCCATCTCTCCCTGATCCTGAACTGAGCCAAAGCTGCTTCAGAAGTGGACAGGGAAGTATACTCTCAAGTTCACTGGTTAGCCCCCTGTCCTTTATTGACTTTGAGAATGCCCCAGTTTGAGTGTGTAATAACAGTCTGTTGTATTTTTCCTCATTTAATCTTTTTTCTTTCTTTTTTTATTCCTTTTAGCACGCTATACTATTGACCTACAGAAAGAGTATGGAATGCATTTGAAAATAAAGCAGAAGAAAGTAAATCGAGACTGTCAGATCTGCATCTCTACAGACTGTCAATCAGAAATTACCCTGCAGTCGGGCAACATTACAGATTTACTCATTCGTGACTGCAATATAGAACATCTTGGTATGGAAATTAATAAAGTCATAGGTGAGAAGCCAACTTTTTCTTTCAACAAATGTTGTACTAAATGAATCCGTTGAATTAAAGCCAGTGTCATAAAAGCAAATGGCATGTGGAAGGGTCTGCAAACTGTGTCCTGAAGGCTCTAGCGGCTGCAGGCTTCTGTTCCTAACCAATTTCTTACTGAGAAGTCAATTATTGCTGTTCATGCTGTTATTGCTCAAGCAACATTTTTATTCTTCATTTTAATTGTCTCGCTTATTCCGATTATCTGCCCTTAATGGCTTAGTTTAGTCTTGCACAGCTGCATTCACTATTTTAATGACTCTTAGTTAGCAGTAAGATGCAAATGACAAAGGGACAAGCAGTTCTCCATCTAACTTCTTTCCCTTTCACCGGCGTGTATTCATTGTGACCTTCTGCTTTAATAAAGTATTTAGAAGGAAACTGAACAAATAAAAAACAAAACTGAAGGACTGAGAATTACTAATCCACTTCAGAATACAAATCATTTAAATGATACTCTTGGAACGGAAAAAAACATCTGCGATATAAAAATGAGCTGATATGGCAGACACCCCATTAAATAAAATTGGCAAGAATTGGTTTCTAATTAAGCAGTTGGTTTGGAACAAAAAACCCGAAGACACATCGGCCCTCCAGGACAGACTTTGCAGACCCCTGGCATAGGACATGCTGTGTGTGTACTGCATGGTGATTGTGGTAATGCCTTTGAGCCATGTAATTGAATCCATGAAAAATCCCTGCAAAAGGAAAAACCTACAGCAGCAGCAGCAGCAGCATATGCAAGATGAAACTGTGATAGACCAAATAATGTATGCTGGGGTCAGGCAGATCCACACCTCGTAGAGAAAGGATCATTGTGCTAAAAGTGACACTTCATTTTATTTTGTGTTTAAGATAACATGATAAATCATCAGAATTAATTTTATTTTTTAAACAATCAGACCAGGCACTATAATATATACTACTTCACACATCCACAATCCAGGGGTTGAATCCCACATCTTGTCATTGTTTCTGTGAAATCTGTGCTCTCTTCCTTTGTCTTCATGGGTTTTCCTCTGCCCTCTGCTGTTGTCCTCCCACATTTCCGAAGAGCTGTAGGATGAGTTCATTGTTGACTCTGAATTGGGCCTGTGTGGGTGTGTGCTTGGGTGGGCTGCCTCCGTTTCCTGGGTTGTTTCCCACTTTGAGTGCAGTGTTGCTGATTGTTCCACAATCCTAAATGGGATTCAGTGGAATTGTGAATGAATGTTTGTATGGATGTATATATAATTAGAGCTCTAACAGAGGACTTGTTAGGGTTGTATAGTGAGTGTGAGGACATCGAGGAAATGAACCAGCAGCCTTGACATTTATGCAGCATTCGACTAACATTTAGAACTCGCCATTTCTGACATCAGACTAGGAAACTGCAAAGAGAACGCACCCCAAACTTGGAATTACTACTCACAAATTCAGGCCTGTGATGTCAATCCAAAATGGTGACATACATTGTGAACAGTAAGTACAGTAACACTTTATAGGTTAATTTATTAGAAGAATTTAATATAAATGAATTTCCTTAATCCATAATACTAAATATTGAGGAAGTAAAAGTTAACATTGGTTCATCCGTTATTGTTTGTAATAGCAATGTCAGCTTGCTGCATGCAACTGATAGTACATTGCACTCAATGGTTGCTTTGTGCAGTTTTTGTAATGGCAGTTTACAAGCAGAAATAGTACCTTCTATTGTAACCCAACAGCAAACAGCTCTTTTTCAGACATGACAACCTACTTTTTCCGCCTGCCTTGCTCATCAGTTTTTTCTTCTAGTACGGTTATTTACCATTAGTTGTGCAACACCAGCCAAACTCCAGCTTATATGGGGAATCTCTTTACTTCCCCCTTTGGGTACCGAGAGCACATGGAGGTCGCAAACAACAACATTGTGACTTGCCCGCTCTGCTGCCATATGATGAAAGCAGCATCAAAGTGAGCCACTACACCTTGACAGCCTGTCCAAAGGCAGCCGCTTGATTAGAGCTGCGCATTTCAAATGCAGTCGCCACAGTAGCAGGAGTTTCATTTCACTTATTAACTTTGTGTTAGCACCGCGATTCTTAAATAAAATAATAATGGATACCAGGCACCTTTGTGGCCCAGTTACTCTTAATGCCTTGTTAACTATTATCTGTAAATTATTTTAAACTGTAAATAGAGCAATGGTGTGTGCGGTAAAAAAAGCCTGATAAATAACAAAATGTACCATTCTGATTGGCTATTCCTAAAGCATTGTTGTTGTAAATAATAATGTGTTTCTGCAGCATCAGAAATACACAAAATATGCAAATCTGTGTCTTCTGTAACAATATAAAACACTTTTTTTAATTGAAATTAGATTAATAAGGAATAATGTCATTACAGTTATTCAAAAATGGATATGCTCTGAATAATCTCCACAGTCAAACAGCTACCACAGCTTTTTTGTGTTTTATAGAATTGGATGTTTGTCAAAGTTTCTGGAGCAGCTTTGACCATGTGGTGTATCAAAGGGCCTTTCTATTATACTTGTTTTTTTTATAATAACTGGTAGACTGGCATTTTCTGTTTTTTCCAATTGCACCTTAATCAGCATATGAACGGAAATGATGCTAACAATGCTGCAATGCCCTTCTGTTGCAGGATGTGACGACTTTCAAAACTGCAATGTTATTAATATGCCTCTCACCATACCGACTGTTCTAGCCAACCTGCCCTTCTCCCTGGAAAGTTTTACCTGGCAGGTTTTGGCTCCTGATAATGGTGCCATAGAGTTGGTACCCAGCAAAGGCAAATTACAACAGCTACTACCTGGACAGAAGTGCAGTGGGACCTTCTATTATAAACTCGTAAAGGCAGACCAATCTGTGATGGGCACCTTTTGTTCTCAAGGGTCAATTGAAAAAGTTCAGATCCATTCTAATATCTCTGTGGTTCTGCTGCCAGTGGAAAAGGGAAATGCCAGTGAAGCCATGGATCCGACTTTTAATGTTTCCATTGGAAATGAGATTGCTGGTAAGTAAACTTTCTCCAAGTGTTCCATTTTTGGTTAAAACCAAGGCAGTTCTGTAGTAAATGTTTGCTGTGTTTGTGTCATCAAGGAAGCCCCCTTTCTCCTGGTGTGTATTGTCTGCATATGCAGTACTCCTTTATGGTGCTGAAGGGGGAAGCTTGCCAAATTTAAAAAAAAAAATGAATGAATACATGGATGAGATTTTGGAACCGCTTAGCTATGAGACGGGGCTGAATGGCCTTTTGTTGTTTTCTAAGTGCTTATGCTCGCCTCTAAGTTAGTGACCCCTTAGAACTGTGTGATCGTATACTTGATTTAGCAGGCCCGGATACTGTAAGCCAATTCACTCCTGGAGCTCCAGCAAGAACTGAAGGGTGACGACGGTGCTGCTGCTGCCAGAAATAATTGTGCCTTGAGACAGGGATGCACATGCTGACTGATTTTGATATTCAAGGTCCTAAATTAAAAACTCATTTTCCCACTGAAATTCAAGTTAATGGCATACATTGTTATCCGTCTGACAGATGTAATGCAGAGAAATGGTTGCTAGTTTTTTTTTTCCCCCCATAAAGGTTGTTGTAATGTACTGAGAGTTTATTAATTGATTTTTGAGAACACCCTTACCTTAAAATACCTTGTAGTGGTCGGGTGTTGTACCGTGTTAACCATTATGGATGTAATGAGAAGTCAAGCAAAATTGGCTAACAAAAGACATTACGATATGCAAGCTTTCAAGGTAACTCGGGCCTCTTCTTCAGGCAGTTTTTAAAATAAAATAAATACCTTAAAATGATTCGGAATAACATCATCCCAACTCCATTTCTTGCCCTTGTGGTGTTGTCTTTTCATAGGGGTTACCAGTCGGGGTGTTGGATTCATCCCACATGCCTTGAAATCAGAGTGTGCGAATGGGGCACTTTATGGCAGATGAGGGTTCTGTTCTTAATTGTAATGAAACTATGAACTCTACTAATCCGTCAAAGATGTACAATCATGGCACTGGAGAATAGATAGATAAGACTTTATTGTCTGTGCCCCAAAGGGAATAAGAGAATGACTCTGTTGCATGTTGATTAGCATGTACAAGTAAAAATATCACAGTGCAGGTAACAATAATGGCCTTACAGACCTAAATTATGAAAAGAAGGAAACGTATTTTACCCTCAACACACAAGTCTTTCATTTTTATCTTTTTCTAGTGTGCAGCGGTATGACTGAACATTGAACAGACATCTATCGGTGCTCGTTCAAAAGTTCAACAAGCCTTTCCTCTGTTTGCACAGTTAACGCACTCTGTTTCCTTCTTTTCTTGCAGTCGCCAATGTTCCTCACTGTTTGTGGGCACAGTATGTGTTGTATTTCCGGGTGAGTACTCGTTAGCCGTTAACTCACGAGCTCACCCTAAAGCTAGCTACTTGCTGCTGTGAAAGTAAGCCATTTTGATGTTGTTGTAGTGAGTTGCAGAGTGTTATTATGACTAAGTCGTTGGAGATGTCACCTAGTAATGTCAATTCTCTTCTGTTGTCACCTTCCTGTATAGTGCAGTGAGTTTTTAAAAATGTGACATGTTGCATGTTGTTCACACATTTTCTACTTGTTGGCACGTGAAGAATGCTCATAAATATTCACTGGGAATGTTTGTGTGTATTTTCCCCAGCAGGGAATCACATAACACAGAAAGCTCAACCTTTTGCCATTTGTTGTAAACCGCCCTTTGGTGACTCCAGGAGTGAGGCTGAGCACACACACACCTGATCCATGAATGCCATTGCTGTAATTGTCATCATATTTGGCAAAGGGAGCATCGTAATACCAGAACACCACAGCACCTATGATATGACTCCGCAAACAGGTCAGCATGTGACAGCAAATTACTCCAGTGAATTTTTTTTTTTTTTTTGCCTTACTAGAGAAATTTATTTAAACACAAAATGACAGGCAGACTCCTGGGGAGTAAGCACATTGGAAACGTGTTTGTCTTAAACGTCTCTACATACGCAGAGTGTGAATCAGGCCTACATGAGCTGCTCCCGTGCTCAACACACAACTAAATGAACCTCTCCATTATTAGTTTAATCCAGCTAAGTTTTACTTTAAGAAGGTCTTTTGACATGACGGGGAAGTTGGAAATGCATTTTTGACAAGAATTCTTCACTCCACTACATTCTACTACGTAATTTTAATATAAAACATATTAGGGGAGTACATGATATAAATGTCTAGATTTCATCATCATTTTCTTACTCTGAAAATCTTTTGTGAACGGAAGCAAACTGGAATGTGAATCCCTGTTTGTTCCGTGTAATGGTTACATTATAACATAATTACAAATTAGAACACTCGAGACAAGAACAGGTCATTGAGCCCAGTGAAGCTCGCCAGTTCAATTCAAGTTTTGAAAGTCCCTAACGTCTTACCGTCTACCACGCTACTTGGTAGCCCATTCCAAGTGCCTATCGTTCTTTTTGTAAAGAAAAATATCCTGATGTTTGTGTAAAATTTACCCTTAACAAGTTTCCAACTGTGTCCCCGTGTTCTTGATGAACTCATTTTAAAGTCACCGTCTCGACCCACTGCACTAATTATTTTCATAATTTTAAACACTTCAGTCAGGTCTCCTCTTAATCTTCTTTTGATTAATCTATAAAGGCTCGGCTCTTTTAATCTTTCATCATAATTCAGCCCCTATAGCCCTGGAATCAGCTGAGTTGCTCTTCTCTGGACCTTTTTTTTTTGTGCTGAGATGTCCTTTTTGTAGCCTGGAGACCAAAACCACACACAGGACTCCAGATGAGGCCTCACCAGTGTGTTATAAAGCTTGAGCGTCACCTCCTGTGACTTGTACTCCACACATTGTGCTGTAGGGTAGCAGATCTACAGACTGGCAGGTTATGGAGCAGGGTGTCTCAGCGCTGTTGGTGTAGCTGATGTTAATTCTTCTTCTCTCTTTCAGCTGAAGTCATATTGAGTCTGATAAAGCTTGATTGGTAAATGATGTTAACTTTACGATATGATATCTAGGGCACAGTGGAGTCCTGTTAACATGGTGGAATAAACACTACATAGTCTTTGATTAGGAGGAGCATGAGGTGGCTTATGTTTTGCCCAGTGTAGCTGTATTCATCTATGCCAGCTTATACTGATGAGCTGTTTGCCAGTCAAGTGCAGATGCACAATCCCAGCAACAGCATTATATTAAATTGATGCACCACGTCACCAGATGTGACCTGAACATACCTGTAAACCGTGACTTGAGCTGCACAAGGCAGGCAGTGTGAGGTAGGGCAAATATGGGGTGTGACCACCTATGCCCCTTTATCCCCCACAAGACTTGAGCCACACACTAAACCTTCTGATCTCTTCAGTCTTGACCTGGATTGGTATGTGGCACAGGCAGAAGTTCAGAGAAGAACACCTTGTCCGTTCTTCTCCACAGATTTGTAGGAAATGTTCAGTTTGGATTGTGGACCTGACAGCCTACTCTTTTGTATGTCATTTGCTGCACCATGGACAATGGCTACTGCATCAGCCACTGTTCTAACCAGGAGCTTATCCACCCTACTAGGGAGGTCTCCCACCTGTGCACCCAGAAGGCAACACACCTTAAATGACGCTCCACCTTTTGAGCAAATCTGCATCTCGGTCCCCCTAATGTTTGGGTCTCCCCACTGTCACTACCTCTTTCCCATCTTGGGGACATGTTTTGAGGTGACTTGCTGGGGCTCCCCATTCCTGCCAGCCATCTCAGAGCTATCAGAGTCACCATCCAACTCTACCTCTTTGGTCTGGAATCCCTTTCTTTGCCACCATAGAGGTGCACCCTAACTCTCTAAAGGGCGCCTGAGCAAGATCTGCTTATTTACTACTACAATGGCTGGCTGTGTAATGTAGTGGTTAGGGTCTTGGACCTACGTCTGCAAGCCCAGAGTCTTTGAGTTCAACCCCACTCTGTGTGACCCTAAGCAAGTCACTTCACCTGCGTTTGCTCCAACTGAAAAAACAAACTGTAACCACTTGTATCTCAAATTTTGCAAGTCGCCTTGGATAAAGGAGTCGGCCAAATAAGTAAATGTAATCATAATGCAGGCTAACCACATCCTCCAAGTTCACTGATCCTGAGCTTGAGGTGCTGCTGCAGGTGCTGTACATAATCATGTTGTCCTCGGTAAGACTTGATTAATGTAAATGTGCTCCAGAATTTATCCATGTATAATAAATTGAAATGCATTTTACAGTTAAAACAAGCTTTGCACGTGAGTTCCATTAATGCTCTTACAATCTACGACACATTTCTCTTGCTTGTTCTTTCCACAGAAAGCTACATTTTCACAGTTTCCCCTGATAAGGAGCTCCCAGTCTACCTAGTGAGCCCACATTGGCCTGCAGGGATGCCCTCCCTGGCATCTGTCTCCTGGAATATATCTCTTCCTCCAAAGACACAGGCTGAGCTCCAGTTCTTCAATACTACAAGGCCGGAGTGTGTAAAGGGCCATGCAGTTATCGGCATTATGGGTCATAACTCTAAAGAAGAAGAACTAAGCTTCCGAGAAGATGTCGCCCTCCCGGGATCGGTGACCATGCTGCAGAGTTTCTGGCTGAATATTACCAACTGTGAAAGTTTAGGTCGCCGACATGTGCTAAAAGTGGGGAATGCGATCATTGTAAAAAGTCAAGGTTTGTATCATGTGATCTTATAGGTTTACATGGTCCATATTGTCTCATATGTTAAATGTGTCTCTACATAGCAAGGCGGACTTGTGTGTGACCACTAACACTTATTTAGGAAAAGCACTGCTGCTGAAAGCACAATTATACAGTATGCGTTTTTAAGAACGTGTGATATCCGCCAGTAGGTCTAAATGCAGCTGCCGGATTGAGTCCATCTGTTAAATACATGATTGAAAGGATAATGTGAAAAAGTAAGTACACCCCATGGAAATTGTTGACTTTTTTTTACATATTCAAACAGGCAAACATTAGATCTTCATGCAAACAGGGCCTACAGATAAAGGTGATATACTTGAACAAAAGACTCACACAAGTGACATGAAGTATTCATTCTCATAATTTAATTGAGCAGATGTGCAGATGTGTCACGCCTGTACGTGTATCTCCACTTCAAAGCCATCAAATTCTAAACCTGTGTTCCGGATGAGGCGCCAGTGATTAGGAGCTCCTTAGGGACCTGACTGTCTGATTTTAAACTGCAGATATCGAGGGTCTGGGCTTCTCTTTGCTTTTGATGTGTGTGGTGTCATCATGCCAAGATCAAAAGAGCTTTAAAAAGAGGTTGTAGATGCCAAGGAAGTCTAGTAATGGATTTCAAAAGAGAGGCAAATTATGTAGAATCAAGAAGATCATCTACAAGTGGCGTTGATGCTGCTAATTTGTCGAGGACTGGCCGGCCCAGCAAATTCAACCCAAGAGCTGACCGGTAGATAGTAAAAGAAATCTCCAAGTCCCACAAACTTTCAGTGAGGGATCAACAGTTAACTTCTTGCAACAGCTGATGTCAAAGTGCATGCGTCTACAGTCAGAAAGTCATTGTACATTTGTGACCGGCATGTGGGATGTGCCTGGAAAAAGCCTTTGCTGTCCAAAGAGAACATTCCAGCAAGACGGCAGTTTACCGTTAAACATCTAGACAAAGGCCAGGCTTTCTGGAACAACATGCTCTGGCCAGGTGAATCAGAGATATAACAATAAATAATAATTCTTTGCATTTATGTAGCACTTTTCTCACTGCTCAAAGCAGTCCGCAATTGCAGGTTAAGGGCCCAAAAGAGCAGAGTCCCTTTTGGCATTTACGGGCTTTGAACCGGCAACCTTCTGATTGTCAGTGTAGATCCCTAGCCTCAGAGCCACCACTCCACCCAATGTAGAGTATTTGGGCCACAAAATACTAGGGATCTGTACTGGCAGTCGGAAGGTTGCCGGTTCGAATCCCGTAAATGCCAATAGGGACTCTGCTGTGTTGGGCCCTTAACCTGCAATTGCTGAGCGCTTTGAGTAGTGAGAAAAGCAATATATGAATGCAAAGAATTATTGTAGACAAATTTGACTGCATTTCAGGAGAAGAACCTCCTAATATCCGTGAAGCACAGTATGAAATGTTCTGTTTTGGGGTTGCTTTGTTCTCTCAGTGCTCGCGTGGCTTGCAGTCATCAAGTCCGCTATGAATTCTGCATCCTATCAAAGTGAGGCCATCAGTCAGAAAGTGGAAGTTGAACCAGAAATGGACCTTTCAGCATTCGAATGATCCGATGCACACGAGCAAATCCACTAAGCATGAAGAAGTGGAGGATGATGTGACTGGCCTAGTCAAAGACCTGGTTTGAATCCCATTGAAATGTTGTGAGGGGGATTTGAAATGGGCTCATGCAAGAAAACCCACAAACATCTTGAGACTGAAGGAATTTTACATGGAGGAGACTGGTGGGCAGTAAAGCCCAATGCTTGTTAGAAGTCATTGCTGCTAAAGGGGGCAATGCCAGCTTCCGAGGCAAACTATGGACTTACTCTTTCCTCAGTAGATCATTATGTGTTTATATGTGTCATCTGTTATTTTTTTTTTTAAATAAGTGAATAAAAAGACAAGGAGAATTTGTCTTTTCAATCCAGTACTAGCTGTGCTACCCATCAAGGATGGGCTGAAATGTAAGCATTAACGTTTGTAACGCGCCGTCTCTGTTATACTCTTTTTGGTATGGGATTCATAAAAGCAGTGTGTTAAGGTTTGTGATGCCATCTGTTAGAATGGAAGACAAACAGACGCACACTTACCTTTTTATTCAGGTGAACGTCTCCTTTATCTGTAGGCATTGTTTGCCTGTTCAGATATGTTGAGAAAGTCCAGAGTTCCCATGGGCTGTTCTTACTTTTTCCCATGTTTATGCAACAGTGAATGTTCATTATATTCATTCATTATTACTGTATTCTGTGTATTTAATGAGCTTATGAAATATTAATCTTTCTTTTACAATGTACAGTTTGTATTTTTCTTTTTTTTTTATATATTAACATTTTATGCTAGATGTTCAGTCTCCCAGGTGGCTCCATGGTTGTGGTGTTATTTGGTGTTTTAACCTCTTCTGCACATGCACCTCAGTAATGGCGGTGGCACAATCCCCTTATCAGCTCCTTTACTGACCGTATAAAGCTAATCTAAGTGTGGTGTGCTCTGCTGATCCTGTCCCAAAGGACCTCATAAATCTTTGCCTGTCACTAAAGGCATCATTTGCCATTTATTCTGGTGTTCATAAAACTTAAGATTTCCTGCTTCCAGTGACGGTCGTCGTCTACATTTCGTGGTCCTCATAAAGCCAACTTACACTTAAGAAGCGGCGGCTGCTGCAGTGAAGGTGCTCGTATAGCTTTTAGACATGTGAGCAGGTTGCTTCCTTCTTTTGAGAAGCAAGTTTAACTTGTTATCAAAGACATTATGGACAGACAGTCCCCACAAATATAGAAGTGATCATTCATAGCAGCAATGAATATTCACAAAGTCCTTAATGTCAGTAAATAAAAAGCAGTCCTCCACTCCGTTAATTCCTAATAAATTCTTACCTGAGTGTAATTCTAGTCCCCATATGCTAATAAGCTTTTGTGTGTTCAGCTTTTGTTGATCGGGCTGTTTGCTATATTTCCCAGACACACCCAAGTAAACTCAGACTCGCCTTTGACAGGCGTGGAATGTGTTTTGTAATTAAAGGAATCAAAATGGAATATTGCTGTACGTGTGAGCCGTCCTGAGCTACCGGGGTGGCCGTATGAAAACCACTCTGATGGGATTCTCTCCCTCTTGCTGATTGTATTTCTCCACAGGCTTTTAAGTGAGGGCATGGCATCTTTCTATTGTCTAAACGAAGAGTGAAGCATTCATTTGTGTCCCACTCTAAACAACTGCTCAGTTTTTATTTTGAATTGACCTTGTTTGTGGATCCTCACAGTGGTAATTTTGTCATCAGTGGTCCTTATGTTCTGGTTAATATTGCACTCTGCCCGGGATTTGTTCCTGCCTTGTTCCCTGTGTTGGCTCCAGCAGACCCCCGTGACCCTGTGTTAAGATATAGTGGGGATGATGATGATGATACTGACTGACTGAAATATGACATTGTGAAAAATGAGTAATGAGTAATTGGCCTCGGGTCTAAGCACAATGGAGTCAGGTTAAAGAAGGTCTAAGAATATCATTTGCAAAACTCTGATTTTAGTCGTAACAAACTCATTTTCATTTTCTCTTAGACAATACCAAGAAAATTATCTTCGGCGTAGTCTGTGCTGCTTTGGCAGTTGTGGCTATAATTACAACTGCCTGCTGTGTTTCAAAAAGAAGGTAAGAGAAATAATTTTTTTATTCCCCAAACTTTTGTAATGTGCCCAATTTAAACAGGACTAAAATAGGAGGCAGGAGTAATAGTTCTTCTATATTAAGGAGGCAATCAAAATGACACCTTTTACTGGCTAACTGATTACAAAGTGCAAGCTTTTGAGGCAACTGAGGCCCTTGCAGATTGTAATCCAGAAGAAGAAGAAGAAGCCTGAGCTGCCTTGAAAGCTTGCATGTAAGTAATCTGTTCAGTTAGCTAATAAAAGGGGTCATTGTGTTTGGCTTCTCATTGCATCCATAATGGCAAACACGACACAACACCCTACTGCTTCTGGCCCCTTATACTGTCAATAACCCAATCTGATTAACCAGTGCAAAATCATCCAAATCACAGCTTGATCTTAGTTTTTTAATCATGAGGCATTTCATACAGTAGACGCCTCCATTCCTTGTATTTAACATATGGACTTATAGGTTAATCCATTCTTTTCTTTTCAATGCCCCCAGTATTGTTATACCCTTGCCCATCTCAAAGAAACGAGAGCATAACCGACCATAAACTACATACCCAGCTATCCATGTTAGCACAGCACCCACTAAATCCTATAAAATGTCTTAATCAGGCAGGCCCTTCATTATGACTCGACAATTGCGAAGAAAAGCCACTCTGAAGGCAGACTTGAGCCAAATTCAAATGCCCCTCATCCATCTTTTAAAGGGATTTATTACACCTTCAGCCCTGGAGGCACTACTGAGACAGAACATATTCTTAAATTAAAGCGTTTGTCTTTTACACCTCTTTTCACGTTAGCACGTTCAGCACTGGAAGGAGGCTGTAATCTTGACTGTGGCCATCTACTGTCCGTTCCCTTTACCGGCTTCTTTTCATTTCACTTTCTTTATTTACGTCACAAGGCCTACTGTGGTGAGTCTTGAAGCCCAAAACATAGAAGAATCAAAATGTTTCCCACATGAGAATAATCAGTTTACCATTCAAGGCAGTGATCTCAATTCAAGATATTTTTCCTACTACAGTGCTGTGAAAACGTATTTGCCCCCTTCCCTATTTCTTATTTTTTTTGCATGTTTGTCACATTTGAATGTTTCAGATCATCAAACAAATCTAAATATTAGACAAGGAGAACCCAAATAAACACAAAATAATAAGAAATCAGGAGGGGGGCAAATACTTTTTCACAGCACTGTGTATCAAGAATTTGTTTGACTGAAGTATCTCTCTATTTTACCAGAAGACATAACTGACGTCAAAGTGACCATGTTATACTTGACCTGTGTACCTGGATTTAGTGTTGCATGTTTCTCCATTTCTGTCAGTTCCCAGCATAGTTTTTATTTTTGGGGTAAAGCTTGGAAACTCCATAATAAGCAAAACGCCAGTGAATGGAGGCTAGCAGCAAATGGATTCTGTTCTTGCATTATGACTGTATTATTCCTTGATGATGATGATGATTATCTTTATATATTTATTTATTTATTTGTTGTCCAGGCTGAAGAAGCGCAGAGAGCCCAAAGTTTCGATCTATAACCCAGGTGGGAACATGTTTTATCCAGGACAAGGAAAATTTCCCAAAGGAAGAAAGGATAATGAATCGCACATTTATGCTGACATTGATGAAACTATGATTTATGGCCACCTCCTTCGAGACACTGACAGCTCAATCACTCCCGAGGTGGATGTTTACCGGCCTTTTGTTGGACCAGGTGGGGATATGCCCCCTACTCCTCCTCCTGTAGTTACACGAGGGTTGCCTACCCACATTGGCTCCAGCAAAATGATAGATAATGAGCTGTACACTTTCAACCAGCATAAGCAGAAGAGCATCCCACAGGGCAACGGAGATGGACCTGCACAGATACTTACCGAGGGAGAAGGCGACGAATCCTTGGAAGTGGAAAATGACTGTGAAAATGAGAAGGAAGAGTCAAAGTTGTAGAAACAAACAAGGAAGTCTGACTCCATGTTAACTGTGTGCTACTGCACTGATGGACACATAAGGTGGTCCAGAAGACCACTGGCACGTATGTGTGCAGATATCCGTCCTCCAAAAAGCTAAATCTCTGAGAGGAGCTGCAGAGTAATGCAATGCTGAGAATGAGAGCACCGGGGATTTGGGCCAAAGAAATGTTTACACAGTTTGTGGATACTCGTTATAATCGGCAGTTCTGCGCGCCTTTCACCTCTACACCTTTTGGTTTTTATTTTTTAAATATATGTTTTTGCAAGTAAAGTAAGAGAAATGGTTTAAGGTGCAAACATTGTAACCAAGGGCAGCTCAATGAAGAAAGAAAATAAATTAACGACAAGATGGACCAAAAGACAAATGAAAGGAAATAAACAATTGACCGAGATGAGCTTAATACAGGACAAAAGGTGTCCGTCAAATATGTAATCCAATCTTAAATTATGAAAGTGCACGTATGACATTAATGTTCTGTTGTACCACATGGGCTCCTCGTGCAGGTCAGTTGTGTGTCCGTCACAGAAGAGTCTGGGCTGCCATCTCATGAGAAGGGACTTCTTGAAGCCCAAAAACAACTTTCATTTTCTTAGTGTCGCTCCTCGCAGACACTCGAGTCCATATGGGAGGCCGGCCAGCCCAGCGTTGACCTCTTCATAAAAGTGTCCGCTTGCTTTTGTTGGGCCCTGCTGGAAGGCGTCCTATGGGACGAATATCCTGCTGGACTGTGTGTGTGTGTTCACTAAAGATGGTGAAGTGAGCGTGACTTCGCTATTGCAGTCATGAAAACTGTGTCAGTGGTTCACTGAGCTTTAAAGCATTACATTTATTTCAGTTGGTAGTGCCTGGTGCCTTATGGAAATCGGCGTAGTAAACGAGTTCTACTTCTCGACTGTCAGGAAATTCTCGATCTGCTTTGGCTGCTTGGTGTGTGTGTGTTTGTTTTTAGTGTGGACCAAATGACACTGGTGGTTATAAAGAGAGTGACTCATTTTAGTTCTAGACCCTGTTATAGTGGCAGGAAATATTTATTAGACCTGACAATATCAATTCCAAATTAAAACAAATAATAAAAAAAGAACGAGGCCTGCTTAGAAGCGTCTCTGTTCACATCTTGCAGAACCAAACATGTTTGGAATCGACTGCTGGGTAAATTGTTGGAGTGCCTTGACGTCTGTCTTCGTAATGAACACTCGTGTTGTGTTTTCTGGTAAAATGCCAACTGTGCCATCAGAGTGCCAAGCTTATTCTCTGCTACTTCACTATGTGGTGTGGAGCTGGGGGGCTTCGCTGTCTTGGTTGTTAACAAAGCAGACGCTTTGGAATGAAATGTATGGGTATTCGTGCTTTTTTTTTTTTTGATGGTACAAAATATTTAAATGTTTCATATTTTTTAACTGAATGTTTGATGTGTGTGTGTATATATGTGTGTGTGTATATATGTGTGTGTGTATATATGTGTGTGTATATGTATGTATATATATATATATATATATATACACACACAATAAAGTTTGAGAATCCTTTTACAGTCCAACACTTACTGGGGGTTGGATGGTTTTAAGACTTGTGGTAAATGTTGTTAAATGCGTATGTTGTTGCCTTTCAGAATAACTTATTATTGTTGTACAGAAGTGCCTTTTCTAAATGTCTTTAATATCCTATAAATAAACTGCTTCACGGTCGAGATGTCTTTTCCAAATGCCAGCCCTCTGTTGTGAGAGTGACTGCTACTGTATGTGCCACTTTCCTGGTCCTTCTAAACTGGCTTGAAGATGGCCGACAGGTTAAAGAATAACGATTGATTGATTGATTGACTGTCTCTCTGTATTTGTGCCCCCACTCCCTATTCTTTTTTTTTAAATATTTGTTTTATTTACTTGATGCTGAAGTTCAAAGTGGCGCAGTCGCTCTTACCTCCTGATTCGGAGATCCTGGCCCAGTCTGTGTGCTCTGCCTGTGTCTTGATGTGCTCTTCGGCTTTGGTTTTCCTGCCACACCCCATGGATGTGTGTTGGTGATTTAAAAGTGGGCCACCGCGCCTGATGATGATGTCGGGTGATGATTAGACCCAGCTTCTTTATCACAGTGCCAGCTTTATGTTCAGTGTGAGTTATTGGGACATTAGGAACATTTTGATGAAAACGGGCCGTTTAGCCCAACACAGCTCACCAATCTTGTCCACCTAATTAGTCTCAAATGACACAAAGCTGACTTTTCCGTGTCCCTACAACTCCACCCTACTCCTTGGTAATTTATTTCATGTGTGTAAAGAAAAACTTCTAACATTTGTGTGTTTATTTTTATTATTTATTTAATTGGCTGACCCCTTTATCCGAGGTGACTTACAACATTTGAGTTACCATTGTTTCCATTTCTTTTGTTTGAAGCACAGGCAGGTGAAGTGACTTGCTTCTGGTCATGCAGTGTTGTTAGTGGATTTTGAACCCACAACCTCAGAGTTTGAAGTCCAAAGCCTTGGCCACTACACCACACTGGAGTCTGAGGGTCTGGGCTTGCGAGGGTCCTGATCAAAACCAAGAGCCAGGCCTTTAATGACGTCTTGGGCACGGCCATCAGCAGTATGTCTGTCTGCAGAGAGAGTGTCGACCTCGTCATTGAGAGGTTAACTTACCTTGGCAGTGACATTCATGTGGCTCTGGTGACTCTTCATCCTGTGGAGTCAGTAGACAGATTGGGAGAGCGTGGGGGCTCATGAGTTCGCTGGAAAGGGTGTGTGTGTGTGTGTGTCACAAAAGGACGAAGGTCCAAGACTTCAGAGTCCTGGTGTTTCCTGGTTACGAGACATGGACCCTCTCCAAGACAGGCCTGCACCCTTTCATGTGTGTCACATCGTTGAATCCTTGGGTGCCACTGGTTTGACTTTGTGTTGCTTATGGAGTCCTGAATGAGGCACATGACCTGCATTGTGAGGGAGCGTCAGTTACAGCACTATGGCCATGTGATCTGATTACCCGAGGGTGATCCGGCTCGCAGGACCCTCATTGTTGAGGACCCCAAGTGGCTGAACCAGGCCAAAGACATAACACCTGGCTGCGGCAGATAGAGGGTCATTTTCAGAAGGAGTTGCCAACCAGGATCCAAAGCCGTTTCATCGTGTGGTGGGCGTGGCAACGTGCTGTACCAGTGCAGGCTCCTTAACCTGACCTACAGTGGGATGCAAAAGTCTGGGCAACCTTGTTAATAGTCATTACTTTATAAATCGTTGGTTGTTACGATAAAAAATGTCAGATAAATCTATCATATAGGAGACACACACAGTGATATTTGAGAAGTGAAATGAAGTTTATTGGATTTACAGAAAGTGTGCAATAATTGTTCAAACAAAATCAGGCAGGTGCATAAATTTGGGCACCGTTGTCATTTTATTGATTCCCAAACTTTTAGAACTAATTATTGGACCTCCAATTGGCTTGGTAAGCTCAGTGACCCCTGACCTACATACACAGGTGAATCCGAGTATTTAAGGGGGTCCATTGTAAGTTTCCCTCCTCCTTTCATTTTCTCTGAAGAGTAGCAACATGGGGTCACAAAACAACTCTCAAATGACCTGAAGACAAAGATTGTTCACCATCATGGTTTAGGGGAAGGATACAGAAAGCTGTCCCAGAGATTGAAGCTGTCTGTTTCCACAGTTAGGAACATATTGAGGAAATGGAAGACCACAGGCTCAGTTCAAGTTAAGGCTCGAAGTGGCAGACCAAGAAAGATTTCGGACAGACAGAATGGTGAGAACAGTCAGAGTCAACCCACAGACCAGCACCAAAGACCTACAACATCATCTAGCAGCAGATGGAGTCACTGGGCATCGTTCAACCATTCGGCACACTTTACACAAGGAGATGCTGTATGCGAGAGTGATGAAGAGGAAGCACAAACAGAGCCGCTTGAGGTCTGCTCAAGCACATTTGGACAAGCCAGCTTCATTTTGGAATAAGGTGCTGTGGACTGATGAAACTAAAATGGAGTTATTTGGGCATAACAAGGGGCGTTATGCATGGAGGAAAAAGAACACAGCATTCCAAGAAAAACACCTGCTACCTACAGTCAAATATGGTGGTGGTTCCATCATGCTGTGAGGCTGTGTGGCCAGTGCAGGGACTGGGAATCTTGTCAAAGTTGAGGGACGCATGGATTCCACTCAGTATCAGCAGATTCTGGAGACCAATGTCCAGGAATCAGTGACAAAGCTGAAGCTTTCAACAAGACAACGACCCGAAACACTGCTCAAAATCCACTAAGGCATTCATGCAGAGGAACAAGTACAACGTTCTGGAATGGCCATCTCAGTCCCCAGACCTGAATAGAATTGAAAATCTGTGGTGTGAGTTAAAGAGAGCTGTCCATGCTCGGAAGCCATCAAACCTGAATGAACTCGAGATGTTTTGTAAAGAGGAATGGTCCAAAATACCTTCAACCACAATCCAGACTCTCATTGGAACCTACAGGAAGCGTTTAGAGGCTGGAATTTCTGCAAAAGGCGGATCTACTAAATATTGATTTCATTTCTTTTTTGTGGTGCCCAAATTTATACACCTGTCTGATTTTGTTTGAACAATTATTGCCCACTTTCTGTAAATCCAATAAACTTCATTTCACTCCTCAATCTCACTGTGTGTGTCTCCTGTTTGATATATTTAACTGACATTTTGTGTCGTAACAACCAACAATTTATACAGGAAACTATTAACAAGGTCGCCCAAACTTTTGCCTCCCACTGTACCTGACCTGGTCGTGTCGCCTCTTCATCTCCGTTTGCTTGAACTAAACAGGTTCAGCTCCGCCAGTCTCTCCTCGTAGCTCCTACCTGTCAGTCCCGTAGTCGGCGTAGTCGCTCTTCTCTAGTGATGACAGGTTTTCACACTCTCTGAAATGCACAGTTGCAATCGTGCGGGATAATTCCTGCCTATTGGAGTGTTAATACAGCGCCTTTTATAGATAATCACATCATCGACTCGTTCAGGTATCTCGGCCAGGGTGACACCTCACCGTGTCTCATGGCTGTCCATCCGCATCTCCATCACCAAGTGTGTATGCTGGTGGGAGGGCAGACCCAGGGGTACGATGGGCAAGGGTATTACCCCCCAGGTGGAGTGAGCTGGTTTGCCATTCTCTTCTCCTCTTGTTGATGGGTCGGTTGTTGTTCAAAGTAATGGACCCCTTCAATTATTGTCCATTTCCAAAGTGCGTAGTCCCCAGCAAGTGTCTCAAGCTGCATACGTGGAATGGAGCAGGCTGGCCTTGAGAGAACACTTCATGTGGTCCTTCCAGCGTTTCTTCGGTCCACCTTGAGATGGGGATGCTTCAGGGAGTTCACCATACAGGCCGAGACTCATCCATGAGATTAGCGTGTCGGGTCCATCAGGGGATACGGCTGAGCAGCATGGCCTCGCATTATAATGTTGTAAACTATTAAGTCAAAGTGCGAAATACATGCAAGTCAGCAATAAAAATACACTGGCATCTCTGAAACAGCGAAAACGTTTTATTAGAATGGAGTAGTGTAGTGGTAGACACTTACTGTACATTTAGGACATGCAGCGTCAGTTGTACTTCACCTCATGACGTATTAATCATGTGTGGTAAGAGAAGCGCGTTATTACATCCGTAACAAAAAGAAAAGAGCTTGGCGATGCCATTAAAGGACAGAACATCGACCACATTTTATAAACTGATGGACTTTGCAAGTAGTGGGCAGTAATGCAAGCGATACAAATAGGGTTAGAGCAAATACTCTTTATGAATGGAAGTGTTTAACATCTGAGTAAACGTGTTGTGTGGCGATACAGTGAGAAGACCACAGTGCACCTTCTGTGGAGGACAAGCTTGGCACGTAACCCCCCGATGACGGGCAGAAGCCGACTTCTCTCGCTGGACTTGAAGGTGAAGTGCTTCACTAGCCAAAGCTGACGGGCTGACTTTCTTCACTTGTGTGACAAGGAGGTAAGTCCAAGGTTATCTGCGCACACTTCTTTTCTTTTCCTGTTTTGTCACACACTGTTGTAAAATTCCTCCATGAATTTCATTTTTGCTCTCCCTCTTTCTTTCTTTCTTTCTTTCTTTCAGGTTTTCTTTTCTGCCGTTTTTGCCTTCAAAGAACAGTGAAGCCCAATGGGACGTATGCAGCGGCAAAGGAAACGATTCCTGGATTGGAGATTCAGCGGGTAAGGTGACTTCTCGCCGTAACTGAGAAGGAGAATTCAGAATGGAAGAGCAGGCCGCGCGCACTCAGACGATGTTGAACTCGCAGACGAACGACTTCTCGGCACGGCAGTTCTCGTCAAACCACTTGCCGTTGGAGGTGCCGGTGAGCACCACGCAGTTTTGAGCCCGGTCTCCGTCGGGCTGGGTCGTGATCTCCGTCTCCCAGTTCTTGTACTTGATGTTGGCGCCAGTCATGTCGGTCCAGGTGCCCTCGTTGGCCATATCGTTGATGCCCAGCCAGATCTGTGCTTCGGTGCCCATGGTGGTGATCATGTAGTTCAGGAGCGCGTTGTTCTCCTCCTCCTTGACTGGCGTGCCCAGTGTGCCTCCTTGGGCGATGCAGTCCTCGCTGGCAGCGTGGTAATTTTTACGGTGGTTGCCTGCCAGGAAGCACTTGCCGTGAATTTTTAATCCTTTCAGGCAAACTGTCAGATTTGTACAAAATAAAAAAAAACAGATTAATAAAAAAAAAGAAGCTTTCTAAAACTTAATAGCGGAAAATAAACGTAATTAGAGCTGAAGGTTCATTTAATGGAGGGCTTCATTAGGCACACATGCACTCGGCTTTCCCTCCCAAAGCATTGAAAACGCTGGGTGAAAATCACCTGTGATGGTGGCTGACCCATCAACGTGACACTGGCGGGGGGTCACATTGGGAAGAGATTGGCCTGAAGAAAATCACGCAACCAAATTGAAAGCTCATTTCAGAGTTTTCACCTTTGAAACGTTGGTGGGGTTTATGAAGAGAAGCCCCTAGCAGCGGTGCCGCCTGGCAATAAAGCGCCAAGTTGAAGTTCCTTTGAATCTGAAGCCGATTCCTCCATTCTTGTCATGGCCGACTCTCTCCGACTCTTTCTGTCTTTTAAATCCCAGTTGACGCCACCTTGGAATCGTGAAGCCATCGTAGACTTGGGGGTCTCGGCTGTGTATCCACCCTTTATAGCCGTGGAGGGCAAACTACGGCCTGTGGCACAGCTGCTTGTGGGTAACTCGTAGAAATCCTGAATATGCCAGGCCTTATGTGGCGGTCTTCACAGATGGCTGGTGGTCGTGTGATAAGTCGCCGTGCTGTGACCTTCAAAAGATTAATCAAGTGAGCTGAACGTTGGCCGTATGAATACGGGGCAGTCTGTGGTGGCGCCATATTTTGGGTTGTTTTTAACCCTTTGACTTGTAGATCTCGAGCTGGCACGTGACTGAATATTTCAGTAATGGCTTTTGTTGGCAGTGGCCACCCAAACGTGGAACTTCAGGTGTGACTCCGGATCTGCGCCATTGACAAATGTAATAAGAAGCGGATCAGAAGGAAGAAGTCTTTGGGAGCAACCAAAAGAGACTCTTTCTGTGTGTGAAGCGGCGGTGTCCACGTTGAGATGACGAGCAAAACACACTTGGTGGTCGCGTCCTGCCGATGGGGTCTTTAGGCCTGTGTGTGCATTTCAGATCCTTGGGGCTCTCCAGGTGAGCTCCTTTCAGTCTTAAGAGCAGAGCTCGTCACTTGTCATTCTCTCCGTTCTTCACACTTTACTAAAGTCCGGGTCTGTTGTAGGAGACCAAAGCTGTTCATTTCTCCAAGATGGAGGATCACAAGTGTGCACTTTAGCCGGACATGTCGCTCAGACTGCTCTCCTTCCTCCTCGTGAATTTGAATGTTGCTTTCAAACCTTTGTGTGCTCTAAGATTGGTTTTTTGCCTTTTTTTCCCATTTCCTTTTGTTGTTATTGTGGATAACGCGCCACACAAGGCCAGATGAAGACCCCCACAGACCCCTGGGTGATGTGGCTCTTTAACAGAGTTGATATCACTTGGTCGTTTTCAAACACTGCGCCATTTCTTACTCTCGATTGCTCCATCGCCCCCTTTCGTTATTTGAACTTGTCGATACTCAGTCGTTTCATTTGGTGGTGAAAGAGTCCCTTGGCACCACGGGTACCTGGGTGCCCACCCAAAATGCCCTGGTGATGGAAGTCCTCCATCTGGAATGAACTGAACTCCAGAGCAACTGGGAACTTAAGAATCTTTACCGAAGTGGCTTGATTTCTACAGACTGGCTTGTTTTGTGTGTGTTATGGCGCCATTATTTAGTAGCGCATACAACTACAAGCAGGTCCTCTCTCAAATGAAAGGACCAGGGACGTGCGGTCAGGGGAGGCAGGCGTCATGAAAAGTAGAAATCCTAATAATGATGATGGCATACAATAAATGTGGCCACTGGTCTGTGCTGTACATTTATTTTCTGTAAGATTCCAATAATTCTGATCATTTTTATAGTCAAAATCGCTGAATTTGCGCATTTCCTGATGAAATACAGGAGAGAAACGGGGGGCGCAGTAGTGACGAGCCTCGCCTCCCCTCGAACTGCGCTCTCCTCCCTCACACACTTGATGCCTGTGATTGGCGTGTGCCAGTCGCTGTCTCTCTGTGTGTGTGTGTGTCGCCAATATCAGGTGTGCAGACACGTTTATTACACACCCTGACTTTCCGCAGTCTGCCTAATATCTTTAAGGAATGTTTGTGACAGATTTAGTCTCGCTGATCGGACATTAAACCGCAGTGAGAAGGCACAGGATGAGGCCGACAGTACCGTGCCATCCTGAGGGGGGCGCTGTGAGCCCATCAGGCGCTCCTGTCTGCTGCTGTTCTGCGCAGAGGTGCCGATAAGTTAGCGACGTCAGACAGTCACGTGCACTGCAGCGGACCTTTAGTTTTAGTTTTAGTTCCGACTGACTGCCACAATGGAAGATTAAGACTTTTAAAACTAAAGGAAAATGAGGAGGACGCGAAACAGAAGGGTAGGCGCATGGACTTCATTTACAAATAAAGGTAAAGAGCATAAACGGTTTCCAGTTTTATAAAAAAATGGGATCAGACTAAGAAAAAAGCAATCCAATATTTAAAAACTAAATTTTAACTTTAAATAAAATATTCTTTCGTCTGTCTTGTTATCCTTTTGTTGAACAGTCTGTATTAAAATCGATCAAAGCATCAGAATGAAAAGCTTTTAAAAACAACTAAATATTTCGACGAAGGTCATAATTGAAATCTGTTTTTGTACATCACTCTGTACTTCCATTTGTATTAAATGAGTGCAGAGAAAAGCCAAGCAAAAATGTCACCTTTTATTGGCTAACTGTAAAGATTACAATATGCAAGCTTTCGAGGCAACTCGGGCCCTTCTTCAGGCGAGACGTACAATTAAAGGAGTGCGAATTGTGGAGTTGCAACGGCAAGTTTAGAGTGCGTGGAGGGTGAGGAGCACATGCGCTGTCTCGCCGCGTGTAAAGACTGAGATGTGGAACGTCACGAGTAGTCCGAGTGCAGGCAGGCTGAAAAAGTGAAGAGCGACTAAGCTACTCTCTGGGGTTCGTAAATCTGTGAATCGGACTCTGAATCTGAGTCACCATCCATGAACCTCACCGCACGCCACTGAAAAGAACTAAAAGCAGATACTGGAGCGAAAAAGAAACGGATACTCGTCTTTGTAAGGAATCCATTGTTGTGATGGGCAGCGACTCCGTCGCACTCGCCTGGGTTCAAACCATTCACGAACGGACATCAAGGGCTCCCTTCGCGTGTCATTTTCTGTCTCCCTGCGAGAGATCAGCCATTTGGAAAGTTTATTTGTATTTGTCATGAGAACTTGTCCTGGTGCTCCTCGGCTGCATTCGGTGAAGAACATTTGAGAAAAACAAACTGAACGGAATTGAATGCGAGCAGCTCGTGCAGAAGGAAACAGCCCCGTGTTCGCGGCCAGAATGACGTCAGAGCAGAGCGCTGGGAACTTTAATGCCAGGCGGCACAGACTTGAGGAACATCTCACCGCACAGAGCAAGGTAGCCGACATCCAAATAAACGAGACCATCACAGTACAGTATTATATACAATAGTGAAAGAAGAAAACAAATAAATATATATATAATATAGTATGCGTGTCTTGAGATTGCAGTCCCGTCCAGAATTACATCAAGGGAGTCCCCGTCATTTAGGGAGAAAATAACATTTACATTTAACGGAGGAGTTTAGGAAAACACTGAGATGAATCAGAGACCGTGTGTAACTGGACTCACTTCTTAATGGCTTGTAATATACTTTGGAGGAAAACACCTCACTTTGTCATTATGGGATGTTGAGTGAAGACTGATGGGCCAAAATGAAAATGAAATCCACAACACAGTGAAGTGTGCAGAAAATGATGAGGGGTCCAGAGCCTTTAAGAGTCCGCTGGCCTGTCGGTTTATTCATTCGATTAAACAATCGCCGTGTCCCTTCATTAGCAGCATTGCTCGTCAAGCCAAATATTTTAATGAGTTCTCTTTTTTTGTAATTCTTCATATGTATTTGAGTGGGCTGGTTGTTCATACTTGTTATAATATTTCTTGATCTTCTGGAAAAAAAACCTAAAATTCCCTCCAGGGACGAATACACCAAAGACAGAGTGAATCTGTCTGTCTGTCTGTCTGTCCAGTTCTGAAAGATGGCAGGCACTTCAACTCCCAAAGGCATAACCATGAACCACAAAAGAGCCACCCTGTTGGAAAACCTGTGGGAGCAGCACAAGTGCCCTGCATAATCTGTCTGCCTGTCTGTCCATTATATAGTATCTATCTATCTATTATATAGTGCCTTTCATTATCTATCTATCTCTATACATCTGTCTGTTATATAGTGCCTTTCACAATTTAAAATATTTCAGTATATTTCTAGCCTGTGCTAACTGGCTACCTAGCTTGGACTACACAATGTACTGTACTTGTAAAGTGACAATAGTGGAGCAGTCGAGTTCTGTTTTTTGAAATTGCTCTTATTAAGGGTATAAATAAGTAATCAGTACTTTAGAGATTTAGTTTTTCAGGATAGGTAAAGTGGTCTTTCTGCTGAGGGGCTTTTTGACTGCAGTAGGTGGTATCCTTGCCAGGCCTGCTGTGCCACACTCCCCATCAGTCTTGGTGACAGCAGTGCCCAGTAGTTGACGCCACTCCCACCAAATTACGGCTAACCCTTCAAGAGTTTGAGGGACTAACAGAGCAAAACCACACAACAGAGTTTCATGTGAATGTAATCGGAGCTCGGGCACCACATACCCACCCACCTGTCTGCAGCGCCTGCTGCTCCTTGATCAAGTTCAGCTCCTTCCAGATGTCGTCCATCTGCTTCTTGAGCTCCTCAATCACTGCTGCACTTGCTGCATCTGGGGGTCACATCAAGGAAAACAGAATTGATGAGTGCAAAGGGGTCAGACAAGAGCAGGGGGGGGAGACGGAGGAGAAGTGGGCACCCTGACGACATGTTCAGCAGCAGCTCAAAGCTGGGGGCCGTCAGTTGGTCCTGTACTGTGACCCTAACTATCACTCAGTGACGACCTCCACTTTGTTCTTCCTGTACTTACTGGTCATTCTCATTCTCTTTTCTGTCTGCTGTTGTAGCCCTGCAGTGTCCTTTGTTATTAATGACGTCTCTGTCTGCCCGTCCCTCATTCGCTCGGACCGCTGGATTTGGGGCCTCATCTTTACCTCTCAGTCTATGCAGAGGACGCTCATTGGCAGCGTAACGGTGGACCCTCCTGGGCACCCCGGGGTCCTGATCTGATTGTGTGGGCTGTCTTTCCATTTGAGAGGTGAGCGTCCATTGGCGACATTCAGACGTGTGAGGCTCACCACCCTGTAACACGTCAGGCAAGGGGCTCTACAAAGTGAGGCCGCTCAGGACGTGGGAGGACATGCGCCGGGAGGCGGGGCCACTGCTGCTGTTCGTGATTGGCCAGCCCTGCGTTGGGGCGACTCTTGGAAACGGTCTATTTTAATTCATGACCGCCAAAAAGACTTCCTGTTCCATCAGCGTGAACCAACGCGCTCGTTTGATTAAAAAGAACTGCAGGTGTGTTCACATACTGTACACTCGAAAACAATTGTTTTGGGCCAACAAAAAAATGAACGCAACGCTCTGCAGCTTCTGATTAAAATGACGCAGAAACAACCCACACCACTGAGTAACTGGAAAAGGTTTTTTCCTTCAGATCTTAAATTACTTTTAATTACCATCTACTTAAAAAAAAAAAAGATACAACTTTTAAAGTTGTCCCAATTAATTTATGTTGCATTTTTAAAGACACTTTTAAGTTCCAAGTACTTAATTATTAATATATTTTAAAGTTGTTATGATGTAAAAAATGAAGTTGGCGTAATTAGTGTGTTGTTCTTACAATTGTAAGTAATTATCAAGTTTAATTACTTAAATTATTAAAACTACAGCCACTTAAAGAATGAAAGTGTTGCAAAATTGATTTTACTTGCATTTACCAAATAGCCATACAACAGCAGCACAAATATACAGCAGGCCTCCATGTGATATTCAATTGCCAAATCTGTCCAACCGGACTGCTACTGACTTACATTACAGCTTCGGAGTAAACTCTGAACCTTAATAGTAGAAAATAAGAAAGGTCAGGGAGAGAGGGAGAGAGAGATTAATACAATTAATGAAGCGTCTTCTCCACATGCCGCCAGGCTTACGTCCAGTACGGCGATACTGCGTCTGAAATCCTTAAGCAACACATAAACGCACGTGAGAAATGATTAGCGGCTCGAACAACAAAGTAATGTCGAGAAGATCTGCTAAGATGGACGGCACTAAATTTCCCTCGAGCCAGTCAACGTGTTCTGTAAAACAAGCGCATGATATTCACTATATTCGAGCAATGTAAATAATTGTTCGCTTGAAATCGCTCCTCTGTCACTGGCTCGCCGTAGTCGTTTACGTCACTCGCAGTATGGCGTCACAGCACGTTAAGTGGGCGGAGTTTGACACTCCTGAAGGACAGAAATGAAGTAAGTGGCCACAGCGGTAGATTAGGTAGACGAACCTTCAACAAATGAAAAAGGCAATTTGAGTTTAGATTACTCGCAAGTCTAAGATAAACTATGTACTAATATAATTCTTTCACGTCAACAAATTAAATAAGGTTTTCAAATTAAAATATTTCATAAAATCATCAAAGTTGAAGTTTTAACCTGATGGCATGCATTTGATTAAATGAGGGTTAGAGGTCCCTTGAGTTGCTTTTTACAGTGTAGGGCACCTACTGCAGTAGCCCATCTCTGCCTATCATCTGCCAGCCTGGCTGTGTGTCTGCCCATCCGCAGGCAACGACTCGGCCCCCGCGTTGTGTCTCTTTATACAAACTGGGACCCCTAAATCACACATCTGATCTCGCTGAACAGAATATTCAGGTGGAATGTCTTGCCTGAGTAATTCGTTGAGAACAAAACGAGGTGTCAATGGAAATGAAAATCACGAACCCACTGAGGGCTGACTGAACATCACACCCAAAATCAGACGTCAAAAACTGACATGCCAGGCTGACCCGACTCGCATGGATTTCCTCCTGGCAACTCCTCATGGGTGTGTGCCATGTGCCTGTGTGGACCCCCACTAACATCTGGGCCTGCTCCTGATGAGATGGCAGACTGGCATCAGTGAGCTCCTGGATCCTCGGTGGTGTTACCTAGCGGCGTCTGATGCACCGATACAGAGCATCTCAGAAGTTCTCAATTGGGTTCAGGTCTGTGGGGGTGTCAGTGGCGTCACTCGAGTATTTGTCACCGTGTCACATCAGCATTTCTTTAATGACACTTGTTAAGAGTTTGCACACCAAGGACACGCGCCAGTTAAGCTTGGCAAGCAGGATGTTCCCCTTCATGTCCATTCTGCAGGTCTTCAGAGGTGCGGGGCCTTCATGATGTGCCACACAGCTCAGGGCCACCAGTCTCATACCCGCACTCTCTGCTGACGCCACCATACACTTGTTTGCTGGTGTCCTGATGGAAACTGCAGGGATGTCCCTGAAACCAACCATGTCGGGGTGGCAGCGAAATAATGCATAAAGACGAGGACACAATGGTGCCAGGGCCACTGACACAGCCCCCTACCTGGACAGACGCTGGTACTGGTTTAGGTGGTCCTTTTCTTCTGTAGCCCACATGATGGCTAAAACTGGCTGTGTGACTCCGGTGAGTCCGAGCCCAGAGACGATGGCAGCACTTATGGCTCCTGCCTGAACTGGTGCTGAGTGGTCCCGAGCCCACGTCTTTTTAAGAGGGTGACTTCTCACACACATTCACAAGTACCCGTCGGGTTTGCCCGTTGCACCCGGAGACGAGAGTGGATTCCTGGAATGTTTTCATTGCGCCGCGTCCTGCGAGAGTGAAACGGCCAAACGTTTGTGACGGTGGGCTGTCTGACGCTTGTATCGTCTTACTGAAGCTCACTGCATCCAGGCAGTGTATGGAGGTGTCAGTGCCATCTGATGACAGGTGACACTCCTGTCGGCCTACTTGGCACCTTTGCAATGCCCTGTGTGTATAAAACTAGCGGGCAGATTTTATGGAGAGACGACACTGAATCACCTATGGAGTCCAGAGGGGAGCGGACCGGACTTCTGAGCTGGCACTGGTGGGTCGCTACTGGTGGGTCGCTGATGTGTGCCCACTGTAAAGAGCTGTCACACATGCAGGAGTCAGTGGTGGCTTTACAGCCGCTGCCCAGGGATTTGTGCATCCCTACACTGGTGGCACTGACGGGTGTCATCAGCCTGAGGCAGAGTCACTAGCAGGACCAGCTGGCATCACATCACACCTCAGGGCAGTGCCAGCGCCAGCTGCAGGGGAGCCTCCTATGAATGAGTACGGCCGCAGCAGATTAAAGAGCGAGAAACCATCAGCACTCCGTGCCAGGGCCACGTTTAAGTTAAGTGGGCAGGGGCACAGCAGCTGAGTTTATGTTTGTGAGGGTCACTCGCCTACAAACACTCGGATTCAACTGTCCCGTTAGCTTGATTCCCTACCCCCCACCCCGCATCCCACTGACTTAACATCTGACGACCTGCACAGTCCAACGATAACTCGGCCAACACCGATGATGATGACGATGACGACACTAGAAATCCTCAAACTGTAGCATAGAAGACATGGCGAGATAAAAGGGAAACAACGGAAACGGCCCCTGGACCGCAGCCCCCCAACACATCGCTGACGGCCGATTCCACTGAAACGACGACCATCTCCCAAATAAAACGTGCCAACGTCCAATGGCATCCTGTGTGCCTTCAACGCCAACTCCACTCGGTGAACGACGTCGCTCAAGTCGCAAGAACCTGGAGGAGAACTGGGTGTCAACACACACAGAGACGGGGCGATTTAACAATGCCAACCCACCTCAGCGTATTGTGCCATGCGTTCATTGTCTCTTTATTGTGCCACAAGTATAAGAAGTCGACAACTTTACATTTTCTGCCTTTTCAATATGGTAGACGCGACTTGTGTACTTTTTCCTAATTTCACCGTTTTGAACGTTGGGGCGGACGGCCAAGACCCTCACCAGGCTGAGATGCCTCCATCGTTGGAGGAGCAGGGGAGTGAACGCCCACAGGGCATTACCACCCCCAACCCCGGGTTCCCACAGGGCATCATGGGAGTTGGAGTTCAGCACAGCCCTTCTGGGTTCCATGGGTGCCACCAGGGGGTGCTGCACCCGGATGTGCTTCCAGACCACACGAATGGACCACCGGACGCACTCCCAGGTGCAGGATGACAGAAGCCCCCTGCCTTCATTCCGGGAGCCAGAGGAGGTGGAGAGTAGGAAGCGTCTCGCTTGTGCTTATTGTAGTGCGCTTGCTGCTGGGAGGCCTTGTGTGTTAAGGGGCTTGTTTGGGGGGCTGCAATGTGTTACTCTGAGATTTGTGACTCTAAAGAACGTGCAGTTAAGTTTTAGGGTCCATCTGAATGGCCTAAACGTCAAACTCCGCCCCTTGGCCACGCCCCAGAGCTGCTGGCTCTGTCACATTGCGTGAATTTTGCAGTCACAGACTTCATTTACATAACCTTAGCGAGTTAAGGGGGCACCTCTGGGGTGAACATTCATGTGGTGTAACCCCCTGTCACCTTCCTTGACCACCAGGTCCCCCCTGTTGTCAGTCAAAGGTGACACTCAGTGTGCTGGCCAGCAATGAGTGTCACCCGGAGTTAGCAGTGATGCAGAATAAGCATTGGGGTGGGGGGGGCGTCACACGTCAGGACAGACTGGTGGCTCTGAGGCTGAGGATCTGCGCTGGTATCCCGAAGGTTTGTCGGTTCGAATCCCTTTCACTCCCAAAAGAGATCCTACGCTGCTGGGCCCTTGAGCGAGACCCTTAACCTGTACTGTAATTACTCCAGGGCCCCTGCGCTCGGACCCCAAGGGGTCTGCGAAGACTAACAAATTCCAAATTGTATAAGGCGAAGTAAAGAACAAACAAAAAAAAAAAACAAAAGAGGCCGAGGTCACAGATCTTAACTGGCCGTGGCATCAAAAGGGCTGCGATTGGCGCTCGTTTACTTCTTTATCCAAAGGGACTTCCAACCTGTGAGAGCAAATCGGTTCCATTTGGAGCCCGGGTGGGTGAAGTGACCTGCTCACACAGTGCCAGTGGTGGGATCTGAACCCACAGCCATCAGCACTGCTCCACGCTGCCTGCCCATCACATGGGCACTGGCTCCATGACGCAGCACGTCACTGGCTGTCACAAAGAGCCTGAGCTCGTGACGGGGCTGTGTAATCAGACAGCCTCACAACTGCGGCCATCAAGGGTGACGTCCCCTCTGACTCAAAGTCACAGAATGTGATGCCACCCTAAGGGCTCCGTCCCTGCCCATGCCACATAGAGACATCATGTAGTGCCACCTCTGACGGTCAGCAACTTTCCAGAATCGCAGCGGCCGGACAGTTCGAGCCCCCCTGCCATCAGCTTACCGTTCTTTTCTGTGGCCTTCTTCTTGGCGTTCTGTGAAGTGACGGTGGGCACGACACACAGAAGGCAGAGGATCAGGCAGGCGCCTCTCCGCTCCATCGTCTTACAAGTGAGCGGGCGGCTGGCGCGGCCGGCGCTTTTAACTTTGACATCCTATCGAGGGGGGGGGGAACTAATCAAAAACGTCTGGCCGGGGGCTTCTTCCAACTCGCTGGCCGCTCGCTCACTGGCTTCAAGCTGCCAGCAGAGGCAAGGGGGTCCACAAAGGGGGCTGCTGGATCTCCACAATGCTGTCTTCCAGCATATAGCGCCTTTGAATGAATGGCAAAGCAGTACGTGATGCGCAACAGAGGCGGGTGGGGGGCACTTGGTCAGTCGGAGAGAATACATGAGGGGGCTTTGCCTGGTTTTATAGTGCCTTTCATGTGCCCACCTCTAGGGCACTCTATGAAGATGCAGCCACTGAAAACAGCAAATCAGCTGCCACTTTGAGGAGTGAGAGGGACACGTCTGTCACCTGTCCAGGATGTCTGATCATCGAAGCCCTCTGCCACCTTTGTGTGTCGTTGACCAATTCAGGAAAGACCACCGTGACTGGAGAAGCTGGGCATTTGTCTGCTCAGGCAGGTGTCACTTCATTTTTTTTTTTTTTATAGCGCCTTTTGCTTAAAGGGTCTCCAAACCTGAGCTATCTGGAGATGGGGTGACCTCAGCCCGCTGGAGCAGGACACACTTGTGGGAGACCTGACCACCTGCAGCTTGCCAGTTGTCGCCACAGCCCCATTGAGCGCAGCAAACCCCTCGCCCTTCACACTGTCATGGCACACAAACTGCTATGCCAGCTCAGTGTTTAACCCCACTTGACCACCAAAGCCCCCAGTTTAGGACTCTTATGCCAGCCTCTGCCACTGGAGTTGGGCCTTGCTAACCAACGGAGCTCGGCGGGTCCAGGCTGGCACACCATCATGCTCTCCACGTTGCCCTCGTCACAGGGTTGTGTGTGGCCAAACTGCGCCAACCCCTTCATTAAATCTGTGGATGGAGCTGAAGAGGCCAGTCTGCCAACCCAGTGGTGCCAGGACCACAGATGACTGACATCAATGGCAGAGGGAACACGGTGGGCAGCTCTACTGGTACAACAGACGGTGTCACAGAATAGCAGCACAATTCACTCCTTGGGGACAAGTTGTAAGGTTACTGAACGGCCAAGCACTGGCACCGGGGGTCTGCGGGCGCCTGGCTGTTCCCTGCACTGACACTTAATGCAGACAAACGGCAGCCTTTACCAAAAATACAAAAGTGGATTTATTTGAAAAAAGAAAGAAACAAACAAACAAATGGAAAACACAGAAGTCCAGAGAGACACCCGGGTGCCCCCACTAGCCAATGAAGCCCACCTTCTCTCGAGTCTTTCCCAGGCTTTCTTCTTTGTTCAGAATGTCCTGTAGGGGCGCATGCAGCGCCTTGCCAACCCGCTTCCCTGTCTTGAAAAAAGAAAACACCAAACGTCACTTGGATCAAATGAAGCCCTGGGCAGGACACGTGACACACGGTGGCATAAAATCTGAATGAACTGCTTAGCCCAAAGCAGGGTTGGGGGGGTCCCACACACAGACACCCACCCACCCGTCATTCAGCGATGCAGACGCGTCCTCAAAGAGTGCGAGTGACAGGGTCACGTGAGAGGAGACCCCAACTGCACACGGACGTCACCAACTAGGCCACCAGCTCACACAACAGGGGTCCTACGGTGACATCGGCCAGCCACAGCATTCAAAGTGGTGAGCAGTGAAGTGAGTGACCTTGACAATCTCGTCCCAGTGTGACAGACCCCTCGGTCCCTTCTCACGAGCTGAATGTGTAGCGGCGGTAAGAGGACTAAACCCGCGAGACAGGCTGGCGCTTCCACACCACGGTGCCCACTGCCGCCCACAGAGGGATTGGGTGGGCTTTGTGAATTCAGCACCATCCTTGTGTATGTGACTCCGAGTGTGTGTCTGTAAGCACCTCCTGTTTTCTTTGTGGCTTTCCCTTCTGGTCCCGAGTGACTCAGTTTTGTCCCCCCGTATCTTAGATGTGGCTGGAATGACAAACTTGAACAAGGACGTCAGGCGGCGAGCGAAGAGCCCCTTCTTACAGGTGACGTGTTGGGCAAGCAGCAGGACCGGAGCGACTCTGACGAGGGACAAATTGTGACGGCGATGTGACAGGGTCAGGACATCTCCAAAACGGCAGGCCTGGCACAGTGGTCAGTGCCGACCCTCATCCGTGTCCCCAGAGGTGTCCCTGCCAGCCCAATTCTTTAGAGTGACTCGAGGACACCTACTGGCCATTAAGGGAAGTGTCTTTAAGAAAGATGCCAGGCAGCAGCGCGGCACGCAGAACGTTACGGAAATCAGAACCAAACTAGCGACTGGTGGAGTCGGACTGGAAACCTTTAAGGAGATTCAGCAAGCGAGGCTGGGCGTGCGGAGCGTCTCTCAAATTCCAAAGCTCACGGCCTCCTGCAACTGTGAATCCTGGAAGAGACGCCCACGCCACGTGTGCAAGTCAGCAGCTACCAGTGGAACGAAACGGCACCACCACTCACTGGGTATGATGGCAGAAGGAGGTGCGGCGCCAAGTCGGGTGGGCTCATCACTTTTTAAGGAGGTACCCGACTGCCACAAGTGCCACAGTGGGCCTGTCAATTAAAAAAAAAAAAAAAGGGTCAAGGTACCACTTACTGTACCAGGGGGTCACAAAGGTCAAAAGAATACCTAAATGAGTGCCTGCCCGATGTTAAGGTACCCGACTGGACAGAGACCTGGAGACACTCAAGTGGCTCGTACCGTCGCACTCATGCCAGTGTGATATCCACTTGAGAAAGGGCAGACTGTGGCCATCATGTGGTGGGCAGGTACGCTTTGGCACTCAAGTGAGATTCAGGTGGCATTGAGAGGCACACACCACTGCAATACCAGGGCCAGTGCAGTGCCAACCTTTCCCACTGGCACAAGGCAGGTGGCCCAATGGACTCCAGTGGCTGATGCCAAATTCTGAGCCAGTCATCTGCAAACTGCAGCACAAATGGAGTCCGCCAGGCCAGGTGACACACTTTTTCCAGTTTTGGTGACCACATGTGGAGCCTGGCGGGGTCTTCTGTCACGAGGTCCGACGTGCTGAGTGGTCAGAGATGTCCTGCTGTTGTAATGAGCTGTGGATTTGAGGTTGCATGGCTGCCCTCTTAGCTTGTGCCAGTTTGGCCCCTCACCTTTACCCACTGAATATTTTTTTTGACCTCCCATTCCTTCTAAGCCCTACAGACGGTGGGCACCTCTAGCTGCCCTTTGTGTGTCGTCGAGTGCCAGTGAGGCCACAGTCCTTAAATCCTGCATCCTCTTTGAATATCAACTGGTCTGCGTGTTTGACAAATGAAGGGGGGGGTCAGGGGGGCTGCGTCCAGGGGGTCTCTATGGTATGGGACTTCCCAAAATGCAATGTTTAAGTGTAAATGGCCTCTTTATCTAATTTGTCATCGGGCACCTTTTCACTCCGCTGGTGGACAGACGATGGGCAGCAGGTTGCTTCAACTGAAACTCGACGACTTTATGGCAGTGGTGGGCTACGTCGTGTGTGGCCACTCTCGGTGACGTGGTGAAGATGGATTGACACACAGAGCATACAAACAGACAGCGGGGTGGGCGCCTCGTCCCCGATAACCAAACAGCCAAGTGCAGCCCCCCAGTTTGTTTTCTGAGGGCTGATCCGCAAATTAACTCACTTTAATGTCCGTCGTTTTTCAAGCTTCTTCAGGGGTCTTGTCGGTTCTTTTCAAGCGTTGTGTTTGGCAGGAGAGTCCGACGGGCGTCGTCTTCTTTTAGTCATTTACTGAATTGTGAGGTGAGTGGCGGGTCCCCCAGATGTCTTCTGCGCTTTTAAACCTGCCGGTTACAGGACTGAAGACTTGGGGTCACCGTCTTCTGCAGCAAAGCGGGTCCTGAGGAGAATTCCGGACTGTCATGGAAAACTCGGGTCGTGTCCTGAGAAATGACGTGTGGATGTCGAGAAGCCCGTTAGTAGAGTGACACGTGCGAGTAACGTTTGTGACTTTATTCCCACCACTCAACAGAAATAAACAAATCACTGTTGGTGGAATGGGTGGCACAGTGGCGCAGTGGGTAGCACTGCTGCCTCGCAGTTAGGAGACGTGGATTCACTTCCCGGTCCTCCCCGTGTCTGCGTGGGTTTCCTCCCACAGTCCAAAGACATGCAGGTTATGTGCATTGGCGATCCCAAGTGTGTGTGCCCTGCGGTGGGCTGGCACCTTGCCCGGGGTTTGTTTCCTGCCTTGTGCCCTGTGCTGGCTGGGATTGGCGCCAGCAGACCTCGTGATCCTGCAGCTGGGACAATGACTGGCTGACAGTTGGTGGAAGCACCTGCTGTAGGAAAGGTTACGCTCATGCATTGGGGGTCTCCAAGAGTAAAGAATGGTGGGCTCCTGTCCATGTCATCCTGCATGTGCGAGGTCAGGGTCACCACAGCACAACGCGAAGGACACGGCCAGTTAGAAAACAGCGTGCTGCGTGCAATCCACTAACAGAAACCTGTAAAGAACGCCTAACTAAAGGGTCCCTATTAATGGGCTACAAGATAAAGCTGCGCGGCCCGTTCATACGCGGGGGGCTCGGGTTGGGAATGGAAAAAGGGGGACGGATATTGTCAGCTTCACAGCACATCAAGGAGTAGACACATCTGGTTAATTATTACTGGTTACTGGTTAGTATTACTGACACGCTGCCAAGTTAAACCAGGTAACCATCTGCAGGCATAGAAATCAAATGCATCGTCATCATCGTCATCATCACATGCACACTCGCCGAGCCCAGACAAGCAACACACGCCAGTAAAACATCGGAACTGAAACTCGCTAAACGTTCACCTGACTGCATGTGCAGATCGTTGGCTCGGCTCTCGTCACGCGCACTTGACTGCTCCATTGATGGCTGTCACTCGACGACTGAAGCACGTGACTGCTCAGTGACACTGGCACGGTTTTCATTTTTTATTTTCCTAGTTTTGATGAGCTGCTTCACTCCTGCCACCTTCAATCACCAAGGCACCAACGTCCCATAAAAGATCTTCCAAGACACGCCATCACCGCTGACTTCAATGGCACCGCCGCATGTGGACCCCCTCTAAAGCCGAGCTTCTTGACCTTTTTGGTGTCCCCACTCACTTTTACCCAAACAACTGGCTTTGTGACCTTAAGTGTCTTTTTTGTAAGTCCCCCCCCCCTTAAAATATTTGAGAAGGAGAGTGTGATGAAGATGGAAGGAGGACTTTGAGAGGCTGATGAATGAAGAGAACGAGAGAGAGAAGAGGTTGGATGATGAGGAGATAGTGAATCAGGAAGAGCAACGGATTAGCAAGGAGGAAGTAAGGACAGCGATGAAGAGGGTGAAAAATGGAAAGGCCATTCATTGGTCCAGATGACATACCTGTGGAAGCATGGAGGTGTTAAGGAGAGATGGCACTGAAGTTTTTAATGGAATCTTGTAAAATGAGAGGATGATGAGGAGTGGAGAAGAAGTGGACTGGTGGGCTGATATTTAACAATAAGGGGGACGTACAGGACTGCAGTAACTACAGGGGGATAAAACTGATGAGCCACAGCATGGAGTTATGGGAAAGAGTAGTGGACGGTCAGTTAAGAAGTGAGATGATGATTATTGAGCAGCAGGATGGTTTCATGCCAAGAAAGAGCACCACAGATGAGATGTTTGCTCTGAGGTCGTTGATGGAGAAGTTTAGAGAAGAACAGAAGGAGTCGCATTGTCTTTGTGGACCTGAGAAAGCAAATGACAGGGTGACTGAGAGGAGCTGTGGTATTGAATGAGGACGTCGGGAGTGGCAGAGAAGAACGTAAGAGTGGCACAGGATATGAACGAGGGAAGTGTGACCGTGGTGAGGTCTGTGGTAGGAGTGACGGAGGTGGGATGACATCAGGGATCGGCTCTGAGCACTTTCTTATCTCCAATGGTGATGGACAGGCTGACAGACGAGATTAGACAGGAGTCCCCGTGGACTGTGATGTTTGTAGGGAGCAGGTTGAGGAGACCCTGGAGAGGTGGAGATATGAGAGGAGAGGAATGAAGGTCAGCAGGACCACCAAGACAGAATACATGTGTTTGAATGAGAGGGAGGTCAGTGGAATGGTGAGGATGAGGGGAGTCGAGTTTAAATACTTGGGATCAACAGTACAGAGTAACGGGGATTGTGGAAGAGAAGTGAAGAAGAGAGTGCAGCCAGGGTGGAGAAGAGTGACAGGAGTGACTTGTGACAGACGGGTATCAGCAAGAGTGACAGGGAATGTCTACAGGATGGTAGTGAGACCAGCTGTGTTCTATGGGCTGGAGACGGTGGCACAGGAGACAGAGCTGGAGGTGGCAGAGTTAAAGATGCTAAGATTGGCATTGGGTGTGATGAGGATGGACAGGATTAGAAATGAGGACATTAGAGGGTCAGCTCAAGTTAGATGGTTGGGAGACAAAGTCAGAGAGGTGAGATTGTGTTGGTGTGGACATGTGCAGAGGAGAGATGCTGGGCATACTAGGTGAAGGATGCCAAGGATAGAGCTGCCAGGGAAGAGGAAGGCCTAAGAGAAGGTGCATGGATATGGTGAGAGAGGACATGCAGGTGACAGGGGTGACAGAGCGAGATGAGGAGAGGAAGATATGGAAGATGATGATCCGCTGTGGCAACACCTAACAGGAGCAGGTGAAAGAAGAAGCAGAAGTGGGATGGGTTGGGACCCAATGGTTCATGCGCTGCTAAAACATTCAGGTGGGACGAGGGTCTTTGAAACTAGTGGCTTAGGAGTGTTGTGGTCTGAGACTAAAACACTAGAAAGAATGGAGTGAATGGGCCCAAAAGGTGAGCCATGAGGTGCCCATTCAGCAACATACAGCATATGCAGTAAGACCCCCCAGTTAACGAGTCCTGCTGAAGTTGGCATAAAATGTGCTGTGCCCACAGAGCGCAAGTTCAGGTGCCACCTGCCCATGCAGAACAGTTGTTGACATTGTGTAGCACGTGGCTTATGAACGTCACTCATGCTGCACTTATTAGAATATTTTTAGAGCTGATCGAGTATGTAAAGGAGTGTCGTCTTATTATAAAGATGGCAGAAGCTGCAGATAAGCAATGCCACATAGCAGGACCCGCTCATGACAGGAGGATCTGACACAGGCGCTCCTGTCTGACCTGCCAGCATTTAGGAGGCACATCTCCCCTCTGAAGTCCACTGACCCGGGTGGGCCGCCAGATTCTGCTCAAGGAGTTGAGGAAACGCGAGTGCAGACGGCACCTGTGCCAGCCAGTGGAGTGAATGTGCAGGAAGTGGACGAGGCAGATGAGTGCGTGCAGAAGGCGCTGTGAACGGTCAAGGCGTCAATACGGAGGGAGGGCAGCCAAGGAAGGAAACGGCAGTTTAGGCCGCGGATCACAGGATGGTCTGGACCTACGCCTGAGCCCCCTGCACCACGATGGGCTACATCGGTGACACTGAAGTAACGTTAAGTCATGGAAGATTTTATGAGGCAAACTAGGAGAAGAAACGCAAATAAAACGTAACAAATGTCAGAGAAAAAATCTTTTCAGCAAAGGTAGGGAGACGCAGATCAAAAGGGAAGGTCAAAGATCTCAGCCATCACTCCTAATGACACATCATCTTTGAGCAGAGTTTTCCTTTACTCCGAGCTCAAGGGTCCCGCAGTGCTGTAATGGGGGGAGAGACAGGGGCAGGCAGTCCATCGCAGGGTCCACTCACCAACTCAACTAACATGCAGAATCCAGAGAAGACCATAACCAGGACCAGTGGCCCTGTGAGGTGGCAGCGATGCCCGCTGTGCCACCACAGCTCCCCAAGTATGCCAAGCCTGTGGCGTGGTCAGTGGAGGCTAATATCTGTGTCCAATTCAAAGGTGGTGGTCTCACCTCAATCATCTCATAGATGCTCTCGGGGTCTAAGCTGCCTCCTCCAATCTTCCGGACACACGTGATCGTCCCCTTGCTCGTCACAGACACCAGCAGGCTCGCCACCGAGCAGGCTTTTTCTTGAAGCGTGGCGTCCACAACATGTCTCTGACCGATCTGCAGCAGTGGAGAGAGAAGACATTTTAAAAGTGGACACGACGTACAGGTGGTCCGGCCTTAGTCTCCACCCTGCGCGCGCCTAACCCTCATTAATCAGCTCAGGTCCGAGGCCTCGCAGCTTTCATACTTCACTGCTTTTCTGTTCCTTTAGTTTGACTGACCCGTGCCTGGGGGCTGCTAAGATAACAAATGTGGCTGTGCGGACTCATTCACCAGATGGACGTCTCAGGGGGGAGCAGGCTGACCGGCCAGATGTTTGTAAGACCCCGAGCTGCCAGCAGATGGAATTCCGATCCTCTGAGCACTTTGGAATTTTAGGAGGCCTTGGGGGTCTCCAGACCGGGCCAGCAGGAATGTGACTTCAGTGGAGACGGATGACGGCAGCTGGAGCCGACCCAGTGGTGATGAAATCGCCTTGAAACGGACGACGTTTAACACTTAAAGCCGTACACGACATGGCGGCTTTAACCGAGAGCGGCGACGTGTCACAACTGTCTGTCATTCTGTTAAAAATTAAAGTCACTTTCTGACAACAACGCACTCCCCAAGAGTTTAGCGGTGGGCTCCTGAGAAGACAATCAGACGGTCCTCGAGTGTGAGCCTGCGACGGGCTGAGAGGAGCAAATCAAAGACATCTGATGGTCTCGGCAGTCGGCGACAACCAATGAGCAGGCAGGAATAGGGAACGTCACAAACAGAAGAGACGCTCGTCTGCCTGACGTCCCGGGGCTTTAATGACACGGGAAAAGGGGCTGAGGGTGCGGCCAAATGCTCCTCAACCACTAAGCTTTCGCACAGCGGCACCTCTGCCAGGCAGCATGGGGGCAGTGGACCTCGCCAACACAAGAGAAGGGCGTCTGTACAGCGTCACGCATTTTACATCTCCTAACAGAATGGAAAAGAGAAACGAAGGGCACAGACTGCGGCTGTACCCAAACACCTGGTACTTCGCCGGCTCCGTCAGGCAGCGCGCCACTGGCTGTCAGAATAAGACACGAGTCAGCAAATGTCACGTGGGCTGCGATTTTCAATCCGGTAATACGACAAGATCAGCGACTGCGAGAAAAACTCAAAAGGAGAGGGCAGCCTGTTGGTGTCACCCGCTGTGGCAGCTCTGGGGCTGGCACTGACTCCCAGTGGGCGTGAAGCTGCTGGACGCTGAATACGCCAATCAAAGAGGGAATCTTTTCCATTATATGTATAGCTGATGTTCTGCTGCGGTGGGCTAGCGCCCTGCCTGGGATTGGCTCCATTAGACCCCCCATAACCCTGTGTTAGGATATAGCGGGTTGGACAATGACTGACTGAGGCTCGGTCTCTTTAAAATGTTCTGCTGTTCTTTGTGGGTGGAGCCCCAGGAGGCAGGCCCACCCTCTGGCTATATAAGTGAGTTGGGAAGGCTCAGGAGTTGGAGATCATTCATGTATTGTGGAGTTAAGCGAATATTGCGTTTTCTATCCTGGATTTCTCGATTTATTGTGCTCTCTTTTAAAAATTCCGATTTCTGGATTAGGTGTTGGCTCTCATTTGCTCAGGCGTATTGTTTAAGTAATTCCTTTGTGCCTCCTCTTGCTCTTTTGAGTTTTATTTTCTTTGTATTATCTCGTTTTCTGTGAATAAATCCTTGATTTATAAAGATTGCCCTTTTAATCCAACGCACGGGTTTATGGTCATCCCTGCTCTCGTGGGGCTTCTGACGTTTCTCTTGCTTGCTATATTTCTGGTTGTTTGGCAGCTTCCCAGTTGCGGACCAGTAGGTGGTCTTAAGGACCTGGACAAGTTCAGGTGAGCCTCCAGGTAAAGGTCTGGCCTGCTCCCTTGCTTATTTTTGAAGGCCTCGCGCCAATTGTGCCATCATGGAGACTCCACATTACAACAATCACTCATTATTCACACATTGCTTCTGTTTCTTATTGTTATGCTGCGTAACTCTGGGAGAAAACACTTCTTGGGCTTTGCCAGGACAAACATCAAGAAGGTTCCTTGTTTTCCTTAATCTTCTAGCAGCGGGCCAATGACGCTCCTGACACGGATTGGACAATACGATCTTAAAGTAGTTGGCACATTGTGCACGTCACCATCGCCACCACCAGACCCCACACATGCTGAACTTGTGCCCACCAGGCTTCTCTGCAGGCTGCAACAGAACCTCGACAGCCTGTGGAGCCAGAAGAGCGAGATCAGCCCTCCTGACCACGATGGGTCCATTTGCCATGCTAGACCTCCACTGCCCCCTTTAAACTGGCACTGGTGTCGTGACTCGGTCTCACTGTTGTGGCTTTAAAGCGGCACTGACCCTGGCCCAGCTAGCGCTCCCTGCTGGACGACCTCAAAGGCTCAACTCCCCGCCATCACTTTGCTGCCCCCGAGTGAATTGGAGGAACTGCATTTGGGTTAGCAGGCGACGTTCCTCCTGGCTGACGCTACCGCAGTGTCTTGGGATTTGGGCCCCCCGATAACATTTTTAGCTGACTTTCACATGATGGCTGCCCTTTTAGTGAAGTGGTTTTCTTTTTCAGACCTTCAGCTACTGTGACATTTCAAGCCAAGACCACCAAATACCTTGCACAGCGTCACAATACACGGGACGTTCTCAGTGTTGAGTCGCACGCAGTCAAATGGATCATCCGAGAGCTCAATTTCAGTGGTGCCTTCTTCATCCTCCATCATCTGGACCTTGGGGATCCTGGGGAATTCAAAACACGTTAAAGGGTTAGCCATAAAAAAGGGGGCTCACAAGGGTCATCGTGTCCTCTCCGGTTCAACGCCCTCATAATTTAGAAGAGACCTGAACTTCCTCCTTTAAAGTCGTACAGGACGCAACCCCCTGGTTCTTTCACTCTATAATGTATGATGAAGAAGCTCATCTTCAAATTTCACTGACCCGTAACAATGGGGTCTTGACGGCGGCCCGCCGCTCTTGCAGACATTCGCTTAAAAACTCGCCCAGCTGTTCTGTAACAGGCCAGCATCTCCCATCGTCTTCCTCTCCACATGGAGGTGTAATTTGGACTCTGACCACCCAACCTTTATTGTTTTACTACACTAAATCCCAGTGGGCCGAATTGAGAAACAGAAAAGGGGGTCTCTGCAATGTGGTGGTCTACATAAATGACAAAAGTAAGAGAGACACAATGACTGAGCGCATTATTTAATAAACCAGAAAGGCTGAAGACGCCCTGCCGCCATCCCCCAAACCGGTGTGCCATTAATTGTGCCCAACGAGAAGTGCACTCCAGGTGGGAGACAATGAGGCTGAAGTGGTTGGCACACGGTGGTCTCTCACCCTTTGAGTCCTGCCCTTCCCAGCGTTTCAGCACCAGAAGCCCCAGCAAGTTTCAACACCTCTGGAAATGTAAACTTTTCGCTTTGTAAACTGGTGAGGTGAATACGATGAGCCGCCAACGTTCTAACAGGTTTGAGCAGGCTTTCACCACTGCCAACTGCCCACCGTCCAGGCCCGACACCAAAGCGATTCGCTTCAAAACGACTTTAAGTGGCAGAACCTTCACCGTCTCCCGATCAAGTCGTCCTGTGGGGCTCTCAAGTCTGGCGTCAAGTGCCCAAAGACCCTCAGGTGCAGCGCAGTCCACTCTGGGGACACTGGTGTTTGGAAAGAGACGTCACAACGGAGCACAAGGACAGAAGCTCTCTCTGCCCGCTGGTACTTAATTATAGGAATTCTTTACATTTATATAGCGCCTTTCACAGTCAGCGTGGAGTCACTTCAAACACCACTGATGTGTGACCTCAACCTGCATGAGGAGATGGCAGCCATTTTTGTTCCAGAACACTCGCCACACACAAGCGGTTAGGTGGTCAAGTGGCAAGAGACAATTAGCCAGTTAGAGACAGCCGTTCTTTACGAAGGATGCCCAGGGGTCTTTAATGATCACAGAGAGCCTCTGTTTATGTCTCATGTGAAGGACGCTGCCATTTGTACAGCTCAGTGTGCCCGTCACTGCACTATGGAGGCATTGTGATCCCCACACTCAGTCCACAGGGTAAGCGCCCCCTGCTGGCCTCGCCAATGCCACCTCTGGCAGCTTTTCCTGACTGGTCTCCCATCCAAGCACTGGCCGGGCCTGACCCTGCTGATCTTCAGGTGGATGACCTGCTCTGAAGTGCAGGTGGCACGGCTGCTACTGCTCAGTGCACTCTACACAGCTCTGGGTTCGAGTTCCTCTCATGCCAGTGTAGAGCTCAGCTGGACACCAAGCAGAAAACACAAAAGGTGACCTGCAGCCAAAAAACCGCAGCGTTGCTTGCATGAGTAGCATAACTAGACGGCGGTAAATGAGGTGCTTAGTCTAACAGAGAGGAGGGTGGCATTCCAACCAGGTAGCCGGGTTATGGTGGCAGAGACGTCTAGCGGCCTTTTGGGAATGTGCCTCTATGGCAATGGACCACAAGATACGATCTGCATGGGCCGACATTCAGGCCAGCTGGGGTATGACGGCAGATACTGTAGGTGGGCCGTTACGCCAGCCTTTAGGTTGAAAGGGTTAAAAAGTTCATAGGACTGAAATGCCCACCGTACTGTCAATCCTTTAAATGCCCTTTTCAGGGGGCACAGTGCCAGCCATTCTCTTCTACCTCAAATTTTGACAACACTGGGCCACTTGAGAAAAAAAAGTCATAAAGCAAAAGTTAAAAAAAAAAAAAAAAATGGAAATGATGTCTTAGGGGCCGTGAGAAGAAGCCCCGGGGGAGCGGCAGGTGTAGATCAGCACTGATGAGTCAAAGACCCCGCGCCACTCATGAGTCACCACAATTACATGAAACTCGGGGCCGACTCAACGTTCTGCTGCCCTGCCACGTGGATCCTGGCCAGCGGTCTCTCTGTAATTTTGAACTCGAGCCCCCCAGCCAGCCCCTCTTTTAATTGTATTCCTTCATATTAGGGGAGCGATTTAAAAATCGCATATTCAAGCCATCGTGTCCAGGTGGGCCGACGCTTCACATGAACAGAAATCGGCAAATTGGGGGCCGCTGCTCAGCCGCAGTTCTTACCTCCGAATGGCCCGAGTTGGCAGCAAACACGCCCACCTCTGAGGACCACCAGCAGCTCCACACTCCTCCATTCTAAACGGCGAGACGCGCACTGCGAGCGGCTAACAAAACCAAGACCACCAATTGAGGCGCCCAACGTCGTGCCCTGCAGTCGCCACCCCGGTAGTTTGGACCAAAAGACCAGCATGAACGGTGGGGGGGGTTATGGGGGGGTTCTTACTTTGTGCTGAAAAGTGCAGCTTTGATCGCCAGAGAAATCGCATCAAACAAGTTGCCATCGCACTGCAGCAGCTGAGGGGAGAAAGGAAGAGAGAACAACAACATTTAATACTTCAACGTGAAAACGAATCAAAGTTAAGTGCACTTTAGATGGCGAGACCCTCGGGACCCCCGGAGCTCTCATCATTCGGACTTCTAGATGGCCTCACTGCTAATTTAATTCTCTTCTTCACTAAATTCATTTATTTAACACTAAACCAGTAAAAAATGAGTGCGAGGGCACGGCCCCAATTCTCTGTACTGCGGTCATCGTTGTGTTTGGGTGGGCTGTGCAGCGTTCCCCACTCCCGTGGACGTCAGCAGTGAAACTCCGACCTTCATCAGTCAGCTTCTCGTGTCGTTTTCTGGCCGCTGTGCTCCCCATTTGCACCACAGAGCAGCCATCTGCTTTTTTATGGGCCGAAGCCCACCATGGCAGACTGTGTACTACTAGCCTGAGCAGGGTTAAGCACGAAGCAGCACCACTACTGGTCTCTGACAAACTGAGGGGGATTTGTAGCCCCCCTGTACGCCTTTGGCCCCTCTTTGGTGCGGACAGGAGAGCAGAGTGGCCAGAAAATGACAAGAGAAACTCACCGGTCAGGTCAAAACGTGACCACCGCTGTCCAGCAGCCCCAACAAAATGACCACAAAGGTGCAGAGAATTATTAACTTCCCCTTTGTATTGAGAAAACTTAAAGAGTTAATAAATAACTAAAGCACGAGGAGTGCGAGACGTCGAAGACGAGTAGAAACCAAAGCACTTAACATCGTAGACCCCATCACTAACGTCAGCGCCGCAAATGCGTCTGCCATTCCAACAAATGACATCTGTGGTAATAAAATGCAACACTGCAAGGGCCTGTGATGCGCCATCTGTTGGAATGGCTGAGACAGAGCCAAAGGACCACCTTACAGATATGCAGACACAATCCCTTTAAGGTGGAAATACAAAAAGAACCGATACTCTGAACTACTGATGGAAGACTCTAGCAAAAACAAAACGTTATCTTTTGCCTTCTGCTCTTTGTCGGTGGAGTCAAGAACGATGTTAACTCGGATGTTTTTTCATGTAAAAAATGGAGGAAACAAAGCTCCCGACTGGCAACTGCCATCTCTGTGTGCTCGTGTCACATGTGAGCAGACCAGCTGGCCAATCTGAAGCTCGCGTCCCCCACGATATATTCAAGTCCACGTGGACGCGTTTTCTTCATTTTCTGTGCAGGCCGAGCTGCGACCCTTCGGGACTATTTAACATTAACATCTGTTGGGTGGGTTTTATTTCACGAGGGGCTTTTCTCAGAGGTCAGCGCGGCCTTTCAGAATCCCGTAAGCAACGCTGCTGTATGACTCTGGTAACAGACAAACGGACACTGCAAATTAATAAAGGGACATTCACATCGAGGGAGTGCTGATCTCATTCAAGTCTGTTAAACGTTCAGGTGCTCCTCCTGCGTTAACGAACGCTCCAAAATGGCAGGAGATACAAATCAGGCAAAACAGCTGCTGTACTGTATAAAGAGGGCACATAAGATGGAGACCCCTGCACTCGGACCATCGGTCTGACAGTCAATGGGATTAGCACTTCCTTTTCAATTTAAATTGTCCTTCACTCACGCAAGAGTGTCGGGTGTATGCACCACCTGTTGGAATGAAAAACGTATGAATACGTGTGACAAACTGGCCTTAGAAGGAGTGTGTCGAGGGTGATGCCCGCCGGAGTGTGCGTCGTGTGTCGTGAGTGACTTCACAGTACGGTGGGCTGCAGTTCCATTCTGTTCAGTTCAGTTTAATCACATGACGTTTCTGCACTAAGCCATAGAAGATGACAATTTTTTTGTCCTGTGCACATAAAGGAGGCTCGCTGGCAGGTGAAGGCGGTTTTTCTACAATTAAATGAAATTTGAATTAGCGGACACTTTACACACTAGGCCAGCAGTCCACGGGTTATTGTGAACAAGGCCAGCTTGAAAGGAATAAAACGACTTCCTCTCGCAGGTGGACTCCTCTCAGTAAGGAGCTGCCGGACCACCACTGCCCATCCGTCGGCGGCTACTGACCAGCACATCGATGTAGAGAATCCAGCAGTGCTCCATGGGCGTGATGCACAGACTCTTCAGGTCCACACTGCGCTCGTTGTCATACACCCTGTAGAGCGCGTTGGCGATCTCCGTCCCGAGTTCTTCTCCTCCCCGTCCTTCAAATTCTGGAGTGGCATTCGCAGAGCTAAATAAACCAATCAGTCGCAAGTTAAACGTAGAACTTATAATAAAGTACAAGAGCCTACACAAACGCAGGAAGAAACAAGCATGTGACAAGTTCGCAGCGGCCTACTTGCTGCTTGTACCCAAAGTGTCACCAGTCACCACCATTGAGGTTTCTTTGTCATTAATTTACACATCACCATAGATGAGCCCACACCAACACCAGGCTCAGAGACGGCGCGTCCCCCCATGAGGCACAACAAGCCGTTACACTCACTGCCACACAGGACTCTGGGACTGTGAAGGCCTCAGTTAGACTTGGACTTGAGCTCCAAATTCTGGGTGCAGCTCTGCCTTTAGTAGTCGTAGTCCTAGTAGGGGTGGGCACAGACTGCCACATGTTTGAAAATGTCCTTTAACTACACAGTGCGGTAGACGACCTGAAACCAAGGCCGCCCACCAGGACAGTGGGTAGCGCCACTGCTGGGTCACATCTCACGGCCAGTTGACGTCTCTGTGGAGTTTGCATGTTCACCTCCGCCCTTTCATTTCTGCCACTGTGTGTGTGAGCGGCACCTGTGATAGAGTGGCACCCTGCCCAAGGCTGGGTCTGGCCCCCATTTTAAAACGGGCAATGACCTTTCAGTCCCATCGCTCAACTTGAACAGTTCAGGTTGAACATGTGCACTCGCCATTGTGAACTGACGTATCCTCTAACATAAAAGTCTCCAGATATCCCACAAATGTCCACTAGAGGGCGACATACTGGCAAACCCCTGGCTAGCAGTAAAGGACATGAAATTCTATTTCTGTAAAATTGCCCAGTGGCACTAAAATAGGCTGTAAGGAGCAAAAGGCACAGAAAGCCGTGCCTTCAAAATTAGGAATCCCAAAAGCAAACGCAGTCCCGATATACAAAATCCAAAGAGCGGTCAATAGGAAGAGCAAAAGGTCGCAAAATCCACAGCAAACCACAAAAACACAGGAGAGCTCACCAACACCGTTGCACTTGCACAATGAGTCACAAGGGACTGTGCGTGGTCCTTGACGGTGATGGACAAGTGGCCCTGTGTCTTGAGGGACCACCCGCAGGACATACAGGGCATAACAGAAGATTTGTGGAAACCGTCTGACCATCAATAGTGACAAACAAAGGAATAAAAAGAAACGAGAAGGCCATCAAAACCACATTTGAAATCCAGTCAGGGCAGGAAGTGAAATACAAAGGCCCAGGGTACAGAGACCACTGCAGGGCCAGTTGGTCCACTCATTAGCTGGAAGCGCTCAGAATGAAGACCACTTCACAGACTTCAAGAAGCATTTTTCTGGATAATTGAGCACCTGATCATTTTTTAATAATGAAGTCACAACATGAGCTCCACTGGCCCTTAATGCTAAAACACCATTGGCCGTGACATTGTGACTTGACATGACAGCAGTGCGGCCCCCCCGCTCGTCCACATGACCGAGTATGCTTTTAGATTATGTGGGGGGCTGCCCACTTTTCAAATATGAACAGGGAGCAGGAGAGTTTTATGTGATGGTTGTGGAAGTGGAACTGTGTCCCAAAGATCAAAAAAGGAAGTGAATGACCTGTAATTGAATAAAACTGCCGCAAAATCACACTTGACACCCCGAGGGTGGTCTCATTTGCTTCTACTCACCAGTCAACAAAGAACTCCAGGCACCCCTTATCTGGCCTGTCTAGTTTGGGCCTTCCGATCTCCGCCTTAATACCAACAAGAATATCAGTGTGTCCCTAAAAGAAAAGAAAGGAAGACAAGCAGTGAAAATTTGAATGACGCGCAGTGACAGACACACGTCAGCGGCGAGTAAGACTTTTGTGGCCGTCCAGCATGCCGCAGCACCGAACGTCAGTGCTTCAGGGGGTGTGTGGTGACTGAATGCAATCCAAAGATGTGCCGTTACATTAGCTGGTAAGTGGGTGGGCATATAGGGGTGTGCCCAGGGGTGTCTGGCGGCCTGGCCAGGCATCATTAAGGGCCAACACAGACCCCACTTCTCCTCTTTTCAAGGAGCTGCCACGTCAAAGCCTTCTCTTTAATCTGAAATGACGACACTCAGAATGGCTTTAAACGTTTGACATTTGCCTCGCCTTCTCCAACTGCTTTTCCTCGTGACGGCTGCAGTGCTAGAAGTCCAAGCAGGACAGCCCAGACTTCCCCGTCCTCATCAATGTTCCAGCTCTTCCTGGGGAATTTCCAGGCATTCTCAAGGCAGTCCAGAGATCTAATCCCTCCAAGCTTGTCCTGGGTGGGATGTGCCAGGAGCAGCTCTAGGGAAGCCACCCTTACGATGCACCCATGCCACCTGAACTGGCACCTCTCGGGCTGGAGAAGCAGTGACTCTACTCAAGAGGCTCCTCTAAAATCACTGCCATGGGGTGTCAGCCTGGTCATCCTGTGAAGACACCCCATTTCTGCCCCTTGCACTTGTAATATCAATCTTGGGGCCACTGCCCACAACTCATGACCTCAGTGTACCCTGTCTATGACAGGATTTCTGGGACCCCCTCTTGGAGCCTGGCCTGGACGTGATGTTAAGTCCACACTTGTACCCAGCCTGGGCACAGCTCAGAATGGTCATGTGGTGCCATCTTATGGGCTCACCACCTGCAAGATGAAGGGTGAGGGTCAGATGTGACAAAGGTGGGAAAGACCTAAACGGACCAGACAAATATTTGATAACTGCAAACACACATGCCCACCATGGTGCCACTCATTATTATATGAACATCCAACAATTGCTGCATTCACTAATTAAATATGAACACCTTTCTGACTTACGAGTTTGACTCGGGCAGATCCGCTTGTATTTGACACCACATCAGTTTCCACCTCAACGTACCGATAATCTTCACATGAGCGGCCATCCAACCTCAGGTCATCCTACAAGGAAGAAACCAAAAAAAAAAATGTCGTGTTAACAAACCAAGTGGCACCAAAGGGGGCTCATGTGGGGAAGAAAAAAAAAAAGAACAGGCTGTGCCTCCTAAAAGAGAAAAACACCCTGCACTGTGTGTGTTTGTGTGCGTCTGGTGAAGATCATCAGGAGTCTCTTTGGTGCGTGTGGTGTGGTGGGCGGGCCTTCATCGTCATGCCATCCATACACGAGCGTACAGTGGCACAAAATAACCTGCTGCCATTTCAACAGTGCAACATGCAGGTAAGCGGCACGGGGTCCTACACACACACACACACACACACACACACTACGTATGTACACAAGGGCGCAGGGGTCACACCTCACAAGTGAACACAAAGACACAGCTTAGTGCAACTGAACCTTTAGTGCCGAGAAGCCTTAGGGGCTTTTGGAAAGAAGGTGAAGCCCAGGCTGGCAGGACTGGCTCACGTACTCCGGCACCTTCAACCTATCAAGGGGTCTCACAATGCTGCCGATGCACGAGAGGGCCCCAATTATCTGTATTATTCATCAGTGTGGACCACCAGCTGCAGGGTTTCAACGAGTGGCAATTCCTCACAGGAGGCAGTGATGCACCGCGCCAATATGGCACGCCTATAGAATGTGGTCAGGGGGTCTCCTCAGCTGCTGTGCCTTTTCTTAGCTAAAGAGATGGAGTTGCTGGACCAGGGGCCTCATGTATAAATGGTGCGTACGCACAGAAATGTTGCGTAAGAACTTTTCTACGTTCAAATCGCGATGTATAAAACCTACACTTGGCGTAAAGCCGCGCACTTTTCCACGGAACCTCATACCTTGACGTACACAAGTTCTCCGCTCGGTTTAGCAGGCTGGTGGCACCCAGCATCAAAGCAGTGCTACTGTCCCTGTGTGGCTACTCATTATTTTATAAATACACCGAAACTAACCGCATATTGTTTATTAGTGTAATGCATCTGATTGTAATTAACTTGTAACAATATAATGGTCCAGGGAACAGCCATAGTATTCCAAATAGCATAACTGCTTTAGCGTTGCTACTCTCACTTCTTCTTCTTCTTCTTCTTCTTCTTCCAGCTCCTCCCGTTAGGAGTTGCCACAGCGGATCATCTTTTTCCATATTTCTCTCACTGCACCACTCAGAGTATTTATATCACTGTATCTGAGTGGGAATCACAGCAGCAGCTGATCGAAAAGAGAATTATCGGGATACAGCTTCAAGGACACGCTACCTCAGCCACTGCAAAACGTTTTAAAGCCTTTCCTGTACGGACCTCGCGGTTCACAAACAGTTTCATCCCAAGAACTTTAAACGCACTCAATCAATTGCTCCTTGTAGAACTGTCTGGACTTATAAGTACAATCACCCCACTGTAAACTTATAGCACTACAGTTATAATATCGCACAACCTGAGCCACTTTATAAAGCGCGTATTTACAGATGATGACGAGATCATTTTTAAGATGAAATGCAGCAAAATATGTTTATTAAATTATACAGATAAAACTTGAACTTCATTTAAATAATCTGTGTTGTTAATATTTAAACATGCGAGACTCGGTGCCGCAGCGCTAGCTAAAACAACAACATTTATTTCTATAGCACATTTTTATACAAACAGTAGCTCAAAGTGCTTTACAAAATGAAGAATAGAAAAATAAAAGACAAAGTAAGAAAATAAGAAAAGTCAACATTAATTAACATAGAATAAGAGTAAGGTGGTCCGATGGCCAGGGGGGACAGAAAAAACAAAAAAAAACTCCAGACGGCTGGAGAAAAAAAATCAAATCTGCAGGGATTCCAGACCACGAGACCGCCTGACCAGTCCCCTCTGGTCCACGGATTGTTCCTGCCTCGCGCTGTATATTTACTGAGACTGGCGCGACACTGGGAGGATAGACAGATAGAATAATTAAACACGTACTATGAAGATATTTCAATGTTCCTTAAAAGTTTTGAAGAATCTTCGTTGTAAGCTCACAGATGGCTTAACGTCTGTTACAGAGCTGATTGAGTGGCGATTGGGTATTTGGAGAAAGAAAAGGAAGGACAGGAATTGAAGGTTAGTACGTTTGAAAGAAACACGACTGCTACAATAAATTATTTCATCAAAGGTCATGTAGCAGCATCTTGTGTGAGACATGACCAATCACTGCGCCACCGTGATCCCCTGTTTAATAACGTGCTTTAACTCCTATCATCATGAAAATGACATCACGTATACATCTCAGTATTTGAGTTATTCAGAGAGCTGTAATGTCACAAATGTAATGGACTCTGTGACCAGTTGGAGGAAGAGAGCCGGTTTAAGAAGCACGTAGTGATTCACACACACAGAGCACATAGAAGATCACATACAAAACAAAGCATTTAATGTGCTACTTTAATTACGATGTGATTTGAGAAACTGGTTAATTAAACGATTTTAAGATGACGTTTATGATGTTCTACTTTAATGACAAAATAAACTACGTGATTAAAGTGGAAATGTCGAGATTGAAGTTGACATTTCGTGTTTTTCCCCACTATGTCCCTATTTTTTTTTCTCTGTACCCTAATAATCTTTCATATGACACTCAGACGGTGGGCTTACAACTCGTCTTTTCACGGCGACTTTGATATGTGACTTCTTTTTTATTTCCGGCACTGTGCGATTTTGTGAACGTGAGCGTTCAACTTTCTCCAACACGCTATGTCACTCGATCAACTTCCTTTTGTTGATTATTCCACGGTTTATTTGAACAAATTGTATGTTTTTCATTTGCCTCCACTTGGTATTCGCTGAAATTCTTATATTTTCCCCCGTACTTTTCACAGAAGGCTGAGCTTAAGGGCAGTTTATATTGATTTGCATATTCAAAGAGGCGTAATTCTGGGAGGAGTTGGGGGCGGGACAGAAAGTGCGTGCACGAGCGTTACTTTTCACGCTGATCGGGATTTATGTAGCGGACGAACATGGAAGTTGGAGTGCGCACAGATTCCTGCATCTGGATTTTTCTGTGCGTAAGCACATTTCAGCTTTCGTGCTTACGTCATGTTATAGCGCGAGTTCTACGCACGGCGTTATACATGAGGCCCCCTGTGAGGTCATCCTCCAGGTGAACACCTTGGAAGCGAGTGCTCCTCCATATGCAGTGGGGAGTGAAGGGCACGGCTCGTAATAAAGGCCACGTCACACTCCATGACTTTTCCAGTGAATTTCAGACACAGCCTTCATTTACATGACTTTAGTGAGTCACAGCAGTGGGCACCAATGAAGGAGCCACTCACTTCGACAAAAACAAATGAGAGATGACTGCCTGTCTAGAAGTACAATGCTGATAACGCAGTAACAAGGAACAAAGTTGCACTTCACAAACAGAAGACAAGATATCTTGTGTTTTAAGTTCCACCACAAAATGGAAAAAAACCAAAAGAACGAGACTGCAGCTGAACACACAGTTTACCCAGCATGCTGTTGGTTACCAGACATGTGGTCACGTAATTTGACACGTCCAGTGATTTAATGGTCTGCCGACACGGCCCACAACTTTAGTCACCGAATCTGACGTACCCCACAACTAGACGTCACGTACTGTGCCATCAGCTTAAAGCAGCAGCCATTCCTTTTGTCTTTTCCATACAGAGTAAGACTGATTTTCTTGCCCCCGTTCACGTGCTGTTACACTCCATGTTCAGATGCGAAGTCATCTCCATTTCTGATAAGACCCAACACGGTTATCCCATCGGTAAACCTGGTGCTGCGGTTTGAGTTTACAGTGCAGTCAGCGGGGTGAAAAGAAGTGGGCTGAGCACACAACCCTGTGGAGGGGACGCTGGTGCTCAGTGTGGTGTTGCTGGAGAGAATAAAACCAATGCAGACTGACCGAGGACGGACTGCAGACAGACGTGCTGAAGCCCACCAGTCTCAGCTTCTGAGGGAGGAGGATGATGATGATGATGAACTGAAATCAATAGCCACTGTCCAGTTACTAAGGTGAAGAGCACAGGACACGGCGTGCTCTGTGGACTGGCTGGAGTGGCCGTGTGAGGCTGGGAGAGCACTTCTCACGCACCTCATAATTAGCATCTCCAAGCACTTCATGATGAAGTGAAGGCCATATGCATATAAAAAGTTTTAGGAAAAAGGAATTCTAAAAACCTTTTACTACGGACTTTAAGGACACTGATGTTAACTTAGCTTTTCTAAAATTCCAGATGGCCAATACACAAAATTGTCTTCATCTTTTTAAAATAATGGGTCTATACCACATTCACAAAGCCCAATAATCCAATACGAGGTCATGTGTTACGGTTTGTAAAACGGGATTTCAATTTCATCTGAATTCCTTACTGCAGTTAAAACACCACGAAGATCCGTAGAATCTGCCCGTCTGATGACGTCTGATTTGTAAGCACCTATGGCCTACTCGACACTGCGTATCTTTTCAAGATTTATATGGACGGATAATCGATTGATATCTTAATAAACAAACCGTTAAGCGAATACAGCACAGCATCGCCTCGCCGCTCGGGGCTCGTGGCTCGTGAAGCGAACGTGGACGCCGCCGAGCTGAGCTTGACTTGAGAGTTAACCGGTAAACCGTCTTCATGCAGCCGATTCGTTTCTGATCGCCATGAGGACAGACGGGACCACCCTAAGAACACACGAGCTGCTCCGAGCCAGTCCTGCTGCTAATTAAACACGCAGACCGCTGAAGTGTTCATTTCTCGACACCACTAGACACACGCTGCTCGCCCTGATAGTTGGGCACGCCGTGAACTCATTGAAGCACGAGTTGCTGGTTTTAACCTTCCTGACGCCTCGCGGAGACTCTACGCCCTTCCATTCGCATACCCGCCCCTGACTGCTGTAACTCACTGGTCAAGGTGTCCACTCTCCTGCTGAGCGCTTACCTGCACGCCGTGCATGATGAAGATCTTCTCCGCCTCGCTCACTCGTACAGTCGCCATCTCCTCCGCCGGGCACTCATCATAGTCGCAGGTTCGATTACGTCATCAGAGTGTGACGAAAGTGCTGATTTCGCACTTTTCCAAGGCAGGGAATTCACAAGGATTCTTCTTTACAGACCATTGACACAAATTGGGTAGCGAACGACTCTTTCTGTTGATCGTGGAGCCAGAAGCCTATTCTATTTTTGTAATTAATTATAGTGACGTTGTGGACCCTCGCAGACGGGTAAGGCTGTTCGATTTCCACTGACCCCGCCTCTTAGACACGCCCACGCGCACTCTGCAGTCTCAGGCCTATAGGGTCTTTATTGTGGGCTACACAGACATTCTTAGAGAACGTCCACTCTATTATGTCCTCATTTACAATCTCCACTCACACTAAAGTGACCAGAAACACACAGGACATGAACATTCAGCTGCACTGAGAGCATCCTGAGCCACTTCATCACTGTCTGGTTTGGGAATTGCACGGTCCGGGATTGTAAAGCCCTACAACAGCTGGTGAAGACAGCTGAGAAGATCATCGGTGTCTCTCTTCCTTCCATCATGGACAAATACACCACACGCTGCATCCACAAAGCCACCGGCATTGTGAATGACCCAACACACCCTTCACACTCACTGTTTACACTCCTGCCATTGGGGAAAAGGTACCAAAGCATTAGGGCCCTCACCACCAGAATGTGTGACAGTTTCTTCTCCAAGCAGTCAGACTCCTGACCACTCATGGACCGACTGGTCTGATATCTGATAGATGTGTTCTGCTCTGCAGTGTTGCACATTTGACTCACATGCGCCTTGTTGTATATTACGTGTCTTTATGTTACGTGTTGTGGATTCTTCGTTGTCCTGTGTTCTATGTAGCACCCTGGTCCTGGAGGAACGTCGTTTCGTTTCACTGTATGCTGTACTACTGGATATGGATGAAATGACAGTAAATACACTTGAATCTTGAACTGAGCACGTGCACATCGGCAGAAACAGGAAGAGGAAGCGTCCTCCATGCCAGACATCCACTCGCAGCTTGCATTTCCACATAGCAATATGAAAAACAAAAAAGACTTCCATGAGGTGGAACTTTTATTGAGAAAAACAGACGAGTATAAGGCGAGCAAAGTGGCTGAGAAAATGCAGTGAGCAGAATCCAATCAGGGTAGGGCCAGGTAGTAAGCACGAGCCAATCACAGCATGCGTTTTCACAATGAGCTGCCATTTTAAGAGTAAGTTTTCAAAAGTCTCCACTTTCAAGGATTAAAAACTCCAGCATAGTGTGGAGGAAAGGCGAAAACTTCTGCAAACTGACATCTGCATTTTTAAATGAAAGCGCAGTCGTGTGGACATACTGTAGCCTTACCAGCATTTGCAACAAGTCATCTGCTGCCATGATAAGCGTGCATAGCAATCTCATCACAAAACGTCCGTCTTCCTCACCTGAAAAACCACCGAGTGCACTTGTCACATACGGAGAAGTGCAGACTAATGGTGCCCACCTCCCACTGTTAATTAAAACCTGCTTCAGAAGCCACCTCAGCGAAACCGGCACTAAAAAACTACACTGAAAGCTGCCATACAGTTGTCTCATCAGCTGCTGCGGCATTTTCCTTTACTAAAACACCCTACTAAATAAATAAATAAAAAATAGTGGATATAATGAGGGGATTAGAAATAAACTTGATCCACTAGGAATCAAAGTCAAGACAGAGGTAAAGAATTTAGGGGTCATTGCTGACTCGGACCTGAATTTTAAATCACATATTAATAAGATTACTAGGACAGCATATTTCAGTTAAGGAATATAACAAAAGTTACACCTCTTACAGATGATGAGAAATCAGTTCACGCGTTTGTTTTTAGTCGACTAGATTACTGTAACGCTCTCTTCTCAGGACCACCGAAGAAAGACATCAATCGATTACGACGAATGCAGAATGGAGCTGCCATAATTTTAACTAGAAAAAGAAAATCCGAGCACATCACCCCAGTCTGAGCGTCACTACACTGTGTGCACAATTATTAGGCAAGTGAGTATTTTGACCATATCATCATTTTTAATGCGTATATTCCAACTCCAAGCTGTATTAACTTGAATGCTTATTGGATTTAAGCACGTCAGGTGATGTGTATTTGTGTAATGAGGGAGGGTGTGGCCTAAGGAGATCAACACCCTATATCAAGGTGTGCAGAATTATTAGGCAGCTAGTTTTCCTCGGGCAAAATGGGCCAAAAAAGAGATTTAACTGACTCTGAAAAGTCAAAAATTGTAAAAAGTCTTTCAGAGGGATGCAGCACTTTTGGAATTGCTAAGATATTGGTGTGTGATCACAGAACCATCAAACATTTTGTTGCAAATAGTCAACAGGGTCGCAAGAAACGTGTTGAGAACAAAAGACGCAAATTAGCTGCCAAAGATTTGAGAAGAATCAAACGTGAAGCTACCAGGAACCCATTATCCTCCAGTACTTTCATATTCCAGAGCTGCAACCTACCTGGAGTGCCCAGAAGTACAAGGTGTTCAGTGCTCAAAGACATGGCCAAGGTAAGGAGGGCTGAAACCCAACCACCACTGAACAAGAAACATAAGTTGAAACGTCAAAACTGGGCCAAGAAATATCTGAAGAAGATTTTTTCAAAGGTTTTATGGACCGATGAGATGAGAGTGACTCTTGATGGACCAGATGGATGGACCTGTGGATCAGTAATGGGCACAGAGCTCCACTCCAACGTGGAGGTGGGGTACTGGTATGAGCTGGTATTTTTAAAGATGAGCTAGTTGGACCTTTTGCATTGAAGATGAACTCAAAATCAACTCCCAAACCTACTGCCAGTTTTTCGAAGACACTTTCTTCAAACAGTGATACAGGAAGAAGACCAGGATTTTTATGCAGGCCAATGCTCCATCACTTGCATCGAAGTTCTCCGCTGCGTGGCCAGCCAGTAAAGGCCTTAAAGATGAAGGAATAATGACATGGCCCCCTTCCTCATCTGACCTAAACCCTATCGAGAACTTGTGGGCACTTCTTAAACGCTAGATTTACGGGGGAGAAAAACAATCCACCTCTCTGAAGAGTGTCTGGGAGGCTGTAGTCACTGCTCCACAAAAAGCTGATCGTCAACAGATCAAGAAACTGACAGACTCCATGAATGGAAAGGCTTATGACTGTTATTGGAAAGAAGGGTGGCTATATTGGTCATTGATTGATTGATTGATTTGTTTTGAAATGTCAGAGATGTTTATTTGTAAATTTTGAGGTGTTTGTTTATTATTCTCACTATAACAGATGAAAATAAACAAGTGAGATGGGAAAATTTTCATTTTTCCTTTAGTTGCATAATAAATCTGCACACTAATAGTTGCCTAATAATTGTGCGCACATATGTATTCCCCTGATGATGTTCACACTCACATTTCCGTTGTGAAACATTCAGGTTTCAGGTTTATTAACATTTTGGATTGACTGATAGCACTGTGTTTGTTCCATATTAAAATTAATCCTCAAAAATACAACTTGCCTAATAATTCTGCACTCCCTGTACACTGGTTACCTGTGTCATTTAGAAGTGACTTTAAAATACGGCTTATGGTTTATAAAGCCTTAAATAAGATGTTCCATCCTATACTTCAGAAATTCCTCCCACAGTGCACTCAAAATCGTAACCTTAGATCTTCAAATGACGGTCTGCATAGAATTCCAAGAGCTAAACTGAAAAGAAGTGGTGAGGCGGGTGGGCAGCCTTCTGCTGTTATGCACCTCAAATCTAGAATACGAGTTTACTGATAGAAAGTCACCAGGCTGATATGGTGGAGCCCTTTAAAACACTGCTGAAAACCCGTTATTGTAGCACGGCTTTCTCATGGCTTCACTTTAGTGTAACCCTGATATTCTGTATATGCATTGAATTATCATTTTTATCTTATCTCCGTAATCCAACTAACCCCTACTATCTCCGCTGTTCTTTTTCCGGTTTTCTGTGCTGGCATCTGCGCCACCACCACCACCCGATCAGGGCACCATGCAGGCCCTACATTGATGGATTGAAGGCCAGATGTCCACATGACCAGATCATCCAATTCTTCCACATGAAGCCTGAAAACCCTGTGGACTGACTGAGATCACTGATGTTAGCTAGAATGCCCAGCGAGGGCGAGGTGGTCTCGTGGCCTTGGAGCCCCTGCAGATTTTTTTTTTTGCTTTTTTCTGTCCTCCTGGCCATTGGACCTTACTTTATTCTTTGTTATTTTGTATTGCCTAATCTTATTTTTATATTCTATTTTTTCTTTCTTCATCTAGTAAAGTACTTTGAGCTCCATCATTTGTATGAAAATGTGCTATAGAGATGTTGTTGTTGTTATTTCAGTGGTGTTAGCAGTGTGCTGCACAGACCACCATAACCTGCTATTATGTGTGTATCCTTTCAAATATTGGGGTAATCAGTGCAAACCCAATTTGGAGCCCTAGGTGGGGTGGACAGACATCGCCTCTTGTTGTCTGCCAGTCACACCACACAGCCTAGGTCGCCTAATGGATTAACTGGCTGGCTGGCTGAAAGGGTAATTTACACCATATTAAAAGTGCACCTCAACCTAACTGCGATGTTGCACTGACAAATGTATTCACTGGCTACAGGCCATGTTATACTGATGACATTTTCAATTCTAAATTGCACTTTAGCGAAACTCGGCGAGTACGCGCAGTGCTGAGCATCTTCTTCACACGAACGCGCTGCAGTCCGACTGTTGGCAGCCTCACAGCTATCTGCGCAGCCGCCGCCAACACCGCGGCGTCACGCGCGTGCACGTTTCCGTATTAAAGACACACCGTAAAATGCGCCACATATTTCGTCGAGTTGTTAAGCGCTGTCCCACTGTGATGAATGGAGTTGTCGGTTTACAAGTTTGGTCAGTTATGTTAATAACTGACAACGTCAAACCGGTATTACTAAACCCGACAGGCGTAACGAAGGAATAAACACGTGTCAGCTTTTAAGTGTAAATTTGCCGACGCGCATCTCTGTGGGGTCACTGAAGTGCTGCGCAGCTTCCCGTTTTCTTTGTAATCAGCACTGGCAGCCAGCTGCGCAGTCAGACATTGTGCTGCATTTTCAAACATATGCATCATTTAAACTACATACAAATTTGTCACCACAGAACACATTTATGGTTTCATTGGACTAATCTGATGTATGCGTAAACGTTATTTTAAGCGTAAATTAGCCGATTCGTCTCTCTATGAATTTTCGCCATACAAGAACGCCCCCGTGTCTCTGCTCCGAGTGTCGGCATCCTGCAGCCGGGCACATCGCTGTGTTTTCAAACGTACGCATTCTGTATTAGGATTTAAATGAACTAACACAGTCCCCCACGTGCGGCTCGAAACAGGCCACCTTTGTGGCACCCAGTCCGCCGCTTGTCCCGAAGCTCAGCTGGCCTCACCGTGGAGCGCTCGCGTTGTTTCTTCCTCGGCATACGTGAAGCCAACGAAGGAACCGGAACTGCCGCGCTCCCTTGTCCGTCCGCTGCGCGTTTTCTCGCCGTGTTGCTGAGGGGCGAGCCTCTCCGGAGACATTTTTTTTTGTGGCTAATAAGGAAGTTGGATGTTCACGAAACTGGCGAAAGCAGCGGCGGCAGGAAGTCTTGCCTGCCTCTCCTGAGCGGACTTCCTGGTGTGGGTGTCTGCTGTTGCTGCTGTGTGCGTGTTTTGTGGCGGATCGCCTGGGTGGGAGCCGCTCGCGCGGGCAAACAACAGCGGCGAGCGGGAAGACAAGTGGGCGAGTGTAGTGGCGCGCGGCAGCCCAAACGGACGAGAGCCCGGCGTGCGCGTCTTCTCGGAGGAGACTCGCCCGCTAGCCTGCTCTGGGTGTAGGGAGCACAGGGCTGCAGCGGCACGAGAGCGCACCGATACGCTTCGGAGGGCCAACCGGCAGAGCTGCCCGCAGAAGAACAGAAACCGAGCGAGAGAAACGGGCAACCGCGGAGGAGAGACGAGGTGAGTGGCGTCTTAGCCGTGGGCTCGGGGCTTTGTTCGGGACACGTTCATTTTACATACATGGATTTTTATTTGGGAAATGGAAAAGGGTCTGTGTGGACATCGGCTGGGAGGGGACTGCGTGCGGATACGAAGACCGAACGGTAATTTGAGCTCCGCGGACAGCAGGTGAGGCGCACCTGGCAAAGCCGCACACTGGGACGCTTCGTGAAGAAAAGACCCCCCATACAGCCATAGGGAGAAAGGCAGCAACCAGAATTGTCGGGACTCGCTGGTTGTGCTCAGTAAGCGGCCGAAACGATAAGAACAGACGGTCAAGGAGACGCTTCACACCTTACGAGTCGAACAGGGCCCTCACTTGCGCTGCAGGTCGCGTCCCCGTGTGAAAGCCGCACAAATCTACCCCAGTGGTGGGCGAGGCTGGAGCCGAACCGAGCAGCGCAGTGTGCAAGGCAGGAGCACGGCCTCACCGCCCTCACTGGGCCGCTTTAGACTCGAAGGCCAACCGAGCAGACGTTACGGGAAAACTGGAGTGTTCATATTAAAATAGAAAAATGAATATTTCTGTACATCCAAAGAGTCCCTTCTGTACCGAAGACGATGGCATCTCCGTGTCGCCTTCCTACTGTAAAATATTTTGAAGTTCTGACTTTGTATTCATTTATGGAGTGACCACAAATCAGTCCCAGTCTGTTTTAAATGCAGTTCTTTTTTTGTTTGTGAACCTGAACATAAAGTTGAGAGGAAATGAAGTCGGCGAGCTCTCCTGACTCAGGGAATGTCACATACAGAAGTCTAAAGTTCAGAATGTTAGACCTTCCATTGCATGGAGGAATGTCTCATACAAAATAAATAGACAAATAAGGTACCGGGCAATGTGATGATAAGTAAATAATCGCACCTTAAAATGTGAGCATAAATAATTGAAGACACCAGAGAATCTGTTTTCTCCAAGGTGTCATTTCCAACATTCGAGATGTAGATGGTTCCATTTCTTTTGTTTTTCCATTGGGAGCCCAGGCGGGTGAAGTGACCTGCTCAGGGTCGCACAGCGTCAGTGGTGGGAATTGGACCCGAAACTTCATAAGAAAAACGGAGCTCAATTCTGTCCAATTTTCAGGAAAACTTTATTGTATTTGTTACCAAAGTATTTAAACATTAAAAAAGAAATGTACATGCAAGAGGAGCAACAGCTAAACCAGTGAGCAAAAGAGGGTTTCATACATTTGAGCCCAGGATGTTTGCTGTTGAAGGCAACTGTGCGGCCCCTCCATATATGCAGTAAATCAGAACTTGTCTATTATCGTGACGCTAAGACTGGCCTACCCCAGCTACAAATACTAACCTTAAAGTTACCTGTAGGTCCCTGATGTTAATGTCCTCTTTGGGTTTCTGATATTAAAATTCCTATTGGGTGCCTAATTGTGAGTTTTCCGTCTTGCATCGTGATAATATAACGATTTACGGTACATTTCTATTAATTCGCTTGTGTCCATCCGTGCACGATATTAAAAACCAGTTGCCACAACTACTATAACCACAACAACAGCGTGGAATCCGTGTTCCTGTTGATTTGCCAGGCCTTGTTTTGTACACGACATTTTTCAGAGTTACAGCGAAACGCAGGTTAAATGTACAGGTACTTCTGGGTTACACACAAGGGAATATTTTTCCTGACAACAATGTTTCTGCAACAAATTGTGTTTTCCGACAATTATTACAGACGTTACATCACCTGACGGCCACACTTCACACATACTGACTTAACCAGTTTGTGTTACACTTTGCCTTGTAAGTAAGCGACTCTGATGACATCCCATACTAATCATGTGATGCATGTAATATTGTGTCCGCTCACAAGTCACTACTTATTGAAGTGATACGCTTTCTTACTGTACCGTGGTGTTCTTCTCTCCCTCATCATCATTTCGTTAATGCTTTTATTATGGCAAAATGTTTGCAAGCACAATTTGCTAGTATTGAATAATTTTTCCCTGAAAAACTGGCACGTTTAACATTTTAGTGTTGTAATGCTCTGAATGAACTTTTTTTTTTTTAAGTTTGCTTCATGTAAATTCAGAACTTTTCCTGAAAAGTGGAAATCCGCTTGGCTCCGCTATGCTTATGTCTTCACTTGCACAGAGAGAGACCGACAGATGACTTTCCTGCTAAATAAAGCAGCCCATCAGACGTGATGTTTCTCCCCATACAAAATAATAAAGAAAGTCTGGTTGGGCTTCAAACAGCAACTGTTACTGGTGCTTCAGCGAGCTCTCTTTGGGGGACCAGTTACAGCATCGTCAGTGAGGGTGCACATTTCCTTTCCTACAGAGTGGCAGGGGCCAAGGACTTTTGTTTGGTCTCATTTATTTAACGTTAGCTGTAACCTTCATTCCATCAGTCGGCTTTCTATTGCGGCAAGGATAGAAACTGCTGGGGTGATTCTGAGCTTGGCAAGGGAATTGAGATGGAAGGATGGCTGAAATTCAGAAGGTGCTTGCCGCTGTCATGACTTTTCATGCTCACAGATTTTATTATGTTTTGTGTATCTACTGCTCCCATTTTTATTGAATCTTTACTTTATTATACAGTATGGAGTTGTTCATATCCCACGGGCTCCCAGCGTGGAGTTCCCATGTTCTTCCCATGTCTGCCTGAGCTTTCCCTGGGTGCTCAGTTTTCTCCCACAGTCCAACGACATGTAGGTTAGTTGACTTGGCATTATTAAATTGGCCCTAGTGAGTTTGTGTGCGTGTGTGTTCTCACCCTGCAGTGGACTGGTGCCCTGGCCAGGAGATGTTCTTGTCTTATGTCCCATGCTTACTGGGATAGGCTCCAGGTTCCACACTGCCCTGCCCTGCTTATTGGGTTAAGAAAATGGATGCATATAATTAATCATGCGCCACAAATAACACAAGAGGGCACATTAATTGGGTGTAATTAAAGAGATTTTAACAAAAGGATCAATTAGGTATTTTTCAAGTCTGTCATTACTTCACTTTCATGGTATACTTTCATTTGCCACAGGAAATTGGGTTGTCCAGTGACACTTTTTTTTTTTTTTCTTCATTTGCATTTCTTACTGGGAATCAGCACAGATGTCAACATTCTTAAAATGTCTGAAATGCGTCCATTTTCAGGATATTCTCGATTATTGGTTCATGTCTTGAGATTTCATGTCAATGGAAATTTGGTGATGGCATCAAAAATTTGTTCAGGTTCTGATTGGATGAAGTCCAAAATGTCAAGAAAAGTGGACTTTAGCATGGTGTCTGCGGAAGCCTAAAATTGATTTTCACGTTGTAAAATTGCCGGTTTCCACAGGAAGTCCTGCCTGTTTTTGTTTCGAGCTGTGCAGAGCTCCTGGATGACCACATCCCAGCAAAGAGAGAATATTCTTGGACAAGCACTTTCTGAGGCCCGAGGCCTGTCTTCTTTCAAACAAGTTGCTTCGTGTTCGCCGAGCCTGTCACATTTGGTCCAGTACTTCTCCCCATGTGTGTCCAACAATTGCTTCATGTAACTAGCATGTTGTCTTGGGGCCAGGCCTATTGATTTGCAAGTAGGTTTTGAGATGCATGATTAATTTAAATATACAAGTATACACAGGCACACACTCAAAGAAAGGTATACATGAAGAGAGAGAACAGCTTGTTTGCCATGTAGGAGCACAAGCTTGGTGATGAAAGGAAAGAAATGAGCGGAAAACAAATCTGTAAAGGTCGACGCGCAGAGAGGCCAATCTGTCTATCTGTGCTGTTTGTTTACTTCATTTCACCCAATGTGCTTCATTTCAAATGAAATGTTCTGTCTGTTGAAGCTGTTCACTTGATTGCATTTCCTGTTCATTGTACTATTTGATATATTGTATATCTGCTGTTAAAAATATTCCATACAGTAGGTTAATGTACTTGTATAATATTGCATAGAACAATCAGTTGTATTGTAAAACATTCTGTTAAGTAATTTCCTGTAGTATGGGCCAACATACTAAAGTGAAGCTTACATGGAAGTACAGTATGGAGCATTTCATACCGGTTTTCTTGTTGTATGTGTTTTGTTTTGGTGAGCTTGTGCTTTCTGAGAAGAAGTCGTCCAGCTGTGTGTTCACCTGTCCCGTTGCAGCAGCAGCAGCAGCCGCCCTTCTCTGCATGGCATGGTATCCTGCAGCTTGTGTCCTTACCGCTGCAGTTGCTGTTGGTGCTGAGATGTAGTCGAGCCCTGCAGGGACCACCCACCTGTCAGACAGAGTAAACTTTATTAAGTATTTTATTTTTGTATATGTGTTTTACGCAGTAAACATTTACGAAGTACAAATAAGTGTCAGAAGATACAAAATGAAGGCACTTTGTTGGAGAGCAGTGGACTGCAGTTTTGGTGATGACTGCTGTAGAGGCTCATTTGCCAGACCTGATAATCTCAACCCTGCTACTGGTGAGTTCAGTGGTTTGTCATCTGCTTTTGTAAATGTGTGCTTTTAACCTATGAATATCATATATAGGCCATGACACAGTTTTAGTGTATCCGTGGTTAAGTCCTTTGATAGATAAAAACTGCGAAGACGATGCATTAATGGCGTTATTTTAGTAGACTTGTTAACTGCATGTAGTGGTAGGCCAAGCTTTTGAAGAGTCATTCTTGACTTTTATGTGCCGACGTTTATCTTTTAGTTTAGTTTAATGACCTTCTAATGTACAAAATGGTATATTCAAGTGCTGCACCGAAGGGTGTCACCCTGCACGTTTGTTAGATGCAACCTGTGCTTTGTTTTGGGCTTGTTGAGCTCTGGCTTAAGCTAAGAATTTTTGTGGGATTTAAACATTGTTTTTTTTTTCCAGCCTCCTGGAGTTTTTTGTTTTTTTGTGTTGTTTTTTCTGTCCTCCCCTGGCCATCAGACCTTGTTCATTAGTATTGCCTAATTGTATTTTTATATATTTTCTTTCTTCATCTTGTCAAGCACTTTGAGCTCCATCATTTGTATCAAAACGTGCTCCAGAAATAAATGTTGTTGTTGTCATTCTGAATCCATTCACTCGCACACCCTATCCATCTGTACTCCCTCTCCCATTGATTTGGAATCGCCAATTCACCTAACCTGCATGTGGCTGGGGATGTGGGAGGAAACCAACATGCAAACTCCACAGAAACAAGGACCAGGCATGGTATCCAAACCCAGGACGCTAGACCCATGAGACAGCAGCACAACTCTGCCTCCCTGCACAAGAGCTCCTCGTTTAAACTGTATTCAGTGTGCTGATAATTATATTTCCATTGCAAATTGCACATAGCTGGTTTTGTCACGGTGTTGCACAGCTTCACCATGTGTGCAGTTTTGTGCTTTTTTTACTTCCTTATTTGCATGAAATGCCACCCTTTACTGGCAGCAGGCAGTCACCTAAACAGGAATGATCCCATAACCCAGATCAACTAATGCCTGGGATTAATGATAACATTTATTATTTCAAGCATACCTCTGAAATGCAGAAAGCATGTTTTCTAAAATCAAAACATTTGCCACTTCAAAGTGCATTTTTTCAGTGAGTTTTAAGTAGTCCCCCAACATTTGCACCAATGTCCCATAGACCCTATTTATTTGTTCCACAGGGACATTCAGCTCTTACAGAAGCTTCATATAGAAACATAATAACAAACAACAACAACAGACTCCCCTCAAACACACCCAAGAATTAGATTTAAACGGGGGGAAAAAACACTTGTTAATGGTTACAGAAAAATGTCTGCTGCTTTGAAGGTCCCAATGAGCACAGTGGCCTCCATCATCCGTAAGTGGAAGAAGTTCGAAACCACCAGGACTCTTCCTAGAGCTGGCTGGCCATCTAAACTGAGCGATCGGGGGAGAAGGGCCTTAGCCAGGGAGGTGACCAAGATCCCGATGGTCACTCTGTCAGAGCTCCAGAGGTCGTCTGTGGAGAGAGGACAACCATCTCTGCAGCAATCCACCAATCAGGCCTGCATGATAGAGTGGCCAGACGGAAGCCACTCCTTAGTAAAAGGCACATGGCAGCCCGTCTGGAGTTTGTCAAAAGGCACCTGAAGGACTCTCAGACCATGAGAAACAAAATGATGAGACAAAGATTGAACTCTTTGTTGTGAATGTCAGGCGTCACATTTGGAGGAAACCAGGCACCGCTCATCACCAGGCCAGTACCATCCCTACAGTGAAGCATGGTGGTGGCAGCATCAGGAACTGGGAGACTAGTCAGGATAAAGGGAAAGATGACTGCAGCAATGTACAGAGACATCCTGGATGAAAACCTGCTCCAGAGCGCTCTTGACCTCACACTGGGACGACGGTTCATCTTTCAGCAGGACAACGACCCTAAACACGCAGCCAAGATATCAAAGGAGTGGCTTCAGGACAACTCTGTGAATGTCCTTGAGTGGCCCAGCCAGAGCCATTTTGGAATCCATTTTGGAATAAGATTGTAACATAACAAAATGTGGAAAAAGTGATGCGCTGTGAATACTTTCCGGATGCACTGTACCTGAATAGTGACCAGGTGAAAATGCTCTTTGGGTTAGTGATTGTCCAGTTCCATTGTTCTTCTGATGTTGAGTTGTAGACAGTGTTCCCCACTTGAGTCCTGTACTCTGTCTCTTCCCACTCATCAGTACAACCCACGGACAATTATGGCCAGGTGTTACATTTATAGTGCAGGGTGTACAGGGTAAGGAGAAAAGGAGACGGGGCTTTTTCTTGTGATGCCCCCGTGTTGCTCCTGTCCACCTCGGAGACCGTCCTGGAGCTTCACAAACTGTAGTGTCAGACAGACAGTCCATTATTGAGGACTCCATAGGCTCATTCATCTGTGTATCCCTGTGCTTGCTACTCAACAGTGATGGCTGTATGGTGTTTAAGGCAATAGGGAAGTTAAAAGGAAAAAAAGGTCATCCTTACAGCAAATTCCTGCTTTGTCCAGCCTTGTGGAACAAATGGATTATTACATTTTCAACTCCAGTCTCTGTCCAGTATTCAAACCACAGTGATTCCAAGTTGTCTTTCATTACAGAACCCGCATAGCTCAGGACCGGGCTGTTGAAGGTCTTCATAGTCTGGTCCATAAGGCCCACTGCTCTGTTGTCATTAGGTGAAGACTCGCCAGACTTCTTTGAAACTGGAAGAGTACAAATGCTTTCCCCAGCAGCACTACCACCTGGAGCCTTCGTGACAGACCAAGCAGGTAACAGAGGGTACCACAAAGTTGGTCCGCACAGGCCTTAAGTACCCAGACAAACTCCATGTAGTCCCGTGTCATTTCAGCTGTGTCCTCCCTTAGTTGTCAGCTATGAATATTCTATATTGATGGTCAGAGGGGGTCTTATAACTGGCCATAACTGTTGAAATAGTAGAAATGAAATCTGTACAAGGAATTGTTGACGAAGTAGAGGTGGTGTGGAGTGACTGGCTATTGGAGGAGGTAGAGGTTAGGAGCAAAAAGCTATTAAATAAACTGGTTCACTATAACACAAATGTAACATTGGACTGGAAGGCACTTCTAAAAGCCTGCAACAAGTCCAAGGAGCCGAATGTCTAATTAAAAGGCACCACCCATTGTCCTTTCAAACTACCTGAACAGACAGAGCGACAGTCCTTCAAATCAAACTCTCTTGACTATCCAGGAAGGCCACATTGTGTGGACCAAACTGTTATGGGGGTGCAGTAGCTGACAAACACTGAATCATATTGTTTTGTTTGTTTATTTTTTGGAAATTTCAGTGTTTTTGTGGCCTCTTTGTCATTTAGAAATATTTGCTCTCTTTTGCCCAACATGTGCTTTCAGCACCTTTGCTCTGTTTGCACGTGTAAACGTCTCTTCACTGGCGCCCCTCTCTCGCGAGTGCATTCCTGTAAAGCCTGCTTCTCAGACACCCTCATTTTCAGGGTTCCTTTCTCAGCTTCTGTCCAGTTTTATACTGGCCATCTTTAAAAGTGACTCTCTCTCTGCATGTCTCATAGTGCTTTACTCCTTCCTCGTGTGTCATGTCAACAAAGCCAGACTGACCATTCAGATTGTTCAGAGGAAATGGGTACACAGACCTTAGTGGTTTATTATATGGCAGATTGTTTTGTGTTAAAGTTCCCTTTTCACCTAATTATTTGTACAGGGTCTACACTGCACATGCTTATTGAATTTTGTGGTAACAGCTTAGCTACTGCTTACTTAACTATTCACGGTAACAGACATTTTAAACAAGGGTGCCCACACTTTTGTATGCCACTGCATTATTCATTTACTCTTGCGTAACAAGACCTTCACAAAGACTTCTTTTGGTCTTCATAACACTTCTGAAATGTCAGTAAATGAGTTAGTTATTCATCTCTGGGCAGTGTGGCGCATTGACATGATGGCAACGTGACTCGTTAATATGAAGGATTCACAGGTCTTATACTAAATATGTCATATCAAGAGAAATGCGTCTCAGTTAAGCCACCTTAGACCACTCCAAAGTGAAGCCGCAGAGATGAATAAACACTTCAGTGCTGCTTTGTAAGGTCTTGTTGCACAAGAGTAAATGAGGAATGGATGCTTTTTACAGTAACTAAACTGAAGTGTTACTAATTTTGAGTCTACCTTAAAGACTTCAGTTTGACCCTTAGTGATTTCTAGATTCTGATCCTAACCTGTTTGCTTTTCTTCTGATTCTGTTCTGCTTTGGCTGTTCTCTAAATGTGCTTCTGTCTGTAGCTCATCTCTTCTTTCTTTTTTCCTCTCCATCCTCATAATCACTTGTCGTCCGCTATTTCAGAGTTTATCAGGAGCAGTAATGGTGATGGCAGACCTTCCTTTTCTTACACCACAGATGCCCTCCTTCTCTTCTATCTACTGTTCCTGTGTCTTATGTACAGTATACTGTATGTTGTAGTAAGGCAGGTTCTCTCTTTTGAGATAGCTCATGTTCTTAAGAAAAAGTTTTGCAGTTATTCAGTCCATTGTTAAATGTTCTAATTTTACCAAAAAACCAATCATTTTCTGTAATATTATTTGAAAAGTGTTAATTTAATACTGTTTTGTGTCCGAAAACCAACTAAAGAGGTTGTGGTTGGGTGCTGATTGTAGAGTCACCTTTTGTGGCAGTAAAAACAATAAATTGTCACAAGTAAGAATGTCCCGGCTTTGCACACTGTCTGTATGTGATGTTGGCCCCTTTTTCCGGGCGAAGTTGCTCCAGGTCAGTGATTTATTCAAGACCACATTTGTCCATTCCAAGACCACAACTAGTTGAGAGTAAGTCAAGATGATCGTGAAACCAAGTCAGGACTGAAAAAGGAATAGAAATTGTAGTCGTCTTGAAGACCAGGCCAGGTTTGCTTATTCTCTGAATGGAGTCATTTGAGACTCGGATATACAATACCCCTGCAGATTCACTTTGGACAATGAGTTTAATCGTGGAAATTGAACACATGGCAGTAAACAAGCAGATCTTACCCCAAAGCTAAAACGTTAACCAACTCATTTACAGAAACTAATCAGCATACAGTAATGAGTGTTGAGTATTTTTTACAGAGAAATGTGTGAGAGTAGATGTGTTTTTCTTTTTCAGACTGTTATGTTGTGTTTTTATTTGTAATGATGAAGAACATGTTCAGTGAAAAAACAGTGTAGGATCGGATCAGGCCATGTTATTTATTTAAAAATGTGGCTTTTCATCGGGTATTGCACTCGACACTCTCCCTGCAGCAGTATGGAGGGTGTTGTGTTGCATTAGTAAAAGTCACATTAAGCTGAACTGAAATTTCACATTTTCTTAGACTACTTATCATCAGATTAAAGTATAACATACCACCAGACCCTCGTTTTATTTGCAGCACATGGTATACCAGCCACCTTCTCCATGCTGTTAAATAAGCTACAAAGATTAAACTCTGCAAAACGCCTCACCGATGTTAGCACATTAAGCAATACATTAGTCTCTTACAATTCTAAAACTGCATAAGCTCGGCTTTGTCAAAGAATTTAGCTCCTCAAAGAGCTTGGTACTGGAACTATTTAGATAGCAGTAGCTGATAACTAATTTTTGTAAATAATTAAGATATTACCTTCTACCTACTGAGAAAAGTTAATAAAATATATCCTTGTTTTATGAAAATCTTTAACCTAGTATATCAACAGTCCTCAGTGTTAATAAGAGGACATTTCTTGCTCAAACTTTTTGTAATTTTTGGTCATTTGATTTTAATTTTCAAATATATATAAAATATTCCAATAGTGACGGTTGATCTGACAGCTATAAAGCACACCACTTACTAGTTAGCAACCTGCTGTATATTGACTAATATGTCTGAGAGAAAACACGCAAGTATATACAATACTAGAACACCTTCTCTAATCAAAATTGTTTACGGCATCGAATTTTCACAAATCATCAGTTATCTTAAGCTGGGGTGCCACATTGTAACTCGAGGCATCATCAGAAATATATAAAAAGAAAAAAAACGATTTAACAGGAAAGGTGCAAGCCTTGGACACCTGGCTCGCCACAGCTGTAAGCCCTTTGGACTGCACTAATAATCTGAAAATGTGCCACTAGATCACTGATGACTGGCAGACACAAAATCCTTTAACAGCACCTGCTGCTTAAAGTCCTGCCAATAGCCAGCTGTATGCACATAGAAATGAGGAGTTGCAGGCGAAGCAGCGGTTTGTTTGAATTGAAAATGTCATCCAAAACTTTGTGGCCAGTAATTTAGCCACCCCTGTGAGTATGTAAGTTCTATTCTTACTCCTAAACAGAAATGAGAAATAAACCCTTACACACGTGCTCCATCCATCCATTATCCAACCCGCTACATCCTAATTACAGGGTCACGGGGGGGTTTGCTCGAGCCAATCCCAGCCAGCACAGGGCGCCAGCCCACCACAGGGTGTGCACACACACCTACACACACTAAGGACAATTTAGGATCGCCACTGCACCTAACCTGCATGTTTTTGGACTGTGGGAGGAAACCCACGCAGACACGGGGAGAACATGCAAACTCAACGCAGGGAGGGCCCAGGAAGCGAACCCGGGTCTCCTAACTGTGAGGCAGCAGCGCTACCACTGCACCACCGTGCCATCTACACACGTAATGCATAAATAAAATCTATTCTGTGAGAAAAATCCTTATTTTCTCTGTTATTTTAAAATTAGTTATTTGTTGATCAAAGTGAGTCATAAATTGATTTGGACAAATGTGATCAAAACTTTCATGTCCACAGTGATATGTATCCCTAAAGTCATTGTCCAAAATCTACAGCAAGATATCTGCTTTAATAGCATTGGCATATTTCAAGGAAAGTGATGATAATTTACAGTAATAAATAACTTAAGTTTATTTGGTGATTCTGGCTCAAATCCATATACCTCAGCCTATTATATAGTGCCTTTCACTCTAGCTGTCTATCCCTCCTGCCCTATCGATCACTGGCATTGTTTGTCCTGTGAGTTTGTTTTTGTTTTGTGTGTTTTTTTTTTTTTGTTTTTTTTACTGCTGTATTCATCTAATTTTCCCCGTGGGATTCATAATATTTATCTGATGTAGTCTAATTAATTGATGATAATGAAAACCAGCATGCCAGCGTGGTACTGTAGGATCAGTTCTCTATGGGATTGTTTGTATAGCCCCATATTGTGTATAATTATCCGGGATGAGAATTTTATGGGGAAGTTTCACTTACTGATAACATGAATGTTCCTCTTTCTATTCCAGTAGTTTTGGATTATTGAAGTGCTGCAGCTTTTAACAAAGTGGAACGCATTCAGTGGTCTCCTGTTTGTCTTTTACAGTAGCATCCTTGTCTGCACAAAGTAATTGTTTCTGTTTTGTAACCTTCATTTTTCTGATTATCATTGTGTGTTTGCTGTGTTGAGAATTGAGTGATGTGTGCTGTTATTATTCGGTGTTCTTTTTTTCTTGTATAGTAAAATGACTTAATTGGTCCTCATTTTCTAAATCTGCATTTGTGCTAAGAAGCCATTCACAGTGTTCATTATGAAGAGCGCTGGAGCAGTCTTTGATTTAATTATTCACCTCTTTTTGTCAAATGTTTGTTTGGATACATAAATAGTGCTTTATTTGTCCCAAGGGGAAATTTAGCTGTTACAGGAGTTCAGGAAATACAGACTTAACAAAAAAAAAGAAAATAAACCACTCCTGAAGACAAAGCATCATTGCATCATTGTGTAATTTATGATTAGCTTAAGTGGAAAATCAACTGTGTAGCAACATCTTATTCTGTGACTGGCCCTTTTCTTTTCCAGTGAGCGTCTAGGTAAATGTGCCTGCATTTGTGCTGATATCAGATTGTGCACATGCGCCTCATTGCTCAGAAGCTGAAGTGAATGAATCCCTTCCTGATGGATGGAGCAAGAGCTCAGTGTGACAGTATGGTATGGACCATCGTCACATAATTCTCATCCTGCCACAAATTTCTAGCTGGAGTAAGGAAAGACAGCAGTCCACCGAATTCTTGATACCTTCTGATCTCGAAGTAAACAAATCCTGCTCCACAGTATGCTGGTTTGTTGATGCCATCATTGACATCCATGTTGCTCCCCCATTTCCATGAGCATCTTTCTTTTGCTATAGTTAAAGCATCATTTTGTTTAACCCATTAGATCTCGGCTTGAGTTGTGTATCAGTCAGCATTTGTTTGTCACTGTACCTTTTAATCAATACCTGTTAAATGTTATTCATTTATATAAAAGAAAACAAATGAGTGCATGGGGAGGTGCATGCTGTAGATAGCCTAAGAACTTTTTAAAGCAGTGGCAAACAGTGTGGTGTAGTGGTTAAGGCTGAGCTTGTGAGTTCAAATCCCACCACGGACACTGTGTGACCCTGAGCAAGTCACTTCACCTGCCTGTGCTCCAACTGTATCATAAATGCTGTACGTCACCTTGGATAAAGCCGTCAGCCAAATAAGTCAATGTAAACGGCATAAATAAATAGTCGAACAGGACACATTATTAGGGCAGCTACATTGGTTCAGGAAATGTGTTTATCTATTGTTTGTCCAAATCGGGTTACTGTAATTAAGGGTTTGTGGAGATGGTAAAAGTCCAATTTACAATGTGACTTGAAAGTGATTATCGTTGTAAATGTATTCTAGCTTATATCAGCCCTTCTAGTATGAATTTGTCTGGTGTTTAATATTTTTGATGACAGCCTTTCCAAAGAGTTGAATAGGTAATAGTTTATTCTTATTTGACAGCAGCAGGACGTGTTGGTCTACTCTATTAGATGACTCGAGTCCTCATTCAAAGTAGCTTCAGAGCCACTGGTTGAACTTGCATTCTCTGCTTTTGGTCGAGTTACAGCAGTTTCATTCGCCACATTCAGAGTACCCTGAGTTGGTACTTGTGTTGAATTGCCTCGAATAAAAGGTAGACCTCCAGCAGATACATGAAGCAGGTTACAAAGGAGACTGTTGTGGTGTGACAGTAGTAGTGGCAGACACTTTCTTCAAAGTTGTAGAACTGTAGTGAGTGTCACAGAGTGGCTGGCAGCAAGCCGGCTGATAATTCACTAGGAGCCGTGTAGAGATTTAGGGATCAGCATCAGGGCGTCTAAACCTTTTGAAATTTTAATATAGCTGGGCAAGCATTGCAGACGGTAAGTCCCAGGATTAAAACAATTGAAAAAAGTGTTATGATGTGTTATTGTTTGACTCTTTCTGAAGGTTTCACCCTCTGCCTTATGGCTGGCCTACTTTAGAGGCTCATACGGCTGCTGTTTGTCATTCTGTGTGTGCATAAATAAATAAAGATGCAGTACTCTGAAGATGGTTCTGCACACTTGCCTAGGCTTTTCATCACTGAATTTGCTATTTCATTGCAGCTGTGTGAAATGAATGCTGCCGTGCAATTTGCTGAGCTTGGAAAAAAGCCACCTCTGTTTTTGCTTTGCAGTGGTTTTTTAGAGCCATCTCACGAGGAAAAACAGCATTATGTTGTGTCAATTGATGCATGATTCAATTTGGATTCTGTGTAATGTAAAAGTCCAGAATGCTTTATTTACATCATTGATATAATGTGGGTGTGAGTGTGTGTGTGTGTGTATGTATATACTGTACATCCACACACATCTATAAAATATATGTACAGTAAGTAATGAACTATGAATAAGTCATTTCAGGTAGTAATAGCCATTAGCAATATTAGTAATGTCTCGGCTATATTTTTAAATCATATGACCTGCTGAAGTTCAAACCAAGGTTCAGAATGGGTAAGAAAGGTGATTTGATAGACTTTGAACATGGCATGGGTGTTGGCGCTAGGTGGGGAATTCTCCTGGGATTTTCACACACAACCATCTCTAGAGTTTACAGAGAATGGGCCTAAAAAGAGAAAATATCCAGTCAACAGGACTTCTGTGGGTGAAAATGTCTGGTTGATGGCCAGACTGGTTTGAGGTGTGCAGAAGAGTACCTCTGAATGCACAACACGTTGAACCTTGAAGCAGATGGGCTACAACAGCAGGACACCACACCGGGTGCCACTCCTCTCAACTAAGAACAGGCAACTTAGGCTACAATTCGCAGAGGTTAACCAAAATTGGATAATAGAAGACTGGAAAAACATTGCCTGGTCTGATGGATCTCAATTTCTGCTGCGACATTCGTATGTTAGGGTCACAATTTGTCGTTAACCACCTGAAAGCATGGATCCATCTGCCTAATATCAGTGGTTCAGGCTGCTGGTGTAATGGTGTGGAAGATATTTTCATGGAACAGTTTGGGCCCCTTAGTACCAACTGAACATTGTTTAAATGGCACAACCTACCTCAGTATTGTTGCTGACCACGTCCACCCCTTTATGACTGCAGTGTACTCATCTTCTGATGGCTCCTTTCAGCAGGGTAACGTGCCATGTCACAAAGCTCAGATCATCTCAAACTGGTTTCTTGAACATGGTGATGAATTCTCTGTACTCAAGTGGCCTCCACAGTAATCACATCTCAATCCAACAGAGCACCCTTGGGATGTGGTGGAATGGGAGATTCGCATCATGGATGTGCAGCCAACAAATCTGCAGCAACTGTGTGATGCTGTCAGTCACAATGGACCAAAATCCCTGATGAATGTTTTCCAGCACCTTGTTGAATCAACGCCACAAAGAATTAATGGCACTTCTGAAGGGAGTCCAACAGTGTACTAGCAATGTGTACCTAATAAAGTGGCCGGTGAGGGTAACCTAACCCTACATTTTTGGAAAGCTTTTGAAAATGATTTTGTTTTGCGGGGAGCCACTGACTTGTGCAGATAAAAACATAAGGGGGCAGGTAAAAGTTTCACAGGTAATAAGTTAAAAAGAGAGACAGTTCTTGATGAACAGATCTACTATTATCTAGCATCACACTGTGTAACTGCTTCTAGCAGCAACCAAGATCATCCTGCATTGACTTTATATGAGCAGGGGACCCTGACCAGATGCTACAACATTTTGGTGGTCCTTAACTTAAACGTTTGGGAACCCCTGTTCAAAATGATCTTCTTCGTGGAATGCAGTTGTTGAGCACCATTAGCCGTTCCTCCACAGTGTGCTAGGAGGTGCTACTGAAGCTCCACTGCCATCATATTGTCTTTCTTTTTCCATATTGCTTGTCTTCACACTTGCCATTTATAATTGACATATTGTCATCAAGATAATATTTTTTCATATTATTATTATTATTACTACTACACTGGACAATGGACAAAATGTTTCCTGGAACAAAGTAGCCCTTGAGCATGACTGTGAAAAATAATTTTTTTAGCTCTAGTTTTTGAGATACAGAGAAGTATCATCTGAGAGTGACATGTTTGTGACATGAGGGATATTTTCTTTTTCCCTCTCGGCCTGACTGCTCAAGAGGACTTGCTTCACTCTCCTACGTGTCTGAATGTGCTCTTCTGTATTTGGTGTGTTGTGGCTCCTCTAATGTCATGAGTAGTTTCTGAAGCTGCACAACATTTTTATTCAATATACCCCAGACATAAGTGACAGTTTTGGCTATGTTTGTGGTTAGGTGTCTTTTGTCTCACAAAAGTGCTCAATAATTCCCTTATTACCAAAAATGTATTAACAGTTAAAGTAAAAATTATGTGAACCCTTTGGAATTATCTGGTTTACTGCATGAATTGGTCATAAAAAGTGATTTGATCTTCATCTAAGTCACAGGTACTGATCTACACAATGAGCTTAAGCCAATGACACACAAACAATTCTGTAAAAAATAATGTCCTTATTTTACAAACGCATTCATCGTTCACAGTGATAGTTGAAAATCTAAGTGAACCTTGGGATTTAATAACTGGTTGACCCTCCTTTGGCAGCAATGACCTCAAACAGGCGCTTCCTGTAACTGCAGATCTGACCTGCACATGGTGTGGGGGGAATTTTCGCCCATTCTTCCCTGCAGAGCTGCCTTAACTCTTCCTTATTCTTTGGTTGTCTTCTGTGTATGGCTCTCTGTCGTCAAGTCATTCCACGGCATCTCAATAGACTTGAGATCTGGGCCCCTCCAAAAGGCCGAGTTTGTTCTTCTGAGGCCATTGTGCTTTGGATTTGCTGCGATGTTTGGGCTCATTGTCCTGTTGTATCACCCAGCCTCTTCTGAGCTTAAGTTGACGGACAGACACCCTCACGTTATCCTAGAAAATTTGTTGATAAACTTGTGAATTCATTTTCACCTCAATGATGGCAAGCTGTCCAGGCCCTGGTGCAGCAAAACAGGCCCAAATCCTGATGTTCCCTCCACCATACTTTACTGTAGGGATGATGTTTTGAAGTTGATATGCGGTGCCCTTTTCATGCCAAATGAAGTTCTGCTTGTTCCTCCCAAGTAGTTCAATTTTGGTTTCATCACTTCACAAAACATTTTACCAGTACTGTTGTGGAGTGTCCAAGTACTCGTTCATCAATGTTCTTTTTTGATAGCAGTGGCTTCCTTCTTGGTGCCCTGCCATGGACTCCTTTTTTGTTCAATGTTTTGCATATAGTTGACTCGTGAACAGAGATGTCAGCCAGTTCTAACGGCTTCTTCAAGTCCTTTGCTGTCACTCTGAGGTTCTTCTTTACCTCATTGCTGACTTTGTGTTGTGCTCTTGGGGTCATCTTGGTAGGGCACCCACTTCTAGGCAGAGTAGCCACAATACCAAATTGTCTCCATTTATAGACAACTTGCCTAACAGTAGACTGATGAAGATCTCAGATCTTTGAGATGACTTTGTAACCTTTTCCAGCCTTATGTAGATGAACAAATCTTGATCGTAGCTCTTCAGACAGCTCTTTTGTGCAAGACATGATTCCCATCTGGATATGCTTCTTGTCAAAAACTCAAACTTTATCGTGTTTTTGATCATTCAAAGTCATTCTGGGCCACCATACCTTTGCACTCGTCTCATTAAATGGACTCCAGGTGTGCTAAATTCAGACTGCAATGAGCTTTTTAAAAAGTCATTCGCTTAGGGTTCACTTACTTTTTCCAAACTTCAGTTTCACAGTTTGAATGATTTATTCAATATGGTCAAAACTTCTCTGAAAATCTGTGTATCTTTAGTTCTAGGAGACTATGTTTGTTCATTATGGTGACTGACATGAAGATACAACCATGTTTTATATGGGAATTGGACATAAATAGAGAGAATTCCTAGGGGTTCACATACTTTTTACTTTGACTGTCTATTTTGGGTGTAAGAACTGAGATCCAGACCTGCCCTTCATAATTATTGTAGTATTTGAGTAACAAATCTGTGCAACTTCCTGATTTGAAAAGGACGCTCCATGCCCTGATGATTTGTAGAGAGCCATCGAATCGTGTAACAGAATGTTATGTTTCTTTGGTGCCACCTATTCAGCAGGGAATATCAAAGACAAAAAAGTGCCATTTGAACAAGGAGTTTTTTTTTGTTTTTTTACAGCTTTTGTTTGTAAAGTTTTTGTACTTTTTTATGTACAGTTTTGCACTTTGACACTCTGGGGGATCAATACAGTGGTCTCCAGTTTATCTGTTGGTCTTTCAGCTTTCAACTGCTTATGTCTCCAAGCACTCATACTTGATTAGTGCGCCATGCCCGTCACTTTTGTTTTAATCCTGGCCCTGTTTTTATCATTGGCATTGCTGTAAAGGGAGCTCACTGGAGACGTTTCCTTCGTCCCCTTTGGTCCGTGTTTCACTGCTTCAGTAAGACTGTACAATGCTTAAGCTTGAAAATAAAGTGTAAAGCGTAATTGCTTAGATATCCAGATGGTGAGTGGTGACGAATGTTGCTTTTGTCACAGAGGAGAGGAGAGGCACATCTGTGAACTGATTGAGCACTGCTATGAAGTTCTAGCAAAGACTGTGGTGTTGATGACTTTGTCACCTGTGCCATTGCTTCAGTTTCCTCTGTTTTTTTGGATGTAATCCATGAATTTAATAGAGCATGTTTCGATGTTTAACAAATTCATAGTCTGTCTTATTTGAAATGCCCTTCTGCCTAATACAATAATGTGTCAGTATGATGCAGAAAAATATTTAATCATACAACCGAGGAGCCTCCCTCAAGTAAACAAAGCCAAAAATCATCAACTTCTGTTTTTGCTGATAACAATGACATGCACTTCTGCAGAGGGAAATAGTTTGCCTTATTAATGCATGTCTAAAACAAAAAGACTGGAAGTTTTAAATATGTTTTCCCTGTGATGTATCAGTTGATCATCGTGAAGCACCAACAACCTATGATGCGGCAACATTTGAGCATCGAGTGGTCCCCGTGAAGTATCGACACATGAATGACAAGCACAGTTTCCAGACTGCTGTGCGGATGAGGCAGTGAGCAGCAGTTCCAAAGTGCTGTGCGGCACCCTCAAAAGAGGCCACCAAGACTGTGCTAGCAGTTAAAAGTACGTGTGCCATTGACCCACACCAGGCCTGCAGAGTCTCAAGTTGCAGTGACCAGCGTACAGGCAAATAGGCTGTCCCAAGTGGAGCCTTGCATCAGATACGAGCCCGTTCACAAAGACATTCCTTTTAAGATGTTGATATGCCGACATCAAGCACATTTCGTTTTGTGTGTCCTTTTGCAGTATTCTTAAAGGTTTGACGAATTTATTATCTGTACATGCAGATCACAAACGTTAAGACGTTAATACAGCAGTAGACGATCCTATTTCCCATTTCGTTGTGTCATGTAACATGCTGTACACTTCAGAGTATTCACAGGCTTTTCAGAGGCATCAGGAATGTCATCACAGGGCACAAAATGTAAAGTTAAAAACATTTTGATACGTAAAGCATTCATCATGTTTGTTAAGTGTGCAGTAAATCCAATTCCAACATTTTCCTCCACAGTAACAATCTGAGATGAAAAGCGCAAGCCATTATTTGCTCTTGTGTGTTGCTGCTGACATTTATCCTGCCTTCATTTGCCGCTGTGCTCTTTGGTCGACGCTCTTTTTGTGTTCCTGCGTGGGTCGCTTCAGTGTCACTCTTTAATTGTACGTCTGTAACTGACTCTTGCCTGACTTTTCATTATCATGCACTTAATAAGAATGAAGTATGGATCCCTCCAGGATTGGTTCTGCCACCATCTTAATTACGCTGAGCAGGTCTGAGAACGATACGATAATATCTTAGATACGGTGCTGATGTTTTTGTCCTTGAGTTTGTGGATGGCCTATCTGCGTGTAGACTTGCTTATTCTCATAATTACACTTCCTTTTGTGATCAGAATTTTATATTATCTTCGCCAGTTTACAATACCTTGCCAGATATATTTTAGAAATCTGATATTTTTTTGGGGTTCCACAACAGTACAAGTGTTGAATTTTGTACTGATGTGGTCATGCATACATCCTGTAAGTATGAAGAAGAAAATGGGCAGAGCCCAACAGGGAAAGTAATGACATGACCCCACTCGGGGGGCAGTGTTGGGTTATACCACCATTGACCCTGAAGTACGTTTTATGCCAGAGCAGTGAAAAAATGAAATATTTAGGAGTGACTTTTTAGATAAATTGGTATTCAAGTGTCCTAACATGATATACAAAGCACATCTCAGAGCTTAACCCTTAACATTGTATAAAAAGGGAGTTGTAACTGAGATACTCCTGCTTACAAGTGCAGGAGGCCTTGAGATGACACACCATCTCAAGTTTTGAAATACACCCGTGTAGTCACACTTGATGTGATTCATTTTAAAAAGTACATCCTACAGTTGGCCGGCCACAGCGTCACAGGACACTCGCTGAGATTGCAATGTGCAGAGCTGCTTGCTGTGTGTCATGTAAAGAAGAATAAAGCTGGGACTCAAATTCCAGAGCACTTTTATCATACAGGTCCACACTCGATGTGCTTTACGTGTGTAAAGATTTCATCCTCAAAGTGTTTACCTGAAACGTGCAGTTGTGTTAAGTCAGGAGGCTTTAGTTGGACGGTGACTTGTTTCTGAAAGTGACTGCTTAACACAAACTTCAATTTTATACTCCCCAGAATGCCTTGGGTGTGTGGGAGCCAATTGGCCTGAGTCTATAGAACGGAGTCTGACTTTACCTTTGCGTTTTAACTGACTGCGGACCCCCAGAGGTTCATTTCCTCCAGGGATTTTGACGTCTGCTCTTCTGATGTCAGCTGGCAATACGTCAACAGTAATGCTGACATACTTGGATTGTTTTACATCTCTGAAATTGCTTTGTTTTAATGTGCATTTAAAGTCCATCCATCCATCCATCCATCCATTTCCTAACCCGCTGAATCCAAATACAGGGTCACGGGGGTCTGCTGGAGCCAATCCCAGCCAACACAGGGCACAAGGCAGGAACCAATCCTGGGCAGGGTGCCAACCCACCGCAGGACACACCCAAACACACCCACACACCAAGCACACACTAGGGCCAATTTAGAATCGCCAATCCACCTAACCTGCATGTCTGTGGATTGTGGGAGGAAACCGGAGCGCCCGGAGGAAACCCACGCAGACACGGGAGAACATGCAAACTCCACGCAGGGAGGACCCGGGAAACGAACCCGGGTCTCCTAACTGCGAGGCAGCAGCGCTACCACTGCGCCACCGTGCCGCCCGCATTTAAAGTCATCGGTATTTTTGTTTTTGCACATTATGCAATTTGTTTACCTGAAAACATCTTGCAGCGCTCTGAGCCTCTGCACAGTAAAGACTGTTCTACAACAATACATTGAATTGAGTTGACCTACAGAGTGTGCCATTCGCATATATTCTTTCAAAATCACGCAGACTGTGGTTCAAAGCATGAACTGCAGGGGACATTCGCTGCATTTGGGGACAAAAGAAAACGTCTGGGGGAAAACAAAAAAACAATTTTTGGAGCTTTTTAAATGTTGTGATTTTGAACCTGAATTACACCTTTTCTAAAGCATGTGGCATTGTCATTATATCATGGGGTGACTTGATATTCTGCTTCATGTTTGCTTCTAACATATTATTCAACAGTTAGGTTTAGTCCATTTGACCATTTTTGATGTTTGTAAATGTGTTTTAATTTCTGCATTTTTGTCCTAGTGTGGTTAGTCAGCAAGGTTCAAGAAAAACATTAATTTACAGAGCCTGAGGTTGAAAGTACAGGCTTGAGTCTTTGTGTTTTCCTTTGCCTACTGATGATCTGCAGGTACGTATGCCATATGAACATGAAGTCTGAAGGTACAGCAGGGCTTCAGACTCTCGCATGGAGATTCCAACTGTAAATAAAAGGCCTTCCAACTAAGCTTTTTCTCATTTTGTCCTCCGAATTTCGGTTATCAGTGATTCAATTTAAAGACAATGGAAAAACAGGAGTAGCAAACAAACCTAAAAAGTCCCACCAAAGCAGAAGGGCCCTTACCCTTTTATAATGAATTAGCTGGATATGTAAAAGGTACACAGTAAGCGAGAATTTGTACAGTCGTGCTTAAATCAGTTTTAAAACGTGCTCAGTTGTAAGAAGGCGGAGGCTGAGTAGTTAAAGCACAGTAAGCCAGTAGGACAAGAAACAATTCAGTCATATGTTTACTCCGAGAACGTACTGTACACATGCTTTTGTATTCTGAATGCTCTCTTTATGTGTTGAGCTCTTCTTTCTCTTCAGGGCCGCCATTGTTAGGGTCAGATTCATTTGAATTGTCACTGTAGCTAATAAATACTAAGTGTATCCATAGAAGAGGACCTTGCCACTTTCATTTCGTATTTAATTTCTGAATGGATTTGTGTTGAGTTGATACGATGTTTGTTAACTATTGATCAACAAAGCATCCTGCATGCAACACGCTTACTACCCTGTAAAGTCCTTCTCTCTGCAGTAACCATCTGAATGACATCTTTTGCATGTGTGGACTTTCAAAGGAAGAATCAGGTTTTGTGCAGACCGAGTGTTTTATGTGAGACTATTATGGTTTTCTGCATTTCTGTGTGTTTTAATAAGAGGCCATTGTTTGGTCCATTGTAATCTGCTTTGGTTGTTTTTGCACTGAAGTTATTGAGTTTAGAATTTGATTATGGTATGAGACTTGGCAAAGTAATTAATATCAGGTCATGAAGCCCAATTCACAGCAGTTCAGGTCTCACAAATTGCGGTGTGTTGTGTTTGTGTGTCCATGTAATCATTTCTTTTTAACTTTGCTTTAACACATAATTCTATTTTTTTTTTTTTGTGAATAAACTAAAAGCTTCATGAAGGTGACTGACAAATTTCTTTAATGTCTTTAAGAGAGCCGTTTTTTGACTAGGATTGTTTACTGCTTCTTTCAATGTCCTCAGCACTCACAGTTCTGGCCAACTGTGGATGTGTAACTCTAGTAAGACGTAAAGAACTGTGACAATGGCGTGGAAAGGCTTCTTGAAGAGAATAGCACCAGTTTGCTCCTTAGTCATGAATGCTTTTAACTACTTGCAGTGAAACAGCAGGGTCACTTTTTGGATAGCAGTAACCTGTTATAGATGATATTCAGCTGTAAGAAAAATGTGCTTGTAGCCGGGCCAGCTCTACAAAGTAATGTGATTACAGTGCTAGCCATGTGTTAGTGATCCGATAGCCATGATAAGAGGAGAAGAAAACCTGATCTGCCAGCCGTTATGGAAAAGAATTGTTAGCCTGCCCTAAAGCCATCTGACACTTCTAGAATGCCTTGTGGCAATGGTGCCCTTTGTCGCTTACTTAAATACTTTTTCAGATGCACCTGAAATTATAATATTGGTAGCCAAGCTGCTTTGAAAATAAATGGAAAACGGAAGATTTAACAGCAGACTGACCAGAAATGTCAAAGCTACACTGTATGCTGTACTTCTGTATACACAGTCAGGCCATGGAATTTGTGTTTTGAATAAGAAACATGTTGGCCAAATCCTCTTAGCGGATTGTGTTTTGTTATAAGAGAGTTCTGAGGTCCTCCGACAGTGCAGGCAATGATAAAAGAAGGCCACCCTAACACGTCCATCATCTAGTCGGTGAGTGTTGGTCACACAGTGGGGGCACTAAGTGTGTATGTTGGTCCCCTTCATTCTACCTCTAATTTGAAAGCCTAACATTACTCTCTTTGGTGTTTGTCATCATCACCAGAAATCCTAAACTTGTGTGTTCACGGAGTTGATTTTTTTTTTTTATTATAAGAGCCTAAATATGTTAACTCCCCACTCCAGTGTCCTTCATTTTTTTTGCTAAATGATTATAATTCAAATGTAATCAATACTTCCAGAAGGCGAAGAATAGTTTTGTTTTTTTTTTCCCTCCCCAATCTAGAAAACTGTCTTCAAATCTGTTATCTGCTGGTGTTTTTTTACAATATCTATCTTTGTGAATTTGTGGCTGCCATTTTGTTCTTACATTATGCTTTAGATAGATAGATAGATAGATACTTTATTAATCCCAAGGGGAAATTATTAAATAGACACAGCTTAATGTTTAGTCATATGGATTGTTTGTAATAAGTAACACAAATATAAGCATTGTGGAATTTTTTTTAAATTAGCAAAAATATGGAGAAAGGTGTTTTTTTGTTTTTTTTTTTTTTCTTATCAGAATATGTCATGTCAATATGTAGTGTTATCTGCATTGATTTTAAAGGAATATTTCTTGAAATTGTCTATTTAGCTAGCAGGTGTATTTCATTTCAATGAAAAATAACTCTTGTAAATCTGTCCAGTTTTCTTCTGTTTTTTCTTTCAGTACACCGTTCATGAAAAGCCCAAGAGTTTGGCTAAAGATACATTTTTAAAGTGAGTGTGGATCTTGTCGTAGACAGGCTGTGTTTTTTTTTTTTTTTAATTTAAATGTAATCTGTTGCCTGAACCTGATGAATAATGTATTGGTGAATGTGTAGCTGGAGGCTTAATAACATAACATGCCTGTGAATTTAGCTGAACTCCATGAGCGGAGCGTTTTCTTGGAAGCCGTTTTCTTAAAAATACGGCTGGTTGGATGAATGTGGGTCAGGCCGACATGCAATGCTATATGCACTCCTTGCTCACTGTAGCCTTCTCCCAGAAGAATCTTTTTTTTTTAATTTTATTTTGTACAGCCAATATAGCAACTGGGTGACAATTTGCAGTCACTAGCATAAGGAAATTATGGCCTATTTTTATAGTATCTTTTAAACTTGTGTTTCTTTTACACTACATGGGAACTAGATTTTTGTTTTACACATCATATTTGACTTGTATAACTAGATTTCCACAGCCATACTGTAATACTTTCAAAATTTACTAAAACTAGGTATGTAGGATTCTTTTTTTTCTAAGTGTTCAATGCCAAATTCCATATATTTGTACAATATACACAACACACATTAAAAGGTACTGTGAAATTATAGCTGATAAATAGCAATTACACAAACAAAAGTTCACCAAGTTTGTAATACTGAAGGAGGTGTTGCTGCTGTATATTCTTTACAATTTTGTGTAACAATAATTTTCATTTCATGAGAAACGCACTGTCTCCTTGCATCCAGCAGGGGGTGCATGCTCCCTGGGAATATTTTAGAGATTGCAGCGGTCACTAAACCCAAAGAGATTAATTAATATCTATCCCCAGTGGTACATTAGTGATACTGAGATGACAAAGTAAAAATAACACAAATGAAAGGATTCACTTGGCTACTTTTAATATTGACTGGACATACAATAATGCATGTAATCTTTCAAGGAAAGCTCCTGGCAAAGCATGGTCATCGTGGGGTCCCTGCGGTACTTTTCTCTATGGCCACTTAGAGAATGCAGGAGGCGTGACCCCTAGATGCAGACAGGAGTGATGTCTTCCATCCTTTTCATAGGTGAGGTCTACTGTCCGTGCAGTTGCCAGAGCTTTATATTTTTCTTGCAGTCTTTGTTTCCAAAATAAGAACATACACTTGCCAAACACTGGCTACAGTCTTTAGCAGGCATACGTTAAATGGAAATAGCACACAGTAATTGCTGAGAATTATCTGACAGTCAGACCACGGGGTACACCTCATCTCTTTAAATAGCCGACCTGAGTTCTCTCCACGTGCCTCTTCAACTTGGTCACATGGCAGTATTGTTTTCTCCCTGTCAGCTTGTCTCAGCTTTAATGGCCCCAGTCACCCATCTTAAGTAAAATGGTGTAAGCTGGAATAAAACTCGCAGATCACATAGGTACACTTTAAACCTTTGACTGCACACCTATACAGTGGAATTAGTGATAAGGTTTTCTAATAAAAGTGGTATCTGTTAAACATTCCCATATTCATATGGTAGCACTGTGATCACTGCCACCTAAAGAGCCACGTTACGCCCTTTTGGAAGACCTGCTTGTGTGAAAATGAAAAGGGTGAAGATCTGAAGCAAGGATAAAAGTTACAAACTTCTAGAAGGAAGAAGTGAAGATAAAAGTAAAGTGGGAAGGGTTCTGACCTGGACTGACTTCTTATAATGAAAAATGTTCTATTGCTTTTGTACATATCTCATGGCAAGTTTACATACTGTAATATTTTGGATACTGCAGAGAACCAACTTGCACCTCTTACCTCAGATGCGGTTTTCATCAGACAAAGTGGGAAAAGCTGGAGGGGGGACCTTCACGCTGTGAACGTGCAGTGTGATGAAAACGGGAGCACAGGACAATTTAAATTGAATGTGCGATGAAGACGTTGAATTGCAGACTGAATTCGTCCACGTCACTGCCCAGGAAAGGAAGTTGCATCATTCTGGCTGACTCAGCAACAGAAACGATTCATTCTGTTCGGAATATCTTAGTGATGAATCATTCTAAATGCTGAGGACCTCGAACAAGAGTCCGGTGTCCGGTGTCTGTTAGGCATGTTCCATTCATGGACACTACAAACTGAATTTATGGGATAATCTGAGCAGGTCTACCCCATCTTACTGCCACCTACCAGCCTGGTATTGACAGTAGCAGCAGCAGAGCACTGTCGGCCAAGACAGATGGTCTTATGTGTGATTTGAGGGGTGTTGGTTGTGTTTGGTTATTTTTTTATCAAATAAAGTATAACCTAATCTAAGTAAAGGCATTTTTCAAAGAGAAGTTCACTCTGCCTTACATTTTTGCATTGCTTAATTAGCTATGATTAGTTTTATTCAGTTTAAAACTGTTTACATTTGGTCTCATTGACTCCATGTGTTCTCCTAACTGTGTTTATCTGTTTTTGCTTCTTTCACAGAGTAATGATGGACCACGTGTCCTAGAATGCACAGCCCGGCTCACCGGTGCAGGGATATTGAGAGGCAAGCAGGCTATCTGCAGCCTGAACACTGTGCGCCTCCACCACCACGAGGGGCCGTGGACGGTATGTGGTTCATCCGGGATGGCTGCGGTATAGTCTGCGGCGTCATCACTTGGCTATTGGTCTTTTATGCCGAGTTTGTGGTGCTTTTTGTCATGCTTGTTCCTGCAAAAAGTTTGGTTTACAGCTTTATCAATGGCTTCCTCTTCAATACATTGGCCTTCCTTGCTTTGGCTTCACATGGCAGAGCCATGCTGACTGACCCGGTAAGTGTTTTTCTTTTAAAATAAACCTGCATTTTCAATACTGAAATGATGAATTTATTATTAGGCTCAAGCATCTGTGTTTCACAGGACTTAGAGTAGATAAAACTTTATTAATCCCAAGGGGAAATTCAGGTGGATACAGCAGCAGAAACATAAAAAAGCAAGGCTACAGATACATGGGCTGATAATTCTGACAATTAGTCAATCTGTAAATATAAATAAATAATAAATGTTTGTTGTGCAGATATTTCAATATTAACTTAGTGAGTACATTGGGAGGAAACATTCAATTGCCCGATAGCGGTGGGTAGAAAAGCCCCCAGAGGCACTTCTTAGCACACTGTGGTGGAATGATCCTTACAGATGTCAGTAGATTTCATTTACATCTATTTGTAAATACTCTCTGACCTTCTTATTAATAAGCATCATTCCTCATCTGGTATTTAAAAGGTTGTAAGTAAAGGCTGCAACAGATGAAATCCACTTCAATGGATGTTACATTTTTAGATAAACAGAGAAAACCTTCAGTGGATTCTTCTGCTTGACGAGAAAATGCCACACAATGTTTAGATTTAAAACAAAAGTAATAAACAAGTTTATTGCTATTATTATGGTTATTTTAAGATTTAATTAACTGTGTAAAAGTGTTGTTGTGTCATGCTGTTCACCTCCAGGGTGCCGTGCCAAAGGGAAATGCAACAAAGGAGTTCATTGAGAGTTTACAGCTGAAGCCAGGCCAGGTCGTGTACAAGTGTCCCAAATGTTGCAGTATCAAGCCTGACCGAGCCCATCACTGCAGGTACACTTTGACACTCACGATGTGTTGGCATTCCTTACTTAATGGTAAATCAATAGATGATCAAATGCAAGGTAATGTCCCGTGTAGTAAATAATATAATTCATAAGGAAACATCATGCCTTCTTTGCTGAGAAATTAGCCATAGTATTAAATCCCTGTATGGTGAAGCATCTAACAGCACGGTAGTTTATTAAGACTGCTTACTGTTGGAGGGTAGATGTTTATATCAAACTGCATTATTTTTGTCTGTATAACAAAATCACTCTTACTCTAAAGTAACTCATAATAATATATATCCACTTTCCTAATACAGTATTTAAATATGTCAATATCAGTTTTTGTTTTCTTAAACAATTTAGGTGTAGTTATTTAAAAAAATCATTCTTATTCACTCCTCTCAAATTACAGATATTTTTATTTGGGAAATAAAGACAATAAATTAAAAAAAAATAAATAATAACTGTAGACAAAATACATTTTTTCTTTACCAAATCAGCAGCGATTGCAACTTTATGCAACAAAATTACTTGGTTACAGAAATATAAATTTAATGAACCCGTTTTTGTCGCATTTTAGGCAATTTCTAAACATTATCTCTTGTAAGGTCACTTTTTGTGAGCATGTGGTTATTGGTTCAAGTTAATCATGTGGCTCTCACTCTGCAATTCTGCAGCTTAATTATGATTTTTCACACGGCAACGTTGAACTTCAGACCTGACTCTGCAGTGTTTTAAATAACAGCTGCTTGTGTGTATCATTAAAATAATGACAGAACTCTTTTTTTGTTTGTTTTCCATTTATAAGCCGAGAGCAACATATAAAATACAAAAAAAATGCAACGGCACACAAATATAATAAGAAGACCAGCCCTTGCTTCTTCTTAGCAATGGCAGTTGAGGCTGAGCATGTTATTTCTGTGGATGATGCATTTTTAGGGTTGCAGTCACTATGACTTCCATTCTAGTTGACAGTATACTCTCACTTCAACACACATCTCAAGGCTCAACAAAATTTCTGCATGTAACAGAAGATGTCTGTAGTGACATTTTTTTCCTTACTACAGAACTTTAAATACAGATTGTCATGCTTACACATGCAGAATTGGTACATTAAAAGTGTATGAACCTCTGTGTATTGACACACATTAAAGTTGACATCAGTACCCACAAAGCGCATGGAAACCGCACCCGTCAAGACATTTCTGCATATACACACACACACACACACACGTGTGAACCAGACCTTACACCAGGTTGTTGTTGTTGTTGTTGAAGATGGTTTTATTTTATGTATCATTTTGCAGTACCAGATGAACTGAAAGTCATGAACAAAAGTCAAAATGTATCTCTCATCTTTTTAGTATTATAGTCCTTCGTAAAACTTTAGACCAGTGTAACTCATTTTTGAACATAGCTGTTATTGAAATAGACTTATATTTTCTTTCTGATAATATGAGGGTGTTTTATTTCTTTTAATAATATGTTTTTCTTTTGTTTTAGTGTTTGCAAGAGGTGTATAAGGAAAATGGACCACCACTGTCCCTGGGTTAATAACTGTGTAGGCGAAAACAACCAAAAGTACTTTGTACTGTTTACTGTAAGTTTCCTTGGTTGGGACTGTAGACATTGTAATTTCTTTAGTGAGTTTACTAATAATTCAGTGCTACTTTGGCCAAACCGAATACTCCTGTGTTCCCCCCCAACTCAAACTTAAGTTGTTACTCAATGTCTTTTACCCGTAATGACTATTCATCATACTTTCCTTTTCTTACTTCCTAATCTAACTGATGTTTTAGTTTAATCATGTTGTTGTTGTTGTTGTTTTTTCCAGTATAGTAATAATTCATCCTAAAATCTTTATATTTTTTTGTGGTTTATTAACAGTATTTTTGAAATCTTTTAATAATTAATCTATTCAGACTTAAATCAATTTGAACTACCCTGACATCCATCCTAGCCTGACTTGAACAGCAAAGGTAACAGGAAGCTTAGAAACTTTCATGGCATCCATAAGCCCAAGATAGGAACCAGCGTGGAATGAAAACGTACCTGCACATTGCATTCTAAATTGCTTGACTGAGAATGGCTTCAAGGATGGTGACATTTCCAGCTTTACTGAATGCTGGCGGCTAAGTTTCAAGAGGCTCAGGTTTTTGTCTTTTTTCACATTTCTTTGAGTCATACTGTCTGTTTCACATAAAATCAACTTACCTCTCAGGTTAAGAAGGAAAAAGTTTACTTGTATTTGGAAGATGTTTTTGTAATTATTGGTGAAATGACACTGAGTTCAGAGGTAACGATTTGTTTACTATGCTGTCAACTTGAGCCCTTTTACTTTGTAGCATTAGTTATATTCCCAAGAAAATATGTCCTGTCATTTTCTAAACTGCTTAAACCAGACCGTGTTTAAGTCAAGTGGTCGGGGGTGGAATTGATGGATAGGGCCTTTCCTGGCTAACACAGGGAGTAAGGCAGGAACAAACCCCAGGCAGGATGCAAGCCCATTGCAGGGCTAATTTAGCGTCTCCAGTTGACTTAACCAGCATGTCTTTAGACAGTAGGAGGAAACCCATGCAGACACAAGGAGAGCATGCAGGCCATACAGGGAGGACCCAGGATGTGAACACTGGTCTCTTTACTGTGTGCCAACGTGCCACCACCATCAAAGTATGAGCTGTGAAAAAATATTGATTTGTAAGAACCTGAATATTTGTAAACAGGTTTTATAGACACACACCCATTAGTTATTACTTTTTTGTAACCACCTTTCCACTATAAAAAAGATAGCTGCACTTTTTTTTAATAATCGTCCAAGCTGGTCTGAGGTTGTGGGGTACATAAGCACAGGAACAGCACAAATAACTAACTACCAGAATGCATGCAGTGAGAAAAATGAGAAACTGAAGCAAGGATTGTAATGAAAGCTAAGAGGTGTGCCAGTAAATCTTCCAGTACTAGAATAAAAACAAAAGATTCTTTGACATTTTTGCAGTATGTACAGTGAACATTAGACAGAAATAACAAACTAAAGTAATAATATGCCATTGTTTTGAACAAAAGAATGCCTCCAATGGGGAAAAACAAGCTCAGTATGTAAGGATTTGAAATTAGAACAGGCGGACACTCAAGGGCATTAAAGACGCAGCAGGAGGGCATGGTGGAATTTGACCTGCAGGACTGAAAGAAATGAAAAACATTATCAGCTGTAAAAGTCATTGGCAAACATGCAACAAAGGCTTTAGATTAGAGAGTGTTTGAAAAGTTGTGAATGTGACTCTACTGCACAGGACTAACGAAATGGGCTGCAGTGCTAAAAGACTCACAGGTCATATTTCTTTAAATAATGGACACTATACCCAAAACACTAAAAGAGTAATATCATGGGATTACATGGGTAAAATCAATAAACACATGTGTAGATGTTTGTGAATCAGCAAAGGGGACAGAGGTAAAGCACGCACTATAGTCTTTGATACATTTTCTTAAAGATTTCATTTCAAGCTCAGTGCTATTTGCTTTTAATTCAAGTTATGAAATTAGGCAAACAGATTACTGGGCTCAAACAGTACAGATATGAGGAGATGTTCTTTGTGGGATGGGGGTCACTACTGCAGCTAATTAACTGTAAGACATGAGCACAGATATTGTAAGAAAAAAACTCTGATATTTGCAGATGACTGGTGGGAGCGGTCCAAGGAAGTAGCAAAATATTTAGGGAAAGTCCTGCGGATTCTTCAGAACTGGGAAACAGACACTAAAATGTAGTTCAGTGTGCATAAGAAATTTGACAAATGAAAGGAGACCATTCAGTCAGCCAGGTTCATTTGTTTAGCTAATAGTTAAGCTGTCCTGTTTATACAAGTGCAGCTAAAAGGAACATTCATAAATATAAGAGGGGCAGAAAATATGGAACAAGATGATAAAATGTTCAACTATATTGTAAAAACTATTGACTACAAATCAAGACACAATTATGTTCAAAGTGTAATTAGAGTTCTGCTTATCAGACCACATAGGTCATCCCACATGAGGCTCTGTTCATCACAAAATGAAAAAGGAAGACAAGTGTAGCAACTAAATGCATAAGGATGGAAAAACACTTCATTGTTGAATATAGATGGCTGCTGTGAAGGTCTAATATAAGTCTATAGAATAATGTAGCTGGCATTGATAAATGTGATTCACTGGTTTTCTTTTATTTAAATTGTGAATTACCTAGCGAAGAATAACCTTGGAAATTAAGAGAACTGTGTTTAAGACTGAAACCATGGAGCTGCTTTTTAGTTTTTAAGAATGTGGCGCAACCTTCAAAGTCTTGAAGCAGAGAGCCTGAACACTGTTAATCTGTAGGCAAACAAATTTAGCTCAAAAATGAACAAATGGTTGTCTTTAGGTTGTAAAATTCATTGCCTTAATGCAGTGTTATCAAACGTATTTCTTCAGATATACGGTAGGTTGATGTTTGTTCCACCAGCCTTGGCAAATCCTATATTCTTATAAAGCCATAGACTGCATAATAAAAAGCTATCATAAACTACACATCTGTGGACAAATGTCACACAGGCTAGGCAGGCCCGTGCTCACAGATTGTTTACTGTCTCACTGCTGTGATATGCCCCTTAATTGTGTCAAAGTGTAAAACCCTTTTTTGGATGGCAAAATTTGAACAGTGAATTGGAGCATCCTACATTTAAATGAAATTAAACCAGAAGCTATTCAAATGTTAATTTAAAAACTGGGTATGAAAAATATAAAAGCACTAAACACTGACAATACCTGGATGGACCTGTCAGAACCAACAAAGCTGTGCCAGCACTCCACAAGCTGTCCAAAGCTCTGACATCAGTTTAATTGTACAATGCTCTTTTGAGCTAATATTAGGCATTTCCTGCCCTTAGTTAATGCTAGTGCTTTGGCATAAATGCCACAGGAAAATAGATGTCTCATTGGTGACCTTAGCTAAGAATAATAAAAAGGAGTGTTAATGAAGAGGGGTGTTATTTTGAAGCCAACCACAACTTCTTCAGTTTGGACTTGATTTTTTGGTTTCAAACACGACAAAACAGAGCTAGAAAGCTTATTGGAGGCAGTTTGCTAGGACATTGCTTCATAGCAGCCCTTATTAAGTTGTCAAATAAGAGCAATTTCTGGACATACTTAAATTACAGTCACAGCCTTCTGTTTTTTATATCAAATGTCTGATGTTTACTTTTATGATTCATTTTTATAACCTATGGCCTTTTGTTCATTGTTTTTTTCCTTAAGTATACATCTGCATTGTTTAAAAAATCAGTTTATTTTATTGGGTAAGTAATAGTTTGTACATCTGTATATTCTATGGGCTACTATTTGTAGGGATGTGATTTGTACCATTTATATTAAACAAAATTCACTGTTTCCTTCAGTAAACAAATTACACTGTTCTTAAACTGTAAATCAACTGTAAAAGTACCTAATATGCCTCACTACTCACATCTACCCCCAACCGACAATGTTGGCGTAACTTTCATCAGTATTTTTATTTTTTTTGGTAGTTATTCAAACCAGATAAATGGCTGATTGGCACATCACTGACCCAGGAGGAAATCTTTTTGTATGTGATATTTCCTGTGTTTTTGACTCCCCGGTGTTCAGGGCTTGAGTTGTAAAAAGCACCACAGACATATTGACAGAATGAATATATTAAGTAAATAGTGTAACCTCAACATATACTGTAATTCAGTATATTCCATCTCAAATGGTTTGTATAGAATACAATGGGTGAGAGAAGCAAAATTTCATTGAACTGCAAAGCATGAATTGGTCTTGGCGACTGAAGAGGCGAACCTGTCAAAACAGAACTGCCTGCCCAATCAAGAACAACCACATTTAATTCTGTAATGCATAGGATGGAGCTGAAAGTGCTTTACAGGATCTCAAGGAAATACAGTAGTTACAAGCAAAGAAAAAAACAAATTCTAATTAGATAAGAATAATAATTAGATGAGTAAAGTTTGTCTAATCCCATGGGGAAATTTAGACTAATGAATAAATAGAATATAAAAAATAAATAATGCACACTTATATATAGATATGATCAATTAATCACAGGTTAATGCTGAATAATTTATTGCTAAAAGTACTTAATAACTGTGTTATAGGCAGGATGTGCAGCATTGTTCATCATGGTGCTCAGTTTTGTCTTCATTCTCCTTTCTGTTACTATCCACAGTAGGTTGAGTGTGTGTCCCATAACTGAGCCCACCTTTTTATTAGCTTATTGATTTGGTTGGCATCTCTTCAAGCAATGTATGACTTGCTAAACATGATTAAAGTATTCTTTCCTGTGCTCTTTCTTTTTTTATTTTATTTATTTATTTATTTATTTATTTATTTATTTATACACATACATACATACACACACAAAAATATATAATACATCTTGACCAACCCAAGTTTTGGAGATTTAATTCAATATTAGCACGATTAGTGATGTCTTAACTGGGTTGATCTGCTTGCACATCACACATTTCGTACAATTTTAATGCGGTTAAATAAAACATTCAGAAATTTTAGCTCCTGTTGCTGTTTACTTCTATGCTTTCCTTTTTGTGTTTTTAAAAGAACATACTTTATGTGCATAGACAATATTATTGTGAATTTTGTCATTGATGTTGCTAATGTAAAGATTTTTCTTTGCTTTCCAGATGTACATAGCACTCATATCCTTGCATGCTCTAGTGATGGTAGCATTTCATTTCCTGTACTGCTTTGAGGAAGACTGGACGAGTAAGTTAATATAACTTTCTCCCCTTTAAGTTTAACAGAGGCAACAATAACAATTGTGAGTTTCATTAAACACGTCCACCTCATTTAGTCTTGGTTTTTTGGTACATTTTCAATACTCTTCAACACCTATGTGTTTGTATTATAATGTAAAATATGCTCCAAAGTATTGTGAGGCTGTTTGACAATGGTAATTAGTCTAGTTCTGTGCATTGCAGTAGTAATTCACACTTTTCCCTAATAAACATTTATTAATCATAATACATCTTTCTTGAACACTGGTGTGGGTTTCTCCTTTTTTAATAGCATGAGTTAAATCTGCATTTGCAATCCAAGAATCATTATTATTTTAATTCAGTGCTACACACCTTTTAAGGAAAGGCCTTGAAACAGTTTGCTTTTAATTGATATCTGCACCTAATCTGTTTCTTGAATAGAAATTTGGGAGTAAAATAACGAAACTTTGAGTTTATGATAACACTGTACATACTTGAGGCTTACATATATTATGTGCTTCATGTGTCTGTTTCTGTTTACTACAGAGTGCAGCACTTTTACTCCGCCAGTGACTGTTATCCTGCTCATCCTTTTGTGCTTTGAGGGACTTCTTTTCCTCATCTTTACAGCAGTAATGTTTGGGACACAGATCCACTCTATCTGTACTGATGAAACAGTAAGTATCTCGTTTGTTGATTTTTTTTTTAACCCCTGCAGATATTGTTTACAAATGAAGAGTGCATAATTGGAAGAAGCGCGAGACTTGCTTATTTAGTGATGGGAAGGAGTGTTGTAAACTGTGGTTGCTCGGGGGCATACTGCACCTGAAAATAAGACCACAACTATACGTTGATAAATCTTGGATTCAAAAAAGAATGCTTTGGGGTTTTTGTTCTTTTTTTTTCCCCCCAGAAGAAATTTTCACAGGCTTCTTCCTCCTCACAACGCAAAGAAAGCAATGCCACACAATACAACTTGTTAGTCCTTCTCTTCTTTCACACCAGCTGATTGTTGTCCTATTGCACTCCTTATTTTAAACTCACCTGCCTGAGGAGGAGAGGGCTCTTTTAAAGTTCGATCTGAGCATATGTTATGCTCAGGTGGGTTAGGGCAGAGAAAAAGCTTTCAACAAAAGTTTCTTCATAGGGCTTTTATTCAAACTACTCTTCCTGTGCAGCCTATTGGAGTGTAGTACATAGCAGTGCCAGAGACGTGCTGCTGTCCTGTGTACTGGAGGAACAAGTCGCCTTGGTAGGCAGGCCGCCACTGCCCCTCATCTATAAAGCAATGAAGTTGAAAACTCAAACAGCTTACTGTGTTTCTGGGTGTGGAGAACAATACCAAAACTGTGGCTAATTTCTTCCATTATGGCACTTGTTGTTTTATATATTTACATTATCACAGTAGCTACCGACACATAGTTTGAATGGATCTTTGTCCAGTTTTATAGATTTTATAATTATATGTTTAATTTGGCATGGCAAGGCCTTGTATAGATAGGTAACAGTCAACCTCAGGTGCATATTTCTAGACTGTGAAATCACAGTTTATATAGATAATGTGAATCAGCGCAGCAGTACACGAGAAGTACAGGGTGAGATGGTCAATTCCTTTTTACAGACCAGTGCTCTATACAGTATAAACTAAGACTCTTCTCTGATTAATATTAAAGGCATTTGTACAGTGAGTATTCATAATTTTAATCTCTGCCATCAAAACATCCATCCTGTGTATTAAAGATTTCATGGTAATGTTTATATTCATCTGTTTAATTTCTAATCCCCTGTGTAGTATCCTATAAAAAGCCTTTGTAGTTTTGAGAGTTTAGTTTTTATATTTCCAAGAGACTGACTTTCTTGCTGCTGTCTTCACATTAATATCTTTAGGGTATGATGCATTTGTCCTAATCTCTTGTTTACCTTTAATTCTGTTTTATTCTTACTGCTCTGTTTTCATGGTATCTTTATAACTTTTACTAACTTTAAATATTTTCCTCATGTTAATTCTTTTTTTCTGCAACACCAGACAAGTAAAAGTAGTCACAATGTAGCTTGGGATCACATAATTAAAAAGAACTTTGTACATTCAAGTAATAATTAATTTTGTCTTTGTTTTATAATTATAACTTCTTATTTTCTATTCCTAAACAGAAACTAATAGTGTACTTCTATGGGGGCCAGTAGAATATTTTGCTACAGATTTTTAGTTTTATTTATGATATGAGGCTGCTTGTTGTTTTACATTTTGTTAAATATTCTTATAAAGCCAGTGCTGAAACATTTTGCATAAATTATCAAATGCCTTTTACACCCGTGTTTTGTTTTTTTTTTTTAAATAAAGTTTATAATTTACCTAATGTACAAAGGTTTCCAACACCAACTGATATTTTCTGTAGTAGTAATTACCCCCTAGTTAAATCCTCCCCCTTAAATGGATAATTAGGATTAACTGATTGAACAGAGCCAGGCTTGAATTAACCAGCCCTTTGCTTATTTGGACCCTTACCATCAGAGTCATTCAACAGGGACATAATGCCTCAGTCAAACCAGAAAACAGTTATCAGGAAGAATCCCACCCCACCACTCTTAAGTCAGTGGGAAACTGATGTTCTTTACTACTTGAAATCGTTCAGAACTTTTTAAAAATATGACAGGAATTAATCAATAGCATTCTAGAATATTCTTCCATTTCTGGGAATAAGATTTCTTTTCTTGCTCATTTATCGAGTAGCTTCAGTTGCTGGCTCCTCTCTCTTTCTCTTGGATGGGGGTCAAATTTTGCTTTGATTTGTTAAATTTGTCTTGACTGTAAGGAATGTTATCTGTCTCTAATTAAAATCAATTTAAAAAAATCAATCTAAAAAGCTCAGCAGAACCATTTCTGATGCACTGGGACCCCACTGAACCACAGTAAGAGCCATCGTCCCCAATCAGAAAACACTTGAAATTGTAGAGAGCCTTTCTTGGAGTGGCTGACCCCAAAATTACTGACAATGTAGATTCATCTGGGAAATCACAAAAGATCTGAAATAAATCCAAAGAAAGGGAAGCTTCTTTTGCTTAAGCGAGGATCAGAATTAGGATGACACTGGACAGAAGTGGGCTTAGTTGGAAAGTGTCAAATTGGAAACCACTGCTAAAATAGAACAACATAAACACTCACCTGTCATTTGCAAAGAAGCACCTGAATGATACCTAAACATCATATATATTGTTAGTGTGTGATGCCAGTGGGGGTGATTAACTGCCTCAAGATCAAGATAATTTGCCATAAGAGAAGGAAGAATGAATTTTGCTCTCTTTTGGAAAATTCCTAAGGAGAATGTTTGGTTATCCATCAGTAAAGTGAAGTGTAGCTGGGTACTGCAACAAGACAATGATCCAATACACAAAGGCACGACTACATCACAGTGGTAGAAAAGAATGAAAATAAAATTTTTAGATTAGCTTAGTCAAAGGTCCTGACCAAAACCATTTAGAGACGCTGGGGCATGAATTGAAATGTCAGGTCTTTCTGAAAAATCTACCAGTATTTGTGAATTAAAGCAATTCTAAAATGGGGGCTGACATTCCTCCATAGTGACATGAAAGACTTGACGGTGAATTACAGAAAGTGTTTAGTTTCCGTCATTGCAGCTAGCTACAAGTGGCATAACCAGTTATTAAATGTAAAGAGTAATTACTTTTTTCAAACAGTGGCAGTTGGTGTTGGGATACCTTGAATCATTAGATAAAGAAGTTTAAAAAATGTGTTATTAGTTTGCTCAGGGAGCCCTTATCCAATACTAGATATTGGGTTAGAGACCTTCATTCATTAAGTGTCAAAACTTTGAAAAACAGAGGAAATCAGGAAACGGGCCAGTACTTTTTTCATGGCACTCTTTGTACGATGACTTTCCTCCTCTGATGAAACACAAATAGAGCCCAAGATTTAAAAACAACCGAAGAGGTTTGTTAGTGTGGTGAAGGCAGAAGGAAAATGTTGACAGTGGTGACCATTTGTTTATAATCGAGAAATGCTGAGAACCTGGCATTCTGGGTCATGTTTGTATTGAGTTTGCAAGAAGCTACTACAACATGGTGATAACTGATGGAGAGATTCTTTATAATATGGAAAACTAATTAAAGTGTAATAACCTGGCAATCAATATTACACTCGATAATGTGAAATGTACTGACAAAGTCTAAAGAGCCCATCGTTAAACACACAGCTTCTGTGTGCTTTGTCCTCATTGCTGGAATGTTTCTCCAATCCAGCAAGTGATAATCAAGGGTTTTTCTTTTTTAAACTTCCATCCATTATTATTATTATTATTATTTCACTTTATTGAACAGATTCCTTTAACCAAAATGAGTTACAAAACAAAAAAAGTCTGGTTGATATTTGGTAGATAAGTGCATTGCACAGTAGATAACCATGCATACAAACAAAAAAGACTTGACACCATTTATCTTTTATGTCTTGTCTGACCAAATTCAATATGAAAAATATGGTAATATTCAGAAAATATTAAGACATTATTTTCTTTTGTATTATGACACAGATTTTAGTAAATTGCTAGCAAACTTCATTACTGTGACGAGTTTCCATAAAGGCAAACGCAACTGTTATTACATGTTAAGAGTTTTCCATCACCCAATAGTATGGTGCAGAAGAATGCTGCTGTAGCTGGCAGTTTATATAGAGCTGGATTTATAAAGGTCACCTTTTACTTGGCGTCTTACTAACTAGTATGTAGTGTGCCACTTCTGATTGGGAATCTGCCTGCCCTTGATCACTTGAGACTCTAATAATTCGTCTGACATCTTTCATTTATTTATTCATCATGTTAGCACTTATTTGACCTTTGGACTGGCCAACAGTTTACTCTCCTCAAGTGAGCTGAAGATAGTGATGCATTTCTCCACTCCCACACTAAGTAGCTAGTAATTACCCTCTCCTTAAAGAAAAGAAGCAATGAGTATAAAAAAACAGAAAAATGATTGAACTCAAGTCTTGGTTGTTTCTTATTTTCAGGGCATAGAACAGTTGAAAAAGGAAGAGAGAAGATGGGCAAAAAAAACTAAATGGATGAACATGAAAGCAGTGTTTGGACACCCGTTTTCTATAGCATGGCTTAGCCCGTTTGCAACACCCGACCATGGGAAGGCGGACCCTTATCAGTACGTGGTCTGAAGTAGAGGGCAGCAATGAGCCAGGACTACCACTTAAGCATTATCTGCATTTAATATGATTGTAATCCGAAACTGGAGAACTTTGTTGACTCTTGTTTCTCATGTTTTATTGGGCTGTGGGTGAGTGATGGGGAGGGCAGGTTTCTATAAAATGACACCAAGCAGTTGCAGAGAAAAAGAATGGCCTCACCTGTCTCTGTTCTTGACATGTTCTTTGCCTGCTGCTCATTGTTAATTAACTGATTGCTTCCTTTCTGTTTGAATTAATTGTTAACACCTGTAGGAGGACATTTGGCAGGGAATGGCAACTAAACTTTGTAACTTCACTTGTTGGTGAATCCAGGGAGTTGTTAATCTGTGTCTAGAAGTCACTTCTAAACTGTGGTTCTCTTCCACTGCATCAAAGATTAATTGAGGTGTCCGCACTGTTTAATTCTGCTTGCTTTGGATGAAACAAAAAACAACCTTTTGCCACTTTATCATGCCTTACTTTAAACATCTTTTAACAAGGACAGTTGACCTTCTTATCTGTGGATTTGAATATTCTCAAAGTGTCCGTGCCTGACATTTGTATGAGACCTGCGTCAAGTTTGAATTTCCTAACTAACAGTGCCACACTGAAAGCAGAAACACTGGAAATGCCAAGTGCAGATGCAAACACTAAAAGATTGTCATGTATTGAGCTCCAATGGTGTTAAAGTCTTGATTTGTTCAGTTTTAGTTTCAGCTCATATTGCTGTCTGTTTTTAAAAAAGTTAATAGACACAAAGATTTTCTATGATATGGACAGCATTTTGGACTGCTGATTGATGACAGAAGGTTCACGACAGTGACCTTTGGTAAACAGGCCTACAGAGCCTCATCCAGCTCGCATCACTGATGTTCATTATATGACTTGGCAGTCATAGTGAGGGAGAGGAGGGTGTGCAGCTATCCTTGCTTTAGCCTAACATTTCCAGCATACGTACAGTGATGTGACATACAGAATTGGACTTTTGTATTCCAATAGAGACTTGCTTTGGCTTAAAAAGTTGCTCCCCTCCCATCACCTTCTTCCTCAAGTCCTCAACACTTCTTCTGTGTCACTCTTCTCCAAAGCTCATGTCTCATTTTGAACAGTTTGCTTTTCAGTTTTGCTAATCCAAGATCTGGTCCAGCAACGTGGCGCTATGGAAAGCCAAAAGCAATGTGGCTAAATGCCGTCCTCCAGTATTCTGTTGCACACCAAAGTGCTGTCACAGCGGGGCCTGTTCGTTTGTTCGTTCTTTCTTTCCTTCTTTCTTTTCTTTCTTTCTTTCTTTCGCTTTGGGATTAATTAAACCAGGCAGGTGTATTTGATCAAAGCCCACCTTATAACTGTGATATTTTGTTACTACACATTTCAGTTTACTCAGTGGCTTTACTTGCATTGTTTCGATATGTTTGCAACTGAAATTCCACATACATAATATGGCTGTAATCACACAATACAATAAAATATTGAAATATTTGCATTTTTTAACGTGATACTTGTACACCTTTAGTTTCATTGAAATTATGAATAATAAGTACAAACGAGAGATTGTACATTGGACAAACAAAAAGAATGTGACTCATTTAGCAATAATTCAGTGCTTTTAAACTAGAGATTTAGCTTTTTATATAAAATGAAAAGTACAAGTATTGGGACAAATCTGTTAAATGTGTAATTTTCTCTAGATAGGAGTTTTGATAAATAAAAAGAAGGATTAATGAGACAAATTGCATAGCGTTGGCTTTCATGGCTGAATATTTTGCATTCGTGATGTAATAAATCATTTATGATGAACACAAGAATTTGAACAAATAGCTTGGGTGGTCCCTGCTAAATTCAGTGTGCATAGCAGCTTCAGACGGTTTGCAGACCCCTTCACTTTTTCACATTTTGTTCTGTTGCAGCCTTGTGCTAAAGTCGTTTAAATTTTTTTCCCTCACTGCAGAATGACAAAATGAAAACTGGATCGTGGCATTCTTTGCTAATAAAAAAATTTAAAATGTCGAAACAATTATTCAGACCCTTTGGCAGCCATTTCAGCCTGCAGTCTTCTTCATAATAAGGTTTGCACACCTGGACTTTGAGATTGTCTGCTGTTCTCTGCAGGTCCTCTCAGGTTCTGTCACAATCAATAGATTTGTCAGGTCTCTCCAGAGGGTGTTTGTTTGGGTCACTTGAGGACGTCCACAGGAATGTCACTAAGTCTTCTTTCTGTTGCACAAACCTTTAGCCCAGTCTGATGTTCAGGGCGAGCAGGTGTTCAGTAAGGATATCTCTCAACTTTGTTCAAATTTTCCTTGGCCCCAACTACTCTCCCAGTCCCTGATGCTGGCACCACCATGCTTCACTGTTGAAATGGTGATAAGCAGTGCCAAAGAGTTCAGTCCTGACTTCATTGGAGCAGAGATTCTTTGTTAATTGCAGTCGGAGAGTCCTTTAAGTGACTTTATGTAAACTCCAAATGGGTTCCGTGTTTCTTTTCTTGAGGAGAGGCGTCTCATTAGTGGAGAGTTGTACTGATGGTTGTCACTCTGGATGTGTCTCTCATCTGTACACAGGTTCTCTTGAACTCAACCAGAGTGACCATCAGATTTTTGGCCACCCGTATTACTAAGGCTGTCCTTCCCCAGTGGCTCAGTTTGGCCATGCTGCCAGCTCTGGACACAGCCGTGGTTAGAACATTAGATCAATCTGGATGAGAACGGACCATTTGGCCCAACAAAGCTCGCCAGCCACTTCTAAAATAACATCAAGTCGAGTTTTGAAGGTCATTAAAGTCCTACTGTCCACCAGACTACTTGGTCTCTTATTTCATCTGTCTGTGGTTCTCTTCCAAATGTTTGTGAAAATTACTCCCTAACAAGTTTCCAAATCTGAAAGACCACATTTTAAAGTCACCGTCTCGATGCACTGAGCTGATTCCTTTCATAATTTTAGGCACTTCACTCTCCACCCTTTGCTAAAACTGAAAAGGTTCAGCTCTGTTAATCTTTCCTCATCGCTCATTCCCTGTAGCCCCCCATAATCAGCCTAGTCACACTTCTCTGGACATTTTCTAACACTGCTTTGTCATTTTTGTCCCTTGGAGACCAAAACTGCAAACACAGCTCCAGATGAGGCCTCAGCAGTGCGTAGTTCCAAATTAGGGTTATGGTTAGATTTAGGGTTCTGTTTAAGAAGAGCCAAGCAAAATGACACTTTCTATTGGCTAACTAAAAAGATTACAATATGCAAGCTTTCAAGGCAACTCAGGCCCAGAGGACCTTCTCCACATTCATAATGGCTAACACAGTACAACACCCTAGTACTACGGGTTCTGTTTAAGAAATATGGAGACCACTTTACTCTTGGGAACCGGCAGTGCTGCAGAATGTTTTTGTAACCTTTGCCTGATCTGTGCCTTGACCTCGACACAAACCTGTCTCTGAGCTGTGCAGGCCGTTCCTTTGACCTCCTGGCTTGGTTTTTACCCACCTGGTGGACCTTCCTTTGACATTTGTCCCATCTTTTCTAATCCTATCCAGTTAACTGAACTGACCACAGATAGAGTCCATACATCTCAAGGGTGGTCAATAGAATAGATTGCACCTGAGCCAAAGCAAAGGGTCTGAATGCTCGTTTCAATGAGAGATTTTTTTTTTTTTTTTCCACTTTATCTTTCTGGGGTGTTGAGTGTTGTTTGAGGAGGAGAAATGTAAACTTAAATGTTTTTAGCATGAGGCTGCCACATAACATCAGAGTACAGGGGTCTGAAGACTTTCTGGAGGCGCTGTACATAGGATGGCTATCATCTAGTGTTCGCTGAAGCCTCCTTACCTTCCTTCTCAAGTTAGAAAACAAACATAGATGGAGATGCCCACTCTGTACTGTCCCAGAACTTTTGCTTTTCACTGCATGAAGTAACAAACAAGCAATAGTTTGGTATGCTGCCTTGACAATATTGTACATGTGGGACACGTCTGTCTTCTGGGGTGTAAAATATTCATTTCTGTAAAGTTTTTCAGCAGTCAGTCCTTACTTCGTATATTTCATATGACTGATCAGTCTCGGGATAATTAAGCTGATAATTGAGTGTTTTATCTTGTTTTCCTCATAAAGAAACAAGAAATTTGTATATTAAAAAACTGAAGCTACGGCCCATTTTAATAAATGTAGCACCCTAAGAAACACAAGCCAGAAGCGAGTTATTTTTTGAGAGTCACTTTTTTTAAACTTTAAGAGAAGGCCAAGGGCCCTGTCATGCCCTTCTGTGTGTTTGAAGTCATTCTGCACTCCTGGCCATGTCCTACAGTTCCTCATCCCTCTTGTGGCTGCCGCTGCCTTTGATTTCTTTCTGTGTTGACGGCGAAACTGTGCAATGGAGGAGTGGAGAGGACTGGGGACATGAGAGTCTGTCATGGCAGCACTGGGCACGTGACAGGAGAGCCAAAATTCAGGGGTGCCAGTAAGCCTGATTGTCTTTGGGATGAAACGTGGGGAGAATATGCAACGTCCACATGGAATCCCTGGGCAGGAATTGTGGGGAGCCATTGGTGGCTTGGAGATCAAATTCAAAGCTGCTTCTGATGTGAAACCATTCAAGGTCCTGTCTTGCAACCAAAGATTTGTTGTACTAAATTATCTGCTTTAATTTAACAAAACAGAATTAATATCCATCCATCCATTATCCAACCAGCTATATCCTAACTACAGGTTCACGGGGGTCTGCTGGAGCCAATCCCAGCCAACACAGGGCACAAGGCAGGAAACAAACCCCGGGCAGGGCGCCAGCCCACTGCAGGGCAAATTTTTAACATGTCAGTCCCAATTTTAAATGCTAAAATGAGGGTGAAATTAAGCTGGACAGATTTTTTTCCTGGTGTTTATTGGTTTTGTGTCACTTAGTTGTCACGGTACAGTAATGTGTCATATGGACAAACTGAGCAGTGACAGTTGCAAAAGGAACCTCACTGGATATTGTGGCCCTGGGAAAAGAGCAACCTAGCAGGAGTCCACTATGTGCAGTCGTGTGAAAAAGTAAGTGCACCCCATCAAATGCGCCTTTTTTTTTTTTTTTTGAGTTACTATATACTTATCCAGATTTGACCTTCATATACACAGTATCTTTAGATAAAGGGGATGTAACCTCAATTCACAAAAAGTAAAGGAAATTTTAAAATGACGTGGTAACTGCAACGAATAGAAGCTGACGTAGTGCGAAACATTTTCTGGAAGAAGATCTGAGTGCTTTGGAGTGGATTGAGATGTGGGTTCATCACTGTGAGTGACAGAGAGAGCTGGGCGACTTCCAGTCAGATGAACGAGCATCTGGGTTAGCAACTCGTTTATGAATCAGAGGAGTCGAGTCTCACAAGTCAGGGGGTTCTTACACATCTACCAGTGTTAACAAAACAAAACTGGACATCAGTCTTCTCCAGTAAAGAAAAAATTCAAGCGACCGCCCTCCGCCAAGAATATCATGGTGACCTTGTTTTGGCACATGCAGGGTCCTACTCTGGTGCTTTCTTTGGAAACCTTGTGCTACTCTTAAGAGAGAAACTGAGACCTGCAGTGGACAACAACAGAGGAGGAATGCTGTCCCATCATTGGGCCACTTTAAAAGGTACTGTACTGTCACAGGTTCACCTCTGATGACAAGATTAAGAAAGTGGAGCAGAGCTGGAATTGGGAGCAGCCAAAAATCTGCTTCAGTCAGTGGAACAACACAAGAAGAACCGCGAACTGCAGGGGGACAACATGGAGAAACTGTCACATTCATCTGCTCACAGTTACCACTGTTAAAAGGTAAATTGCCTTTACTCTTTGATTCTCCCTCATATGGATATTGTGCAGTCCATTGTTTAATTTAAATAAGCATCAATGCAAATTTCACATGTGGATGAAGTAAGAGCAGCCTCTATTAGTCGATACCTCAGACACCTCAAATTAGAATCGGGTGCACGTGTTTAGAACGTCACTGGCGAGGATCTCCTCTGAGCCGCTCCTCCTATTTAAACCTCCGCTATCTTCGTTTGTCATTTACATTTACATTTATGTACTTTTACCCAAAGTGACTTACAAAAGAGGTCAACATAATCCAATAACAGCTGCCTGGGACCTGTTTGTTCAGCAAGTGCAGTAGGACAGGTAACAGAAATTGAATGGCACTAGTGAAAAGATGTAATAAATAATAAATATATAATCGTAAATTATAATCAATAAAACAAATAAACTTGAAACAACAAATTATCCAACAACAGGGGTGCCTAATACGGCGATCGACCGGTAGATCGGAAAAGTAGTGCACGTAGATCGCATTGCATTCAAAAAACATTTTTTTAAACATTAGCCTATCATATATCCTCCCTATGGCATTCGCCACCTGATTGACATACAGGGCGGCCAGTCTGAGATCTCTTCTCTTCTAAGACACTGGTCATCCCGCCCGCACGCACGATTGATCAAACACGTGAGCTACTGCAAAACTCCGGCTATCTAAGTGATCTAGTTAGCCTTCCAATTTATATCGACTAAAGAAGGGATTCAAAAAAAATTGTTGTTTATGGGCTGGATGTGGAGTTGGAAGAGGATTTTTTTCTCTCACAATGTCACAATCGAAGTGTGTTTGTCTGATCTGTCAGTCTATCATTGCTATTCCAAAGAAGGAAAATGTAGAAAGGCACTTTCAAACTGTTAATACAATCTCCGAAACTGACTTCCTTCTGAAAAGCGATCTGAGAAAGAGAAAGGAGAGGGAACTAAAATCACAGTTAATCGGACAGCCGTCATTTGTCACTCGGCTGAATTCAAAAGCAAAAGCAGACACACCAAAGTATTGTTCAGGGAGAGTCACTCGATCATTAAGCATAAGAAGTCCTTCCAAGATGGAGAGATGAGGCAGGTGGCTAAGGAGAAATACCTACTGAGATTTCAAGACCCCTGGCCGGAGATAAAGGAGTTTCTCCTCGTCATTAAACATGCAGAATACAAGCAACTTAATAACGATCAATGGCTGCTAGACTTGGCATTTTTTTTCCGACCTGACCAACATGTTGAATGAGCTTAATTTACAGCTGCAAGGAAAAGAGAAAACCAAAATGGTCAATATGATCAGCTCAGTTAATGCTTTCAAATGAAAAATGCAACATCTGTACTCAAAGCTGCAGCGCCTGATTTGGGGAACATCCAAAACCTCGCGTCAGAGCTGGAGACGCAATGAAAGGCGTGTGTGCAACTTGACAGCATCCGCTACACAGAGCAGATTGAAAATGGAAAAAAAGTAACGATTCGAGTGTCGCCCAATGTAGCGGAGTAAGAGTAGCGTTTCTTCTTCACAAATGTACTCAAGTAAAAAGTATGGTGCAGTAAAACTACTCTTAAGAAGTACAATGTTTAAAAAAAAAAGTTACTCGAGTAAACGTAACGGAGTCAATGTAACTTGTTACTAGCCACCTCTGATACTCAGTATATATAGATATATATAGAGAGAGAGAGCATTTTTAATGTAAGTAGATCATTTTGACCCGGTCATGTTAAAAGTAAAAAGTGTGGGCACCCCTGTCCAACAACATAAAAGATTAATTTGACAGATGCTTCTTAAATTCATTGAGGGAGTCAGCAGTACAGATGAAGGTGGGCAGCTCATTTCACCAACTTTGAAGTACACATAAGGGTCTGGATGAGACTTGACACCATGTTGAGGTGGCATCACCAGATGCTGTTCAGTGGCAGACCTGAGTGGGTGACAAGGAGCACAGCACCTCCCCAGTATCTCCATACACTCCAGTGTTGACCCACTGACTACTCAGTAGACAAGATGAATGGGTGCTGCTACAGGGAGCCAGTGGAGTGACATGTGCCTGTCTCGGCTGGTTAAATATTCTGTGCCATCTGCAGCGGTTTGATAGCACTTATAGGTCCTCCTGCCAGGAGCGAGTTGCAGTGGCCCAGACATGTCAAGACCAAAGCCTGGAACAGAAGCTGTGCTGCATACTCCGTCAGATAAGGTCTGATCTTCTGCATGTTGAACCTGTATGAACGAGAAACAGTAGAAGTGTGGTCAGAAGAAGATATGTAGCTGCTCATTAGTCACCACCCCAAGGTTGCGTACTGACCTGTCAAGTTTTATGTGACAGTGAGCCAAGCTGTACAGAGAAAGAGAGCTGAGCAGACTGGCAAGCCGGGATCACAAGAATCTCGGTTTTTGCCAAGTTGAGCTGTAGGTGGTGGTCCTTCATCCAGGTTGAGATATCATTAAGACATGCAGAGACTCTGGCTGACACCATATTGTTCTCTGGAGGGAATGACAGGTACAGCTGTGTGTCATTGGCATAGCACTGATAAGTGAACCCATGGGATTGGATGATGGGACCCAGTCAAGTGGTGTACTGAGAGAAGAGTAGAGGACCCAGCACTGGTCCTTGGGGCACACTTGATGTGCCTTTGACAACTGTCCTTGCCAGGGACACACTGTAGGATTTGCCTGAGATATACGACTCAAACCATCTGAGAACAGAGAGGGGGCCATCAAGGATGTTGGGGTTGACTGTGCCAAAGGCAGTGGAGAGATCTAGATGAATCTGTACCGATGACATGTTGGTAGCTCTAGCCAGTCGCAGCTGGTCGACCACCTTTAGTAGAGCCATCTCAGTCTTGAAACTGGACTGGCTGACATCGAGCACTACATTCTGTACAAGGCAGGATGAGACCTGGTTAGAAACCACGCGTTCTTTCAAAGCAGAGAAACAAACCCGTACTTGTTGAAGTGTGATCACCATGCTGAGAGCGAGCTCTAGGAGGTCTTTAGAAAGGTTCTGCGAGTCTCTGAAGGGATTTCAAAAGATATCCAACTTGCCCAGGCCAGGCCCTTGGTTAGGTCAGCTCAAGGGCAGAATTCTCAAAGACACCCAGAAGTTCACTGTGAGGCCCTCAGGTAGCTCTTTTCTCTGTTAATGACAAAGTGCAGGAGTCCGCCATTAGAAAGACGCTGCACAAATTACATCTGCATGGGTTGTGTGCCAGTTGGAAACATTTGGGCAAGGCAGAAGTTTCGCCAAGAACGCCTAAACAAAGACCAGGACTTCTGGGACAATGTGGACAGACGAGGCAGACACAAAGGCAATAGGCCTCATGTTTGGTGAAAACTAAAAGACAGCATTTGACCAGAAGAACCCGATGCCAACTGTAAAGCATGGAGGGGAAAATTGGTGAAGATGTTCTGAGTTGGGCCTGCTTGGCTGCATCAGGGCCCCCTTCACGGAATCCACTAGGAATTCATCATTGCATGCAAGACCACCCTCAGAGCTGAGAAGCTGAAAGAACTTTCTACCAGTCAAAGTCAGAGACGGCTTGCCAGGTCTAGGAAACACCAACTTGAGAGGGGCAGTAGCAGCTGGTAGACCGAAGGGTCTGGGCATGTCATGTTATTTTCTAACCTGGTTAATCCAGACTGGGGTCACGGTGGGTGCTGGAGCCAATCCCAGCTAGCCCAGGGCACACGGCCATTGCAGGGCTGGACCCAAGGGTGCATTTGCTTTTTCCACAGATGGAAATGACGTATCTGTTCATTTTTAAAATATTTTTATTGTTTTTGTTGTATATCCATTACGTCACCTTAGTCTGAAGCTACTGTTTACATGAAGGGCCGACTTGATGGGTCAGTTGCAGTGTAGGTGAGGTGCTATAGTAGTGATGGGCGATTTGAGAACGGTTTGTTCTTTGTGAGCGACTCTCTTTGGTGAATCCTTTGAATTGCTTCAGGAGTGCTGAAGCGCGTACGTGTCCTGCGTGATGCCGCCATCATCGTCTTTCATTTTGTTAACACTGGTAGATGTGTAAGAACCCCCTGACTTGTGAGACTCGACTCCTCTGATTCCTAACCCGGACTCCGTCTAACGATTCTCGTTCATCTGACTGGAAGTCGCCCAGCTCTCTCTGTCACTCGCTCGTGATTGTGTAATGAAGCGTCCTGTTTTAATTATGCATCTTAAAAGCATTATCATACTTTGAGTACGGAAAGAGAACAATGCCATTTCAACGACCATGTCTGCGTAAAAAGCCATATGTGTGGCGGTCACAGCTGGCGTAATTGGTGCTTCAGTAAATTCTCAGAACAAGGCAGAGAGAGGAGTGTGCCACCCTCTTTAGTGTTAAAATGTTGTTATGTGCTACCGAACACGTAAAGACCAAAACATCGACATTAACACAGTCGGAAGAGTCTGTCGAGTGTCCACTCTGTACCGATGCAGATTTACTAAATGTCTTCATGTGACACGTTTTGAGTCACCAAAGCACAGTCTGATGTCACAATGGGACCATAGATGTATGTTTCTGTGCACACTTATTTTTTTCAGTTGCTCACACATGATAGGGTAGAATGTTGGTGCCTGACCTTCACCTTCGTCGTACCCCTTGTGTTAATGTGGGCTGCCACAGTGCCAGGCTTAGCAACTTCCGCACTTTCCCTGCCGCAGACATTGACAGTCTCTGCATTGTTATCAGTGCTTAGGGGGCAAACGACTTGCTTGTCCTTACACTCGATCACAGTTATTTTGGCTGTTTGTCGCACAGCTGCTGTCCGCTTCACACAACTGAATTCACCAGGCATGGTGCGGCATACAGAATAGCACCACATTGTGCATCAGGCTCGCCTGCCATGTCAACGACCGATGACCAGTTCACATTGTCATCACTGTCACTCGAGTCAAGCAATGCTTCACTTTCAGCTCATTCTACAACTGAGGCTCCACCCCACTCATGAATATTGATGAGTTACCTTAGAGTGGCAAAACACAGAAATATTCCAGATTTTCTGCAGCATGATGCTATTTCTTCCTCTAGATGGCAGCAGAGTGCTGCCCCAAGTGTCATTTGGACTTAAAAACATAAAGCAGAACATAAAATGTCACCTCAGATCTGACTCGGGTTTAATTGTATTTACAAAGAATTTCGAGTTGATTCACGCTCAGAGAGAATGCCAAGGAGGTTAAAGGTATGGATTGGATGTGAGCACTCGACTGGAAGATCTACTTAAAGCAGACCAGCGAGTTTGTTGTGTTTCATTTCTCCATGGACGACTACTTGTTATGGTGTTGAAATTTGGTCTGAAATGAAAATATGCAGGGAATGAAGATGACTAAACAGTAAAGACGTGTCTGGACTGTGGCAGCCATGAGGCTGGCGTGTTGTGTTACAGAGCAGCCATGCCAAGCTGAAAGTCCTCAATTGTTATCCTTGTCTGTCACCTTCCTGATAATTAGACTCTTCACTTGGCATCCCCACCTTGTAAGTCTGACAACTTTTATTGAGCAGGAGCTTCACAAAGCACACCTTCTGGCGGAGACGCGTTGCCATAAGTGTTAATCATCCATCAACGGTTGACCCCTTGGGCATTTCCATGTTTCTTTGTGTGGCTCAGTTTGGTTCACTCTCACTGGTCAACCCTAAACACTGCGAGGACATATTTGAAAATGTTAAATAACTCGTTCTGTGAGTATTCACCCCTCAGCCATAACCCACGGCAGGAGGCTTTAGTCAGGAGTCTTCATTGTGGCTTCAGGGCGCTGATCTCGGCCTGTTAGTGCAGCACAAAGAGAGAGGAACAAAGCAAATTCTGGATAAGACCGTTCAAAAGCCGCAAAAGGAGTGCAAATAAGATACAATAGGAAGATAGAGAAAGTGATGGGGACCTGCCAGGACCCCATTTGATGTTCTCATCCCTCAGAGCCTCTCTCAGGACACGCAGTTCAGAGGACGGGCCTTCCATAGCGGAGCTCCGTCTCGTCTCAAGTAGTGAGCCTTAACTTGTGGCCCGTGGGGTGGAAGAGGTGGGACCTCCTGTGCTAAAGCGGAAGTGATGTCTTTCATTACAGTAAGTTTGCTAATTGATGTTAATCGTTTATTTGCGTTGAGGTGTGAGAGGTTTGAGTGACCGTATGCAGGTTCCTGTTATTATTTTTACTGATGATTCAAACAGATGGCACTAGATCTCTGAAGCCGCTCCAGGAGCGATTGCTCCACCTCACCACCCTACATAAGAGCCGCTAGTGAGAGACATGGCCAGGGTTCATTCTCTACGGCGCCACGTCTCGCCCGCTGCGGCTGCAGCTCCCCTGAAATGTGTTTGGGACATCAGTTGTCTTCAGTGATGGGTGCTCAGGTACCCGCTTTTCTCCTCTTCAGCTGTGGTTTGTCGTATATTAATAATAATCACAATACATTTTATTTGTATAGCGCCATTCCCAGGCTCAAGACGCTTTATTCTCTGGCCACCCTCTTTATTGTGTAATGCGTCAAATGCCATACACGCTGTGGTCAGTCACTGTACTTCAGCACCCCCACCCCATCTTCCCTTCTTTACCGCTATGACAGAGGATGAACAGGCAGGAGGAGCAGCTACACATTTTATAAATCACGTATTGTAGGCCATTTGTCCAAATTATAAGCAAAATAAAAAGAGTGTGACAAAACTGCCATTACAGCCTAAGTAGCAGTGGATCTTCTGTCACATGTTGTGCCTGGCTTGGTCATCAGTGCCGCATGTCCTTCGAGTGGAGCATTGAAAGAGACCACAAGCACGTCTCACAGTATGGCTGCTGAGATAGAGTTGTCTTCATTGTGGAAAAAATGTCAAGAGAGGTAGGTGGTCTTCTCTTCATGACAAGACGATGAGAGAGAGACCAACGTATACCATCCTTATCACAACACCTGGACCGATGGGTGGTGGCAGCTCCTTTGGTTCATCCAATCCAATCCGTCACTTTAGTCACATTTCATGCCCAACCCCAGTCCTCCGTCAGGGAGGGGACGTTCTCTGTGTTTCTCTAAATGGGAAAAGGATGATAAACCTTCTGGTCCTCCAGGTCCTCCAAACTTCTAAGTCCGCACTTGTCCTCTCCAGTCTTTCTTCTTATTCAGTCTGCTCACCTCTCGGATATTTGGAGCTCAAGCTTCTGACATTTCTGCACAGCTGACACCCTGCACAGCACCCCCTAATGGCTGTTTATTCCCTTACATCTGCTTAATAGATGTGATATTGTTCAATTATCACCATGCTGGATACACTATATTGTCCAAAGTATCCTCCAAGTCATTGAGTTCAGGTGTTCCGATCACTTCCATGGCCTCAGGTGTATAAACTCGAGCCCCTCGACACGCAGACGGCTTCTACAGACACTTGTGAAAGAGTGGGCCGCTCTCAGGAGTTTGTTGAATTCAAGCGTGGCACCGTGAGAGGATGCCACCTGTGCAATAAGTCCATCCGTGAAACTTCCTCACTACAGTCAACCGTTGGTGGTATTATAAGAAAGTGGAAGCAATTGGGAACAACAGCAACTCGGCCACGAAGTGGTAAGCCACGTCAAATCACAGAGCGGGGAGAAGTCAGAAGTGCAGAAGTCGCCAACTTTCTGCAGAGTCCATAACTACAGACCAGCAAAAGCTCAAGAACAGTGCAGTGTAGAGAGAGAGCTTCAGAGAATGAATGGGTCTCCACGGCCGAGCAGCTGCAGCCAAGCCTGACATCACCAAGTGCAATGCGGAGCATCAGATGCAGTGGTGTAAAGCCCACCATAACGCCACTGGACTCGAGAGCAGTACAGACGAGTCTGACCAGGAGAACGGGACTCGCCAGACTGCATTGTGCCAAGTCTGGTGGAGGGGACATTATGGTGTGGGGTTCCAGTGAAAGGAACTCTTAATGCTTCAGCATACTAAGCCATTTTCATTTTCAGTTTGGGGATGGCCCCTTCCTGTTCCAACATGACCGCTCACACACACCAGTGCACAAAGCAAGGTCTGTAAAGAAATGGGGGACCTGGACTGGCCTGCGCAGAGCTCTGACCTCAGCCCGACAGAAGACCTTTGGGATGAATTTGAGCGAGTCAGGCCTTCTCGTCCAACCTCAGTGCCTGACCTCACAAATGCTGTCCTGGTCTCCAATTCCCATAAAGACACTCGTACACCTCGTGGAAAGCCTTCCCAGAAGAGTCGAAGCTGTTAGAGCTGCAAAGGGTGGGCCAACATTAAAGTTCATGTGTGTGTAAAGGCAGGCTGTTGCCAATGTGGTGTATCACAGTGCACCGTGAAAGGAAACCCCAGCAAACAAACACAACAGATCAGCACTTCAGGAAACGTCTGCTGTCGTGTGATCTTAACTCTCAGCATATTTCAACACCATAACAAGCAGTCATCCATGATGTTGAGCGCTACAACCTCGCAGGCCCGCTTTCAGTAGATGCTCCAGTTGAGGCCTCACATCCAGCCTACGCTTTAACATCCTTGGCGTTAACTCAGCTGGGAATTCTACATAAATACGGTTAACCCGCGTCTGACCTGGGGTGACGTTTAATGATCCGCTTTACATTCTTAAGCCCCAATAACACTCACAAATATTTCTGTCCATTATGCCACTCTAAGGTGACTCATCAATATTCATGACTGGGGTGGAGCCTCCAATGAAAAACACAGCTGCCAACAAAAAGCCATAAAGGCAGTTGTGGACTGAACTGAAAGTGAGCCATCACTTGAATCGGGTGATAGTGATGATGATGACGATGATGATGTGAAATGGTCATCCGACGGTAACACGAAAATTGAACCCAACGAGTGATATGGCGCTGTACAACCAAACTGCCGTGATATGAAGCTTCAGTGTGGTGTGACAGTAGCTGTGTCACTAAAAGGTGACATGATTGTGCACAGTAAAGGAAAACATTGTTGCTGTGGTCACAGTGTGGCAACTCTCAATGCCCGTGTCGGGGAAACGTAGAAGTCAGTAAGCTGTGTGCTGTGGTAGCCTATGATGACACAAAGGGCGCGTTGATCAGGTGTGTGGATCAGGCACAGACATTCAACACCCTAAGGAGTAGGCGACGGAAAAAATATAAGAAACACGTCAACTGGCCTGACCGTGACATCAAGCTGTGTGTGGGTGACTCAAAACATGTCACATGAAGGGCAACATCGTGTGTACAACATCAGCATCACTACAGCAGTAGACGCTCGGCTGGCCTTACCGACTGTTTATCGTATCGTAATAACCTTTCATCGTTTTTCCAGGGGTGGACATGACGCTAAGGACGCTGCCATATTGTGGTTACCACAAGGAAGTCAATGCTAACAACGAGCGCTTGGTTTTCTAAATTTATCTTCACATCCTGGACGGGCGCATTTTCAAACCAGTTTTCTTGGAAGACCCATTTGCTGTAAGCAGCTTGAGACAGGGCTTTGGTTCTGCGCTGATCCGCCTCCTTATTTACATCAAAACTCCACCCACAATGGCGGCTGTGAGCAGACGAGTAAACAGGAAACGTATTGTTACCTCGAGAAAACAGGACCAAGAATCCGCCATAAGAGAATTATGTCTTGTTTAACTTCGTCATCAGGTGGACGCCTTTTCTTAAATCGAAATCTCTGCTGCCTCAGCCTGCTCGTATTTGGTAACCGTAAGCCCTGCTGTGAGGGGCAAGAACAGCCAAGGGGGGTTTCCAAAACAATTAAACTAACAATTCACTTTAGAACACAATTTAATGTGGCAAATTAGAAGAAAGAACTTTGACTTGAAGGGGCATTCGTTAAGAGGCCTCAAGTCCAAACACGAGCCGGACCCTTCAGTGCCGCTTCGTTAATCACTCAAGTAGCTGGGTGGGTGATTTTGACCCAGTGATGGTTTCAGAGAACCCATGATACGTGAAAGTTGTGTGCTAAATTTCTGGTGGTACAATCACAGAAGGAGGGCAGGCATACAAATCGTTGAAAGCCTGGCACTGCCCTGATGTACACGTCCGTTGTCAGAGCAGATGGAAGCTTTTCACCACAACTACTTGTTCCTGAGTTCTAGGGTGCACTTACCTTTTCACACCTGTCTCTTCTGTTTGCCTTGTCACCGGAGGTTTATGAACAAGTGATTTTGGGGGGCACTTTCTTTTTCCCAGGCCTGTACATGGTGGTTTTCTACTGCACCTTGTCATTGCCAAGCCTGTTGCCCCAATACCCCAGCTTTGGATAATCAGGTCGAAGGCTCTTGAGGTCGACAGGCTGGGCACACTTGGCGTGAGTGGCACAAAGCCAACATCATGAAGGTTTTGTTTTGCTGTTTCAGCTTGGATGGCGACAGACCTGCCATCCACACCTGGCACCTGAAGTGAACTGACCCGGTCATTTGTGTTGCAGGGCATCGAGCGCCTTAAGCAGGAGACGGTCACCTGGGAGAAGACGATGTACTGGGCGGGCATGAAGGAGGCATTTGGAGGTCCGTTTTCCATCGCTTGGTTCAATCCGTTTTCCGGTTTGACATGCCGGAGAGAGAAGTCCACTTGGATCTGCGTGGCAGAGGCAGCAGTGACCGAGGAGGATGGGGTGTTGTAACGGACCCCCTCTACGCCCCCCCAAAGTGGGACCATTGTGCTTTCATCCCTGAGGATTGTCCCCAGCGTGCTTTTTGTCACCCTTACATTGGTCACTTCTATGCAAAGATCAGGTGCCTTGAGTTTACATCAACGTCAAATGTTGGGTTTCACCCGCTGACCGGCCGAGAGCTGAGTGACCCCACTAGTGTCCTCCACTCTTAAGTCACCTGAAAAAGCAGCTCCTCATTACAGCGAGAACGGCAGGGTGCCCGCTGGACTGAATGGCACAGAAACCAATGGGTAGCAGTGGCTAGTGTTGGGGGAATTGGGGTGGTGGCGCCTTTCATCAAAGCCCCTTCACGTATTCCACTTGTGCCTTCTGCTGTCGTTTTATAGGAAGGCAGCATTTCAGCTGCCAGCGCTGAGTCCCTGTGTGTCCCTAAGTTGGTCATTTTACATGCCAGGACTGTCACTGAGAGAAAACAAATTAGAAACCACTGCATCTGATCAAATAAAATAAAAAGAAATCACCTTGTAGAAAGGAGCTATAAAAAGGGCAGATTTAGTCCTCTGATCGACTGACTCCTTGGATATCCCAGAAAACCTGCCAGTCCCCCCATAGTGGAAATAACGGGAATGGGACGATCCTTTTATAGTGAAGAGGGGCGCATAAAAAGGCGCTACATAACCCCAACTTTCCCACCTGACTCCATCTTGACGTGAGGACAGTCATTATAGAAAGGCACTATATAAAGCTACAAGGACACAGATTCAGCACCACCGCTTACTCCGTGTCACCCCACCTGTCATATCCTATGCAGTAGGAGCATACCGGACCACTCTTGAGCCTTTTCTAGTGACAAAGACGCTATATAAATCCACAAGGACACCAATCCAACCTCCATGCCACTCCACCTGGCTGATCCCACATAGTAGAGGTACGGAATCACGTGCGCTGTTCCAGTGATGAGCCTTTTATCACAATTAAAGGCGCTATATAAAACTACAAAGGCACAAATTCAGGTCTTTGCCAACTTGGTGCCACCCCACCTGTCATATCTCATTTAGTAGACACAAGCGCACGTGCTGCACCACTGACGAGCCTTTTGCAGTGATGAGGGTCACTATGGAAAGGCGCTATACAAACCCACAAGGTCTCACCCCTGCTGACTCCATGGTTGTCCCCGAGTAAGTCACTTCACGTGCCAGGTCCCACGTTGCAGAGACCACTGTACTACTCCTGTAAGTTGGCTGGTGTTCACTCTGAAAAGGCGCTATATAATAGCATACACCCCGGTGACTCAATGTGTCTGTACACCCACCTGTGTCCCCATCATGGTCACATGTGCTATTGTCATCGTAAGCTGGTGGCCTGGCCTGCTGTTTCTGTTCTGTTAAATACCAAGGAGTTGGCTGACGGACGTCACCCTGTAGGACAGACGTCACCTCTTAAAGCTGAGATGAGTGAAGTGGGACCACCTGTCAGTCCTCGCACCGTCATCATCTGTCAAGTGCCTCGGGCGGTGTTCTGTGTGAAAGGCGCTATATAACTGTATAAAATGTGCAGGTCCCCAGCACTGACTCTCAGGGCAATATGGATGCACAGTGAACTGCTGTGCCTTGGGGGGTCCACTATGAAAGGCGCTATACTAAATAAAGTCTGACCAATGGCTGTGTGAAGTGTTTGCCTGCACAATGCAGAATACAAAGTGACCGCTTTACAAATAACAGCTGAATGAGTGCTTTGTAACTATTCTTCTAAAGAAAGGCGGGCGCTATATGAAATAAACCTCGACTGACTGTGTGGTGACCTTTTTCTAACAAAGTGCATTAAAAAAGCTGGAGGCCAAAACAAAAGCTGACCGGTTGTTCTGCAAAGCCGTTTGACGTCGGCTTCATTTGAAAGGTGCTATAAAAATAATAAAGTCGGATTGTTGTGTAACTTGTTTATTAGACGCCTGTTGCTCATGTGAACAGCGGGAGGCGCTCTTGTGGCCGTCCCTCTGAGTGACGCCGAGAAGGTGGGTGTGCTGATCCACAAACAACAGACCTCCAGCCTCTCTGGCCCTTCCGTTGGACCCCATGTGCCCCTCACTTTGTCTCCTGTCTCCCTAGAATGGAGGAAGAGAAGCTGCTGGACGACTGCTGAGGTCATTTCCTGGAGTCACAAAACCCCGCCCCTTACTCTCCCACTGGTATTTAACGGACGTAGCCACCGGAAGTGCGGGTCATTCTTGGACTGTCCTCAGAGTGACATGGAGCTCCGGACCTCTTAAGTCCTTGAGTTACTCCTGAGACAACGAGAGTCGCTTGACTGTCTGGACTTCAAATGGGGAATCGGCCAGGACACCCAACACTTGTTACGTTACTCTTTGTTTGCTTTCACTACATATATATATATATACTAGGGAGCTTCGCTCGCCAACCCCCAGGCGGGCACTACCCGCTAGCCTCTTTGTGGCTCTGCTGCCCACGTATGGGGAAGTGGATGTTCAATTTAAACAGATTGTTATTTTCATGGGAATTGTGACGTATGCATAACAGAACTAACTATTTTACATTACAGCGCGTGATTAACCACATAAAAAAGTGAAAAAACGTAATAAATTGAAAGTAAATCCAGTTTCATGTTGTTATACGTTTTCATTCTGTTTGGCTTTGAAATGAACACACAAATACTTTTTAAACGTACACTTTTACTGTAAAACGTTTGATTCCGTGTTTGGACTTTGATCGTGACAGCGCGACGTATAACAGCTCGCGAGTGAATTTCATTTCTTTCTTTCTAATAAATAAAACGACTTTTTCGAATGTTTGCCCCTGAGATTTGTTCATTGTCAGAGCCAGAGCTCTTCTAACAGGAAACTGTAAACGTTTGAATATGAACGGCATATCGAGATCTCCTTTGGTGTCCCATGCTGTCCCCTGAAGATGGACTACATCACCTTTTTTGGATTCGTCCTTCTATCAACAGACTTCAGCCGGCAGAAGACCCGACGGTGTTAACGGTTGTAGACATTCTTCTGCATGCTATTGTAAGTTGATGTTTTCATCATCACCACCAGCTGTTTCAGTCTATTGATACGCATTTGACCAATCTGACGTGTAACCGATCGACAATTTTTGCGTTAATTCGTTTGACTTCATCGTTTCCCGGTGCTAGGATTGCCCGTGTGCTCATTTCTTCTGTTGATGAAATTCTTCAATAAGATTTGGACAGAATATGTCTTCTTTTATTGGGAACGTAAGAGCTGAGAGCGCAAGAACTGTGTCTGTCAAAGCATTCACACCAATGAGAGGTGAGAGGGCGTGGCTGAACATGGTGGAGAGGAGGGTGGGGCTTGAACAAATCTCATGGCCAAAGTCTCGTCTCGTCGCAGGATTTCTTTTATATAATAGAGAGCCATAATAATATATATTTGCATACACACACAGTATATTTGGCACAAACTAGAAAAAATGAACCTAAAAAACGTCTGCCCAGCATCACATTCGGCGAGACTGTTCAGGTTGAGTGTTGCAGGTTTTATGGACACCAAATTGCTATTTTAAAAGAGCAAACGAGCCTCAGTGAGGAAAGAAGCTCACTGAATGGGTTTGGAGAAAAGAGGCAGCGGGACGCCAAGTGGCAAAAAAAAGTGACAGATCACCAGGAAACAAACAAGATGACCCGCACTCACGAGAGGACACCCTGGAAAACAAAGTGAAGCCCTGAGAGCTGGGCACAGCCATCTTGAGATCATCAAGTCACATGACTAGTTAAAATAATGACATGGAACATCAAGAAAAGACAACTCAACAGACACGGAAGGATCATGACGCCCACACTGGGAGGATCCTGGCTTGGGTCAGCTGACAGAGAGTGCCAGTGGCGTCACCGCTGGCTACAAGTGAGCGGTGGGAGGCGGAGCCCATGATGTGAGCGTGCAGGTAGTGGATGAGGCAGAAGAGAACGAGAGGAGCTGCATTGGAGGAACCATGGAAGGTTGGAGAGGCCGAGGAAGGAGACAACCCATAGACAGCAAAATCCAAAGCCTTCCAAACACAGAGGCTCATTTCAGTGAGTTTAGTAGTCGTTGAAATCACACTGCAGGCGGATTGTTGGGACCATTTGATGAAACGGTATGGGAAACAAAACTCTGCTGCTTCACACATCGCTAAAGACTGGTAACTGGTGCACAGGGCAAAGCATAAAAAGAGGAATTATGGGATTGCGGATCAGTGCGCTGCAGGTCGTTTGTGTCCAATTCCATCTTTGATCTCACATTAGTAGCAGAACTGAAGGTTGGGGGCTGACAGGACGCTCCTCGCACAGGTTTAGATTTCGAAAGAATTCATTTTATTAAGTGTGGCCTATTTGAAATCGACACAAACGAGGTGACAATTGCATCCTGCTTGTTGACATTCATTAGAAGTTGTCGTGACAGGAGAACGTGCATTCAAACGGCAAAAGGTCAAAGACGGGAGATCAGTTGAGCTGCAACGAAACAGGAGCGCGAGGCAAAAGCGAAGTCAAAAAGGTGAAGCAAAAGGCTCAGCACCAAAGGACAATGACGAGAAAGATTATAGCGCCTCTTCACTCGTTCAGCTGAACACTCTTACAGTCAAAGTGTTTTGTGCTGGTGGTCTTACTGTACTGGTCTGGTTTAACGGCTCTACTTGGCTTTTGTTTCCCGATGTGCTCGTCGATTTATTGTTGTTTTCACTCATCCACTGCCCACCACGCAGAGTTAACTGTCATGAGCATTACGGCTTTAAACCTCCTTCACATGGCCAGAGGGGGTCACTGCATCGCTGATGATGATGATGATGATGATGCGTCAGACAACAGAGTCGGCTGGTAACTCCAGTTTTCTTATTTTTAGACCCTTATTTGATATTTTTATTATCATTTTTCATTTTTTCATCCTTCTTTGTTTTTTGCCTATTTTTACAACCGGACAGACACACAGACACTTGTCCTTTTAGTAAGGTGACCTGCTGTCCTACCTGTCGAAATCACAGTAATCAATGCAGACCTCTGCGCATTCAGGTAACGTCAGTAGTACACCACATATTGGAATGTATGGCATATCACACGTAGTAATAAAGTGCATTGCATTTGTTATTCCAACAGGTGGTGCATCACAAAGATTAGCACTGCTTTTACGAATCCCAAACCAAATGGCATACAACAGAGACACAGCCACCCGACAGACACACAGATACACAGACACTTTTATTAAGGTGGAGTCCCCAGATGAGGTTATAACAATGAGCTAAGAAGGTGTGTGTGTGTGTAAGGCGCTATATGATTGGAGACAGGTGACAGATCTGACTACTGACCACTGCAGACAAGAGGCTCATTTGATGGTAATGTGCTTCTCTTCAGTGATGCCGGTGATCTGGTTAGACGTGATCTTGGCGATGATCTTGCGCTCCCCGGGTTTACTGGCAGTGCAGACGACCCTGGACACAATGACCCCATCGGCTTTAACGGTCCTGGAACAGAAACAAACACGCAAGTCATGTTGTGGGGTGAAGGCTGTGACTTTGGGGGTCACCAACACTGCAAGACTGGGATGAAAAGCAAAAAGCTAAATGAACAATAGATGGATATGTGAAAGGCACTATATGATAGATAGATAGATAGATAGATAGATAGATAGACATGAATGGCACTATATAATAGATAGATAGATAGATAGATAGATAGATAGATAGATAGATATGAAAGGCACTATATAATAGATAGATAGATAGATAGATAGATAGATAGATAGATAGATAGACATGAAAGGCACTATATAATAGATAGATAGATAGATAGATAGATAGATAGATAGATAGACATGAAAGGCACTATATAATAGATAGATAGATAGATAGATAGATAGATAGATAGATAGATATGAAAGGCACTATATAATAGATAGATAGATAGATAGATAGATAGAAAGGCACTATATAATAGATAGATAGATAGATAGATAGATAGATAGATAGATAGATAGATAGATAGAAAGGCACTATATAATAGATAGATAGATAGATAGATAGATAGAAAGGCGCTATATAATAGATTGATTGGTCATTAGAGGGTGGTGGCAGCAGGTCTGAAAATCAATTTAAAAATGGGTTCAGGTTGCCACTCTGACACATGTGCCCCTTCATTGTTCGATGCCCAGTCCATTCCTGGCGTCTTCCATGTTATTCTGCGTGAGTTTTTTAAAGACATTTCTAACTCTTTGGACGTATGTGGATTTCTACCCTCTCATGAATTCCAGGTATAATAAAATACCAAAACTAATAATAATAAATTCCAGTCTAGATGGACGCACCCCTGGTCAAAAGTCTCCCGCTGGAACAGGCCAAGCCCCTCCACATGCAGCTTGGCGTTGTCCAAAGGAAGGCCGGTGTCGTTCTTGAAGGAGAAAGTGCAGGTGAACGTCTCACCTACGCTTACAGACGCGGGCATCTGTGGAAGGGACAGAAAGAGACGCAGCATTACAAAGAGCATGGGCAGTGCATGGGCAGTGCAGACAGGAAATGACAAGGAGGTCACTTTATTCTTCAGGACCACCTCACTCCCTTGGGGTCTGGCAGCTGTATAAATGTGTATTCTAAAGTGCCATGAAACACACTATAACAAAATAAGGATATGTGGGTCACTCAGGTGCCTCTTCTTAAAACACCCTAACTTGCCCAAAAAGATGCCCGCATGTCTCCACTGTGGAGTCAGTTCACAGCGCGTACGTCACTCCTGCTACATGCAGAAGACATTAAAGACCTCGGCCTTCCTGCAGGTCATTTTCAGGCCTATCAGGACCGTTTTAACCCCCAGGTTATAAGGCTGCTCAACAGCCAACTGTGCTGACCACTGCATGCTTGGACTTGGCATGTGCCCCTGTCATTACTAAGGGTGGCAGTCACAATTCGATGCATGGCCTTAGTTAAACTTTGAGGTCTTCTCCAACTGTAGAAGCAAAGCCTGCAATGTGGAGTTTTGGGAGTCCATCCGATTGTAGCAGCAGGACCCTCCTGCAGTGCCACACAGGTTTTCGTGAGGCTCCTCCTGGCTTTGCCTCCTCAGTTGGAATTGCGAGGCCTTCTTGCCAAAAACAAGACGCGGGTGAACTTACCTCAATTTTGATGGGTGGGTAAACGAAATGCACAATGGCGTAGTTGGCCAGCGACTCCTCCACTTCTTTGACTTCTCCCAGGACGTTCACCTGCACTTGAAGCTCATCGTCGTACTTGGGCAGGAATTTGAAGTAACTTTCAGCAGGGATTTCAATGGGAACGTCGGCACCTGGAAGAGGGTGAGGGCATCAGCATGAACGTGGAGAGGCAGTGGAAGGCCGAGCATTAGCCGTGCTGGCGTGTAGAGACGACTCAGCGCCTTACACGATGCCAGCGTTTGCACTTTGAGGGGCGAGTGACGGGTGATGTCTTACTGCGTTGTCCTTTCACCGTGATCTCGTTCGACATGGAGCCGATGTTCTCCACGGTGTTGCCACGATAGATCTGCAGCTGGTAGGTGGCACTGAAGGTCACGTTTCTGTCCTCGGGGGAGCTGTTGGTGAAGGTGATTTTCAGAGTCACCGGGGAGCCAAGGCGGACCTCCTTGGACTCAAAGCCCACCTTGATGGAAGGCACTGCCACACCGTAGGGCTTCACAGGTGGCTTGACGCACACTTTCAAGGCGCTCTCAAAGGATTTTCTCTCCTCAGGTGACCCTGACATGTTAAACAAAAACACAAATGGCAGTCAGCTGACAGGCGCAGGTCAAGCGAGGCCGGACGGGGGTCCGTAGATGTATGTGGGTGACAGCTGCGTAGTGACGGAGTGACCAGTTTATGTGTGACGATTGTGAATTTTAGATTTTATTGTTTCGTGTCTTTAAAGGCTTCCTGCTGATTTTTTCATTCTAATTCTGCAGTTGGGTTCTTTCCCATGAAATCTCCGTATGTGCCTTGTGCCCCAGGAGGCGGAGTCGCAGAGTCGCACCACTTTGGACCCCTCCCTCTGGCTTTAAACGTCTGCTGAGACGGCTCAGGAGCAGGGAGTCATTCATTTAAGGTGGCGCTCTTCCACTAAATTAAGGATTCCGGGTTGTGTCACGGGATGTGTTTGCTACGGATGGCCTATTTTGGCTCATTAGAGCGCCATGCTGTACTTTTCAATTTTTGATATTGAATTCTTCAGATTCTAAAGACGCTTTGTTTCCCCCTTGTGATACAAGCCGAGGGTTTACTGTCGCCCGTCCTCGTGTGGGGCTTTGGTGAACATTTTTGAGTTGTTTTGCCAGCTTGCTGTTTTTGGAGCCTGGCGCCAGCAGGTCATATTTGGGGTCTGAGCAGGGCAGTTAGTGAAGGTCCTGGCCTGCCCTTTGTGGACATTCTGGAGGACCCCAGCTTCATGACAATGCCAATATGCCTTTAGTTATTGTCACCAAATTGAGCCGACCAGCATACTGCACATGTGCTGCGGTGGTCTTTAACACGCATGTGTGTTGCAGCAAGTGACGTAAATGACAAACACAATGACATGGCCTTAACACGAGTGCCAATTTAATACAAAGTTCAACCGTCTATTATAGAGATGAAGGACGAAACACAAAGTGGGAGCCTCGGCCCTGCAAAGAGCCCCGACTCACCTTCGGGGTGCTTGTACTGACTGGTTATGTCCTCTCGGAGGTTCTTGCCCACGGCTTTAGTGCTGATGCGCTTGCCCACCACCATGGTGTCCACACGTAGCTTCACCATATTCTGTTGTGGAGTGTTGGGGTTGTCCACCCTCCAGAAGATGCGGTCCGCGTTGACCTCCGAAAGCACAAACTTGGTGTCGTAGATTAAATGGATGTCTCCGTTCTTGATGGCCTTCAGAGGGGCAGGTCCACACTGGTAGGAGCCTGGAAAAGGAGAAGACAAGTCAGTCCCAGCTTTACAGGTACAGGTACAGCCACAGGGTCCCACAATGTGAGGTGCCACAGGCTGCCCTCATTCTAGTGACATTTTCAGCTCAGTTTGTCCTCCACCGAGTGTGGCCTCGGAGGTCTGTAACCAGTCTAAAGCTTCACAAATGACATCCTGGGCACACGCAGGGACACAACGTAGTTTGAAACTGCCTGACCTAAATGGAAACCGTTAAATAACTGTAGCGCTGAGGCCAGCAGCATGAAGGGGGGAAATGGACTTGCTGGGGGTCCACAGTTGTTTACGGTGCCGGTCGCGAGGACCTCAGGTGACTTCTCCACACCACCTCGTCATCGTCATTCTGCAGTGCCGTGTACACTTGCCTGACGAGAAGACAGATCCCTTGTAACGGACTGCCACACGCTTGGCGCCTGCCACCGCGGTGAAGCCCGTTAAAGTTCTGAGCACCGACGCACTGCCTTGTCCTTTTCAGGTGTGTTTGCGTATGATGGACAAAGTGCCAGCTGTGCCAGCTGTGCTGTCTGTCTGTCTGTCTGTCTGTCTGCATGTAACACCTCGGCCCCCCGCTGTGGACCAATTCTGTTCAAGTCTGACAGGCTTCTTTGAAATGTGTTCAGTTGTCATTGAGAGATCTCGACTACGGCGTTCTGTGCAGAGTTTTGATATTTCAACGTCACCCGCTGGCCCCGCTGGTGAATCTGTGAACTCGTCCATCTTCAAACAGAGAGCGTCACCATTTCCATCTCACCAGCTTGTGTATTGTCCTCCTTTTCACCTCTGATAGCCGCTACTGATGGCAAACGGATCCCCAGTACAAGTTCATGAAATGCCAGCAGACTGTGTGTGTGGGCAGAAAGTCACCGTCACTGGTTGCTTGTCACATGTGTGGGTGGCAGTTCCCCTATCGACAACGCCGACTGGCTTCACATGGCGACTTCTGCATCAGCAAATGGTTTCTGCTTTAGGACGTCTTCCCAGCTGCTTCAGCACAAATGGAAGAGAAGCAATGCATTGGCACCTCTGATGCCAGGTCAGCTAAAAGATCTTCCTGACTGTAACAGTATAACCCGCAATCAAAGGACCAGAAGGGGCTCTAGACATGCATGGAGGACCCAGTGGCGTGCAGGCCGTCATGCACGCAGTGAATCCTTACACTAATCAGCCACACAGCTCCATTATCTCCACTGTGTCAACGACCACCAGAGTGCCACCTTCACCCGATATCCACGCTGGTCACTCGCCTCGCCTGTCTGCTTGTCATAACTGAACTGCTTTTCAGGTCCCATTTCATGACATTTGGATCAAAATGTAATCGTCAGTGCAAGTCTGACAAACTCCCCGTGGCGACGAGCAGGGGGGTCCGATCGCGTTAATAAACGAGTGAGCGCCAGACCCTTGTAAGCTACCGTTTACCTTTTAAAACTGGCCGTTTCGGGACGCCAAGCCGACGCTCGACCAAAGAAGGAGTTCTTACAGAAGGTTGCTTTGGTTTTGCAATTCACTTGGACTGCCAAGTCAGAAGTTTTCTTTCCTTTTAGTCATCCAGGTGTGTGTTGAGTGAGACCACCATGTGAATCTATTTACGTACTCGGCTCACAAAACACATTTAAATCACACGTCGGATCTCGATCAATGAATTGTTCAAAATGCTGTGTAATGAGGTGCCACCAGTCAGTGGAAACCAAAACCAGCAACTCACTGAGGGCTGATGGAACATCAAGAGTGTGAAATCCCAGGCTGATCCGATTCACGTGACCCCCAACGATGTCTGAGCGTGCTCCTGACCAGACGACGGACGACATCGGGACATCAGTGGGCTGTCTGTGGCACTACCTGGCGGCGTCGGATGGACGGATACACACAACGACACGTAACGTCTCAGAGGATCTCAGGTCTGGGGAACTTGCAGGCCAGTCAGTGGCGTCACTGGCATCAACTACCTACACACTCTGGGCACATGAGGCACCAGCATCAGGTCTGACAATGGCTCTGAAGACTGCATCCTGGCTGCCAAGCACGTAGAGGTCTGCACAGGCTGCATAACGTTCACCATGGCATCTCCTTTTATGCCCGTCAACTGTGCTCAGTGTGAAGAGAGCAGAGTGCCAATGGCAGAGCTGCCGATTGTGATATTGTCTGGCGAATGCCAATCAAGCTGCACATAATGGATGGGAGCACAGGTCGCACTAGAGGACGTCAGGACCCTGGTGCCACCCTCATGGAGTTTGTTTCTGACAGTTTGGTGAATGACATGCACACCAGTTACCAGCTGGAGGTCTTTCTGTAGGCTCTGGCCGTCCTCCTCACACAAAGGAGCAGTTGGTGGTCCCGCTGCTGGCTTGATGCCCTTCTATGGCCCTGCCCAGCTCTCCCCGTGTAATGGCCCATGTCCTGGTATCTCCTCCATGCTCTTGACACTGTGCTGGAATGCGCAGCAAACCTTCTTGTGACATCACGTATGGAGGAGCTGGACTACCTGTGCCACCTGAATGGGCTGCGGGTACCACCTCATTAGTGACAAGGACACGAGCAAAAGACACAACTAGAGAAGAATCGGTCAGGAAGGAGAAGGAGAGAGAGAAATTGTCTGTGGTCACCATTCCCTTTTTGGGGCTTGTATTGCTGTTGTCTCTCGGGTGACCCTGTTGTCACTTTCATTTGCACCAAAGCAGGTGACGTTGACGCGCAGTCGCTTGTGCTTCCTAACTGGACAGACGGAAATCCCTGAAGCCCCGCTGACTTGGGGTTAGACTGGCATGATTACATGCCTCCTTCATTTTGTTTTTGAGCGGAGCTTCTGTAAAAAGTCAAATTTCCCCCCGGGGACAAAAAAAGTGCGAGCACCGAGGTAGCCAACCTCGCCCAGTGATGACAATGCGTGAGCACTGACTGTCACAAAGGTCCGCATTGCAGGTTGTCCGTGTGAACCTTGGCTAATTCCAGTGTTAAGTGACCCACTAATATAAAAGACCCTCAGAGGTTAACGTGCCCTTCATGAACGCTTCACACACCGAGACGTGACGGGCAGCAGTCGTGAGAAACCGCAAGCCACGTGAGACGGCAGTAAATAATAACAACGTAGTGCCATCACCTGCCACTCAGACTGGCCTACCGTCACTGAGCTCCTGTGGCGTGGCATCAATAGCTTGCCAGCCGTCGTATCCTTCCGGTAAATCGGGCCTCTTCATCCAGACGTCATTCCACACGTGGAAATTCCTGGAAGAGAACAAAATCCAAAAACCAACAAAAAGGCGTCAGGAGGCAACCAAATGTCACTTCAGGATGCAGAAACGTGGAGCCCACCCACCAGATGGAGTCAGTAGAAATGTCGTTCAGCATTTCTCCCGCAGCGTTGAAGAACACGTCGATGGTGAGGTTGTCTTCGGTGTCGTGGGCCGAATTAAAATTGGTGATGCTCCTGGCCGGGATACCCAGACACCTCATGACTGTACAATGAAATGAAAAGATGGACGTCAAGGTGGCAGACCACTCTGACTAATGCAGGTCCATGCAGGGAAGATGGGGGGCTCAGGAAACGGGCAGAGAGAAGAAACGCGTGTGTGTCCATAACATGGAGAGTCAGGAAATAAACACACAGGGCCATGGACAACCAGACACGGGACATGACTCAGTGACCCCGAGCGAATCGGCGGGTGTCACCAAGGCTCCAACAGTCCGGGTGGTCCGGGTATGAAAACAGGTTATTCTGTGCAGTTAAAAAACACTCCAGAACTTGGTGTTGTGGCTTGACGGCCACTAGATGGCACCAGAAACTGCATGTGCCCACAATTAGACGTCTGGTGCTTTGTGACAAAGGGACGCTTTACGCTCCCCTGTCAAGCTGGCAGGTGGAGTCCATCCTACTCCAGACTTTGGCTGCCTCAAATGGCCACTCGAGTCTCTAGTCAGGCCTTCACGTCATTTCTCACCAAAATTCATGGCCAGTGCGTACCACAATTGTCTGGTGCCAAGGAACTCTTAAGGACATGAAGGCCTGGAGCCCCCCATGGTCAGAAGAGACAGGGGTGTGTAAATAAATGACGCGTCACCCCAGAGTCACTTCATACGCCACTCGGCTCACTTGAGGTCACAGGACACCACAGGAGCTGGAAGGTTCTAGAAGGCGTTACTGGTGTTACTGGGAGGAAATACAAATGAAGACGGCTTACCTGTGGTGAGCAGACCTGAGAACACCCAGCACTGGCCGTAGCACACGGGCTCCTTCCTCTTGTAGTACTGTTGGAGGATGGCGGAGCTGCCCGTCCAGTGAGATGGGGGCGTCCCGTCAGAATAGTCTCCCGACCAGTTACCACAAAGAACTCCATCGTCATCCTGGACATTCACCTGCGGAAGTCAGAAGACAGGCGACATTAATGCTGTCCAACCACATGGCGCATACTAGACAGGGTCCTCATAGCGGCCATTAAAACTCATCTGCAGTCTGACGTCTGCCCCCTCTCTGTCTGTCTGCCCCACCATTACTCTGCCAGCCTGTTATCTGGGCAGCTGCCAGGTGGCATCCTCAGGGTGTTTGCTCCATGACCTGCTACCCATCACTGCAGTCTGCCAGTCCTTCTACTTGACTGCCCCCCCCATGTCTGTCTGTCTTCTGGCTGTAAGGTGCAGTGGCCACATTTTGAGGTGCCCACCTGGCAGGGACATCCAGCTGTAGAAGGTCGGCGCGAGGGATACGATGGCGACAGGAGGAGGCAGCAGGGATGTCTGCAGAATTCTAGCAGGAAACTTGAATGACTGCTGCCAACGCCAAATGGGAGAAGACGTCACAGCTGTCAGTGGCACAAGAAGACAAGGCAGACATCACCCTGAGGACGTTGGCGCGTGGAGCAGTCAGATGGACGCTTACAGCGGGCACTCGCTTGACAACAGGTGACACGACTCACTTGTTCGAGGTGGGCGCCGTTTATGACTCACCGCGGCAGACATGGCTCTGGCGATCTTGACAGGATCCCTCCGGGTTGACTGCTTCATGCCCACTTGGTCCAGGAGGTAGAAGCAGCAGTCCAGCACGTCTGGCTCAAACTGAGAAAAAAGAAGGACACTGAGGCTCAGATGAAAGTTGAGAAAGACGAGGACGAGGCCAGAGGGCGTCCCATTCTGTCTGTCAGGAGCGGCCAATCCCCTTGGAGCTGCTCAACATCGCCTCTTACTGGCCCAGAGACGAGCTGCAGAGTGGCACAAAACCAATGGCCAAATTACAGAGTAGATGCCATGTGACATGTGGGGGACATGGGCCTTGGACCACCTGCTCGCACTGAAGGTTGCATTTTTAATGCCCAGGTTTTGACCTGGAGCAGCTGTCATTGTAAGAGTGATCGGCTTGTCCTGCGCCACTGCAAGGCGCTATACACGTACACACCATTACAACAGAGGGGCTCCAGGTACCTCATGGTGTGCTCATTCCTCTTCCCAGGTAAAGGCCGGAAGACCACCTGAGAAAGGACCCGCCCAGGAAGGTCACTGGAACTCCTCAGTCCAGACACACCCAGTGAGGTCCCAAACTGGGAGCAGCCCACCATCCTCTTCTGGATCAGCTAGGTCTGCTTTGAGTGCCAACTGACCAGGAGCGCCACCTGCTCGAAAGTCTCAGATTTGTGGGAGCTGGCCCCCAAAAGTCTACACCAGCTGTTTGTTTACTGGTTTCTCCTGAAAAGGAAACTGTGCTTGGGTGTCTAAGCGGCCCCCCGTGCGCACAAGGCCTGCAGATTTTTTATTGTTGTTATTATTATTATTAAACGATCGGACCACTCGCTGCTGAATATTTATGTCAGGTAGCACGCCTAGAGGGGCTGGCTGGTCTCGTGGCCTCGGACCCCCTGCAGATTTTGTTTTTCTCTCCAGCCGTCTGGAGTTTTTTTTTTTTTTCTGTCCTCCCTGGTCATCGGACCACCTTACTTTTATTTTATGTTAATTAGTGTTGCCTAATTTTATTTTTATATTTGGTATTTTTTCTTCACCCTGTAAAGCACTTTGAGCTCCGTCACTTGTAGGAAAATGTGCGACAGAAATAAATGTTGTTGTAGTTGTAGTAGTGACTCATTCAGGGCCACAAATATGACTTTGCATATGTGAGCCACTAGGAGGCACTGTGCCCAAACGCAGGTAACCCCTCGATGTATTATCTGTCTGCTTTTCTGAGCCCACTCACTCACCACCAGGATTTGTAAAGGAGAACAGTCACGTTTTTATACTGTGGAGACCCGCCTCGACACAGACAGGCAGACACCCAGGGTTCAAGCACCAACACACGCTTATTATACACATTTACTGCACCAACCCGGTGCCCCGGCGCCACACACCCTCAAGTCCGGGCTCTCAACAGCCCTTTCTCTGCCGCCTCCACTCCTCTCCTCCAGACTTCATCCTCTTCCACCCGACTCCAGCTACTGAGCGGAGGGAGTCCACCCGGCTGTGCTCCGGGTACTGGTGTGGCGGAAGTGCTGATGTTCAGGGCGTTTGGGCGCCCCCTGGCGGTGACCACGGGCCACTATAGGGTTGAGCTTTCATGCTCCGTTCCCGTGGCCCCCATACCAACCAGGGTGGTTGCCCTCTCCCAGTCCTTCCAGGCGTCCCGGCTGGGTGCTGCCCCCTGCCGCTCACCACAATATCTTTAAATTGTGAAATGGTGTGGAGCGATGGGGTCCTTTTCAGACCGGTGGCATCACAAGCAAGTGTAGAAAGTGTGTGAAATGGAGAAGAACTCAAAATCCCAAGAATCCTATGTGCCTAATATTGGACCTGTGACATCACCAGTCTGCCCACGTAGACCTTCTGGCAATCAAAAGACAGAAACACCGGACTGGTTCCTTTTATGGCAAAGCCAATCAACCCCCGTCAAAGCGGACGGCCCATCGCCGGACCCACATGTCGAGTCCCCCCCAAAAGGTCTATTTAGGGTCAGCAATCACTGGAGAGCTTGTCCCTTTTGTGAAGTGAGGAGAACATGCAAAGAGGAAGACAGCAAGGAGCCCACCCAAAAGGTCTGAGGATGGTCTCCTTGTTTAATAATTTCAATCCGGTTCCTCAATCCACTTCCTAAACCTGCTGTTGGTGGTCAGGGTCATAGGTCATGGCTACGCGAATAAAGCCAGTGGTATCAGTACCACCACACACACACACTGAGCCCACCGCCAAACGATTTCCAGCACCTTCACATTTCAGCCTGGCAGGTCTGGACCTCCAGGGTGGCCTGTCCTTACCTGGCCGAAGTTCCACGGGATGCCCTCCACACGTATGGATGACCCCCTGTACAGATAGCCAGTGTCCCTGAGCACGTACTCCTGCCTTTTCTCCTCCTCTGCCAGGTAGACGTTGTCCTCTGAGTAACGAAAAGGAAAATGTGTTGGCACTGCGCGCTGATCACCGCAAAATGCCCGCTGTGTTCTGAATATGAGATCAACATAAACCCCTCATTCCCAAACCAGCCCTTCCCTGCGCCCAAAATGAGTGCCATTGACTGTCAACCTGAGCAATGAGCTGTGAGTACCCATCTGCTTAATGTGCCATCTTAGTGGCATGCGCCATGTGGGATTATTCACAGGCAAATCAAACCTCCAATGCCATTTAGCTTTACAGTCCATCAGTCTGTCACTGTGGTGCCTTTCATGGCAATGCGTTCATAAACTGGGCAATACGGTGTGTGGCGAGGCGCGCCATGGCATCGGCGTTGTGAATCTTCTCTTTCTTTCTGTTATCAGTTATGATAAAGAGGGTGAGGTGGAGTTTTGGGTCAGCTTTTTAGTGAGCGTGAAAGGAATGAAGAGAGGCGGGTGCGATCGACAGGGATTGGGATCGGGATTGGGATCCTGCTGTGGAATGACAAGTTAAGAGGGAGAGTTTGAATTGCGGAGTGCAGGAGAGCAAGTGTGGGTGAGGCCGCCACGGCCCACTTGGGGTACGTCAGAGGGGTCACGATGAAGGCTGAGCCCAGCAGGACGTGAGGTGGGTCTGCTCACCGAGGGCTAATGTCTGTGGAAGGGACGGCTGCCAGGGATAGCCTTTGTTGGCAGAACTTGGCGAGGTGTGGTGGCAGGTGAGTGTCATTGCAGCCCACATTGCCCGTGAGGTCAGTCACGTCACACCCCAGCATTACGAAACACCCACACCATCAGTCACAAAGCGGCCATCGCACGCCCGGTTACACTGTGGCTATGATTAGGATTACCTGGCTCAAGGTGCGTTTTGTGACTGGCGTCATGGGCATCACCTGACCGGCAGTCGGACCCACCTGGTTGGGCATGCCTTGGGGTCCACGGGGTGAGTGGACTGAAGCCCTGAAGTGGGCATGCCTGGTGCTAGTGATGGGGGGACTGAATCCTAGTGATGCCCGCTAGGGTGGCACTCTTCTGCTGTCAGTTTCAATTGTGTCAATTTTAATTCAATATTTCTAATTAGAATGGATATTACAGGTATTGAAATGAATGGTGTACTGCAGATCAGAGGTCACTCTGTACCGACCGCCATGCTGGCACTGCTACATCCTCGCCCGCACATCCACATTTCTTAGTATCGAGGCCTGAACGTGGGTGGATGCCACACTTACCTTTACACCAAGGATTAAACAGCAGGTAGAAGTCGCTCACTGGGGGTCTGTAGCTGTAGCTGCCCTTGTCTGTCACCGTTAGCGTGTACTTGCCCACCGTGGCGTTGGACGGAGTTCTGATGCGGACGTCATACTGCAAAAAAAAATGAAAAAATGAAAAGAGGGGCCAGCAGAAGCACAATACAGACAGGGGGGTCCAGCACACGGTGCTCTTCATCCTTCATCTAGCCGACTCTTTGTTCATCCCTGAGGGGCACGTGACCTGTGGGGGTCAGAGTGCAGAGTCAGCCATTGGGCAGCGAGCACCACTGGAGCAATATGTTCAGGTGAAGGCCCTTCTGGCAGTAACAGGACCTGAAGCGGCCGCCTGCCAGATGCCAGCGGAGATCTTTAGCCACAAGACCACCACTGCACATTCCTAGCGAGTCGGTGATTTGGGTCTGCACCTTCATATGGTGACCGCGCAGGTCCTCCTTCGTTTCCGTTGTGACCTTTGTTGGATTACTGAGACAGAAGTGGGAAACGATGACGAGAAGAATTGTGACTGCTGTCATCTCGTGCGTTTGTTTCAAAGTGTGCTTTGTCACCCTGACGGCGGACGTTCCTGGTTGCCCGTGGTAGGACGTCATGATGCCATCTTACATACGATGATCGTCTCGAGTCGTAAGACAAATCAGAGCAAATCAGCTGAATTCTGGATCTGGTTTTGACTGAGAGTCTGGTGTCACCCCATTTCTGGTTTTTGTGTCGTCTGCCAACCTCTGCTTCAGCCTATGAGCCTTCTGATAAGGCAGATAACTTCTGTCTGGGAGGACTTCATGGAAAGCTCTTGACGGCCACTAAATCAACGTCCACTGTTCAAAGTGTGTCCTGTGTTGCAGAACCGACCTTCTACTCGAGTCATCTTATCGAACGGGAGAGCGTGTGCTGTGTTTGCTCCTAAAAACAAGACAACGGCAGGCAGCCTGAGGAAGATGTCGTCACGGAGTTCACTCGTCCTTCCAATGGGGTCGGCGCTCTTTCTCTTTTGTCCGATCACAGAGTATCCGATCGAATAAGCGCCGAAGTAACGAGCCACACGCGCTTTCAGTTGTGAATGCGATCAGCAGCTCAGCCGAGTTGAACGAGCGAAGGTGCTGAGCAGACGCACCCGCTAAGCCGTGCCATTTGCCAGCCCCTCCTTAGTGACATTTTGGTGTCAATGTGTGTGTGTCGATGTCTCCCTCGTCCACTCACGTGACCCTCGGCTTACAAAGTGCTGAACTGAAGAACACGCCACCACTCTGCCTTGGCGATCAGATGAGGGTTGAGTGTCGACTTGGCAAAGGGGTTTGGTTTTAAAAAGTGGCCAACGGGCTAAGCAAGTACAACATCTGACAGACATCTGACTTGGGCTCTCAGCTCTGCTAATCTGTGCTCTGGACGTTACGATTTTCTCTCGCTGTTCCCATGAAGCCTTCAGTCACATCACATCCAGTAAGCCCATCAAAAACAAAAGGCAATTCCACCTTCAGTTTGCTCCGACTACACATTGCGCGCCACCTAAAGCCCCCAGATGGCTTCATTGACTTATGGCCTACTCTGCCACATCCCATAATACGCACTCTTACTTGTTCTGCTGTCAATTAAAGAACAATCAAGACGAGAAGAGGCCACTCAGCCCAACCCACCTCATGGTTTGCCACGTTTCCTACAAGGCCCAGCACAGACCACCAATAGCGGTCATGTATGTGCCCGTGGCGTGGCGGCTCGCTATTTGGTGCCCTCTCTTGGCCCAACATCTTCTACTCCCTGAGCAGATACCCGAGTCCCCGTCCACTCACCTCATGCCCACGGGCCGCACCCAGCGTGGCTCTCCAGGCCTCAGAGCCTTCGGTTTGCTGTAGAGGGATCAGCACCAGCGTCTCCTTCGATTGCAGGGGTTGCCTACCTGCAGATACAGAGGACACCATGGAGGCGGGTGGAAACCTTGCCCTTTATATCTGTGAGGCGTCAGCGGTGGCCCAGCTGGTACTGTAACAAAGCTAAACCTCGAGGGTGCCCGTCCCCTTATATTAAGAAGGCTCGTAGCTTTGCTGAAATCAGACATGAAGGCCTGGTCCAGGTCCACTAAAGGTGCTCTAAATGGCCAGTGACTGTGACCCCCACAAGCGGACCCCCAACCCCTCTCTTTCAGGCCCTCCACTGACAAAACTCACCCACGGCTAACTGGATGTACAGCCGGTCGGCCGCCACAAACGGTCGGTTCAGTGTCAGCTTGACCATGAAGTCCTGGCCTCTTCTCAGAACGAGGGTGGAGAGGTCATACTCACGGGTGCGGTGGCTTTTCTTGTTCTCAGTGGCACGGAAGTCCACACGTTGTACTTTCAAGGCTGGCAAGGCACAGGTGGTGACAAAAAAAAGACAGAAACAAATGTTGGCACATTCCTTAGATTAAACTCGCGAGGTGGACGGCGTGAGGCGGGAGGGCGAGGAGACGCCTTTAGGGGGCGCTGGCGCTCACTAGCAGATGTTCAGAGGAGACGAGCCGCTAAAGCGCCCCTCATCTGTCACAGTCAGTAGCTCTCCTGTGCGCCAGCGGGACACAAGTTTACGTGAAGGAGCGCGAGGGGAACGCGGCCAAGAAGTCAAAACCGAAAGCCATCTCAAGACCCTTCGTCTTAGTGTGACACCTGGAGTGCCTGAGGAGCAGGAGATGATAAACGAAGACACAGACGTGGACAAAAGCAGGACATCAAGCTAAACCTGGGATCAAAGGGACGTGGCACTCCAGCAAAGTCAAACACGCAAGCCAACCACGGGGGTCTACTTGACTATCAGTGAGAGACGTTGTCATGTCCACCAAGGATAACGCAGAGTGGGATGGCCGCCATATTTATATCATCACTTGTGTGACGTCACCTGCTTGACGATCAGGTCACATGAGGATAGTAAAGAAAAATACGATTTGATTTCAAACGCACGCTGAACATCAGAAGTAGGGGTGTCAGATCTCAAAACACAAAAAGCAAATGTGTCAGATACCTCACTAAAGCCCTCCAGGGTTACACCAGAGGGTGGGCCAACGCCATTGTGACCGCAGCACCCTCTGGAGCCCTGGAGCGACGTGTGGATTCACTGGCGACAAGTGTATGGACTTTTCATCGACGGTTAAAAGCTCCGTCACCTTTGCCGAGACCCCAACGTGCCGACCGAAAAAGCGATTTGGACAAAGCTAAAATTACAGAAGACCACCGGTAAGAACGACTTTTACATCTGGCGGCAGGGTGGCGCAGTGGGTAGCGCTGCTGCTTCGCAGTAAGGAGAATCGGGTTCGCTTCCCAGGTCCTCCCTGTGTTGAGTTTGCATGTTCTCCCCGTGTCTGCGTGGGTTTCCTTCCACAATCCAGAGACATGCAGGTGAGGTGCATTGGCGATTGGGGTGTGTGTGTGCCCTGCGGTGGGCTGGCGCCCTGCCTGCCTGGGGTTTGTTTCCTGCCTTGTGCCCTGTGCTGGCTGGGATTGGCTCCAGCAGACCCCCGTGACCCTGTAGTTAGGATATAGCGGGTTGGATAATGGAGGGATGGCTGGAGGAAAAACTCAAAGGATCTGCGCAGAACTTAATAAAAAACCTGGCAGGATCTCATCGGTAACATTTTAGAATAAACGTTTAAAGCACCGAGGAGGCGGGTGGTCTCCCATTTCTTTCCTTTTTTTCTTTTTTTACTCTGTTTATCTTCATTTATTTATTAATGTATCTATTTACTTATTTTTACGAGTTTAAAGTTTTACTCTGCTGGCCAGGCTCTCTTTCTCATGGGTGGGGGGATTCATTTGATTTGAGCCAACCCTGCAAAACTTGACTTATTTGTATGGATGTTAAAATTTATTATTAAAATCGATAAAATCCAAAAAAAAAGAAAAAGTGTGTTTTTTTGGGTGGGTGGACAAAGAACAATGGAGTTAGGATACCAAGGGGACCTCAATACAATCATGTCGGTGGGGTGCAGTCCAAATATGCAAATGAAATTTGGGAAAACTGCCCTTGTGATGACGTGTGCAATGATCCGACTCCAGATAAGGCTAGAAATGCCGGCTTCTGCAATCCCTGGGGGGCTCCACGTCTGCAGAGAAGTCGTCTTCACTGTCTAAATCAGTATGTGCATTTACTGTACATTTGGCTTGTAGTTTCAGAAAACATTCATTTTCTACAAACAAATTCTTTGTGTTTTCTGAAAATGGAAAGGTAAACGGCATCTACAAATTATTGGAAACGTTTGAGGTACTTTGTTACTGCTTAGCCAGAATAAGACGAGGAAAAAACAACAGAGGAGCCTCAACTTTATACAATGACGAGACTGAGAAGGTGAAAGGGATGATAGATAGATAGATAGATAGATAATGAAAGGCACTATATAATAGATAGATAGATAGATGGATAGATAGATAGATAGATGAAAGGCACTATATAATAGATAGATAGATAGATAGATAATGAAAGGCACTATATAATAGATAGATAGATAGATAGATAGATAGATAGATAGATAGATGAAAGGCACTATATAATAGATAGATAGATAGATAGATAGATAATGAAAGGCACTATATAATAGATAGATAGATAGATAGATAGAATTTGGAATAGTCAGCAGGATTACATAGACAGATACTGTACATGAGATACAGAGTATTTGGTATCGTAGGCGGAATCACAAAGATAGATAGATAGATAGATGAAAGGCGCTATACTAATGACAGGCAGACCAGACACTCCAGCGGATGCTCACCTGGGTCACTCATGGCTCTTCTGTCCACTGACTGGCAGCTGCAGTTTTGTTCGCACCGTCGTTTTGTTTCTGATGCCCTGCTTTGCTGTCAGGATTTTTAGTACCCGGGCAGGCGTGGCTGCCCTTCAGGTGTCTGCGGTGAGGGGTGTCAACTGCTGGCGCAGCTCCTGAGGCACATTTGAAATATTATTATTGTTAAACATTGAAATGCACACACACACACACACACACACACACACACACACACACCCTCAAGAGTGTTTGTGAAAATGTCACTAATCAGCAGATGGGTGGTAAAGCAAAGACACAGCAGACTGGAGAATCAGACTTGACATGGCGTTATGGTCACTGGGGTCCTACAGTGGTGGACACAGGATGCGGCCCTTCAGTAGAAGCAAGCTCAGCTGTTATACATCAGTGTGCCCTGAACCAGACTGGCACCTGCCCAGTGCTGCTTTGTGCCTTGTGCCTGCACTGGCCATGGCAACCTGGGACCTAAAAATTGGAATGGTAATTGATGGTTGGGTGGATGGAGTTTTAGGAGATGGCTGAATGCACCGTGACAGGATCGGGTGATTTGTGGTGCTCATTCAGTGCCAGTCATAGCTATGCCAGCAAATGCAATCCACTGGTCTCTGTGAAAGGCGCTATAGTTTTCTTAGACACAAGAACCTCACGCCAAAACCATTCAAGAACATGGGGGTCTTGAAATACATTGTAAACACATTGAGGGAGTCAGCAGTTGAGATGGAGGTGGGCAGGGAGGAGCGCCACAAGAAGAGGCTGGACTGATATGTGATGGCACACAGAGCAGGAATCGGCAGACGCCATTCACTGGTAGACCTGAGTGGGCGAGAAGGAGCCATGGACCCCACGAATGCCTCCATATAGAGGGGGGACTACACTGACTACCTTGTAGGTGAGCATCAAGGATTTGATGGGAGACAGCATGGCAGCCAGAAGGGAGAAGGCACATGTGCCACGTTGGCTGCTTGAACACCAGAGAGTGATCCGGACATGACAGGACCAAATCCTGGACCAGGAGCTGTGCCGTGGTCTCCGCCTGAGGTGGTCCGATCTTGAGACACAGTGGCAGGGTGGTCAGTGAAGGTCAGCTGGTCCAAATCTGAAATACAAAGCTGACAACTGCCAGTCATACTGGGGGTCTGACTCTTCTCGTCCTTGTCCCGGTCCTGCTTTTCTTTCCCTTCCATATTCTTTCTCTTTTACACGGTGATGCTTATGCTGTCTGGACACTACGTAGTTGTGTTGCTCATTAACTACATTTTTCCAATGAATCTTAATGTGGGTCCATCACAGTTGGAGCAAAATTCAGCCCAGCACGTCAGACGACATTCCGGCCGATGGAAGACGACATTTGAATTAACCATTAAATGGCCGCCCGCTCTCAGGAGTTGTCGCTTTCCATGACACCACGGCTAACGAGCCTCAGAAGGGCCAAGAGGGGCCTGCAAGCCCACCGGTCTCCTAAATGGGAGATGTGCCCACTTTCAAGGGTGCAGGAGCACCAAGCAGACATTTGTGGGTGTAGGCCTGGAATTTGAGACGTTTCTGGCATGAGAACTGCGGTGTTTTCCTCTGCACGTGCAGACTTCACCAACATTCACGTGAACTGACCTCACTAACCTCAACTGTCCCCATTTAGGGAGGCAGACGGCTTCACAATGAGGTCACATCATCAATCAGATCACCACGGTGCCCTCCAACCTCAACAGACAAAAGTCAGCCATAAAGATTAAAGCGCCAAGTGAAGTGAGAGCCACACAACTGCCTGCTGCTACCCAGGACCCCCAAACTGAGGTGAGGTGACCAAGGACGAATCACAGTGACACGGACGGAATACGCAGACGATGCACATGTGGCACGACTTCACGCCGAGCGGCCAGGGGCTGCAAGCTGCTTTCGTCCACGCCTGCCCGTTCGTCCCGCGTGAAGTGGATGGAGCACATGTTGGCATCCTTGGTGGCATTGGATGGACCTCGAGAAACAGTCCGATGTCTTGTGAATGAGCCATCCCTGAAAATGACCTTCCTTCCCTTTTTTACGCTTTCAGTCTACCATACAGGGTGGTCCAGATCTGATTACAGAGATCGTCTGCGTGACTTTGATTTGCGCGGAGACGATTCTTCATGTCGTCGGTTCACACTCTTCTCGATGGACTTTTCAGGTGATTTTCTATGTGATAAACGTTATCATTTATAGCGTAATGACCATTGCATAATTCGATCTGGACCAGCCTATAGCTAACTTCTCATTCATTCCTTGTCGCCGTGTGCTGCACGTCTTCGACTTTGGGAGAAGCTGGAACTGGAAATGGAAACGACGACGGACACAGACAGACGGCCGATGGCCTTCAAGCTCCATCGCTAAACTGCAACGTTCAGGTCAGATGTGCACACACAGCCAATGGGGACGGAGGACACTGCAGTTAGGCTACAAAGAGCAGAGAGAAAAGACAAGACCGAGGGATGTTGAAAACCTTTTAATTACAAGGGGGCTCGTGGCTTCGTCCGCACAACGCCAGGCGTTCAAGCAGAATCGGCGTGTGTGCTGAGCGCCAAGACGTTCACCACATGTGGCACACTGCAGCCCCGAGACCGATGGCTTCACTGGTTCATTTGAAACCCCACACCGTAGGGCACAGCAGAATGAGGTTGGGGCACCCAAGAGTAATTCAAATGAGAATCTTCTTCGTCATCTTCTTCTTCATCCTCTCCTCCTTCTCTGTGGGCTCGATGTGCCTGATCAGCCTTCTTCATAGGCTCAGTCCTCCTCCTCTACCTCCAGATCATCCTGAACTTCACCCATCCACCTCTGCCCCCTCACTCTTTTGCCCACATCTTCATGGTGCCCCCTCATCGCAGGGCCAGACCACCTCAGCCCACCTTCCTGCCCTTTCTTAGATGTCTCTCCCACTTTTGTTGTCCCTCTGATGGTCTCGTTTCTTTTTCTTGTAACTCCACACACCCATCTCCACCTTCTCATTTCTGTCTCATCCACCATCTTCTGCTGCTGTGCCCCCTTCACTGCCCGTGTCTCCGCTCTGCCCATCATGGCCGGCCTCACCACTGTCTTCACCTTCATTCTTTAAACACACTGGGCTCCTGAGACCTTCTCCCATTTCTTCTGTCCACACACACTCTACAGGTTATCTTCGTATTTCATTCTCCATCTTGGCCTAGCAGTGGTCCTCGATATTTTGACTTCCCCCCTCTTTTCAGCAGCTCTCCCCCCCTGCAGGCTACCATCCTTCCACCTGCCATTTTCCGTCTCCTTCTTGCTGTTTATCTTCGATCCTCAATCTTCATCTCCACTTCCTTTTTTCTGGTGCTGCACAGCACGATGTTATCAGCACAAAGCCCCCCAGGGGGCACTGCTCTTGTATGTCATATGTCAACACATCCAAAAGCACATCAAAGAGGGAGACCCCCGGGGTCTTGTCCGTTTCCCCCACCCGAGTCCTCGCTCCCTCACGCACTTCTCTGGTCCTCCTGATGTAGCACCTTTGCCAGATCATTGAGCGCCACATGCAGACCCTTCTGTTTGTCTCGATGTCTCGAATCGCCAAGACGCACACACAGCGTAAAATGAGCAAAACTCTAATGGGATTTGGTCTTCTGCCAGTTGACTGACCTCTGAGTGCGACTGGAAGAGGTGGGTAGGAAAACAAGAAGAGAGGTGGGCTTCAAGCTCAAAGGACAAGCAAGAGGCCGAAAGAGGGGAGTTTGGGTGTCCATAGATCAGATAAAGACATGATTTCCCAGAAGCCCCTTTATCTCGGCACAGGTCATGACCTCAGAGGCCACACCCCTGGGATGCGAGGAAGCGGACCTAACGTCAGGATGACAAAATGACGACGATTGGAGGCCTACGATGGCGTCCAAGACGTTGCAAAACAAAACACAACGGGTGAATCATTGCAAAAATTCAAGAAATTAATAAAAGACCTCAAAACCCCCCAATTAATATAATAATTAGCATAAACCCGCCATGACATCGCGGGTACTTTGGTGCGTCGTTTGGTGGTCCTCATTGACCCCGTAGGACGACGATTGTTGAAGGACTTGTAGTGGCCATCCAGGTTTGTGGATTTGCGTCTGGCGTGAGGCGTGAGGGTCACTCAAACAAAGTGCTCCGTTTGTGAACACGATACCACTCCGAGTCAACAGCAGTGGGACGTGTCTTGACCACGAGCTCTAGGGGGTCTTTTTAGTTTTTTGTCATTCAGTGCCCAGCACGCTTGTTTCGCTCTCGTTTTATTAAAAAGTCAGCAATGTCTTTCTCTATCGTGAGCACTAAAGCAGGACACATTAGTTTGCTCTTATTTCCATGGATGGATATCTTCAATCTGGGGGACTTGTAAGCCCACCGTCATCCCTGAAGCTCAAGGGACAGAGAGCGGGAGTGCTGACCCATCCCATGGCCTTTGTCTGCTCTTCAGGTCTGCGGCACGGTGGGCTGGAGCCCAAAGGAGTTACGCGTGAAATGTGGAGGAGACGCGGCTCTCATTCGGCTCCACTGACTCACCTCTTTCTCTTTTTTTAGCAGCCTGATACTTCAGGTTTTTCAGGTCTGGTGCCCCAATTCTCATCTTTAATGAATTTTTATAAATAGCCTGAAAAAAAGTAAAACAGACAAAGTGGCGGGGTGGCACGGTGGCGCAGTGGTAGCGCTGCTGCCTCACAGTAAGGAGACCCTTAAGGGTTCGCTTCCCGGGTCCTCCCTGCGTGGATTCCTCCCACAGTCCAAAGACATGCAGGTTAGGCGCATTGGTGGTCCTAGATTGTCCCTAGTGTGTGCTTGGCGTGTGCCCTATGGTGGGCTGGCGCCCTGCCCGGGGGGTTTGTTTCCTGCCTTGCACCCTGTGCTGGCTGGGATTGGCTCCAGCAGACCCCCGCGACCCTGTAGTTAGGATATAGCGGGTCCGACGATGAGTGACTGAGAAAGTGGCAGGCGTCACAGACAGAAACACAAAAGCTACTGGCTACACAAACGGGCCGGGTGGGCTGCGTGCTCACCTCTCACTTGTCAAATTTCTGATGTATTCTCAAGTCAGCACGTTGTCAGCCGGGCAGAGGACAAGACAACCGGCGAGCTGCGCACTTCACAAAGTGCCATGAAAGTAAGAAGGTCAGTGGCCTGTGGGCTCACGACGGGACACTCGGACTTGAGCCGCATTGGATGATGGGGCTCTTATGATTCATTTTTTGGAACTTCTACTTGACATATTTGGACCCTCATACATTGATTTGGGGGGTTGAGGGGTTTTGTCACTTTTCAGAGATGCAGTTCTTGAGGGAGAAATGGCTTTGTGCCACTTCTGACCCCATTTTGCCACCACATTTGGCATTCCCGTCGGTCCAATGCAGGCCAGGCTGCGAGGGGTCTGCCTTAGCTGTCGTGACTTTGCCATCAGTTGTGGTCATGAGGTCGGGTCAGTCAGCCATTGTGTGTCCATGTTTGACGGGCGAACCCCAAACCGACCTTCTTGTGATTCTCCTCACGCTCCTTTCAGTTTCGACTTTCATTTTGATTCTCGGTTTCCCGCAGTCGTTTGAGGCAGAGCAGCGGCCCAGCAGAGGGCAGCACAGGGGGCCGAAGGTCCATCTGTCTGGCTGTCCAGTTTGCAGGTCCTGAATTCTTGTATCGCGTTTGCTTTTGCGTTCTCTGTCCAAACTAATTATTTCTTTGAAAGTTTGTTCATTGCTGCGATTCCCAGCTGTACGTACAGCTTGACAGAATAGATCAGCGGACACAGAGGCGACCGAACGACGAAGTCAAATAACGAAGAGAGGCTCAAAACCCAGAAAACGATCACAAGGAGCGTCAAGTCGCTAAACCGAAGGCAAAGTCCAAAGACGATTGCGATTTCCAAAAACTGGACTTTTGTAGAAAGTACAAAGAGGTGAGGGTGAAATCCGCAATCACAGACGACGGGCCGGTGGGTGACACGGGGACAAGCCCCCCGGTCACTGTGTCACTGTCAGAACATGGCGGCACCCACAAGATAACAAACGGACATGGTGAGGTCCCAAACAAAACCCTAAGAATAAACCAGAAAGTGAAGGAGCTGATGGGAGTCTGATGGGGTTTTGATTCGTTGTTTCTGGGCTTTTCTGTTACTACGTCTTTGATCCTTCTTTATTATTTGCATGGTTTCAGTTGGCCCATTGTCTGCTGCCATTTTGTCACCTCCCCTTGCGATAAGGACATCCTCGGGGGTCGTGACCTTTTGGGGCAGGTTGTGGAGTCCTAAACCCTTCTTACTTTGCGGCCATCTTGTCAGGTAAGCTCTGGTCTTTGATCTTTTCGCGGCTGACCTCTCTCTCTATTTTTTCCGTTCACGTTTTTGTCTCGTTTCTGTTTTTAATGCCCGTACGTCTTGAGCTCCTGATTTCAAACCTTATTTTTTGGTTTGTTTTGTCTGCGCCTTTTCTCTTCTCTTCAGACCAACAGGTACAAATATCTGAAGAACAAAGTAAAACCTTAAAACAACCCAAATTAAAGAAGCCCAAGCTAACCTGACACCCCAAACCTCTAAAACAAATCCAGTCCAAGGCCTGTAAAAGCCAAAGGGCCGAGGGGGCTTAGCCGGGGTGTTAATCAGGTGATGGACCCCCCAATCCTCCAGCGTCCGGACCACCTCAATGTTCAGAGCAGGAAGGAGCTCTCAGATCTTAGCCGATTTTCTTCACTTCCAAGCCTCGCAGCCCCTAAACCTCTTTGAACAACTTCTTCTGGCTGCTCCTGTTAGGTGTCGCCACAGCAGATCATCTTCTTCCATCTCTTTCTGTCTTTGTCACTTGTTCTGTCACCACCATCACTAGCATGTCCTCTCACCATATCCATAAACCTCCTCTGAGGTCTTCCTCTTCTCCTCTTCCTCCCCTGACAGCTCCATCCTTAGCATCCTTCTCCCAGTCTACCCCTCATCTCTCCTCTGCACATGTCCAGACCAACGCCATCTCGCCTCTCTGACTTTGTCCCCAAACCGTCCCACCTGAGCTGACCCTCCAATGTCCTCATTTCTAATCCTGTCCATCCTCGTCACCCCCAGTGCCAATCTTAACATCTTTAACTCTGTCACCTCCAGCTCTGTCTCCTGTGCCACCGTCCCCAGCCCATATAACACAGCTGGTCTCACTACCGTCCTGTAGACCTTCCCTGTCACTCTTGCTGATACCCGTCTGTCACCAATCACTCGATCTGAGCCGCCAATTGAAGACGCTCCGCAAGAAAACACTCGAGGATGTGAAGAGAAGTGAGAAAGAAAAGAGAGAAGTCGTAAGGCGTGATGCGCTGGCCATTTGCTGAATTCAGATGGAGCGACCAGAGGCCGACATTCTGAGGTTTACAGCACAGGGACGGCTCTTCACGATGGAGGATCAGCTCTCATCAAGCCTTCGGTTAAAGAAAATCCAATTAAAAGCTTGTTTGACTTGAGCATTGGCGTCTTATCGGTAAATTCGACTCACGTTGACCTTTTAGGGGCAGGCTGAACGTCACGGAAGCATCTCCTCCTTCAGGGCCATCAGCACCAAGTCGAGGCCAAAACGAGTAAAGAAACGGAGGACAGGCGTGCCATCAAGCCACTGATTCTGATCTCGTCCTCGCGTCTCTTAGAGACGACAATGAAACTGGCACTTCAGGTCGCTCCTGTCCAGTGGGTTGTTGTTAAAATTCTAGATTTTTTCTGTTGTTAATGGGTGATGACAGGATGAGTGGAAGTCACCAAGTGAGTTTTTAGATGGATCTCCTCCAACGCACCCTAAACTTAACACACACACGGACTCGAGCCACACAACCACTGACTATGGGTGAGCCTGGCAGTCCACCGTATGCCACACATGGGCTCCCCTGCTTCGGAGTGAACGTCACACAGGTGTCCCCAGATATAACCCTGACACACCAGACAATGTCCTGGACACGTGGAGGCTAACGGACCTCGGTTAAAAGTACTCACCAACCAACAACACAGTACTCACACTGGGATGTCGGCCATATTGGGTCGTCACCCTCAGCCTGCTATAGGAACAGAGAACGTGACGATCCCCCCTCGATCAGGTGACCTGCATTTTCTTCATTACGTCAGTCACTCTACATATAAAGACAAACCATTGCAATCTAAACGTGGTATTTCTTAAAACAGAATAACATCACTAGAAGAGGGCAGCACGGTGGCGCAGTGGGTAGCGCTGCTGCCTCGCAGTAAGGAGACCCGTCTGGGTTCACTTCCCAGGTCCTCCCTGCATGGAGTTTGCATGTTCTCCCCGTGTCTGCGTGGGTTTCCTCCCACAGTCCAAAGACATGCAAGTTAAGTGGATTGGCGATCCTAGATTGTCCCTAGTGTGTGTGTGTGTGTGTGTACTCTGCGGTGGGCTGGTGCCCTGTGGTGGGCTAGTACCCTGCCTGGGGTTTGTTTCCTGCCTTGCGCCCTGTGTTGGCTGGGATTGGCTCCAGCAGACCCCCGTGACCCTGTAGTTAAGATATAGCAGCTTAGATAATGGAAGGATGGATCACTAGAAGAAAAAGTGACAGACGATCTAAACAGACAGCTAAGTGTGGAGGCAGAGGCTCCTTAGAGTGAGCAGGTGGCCTGACGTCTCCTTCTCTGATGCTGCTCTCCCCGTCCAGCAGATGTCAAAAATTCATGTGGGCTTCCGAATCTCCTGATGTGGCACACAAATGTTCACAGACTCCCTGCGGATTTCAAGACCCTCCATAACCTGGCACCTCCGTCTCTCTCTGATCTTCTTTATCTCTCCACTTCTCCCCGTATTCCTCCTCCTCTTCTATTAATCTTATTACACCTTCTGCTTGCCTAACTACCTGAGTGCTGCCATGCAGCGGGCGACGTCTCAGCACCACACCACTTCTGATCCTCAACAGGCCTGACTCCATTGGCTCTCTGGCGCTTTTCACTCTTCCGGGGATGAGATTCCCAAAGGCTTTCCCGCGTCCCCTTTGTAATGGCAGGAGCCTTCCTATGGGGGGCTGCAGCAGAGCTACTCCTGTGGAGAGCAGAAAGGAGTCCTGCCTGCCATTTTGGAGTGGCGTGAGGTTTTCATGGTGGCTTGGAGTGCCAGTCCTGCCACCAACCCCCACGATTTCCCTGTAAGTTGAAGGACTGTTTGCAGTTTAATTTCATACCACATTTACCTCAGTGGTGACACTCATGTGACTCTGGTGACTCTTCCTATGAACAGATTGGCAGAGCATGGGGGGTCATGAGGTCACTTTAAAGGGGTCTGTGGAACTCTTTGCCAAAGTCTTTAGAGTCCTGGTGCCCCCTGTTTGTGAGACATGGACGCTCTCCAGTGACCTGAGATGAAGACTGGACTTCTTCATGTGGGTCTCTTCAGAGAATCCTCGTGTCACGTTGGTGTGACTTTCTGTTGCTCACGGAGTCCCAGATGAGTCACATGACCTGCATGGTGACGGCACTACGGCCATGTGCTGCGATTTCCAGAGGGTGATCGGCTCACAGGGCTCTCATTGTTGAGGACCAGGCCAAGGGGATACCCACATAACACCTGGCAGTGCCAGATAGGGGTGGGACTGGACCACGTGTCTGCCTGGGGGGTCCTGAGCTGTTTCATCGTGTTGTGCCAGTGCACGCACGCCAACTTGACCTGACCTGGGGGTGCTGAATGTCATTTTTGAATTTAGGTTCCGTTGCCATTCTGTTTTTTCCTGGATGCCCCCATTTTGAGGCGGATGGTGCCCAAAGTCTGATGTCACCGGCCGCCTTCCGTTTGTGGACATATCAAGGAAGGTTTCTGTGCATGTCTGTCATTCTGCGCTCTTTACAGTTCCCCATTTTTCGGACTTTCACGTCTCAAATTAAATTTTCAGTTTTAACAGACATCAGGATTGACTTTCAGTTATGAATATCTGGCTTGTTTCCCTCCATTAATTCTCATTACTTTTCCATTTTTGTTTTCTGTTTTCTGATAACTGAATGTTTTGCTTTTCTTTGAGTCTTTTGTTTTTGACGATTTTTGAACTTAGTCACTTGTCACTTAGTAAAATGTATGTTGTGATGGACGGCCGGCAGCTCAACTCAGATGAAACCCCCAGGATGCTAGAGGGTGACTTCCCTGCAGCTTAGCGGTGCCTCCGATTCCCGCAGGGCATTATGGGAGATGGAGTTCGGCTTCACAGCCCTGCTGGGTACCACAGGTGCCGCCAGGTGACACTGCAGGGACACTTGAGAGTACTTCCGGGCTGAAGAAAAATGTAATTGCCCATCTGACAAGTCACATGACCAGAAGAGGAGAAGCACTTCCGGGACAAGGACTATATAAAGGACTATGGGAGACCCAGCAAGCGAGCCGGAGTTGGGAGGGAGTGTGACGGAGCTGCTGGGAGGACAGGAGGCAACGTATTGTGTATTGATTGTCTTTGCATGGTGGTGAAGGTGTTTCGAGGCACCACTATATTTAAGAGAAGGAATAAAAGATCCTTTTGGTGCTTTTACCTGGTGGGTTTGAGGAGCGACAGCGCCCTCTAGTGTCACAACGTCTAGCTCTGGGGTTTTGGCCGGCCCCGTTTTCCATATTTAGTTGTAATTCTGAACTTTGCCTTTTCTTAATTTTCATCATTTTGTGTTGGTCTTTTGATTGCCACTTCAGTGAGGTTGTTGTCAACTTCAACGGCCATCTTTGTGGCGGGTCAATCATGACATCACCCCTGTAGCCCCACCCCTCCACCTTTATATTCTGCCAATCATGTTCTTTGTATCTGACGCACTCATTGACCGCTAAATATCAGTTCACCCGTGGAAGGGGATCTAAAGATGGACGCCACCCATGAGGTACCGCGTAACTCACCTTGAGGACTGTAGGGTGACGCAGAGAAGAATTCAAAATCAGTGTGGCGTCACAGAGCTGAATACTTGAAGTTCACTTTGTGTTTTCTTGCTTGTCATATTTTAGATAACATTTACATGTCGTACAACTACAGCCCTCTGGGTATTTCTCAACTGCTAAGGAGTTCAACTAGAAACTGCGACATTTGATTGAAACAAACTGTGGAAGGTCTCAGGTGTTGGACCCGGCGAGGTATCACACAGCTGGCGCGCACAAACAATTCTCTGTTCCACGTTCTCTCACAGCGCCATCTTGTTTTTATTAAAGGTGCCCCGACCCCGAGTCCCCGTCGTTAGGGACACCATCACAGTTGCCATGCGACGTCTCCAGGAAGTTACATCATCAACGTGACAACTCGTAAGTCGGTGACACGGCACGTTAGTCGTCCAACCCTGGAGCTGCCGTTTCAAAGTAGCTCCTCTTCTGGACTCGTTTCTGACGCTCTCCCCGCTTGTGCTTCTTGGCCTGAGCCATTTCTATTTTACATTCACCTTCGGAGTCCAAGTCAATTCCAAGCACCGTCTGCCCTGTCCATTGAGCTCACTTACCACAAGGCCACCCATTTAGCCCTCCTGCGGCGTATTTAACAAGAGGATCAAACGCGTGCTGTGACTGCGGCTCGCTGGTCCTCACATTTCTACTCCTGTGGTCTCTTGTGACGGCAGCCGCTCTTTACTTCTAAATCCCCGGCTGTGGCACCGCATTCACATGACAATATTCAGCAGACTTGGCCAGACTCTCCATTTTATTAAGGATTCCCATTTTCTCACAGTGCCGACCTCGATGCACATCACTAAAATGGCCACCCGCGCGTCAACATGCAATGCATTGCTCACCCCAAAACCGCAGAGCCCCCCTTTGACGTCACACCAGACGGCTGGGAGGAAAACATTCAGAAGAAGCAGCCCACCGAGTCCCAACGCTCTCCTCTTCAAAATACTGCAGCCCCCGATGGATGATCTTGATATAAAAGCACCCTGAGCCCCCTTAAGTGTATGTAAGGCACTATAAAGACATTGAATTAATCAGACGCGGCTTATGTGATGGTAATGGATCTCTCCACCGTGATGCCGCTGATCTGGTCAGACGTGATCTTAGCGATGATCTTGCGCTCCCCCAGTTTACTGGCCGTGCAGACCACCCTGGAGGCAAAGATCCCACCGGCTTTAATGTTCCTGGAATGGAAACAAATCAAAGAACAAGCTGCAGCTTTGAGTAGCCCCCCGATCTGTTAAAACTGAAGAGAGGCCAACAAACTCTGACGGCCCGGAATATAAAAAAAGGAAAATGGAGAAGCAAGATGGACGTACCCTTCGTCAAAAGTCTCGAGCTTGAAGAGGCCCAGGCCTTCCACGTGCAGCTTGGTGTTCTCCATAGGAACGCCGGTGTCGTTTTTAAATATGAAGGTACAGGTGAACTTCTCGCCAGCGCGGACCGAGTCGGGCATCTGTGGATTGGACAGAAACAGGAGACATCAAGTTAGGAATCGGTGGGTCAAGTGGGCAAAAATCACAAAAGTCACAGCTAGTCCCCCCACGGTGGGTCTCAGCCCCTGTTAGTGATGAGCCATACAGACGAGTGTCCATTTGCATGCACTTTAGTGAAACTCGCGCGACGATTCACTTCACCGGCAATTCTGCAATGCGAAGTGCAAACGGTTTCATTCAGGGGGTCTGAAGACGAGGACACTCGTTTGGGAACAACTGGAATTTATTTTTTATTTAGGCAGCACAAATCACAAGTCCGTAACTGCAGTCGTCGCACTTGTGATGTCAGTTTGAGTGGAGATGATCCTTCAGTTAAATACGAAATCAGCACCAATCTTTGGTGCCAGCCTGACTCCGTTCTAAGACGCTACGTCTACCCGTGAAACTGAAGACGCTGACGGCGTCACACGATTCTTATTTCTCTGTTTGTGCTTAGGTGTTGACCTTTACACTTACTCTGTTAATAGTAACTCCTGTGCTGCTCCTTAGCTTATCGTCTACTCTTTTAGCTAAACCTTCAATCTGCAGACTTGGGCCAAACGATATTTCATGGTACAGTACGGTGACAGTAAGGGTATCGTACGTCTTACATGCGCTCTAACACTCCCGGCGAGCTCCGCCACATCCACTCACTCATGTTGGCAAATCGGGTCGTTCAGAAAGGAATCAATCGCTGGCAAGCCGCCCGTCGCTCATTCACATCCAGCATGGGCCCGGTGGTTTGTGAAAGTCGCTCATCTGTATCCCATCATGCTCCTCTCTTCTGTAAAGGCCCACTTGCTGTTGTCTACGGCACTCTTTGGATTTTCCAAATTTCGGTGTCTCCCCGTCTTCGGGTTAGTTTCGCTCTTTTGTAAAACTCACCGATTGGCTCACCTCTCCAGCTCCACACTTATGTTCTTGATGGTCTGTTCACACAGCCCCATATTGCCACCCAGTTTGACCCTTCGGTGAGCTTACTTCAACTTTAATGGCCGGGTATGTGAAATGCACGACGACGTAGTCAGCCAGCGGCTCTTTCCCCTCTTTGGTTTCTCCCAGGACGTTGACCTGCACTTGGAGCTCGTCGTTGTATTTGGAGAGGAATTTGAAGTAACTGTCAGCGGGGATCTCCACAGGGACAGCGGCGCCTAGAAGAGAAGTAGGGTGTCAGAATGAAGGCGACGGTGTGGAGGAGCGGCGCACAAAGTGCTAAGAAGGCAAAGCCGCTGAGAAGAAGCTCATCACACAATGGTGGGGTTCATGGCCTCATCTGGGGAGTGAGCTGAAAGAAGAAGCCTTACTGCTTTCTGCTTGCACGATTATCTCGCTCGACATGGAGCCAATGCTCTCCACGGTGTTGCCATCATAGGTCTGCAGCTGGTAGCTGGCACTGAAGGTCACAGTCTTGACGGAGGTGGTGTTGTTGCTGAAGGTGATGTTCAGAGTCACAGGAGACCCAAGATGGACTTCCTTGGATTCAAAGTCCACCTTCATAGCAGGCCTCACCATGCTGTAGACCTCCTCCACAGGTTTCAGGCACATTTTTAAGGCGTTCTCTAGGGATCTTCTCTCCTCTGGTGAGCCTGAAAAACAAATCAGAGTCAGGTGATGGGGGCCACAGGCACAGACCATCCCCATCATAGGGGTCTGGCAGCAGCTGATGGAAAACACAGGCTAGGGCTGAGGAGCAGGGGGCTCACAGGGGGCTCACGGACGGCTAGGACTTACTGTGGCCAGTCTGAGTGACGCTAAACAGCACGGATGAAGGCAGAAAGCGCTCAGGGCTGGCACAGCTTGGGTTAGAGAAGGCCCAGCGGAAGTTACTGAACGTTCAGAGCCATCACATTGAATCTGCTCGTGTCACAGTTGTCATCATCGCTGGCTCTTATTTGCTTCATCACACTCTTTGTGGCTCTTAAAGTATAATACTGCTTCACCCCAAAACTGATAACCTGTTCATTACCTCACGTTGTTTCTAATAATGGCCAAGAACGTTTTTATCAAGATTGGAGGTCATACGCTGGGCTGGAATGGAGACCCCAGCCTGAACAAGAGCAAATGACATCAAAATGTCCATGAAATAATTTACTGGTGTCACATGTCAGGCATCCAATCAGACGCTCATAATGTCCCAAACCCAAGAATGGTGACTAAAATATTCTGGAATAAACCACTTTCTGACAATCCTCTCATGAATTACGGGGAGAGCGTGAGGTCGAGATCGAGATTAGAGGCCCGTCAGTGCTGTCCGGTCACACTGTTATGGCAGCAGGCTGAGAAGTCAGTTTTGTGAGCAGCAGAACAACAACCACAACCACATTTAGTTCTGTAGCACATTTTCATACAAGTGGTGTAGCTCTCTACAAGAAGATACAAATAAGATTAGGCCATACTAAGTACCAAAGAATGCAGTAAGGCCCGATGGTTGGGAGGACAGAAAAAACAAAACAAAAACTCAAGGGGGCTTAGAGAAAAAAAAAAAAAATAGATAAGACCACCCAGCCCCCTCTGGGCACAGAAAAAGGTGAAAACCAGGAGATCAAACAAGGCGATCATCAAGCCAAGATGTCAGACAAAAAGCAAAGGATAAAACAAACAAACACCAGCAAAAGGGTCAAACCTACAAAATAAAAAATTAAAAATGTGAAAAGTTTAAAGCAAAGGACATAAAACACGGTTTGGAATCCGCAACCTCGGACAAGGAGATGACTTCAGCAGACTTTTTAACCTGTCACGTTGATCACCCGCTGGTCACAGCTTCTGACGATACACCATTGGAAACGTGACAGGTGTCTAAAACAGCGGCAAGTGTTATAATATAAGATGGCGGTCAAATGCACCAAAAGAATGAAATTAAACGGCAGAATGAAAAATGAATGTCAGAAATGTATGACTTAGAAATCCCCCAGAACAAGCGTCAGATCATACAAGTTGGTTGAAATAAACACATAAAATTACAAACAGAGACGCGTCGTCATAAGAGCAGCACACTTACTGACTACAAGGGCGCGCCACGTGATGCCAACAGGGCAGGGTGAGGCCTAAGAGAGGTGAACTGTTAGAGAGTAGAAGTTAAAGAAAGGCGAGTGAAAACGTCATCAGGCGCAGAGTCGGCCTCGGCCAATTCAGTTTGTCCAGTTTGACAAGTGCTGCCATTGTGACAGAGCGCCATGAAGACAAATGGCCAGTCAACGACATGGAGGCAGGACTTCAATCCAAAGGCCTTGTCTCATTTGTGCACACGTCACTGTGTTATAAGACGGAGCTCCAGACCTGGCAAAACGTGTGAGGCCTCCAAGATAAACCACCAAAGCAGGACAGGAGCTTCACTGGCCTGTCCAGAAGAGGCTCACCCAAACTCTTACCTGCAGGCTTTGGCTTTTCCAGGCCTAAAAACAGGGAGTTTGCTTTTACAGTTCAAAATATTACAAAATGACCAGCAAGGGCGAGAGAAACCGTTAAAACTCCAGCTTGTAAACAAAGTGGAAATGAGGAATCTTCACGAACGAAAGAGAGAGATACGCTGTAACAAGTGTGTTCAAAAGAGCAAAAAGGATGTGCCTCAAAGGGTAACCCAAGGCAAACCACAATCCAAAAGCAGAAAATCCAAAGGAGAAACAAACCCTACGGATGTCACTAGACACTCAGGGCTCCACCACTGGGTTTCTCCTTCAGCTGGAGATTTAAAGCCAACAGCAGCAGCCAATAGCAGTGATGCCAGGGTGACCCCGCCTCCTGGGGCTCCACCCCCAAAACACAGGAAATGGCAGCACATTAAAAGAGACGGAATACAAATAGCCAAGGAATCTGACAGAAATGACACACAAACCACCCTTTGTCACACCTTTTTCATAGTGGCGTCTGCACATTTGGGGTACGGCACAGCTTTTAAACTCCTCCCTCTAAGGAGTCCTTAGCCCCCCCACTGATCTGCCCCAGATAATGAATGAAGTATGTAATGCAGGACAGATACATACCTAAATTTGGAAGTAATAGGAAACTAAAAAAATCTCCACGATGGATTAATAAAGATTTAAAAAAGAAGTTGCAAAGGAAAAAACTGCTTTATAAGGCATATAAGACTAATGACTGCAAAGAGAACCGTAGCGCGTATGAGAACATGAGGGCAACCATTAAGGAGGATATCAGGGAGGCTAAAAGACAGTTGGAGAGGAATATAGCAGATAAGGCGAAAGAAGACCCCAAGAGATTCTTTCAGTATTTTAGTAGTAAAAGAACAGTTAAGGAGGAGGTCAAGTTCATCAGGAATAGTAAAGGGGAATTAAAAGATACAGACAATGAAATAGCAGATGCCCTAAACTTACATTTTTCTGAGGTGTTTACAAGTGAGCAAGTGGATAACCTGCCAGAGGTAAACACAACTACTAAGGAGGTACTGAGGGATTTGGAAATTGTAGAGGGAGAAGTGCTGCTCAGATTAAATAAGATGAAATCAAACAAATCACCAGGCCCAGATAATATTTATCCTCGTGTTCTTAAGGAGGCTAGTGAGTACATATATAAACCCTTGACACACATTTTTAGGAAGTCACTGTGCACTGGAGAGATTCCAAAGGACTGGAAAATGGCAAATATCATCCCATTATATAAAAAGGGTGACAGGGCAGATCCAAGCAACTATAGGCCAGTAAGCTTAACAAGCATCACAGGAAAATTAATGGAAGGAATTATTAAGGATAAGATTGAGCAACACATGACAAGGACAGGAGTTATTCTGAACAGTCAGCATGGGTTCAGAATGGGGAGGTCGTGTTTTACTAACATGTTGGAATTCTATGAGGAGGCAACAAAAGGATACGATCAAAGTGGAGCTTATGATATTATTTATCTGGACTTTCAGAAAGCATTTGATAAGGTGCCACATGAGAGGTTGGGCATCAAGTTAAAAGAAGTGGGAATTCAGGGTGATGTTTTTAGATGGGTGCAGAATTGGCTCAGACACAGGAAGCAGAGGGTGATGGTGCGAGGAACCTCATCAGAACTGGCTGATGTTAAGAGTGGTGTTCCACAGGGGTCAGTGCTAGGGCCGCTGCTATTTTTAATATATATAAATGATTTAGATAGGAATATAAGTAACAAGCTGGTTAAGTTTGCAGATGATACCAAGATAGGTGGATTAGCAGATAATTTGGAATCCGTTATATCATTACAGAAGGACTTGGATAGCATACAGGCTTGGGCAGATTTGTGGCAGATGAAATTTAATGTCAGTAAATGTAAAGTATTACACATAGGAAGTAAAAATATTAGGTTTGAATACACAATGGGCGGTCGAAAAATCGAGAGTACACCTTATGAGAAGGATTTAGGAGTCATAGTGGACTCCAAGCTATCAACTTCAACAGTGTTCAGAAGCCATTAAGAAGGCTAACAGAATGTTAGGTTATATAGCACGATCTGTGGAGTACAAGTCCAAGGAGGTTATGCTCAACCTTTATAATGCACTGGTGAGGCCTCATCTTGAGTACTGTGTGCAGTTTTGGTCTCCAGGCTACAAAAAGGACATAGCAGCACTAGAAAAGGTCCAGAGAAGAGCGACTAGGCTGATTCCAGGTCTACAGGGGTTGAATTATGAGGAAAGATTAAAAGAGCTGAGCCTTTACAGTTTAAGCAAAAGAAGATTAAGAGGTGACATGATTGAAGTGTTTAAAATTATGAAGGAATTAGTACAGTGGATCGAGACTTGTATTTTAAAATGAGCTCATCAAGAACACGGGGACACAGTTGGAAACTTGTTAAGGGTAAATTTCGCACAAACATTAGGAAGTTTTTCTTTACACAAAGAACGATAGACACTTGGAATAAGTTACCAAGTAGTGTGGTAGACAGTAAGACGTTAGGGACTTTCAAAACTCGACTTGATGTTTTCTTGGAGGAAGCAAGTGGATAGGACTGGCGAGCTTTGTTGGGCTGAATGGCCTGTTCTCGTCTAGATTGTTCTAATTCTAATTCTAATTCTAAAAAAGAAATGAAGTAGCAGCAAGCAGCCATGGCCTACCTTCGGGGTGCTTGTACTGACTGGTTATGTCCTCTCGGAGGTTCTTGCCCACGGCTTTAGTGCTGATGCGCTTGCCCACCGCCATGGTGTCCACACGCAGCTTCACCATATTCTGTTGTGGAGTGTTGGGGTTGTCCACCCTCCAGAAGATGCGGTCCGCGTTGACCTCCGAAAGCACAAACTTGGTGTCGTAGACTAAATGGACGTCTCCGTTCTTGATGGCCTTCAGAGGGGCAGGTCCACACTGGTAGGAGCCTGGAAAAGGAAAAGACAGCTTTACTGGTTTAACTACAGGGGTCCCACAATGTTGAAGTCTCGTTAGCCCCAACTTTCATTAGCAGTGCTCATTTGACTCTGAAAGCAGAAGGTCAAAATCCCGCAGAGTCAGTCATCGACCATCTCGGCCTGCCCGGCGGTTAATGTGTGGAGTTCTCACCGAGTCCATTATCACAGTTAAAAAAGTCAAAAAGATCGTCAAAGCACACAAGACACGCACCATCAGTGAGTCCAACTGGAGTGGCGGACCTGGTGAGCCCCCAAAATCCAAATTTACAGACGATTAAAAACTGGACAAGACAGGAGGCCATCGAGCTCAGTGCTCAGCTCAGCTCAGCTTATCAAATATCTCAGTGTTGTCAGCGTTTGTGCTTAGGGTCTCCAACAGTTAGGATGTGCGGCTTGGGGGTCTGTCAGCTCTGAAGGGCTCTAAAGTGTCAATGTGTGAGGTGAAATAAGTTTCTAGGATGACACGTGTCACACAAACCTGCACATTTACTTTTATCGGTGAACTTGGCCAAAGTGCTTTTTGCAGTGAATGTTCACCGGCCACAAATATTTCCCTGAAAATTCACAGGACTCGCTCGTCACTACTTTTAGTCCCCTTCTGATCACCGCAACGTGAGTCAAACACACTGTGGGACACACTGAGTGGAGTGACCAGGAGGCGCGATTAAGAGTTAGCAGTGCAGGACACGCCTGCGCCCTCTGCTGCCCGATGTGTCCTGCCTGACCTTCGCTGAGCTCCTGTGGAGTGGCGTCAATCGCTTGCCATCCATTGTAGCCTTCTGGTAAGTCGGGCCTTTTCATCCAAACGTCATTCCACACATGGAAGTTCCTGCAAAAGAAACACAATTCAGTGCTAATAATGAAGAGACAAAAGGCACCAAAAGGGAATGTCCGGCGTACTCACCAGATGGAGTCGGTAGAAATGTCGTTGAGCATTTCACCTGCACGGTTGAAGAACACGTCGATGGTGAGGTTGTCTTCGGTGTCGTGGGCCGAATCAAAATTGGTGATGCTCCTGGCCGGGACTCCCAGACACCTCATCACTGCAGAAAGATGGAGACAGGGAGCAGAGGGCGTCAAGAAATACGGAGGTGCACTGAACATCAAGACTGCGGCTCAACTGGTGCAAAGGAAGCTGCCGGATCGAGTAAACACGTGTGCCCGTGACACAGAGAGAGTCAGTTATGCGACTCGTTTTGGAATTCTAGGAGCGCCACCATTTTGTTTGTTTCTGTCTACCGCTTCCACAGTGGTTACTAGGGGGTGTAGCCTACATGTCATTACAGGTGACGTCACGGCAGCGGCTGGCACTTTATCTGCTACTGCGATGGACACAAACCTTCACCGCTCGCTGCTGTGCCTTTCGATGTTCTCTCTGGCTTCGGACCCTCGCATCGTTCCCGACTTTGAATCTGCCCGATGTTTTTGACTCGTTTTCCTGCCACTCCTTTAAAATCACGAGGTTTCTGTGGTTTATTTTTTATCATTTTATTCGGTTTTAATTTTTGCGATGAAACCTCCCAGGGGGGCCTGGAATTCCTAACGGACCTCGTTACTTTGCCACAGTAAGTGTGTTGCACGAGACTATAAAGTAGGTGGCCCACCTGTAGTGAGAACGCCCGAGAAGACCCAGCACTGGCCGTAACGCACAGGCCTCTTGGTCTTGTAGTACTGCTGCAGGATGGCCGAGCTGCCCGTCCAGTAGGATGGTGGGGTGCCATTAGAGTAGTCTCCTGACCAGTTACCAATCAGCACTCCAGCGTCATCCTGAATGTTCACCTGGAGAACCACAAAACAGCTGACGTTAGCAATCTTGGAGTCAACAACAAGGAAATCAAGAAGTGCCAGCTGTTGGCATATGGCAGCACATTTCTCTCCTGTGCCCCCTTGCCTGACCAGGTTACTAAAAATCACAAAGACCTCCTTCTGAATCACATGCATATAAAAGGAGTGACCCATCAGGACGGTGCGGCATGGGCCGCATGGCAACCCCTTTTGGACTCACAGCAGCTGACATGGCCCTGGCGATCTTGACGGCATCCTTCCTGGTTGTCTGCTTCATGCCAATCTTGTCCAAGAGATAAAAGCAGCAGTCCAGTACACCTTCTTCAAACTGAGGACAGGAAAGACAGCAGGGAGCTCATGAGTCCACAGAGACAGAGAAGGAGAACACACACAAGACCAGAAGATCCTACCACGCGCAGCCAATTGATGCCAAATAGCCATAATGCCAGGCAAGAAACCTCCGGAAGACAAGAACTTTCATGGCATTTGTCCTGGCTGAGCCCAACTGTTCTCACATTTAAACAAATCAGAACAACTTTGACGAATGCAGACCATGCAGCCCAACAAGCTCGTTCATTCTGTACAGCGAGGTCCTCCAAAATAAAAGTGGGCCGAGATTTGAAAGTCACTGACATCCTATTGACCGCCACACTACTTACATGTGGAAGAAAAGCTTCAGTATTGGTGTGAAATGTGCCCTAAACAAGCTGCCAGCTGTGCCCCTCATCTTCTTGGTAAGGAGCTCATAATGTTAAACACTTTGATGAGGTCACATCTCAACCTCCGTTTGCTTAAACCCAGAAGGTTCTGCGCCTTCAACCTCGCGGCCTTCTGATCAGCCTGGCTGCTCTCCTGGACCTTCTCCAGCTCCACCGCAGGGGTCTTTATTGTAATATGGAGACCCAAAGTGCACACAGCACTCCAGGTGAAGCCTCGCCAGCTTTTGTGTCACCTCCTGTGACTTGTGTTTTATTTGTTCTAAGGGTTATTAGTGATGCAGCCTGTCATCCATCCAGTCTTGAGTCAACAATGGTGGGTGTTGACACAACCGTGGTGGCTCACCCAGCATATCCCCCCTGGCTGGAGCTCAAAGTTGTTTCCTGTTATTTTATGCCATTTATTTGGTTTATTATGTACATTTTTCTTTGCGTTTATTTGTCCTTGTCCCTTGTGCTTTGTGGGTGGTTCCATAGGGGGCGGGGCCACCTGCCCATCATCTCCAGGAACGGCCCTCTGGACTATTTAAGGGGGGACTTCCCATGGTTCCTGGCAGTTCATTGAACACATTGGAGCGGAGAGCTCTTGTGAGTTTCTGTGTCATTGCGGATGTCGAACCCGCGCTGTGTGTCTCGACTTTGTCTTTGGTTTTGCGTATTGGGACTGCGTAGTTGATTTTCTGAGCTTCTGCTCCGTCTTGACTTTCATTTTTTAGATGCTGTACTGGGACTTCATTTTCTCTGTTTGCTCTTTGCGCCTGCACAGACTTTTGTGGAAATAAACCTTTTATTTTTCTCACAATTTGTCTCGGCCCTTTGGGATTCTAGTCGGGTATTTCGATGGCGATGGGCAACATTGGAAGTGCGTCTGCAGCTGTGCTTTTTGAACTCATGACAGCAACCCTGTGGTGGCCTGGCACTCTGCCCGGGTTTGTTTCCTGCCTTGCGCCCTGTGTTGGCTGGGATTGGCACCAGCAGACCCCCGTGACCCTGTAGTTAGAATATAGTGGGCTGGATAATAGATGGATGGACAGCAACATTTTCATCATCTAAGTAACGTGGAGAAGCGAATAAAAAGGCAAATAAAATGTTTGTTGATATTGAAGGACGCCGAGCTCGGGTACAGAAGACCACGTCTGGGGTCCTGGGTGCAGGTCTGGTCAACACGCTACGAGAAAGACAGAGCAGCACTTGAGGCTGTGCAGAGGAGAGCAGCCAGGTGCATCATGGGATAGACTGGGACCGACTTGGAGAATTCAAGTGTTTAGTCTGAGCAGCGGAGGACCTCATTCAGGCCTTAAAAATCCTAAAAAAGGAGATCCCGCAGAATTCTTTCAACTTAATGGTGGACACCAGTGGAAATGACAAGGAAGTGTTGTAGGAATCTGAAATGGAGTTGGAGCCGGAGAAGTCGAGAGAGCAGAGCTGTCAAGTGGACTGAGTGGTCTCCTCTCGACTGCCCAGTTCTTATGTTCTTAGGACGGCTTGCTACGCGTTGCACAATCTTCTCCTAAGTCATCTCTGCCATTGATCTTACTGCCTGCTGGTGGACAGTAACTACGGCGGCTCGGCTCTCCTCCACTCTCTGATTTCCACAAATCCTGCTGCTCCACTGGGGTACAACAGCATTGGTGGGCCTCCCTCTGCTGGGTAAGTCGGTGGTCTTACTGTGATCCACCATTTTAGATTCAAGACAAGTCCAAACTAATATTTATTACCAATTCTAAATGTCGTTGTAGGCAACGGTGAAGATCGGTGATATGTCGTGAGTTGTTGTGGCCTGCGTGTCCAGTAAGCGGCCTGCTGATACTTAATCCCACATATAAAGCTAGATGTGTGTGTCCGTGTGTGTCCAGTATACAATCCCACACAACTCTCCAGCACAGACTCATCACTGGGGAGACCACAGGCCTTGTTTCATTTAGATGTCCACCCCGCTGACCGTAGACGAGCTTCACCAGGATGCCAGTCAATGTGGCACTGGCTTTTAAATTGTTGATTAAGGACGTCACATATCACAACATCTGGGGTCACATTCCTCTACAAACGGGCCGCTGCATCACAGCAATGGAGCACCGAAATGCCGCATTAAAAAGCGCGTTAACGATACGCTGCTACAATTCACTCAAAGAGAAGAGCCAAGCTGCCGTTTCTGAGGTTTCTCCCTGCATGGCTGCAAGTGTCCTTACCTGGCCAAAGTTCCACGGAATGCCCTCAATGCGATTGAAGGAGCCCAAGTACAGGTAGCCGGTGTCACTGAGCACGTACTCCTGCCTTTTGTCCTCTTCCTCCAGGTAAACCACGTCCTCTGAGTAAAGACACAAAAACACAAAACTCATCAGGCTCTGCCTGGCAGGACAGCATGGCGTCCATATTGCTAGTCAAGAATGGGCAGAGATCGTCCTTTATGCAGCTTTCACTTAATTCGGTTGACGCAGACAGAATCCTTACAAGAACTACAAAGTACGAACACCTAACTCCTGTCCTCAGGTTCTTACACTGGCTAACAGTTTGGCTTTTAACATAGAAAGCCTGAAATGGCCGAGGCTTGTCGTGACTTACAAACCTGAGCACACATTGAGAGCTCAAGATGGCGGCCTAGTTCAGATGCCAAGGGTTAATAAAATAACAGGAGGAGGTTGAGCTTTAAGTTACAGGACCCCAACACTGTGGACTGACCTGCCTGCTAATATAAGAGGTGCCCCCTTCAGGCCGGCATACCCTGACTAGAGCTGCGGGTCAGCTGTGCACACGGCATTTCTGTCTGTTAGTCATTTGTACAGAAGTAGAAGTAATCAAATATTTAGAAACCGTTACAAGCCCTCCTCTCAGTATCCTGACGTGGCGCTTCTCCTGCCAATAGTAGTAGGGTGCTGTGCCATGTTAGCCACTATGTATACAATGAGAAGTCGAGTAAAATGACGCCTTTCATTGGCTAACTGAACCGATTACAACGTGTAAGCTTTCAAGGAAACTGAGACCCACCCATCAGGCAGGTCATTTCCAAGATAAAGGACATGAAATTCACTCTGAAACCCCCTCAGATGGCAAGTTCATCATTTCTCAAGTCACAGCTGTCCCTTCACAGTCAGGCCACATGTGCCTCTGCCACGTGAAATCGTGTGCCTACGTTAAGCGTTTTCTACAAACGTAACAAATAGCTGAGCCTGTCCTGGCAGAAAACCCGTAGCAAGAAGGACGAGAAAAACACAACGCTAGCACAGCCAAGAGGGTCCCAGCGCCCTCGTTCACCAGTTCATGTGGCACATGCGCCAGGCTTCCTTAGCAGTGTGAGCCCATGTGAAGGAGGCAGATGGCATCCTCCATTTGCATGTGGACTCCCTTTAGGGGTCTAACTGAGGTGACCCTAACACAGGCCTGGCAATGGGCACAGACTGAATGGCGCGCTCACAGGGCAGGCGGGCAGGCTGGCTGGATGAATGAGTTGACATGTCACATGAGGTTGGCGGCTCAGTGGACGAGACGTGACATTACCTTTACACCAGGGATTGAAGAGCAGGTAGACGTCCTTGTCTGGTGGCACATACGTGTAGCTGCCCTTGTCTGTCACCGTGAGGGTGTACTTCCCCACTGCGGCATTGGGAGGACTTTTAATGAGGACCTCATACTAGCAAAAGAAAGCAAAGAGAACACACTTAGATGGTTCAGTTAAATCACAACTCCAAACCGACGTAGAAGTCACAGTGGCGGCTCTGAGGCTCAGGGTCTGTGCTGGTATCGCTAACACTTGCCAGCTCAAATCCCGTCGCTGCCAAAGGGGGTCCTACTCTGCTGGGCCCTTTACCTGCAATTGCTGTCCAACGGCTGACCCTGCACGCTGACCTTGTGGGGAATGCGAGAAATTACAAATTCCTAACACAAGACATCGTACGAGGCGGAATAACGAACAGAAATAAAAGAAACTTCTCTTCTTACTTCTGCTGAAACGTTCACTTTTTTATAAAGCTGCACAATGAGTCGAGTCAAACGACAACGTGGGAGCGGCGAGCGACTGAGCGATCAACCACGTGATCCGCCATACCGTCTTCTTACCGATGGATTTCAAAAAAACAAAAAACATCTGATGGGTTCACTAAAATGAATGGAAATCCTGAGCATGAATTTCAACGTAGAGCAGAAAACGTGAACACCTGAAGACGCTAAAGGACGCGGAGTGCGACCCCCTGGTTTGGCGTTCGTGTCTCGGCGGGTATGACTTTGTGTGACGACTTGCACTGAATATTATTGGCGTAGATATTTGTTTGGCTTCGTTTATGTGGCTTTAATATCTCAAAAGGCACATTTAAATGATTTATTTTCACGTTGTGTGTTTTTATTTAACGTCTTTGTTCAAGAAGGATTTTCATTATTTTTGGTCAACTCTTAAAGAACGTCAAGCTGCCATTATGGGGTTTCAGTGAGCAGTTAACAGGTTGCTAGGTAGCACTGCATGGTTACTAGGGAGCTCGTCCCAGCATGCACCATGACTTGCTTCACAAACACTTGCTTTACATTGCAGTGCAGCAACATCATCCCTGTGTCCGAGATTACGGATTTTAAACTGTGAAAAAGTTTCACTTTAGTGCTCTGTGTTCTGATTTTCTGGTAACGGCGCGTCGTTTTCTTCATCCTGATTTGATTCTCAGTCTTGGCTTGAGTTTCTGGGCCGTCGTTAACAACTCCTGCTTCACTTTGGTAACAGTTAAGGCCACCGGTGGTTGTGTTGATGGCAGATGAGCAGTCCTGTCACTAGTCAAGGCCAAACACTGAAGTCATGAGAAAACCAGAGTCACAGGCGCCAAAGATGGCAGACTGAATCCGCAATCTCGGATAACCAGGAGGTGGGCAACATCAGCCTTTATGCTTGTGGGAAATAGCAGAAATAATCTGAATTGAGGACGTAAGTCAGGAAACAAACACAAAGATCTTCAATTGGGAAATCAAAGTCAAATCTTTTATTAAACCAACACAAAAACGCTAAGTTAGTCAAAATATGTCACCAACGAATCGAATACTGGGAAACGAAAGTAAAAAAACGGGGCGCCAAGTGTCACCTTCATACCGTCACATCGCTGACATCGTATCTCATGACTTCCGATTGGACTGCCATTGCAACGCCACGACAAAAGGCACTGGAGAAGGACGCCAATAAGAAAGTGAAACAGAAAATGGGTATCAGCACTGGAGTTGGCATCTCAGAAATCAAAACACTCCAACGATCAGAAGAAAGCACAAGACATCGAAAAAGCGAACACAATCACAGGAGCCACTGCTCTGAAGACGCCACAAACTCCCAGCAGTCCCTTGGAGGGCAACAACACAGCAGCTGTAAGCACACAAGACGAGGACGCGCATGGCAAACGATAACGGCGTTAAACAAACACAAGACGAACACACTGAGAATAAAAACGACATTGAAGACGCGGCCAACCCCAAATCAGACTCCAGTCTGCCATGAAAGGATGCAGAAAACAACACAAAGACGTCCAAACAAACTCGGCTCGCTCCCAATTGGCAAGTGTGGCGGTGCCCACAGTGGGGTCCTCCCTTTGCTCCTGTTGGACCACCACGGCTGTGCCCTGCTTTCCTGAGATCAAGATGGGCGTGCAGCACACACAGGTGTTCGACTGGAGTGTGGCACCTAAACAGTCCTCTGCCATCATGCAGTTTGCTCACACAGTGTGGTACAGCAGCTAAGTGCCAAGGCTGCAGGTTCGACTCCTTACTGGGACACACAGACGACCCACCTAAAGCTTCATAAGGACTGTGGCCATCATATCGACCTCCATGTACCTTAAATCTCTGAGCTTCCCATTCTTGAATTGACTATCAGAGCTTATGAGCCAACTGCACGATCGCCCCATCACTGCCACAGCCCCCAGGCTCGCGCCACATCTTCATCCCGTCCACTCACCTCAAGTCCTTGGTTGGCTCCCAAAGTGGCTGTCCAGGCCCCAGAGAGCTGCGTCTGCTGCAGGGGGATCAGCACCAGGGTCTCCTTGGACTGCAGGGGTTGGGCGCCTGCGGATACAGAAGACGCCATTAGAGCCGTTGGCATCCACGTGCCATCTGTTCACATCTTAGTGGCACTGAAGGCCTGGTGGGCACCCACCTTGTGCTTGACTGCTTATCTCTGACTTTGATTTTGTCCCTTTAGCTGTCACACATTCTTCTGACTGCGTGGGACCCCCATAATTACCCTGGCTGGCACTGCCACTGTCTCTCTAGTTGTCCTCACTTCACCTCGTTTCTGTCCACACCTGTGTCACCAGATCACTTCTTCTAAACTTGTGTTGTCAGCTGCCGTCAGTCCTCGCTGTTGGCTTGTCAGCCAGGAGTGACAGCACGAGGACAATGAAGAGCAGCTGCGTCTTTGTGACAAGTGATGGTTACAGATAGTGACGAGTGAAATGATTGGCACAACTTGAATTCACTGCAAACAACTCAGAGCTTCACTTTGCACAAGAAGAGAGGCGCGTGACTCCACTCAGGACACCCAGAGGGGTCTTACAGGCCGCGGTGCCAGTCAAGTCAGCTTCTCTCTCAGGATTTATGTTCATGCAGACCACCGAGCCACTGGGGACGTCACACTACATGACTGCCCCCCCCCCCATTCACTAAGATCATGAAACTGAAGGCTAGGATTGACATTTTGTGACGGTGCCCAAACTGGTTTGATCTTGTCAAGGTGGGTCACAGACCACTAGGGTTGTCACACTAAATGAGTTTCTGTCACTGGCATGTGCTACGACTGCCACCGGGTCACTAAGATAGATTGAAATCTCTAACAAAGTCGTGTAGTGTGATGTGGTCTTACAGGAGACCACCACTATTTAGCTGTGCTGACATTTACTCACTTGGCAGACCCCTTAATCGATTGTGACTTACACAGCATCACACCTGGACCCCCAGCGCCACAACACTCACCCACAGCTAACTGGACACACAGCGGGTCGCCCTTCCTCAATGGCCGGTTCAGCCTCAGCCTGATCTTGAAATCCTGGCCGCGCCTCACAATCAGGGCCGGGTTGTCGTAGTCGTCGCTGTGGTGCCTCTTCCTGTTCTCGCTGGCACAGACGCTCAGGCTTTCCACTTTCAAGGCTGGCATGGCAAAGAAAAGAAGAGAGAAATAAAAAGGGCAGCACATGGAGAGACAATGCCAGTCAAGAAGACTCGGCTGGACAGAAAACACATTCACATGTAGACAGATGAGCCAACAGAAAGTGACAGTGCCACCAGTGAGGGCATCATGCCATTCTCTGGCACATCCAGGTGAGCAAAAAAAAAAAAGGGAGGGTGTGGGACCCTGGCATCTGTGGGGGACCCTGGCATCAGCGGGCACCAGCAGAATCTGAACAAACTACACAAGCGAATCCTGAGAAGAGGTGAGTGTGTCAACGGCCACAAGTCACAAAGACAACTGGGCTGCATGTCTGGCACCACAAATGAGCGTTTGTCTCCAAAGTCAGTCCAACATCAAGAAGCTGCGTGCTACCATCTTAAGCAGTCTGACGTCACAGAGTCACGAGGCCAGCAGCAGACGTCACATCTACACAGCCATCAAATTAAAAATGCCTGTTTAAATGTGAAGTAACTCGCAAAACAGCAAAGGCTTCATGACGAGTGACAAATAATCAGACACGGCAGACGTTCACTCAGAGCACGTCAGCCTGAAGTCCTCACAAAGCTCTGTGTCCATTACAAGCAGTCAAGACCCCCATGAGCCCCTTTGCCCACCCAGAAAGGAAAGACTGGCAGTCCGGTTTGGTGCCCACCTTCAGAAGAAGAACATAACTGGGTGACATAAAGTGAAACCTGCGGGGCATCAGGGCACAGGGCAGGGTAGCCTACTGAAGCCACCTGGGTGGCACAATTCAGTGTTGTGACCACAAATCTGTTTGAACTGGAAGTGAGAGAGAGAGAGAATGTGAAAAGAGCTACAGGACAGGTGTGAAAGGCGCTATATAATACACAGATAGTGTTTAAGGTGCTGTGTGACAGAGAGACGGAAAAGGCGCTATATAATGCAGAGAGAGACAATGGGTAAGCAGCTATATGATAGACAGACAGACAGACAGACAGACGGAATGGTGCTATATGATAGATAGATAGATAGATAGATAGATAATGAAAGGCACTATATGATAGATAGATAGATAGATAGATAATGAAAGGCACTATAGAATACTATAGACAGACAGATAGATAGATGGTAGGGCCTCTTTGTAACCTTAAAAGGGCACATTTGTAATTTTGGTAGGGGACTTTTGTAACATGCTAAAAAAAAGGACATTTTGTATCCTGAAATGGTGACATTTAATCAAATGTTTAACTGTACAGGTTTGTTGTCAGCTCCCCTCCTAACACTCCTATACATTTATTTTAAGCCCATTGTTCCCACAGTAGGCTGCAGCTCCCAATGCCATCATACTGGACAAAGACGTCTTATATAACCAATGGGCTGGTGCCATTAATAATGTAGCATTAGATTAAAGTGTTCTGATAACTGGCAATATGTATTTTGATTTATTTTTGTCATCCTACTCCTAGTATTTTTATTGGATGTATTCTGCGTGCCTGTACTGTACTCTTTGATGTTTGTTCATTTTTGTTTTTTGCTCACATTAGTCCTTGAGGTCTGTTGTGTAGTTGTACTCAGCCCTGTATTGTTGCTGCCTGTTTATTCAGAAGTAGATCATCCATTTTCAACTTTTCTGTTGTATTATAAGGCATAGTGGCAGTAGATTAAATGACAGAACTGCACAGGGTTGCCCAGCTGACATTGGACTGTGAGAAGCAAGCCCCCTGTGAGAGTGCAAGTGGCATGATGAACCCTAACCCTAACCCTAACCTTACTTAATAGAAACTCACAGGCCACGGCCTTCCCGGTCAATGTGATTTCTTTTAGAAAAATCAAAAATCAGAAGACAGAAACGCTAGAAGAATATCAGAGAGCGCTGACCAAACACTCCTGCTGTGGTCCACCATTCTGATGGTCCACTTTGACCGTTTATTCCTAAAAGTCTGCAGTTATTTGATTTGCAGGTCTGTCTCTGTCACGTTTTCATGTCCCCCATATGTCTGTTTGGCTTTTTGTACCACACTGCTGTGACATGCCGGTCATTTCAAGTGTCCCTTCAAACTGGAACAGCACATGTGGCTGCAGGTGTCGTCTGGCTGTCCAGTCTGTGGTGGCTGAATGGACGAGTTCTGGTGCTTCTGACGCTGAGTGGGAGGGAATCAGCAGGACAAAAATAACTGAAGTATTCGATAAAGCGACTACACTAATGATGATTCACAGTGCATTAGTGCCGAGCTTTCTTGATTTTAAATAGAGACGCGTCTTTTGATGTGATTTACACATGGAGTGGTGACATTCTCAGACCATCTCACACAAAGACTGGTTTTTAAAACAGGAAACTATTTGCTATTTTCTAATTCCAGATTTTGGGATGAACTTGTCCTGTGTCAATGTTTTTAATCTTTACTCTCTGTCTTCACACCTAAACGCTTATTCCAGTTTATCCCTTTCATGCTCCGCCACCTCTGTTTCTCTTCGCTCTTCGAAAACACTGAGAATTGAATGATATGATGGTCAGCTGACCTCAGTGGGCCAATCACATGCACTCCCTCAATTCTATCCTTATTATTACAAACTGCAGACAAACAGTCACTGGTTACGTTAGTTAGTTAGTTAGTTCACATTAGTAAATTAAATTGGTGACTGCATTGGGGGTCTACAACACACTCCTAAAAGTAGGCCTCATCCTGACAAATCCAGACGTCCTCACTAAGGTGGGCTCAACGTCCAAATGAAGAGGCCTGGAGTTTAAATTCTGTTTGACAAAATGAGCAACAATGAGACCCCCTTTTCAGTTCTGTCTGTCCTTCCTGCTAAACGTCTGCCCCTCCATGTGCTGCTCATCCCATCAGGCTTCTTCTATCAGAATTCTGCGTAGTTACATTTTATTACAACTGATTTATTTTACTCTCATTATTGACAGCATTCAGCTAAGCAGTTCAATGTCTTGCTTATCCGAGTTTTGTACTTTAACCTTTGGGTTAGCATTTCCGTTACTATGTGTTCTTATTTCACTGCTGTTCATGTTAGAGAATTGAAATACAACACGACATCTAAAACCTTCTGAAATACAACAAGCAGATCTGCGTGTGCGACACACTCAAGTCAAGGCTGCACACTCGAGAAACACAAATGACAGGAAAACAAGGGATGACATTCATGTTAGATTTGATTTTGAGCAATTAAACTAATTTTAACATACAGTATAACGTTACTTAAATAATATTGTATTTTGTACAGAATGACAATTGAATCTCAGCAAGACCTTTCACATTTAATAAAGTAACAGCAAACACAAAGAAAGGCCTGACGTTGAGGCCTTCTAATATGGCAGTCATCACGGAGAGAACTTCTCAAAGCCAACGTGAAACAAATGGCTTTAGTAGAGACGGGGTGGTGATTACAATCAGAAGATTTGAATTCTTAGAACGTTAATGTGGAGAATAAACTGTGGAGTAACAAATGGCGGCTTTATTGTAACTTGCAGTATTAGGTGTGTAGTGAGAAGTCCAGCAGAATGGCGCCTTAAACTGGCTGACTGAGCAGATTACAATATGAAGGCTTTGGAGGCGACTCGGACCCCTTCTTCAGGCAGATAATAGGATTGTGTGACATGCATTGATAATATCTGCCTGAAGAAGGGGTCCGAGTCGCCTCCAAAGCCTTCATATTGTAATCTGCTCAGTTAGCCAGTTTAAGGCGCCATTCTGCTGGACGTCTCAGCCCCTTCATAATGGCCAACGTGGCACAACACCCTCTACTACAGAATTAGATGTGCAAAAGAAACACAGTTGTCATTGTCTCCACATCTTTGTATATTCTTCACAACATCATGTGACACAGGGTGGCATGTTGGCACAGTTGTGCTGCCTCACAGTAAGGTGACCACGTTTGCCATTTGCATGTTCTCCCCTTGTCTGTCCCCCAGGTGTTCCAGTTTCCTCCCACTGTGCAAAGACATGCAAGTTAGGTGAACTGGTGATGCTAAACTGGGCCTTGTGTGTGTTTGCCCAGTGATGGACTGGCACACCGCCCAGGGCTTGTTCCTGCCTTGTGCCCTGTGCTAGCTGAGATAGGCTCCAGCTCTACACGAGACCCTGGTGTGGATAAGCGAGTCACAAAACGACATGTCATCATGCGACCCAGCTGTGTAGGTCATATCAGTCAGAACCTCTGAGCTTGTCCAATGTGTGTGTGTGTGTGAATACATCCTGGCATTGACAAGCATCCCATTTGGGTGTGGTTGCTGCCTTGCTGCCTTGCTGCGAGGATGGGCTCCTTCACCTTTGCTCCTGAACTGTATTAAGAGGCCTTTTAAAGTGAATACATGGTGAACAGATGGCTTTCTTTTGCTGATCAGCTGGGCAGCAGGGTGCCCGCCGGGTGGTCTCACTGCTTTACAGGTCCAGTAAGCCAAGTTTTATTAGCACACCTAACTGTTGTACATGTGAACTCCGCGTGTTCTCCCTGTGCGGAGAATTACAAAAATAAAGGGAGGTTAAGTTGATTTATGACTCATAATTGGCCCCAGTATGTGAATGAGTGGGTCACGCGTTAGCCTGCCACCTTAATAATAATAATAATAATAATACATTTTATCGATATAGCGCCTTTCCCATGTTCATGGCACTTGTCCAGGATTTGGCTGTCTGACCCTGAATTGGATTAAGTGGATCTGAGAGCAAATTATGTGTTATGTCAGATGTCTGAGAGCCTCAGTAAGTTACCAATAAATAGATAAATACATCACAGTATTCTGAAAAGTAATAGAAAGATGAAACACACTTTTTGGGGAAAAAAAGAATTACAAAAGAGATCTTTACCTTACTAACACTTGAAATTATAATATACAGCAGATGTTTTAGCCCAATAATGTCTGCACTGGAAATTCACATTCAGTTTATAAAAGCTTTATATATAGCGCCTTTCATAGCGATTACGAATTGTGTTACAAAGCACTTCACACAATACAGATATGTATGTTTGGAAAATTAAACACAGATATACTTAAATTGAGAACTATATGTTTGATTAAATGGAAAATCGGTAAGGTTTTACGATGAAGAAAACTTTATTAAATAACGTTTCCCGATAAATGTCCATCTAGGGGGCGCTCCAACGGTAAATAGCGGCCCTGAAGCCTTCTTCCGAAGCACTATCCTCTGCAGAACCTTACAGGAAGTGCCGGTTAACAATGCGTTTTCAACTTACAAAGATCCTTGTATTTATTTCTAATAAAACACAAAAAACCCGCAGATAAAAATGTTTTTAGGGAATATATGTGTAAAATCAAAAAAGATTTAAGCACACTTGTTTGTTATTGAAAGAACAAAAATCGTTATAAAGCAGTTTTCAAACGCTCACGTTGTGTACATAGAAAACCCCATAGAAAACAAAAAATATGAATAATTTAAAAAATATAAAATGAAATTCAATGCCGTTTGGAAGACTGAAACATATCGACATTCTGCACAAACTGTGAAAAAATCAGCAATCGGTGAAGTGGATCATGAGATTTTAATATGTTATTTAAACACCTCGAAGCAAGTGCACTTTGGGCGATCAGAAGGCTAACCTTGCAGGGCAACACGATCGGCAATTTTAAAGGTTGGTGACTTCGTAGATAATTAAGTGTCAATTAGTAATCGTATGTCTTCCCCCGGATAACTGCAATTTTTAACTTTTCTTCATGTTTTACAGGAAGGGAACTTTTGTACCTTCAGCACTACAAAATGGCAAAAAAAAAAAAGAAAAAAGAAAAAATTCTGGAAAAAAATGGTCATTAAGTCGAAGAGCAGATTACCATAAATACAAACAATGCAACTCCCAGTCTGAAAAACAAATTTGTGAAAAAAGAGAGAAAACAGTCCTACCATGCATCTATGGATAGATAGATAGATAAATGAAAGGCGCTATATGATAGATAGATAGATAGATAGATAGATAGATAGATAGATAGATAGATAGATAGATAGATAGATAGATAGATAGATAGATAGATAGATAGATAGATAGATAAGGCACTATATAATAGATAGATAGATAGAAAGATAGATAGATATGAAAGGCACTATATGATAGATAGATTGATAGATAGATAGATAGATAGATAGATAGATAGATAGATAGATAGATAAGGCACTATATAATAGATAGATAGATTGATTGAAAGGCACTATATGATAGATAGATAGATAGATAGATAGATAGATAGATAAGGCACTATATAATAGATAGATAGATAGATAGATATGAAAGGCACTATATGATAGATAGATAGATAGATAGTGTAAGGCATTTAATAACAGACAAGCATGTAAGGCGCTATATAATACACAGACAGACAGGCTGAGATCGATAGCACAATAGAAGACACAGAGACGGAGATGAAAGGCGCTATAAAGCGGGCGCTCACCCGGGTCACTCATGGCTGCAGCTGCACTCCGTCGTCGTCGCTCTCCTTCTCCCCTCGTCAGGCCTTTAAGTAGCTGGCAGGTTGGCTGGCGTCCAGGTGTGTGTGCAGTGAGTGGCAGGGCGTCACCTGCTGGCATGTCACCTGTTGGCATGTCACTTGCAGTACTTCAGTGGGGCTGCGAGGGAGACGGAGGAGATAAGACGTTTATATAAAGGTGCAGGCAGAGCAGGAGCTTTGTAGAGAATGTCATTAATCAGCCAAGTTGGCACACAGCAGACAGCCAGCAGTTCGGACAAAAAGAACGAATCAAAGAAACAACAAACGAGAAAGGAGACGCCACAAACAGAAGTCGACGATTCCGAAGGTGCCGGCGAGACGTCCCGTTCAGGCCTGTGTGTGTGTGAGCCTGTCACGTTTTTGATTTGGAGTCTGCGCTCGCCTTTCTGTCACTTTCCTAACTAAGTGCGATGACAGAGCGCAGCCCCGTGTGTTTGCACACTTTCAGCAGCACATTCCAGGCTCCCAGAGCCCAGCCTGACTTACGGTGGTCAAGCGACAGACACAGCACATTCCAATTCAGGTGACGAGGACACGCCATTGAGTGACGTCTGTGGTTTTTCTTCCATTTGACGGCCCACCGAACACAGCGCTAGCCAATAACTAGTCAATGAAAATGAATACAAAATGGCCAACAGAGTCGCCATCGGTGGCAGCACATGAGAGGAGTAAAGCAGGTGACGTTGGCACCCCACCCCGCTGACAATGTGAGTTCAAAACACAGAAATCCGCGACCTAAAGAACCAGGCAGCGGGCCAGGAGTCGACTTATTGGCTACTGGGGCGTCAAAGGCGGCGGATAACGTTAAAGATTCCAATTCCAATCTGAAGATCCACAGAAGACAAAGCGGCTTGGTGGGCTCAGACAAAGCGTACCGCGCGGTCAGTCCGTTGTGCTCTCCTGCCTGGCCCCCGGTATCAGGGTGGTCCTCTGTGTGTCTCCATCAGCCTGCCCAGAATCAGCTCAGAGGGCGTTGATAATGGGGGTCTTTACGCTAAGACCCTGCAGATCACATCAGCTCAGTCAGCTCAGCTTTCCAGTGTGGTGAAGGTGGGCTTCACACACCAACGACAAGGTGAAGAGCCACACCTGATTGGCTGGCCGATGACAAATCAGCCCGATGGTGGCGCGTCATTGTGCCTGCCTGGCGCTGATCTTCGCTCATTCACGTGTCTGATGTCCTCCAACACTGCATTGCCCACCTCATATGTACGCCTTCATCAGCCAATCACACACGGAGGACGGTCAGGAGCGACAAGATTGGGGTCTGAAGCTGAGCGGTCAAAGGGGCAAAACCCAAAATCAAACCTCACAAGGAAACCCTTCAAGTTCAACACACACACACGGTGCCCATTAGAACTCGTCAGCCCCCTTCAGTGCTACACAACGCTGAGTCCCCGTGGGGTCACTTTGGTATTCTTCACATTGAAAAGGACCCTCAAATGTCACAGTGACGGCGAATCTCCACAAAGTAAAGGCAGACAGACAGAAAACACAAAAGAACAAAACCCCCAAGCATGTAATGAGACACGTCACTGGTGCGGCCCACCTTTAGCTCAATGGAGGTCTCCTGTCTGGGTAGGTGGCGAGTCAGTATGGTGGTCTGACCTACAAAATGAAGACCAAAGAACATAACGAGCGAGTCGGGGGACGGAGATGAGGACCCCATCAATCAATCAAGAAGAAGTGGAAGGAAGACTGAAGAAGATGAGTGAGGGGGGGCACCAAGAGGGGTCACAAGCTACAGTGGTAGACACTGGAGAGACTGGGCAAACCACAACTGTGCCCGCCCAGGTGCTTCACCAGCCACAGCTTTATGGAGAGTGGCAGGGACACAAGGCACATGGCAGACTCTGAAGTCAGCTGGCCCTGTGGTCTGCTAAGATGCGCCATCCCACCATTAAGAGTGACAGTGGCAGCAGCAGTCCTTGGAAGGCTCATGGGGGTAAAATCAACGCAGAAAAACCCGATGAAGACAGACGTGTGCCTTGGGAAGAGACAACACGCTGAAGCCCCTCGAGTGACAATGTCAGCGTCCTGGAGTGGCCCTGTCAGAGTGCAGAGCCCAAGGTTATCGAGCATCACATAATGGCCCCACAGGCAATGGCACAAAAACTCAGACCAGGATAAGAACTGGTGCCACCTCAGAGCAGGACATGAGCGGAAGTAGGGGGCATCTCAGCAAGGCTGAGACTTTGGGGCACCCTGTGCCACAAACTGTCACTCATGATGGCATCAGCCTGCGAGGTTCGGAGCGGAGCGGAGCTGTAAGACACTTGTCATATGTGTGCATGTGATGGTGACGTGCCCAGGACTCACTGTGGTCATGACGTCACCAGATGCCCTGGTAGAACTCTGGCCACGGCTGTAGATCTGTTTGTGTTTTCTTTTCTAGTCATTTTGGTTTTTGGATTCTTTTTTTGTTTGTCGATGGCAGTCGTCCTCAATAGGATCACCTGCTCGCCTCCAATGACTGGTGCAGTCTGGTTTTACGCCCAAGAAGTCGACCATCGACCGCATCCTGGCATCATGGAGCGCAAGAGCGAATATCGGCAGAGTTTCTTGGCAGCTTCTGTCGATTTTCATAAAGCGTTTGACTCAGTTGATCGAGCTGCCCTGTTGGACATCCTGAGTGTTTGTGAGATCCCCCCACAGTTGCTGGCTATCATGGCCGGCCTGTCCACTGGTACTGTGAGTGCTGTGCAGACTGGAGGCAGACCCTCTGTGTTTTTCCCAGTTTATTCTGGAGTTCGTCAGCGGTGTGTTCTGCTCCTACTCTGGTCAATGATCACATGGACTGGGCGTTGGGCAAGATTGGGGGGTCCAGAGGCTGGGGGGCATCTGTTGGTGAAGAAAGATTCACGGATCTTGACTTTGCTGATGATGCTGTGATCTTCACAGAGTCAATGGAGGCTCTGATCGGGGGTCTCAAGAGACTGAGTGAGGGGTCTGAGTGTCTGGGCTTGCAAGTCTTCTTCTTTCGGCTGCTCCTGTTAGGGGTCACCACAGCAGATCATCTTCTTCCATATCTTCCTGTCCTCGTCATCTTGCTCTGTCACCCCCGTCACCTGCTTGTCCTCTCTCACCACATCCACAAACCTTCTCTTAGGTCTTCCTCTTCTCCTCTTCCCTGGCAGCTCTACCCTTAGTACCCTTCACCCATTATACCCAGCATCTCTCCAAACCCACGTAATCTCTCCACTCTGACTTTGTCTCCCAACCGTCCCACCTGAGCTGACCCTCTAATGTCCTCATTTCTAATCCTGCCCATCCTCGTCACATTCAATGCCAATCTTATCATCTTTAACTCTGCCACCTCCATCTCTGTCTCCTGTGCCACCGTCTCCAGCCCACAGAACACAGCTGGTCTCACTGCCATCCTGTAGACCTTCCCTGTCACTATTTCTGATATTCGTCTGTCACTAATCACTCCTGACACTCTTCTCCACTCTGCCTGCACTCTCTTCTTCACTTCTCTTCCACACTCCCCATTACTCTGTACTGTTCATCCCAAGTATTTAAACTTCTCCACCTTCTCCAACTCGACTCCCCTCATCCTCATCACTCCACTGACCTCCCTCTCATTCACACACAAGTGTTCTGTCTTGGTGGTCCTACTGGCCTTCATTCCTCTCCTCTCATATCTCCACCTCTCCAGAGTCTCCTCATCCTGTAGATCACAATGTCATCAGCAGACATCACAGTCCACGGGGATTCCTGTCTATTCTCGTCTGTCAGCCTGTCCATCACCATTGGAGATAAGAAAGTGCTCAAAGGTGATCCCTGATGTCATCCCACCACCGTCACTCCTACCACAGACCTCACCACGGTCACACTGCCCTCGTTCATATCCTGTGCCACTCTTATGTTCTTCTCTGCCACTCCCGACTTCCTCATCCAACACCACAGCTCCTCTCACTCACCCTGTCATTTGCTCTCTTCAGGTCCACAAAGACGCAATGCAACTCCATCTGTTCTTCTCTAAACTTCTCCATCAACATCCTCAGAGCAAACATCTCATCTGTGGTGCTTTCTTGGCATGAAACCATCCTGCTGCTCACTGATCATCACCTCACTTCTTATCTGACCGTCCACTACTCTTTCCCATAACTCCGTGCTGTGGCTCATCAATTTTATCCCCCTGTAGCTACTGCAGTCCTGCACATCCCCCTTATTGTTAAATATCAGCCCACCAGTCCACTTCTTCTCCACTTCTCCTCATCCTCTCACTTTCCAAGATTCCATTAGAAACTCCACTGCCATCTCTCATAAACACCTCCATACTTCCATGGGCTGGTGAGGGTCCTGATAAAAACCAACAGCCAGGCCTTTAATGACCTCTTGGGCTCGGCCATCAACAGGGTGTCTGAGTGTCGACCTGATCATCGAGAGGTTTACTTACCTTAGCAGTGACATTTATGTGACTCTGGTGACTCGTCCTGTGAAGTCAGTAGACAGATTGGGCGGTCATGAGGTCACTAAGGGGTCCAAGTCCAAGTCTTCAGAGTTCTGGTGCTTCCTGTTTGTGAGACATGGCCGCTATCCAGTGACGCTATCCAGTGTCCCAAATGAGGCACATGACCTGCATGGTGAGGGAGCGTCCATTACGGCACTACGGCCATGTGGCGCGATTACCTGAGGGTGTTCAGCTCACAGGACCCTCATTGTTGGGGAGCCGAGTGGCTGGACCGGGCCAAGGGGTCGCCCACGTGACACCTGGCTGTGGCATTTCCAGAGGGTGGGATTGGACTGCATGTCTGCCTGGGGGCTGCTAGCCGGGATCCCGAGTCGTTTCGTCGTGTGGCGGGTGCGGCGACGCTCTGTGCCAGTGCAGGCTCCCCAACTTGACTTGACTCAACTTGTTTTGTTCGACTGATTTTTGGTTTTCCTCCAGCGCGCCGTTTCCTCGGGTTTTGACTTTTTTTCCGGGCCGACTCTGGATATCCTGCGTTATCACCTCCGCGGCCTCGTGTATAAACGCTGCTTCTTGTCTCCGTATTCATTTTTAAGAAGTTCGATTCAATCACAGCCTCATTTATTTGAAATTTGAAACCCTACCTATGAAGACCTAAGGCAGAAGGTGGCATAGCACTACCCCACCTTCAGTTTTGTGACAGGGTGGCAAATACACAAGCTATAAAGACCTGGGGTCTCGTGTACCCACAAACGTGTCATAGACGCCCGTCTCCACGCTCACATCGGGGGGTTTAAAAACGAAACTTGGCGTAAGGCGCCGCACATTGTCACACACCAGGCGTACGCACGCTTCTGCTCACTTTGGTAAACGGTGTCACCCAGCGTCCAAGCGGTGCTCTCCCTTTGTCAGATATCCTCGGTGATGCAGGCGTCACCCAACACACCAGAATGACAAACGTAATCCACTCGATCGTAACGATTCTGTGACAATAGAGTGGTCCACGGGAGGGCCGCCTCAGTGTGGGTATCAGAGGGGTTTGTGATGTCACAGCTGCAGCGGGCGGGGGTGTTGGGGGGATCGGGGTGCACCACCCAGCCCCGCAGGACACTCTCAGCACACACTGCGGCCCCCCACATGGACTCCACGCAGCCGTCTGTCTGTTTGAGCTTCTCCCACCGGGCACACGGACCTTGAGGCTCCACTCGGGTGCTGCGGCGGAGCTGCTTGTGCTTCTGACTCTGATGGCCACTTCATGAGCCATTGGCGCCGGCTTGTCACACTCGTCCGGTCACATTGTATTCATTTATTTGTCATTTTAGGTTTTCATCCAACTGAAGGAGCCTTCTACTCGCGTCACAGCCATATCTGTACTGACACATCAAGTGACGTCATTGACACGATAAGCTGTGGTCATGTGACCCATCAAGCGTGCAGCATAAATAATAAAATGAAATCCACCAGAGTGCCGTCTCACCTACCAACGGCAGGACTGTTTCTGGAAAGTCCCATCGATGTCCTCCTTGGTGACGACTTACAGGCGGAAGTCAAAGCGGCGACTTCGAAACTTCTCAGGAGACTCCAGCGTGAAAAAAGAAGGCCGAACGTCATTTCAGACGTTCAGGACAGGAGACGTCCCCTTCAGCGCTGGGCTGGCATCACCAATGAATGTTGGGGTCTCGGCTCAAATGAGTCCCGTGATGGCCGACTACAGCCGCGTCTTGCCAGGTCCCACTCTGGCTCCCCGTGACCCTGGACCGTCTCCTGCATGTTATCCATCCCAGAGGGGGCACCAGGCAGGACCCCAGACTACCACACTTGTGTCCCAGTTGAATTATTTACTTAAGATGTGAACTGCTAAGTTTTCGGCCACACAAGGCCACATGTTCAACGCCCGCTGGCCTTCCACAGAATGTGCTCTTCTGGGCCCATGCCGTTCAAAGGCGTCCCCAAGTCGGTGACGCTTGTGTGCCTGGCAGTAAACCCGCTTGTCCCCAAGTCAGTGACGCTCGTGTGCCTGGCAGTGAACCCGCTTGTCCCCAAGTCGGTGACGCTCGTGTGCCTGGCAGTGAACCCGCTTGCTGCCCGCCTCTCCTCTTCCATGTGGCTCTCTAATTGCCCTGCCAGGTGGACTTTATGATTCACTGAGTGGCATAAAATGCGCCATTGATAAGCTGTGCCCCGCATTCACATGAATGTTTGTTTTGTCACAAAGGCCCACCCAGTGGCGGGGATTAGTGCCTGTCAGGACCCGAGTGGTCCTAATCTGGGAATTTATTTGCACAACTGTTAGCATTACGGGATGCCAATCCCAAAAAACAAATTGTTAACTTAGCTGCCAACAAACCTTCACAAAGACAATAAACTGGAAAACATTTCATCTGCGGAAATGCGTATGATGGGGCAATCCTTACCAAAGATGAAGTAAAGAACCCTGCGATGACCTGAAACAGCCAGCCTGCCTGCCAACCTGGCAAGATGCCCGTCTCCAGCTTTACTGGCCTGCGTCATTCTGTCTTCAACACTCATTTTCCTTGATTTTTTTAAGGAAAGGGCACCCAAACAAAGCCAAAGCAGGACCTCAAACTTCTTGATCACATGGCATGGCTGGCACACCAGAGCGGAGGTACCAACGAGCATGTCACAGAGTTGTACTGGCATCAAACGTCATCCTTGTGCGCTCAGGGGTGACTGGTGACAATGAATGGCGTGCAACCTGCAGCTTCAGGGCACAAAGGCCCACCTTGTGGAGTGACCTGGGAGCAAATCCATGGGTGGACTGACCTCAGGAGCAGCCGCTCACTGGCACTGCCATCTGAGCCGAGTCACCTTCAGCTGATGTTCTGCAAAGGGAAGCTCATCTGCCACCTGCTTCATCTTCTTGCTGTCCCAAGTTGTCACTCAGCAGTGACATCCGAGGCAGCAGAAGCACATGCAGTGCTGGACAGCAGTGGCCACGTTGTCACATGTGACCCACCGTCTGGTGACATGATGAACAGAAAGCACCAGTCAGCTTACCTGATCTCCAGAGACCAAACTCACGGCACACGGAGGGCACAAAGCGCACGCCTGCCCGTCCTCCGGCAGAACAGGGGGGCTTCCATCCCGAGACCCCGGCCACTTAATGTCCTCCAGCGCTCAGCCAGAGGGACATTCAGGCAGCTTCAGGCCTTCATTGGTCACCAGACTCCATTGAAGAATCGCGATGGCCTCTGTCACCTCTTGATAGCGTGAATGCTAATATCCTGGGGGCTCATTCTGTCCCTGTCACGTCTTTCTATCGCAGACCCCAGAGCTGTGGGCTTTATGACATCTGGAGAGTCAGCCGTGTCCTCCCTCCATGAACGTCGAGGCTAGAAATGGAACGGTGGCAGTGGCGGCCATTTTGAAGATTTGACGGCCACACGTTGAGCTCTCGCTCCTCGCGGCTCTCAGCGTCTAAAAGCGTAAAGTTTGGATGTGCGAAGGGAAGAGAAATAACTCTGTGCTCCTGAATGCACGTCCATTCGCTCCTCGAGTTCTTCGTTTGGCTCCGCTGCTAATAAATTGTCGTTCACTTTACAGATTAATCGCCCGCCGTCGCAATGAACGCTGAATATCCTTAAATCGGCGAGCGTCCTTTAGGCTCTGCAGTAAACGCAAGGCACGTTGAGCTTTTATGGTGGAGCACAGGCTGCTTGGCCCGCGTGTCACATTGTTATTTACAGGTGACACGTTGGCTGAGCTTCTGTGACGACGCGTCCCTCACTGTCACCGCCACAAACACTTCTTGGGGTCTTCACCTGCAACACACCAGTGAGGTGTTTATTAAGTGACCAACTAACGCAGGTCAATGGTGGCCTCACTCGATGTGACACGTTTGTCAGAAGGCCTGTGACTCCTCCATGTTAACAAGTCACGTCACCGTCACGTCCACAGGCCGCACTGCACAGACATGAACAACCAGCCGAGCCCACCGATGTTCCACCAAGCAGCCTTTGTCGAGGTGTCGTCACAAATGAGTGGCAGCGTGCAGTAGCCACGTGACACGCACTACGATGGTGAGGATTAGCTGAGCGGTGCGGAGCCCCTGAGGTCAGCCAAAGCCCCCCTGTTTTCTAGAATAAAGACCAGGGAGTCCAAACCTGAAACATTACAGCAGCTTCAAACCAAACCGTCTCATAAAGACAAAGGTCTCCCTGCTGGTGAAAGCTGATGTCACAACCAGGGACAGACGCCCACATCAGCAGGCATCACTGCCACCCATAAAGGCAGCGCCTCCTTTAACAAATCCACAAAGTGTCCTGAGTGCGGTCAGACACAGCGAGGCTCCTGTGCTCCTCAAGGCTGGAGATTTTCTGTCACTGCGTCCGTCACCCTGACCGCTCTGATGACCCCAAATCAAAGTCCCCTTCGCACCGACATCAAACATGGACGCCGTCGCAGGTCTGAGGCATTTGGATCACAGCAGGAGAAGCTCAGGCCAGGACCAGGTGGAGACATGGCAGGCGGGTACCGGCGCCCCACTCAGGGTGGTCTCCCTTCAGTTACCTGGCTGGCAGGACCAGAAATCAGCTTACATTACAGAGCCGGACAGGCGTCATCGGCTTCGTCGACTTCTGATACTGAAAGAGCAACAGGAAAAAAATTAAAAAGGGTGTGAGGCCCCCAGAATAACCGACAAGCCCACCTGAGCCTTCACAGACCTGCCTGACCCCAACTACTAGCGGCAGGTTTAGGCCTACGCAGGCCCCACCACGAGAAGAAGAAGAAGAAGAGGAGGAGGAGGAGATCAAACCTCTGGCCTGATGACAGAAGCCCCTCAAGGGATCTCAGCATTTAATTCAAGTTTAAAAATAGAAACAAAAAGTGGCAAACGAGGACGGCGAGAGGGTGCGGCGCCCGCAGAGGTAAGCCAAGGAGAGCAAATCACACAAAGGAACGACAAGAAGAGCAGAAGAGGAGCTGGGCCTCCTCCCTCGGCTTGTGTTTCAATCCCTCGCTAGTTCACTTTTGACATTCCTGTCTATCGCTCGTGTCATTGGGGTTTCGTTTGTCCGATTCCGTATGCCACGTCAATGTGATTTATTATTGAACCTTCTTCTCCTGTGGATTTACTGAGCGGACCCCCAGCACCCCACTTGGGACGTTTCTTTCAATCAAAGATTTTGTGTTGGGTCGGATTTGCTTTTGGACGTCCTCGTTGGTGATTCCCTTGGCCTCTTTATTGTTATACAGTACAGGATTTTGATAAATGGACCCAAAGCAAAGTTCTTCATATAAGGAGGCTCATCTTACATTCTGAGCTTTTACGAGCCCCCTCTGTCTGGGGCCTACTAGGCCAAAGCCCCCCAGTTTACCAGGGTCAGGCCCCCCCGTTTCCAGCTCAATTTAGGGGGCCAGCAAAGAAAGCCACCCTAACAATTTAAACCACTGCCGAGACCCTCTGTCAGACCAGGGGGAGGAGCCAGCAGCAGTGACATCAGGGGCCACACCCACTCACATTTAAAGGGACAGAACACACGTCACAACTGAAACACGACGAGCGAAACGAACAAAAATGGCAATGAAACCGAAAAGAAACCAAACCGGGGAAATCACGGGGGCTGAACCAGAAGATCAGAGCCTTAAAACTGCAACGACAAACTCAGGAGAGGACATCCACTTGGCTTTACGAGAACACATGAAGGGGACGTCGGCCAATCCAAACATGGCGCCTAATCAGCAGCAGCTTACAGCGGCACCGCCAGGTGACATCCAGGCCGCCCGATTCTCTCATTTCTCGTCGTAAATTTGAACTTCCAAAAGTGACGTGAAGTCCACTACTGACGGCACGATGGACGACGTCCGTCATTTGAAACTGCGCTTGGGCACAGCGCGTTTAAAGGACCTTCAGTCTCCCATCGGACACCGAGAGTCGGCAGGACTGGCCGCTGGGGAGTCAGGGGGCTCCCATCAGTCCTTTCCATTTTGAAAACAGAGAAGTTCCAGAGTATAAATTTGACAAAGGACAGCAGGAGAGCACAAGCTGATATGCCAGTCAGCTGCCTGCCGAAAGATCAAACCAAAGTCAATAAATCCATACAAGCGGAGCAGACTTTCATTTTAACATCTGCCATCTTGTTGGCTGCGTCCAGCCTGGCACACACACTGTGGGTTTTTAAATACTAGCAAGTGAAGTGTTTTAATCGTAGTTTGTGTCACTAAGAACGTCACCGTACTCTCCACATGCGGCTGTTTCAATAAGCACAGGCCACGCGGCCTCTCAAACCAGCTGACCACGGTGGTCTTCTTCACCAAGCTCAGCTGATAAAGATGTTTCTTGTGGTGACGTTTATCAGATGTGGCGCTGGGGTTCAACTCCCACATCCCAAAGACGTTTCAGGTCGGCAGGAGCCTCCCAATTGGCCCAGTACAAATGACTGGGAACATCTGTGTGTCCTCGGCCATGAGGGAGGCCCACCCAGGCTTTGTTCCTGCTGTGCCCAGTGCCACCAGGACCGGACTCCACTCCCAGCATCAATTTAAGACATTAAAATGGCTCAGTCGACTTACTACATATTGTCACATACAGGGTGACACGTGCAGGCTACTCCAGGAATTTGTCCTTAAATTGCAGGTTCAGAACTAACAGGAGTCAAGAAATGGAGAAAAAGAAAACTGCAATTGTCAGGGCCAACGGCAGATAATCGCCTGGCAAAGCTTGTAAAACGTCAACCGTGTGCCAACGAAGAGACACACACATACGAAAGAGACTCCAGCAGCTGGCAGGACGGCTCTGTGTTAGTTGAGGTCTGGAGATGAAATCGACTCTCTAGCTGGAAGCCAATAAGCACATCGGCGAGTCCACGTGCGGCCTGCACCATTAACGGCGGGTGAAGCGACCAGACAGTTATCGTTATCCTGAACAAACTGCGGCCATCCAGCACTCTGGAGAAGTCAACCTGGGTTAGGGTTAGGGCTGTGGGTCACGTCTGTCTTGTGATTCAAACTTCGAATACAGAAACAGAACAAGCACTGCACTGTCATTTGGGGGTAACCGCTTGAGACGACCCCACAGACCCAGTGTTGTGGTGGGAAGTTGATGAATATTCCGCATGTCTTAACTTGGAATCCTAGCGTGTCGCTACCGAGGAGCATCCGTGTTTAACCTTAGGGCGAAGTCAGGATAGTGAATGTCATGAGAGGGTCGGTTTGCCTAAAGCCAGCGATTCTCTGCAGGAAAGCCAGAGCACCGAGCTGGCAATCATCAGCTCAACAAATAATAACACTTTTTATTTATTTGTGGGCGCCCTTCTAGACCCTCAAGGACACCAAACAAAAGAGAGAACACAGATTACAAACAGAAATAAAATACAGAAGTTCAAATCAGACACAGCAATTGTAATCAAAGAGAGAAAGTCGTCGAGTTTTAAGTTTAGATGTGAAAAGTGAAAATGAATCAACATTTCTAAGCTCAGGTGGTAGCGAGTTCCAGAGCTGGGGAGCAGAGCAACTGAATGCTGTGCCCCCCATAGAGATAAGACGGGCGAAGGGCACAGTCAAGTGGATGGAGGACGAGGAATGGCATTGGGGGGGGCAGGTGTGTCACAGCACAATTCTATTGGTTTGGTTTTAAATCAGAAGCCACGTACCAAGTACCACGACGCCCTATTGGCTGCAGGGTGTGGACAGAGAGCATGCCACCTGATGAAGGAGCCCCTCACACACCATGAACTGAAGTGAAGACCCCACAGCCATATTGAGACAGGCATGTGACCACAAATGACGCCTGTCTGAACTCGAGACAGTTCAAGTAACTAACAAGTCCGCGTGTCCCCTGAAAGCCCACATCAGCATTTATCAGGTTGGATGGCTGCCGGTGTTCACTTGTACTTTGCTTATTGCTGTTATTTTATGAATATTCCCAATAATACATCATTTAAGGTTGTCACTTAACTCCTGCTCGTCATCTACTGCAGAAGGGAAGGTGGGGAGAAGCCATAAAGTACAACACGTTATGAAGAGGGGCGAGTCTGCGAGATGGGAGGCCTTCTGACCAAACCACACAATAAAGAACACAAAAGGGGAAAGTCGAAGAAAAGACAACAAAGACAAAACACGCGGCAAACTGTGAATGAGCAAATCCAGGAGATTCCGTGAATGGAAAGCAATTAAGAAAGTGGAAGGTGAGCAGTTTGGGGCCTCCACACATTCAAGCCTGTCCCCCCACAACCTCCAAGGGGTATTCCTGTGAGAAGGTGACCCCCGGACCAAGCCTAGGGAGGCAGGTTAAGATCTGATCCAAGCTGAGCTAATAAAGCAGCCAACGGAGCAGCACCCGTGACAAGAGCGGCCTTTAAAGGAAGGCCACTATAAAGAGAGAGCTGCGTGCTCAGTCAGTCAGTCAAAGACCACAAGCTCTATAGATTTATTTTTGTCAAATAAAGTTATGAAGGATATCGGCATTAACTGAAACTCCTAGCAGCCTGAGGGTTTTCACCATCTGTGTGCCCACTACACACATATATACACACACAGAAGAAGAGGGACGAGGACACATGCTTCCCTTTCCTTCATTTAAGGTGGAACTGCATTACTGGTAAGAAATAAGGAAACAAACCTCTCTGCAGACGTGACGACTTACACGAGACAACAGACAACAAAGAGTCACCTTTGGGCCTAAAACAGTCAAAGGACAGACAACAAGGAAGATGTCTAGCACGTCCCGTTACAGTTGCATAAGAGGTTTTCAAGGCTTCACTCGAAATGAATCATCACAGGGGTGTGTGGTCAGTGGGACCAGTCCAGGCATTAGAAATCGATCACAGTGAACGAACTGGGCAGCAGAGCAGAGCTGGCATCAAAACTCCAGTAAAGAGTCAGTAGGAGCGGGAGCCAAACACACAACTCCTGGCACTAACTTGTACAGCACAGAGTCGGGTCGAGGTGGGACTTGCGTCTTCTGGCTGCCCACATCGGAGCATTCGTGACAGCCAGTCCGGCTCAGACGTCACTTATTGCTCCTTCTTCACATCTTTGGCTCGAGGCACCGCGCTGTGCAGCACCAACAGTCCAGACAGAGTGAGGGAAATCCCGACCCACCACAGCACGGCGTGCGTTTCGCCAAAGATGAGCTGGCCAAGAAAAGCCTGGAAAACCAAAAGGAAATCGGGGTTAAGAAGAGAATGGAAAAGCAATCTGGGGAAACATTTTCTTAAAATAAAACTTTTTGAAGCGAGCGTCCGATAAGCATGGCAGTGGTCTGCATGGAGGCCTTGGCACGCCTGTGGATCAGCGTCAAGTTCAAGACAATAGAAACGCACACTAATCACAAGTAAACACTCTCGCGCTCTTAATTAATTACACACACACACACACACACACACATCCACTCCATATACGTTGTAAAGGACAGCCGGGTTCCATGCCCGGCAGGGATGCCCCTGCTGCACTCCAGTACCTCCCCCGGGACGCTTGGTGGCAGCCTCCATGGCCGACGGTGATTCCCCAACCGCCCGCAGGGCTCCATGGGAGATGGAGTCCTCCACAGCTTGGTTGGGGCTGTCTGCTTCCCACAGCCCGGCTGGACGAGTCTTCAGCCCCACCCGGAAGTGCAATTAGGACCAGGTGGTTAATCACCTGGAACGCTATAAAAGGGCCCAGCCACCCCCATTCGAGGAGCCAGAGTTGGGAGGAAGAAGACGAAGCTTGTCTGGGAGGAGTGGTGGAGCGAGGTGGAGAACTGTGTTTTGTGCTTTGGGACTGTGTTTGGGCTGTGTGGCACGGGGAAGACGTGTCCCACAGCTGAAGAAAATAAAAGTCTTTGTACTTTTTATACGTGCCTCTCTGTGTCGGGTCAGGCGCCTATATAGCGCCTTTGTTACAACGTATATAAAATCCTAACCCAAAAAGTGCAACGATTTTATGTGATGTCTTTATGTGACGCTAATTTTAAAACCTACACGTATATGTTTGGTATCCTTCTTTTCAGAATTTATTGAACTTTACTGTCATGTTGTTAGATTTTCAGATTCTTATTCTGTTTTTAAATTAGAAACTAAAAAATATCAAGATCTCACATCCCGCGAGACAAGACTCTGTGCCAAGAGATTCAACCAGGCCCGGAGACGGAAATAAAAGACAAAGAGTAGGACAGCTGCTGTACGGTCTTTTAAGTGTTCGAGGTGCCATGCGAGATGCTGATCACACGGCACGCCAGCAGCAGCAAGTAAGCCAGCAGCGGATCGAGCAAAGAGGAGGTAAAAAAAAAACGGTATTTGTTTCCTATTGTATCACCGTTTAAGAGGGGGCTTCAGAGGAGCAACCGCGTCTCCTTGGTGTGCGTTCAGCGCCCTCTTCACAATACGAGCGGCAGAGACGTCAAGTGACTGGTGTTCAGCGCAGGCCGGAGGGTGGGGTGGTCGAGCGAAGCGATTAGAGGGTAAGCCCCCTAGTGTACACACACACACACAGGGTGAGCCAAAAAGAAGTAGCACATTTCAAATGTTTATCCTACAAAAACATTACAAGATCAAATAGATTTCATTACGACACAAAACAGACGTTTATTACTGTGCTTCAAAAATGAGGTCTTCAAGGTGGTGGCCATCATTAGTGATACACTCTTGAAGGCTTGCATGACTCATTCAGTGATTTTATGGCAAATAGCATTTTGAGGTGGGGTGTGCATATCCCTTTGACTTAAGATATCCCCACAAGGCGAGACCAGACGAACGTGAAGGCCACCCGACATCGCTGCGCAGGGAGATCAGCTTCCCCAGAAACATCTCCCACAAAACTTGCATGGATCTCTGTGCCGTATGAGCTGTTGCTCCGTCCTTTGGCGTCCACCACATCCATTTCTTCCAGTCCTCTAGCATTTCAATGTCACGTTCTGAAGTGATGGCGACCGTAGCTCCTCCTCGTCCTCCTCACAAAAGTAAAGGCCTACAATGCCCAATTCTGTAACGGCGCCCTAAACTGTAACACGTGTGCTCACCATGCAGGGGTCTCTGAAGTTCACGAGGGTCGGTTTCAGCCCAAGTGGAAGTTTTGCTTATTTACACAACCATTGAAATGGAAATGTGCCTCGTGGTTGACGTCACATGACGATGGCATCTCGATGAGCGGTTGACAGAATGTTGGCACACAACTCTCTCTACGGCTCTCCCAGTCTCTCTCAGCGAGTTTATGGATGGAAATGAAAAATCAAAGACGTGTTGTAAACGCCTGAGACAGAAGTGCGCTGAACGTCTAGGAGACTACAGAATGGACGCCCTTACAGCTTTTCAGGCTTCTGAGGACGGCCTTGTGATTTTCAGTTCAATGTTGGACCCGTCTGTCTAAATTTAGAATTGTCACCGTCAGGAGGAATGCTGAAGTGCGTTCAGAAGGCGCGTTGCGTAGCGATGATGGATTCGTTGTTTCTGAAGAACACTTTGACACCAAGGCATGTGGCCGACTGAGAACTACAGGGGATCGCCTGTCAAAGGACCCCCAGCCACCTCAACACACCTCACACAATGACCTGGAGAAATGGGCTACCTCAGTTTGGCTCACCCCGTACATACAGTACATACAGTATATATAAGGCTCCGAGTTTTGTCTTCATTCTCTCTTTCCTCCATTACTGCCTCCAGCAAGTCCGCAGAGCATCCCATAGCGGAGTTTGCTTTCTTAATCAGTTTATTGAGTTGGTGGGCCGCTCTTAAAGTCATGTCACCAGATGTCACTACCCAAATAAAAAAAGGAAAGCCCGTTCTTATTTAGTTTATCTGCGTTATGAGGGCACATCACTAGAGTCCTTAAAGGAGACAGCAGAGTGGCGAGGTGCCACACATAAAGTTCTAATGGCGGCTCATTACACACTGGTTACAAACTGCTGTAAAGCCCAACACTATATTGGCATCAGAGCCTAAAATGATAGCCACCTCACCGTAAAAGGACTTTAAATAGAAACAGTAAAGTTACTGACGCCATCCTCAGTCATTTCTATCAAGTTCTGAACAATGACTCGGCGTGAACTGAAATATCGTTTCCATTGTGGCATCTCTCTCGTATTCTGTAACGATATGCAGGTGGACGATATTGTCGGGGTGTCATCAGTTCATTTGAGAGCTGCTGTCACATGAACACAGCGCAGTGAAATTCCTCTCCTCGTGTTTGACCAACGCAGAGCAGGCTGGCACTGTTTGAGTCTGTCAGCCATGTCTAGTTCATCATTACAAGATAACGGGTAGCGCCAAGCCTCCTAACTGTTTTACACTTGTGATCTGCAGCCACAAAACACACTAAACGAGTACACTGGAGTGTTGGGCGTTTATTGATGGGTTAAATAAAAAGGAACAGCGCGCCCTAAAAACACGGCACGCCCCTAAAGTCCTCTGAAAGTCAGCACGGCTAAAGACATCCCAGAGCGAGACAGGGAAGTTGTCATCTGCTTACATTTGTTTGGTTAGTTGATACTTTTATCCAAATCAACTTACAAAAGAGAATCACGAATCAACAAAATCAAGTAAACCTTAGTAGTCAGGGGGCCGTTTAGGAACAAATCACAAGTGAAGAGCTCAGAACAAAACGAGTTAAGAAGAAGAGCCACGGCTGCGGTCTTGGGTGAGATCCTGCTCTGACCAAAACAAAATGGCGTCGCACTCTGAGCTCCATCACTTGTACACAAAGAAATGTTGTGGTCGTCCTGTTCCCCGATGTCAACTGCAGTCCCTACGTCTGTGCTGGATTTCAGGATGCCATCCTTGTTGAAGCAGGCTGACACAACTGGCACCCCTCAGCCCCAATGAAGGCACTCGGAGCAGAACTCGGTTTCACCGTGTGGCGCGCATTCAGACGCACTTAAGATGGAGCAATGGGCGCCTTTCACTTTGACTCCAATGCTTCCTCATCTGACTTCTAGCACTCCACTGCTCAGGTCTTGTCCCCGGCTCGGTGGGTGTCAGACTCTTCACTGTCCATCACATCCGTCTGACAGCCCCTACCTGCACCAACCTTCTTATCAAGGGGTCCAGACTTTAACTTGAGAGATAATGGTGGGCATATCACTCTTAATACTTCATAAAACAGAGTGTCGACTTTTCTCATGTGTTGTGATTTACCAATTATAAGAATACAGCCTTCAATATCCTCCATTACAACTCCCCTCCCTGATGTGCCACGCAGCCTTTATGTTAAGATGGACAAACAGAGACACACACGCATAATGTTGTGAAGAGATTATGATTTTAGACACACACACAGTTTTTATGTTAGACTCCATTTCTCCCATAACCTTAGCAGCTATAAAGAGGAAGCGCCTCTGAACCTACTGGTGCGAGTGCCAATGGTCCACAAGAAAGGAGCAAGCAATGGGATGGGACAGGAAGGCCAGGGCCTTTAATGATCCTGATTGAATGTGTTGTGCCAGTCCCGTTCTCTGCCACCTACCCCTCTAGAAAGATGACAAGGGCGTGGGCTTCAGTTTACACCTTTGTGAGAACAAACCAACGTTCACGAGATCTCCTTGAATTGTCTCACAGCTCTTATTGGCCTGCAGTGGGCACCTGCACTGGATCAGTGCCCTGTTCTCATCTTCCTGTGTGACGCTCTTTGCCAAGGGGATTACACAGCCAGAGACTTGATTGAGGCCAAACACAAATCAAATCGGCCTCCTTGGAATTTAACGGCCAATCAGCAGCAGTGTGCACCTTGTCATCGTGTTTCTGGTGACATCTGTAGTTTCAGAAGTCTTTTCATGCAAGAGATTTAGAAATGTAAAAAAGCTTCCTTTAGAGTTCAAGTACATAGAATCTGTGAACCAAGACAACATTCAAAGGTGCGGTTGAAGCGAGATTTGCAGGAGACGTGTCAGCCCTAGAGCGGCTCTTCTCAGCCTCTGCTTAGGCCTGCAGACTAATTCCGCCTACTAAACTTGAACAATCATTTATTTATGTCAGCTCTGTCTTTGTCTCTGGACACGGCATCTCTCTGCTGGCCTTCAACTATAAATAGTGGGCACCATAGCGACGACTGGCACATCAGGTCCCTAAAGGTACAGCGTGTGTGTAATAGTAAGGAGTCCACTCTAGAAAGTCAGCTTCGAGGGAAATGCACAGAGAAACAGGGCACATGGGAGGCAGTGACTCAACGGCCATGACAAATGCTGTACAGCTGAGCAGTTGGGACCAAGATGGCAGCACCTCTGGACCTGGCTGACAACTCTACTACATGCAAAGGGTGACGCTGTGGCACAGTGTAGAATGTGGCTGACCTGTCGAACCTGAGGCCTGGAATACGGCACCAAGGTGTGGGCTCCCTATGACAAAGAAAGGAAGGAAGGAAGGAAGCGTCTAACTACCAAGTCCAAAGAGAGTCCGTTTGATGGATTCCAGAACTGCTCACATCCAAGGAGTTGAACCTTTTAGGCTTCACTGAAGTAGCGACACAATCACGAAGGCCATTAGTACGATGAACATTGGCTCTTACTTTAAAATGAGTGCGTTAACCAGAATAGAGGGGCACAGGTGATGGATGGTTAAACTCAATTTCACACTCAAGTTAAAATGATTTCTTCACATAACAAAGGCACTTAAAACTGGACGGATATTTGTGGGATAGCGAATATGAGAGAAAATGGAGTTTCACGTAGTGAAGTGCAAAGTGCTATATGTGGGCAGAAGGAACAGAATGAGCAGCACTGCCTTACAGGATGTGGCATTTGGTTCACACAGCAACACAAAGGAAACACAAATGTTGGATTCCCCTCCAAAAAGAACTCTGAATACAAATCTACGAATGCTATGCTCAGGCAGTGTAATGGATTTTAACTTTCGACTCCCGGTGATTCGAGTAGGAGGCCTCAGCCTCGGCACAGGTGCTCCACAGGGCCGCGTTCTGAGCCCCCTGCTGCACTCCCACTACACGTACGGCTGCACACGTCCCCAACATCGCTGTCACGTTTGCTGATGACACAGCTGGGGTAGGCCTCACGTCTGACAGCGATGAGCAGACTCAGCAGAGTCAAGTGAGGAGTCCGTCACACTGGGGTGGAGGAGACAGAGGAGCGGGGGCACTAGCACCCCTTAGTGTTAACAGCGGTCAGGGTGAGAGGGCGCACCGTTACAGATACCTCAGAGAGACCCGACCTCAGCCAAGCAAGTGGTCACCTTGGTGAAGAAGGCACGGCAACATCTTTGCCACCTCAGACACCTCTGGCATTTCACGCTAGCCTCCCAATTACTAAAGAACTTCTACACGTCCACCGCTGAAAGTGTCCTGGTTTGGGAACAGCACACGGCAGGACCACGAGGCTCCACACAGAGGAGTGTGGTCACTAGTTGTGCACTCACGGACTTTCAGGACATCTACACCAAGCTGTGTCAGACCAGGGCATAGAAAAAGATCCATCATCGGTAACAGCCGTCCCAACAATGGCCTCCTCCCTGTGCTGCAGCCCGGTGAGCGACGTCCAGCTTGGGGAGACCGACTCTCGAGGAGCTTCTGTCCACAGTCCATCCGCACCTTCAATAAGAAAGGGTCTGGAACTGCATGATCATGATGCCCTGCTCTCTGACGTGTTACATATGGAGGGATCACATATTTAAAAGTCTACTAATCATTTTTACTGATATTTATAAAGTCACGTATTATTGTCCTTTGTATCTTCTTAAAGGCACAGTCACTGGAGTTGAGCAACTATGCATTTCATTACGGATTATACTGGATGTGACAAATAACATTTGACTTGAATCAAATCGAAAGAAGCCCGTCGCCAAGTAGAGCAAGCGAGGGCCTGTCGGGACCAAAGAGCACATTCGGCTGCAACAGACTAATGGAATTAAAACCCTTTGGTCCCGAGTACAGAAGGCTGCACGGGGATTTAAATGTGGGTCCTCAAAACTCTCAAAGCCATTAACTCTAGCAATTAAAAAGTCGAGAACACAACTGAGAGTTAAGGGGAGGCAGAAACCAAGACTTGTGGCAATCTGAAACAAACTACACAATCGAGCAGCTGAAGCAGAAACCTTGGCACCACTTGTCTTCATCCCCAGGAGCAACACAGCAGTGGGACCGACTGGGTGGACTCCTCTCCTTTTTAAACGGTAAGAACAGAAGAAAGTTGATAGAGAAGACCATTCAGCCCATCAAGCTGTCTGTTCAGCTAAGAGCTCAGCTGTCCACCTCGTCTCAGGAGTTTAGTTCAGAGTCCCACAACTCTTTGCTTCCTGCTCCCAGTCCTAAATGATCTTCCTCTTCATTCCCTGTTAAGTGCAGCAGATGGCAGCAACTTAGAAACCTGCAACTCATCTTGACGCTTCGACTGAAAGAGGGAGATTACCGGGAATGGGCTTCATGGACCCTCCTCGCCTAAACCGCCCTCGTCTTCTCAATATAGCCAACTCAACTAAATCATATATATGTACTGTATCATGATTTAATGTTTTATTTGTATGATACCTGTATGTTGTCTTCTTATTCTTATTTTATATCCTAACTTAGCAAGTAGGCTACAAGAACGTATACAAAATGAAGGCCAGCAAACCGAACACTGATGAGAGTCGACCTACTGGAAGTTCACTGGGCCTTTGTGACATTTTATTTGATGTTAATAAAGCGACTGTGATATTCATAACCTGCAAGACTTTCTCCATACGAACTGTAAACCTACTTTTGCTCACCCCTCTGTGTGTGTGTGTATAATGTACATAGATAGATAGATAGATAGATGAGAGGCACTAGACAGATAGATAGATAGACAGATATGAAAGGCACTATATAATAGATAGATAGATAGATAGATATGAAAGGCACTATATGATAGATAGATAGATAGCTTATTATTTGCAAATACCTTCAAGATTTGACTAATTGATAAGGTACAACCTTATTATTATGAAAAAAGTGTAAGTGCAGAGCTGTGGTAACTACAGGGGGATAAAACTGATGGGCCACAGCATGAAGTTATGGGAAAGAGTAGTGGAAGGTCATTTAAGAAGTGAGGTGGTGATCAGTGAGCAGCAGGATGGAGTCATGCCAAGAAAGAGCACCACAGATGAGATGTTTGCTCAGAGGATGTTAATGGAGAAGTAGAGAGAAGACCAGAAGGAGTTGCATTGCGTCTTTGTGGACCAGCAGAGAGCATATGACAGGGTGACCAGAGGAGCTGTGCTATTGTATGAGGAAGTCGGGAGTGGCAGAGAAGTATGTGAGAGTGGCACAGGATATGAATAAGGGAAATGTGACTGTGGTGAGGTCTGCAGTAGGAGTGATGGAGGTGGGATGACATCAGGGGTCGGCTCTGAGCCCTTCTCTCCAATGGTGTTAGACAGGCTGACAGATGAGATTAGTCAGGAGTCCCCATGGACTTTGATGTCTGCTGATGACATTGTGATCTGTGGTGAGAGTAGGAGCAGGGAGAGGAGACCCTGGAGAGGTGGCGATATGAGAGGAGAGGAATGACGGTCAGTAGGACCACCAAGACAGAATACATGTGTGTGAATGAGAGGGAGGGCAGAGGAATGGCGAGGATGAGGGGAGTAGAGTTGGCGAAGGTAAAGGAGTTTAAATATTTGGGATCAACAGCACAGAGTAATGGGGAGTGTGGAAGAGAAGTGAAGAAGAGAGTGCAGGCAGGGTGGAGAAGAGTGTCAGGAGTGATTGGTGATAGACTGGTATCAGCAAGAGTGACAGGGAAGGTCTACAGGATGGTAGTGAGACCAGCTGTGTTATATGGGCTGGAGACGGTGGCACAGGAGACAGAGCTGAAGGTGGCAGAGTTAAAGATGTTAAGATGTGCATTGAGTGTGACAAGGATGGACAGGATTAGAAATGAGGACATTAGAGGGTCAGCTAAGGTGGGACGGTTGGGAGACAAAGTCAGAGAGGCGAGATGGCGTTGGTTTGGAGAGATGCTGGGTATATTGGGTGAAGGGTACTAAGGGTAAGGCTGCCAGGTAAGAGGAACAGAGGAAGACCTAAGAGAAGGTTTATGGTTGTGGTGAGAGGGGACATGCAGGTGACGGGGTGACAGAGTGAGATGACGAGGACAGGAAGATATGGAAGAAGATGATCTGCTGTGGCGACCCCTAACGGGAGCAGCCAAAAGAAGGAGATAAAGTGTAACCTCAAATCACGAGGTGTGCAGACAGAGCAGAGTTCCCGACGCACCCATCACTGCTGTCCTCACCACAATCTCTTTGTATTCCTTTGAAGATCCTGGTAGTTTTTTTGATGAGTCAAGTTTTCTAAACAGATATTTTCACACACCTTTGAAATATTTAGAAAGTTCTAGGTAATAAACACCAGATCTGACATGTACACTTTTTAGTATTTTTTTTAAGAATTCCAATGATAGTTGAGCTAACTTTAGAAGGTTCAGTCCCACCTGATTTGACTCAGCCCTGCCCTAAAGTGTGGAATGAATTTACATCAAAACTCCTAATTCAAATAAAACATCTCATTTCACACGTGACGGTCAATACCTGGATGGCCTCTGATCAGCGTTGCCTTCCATTTTCCACTTCATGTCCAGGGTCAGCATTTTGCACACAGTCGCCCCTCTTAAAATCCTCCCCAATTCACAAACTGTCCCCTTTAATAAGACCAGGGCCTCTCTAGAACGGCCAAAGTGTACTTACAGAGGATATGAAGTTGGAGGCTGTCGTCGTTACGGTGGCTCTGGCAGAGGAGGAGGAGTACCTGAGTGCTTTGGCAAAGAAAGTCCACATCACAGCATTACAGGTGAAGAGCAGCCCACCGCAGAGGAGCCGCAGAGGTATGTGAAGCTGGAAGAGAAAAGCACGCCAGGTCAGAGGAGGGGAGTGTAAGCCAAAGATGGTGGGTTTTAATGTCCAACTGCACATGGTCAACACTGCAATGACTGAACGACGGCGAGTGACCAAATACAAGGCCATCACGTGACACACCACATATCATAACTGATAGATACGCTGCTCTAAAAAATGAAAGGAAGACTTTTTAATGAGAGTATAACATCAAGTCAATGAATCTTCTGGGCTACTGATCTGCTCAGTCAAGGAGCGGAGGGGCTTGTTCATCAGTCTCAGGGGCACTGGGGGGCAACACTGAGATGACCCCCAAAACAGGAGTGAATGGGTTAACAGGTGGAGGAGGCCACTGACATTTGTCCCTCCTCATCTGTTTTGTCACTCGTCTACGCTCAGTGTCACTACTGGTAGCATGAGGCCATACCTGGACCCTACAGAGCTGGCACAGGTAGTCCACCTTCTCCAGGATGGCAGGCACATCAATACCACATGGCATTGCCAGAAGGTTTGTGTCTCCCAGCACAGTCTTAAGGGCATGGAGGAGATTCCAGGACACAGACAGACAGTTCCTCTAGTAGAGCTGGACAGTGCCCCTTGTAGAAGGTCCTTAACCCATCAGCAGGACGCACCAGAGGAGCAGGATGAGCACTGGCAGAGCCTACAAAATGACCTCCAGCAGGCCGGCCACTGGTGCGAATGTCTCTGAGCAAACAATCACAAACAGACTTCATGAGGGGGGCCTGACGTCCTCTAGTGGGCACCGTGGAGCTCGACTGGCATTTGCCATAGAATACCAGAACTGGCGTCCTGTGCCTTTCACAGATGAGAGCAGGGTCACCCTGAGCACATGGGACAGACATCAAAGGGTCTGGAGAAGCTGTGGAGAACGTCATGCTGCCTGTGACATCGTTCAGCGTGACCACTCTGGTGGTGGGTCAGCGATGGTCAGTCTGGGGAGGCATATCCATGGAGGAGACCTCTACAGGCTAGACAACGGTAGGCACCTTGACTGCCATTAGGTATCGGGATGAAATCTTAGGAGCCATTGGCAGACCCCATGCTGGTTCCTTCTGGTGCACGACAATGTCATGTGGAGAGAGGATGAAGGCATTGATACCACTGACTGCCCCCCAGCTCACTGGCCTGACCCCTCTGGGTGGGACATTATGTTTGGGTCCATCGGACACCTCAGCCTGTCCCGGAGCTCAGTGGTGCCCTGGTCCAGATCTGGGAGGAGATCCCCTAGGACGCCATACAAACTGAGGAGTACGATTTGGAGTTTCGCCCGAGTGGACTCGCCCGCCCGCCTGCCCCCTCGTTTGGTCCCTCTGTCCGTCGCTCCTCACACATCACCATCTCACTACTCCATGTCAGTCAGAATTGATGGCCAGCAGGAGTCTCTTAAATGGCCATTGAGGTCTGACGTCTTTTCCAAGCGCTCCTTTCATTTTTTGAGCAGTTTTATGCATTCTTTATATTTAATATATATTAAAACTGACAGGAATAAAGGAATCGACTGGCTGGTCCTGGGGTGCGAGGCGTTACAGCGGCTGATTGAGGACTTGCAGAGCAGCAGAGTTTACTTTGGCTCCGATTTGATTTGATTTGATTTGTATTTTCTGGATTCGCCTCTTGTGCTATTCATGTAATCTTCTGTAATATTTGCCGACGCACTTTGATTTGCTCAAAACAAACACAGATTTCGTTCTGATAAGCATGTACTTGCAGGACTGGTTTCACAAACCTTTCTTTTTCCGCTTCAATACACCAGTTAAGTCTCCTGTGTGGATATCACTCCCAGCAAACACTCGCACAAAAGAAACTGTGTTAACAAAGCCGTCCACACCTCAGATTTGTCACTAGAAATGTCACTTTCGTTTCTTTAAATTTTCCTCATAAACAGCGAGGTCACTTTTTCATCATTTTAGAGACCATGATGACTAAACGCTCTATGAGGTGCCCAATGAAAGTCAATACTGAATTAGTTAGGCGATGCCAACCTCTGCTGGTCAAGGAAAAAGGAATCCAGCAGAGATATAAAAGACCAGGCTGCCAGCTCCTCTGCGCCCTTTATAACTGAAATAAGGGAAGAGCAAACACGAGCCGTCTTGAGAGCCTAGCGGGCAAAAATGCTGAGATGGACGAGACAAAGTGGGGTCCTGACCACCACCACCTCATCCTGAATGCCACAGAAAAGCTGAACCCTTCATAAAAAGGGCTGTGGCATCTTGAGCAAGATAAGCCAGTAATGGTGGACACGACTACAGAACATCAGACTCTCATCTTTGTTACTTCAATTAAAAAGGCCTTCAGAAAGAAGCGTCAAATGTTAAGAAACCAGACTGACAAAGAACTTGGGTGGGTCAAGAAGATAAACGAGATGCCACCCTAGTAATCAAAACACTCCTCAGAGTGCTAGTGCGGTTAAAGAAATGCCTGCAAGGGCGAGGCAACATACGCTGAAGAAGATGAAGTTTATTCACACGTAACCCTAACCCTAATTCTGACTTGTACGGAAAACAAGAGGACAACGAGAGGTCATGGAGAACAAACAGACACACAGCACTGGAAGAACTTCCTGAGGACCACCAGACAGCAGCAGAAGACTCCAGCGTGGAAACACGTGGTGCTTGGTGTCATTTAATGAAGGAAAACCAAATCAGCGGCTCCTTTAGCACTTTTTACACACGGGCGTCTGCACTCCAGCACCGGTCTGCTTTAACGGAATTCTCACCTGCCGTATTGTGACCGGTGTTGCCGCTGCAGCAAAGAAACAGAACTTCACAGAGAAGCCAACGCAGTCCGAGCCGTCCCCTTGGTGGGATCAGCTGCGGGCTTAGCGTGTGACACGAGGCCTGCCAACCTAACACCTCACGCTCTAACTGCCCTCTCTCCCTCAGCCTGCCTCTGCCCCAGTCGCTGCATCCGAGGCGCGGCACCCGCTGGATGAGGAGCACTTTGTGTTCTTTTGACCTGCAGACCAAAGCCGGACCACCACGTTGGACAGCTGCTTCCTGTGTGCTTTTGTGCTGTTGACAGACCCCTGCTGGATAAGGTCTTGTGTTGGTACCTGCCAGCTCAGCAGTCAAGATTGTATTCCTTGGAAACCTTTGTGACCCAACTTTGACAGTGTATATAATCTTGACAGACAGATGTTAAAGGCGCTATATGATAGACAGACGTCATTATAAAACTCAGGCACCCCTGGCCCTTGAAGCTCCATCTTAACCGACAGCCGATGTTATGGCGCGACACATACAACACGACCCATTACCTGGCCGTCTGGTCCCTGGCGGCCCCTCATCTCCTTCTCACGGACACGACCACACAACTCAGCCGGCACAAAACCAACAGTCGACCGAGTAGGCCACATGCCTGGCATGAAACCAGAATGGAGATGCGGGCACGCAGTGTGCAGTTGGCATGGCCCCTTTTCACAAAGTTCAGGAGTGACGCACTGACAGGTGAATCTACTTCTTGTCAGTTTGTCTGCAATGGCTGGAGTGCGTTCTGCATCTCTGCTTGTACTTCTAATAATCGATTTTGTGAAATGCAAGAAGCATCATAACTGGACAAAGATGGCCCAATCTCAGTGGAGTAATCATTGAGTAACTACTAAGGTACGTGTGCTACCAGCTTCAGGTAGCTTGTTCTTCTTGTTTTGATGTGTAACGTTGGCTCTCTCGGTTTCGACTGATGCCACCAGGCTGTGACACACAATAAAACAAGTTGGCTCAGCTGCAGTCTTACACAAACAACCCCACCGGATTGGTTTTTTTTTTCATGCTTGCCGTAGGAGAGTTCTGACATTCCTGACATGAAACATGGACACAAGTACCAACAATATGAACAGTAAGTTGAAATGATTTAAGTGTTACCTTACTGTAAGTTGCATAAAGTGACAAGGAGCAGGTGTCATCTGCCCCATAAGAAGGGACCTGCTCTGCTGCCACAATGAATTCGGCGTCAGTGTGACACAACAATTGAAATGGCACAGCGTGAACGTTACATACTCATCAGACGCACAAGGCTTATAAGAATGTGTTCTTATCTCTTTGGATTGTCACCTTTACTATGCTTAGACTTTGAACACAGGCGAATACGACAGCAGCTCTCCTTTTGTGATTGTGCCACTGTCACCATTAAACAGACGAGCGTACTCGCCTACGACAATCACTTACAGAGTACAGTCCATTCAAATCTGGCTACACTGGGAGTGGGAGAGCACAGTGGCTCAGTCGTTAGCCTTGCTGCCTCACAGCTCGTGGCCCAAGCGCAGGTCACACAGAGTCTGCGTTTTCTCCCAGTGTCCAAATGGATTTTACTCTAAACATTCCAATTTTCCACCCATTCCTCTAACCTATGCATATCAGGCAGAACGGCAACTCTAAATCTGTTTGTAGAAGTTAAAGGTAGGTGTGTGTGTGCAAATGGCGTCTCAGAGAGTTGGTTTGAGTTGGTGCTGCTGGGATGGACCTGGAACTGACTTCGACAGGCCGGATAATGGATGGAACAGCTTAGTTATAAGTGGCGAGCAATCTTAATATTCAAGTATGGGTGAAATGTAATGCTTTAGATAAACACTGCGTTTAAAATTAAAAACAGACCGGTATGCAAGTGGTGTCTGCACACTTTCAACAGTGTGCATTGTTCACACTTACACACACCTGTGATGATGTCCGGCATATCAGAGCTCATTATCACCTTGGCTTTCACTTTACCAGGTGCCAATGCTTTGGCAGCCTCTGTGTTAACATTCTGAATGTAAAAATGCAAAACGCCAATTCATAAAACGCCTTACATGTCTCCATTAGCTGTAAAACACGTTATGGCTTGGACTTTGAAGAATAAAATTAAGAGATCAGTAACTGGAGAAGCATACAAAACAGACCTTTCGTTGAGCGCAGTCCCAAAGTGACTTGTGTCACACGCTGGTCCTCACTGAATGTACTGCCGATAAAGTGCAGCGGGTCTCACACTGCTTATCAGAGCCTGCTCTCTAAATGTGTGCAGGATCAGAGGCTTCACACTAATAACACACACCTCTCAAACATGAGGGGAGCTGCTGCACTTCCCAGCAGCACTGGACACAATGCAGGAACTAACCACCATCAGGCCACAAACAAGCACAGACAGTGACAAGGTGCGACGTTGAAGCCAAGGACTCCAAATTCATGAGGCAGCAGAGCTAACCACTCAGCCATCGTACTTCCCTGAAACCAAATGTGAAAATAATTTAACTTTAATAATAAAAAAACAGATAATCATTTCTTGTTAAGAGGAAATGAGCACAGCATGCAGTAGCAACTTAATACCCTACTGTGTAAAATGTAAAAATCACTTAGAGGGATGGTGCTCGACCTCGAACTGTGGATAACTTAACACAAACCTGTCCTTTCACTTTGTCTACCTGTCATGTAAAGTGTTTCTGCCTTTAAGGCCTGGACTGAGCATCAGTGCCCGCTGCCAACTTCACCTCTCCTCTCCACTGACACCCATTTGCTGCCAGTTGTAATCGTAACTTTGCTGGAGTATTTTACCAAGAATGAGTATTTCTGCAGAATACTGCAAATTCCACAACTTCTTATCAATGCCACCCACCAAGGCTGCTACTGGTCAGGCCCTGGATGTCCACGGATCACAGAAGCGGTCACAAGTCGTGTGGAGGGCCGGTCCTCCACCTCATACCTGGACTGCAGTGAGCTTAGCACTTTCCGCACTTCCATTCTTTTTCTCCCTCACTATATTTGATATTCTTGAAAATGTACGAATTTCCAATTCCTTTGCAAAATCAGCTGAAACAGGTGGGCAGGACTGGCGGAGTAACTTCCGTCAGCAATAAATGGGAGGACGTAGAGGGGAGGCGCCGACACACCCACGGAGCCCGGCAGCGTGTTTGATTAACTAGGTACGTGCGTCACGAAAAGCGAGCGAAGAGTTCCCGAGTGAATGAACAGAGTGACAAGCGAGGACCCTCACCGCGAGCCCGAGGCCGCCCACTACGACTTACCCAGTCGCACGCCGTCGTTTCATCCTCGCCCTCCTCTCTGCCGAGTCGCTCGTCCCCGACCCACGACCTCAGCCCGCTCTCGCAGACGCCTTTCAGATAATCCGCTCCCAGAGACAGTTTCGCTGAAGACGAGGCGACTGCGCCAAGAAAACCCGCCAGCACTGCGTAGAACACGCCGTGAAACATCGTCCTGACCGCAGAGCCCCTAATTCCTCGACCCGCTCGCTACATGCTTCCCGCCGCTGAGGAACTACTGCGTCAGACCTGCCAATTAGAGGGCCGGCGCGGCAGAGCCTATCGGAACGAGCAGAAGGTACACACCTCCCAGCGCCCGTTTCCGTCGTCGCCATGACTTCTGGGAGTTGTAGTTTATGGGTCAAGAGGCAGACGCCTTCCTGCCTGAGTGGAACAGACAGGTTACAGAATGGATGCTGTTGTAATGTTAGCCGTGGAGCCCAAGTATAGATTAACATAGTTATTACTGCACTTGTCAAGTTAAGGATAATGCGTTTTTACTAAACTTCTTTATTAGTATGCCGTTCAGCAAATCTACAAATACTATCCAGAGTTCACATTTTTACAGAGATAATTATTTCAAAATTGTTTATTACATAAATACATTCCTGCAAAATCAGAATCTTAAGAGTTGCCTTCTCTTTTTTCATAAAATACTTTCCCCATTGTTGACTTACAAAGAATTGCAGAAGTGCAGTGAAATGGTGAAATGTAAAGCTGTTTATACTAAACAGTCTAACTGTAATAACATTTGCATCAGTAGCCGTGAGGGGGAATGAATCCTTTAGAAAGCAATTTCTGGCTTTAACATTAAAATGACTGTACAGGTCTAGCTTGACCAAAACTGTCAGAGAGCAAAAGCCTACAACAGTTGCTTGGCTGCAGACCCCTCTGTAGCTTCTCCAGCCAGACCCTTGACAAAGCCCACCCTGTAGAGAGCAGGGCACAAACCAGGAACCAGTCATGGATGGAGCAGCGGCTCACTGCAGGACCTGTGAAGAAGGAGTTTGTAACGACCGATTACACGAGCAGACCTCTGAGGAGTCGGAGGGAGGGGTGTTAGGGTAACATAACCTGCTGACCATTTAACATTTATGAATTTTTTTTAATAAAAGATATATTACAATTAAGCATTTATTATGATACTATAGTCACACTACATTTTACTCTATAAAAAGTACAACTCAGTAAAGAACAACAGGTCCTCTGGCATCGTGAATCTCTTATTAATAGTCTTTAAATGGAAGATTCTGTTCTTTTGAAGGTCTCTTCCATATTGAGGAGTTTTAATCGCAGTAACTCGTTTTCCTAAAAAACACCAAAAAAAAGTTAATGCAAACTAAATAATCTATTAAATAGTCACATTTAGCAGGCGCATGCATCATCATATTGCTTTGAGCAAAGCAGCTAGTAAACAATAGGAGATTAAATGGTCTAATGGTGAAATCGGAGTGCCTGAATATGGCAGCTTCTTAAAAGTGTATTTAACCTGCTGTACAGAATTTATAGACGACTAATATCTGAATAAATGCGGTCTTACACTCAAAGCTATTCTTTAATTGCCCAAAATCAGATAATCAGACTCGTTCTTCGTAGTATTACAAATATTTGACCTTCATAATACACACTAATTTAAAATATCATTGGTAAAGATCACCATCATGGTCTAGTATCCATCCCCTTATCAATGTCACAGGTGTACCCAGGCTGTCACTAGTGAGGAGCGCCAATGTAAACAGAATTAGCTGTCATTTATGTGGAAATCCTACTACTACAATCAGCCTTATACAGTATATGTAGGTTGTCTGGTTTTCATCAATCAAGGTGTTAGATCCTGTACATCATGTCTTAATGTCTTTTTTTTACTCCGGTGAGATGGTGTTTTGTTCATTTTACTTGGCCAGCAGCACAGACGTGTTCTTAGAAAGATGCTAAGTGAGTGAGCTTACCTCAACAAGCTTAGTATTATCCTTTTTCAGCCTCACCATGTACTGGATTTTTTGCTGTAAATTGTGGTGCCCAGCCAGTTTTCCGTTTTCTTCCGTTAATAACTCAACTTGTTTCCGTAGAATATCTACCTCCTGAAAAGAAATCACGGTCTTGCTTTATACTTCTGAGAAGGTATTTAAAAATATCAAAAAGAACTGTACTTTCAAAAAAATACACTACAGTGATCCCTCACTATATAGCGCTTCGACTTTTGTAGCTTCACTCCATCGCGGATTTTAAATGTAAGCATATCTAAATATATATCACAGATTTTTCGCTGGTTTGCGGATTTCTGCGGACAATGGCTCTTTTAATCTATGGTACACGCTTCCTCAGTTTGTTTGCCCAGTTGATTTCATACAAGGGATGCTATTGGCGGATGGCTGAGAAGCTACCCAATCAGAGCATGTATTACATACTAAATAAAACTCCTCAATGATATACTTCCTGCGCGCTGCTTCGCACACTTCAAAGCTCTAACAGCACGTATTGATTTTTGATTGTTTGCTTTTCTCTCTCTCTGACATTCTCTGCTCCTGACGCGCACTCCTTTGAAGAGAAAGATATGTTTGCATTCTTTTAATTGTGAGAAAGAACTGTCATCTCTGTCTCGTCATGGAGCACAGTTTAAACTTTTTACTAAAGGGTGTTATTTCATGTCTAGAGGGTTCTAATAATGTTAACAAATGTATTTAGAAGGTCGTAAACAGGTTTTTTATGCTCTAACTACGAAAATATTAGATTTATAAATAAAGAATCCTACTTCGTGGAAATTAATTTATCGCAGTACAGTCTGGAACGGATTAACCGTGATAAACGAGGGTTTCCTGTGCATCACTTGGCGTACATGTAAAGGTCACAACCAGTGGACGAGGCATATACAGTAATGCTAGAAAAGAGGACACATTCACCGGTAAAGAAATTGTTTCTAGCTTTAAAACCATGTAGGAGCCACAATGTTGGGCTTTTTAGCTGACATGCCACATTAAATGCACCACGGATCTCAAACTCCAGTCCTGGAGGGCCCCAGTGGCTGCAGGTTTTCATTCTAACCCTTTTCTTAATCAGTGCTCTGTTTTTGCTGCTAATTCACTTCTTTTGAATTCATTTTAATTGACTTGTTTTTTTAAGATTTTGTTCCCCAGAATTTCTTCATCATTCCTGTGAATTGCTTCAAACAGAAATGAAACGTGAAGTGAGTGAGCCAACAGAAGACCAACTCAGTCAGGGCCTCAAACTCCAGCCAATTTCACTCCAACCAGTCGCTTAATGAGGCGCCAAGTCTTCTTGTTCTTTAATTCCATGGCTTGTTGCTGCTCTCATTGTGCAATAGCAGACATTTTCAAAATTGTTGTTTTTTTTTCTTTAGTTTTCTAAGAGCAATTAAGGAAAACATTTATTAAGTTGGAGTCTTCAAGAGCAAGTCAATTAAAATTAATTCAAAAGAAGTGCATTTGCAGCAAAAACAGGTTACTAATTAAGAAATGGGTTAGAATGAAAACCTGCAGCCACTGCAACCTTCCAGGAAATGAGTTTGAGACCCCTGGTCTACACTACCATTAAGAATCACCCAAGATGTTCACAGTTTTGGTATAAATGGAGTATTATTATTATTTTTTTTAATCAAGGTGCCACTAAATTTAAAAATATAGCTAAGACAATGTGTTGGAAAAGCAATTACATCTGGGTATTAGGCAACAAACTTCACACACCTTGAGGGTATTTCCTCAAAGCATGCGTATGAAATTGAGACTTGGCATTTGTAGAAGTGACTGAGCCTCGACTGGAATACGAGGCCTGTTCAGGCTCAAGCAGCCCCAAGAACGGACTGTCGATAGCATCGATCAAAGTTCAAAAAGCATAGAGGAGAGTGCAACAGGCGGGAAACTGATGTGATGTATGGAATATTATGGGACAGCTTTGAAAATGTAACGGTTTTATTTTCATAAATAGAAGAGCAAGAAATAATACTTGAATGATATTAACACAAAAAGGAAATGCGTCTGCTTTTCAGAAAGTGAGAGAGGCAGCGTGGCAATCTAGACCTATGTCCACTGTAGTTCTGAATGGTGCATTGCATAATTAAATACTATATTCAAAATTAAAATGTTTCCTTTTAATTGTCCAGTTTGATGGTAAATCTAAGTCATACTTCAAACACTAAGTATTCAGGAACAATATGAAGCACATTTGGCAGCAGCTGAACATTACTGTATGTACAGAACGACTAGAATATACAGAACAGTACATCTCTGGGTAAAGGTTTACAGCACAGCCACACAGAAAGCTGCAGTGTCTGTCACCGTGTGATGCCTCAACGTCTCTCCTGCTCAAGGAGTTTGCCTTCATCAGATTGTGCAAGTCATACCGGTCAATGTCATTTAAAAGGACTGACCTGTGCAGTGATGCCACCAATGATCTGGAGATTGTGCTCATGTGTGAATAACAACGTCTACTGCACCGGTGACATTTAAGAAGCCCAAATAACATCACTGACCACACCTTCAATAAATACATTTTACACAGACCCAAATACCCTAAAAAAGTCAGAGATGCAAATGGTTTCCACAAATGGTCAGGCATTTGGTGCAGTGAGATGATGGGGTGTACATCTTGAACATACATACATATAAAGTTGTCTCTAACCATCAGAAAATGCCAAGGTGGCATTAGGTATGGACTGCTTAATTCATTAGGTTTTTAAGGATCAGACATGCCAAGGATGATCCTACAAAGCTGTTGAAAGCAAACTGATTTTTAGGCATTGTATGTAACCACAAAAATCTGTGAACTTCATCAAGATGAGTACCTGACCAGACTTGCCAATTATTTATAAGTGTTTCTATTTTAAAGTACTCAATTTCAAAAAATTGTATTTTAAGATCTTAGTAATGAAAAAATTAAAAATAATAAAAAAAGGGCTATACTTTATATGGAGTATTATAAAAGTAATTAAGGCTTACAACTGAAGCGACTTAATATGGTATATTATTGTTATATATGGCTCCGGCGGACCCCTGTGACCTTGTAGTTATTATATAGTGGGTTGGATAATGGATGGGTTATAAAATATGCAGCCAGATATTGTCATGACATAATAACGTTTATCAGAAGTGACAATGGGCTTTCTGCCTGTTCACTATTCGTGTTGCTGTTTTAAACGTTCTCTGCAGCAAACCAGGGTTGATCCTAGAAGGTCTTCAAGTGCGCCACTTTATTCTTGCTTATTACATTATTATGAAAACCTTTCACTACTTTAGTGTTACAGGTTTACTGAAAGTGTTGGTACTTTTATAAATGACAATTTTAACATTACAGAGCCAGCAATTTTAACCTATAATGCATATACAGTATTAATAATTCTTGTCATTTTCCGCAGAGTAGCTTTGAATGTTTTACCATTTCACAATGACTGTATACGATTTATTTAAATGATAGTGTAACTAAGAATGCAGCAACATTAAATATGCCTAAAAATCCTGTCACTGATCCAAACATGTGGCAATAAATGACATAACTTAAATTTCTCATTTTCAATGGATAGTTGCCTTACCATTTTTGAAAGTGAATGTGAGATTAAGTTAAGAGATGTCAGTAATATCAGATATCCCAAAAACGCCATGAACCCTTTCTCTCCTCACTGATTGTGAATTTTATGAATTCTGAACCCAAGACACTCCTCTAAGCTTTATCTTTAACTGAGTACGGAGCAGGATAAGAAATGACATTTAGTTACCTTGGTGAATGAGTGCAATTTGCCACAATCCTATTTGGCAGAACCAAAACCATTTCAGATAGTCCTGGAGTCTCCGTTTAAGCAAGGCTTACTTGCTGAATGCGCTTCATAGAGTACCCCAATATTCCCTATCCCTGCCTATGGATCTGGAGATTTTCTGCAGTTCTTCTCTGCAAATACTCCAACTCAGTCAGGAAGGGTGGTGACTGACAGTGGACCACTGTTTTCAGGGGTCTCTAGAGACTGGGCAACTCAAGGACATCCTAAGAGTTGTTCCTAAACTCCCCCTGTGATGTTCTTTGTTATGTGCTGAAGGTCATTGGCCAGTTGGAAGCTGAGGTCCAGAGTGATCTGCAGCAGGTTTTCATTGAGGATATCTCTGTAACTGACTTTGTTCAGCTTTCCCCTCAACCCTGCCTATTCTCCCAGTCACTGCCACTGACAAACAACCCCACAGCATGATACGGCTGCTATAATGCTTCACTAATGGAATGGTATTACGCAGGTGATGAGCAGAGCCTGGTTTCCTCCAGACATGACCTTGGAATCTTGTTTCTCAAAGTAAGAGAGAGCTCTATAGGTGGCTTTCTTGGGTCATTTAGTGAGAACCATCAGACTTCTGTGGCCACTGTGTCATAAAGCCTAAATTGGTGGAGTGTTGCAGTGATGGTTGTTTGTCTGAAAGTTTCTCCAATCTCCACACAAGTTCCCTGGAACTCACCCAGAATGAGTATTGGGTTCTTGGACACTTTTCTTCCCATGTCCCTTCTCCCATAATTCCTCAATTTCGCTAATTGTCCAACTCCAGAAGAGTCGTCATATTCTAGATTTCTTCCATTTAAGAATTATGGAGGCCACTATGCTCTTGGAAATCTTCAATGCTGCAACCTTCTTGAGATCTATGCCGTGACACAATTCTGTCTTCTAAGATCTGCAGGCGATTTCTTCAAATGTATGTATTGTATAATTTAATTTATAGTTAGATATTATGATTACCTTCATAAGTTTATCCTGATCTGTAAAGTTTTCCTGGAAAGATTTAACTTCAAGTGATCGCAGCCTTAGCTCACTTGTCATTTCCTGTATGCATATTTGTGCATTTGTTAAGGTTGCACGTGTTTCTTTCAGCCTAAAAAAGGAATACATTATTGAGATTAAAAAAGGAAATCCATGTTAGAAAAATCTGATTATGCAAATCCACATATATGCACAAAGAATTACTGTATATATGCATGTTAATGTAAAAATATGCATTTTTAAATATAAAAGGGGTTAGTGAAGAGCTGTATAAGCAGCTATTCTATATGTAGCTATATATGTATATGCACAAGGAAAAAGTGATTTCCTTGCCAATAAGAAAAGAAGGTTAATTCAGCTGTATACCCACTTGGTACACACACACACACACACACACACATAAATGTTCACCATTTTGTGTACCAAAAAATACAAAATACGTTCATTTCAGTAATTGTAAAGGTCCAGTCAAAGGCTATCCTGGCAACATTAGCAGTGAGGCCCAAACTAACCCCGGAAAAGACAGCAGTCCGTTATTGGGGAATAACATATTTGAAAAAGCAAAATCAACACTTTTAAGCATTCAAGAGGTTTACAGTAGCAGATATTTGAGAGCTTCACCATGAAGTCTTTCTTTTGTGCATACGTCTAAGATTATGTACCTGTGTAGTGACATATGGTTTGCATACAAAGTCTCAAATGACCCCGTTTCCAATTTGACCCCTCTTACTTCTCCAGTAAAGGTCAAACAGGTTCACAAACGTCTACACTTTAGACAGCCAGCTCCATAACAATCAAATACCTTTTCTTCTCTCTCAATATTGTTTGATCAAAGTGATTATTTTCTTTTATTTAGCAAGTTTTGTTTTACAGAGTAGCATCACATTAAAAACACTCCTATATGCACTAGCAGTGATGTTAACCAATGTCTGTGTAAGTTATTAGATTTTGTGTCCTCTCTGCTTATTAATATGTGTGATATAGAATACATTTTAATATTCAAATGCTTTCATTTCCTTTCAGTATGGAGTAAATCTGAAGTTGCACTGTAGCTCCATCAGATTTCTCAACACACACGAGTGTTAAAAACTGATCTGCAGACTGTAACTAATCTAGAGATTTATCTATGCCATGCTTGCAAATAATTTTTTAAAAAGTCCACTTACTCAGATTCAACAAGATTCAGTTGTTTAAGTGCTGCTTTCTGACAAAGAACAAAAAGAAAATTTACTATAACAACTAACTAAAAATATTAAAAAAGGGTAATATAAAAGAAAAATAGTTGCAATACAATATTGCTTACCGTTCAAGTATTAGAATTTATATTCTGTTAATTTACATTAGTTCATAATTCTTGAGCAGAAAACAGTTTTGAAAACTACATAAAAAGTGAACTTGAATATATTACTGAATTTACATTGCATTTTACAATTGTGATTATGTACGCTAACAATTGTAATACAATAAAATTGATTTTAGAAAGAAAAAAAGGACAAAAGGTCAAGAGGTAACATGGTACCTTAGCTGCTTTTTCCTCAGCCAGTTCTTTACAAATCTTGGTATTTTGTTCATCTTTATTCGTTTTTTCCTCACTGTGCAGCAAAAACAAATGTGATTAAAGTTAAATATAACCACTTTATAAAACTAATACCCACTGATTTGGCAAAATAACACCACTACTTACCTTACATAACAAAAATAAACATGAATATTAATCAGATTTCTAGTCAATGAGTTGTCAAATCATAATCAGCAGATCACCATTCCATTAGTCCTCTCAGCTACTTCTTTGATTTTAAAGTGTGACATTAAATATGGAACTTTAGTGCAAAGTTGGTCGACTAAATGAGCAAACAAAAAACCAAATTGTGTTCTTTTGTAGTTAAATATGGTGGAGTGTCATCTATCTGAACATTGGGTAATTCTGAGCAGTTTTCAGTACTGTATTCATAGAGAGCTAAAGTTTTGTACAGGTAGCTGTATTCTCGGCTCACTACAGAAAATGCCGTCTTTATTTTTTTTAAATGTCAAAACAAAACATCAAGATGAGTCGATTCACTGCAGTGTTCCTATAGAAGACCAAGTAATATAAAATATACAGCGATATTCTGCTTGTTTAAAGCAACTCCATTCTATTTAACATTGCACTGCATTTCTCATTTCATCAGGGTACACACAAAAAGTCAGCAAGAATCTGAACCTGTGGTCTGTGGAGAAATTAGACTGGGTATATAGAGAGAGAAAGAGAAATAAAATAATATTTGTGATGTGTCTATTGTTGTAAGTGTGTTTAAATATTCATGACCCTTTGGGGAAGGTTCAATGGGAAATGCTGTTCTGCATTACATTAGACTAAAAGTTCAGCTATCTTCCCATTACTTCATAAAAGGTGTCATTTTGCTTGGCTTTTCTCTACATTCATAATGGCTAACACGGTACAACAACCTAGTACTACATTACTTCATCAGAAAGACTACTCTTTAAACAGTAAATACATTACTGATGATATTACTTATACTTGTATTAGAAATATAATGATTAACATAATACGGCATGTCATATATATATATATATATATATATATATATATATATACACGTGACAGAAAAAAAATAAATAAATAAACCATCAATCCATTTCTTTAACCCATTATCCCCTGGTTTAAGCCATGTGCACAACAGAACACCAATTCTAGAACAGAATACTCTAATTATACATCAGAAATAAAAGCATTTTCAGCTAAACATGCTTTCTGTTCCAATAGGGCATTTAGTGTCTACTTGGGTGAAACTGCTCCAAACCAAAAAGGCGTATATTTTACAAAGGAGTATCATTTTATCACCTGCGTATTAACATTCTGTCGACATAAAGCTGCTTGTTTGTGACAGACAACAGAAAAAGTGTGAAGGTGCTGCAGTGTCGTCTGTGGGGAAGTGGAATCAGGGGCTCCGGCAATGAGACATCTAAAACAGCAGTGTAGGAATGTAGCAGTCTCCTACAATGAACTGACATTGTGAGCTAAGTCAGCCGATGACAAATAGTTCATACAATGGCAACCATATCAATAAATGTGATGTTCAGTAAACACAAGCTGCTCAGCACAGTACGGTGGTGCTCGTCACTTTACCTGCTCCCTTTCTGAATGTCACTTCGCTGTTTTTGTGAAGAGTAACTTTGATTAAGCAGATTTTGTTTTTCAAGTTTCATGTTCTCCAATTCACAAAGTTGACACTAAATAAATGAAGAGGAAAAAAAAAAAACTCAATTACCATTTTTATCTGTCTAATAAAATATTACAAAAATTTCTATAGTTGTACGAGATTGTAATGATTATTGTACAATTTTATACAAAACGTGGAGAAGCTTTTTTATATGACCTCCACAAATTCAAAGAAACATTTTTCAGTTAAAGAACCATTTCTTCCCAATTTACTTTACTGTAATGAGACGCCACTTTTAGAAGGATTGCACAGTCATTTTAAGCTATCATAATTGACAGCTATTTTGTATACACCATTTTCAGACTGCAAGCTGTTCTCAGTATTACTTTTAACTTACTATTTGTTTTCTCACTTACAGGGATCAATATAAATTTTAATCCAGGCACTAAACCTCTCCATTTATAAAAGAGCTCAGTTTACTCAAATTAAATAAAATGTCAGCATGAATTTAACAAAAAGATACACACCTTAAGTCTCAGAATTTCATCATTTTTCGCAGAACGCTCTTCATTCAGTTCATTCACAAGCATCTCCAGTGTTGCTACTGATGATCTTAAGCTGTGTAATTCAGCATCCTGAGTCTCCAGTACTCTCGATAAATCGGCGTTTAAGCTCACTGGAGTTTTAGGTGTCTGCATGCCACAAGAGAACTGAATTCATATTTTGTAACACTGAAAACTTTAAACATACTTTGCTTTAACAACAAAAATCCCAAAAAAGGGTGGGGTGTATACAATTTACAACTCCCTCCATTGTATGCGAGAACTAGGGGGGCTTAGCACCCTGCTCACTTCGCTCACCAACCCCGGCCTGTGCTACACGCTAGCCACTTTGCATCTCTGCCGCTTGTGTATGTGGATTTCACTTTCACCAAATAACAAATCTTTTAATTCTTGTGGATAGGCCTCTTCATTGGGAAGAAACACAACTTTTTCCTGATGGCAACACGAAATAGACGATCTACAATTCTTCCGACTTAAAGTTTAAATCCGAACAAGATATTCGGTCTCTTTTCGCTGCTCTGTTATTAAACCGTGTAATAATTTCCATTTGTTTGCGCTAATGCAATCTTTACTATCATTGTTTTGAGACTTTCTAATTCTCTATTACATCTCTAACCTGCTCTGCATGTGTACCGTGCCAACATTGTGGAATTCTTTACAACGTTATACTTTGTCATCTACTCTTTGTCTTTTATTTCCGGCCCCAGGTGTGGTTAAATCTCTTGGCACACTTTCACGTCCCACGAGACTAGACTTTCTCTCTGAAAAAGTCACATCTCGTCCCAGGATTTGTTTTTTTATTATAATAGAGAGATATAGTAATCTGAGATAGTGGAATTGTTTTCTGCCTAACAGACTGCCAATCTTTACCCAGTTTAAGTAGTGTTGTTCAATCCAAAATCCTTAAACAACTTCATTGGTTTTTCATTAATGAGACATCACTGTATATTTAGAAAAATACACAATCCTTTTACAAAATACTTTTGGGTAGAATCCATCTGTAAATATGTAAAGGACAGGTGATGCTATAAACATCTGAAAGTATCCCTCTGTGTAATGTATTGTAGGCCAAGGCTGGTTAAATTGTGCAGATGTGCTACTAATGATGGGATGTCTTCATGAGTCAAACTATATATCAACGTACTGATTCAAGGGGAACTAATTTTTATTAATACTGTCAGCCACCTTGGCCAAACCCATGAAATCTTCACTTTGAAAAATTCATAAAAGCAGTAATCCATTGTAGTCACCGCTACCTAAGATAAAGCAAGGCGATGCTCATTTGTCTCCACTCAAAAGAAGGCGTAGTTTTGAAGGGTTGCACTACTTAGTTCTTTTCTAGGTTTGCAGGCTAACATGGACAGCATCTCTGCATTATTTCCACTATATTTGTCATAATATGCATGTGATTTCTGTGACATACAAATATAATTTGATTTTCAGTGAATGGCTACATAAGTGCACCTGCAAAAAAAACAAAATAGGACACCTAATGAAGGCTATGCATAGCTGAAATGTTGCGTCTCCAGTCTTATTTAATATATTTTACCGTTTTGAAATGACTGCACGAATGTTTTCTTTTTTAGTTTTGACATATGTATATTGTATACAGAACACTCAGTGTTACATTTGCCCATATGCTACTGTAAATTAGAAAATCCTCTAAGGAGTAAACAAGGGGAAAACATCCAAAAAAAAAGCATGCAGTTTACCTAATCACCCACACAGCTAGCAAGGCACTGAAAACTCATGCACAAGACACTGATTAATAATGAGACATAAAATCATTTCATGAAAACATTAAGCTTGCCATATATTTGCTAAAAGGCTTAGGAAGAGATACTTACTAACATGTGCACTTTAAAGGAATGGTTTCCCACCTACCTGTGGAAGGGATGTTGGGATAGCAGGTTGCAGAAGAGATTGCTCCATTGTTTCTGCCAGTTCCTCAGTTTTTTGTTTAAGCTGTTTGTTAAAAGAGCCTTAAATAATTAACATGCAAACATACTACCTGAACAGAACATATTTTACCAAGGCATGATATTTACAATGTTACAAATCAGTTTTCTAGGATGTTGCCTAAAATGAGCAAACAAAACTAGGAGTCACTGCTACATTGTATAAAGCAGGCTAGACACAAGTACTTTATCTCAGTGTTATCAATATGCTTACAAAAACTTTAAAAAGAATTCACAGTAGTGTGAGCATTCTTCTTTTGGCTGCTCCTGTTAGGGGTTGTCACAGAAGATCATCTTCTTCCATATCTTCCTGTCCTCGTCATCTCGCTCTGTCACACCCATCACCTGCATGTCCTCTCTCACCACATCCATAAACCTCGTAGACCTTCCTCTTTTCCTCTTCCCTGGCAGCTCTATCCTTAACATCCTTTTACCAATAAACTCAGCATCTCTCCTCTGCACATCCAAACCCACGTAATCTCGCCTCTCTGACTTTGTCTCCCAACCGTCCCACCTGAGCTGACCCTCTAATGTCCTCATTTCTAATCCTGCCCATCCTCATCACCCCCAATGCCAATCTTAGCATCTTTAACTCTGACACCTCCAGCTCTGTCTCCTGTGCCACCGTCTCCAACCCATAGAACACAGCTGGTCTCACTGCCATCCTGTAGACCTTCCCTGTCACTATTTCTGATATTTGTCTGTCACCAATCACTCCTGACACTCTTCTTCACCCTGCCTGCACTTTCTTCTTCACTTCTCTTCCACAATCCCCATTACTCAGTACTGTTGATCCTAAGTATTTAAACTCATCCACCTTCACCAACTCTACTGCCCTCATCCTCACCATTCCTCTGCCCTCCATCTCATTCACACATGTGTTCTGTCTTGGTGGTCCTACTGGCCTTCATTCCTCTCCTCTCATATATCCACCTCTCCAGAGTCTCCTCATCCTGTAGATCACAATGTCATCAGCAAACATCACAGTCCACGGGGACTCCTGTCTGATCTCGTCTGTCAGCCTGTCCATCACCACTGTCAATAAGAAAGTGCTCAGAGCCGATCCCTGATGTAATCCTACCTCCGTCTCTCCTACCACAGACCTCACCACGGTCACACTCCCCTCGTACATATCCTGTACAACTCTTATGTTCTTCTCTGCCACTCCCGACGTCCTCATACAATACCACAGCTCCTCTCAGTCACCGTCATTTGCTTTCTCAGGTCCACAAAGACACAATGAAACTCCTTCTGGTCTTCTCTCTGAACTTCTCCATCAACATCCTCAGAGCAAACATCTCATCTGTGGTGCTCTTTCTTGGCATGAAACCATCCTGCTGCTCACTGATCATCACCTCACTTCTTATCTGACCTTCCACTACTCTTTCCCATAACTTCATGCTGCGGCTCATCAATTTTATCCCCTGTAGTTACTGCAGTCCTGCACATTCCCCTTATTCTTAAATATCAGCCCATCAGTACACTTCTTTTCCACTCCTCCTCATCCTCTCACTTTCCAAGATTCCATTAAACAATCCTGTTAAAAACTTCACTGCCATCTCTCCTAAACACCTCCATGCTTCCACAGGTATGTCATCTGGACCAATGGACTTTCCATTTTTCATCTTCTTCATCACTGTCCTTACTTCCTCCTTGCTAATACGTTGCACTTCCTGATTTACTATCTCTACATCATCCAACCTCTTCTCTCTCTCGTTCTCTTCATTTATCAGCCTCTCACAGTACTCTTTCCATGTGCTCAGCACACTCTACTCTCTCGTGAGTACGTTTCCATCTTTATTATTTATTTATCACCATAACCTGCTGCTCATCTTTCCCAGTGCGGCCCCTCTCTGTAGCCCACCGGTCCCTTTTTCCCTCCTTAGTGTCCAACCTCTCATACAACTCATCATACATCTTCTTTAGCCTTCGCCACCTCTCTCGTCACCTTGCGCCTTATCTCCTTGTACTCTTGTCTACTTTCTGCATCTCTCTGACTATCCCACTTCTTCTTTGCCATCCTCTTCCTCTGTATACTCTCGTGTACTTCCTCATTCCACCACCTGGTTTCCTTTTCCTCCTTCCTCTCTCCAGATGTCACGCTAAGCACCCTTCTTGCTGTCACCCTTACTACATCTGCTGTAGTTGCCCAGCTGTCTGGTGACTCTTCACTGCCACCCAGTGCCAGTCTCACCTTCTCCCTAAACTCAACCTTGCAATCTTCCAACATTTTATCCTTGTCTCTGCCCTCACTCTCTTCCTCTTCTTGATCTCCAACGTCATCCTACAGACCACCATCCTATGCTGCTTAACTACACTTTCCCCTGCCACCACTTTGCAGTCTTCAATCTCCTTCAGATTGACTCTTCTGCATAGGATGTCATCTACCTGTGTGCAACTTCCTCCACTCTTGTACGTAACCCTATGTTCTTCTCTCCTCTTAAAATACGTATTCACCACAGCCATGTCCATCCTTATGGCAAAATCCACCGTCCTCTGACCTTCTTCATTCCTCTTCTTGACACCATACCTACCCATCACCTCCTCATCTCCTCTGTTCCCTTCACCAACATGTCAATTGAAATCCCCTCTAATAACCACTTTCTGTTCATCACTTCATCCATCTCACTCCAAAAATATGCTGTCTCACCCATTGTATACCCAACGTGCGGGGCATATGCACTAACAGCATTCATCATCACACCTCCAATGTCCAGCTACATCATCATCACTCTGCCTGACACTCTTTTCACCTCCAAAACACTCTTTGACATGCTGTTCCTTCAGAATAACTCCTACTCCATTTCTCCTCCCATCCACACCATGATAGATCAATTTGAATCCACCTCTGATCCACCAGACCTTACTCCCCCCTTCCATTTAGTCTCTTCACACATACAATATATCAACCTTCCTTCTCTCCATCATATCTGCTAACTCTCTCCCCTTACCAGTCACACTGCCAACATTCAAAGTTCCTACCCGCAGTTCCTCCTCTCCTCCTGCCTCCAGACACGTCTCCCCCCACTACTTCTCCTTCGGTCAACAGTAGCCCAATTTCCGCCAGCACCCTGTTGGTGGTCGTGGTTAACCTGGGGCTCGACTGATCCAGCATTGAAATTTGTATTATTGTCCATAAACACACACAATATCAAGTATTGTTAAAAGTGAACAACTGCTGAATTGTCCACAGCTTTGCTTACATCATCTATAGTAATATTAAAAGATGCTCTTCATCTTAAAAGTGAAACTGTATTGTACTGTTATACAGTCATACGAGCCACACATACGTACAACAAACGAGCCTTTCCCACACCAATTAACTGTGCAATCAGTAGCTTGTATGCAGAAAACATTACTTAAAGCATGTTTATTGGGGCCAATTGGTCAAATGTGTTGTGTCATTCTGAGTGAAAATGAGCAAAATTAAATATTTGACTAATTAGGCAATGTAAGCATATCAAGAACAGCTTTCATTTTCACACTTAATACTGTCACACATCCAATGAAAATGTGTTCCCCCCACACTGCACAAAAGGCAGTGCCGAGGCTGGAAACAGACATGTGACACAGGGGGCAGAAAGAGGCTGACGCTGACGCTTATAACGTGGATCAGGCCAGCTAATTTGATTTCACTGAATGGCTACATAACAAAATAGGACACCTAATGAAGGCCACATACTGTATAACTGAAGTGCTGTCACTCAGCTAACAACTGGTGGTGAAGAGAAGATCATGGAAACACAAACTGTCTTGTACTTTACCATTTATGGGGTATGACAGGCAAAATATAATTTTTCTGCTTAGATGGATGTGACAAAAATCAAGGTCAAAAACACACAAGTAAAAGTCAGTAAGAATTAAATGAACTAAGCCCAATATGTAACCTAAATCAGACTAAAACATGCTAAATTTGTTGTCGTAAATCACTAAAAACACAACATCACCATGAAAGGTATTTGATTGTAACCAGAATCTCAGATAATCTGAAAGTGAACAAAGCCAACCTTTATACAGATGTCCCAATGATAGACACACCTGTCCTCAATGTTGTGACATCAATCTTGGCAACAGTAATCAAGAGAACCACAAAATGGCAGCGCAAATAAATACATCATCCTCTTTAATAAAAGCCTTGCGTGCGTCCAGGTGTCTGTGTGTGTGAGTGTGTCTTCTGGTGAAGTGCGCATGCGCGGGGCCACACGGCACGTGTTCAGTCTCTTCCTGTGCATTCCCTGTGTGTGCAGAGAGAGACAGACAGACGCAGACAGGCCCGCGACAGAAAGACAAGCTCACGCACACACACACACACGCACACACACACACGCGTGCATTGTTGCAATGTTACTTTTCTTGGTTGTTTATTAAATTACAGATTTTTCAAATGTTCATTTTCTCCCTGTGTTTAAAACTCATTAAAAAAAGTGTTTTTAGCGAGCGGGTCGTAAGGCTGTAGCGCAAACTCTTGCAGTGTTAGTTTTCTCTGTTGTTCAAGGTTTTCTTAGTTTTATTCAATGTTTTTACATTTAGTTTACTATTTACATACAGTCCTATGGTGGAAATTACTTCGGTTCACGACCAAATCGGGTTACAATCAGAGTTTTGGAACGAATTATGGTCGTGAGCTGAGGTTCCACTGTATTACTGTCAGACAAAATTACAGGCATTTTATGGAAATACAAACCAGTATAACTGAGAGAGAAAATTAAAGGCACACAATCCAGTGACGCATATTACAGCCACATTCAAGGTCCCTTGCCATTTAATATAGACTGTTCATACAAATGTTCATGCACTACTGTTCTAGCGCCTGTTCTTGTAACAGGTTTAATGTCTAATAAATAAATAAATAAAATAAATAAAATGAGGAGGAATGCAAAAAATAATCCACCTGTTCAAATAGAAACTGAAAGTATAAACTAAAGTTACATTTCAAATCCTTGTCATTAAAAGAACCTAAAAGAAAATAAAATGGGAAAAGAAAAATAATCAAAGTAGATATTTTAGGGCAGAATCCCCTTTGACACAAATGTGACGATGTTGTGCATAAAGATGCTCCACAGTACTTCATATATACAATTAACTGTTGTTAAGCAAACTTTAGCAAATGTGGTTGTAAGTTTGTCAAATGTTCCTAAAGTGTCCGTGTAGGGCCGTTTAGCAGTCACTACCAGGTTATATTCAGAGCCACTTGCATATTCTCTCTCTTGCTGAACTGCCTCATTTCTTTAGCCAGCACCATATATAAATGTGATTCACAAATCACGATTCATTTTAGAGCTTTTAATGGAACTTTAGAATGTTATCGATATGCTCTCTAAATGGTTTTCATGCCAAAGGCAGTATAACTGGCAAAGGGGGACACTGCAATCATATAACATGCAAAAATGAAAGAACACTTTTTAGCATTTAATAAACACGAGTCAGATCATATTCCAAACCATAACCATATTTGCATAGTAAAACATTCTATGCAAATACAGTTACGTAAACACTGCCGAGATACACGGATGCAGACACAAAATTTCAAGACAAGGACAGATCCAGTCAGGCAGTCTGGTGTCATACACTGGGGCTCAGAATCTGGCAGACTGAATACGTCTGAAGATATTAGAAACACAAACAAACTGATCATTTCCAGTGGGTGGGCAGAGCAGAGCAGAGTTAAGCTAGGGGTACCATCTCACATGGGGGTATGAGCAGCCAGCCACACTCGCGGTGTAAATTTTTAACTTGCGAAGGAAGCACGGAAACCCAAACAAGAATGTCAGGGCAGCAAGTCGTACAGCAAGACACTCAACAGTCTGGAAACATTTGTGTTGAACCCACTTTGAGTCTGGGCAAACAAATCTTCTGTATTCAGTGGTCTGGAATTTATTTTAGATTTCAGTATTATGAATGGATATACTGTTGAAATTAAAAAGACATTTCATCAGTCCAATCAATATATTTTCTTAGCTCACTCTTTTCTCTTGATAAAATTGACTGTAAAATTATTTCAATAATTTAAATGTAAATACGCATTGGGATGAAGATTCTTTATGGGCAACATGAACGCAGGAGAGAGACACTGTCAGAGGGGACAGAGCAATCCTGAGAAGCTGTGCATGTGAGACAGAGAGACATGATTAAGCACTTCCAGAGCAGCACTCTTGAGACCAACTCCTCTGTTAAAGTCTATTGACCTGGATATGTGGCAGCCAACAAGTCTTAGGATTTAGAATATTAGAACACTCTAGATGAGAACAGGCCATTCAGCCCAACAAAGCTCACCAGTCCTTGCCTCTTAATTCTTCTTAAAAAAAAAACAAAAAAAAAAACAAACAACAAGTCAAGTTTTGAAAGTCTTACTGTCCACCACACTACTTGGTCGCTTATTCCAAGTGTCTGTGGTTCTCAGTGTAAAGAAAAACTTCCTAATGTTTGGGTGACATTTACCTTTAACAGGTTTCCAACTGTGTCCCCGTGTTCTTGGTGAACTTATTTTAAAATACAAGTTTCGATCCACTGGACTAATTCCCTTCATAATTTTAAACACTTCACTCAGGTCACCTCTTAATCTTCTTTTGTTTAAACTCTAAAGGCTCAGCTCTTTGAATCTTTCCTCGTAACTCATCCCCTGTAGCCCTGAATCAGCCTAGTTGCTCTTCTCTGGACTTTTTCTTGTGCTGTTATGTCCTTTTTGTAGCCTGGAGACCAAAACTGCACACAGTACTCAAGATGAGGCCTCACCAGTGCATTATAAAGCTTTGAGCAGAACCTCCTGTGACTTGTACTCCACACATCAAGGCGCTATATAACCTGACACTCTGTGAGCCTTCTTAATGGCCTCCGAACACTGTCTGGAAGTCGATAGCTTAGAGTCCACTAGGACTCCTAAATCCTTCTCATAAGGTGTACTCTCGATTTTCAGACCCCCATTGTGTATTCAAACCTAACATTTTTACTTCCAATGTGTAATACTTTACATTTACTGACATTAAATTTCACCTGCCACAAATCTGCCCAAGTCTGTCTGCTGTCCAAGTCCTTCTGTGATGATTTAACGGATTCCAAACTGTAAATCCACCTTACTTATATTCCTATCCAAATCATTTATATTTATTTAAAACAGCAGCAGCCCCCAGCACTGCCCCCTGCTGGTCACCAATCTTAGCAGCCAGTTCTGATGAGGTTCCTCGCACCATCACCCTCTGCTTCCTGTGTCTGAGCCAATTCTGCACCCATCTACACTCCACACCCTGAACTCCCAGTTCTTTTAATTTGATTCCCACCCTCTCATGTGGCACCTCATCAAATGTTTTCTGAAAGTCCACATCAATAATCTCATCTGCTCCACTTTGTTGGAATTCTATGAGGAGGAACAAAAGGATACGATCAAACACGACCTCCCTCTTCTGACCCCACGCTGACTGTTCCTCATAACTCCTGTCCTTGCCAGGTGTTGCTCAATCTTATCCTTACTAATTCCTTCCATTAATTTTCCTGTGATGTTTCATGTTAAGCTTACTGGCCTATAGTTGCTCTAATCTGCCTTGTCACCCTTTTTATATAATGGGATAATATTTGCCATTTTCCAGTCCTTTGGAATTTTCCCACTGTGCAGTGACTTCCTAAAAATGTGTGCATAGGGTTTCTATCTGAACTCAGTGGCCTCCTTAAGAACGTGAGGGTAAATCTTATCTGGCCTGGTGATTTGTTTGATTTCATCTTATTTAATCTGAGCAGCTCTTCTCTCTCTACAATTTCCAAATCCCTCAGTACCTTCTTAGTAGTCCCTGTTACTGCTGGGAGATTATCTGCTTCCTCACTTGTGAAGACCTCAGAATTATTTTTTTGTATTTTTTAATCCCCTTTACTATTCCTGATGCACTTCACCTCCTCCTCGTCTGTTCTTTTACTATTTAAAGAATCTCTTGGGGTTGTCTCTCGCCTTTTCTGCTCTATTCCTCTCCAACTGTCTTTTAGCCTCCCTGATATCCTTCTTAATGGTTGCTCTCATGTTCTGATATGCCTTTCAATTCATTCTGGAGTTATTAGTCTTGTTTGCCTTATAAAGCAGTTTTTTTTCTTTTGTAGCTTCTGTAACTTTTTTTTTTAACCCACTGTGGAATTTTTTAAATATTTCCTATTAATTCCAAATTTAGGTCTGTACCTGTCCTGCATTACATGTAAATGTTTTTAAACCTGTTCCACTTCTCCTTGACTGTCTCCATACTTAAAAGCTTATCCCAGTGTATCCTCAGACTTTGCCGCATCTGCTCAAAAGTTTCCCTACCAAAGTTCAACCTAATAACTTTAGTCTTTGCATCCTCACTCTTACAAAATACTGAGAATTGTATTATGTTATGTTCTCTTGACCATAATAATATCTTGGCTTGGATAGGCTTGTGGAGTTGGGGAAAGCGAGTCTAGACTTGTCTCTGACCATACAGGATTGGTTTTTCCTGCCGTGCACTCTGCCAGCACAGTGATGCCTTTGGCACCACCTCACACAGATCATTTGAGACAAATGGAAGGAGCTGTGGAAGACTGGTATTGGCGGTGGCAGCAGCGTCAGAGGGCAGACAAAGAAGGAGACAATAAACCTCACTTGAGGGAGAGACACTGCACTTCACAATGCATTAGGCTAACAATACCAGGGACGATAAAATAGCAGTTGAATAATGCTATTAAAAATAAATTAAAAAAGATCAAAAGATATATGAACATCAACTACTCAACACCAAAAGCAAAGTGCAAATATTCAAAAAAAATTCAAATTTTGTTAATTTCTAAATTGTATTATAAATAGTTAACATGATTTGTAATAATAAGGACTACTCCGAAATAAAAGAATGTGCAAATTCGTAACGCTTTAAACTCATTCTAAACTGAACAGGAATTGCAACACAGGAAGTCAATATACATGCGACATTTCCAGGTTTGTGTTAAATAGGTGCAAATTCATAAACATCTAAAAAATAAAATGGCTGCAATTTAGAATATCAAAAATACTGATACGGACGCCAGAATAATACATATCACCTACTGTCTATTTTAAAGTGCTTTTGGCAAAGAAACCAATGCAATATAACTTGGAAAACCAAGTCTTAAACTCAAATAAAAATGAGTTTGTGCGGACGCCTCACCTGCTGTTCAAGGTTTGCAACGGTGGACTGATTAGCTGCGGCTTCTTTGAGTGCGGCCTGCAGAACGGCTTCCTGTCTGCCGAGGGTCTCTGTGAGCTTCCCGATCTCCTCAGTGGCATGCGTCAAATCATCTTGCAACAGCTCTTTCTGGAATCATTTAAAAAGAATTTGGCCAACAAGGAAAAACATTAATATATATATAAAAAAAACAAACATTTAATAGCCAGTCACAGAAAACATATTGGTGAACAGGAAAGGATTATTTGGAATATAAAATATTTTAAACATAGTATGGGTAGCTTGGAGCAGTAATTAGAAATTTACCAATTTTTAATATGTGCTTTTACAACTGCCATCATCAGAATTCAAGGAAGACAACAACAAGGTCTCCTTCATTTGCCTGGAGTTGATTCAAATAAGAACAAGAAATATTTGATGATCATCATCTTCCTTTTCTACATTCTTTTTACGCTACAATGGGTGCCTTTGCTAATTATCCTGCCTTTTAAGACAAAAATATATCTATATATAAAAACACTTTTTAAAAACCACACTTAAGCTAAAAAGTGTACTAAAAAGTAAAAAAAAATAAGTCATACATCACTTGTAAAATAAAAGGTGGGCGCTTTTGCTAAGATTTTAAGAAGTGTTTTTTGAATGTTGATAGATAAGCACCCACCTTTTATTTTACAAGTGATGAATGACTTATTTTTTTTACTTTTTAGTACACTTTTTAACTTAATACAAGCGTGGTTTTTATAAAGTATTATATATATATATATATATATTATTTTCAACTTGTTAGTCTTGGGTTTGTTTTAGTATACTTGTGCAATTAATATTTTAATACTTCCTTTAATATTTCTATCCATTACTAGCGCCATCTATTGGTGAAATCTTTAACTATTCTTCATATGAAAATTTCATTTCTTAATTGATATGGATTAATTGATCAATTAGCGAAACTGATTATTGATTCATGTATTGTCATCAGAAGTGAGTAAGCGTGCAAAATTTCAAGTCATTTGGACAATAGGAAGTGGGTTAAATATCTATTAAAAGATGTATACCAGCCAACAAACAGGTGAAGTTAAAATAAGCGTGGTAATAAAAAGGTGAAGTAACAGTTTGAATATTGCTTAACATGAATTCAAACAAGCAGAGGATCTTGCATAGAAAAACTCCTAGAGAAACAAGCTGAAGCCTAATATAAGAAACAATACAAACCTAATGCCCTCTGTCTGTCTTTTGATTTTTTCGGCTCCATTTTCACACTAAGCACCTCATTTCAACCCTCAGATCTCAACATGTCTGCTTGTTTGATAGACACATAAAAACAGCTGAACTGGTTTTCATGAAATTTTGCATTCAATGGCCCAACTTCAAATGTAGGCTATGTGGGGTTTCAAAAATGCCAAGTCAATCTTACTGAAAATCTGCAGGTTTAATAAAGGTGAACCAACTTAAATTCTAGGCTATGTGGTATTTCATTGGTTTGCGCAAAAAGAAAACCATAATATTATACCAGAACAGTTCTGCCAATGTTTTTAATAAATTCAATAAAAGGTATAAAAAAAAAAAAAAAAAAAAAAAAAAGATATTTGTCGTTGGTCAATTGACAGCCCCACTCATGTCAGTCTTATCACAGATAACTAACCTAATTCGTCATTGACTAGGAGCTTCATTACAGTACAAAGCAATAGGACAAGTCTGCAGACATTTGTTCAGACAATCTTCTGGACAGCTGGTTTATCACACTAAAAACAACAACAGTTTCCTCGCTAATTTAAGAGAACCCTTTGAGTAAGCTTTTGAAAACACACTTTATCAAGTTTTCTACATAGCATAGAAAAATGAACTTTTTTGCTTGCCTGGCTCATGTTATTAAAAGTCCCGTTTGGTTTCCTAGGCTTTTCTATGTACATTCATTCACAGACTTTGCAGCAATATAGAATGCAAAATTATCATTAAAGCAAAGTGTAGAGATATGTAGAGATAGACGACTATACTTTTTGGCATCATACAAACACTGACTGCTTCCCCTATAAGGCGGCTCTCTGAAATGGGGACTTGATAAACATACTTCAAAATGAGTCTGTTTGCTGGATGACGTACCTGCTTTATTGTAAAGATGTACAAAGTTCATCTCCAAAACAGAACACACCATCCTCTCTATTTGCTTTGTCTGGCAGATAACTCACCATCTACAAGCCTCTCTACGATGCAGAAATTTCCAAAACAAAATAAGATCCCCGGCTCTCAGTAAGTTCAATCCACAGCAACATGGAACTTGATGGCCATAACATTATGTACTAACTTCACATTGAAGAGCTGACCATTAAAGTCAATTTTTAAATACTCCATTTAAAAAACAAGTGATTATAAAAATAAAAAAAGTGAAATGCTCACCTCAATAGTGTCAGAAATTGCTTTGCGCTCGATGGCCTCCTTCAAGTCAAGCAGTTCCTTCTCGTGTTTCTCAATGATTGCGCTGTTCTCTTCTTTTAAAGTTAAGGCAGCACAATATTTTGCCTGTCAAAGTAACGATAAAACACGTTAAATAAAAATACAATACCTGAGTGGACTTAATATGAAAGAGTACATAAGTGTAAATAATAAAACATTCAGCCGTAATTATTTACTTTTAATTTCAATTCAGTCTCAGTTTTATTTGTTATGTATCATAAATATAGCAAATGTCTTATTGAAGTTACCTTCTTAGAAATTGAAAAAGAGGATTAGGAAGCAATAACTATTTGGCAAATTACACAACTCTTATTACATTAACCCAAATTAAGTTGTTACTTGATCACTGGGGGCAGGCACTGGAATTTTAATAAGCTGACATGCCAGGGAGTCACTATGAAATAGCGGGCATCTCTACTGGCAGAACAGCTCTAAAAAGAGCTTGCTATAGTGTGCGTTCAAAGAATATTTGTACAGTATTCGTTTGACACTCTGGTTTTATCTAATATCCCAAACATTTGCATGATAGCAAAATAAGGGTCTCAGTTGGTGAAGGTAGGAGTGTGTGCCCTGCATTTAAAGCTGATCCCAGCTTTATCCAGTTGCTGTAAGGACAGACTCTGGCCCTCTGAAACCCTGTATGGGGACATGTAGGGATGAAGAGATTAGGCATACCACCGTTCCTCACTTCCTTTTAGAAGCACAATGATGCAAACATTTCACTTCTTGAAAAAAAATGCAATCTTTAGGCAAAACGCAAGTCTATGTAATTATTTAACTGTTCAAACCAAGTACTTCCTTCCCAAGGAGTAACAGAAATAGACTTGAAGATTAATCCCATCATTTATAAATACTCCTGATTAGTTGTGGCATGTTTGAAGAGAGATGCTGGGAGGATACCAACCTACCTGCACCTTCTTACTTATTAGGTTAAAGGCAAGTCTCGTGCCCACCCCAATTATAATATACTTATGCCAAGCCATAAACAAACAAAGCCACACAGTCCCACAAGTCTCAAGGTGAAGACAGTTTATGCTCTTCTCTTGTAACAGACATAAAAGCACAGATTTGCATAACATCTGTCATTTGAATGCTTAATATGTCCTCCATATTAGACATTACCCATCAGCCAACACCAGTTGCTACAGTTGTGCTAGTGCAGCGTTAACAAGCTTGTAATAAGGATAAGTGAGCCCAGCAAAGCTGTGCCTAACCCATAATTAATCAGCAATTTACAAAGTGGGATAGTTTTCTTCACAACACCAGAAATCAAACTTAACTACCCACAATTCAATTTAAATTTAAAGACTGAACCACCCCCAGTTTAAGCAAAAAATGTGGTAAATCTTGAATGCTCATCCAACTTTGATTTGAACCCTACTTTGGTTTCCTGATGTCAGCCTCACATTCTACTATTTCTTCATTAGACAATCACATTTGTTCAACACAACAACATGAAACACTGACAGAGAATACAGGCATAATGAGAGGGTCTTGCTGCAAGAATCCTCAAATGTCTAGATCTATTATACAACAGATTTTGCTCAAAATTTCAGTGCACAATAAAACATCACACTATCTACAGTATACCTTATTTATTATAGTACGTATGTTTGAATTAAAGCAGAGATCATTCTAAATCACATGGACTGTTAGGAACAATAAGATATCCTACTTGGAATGTAGCTATGTGTTACTCAAAGTACATAAAATTATTTAGAATGCATGTCTCTTTTTCCAAAAAATATATTAAATTGCATAATCATTTGTTCTGAGACAAAAGTAAAAACGGGCACAAGACACAAACCTTTATATCTTCCAGCTCACTGGAGAGCAAGGATAAGATTTCATTTTTCTCATTAAGGTCTGATCTTAGTTCTTGTATTTGGTTCATCATGTCTGATATTACTCCCTGAAATAAAAAAAATAAAAAAAGTTAGAGATTGTGACTTAAAAGAAAAACATTTCCAAAAATCTTATTACACTGTATACAGTATACGGAGCTCATCAGCTATACCAACAAACTGGCATTTACCAGGAAGAAAAACATTTCACACTACGTACTGTCTATAATTTATGAAATCGATCAAATGTATTGTATACAGTTTCCCTCAGAATTTTTTTTTTTTATTATTAATAGTGCATTGGTTTCAAATCAGTACAGAAAAAATTACAAAAATAAAAATCACAATTTCTTTGCATTTGAATATGGAATTGCACATTGGCAAGAGATACAAATAGAATACAATATTTACTTTATCTGCTGCATTAGTCATCTTCAACTCTGCAATTTCAGCCTTTGATGTTGTAAGGCATATTTCTAAATTTTGTATATCTGAAGCCTAGGAAGAAAAACAAAAAAAGTTAGACACATCAGATAAAGTACATTTTATACTTGTTTACCATGAACAAATGTTTCTTGGCATAGACTATGTGCGGAATATTAAGTATTTCTTCAGTAAGTTCCACTCATACAATATATTAATGTTCCAAAGGCAAATGTTTATATAAGAAATACATTAAAATTAAAAACAAAACACCGTCTATCGGCACCTCTCAGTTTAACTTTTGCATCTACCGACGTCTTGAACAAGCTGCAAGTCCCTGAGATGAAAGGGGAGCTTTCTGGGACTTTTTCTGCATAGAGATATCAACTGACCATTTTCAAAACATCACTTCTCACTTTAATCTTCTAGGCCAGTCCTGCAGACATCATCAATATAAAAGTTTTCATGTCAGAAGGCGGAGGGCAAATTGAGGCAGCCCCATCAGTTACTTATTTTTCTTTAATACTGCATGTTTTATCAATTATCTATTTCTTATTCACGTCAGGTCAGGGAGCATGCACCGATGTAGCACGTTGCTGCACCCACCACACAATGAAACATCTCAGGATCCTGGTTGGCAACCTTCCAGGCAGACACGTGGTCCTATACCACCCTCTCAGGAATTGACCATCTATATGCCGCTGCCAGGTATCACGTGGGCGTCCCCTTGGCCTAGTTCAGCCACTCAAGTCCTCAACAATGAGGATCCTGTGAGTTGGATCACCCTCAGGGAATTTGCACCACATGACCATAGTGCCATAACCGATGCTCAGTAACAACCCAGGTAATGTGCCTCATTTGGGACTCCGTGAGCAAACGCTCATTCAACACAAAGTCAAGCCAGCGTGGTACCCAAGTATTCTCTGAAGTGACACAGTACTGACAAAGTCCAGTCTTCATCTCAGGTCACTGGATAGCGTCCATGTCTCGCAACCACATAGCAAGACAGTAAGTACCGGGGCTGTAAAGACTTTGACCTTCACCGTTTTACACATATATCATGAGCGCCACACACCCCTTTCTAACGACCTCACGACCCACCATGTTCTCCCAATTCACCTACTGACTTCATAGGAAGAGTCACCAGAGTCACATGAATGTCACTGCCAAGGTAATTAAATCTCTCGACAAGGTCGACACTCTTTCCGCAGACAGACACACTGCTGCTGGCCGTGCCCAAGAGGTCATTAAAGGCCAGGCTCTTTGTTTTTATCAGGACACTTGCAAGCCTAGACACTCAGACTCCTCACTCAGCCTCTTAAGACCCACGATCAGAGCCTCCATTGACTCCGCGAAGGTCACAGCATTATCAGCAAAGTCAAGATCAGTGAATCTTTCTTCACCAACAGATGCCCCACAGCCGCTGGACCCCATGACTCTGCCCAACACCCAGTCCATGGAAGCACTGAACACAGTAAAAGCAGAACACACTGCTGACGAACCCCAGAATCAACTGGGAAAAACGCAGAGGTTCTGCCTCCACTCTTCACAGTACTCACAGAACCAGTGTACAGGCTGGCCGTGATATCCAGCAACTTTGGGGGGATCCCGTGAAGTCTCAGGATGTCCCACAGGAGGGCTCGATGAACTGAGTCAAATTCCTTATCAAAATCAACAAAGGCTGCAAGGAAACTCTGCTGATATTCACGTTTGTACTCCATGAGAACCTCCATTGCCTGGATGCAGTTCTTGGTCGACTTCTTAGGCATAAAACCAGACTGCTCAGGTCATTGGTAAGTAAACAGGTGATCACGGTTATCCCCCTGTAGTTGCTGCAGTCCAGGTGATCATCCTTCCCTTTCCAGATAGGGACAACAATCCCATTTTCTAGTCAGCTGGGTTGACACCTGTCTCCCAAATAGGATACTGCTTGCAATGCCAGGAGGACAGCCTTACCACCAGCATGGAGAAGGTCACCCCAGATCCTGCTGCTTCCCTGACCTCAGCTGGTTCACCACCTGTGCAATTTCACGGAGATTAGGTGGTTCACAGCTCATTGGAGGATCAGCCTCAAGAACTGTGGACCCAGAGATGTCTAAAGTCCTCACAGCAACAATTCACAACTTCAATCAAATAACACTGGAATGAAAGAAGATTGCAAAGTCAAACTTTAGTAGCATTTTAGAACTGCAATCTTCATCATGTTATCGATCATCTGTCAATTAATCTGGGTGAGATTATTAATTTTGCTGTAAAACTCCATAGGTAATTATAGGAAACATTTCAACATAAACAGATAATAAGGAAACTTACATTAATAACGGTTTCAGAAATTTCTAGTGATTTATAGAATCTCATTAAAAGATTAAATGGTTGTGAATTTTCCAACCACTATATACTAATAAAGATCTTTGTTTTATACTTACCTGCTTGTCACATTTAATGGAAAATTCAGATATCTGCTTTTTCAAATTTATATTTTCATCCAATGTTTTTAATAGCTCTCTAAAAGGGAAAAATAGTTAATAGTTCTGTGAAAACCTTAAACATGGATACTAAAAACACGCACCTGGTGCTTAATAGTGACAACAGAAATTGACAACAACTTGTAAAAATGTTAAATGTCTGGATTCTGTCCAAATTCAACTCAATAACCACAAATCTAACACTTGAACATAAACATGATACAAAAATCAAAGGTACATGGGGTGCAAGACCTAAAATGGAAATGCAAAGTCAAAATAATGACTTACTTGGACGTGGTTTCTTTATCTTCCAGTTGTGAAGTTAGTTTTTGATTGAGGTCCTTTTCAGATTTTAAAAAGTCTACCATTTTCTTATTTATTCATAAAGGTTAAAAGAGACAGAAAGCAAAATGATTGCAGAATTAAAACTCAAAGTTCTTAATTATCAAGCTATAAAACTATAAGTTGTTAAAATTAATTAAAAAAGAAAGCTAATTCAATTATTCTGTTTATCAAAAAGCCTAATGTTTAGTTTATTCAGGAACTGGAGAAGGAAACAAAAAATAATGAAACCTGCAAAGTGAGCGAACAAAGAGGTAGAGCAGGAAGCAACAAGAGAGGATCTCCGCACTTCTATGACACAACCCTGAACTACGATGTTAATATCAGGAGAGTCAACAGAATTCAGAGACCACAAACTAGTAATCATGAGGAAAAAAAAAGGTCAAGACGAACAAGATTGAATTTCTATATATTACTAATAAGATAGCGACTTTGAAATAGATAAACTGCATTAGGGGAATAAGATGAGATAACATCGCAGAATGATAATACAGATTATATGCTACACTTTCTATATATAAAAAAAAATAGCTACAAAAACCTCATACAAACTGCACAAAATCTGTTTTCCTAGCTAAAGCCTTCCCAGTGTCGGACCACATGAACTGTCCTATACTTGTATTCAGTTTTCACTCTTATTACTAATTAAAGTGAAAAATAAAGTGTGGCAAACACAACATGTATCTAACTTGTAATGAACATAAAGGAGCCTCCGACATGATGATTAGCACATGCAAGTAAGAATTTCACTGTACTCCGTACATGTGACAATAACCACCCTGTATTATGATGGCATTTATAGCCAGACCAACACCAAGAGGTCAAAATATACAAAAAAATAGAAGATTAAATAAGTAAGCATGGATGAATAGAGAGAGAAAACAAATAACCCAACTGACAGAAACAAACCCTGTAACCTCTCACATCCTAAAGCGTCTTAAACTCCTGCTGATCAAGACACAAACCCCAAGTTCTCTTCACAGCCGCACCTCTTCCTGCTAGTTGACTCAGGGTAACATTACACCCCTCTTCCGGCACTAAAATTAACTCAAGGGTCAGAAGTTGCCCTATTTTTATGAGAGAACCAGCCTAGGGCTTCTTTTGGTGACCCCAATACCCTTAACGTCTCAGAGCCGTCTTTAACCTTCAGAGAGCCGATGCTTCCAGGTCACCCTTCCTTCTATCTCACCACTTCATGGCGCAGCCTGGTATTCTATCAGCCAGGAAGTCTTTTGACTTTCCCCATCTCTCCATGGCTTCACTCACTACTTGAGCCAAGCCGGTTGTATCTCAGTGCCCACTGTTTCCTTTGGTTCCACTTTTTCTGCCTTCTGGGGAATCTGTGCCTTTCCTTAAACCAAAATGAAACTAGCTTGGGGTCATTGCTTTGGCCCTGGCATGACAATAAACATCCTCCCTGTCAGAGTGAGCTCACCCCCATTTTATATAGCTTTGATGGCCCCAATTTCACTACACATAGCATATTAAGCTCTACATTTTAGATGGTTTAAGGATATGTACGAGTCTTTTCAGGAAGAGCAGCTTGAATTCTACTGCACAAGTAGGAAACAGAACTGTTATTGGTTTCTATTATAGAATATTAAAAAGTGTTTTACAGCGAGCTCAGACTGTAGAGTTGCGTTCTCCTTCTTGCACTCTGACAGGCTTTGTTTATACTCCTCAGATTCAAACTTCATAACTTCTTGTAGGTTATCATGGGCATCCTGCAGAAACCGTTTTTCCTCCAGAAGTTTTTCATATTCTAGTCTAATTGGAAATATACAATAGTCAATGAGAGCACACAAAGAAACCAGAGCCAAGAGTTTCCAGTCTACATCACATTTAAACCATTATATTTTATCTGGCCAGTATGTAGGAAATAAAAAATACAAAGTCAAAGCTTAAACACATTAAAAAGAAAAAAATGGAAAGGAGCAAAGTGAAATACACATGCAAAAGTAGTAGCATCCATGTTTTATGAAAAGCATGTTTGCAACTGAAATGTTAGGCCCACCCTGAGTGAGACCTCTTGTGTTATTACACTTTAACTCAAAGCAGTGCAGTATTTCTAAAATAAGGCGATAAAAGGGAAGCACTACTCAAGTAATTTCCATAGACCTTCTGAAGTACCTGACATTATCCAACTGCAGGCGCATCTCAATCATGTTGCTGGAAATCTGTCTCCATTCAAGCTCCTGCTTCTCTTTATAGGAGCTATACTCCACTTTTACAGCGTTAAGCTCTTTATCTGCAGACTGCAGAACTACTCGCAGATCATGCACTTCACTCTTCAGCACTACAGCAGACAAAGGGACCAGACACATATGATTACAATAGATGTAGCCATAAAGAAGAATCATCATTCTTGGAAGATGGCATATTTAAAATGCATAAAATAAAAAATACTGATTGGCTCCAAAACTCTTAATACTTGCAGTAATTGTAGATCATTAATGCTCATTAAATGTACCAACTCACACTTGTCAGTTTGGCTCCCTTTAAGCACTCTGTGCACTCCCCTGCTATGCTAACATCCCATAATAAGGCTGACTCAGGGTTACTAAAGTGAGACTTCAAGCCATTATGATCCGCCGTTATTTAATGGTGAATTACAAACTACCACAGCAGAATATTTGTTGTTACACACTTTTTAAACTTCTAAACTACATCCTACATATTATACCAAAAATGGCAGACATTGCAAATTAATAAGATAAAAATTAAAATTATGTAAACATGTTAGGGTTTTATTTAGTGCCCCTGAAATATGCTAGAAATTCTTCATTCAAGGAGAATTCTCCACAGAACTGCTGTTTTTTTCTGTTACTTATTCCATGTTTTTTTTTTTAGAGAAGGCCAAGAAAAATGTTGAGTCATGTGTTCATGGAAAATGGAAATAAACTTCGACACAATGAGCTTCACTGGGGACCATTAGGGACCCAACACTGAAGAGCAGCAAACAGCATTAAAACATTCATGAAAAACAACTCTCACGTTACTTGTGCTCTAAAATCCATGTCAGTTATCCAGCCACATGCCCACAATATCCAAAACACATGTATTTTTTGCTAAGATGTTGTTCAATAAATATGCCTGCGAAGTGAGTGGTACACAAAAGTGAAGCACATTCAAGCGAATTTGAGCTTCTGAATTGAAGACAACCCTGTTGACCAACGAATGAGGAGGAGTCAGGTATTTGATTAAATATGCACACACACACACACACACACAGTGTTTAACCTATGCTATACCACTGAACCTTTAAAAATTTCAAAAAATTCCTTACAAAATTAGCATGCATGTCCAATTGGCCACGTAACGTTTTAAGCAACAATAAAAAAAAATTAAGTTCCACAATGTTGAGCAAGTACATATAGAGCCAAACGTCAATGTCAGTAGGTGATGAATCCATATGCAAAAAATAATGCCCTATAGCAGATGAAATGCTGTAAAAATAAACATAAAAATAAGCGTGAAACATTAGAAAAAAGAACTATAAAAGAAATAAAACGGTCTCTCTCTACATTCATCTCATAACAGGAATGATGGCAGAAAAGGTCTTCCTGCGATACACAGAGTAAACATGTCAGTAAGGGAGATTACGCATGAGAAGAACGAGCCTGACAGAAAAATACTTGGGCTTAGGGGTGACCGAGTATTGGGGAGTTTCATTACAACACAGAAATGACTGGAATCACATTAAGTAGCCTACACCTATCGTAACCTTCGTGAACAGTCTAGGTAAGCGATACTATTTTACAAATACTGTATGTAATGCAAGAGCTCCTTCACTCTACTGTGAACAAAAATGACCCAGACCCATGTTGTGTACTCGCATACATATTTTACTCTGGTACTAGTCTACAATTATTAAACAGTCATGTAGTCATTTTCTACAAAGAGATTAAACAGTAGTGTGATTAACACAGATTTGAAATAAAGTGATGCAGCCCTGATTATTTTCCTACAATTACATTTTTTCAAAAAATAAAGGATGACCGCTAACAGTTAAGGATTACAATACCATTTATTTTTGTATAGTAGCCCAAAATCACACAAGTGCCACAATGGGTTTTAACAGGCCCTGCCTCTTTGACAGCCCCCCAGCCTTGACTCTCTAAGACGACAAGAAAAAATCTCCCAAAAAAAAAAAAATCCCTTGTAGGGAAAAAATGGAAGAAACCTTGGGAAAGGCAGTTCAAAGAGAGACCCCTTTCCAGGTAGGCTGGGCGTGCAGTGGGTGTCAAATTGCTGGATTATTGACAGGATTGGCAGCTAGGCTGAAGGAAGAGACCCCCTTCATTGAAAACAAGCACCATGCCTGACTTTGCGTGGCTCTTATTGCAAACCCGGTAGAAGACGGAGTGCCACCTTTCACAAATTCAAACGTTGAATAGAATTCTGTTCTGTGGTGCATATGCAGCAGCACAACTCAAAGGACATGTAAAAACTAATTCATTCTAATTGAATATTCTAGTAGCCCTTAACACATCTGATTTTATAAAATTATTAACTATATAAAACTGTTTATATTTGTTCATTTAATGGGAATTTTTTTGTGTTTTTCAACATGTAAATTGATTTTTTGTCAGGTTGTAATTTAGGCTACAACAAGAGTTTACTTTTATATTTTACAATATGTTGAAAAGATTTTAATAGCATTGAAGTATTCATTTAAACCTTTAAAGAAAAGTTTTCAAATCTACATTTTACTAATAAGACACACAGAAAGAAGTATATTTTTTAATTCCTACAAATATTTTCTTGGTTTCGTAGTTAAAGTGGACCTCTAAACATACAAAAGGAAGCTAAAATGCAGACCCCCCCCAAATCAAACATGGCAGATCTGCATACATGAAGTGAGGTAGGAGGATGCTGCTGACAGAGTCGCCAGTTAAAGACACAAGATGAAGAACATGAATGAGCAGGTAATCTTTCACCCGTTTACAGCTCTCACAGATTTTTGTTCACCTGCAGTAGTTTATTATTGAATTTTTTTGGTTATCTGTAGATGTTGAATTGTATGAAATTTAGATCTTCTTGTACTTACTTGCCTTCAACACACTATCTCTATATCTAAAACACACAAATAAAGCTGTTAACCTACCTTCGTTCTTACTCTGACCCTCCACCAAGTCTTTCTCCAGAGATTTAATTTGACTACCAAGCCTTTGCTGCTCTTTACTCCAAAGGGCACGCTCGGTGGAAAACAGCTGAACAGTAGAGAAGAAAAAAAAGTCCATCATTAGCACTATTTTATTTTTTTAATAAAAATGTACAAATTTTATTCAAAACTTTCCAAGTACACCAATCATATTTACAAGTGGTATTTATTACTTCAAAATAACCCTGGTAACCAATAATGACAGACACTGCAGGGGCTGCTCGACACAAGGGAGTCACGTCCCTGATAAGTTTTACATCGTGTCATCTTAAATAAGCCCACATCTGTAATCGGCTCTACTCCTCCTTTCCCTAATCACACCAGAATGACCACCTGTCTTATCTGGATTTTAAATCTGATGATTTATATTTTTGATTGCTGCTAAAGCATGTGACGTCTATAGTCAGCTTCTCCGTATTCTCCTCATGCATTTTTTTTCATCCCACTTGTCCATTCTTATGGGCTGCGGGATCTCAGACCCCTTCCTGGGTAGCAACTAACAAGGGATGGGGAATTAACCCACATCAACAGCATTCATACAGTGTGCTAATTCAGCCTGGCACTCATGTCTTTGGGGTGTGAAAGAAAACCACAAGGCATACACACAAGAACACACTAAGTCCCCATAGTCAGCGACTCCTTCCAGACTTTTGAGGCTGTAGAACTCATTCATTGCGGAATTAAAGTCTAACTTATTAGTTCACTAGTACTTTATAGTTGTCTTATCTTCTCCTAAAGATATTTAATTGGTAATGACTACATTGAAGAATGACATTATGAGAGAGGGTGGTGTTTGGTTTCTTTGTGAAAGTTTTTCAGTCGGGGCAAATTAGAGATTTAATGAACAAGATAAAGAAATATAAGAAAAGAAATAGCGTGATTTGATGCATCACCAAATTGCTTTATCTTGGTCTGAATGTGTTTGCTCTCAAAACATACAGAAATGTTAATGCTAACATGTTGTGGTCACAATTGTTAAAGGGTGAAACAACATACAACCTCTTGCACGTGTGTAGAATGCTCCTCTAACTTGCTTTTTTCTTGAAGTAGTTTTCGTTTTTCCACCTCTTCCTCATCAAGCTTGATCTGAAGATTGCTTGCTTGATCCTTCAAGGAGACAGTATTAAGAAGTTCATATTTACGAATTAGAGATAACAAATTTGCAAATCACATGAGGGAATATATACACATGCTAAATATGCATAAGACAGTATGATACAACCATAAAATACAGCCAATTAAACAATTACAGTACTAGCCGAATATCCGAAGTGTGTACTGTCAGGTGCATGATGGGTCATGCTTATAAAGGTAGGAGTGCACATGGTGCACTAAGATTATTAATACCACCCATGATCCAGAAGTGCTGTTAAAATAGGCAGCTAAATGGCCAGAACTGAAAACGACAGAAACAGAACAAACAAAAGAATCAAGGGAAAAAAGAAAAAAAAAAAAAAGTCTTGATCTCTCTTATTTGTTTTGCCCTCTCATCATACGACTGGCACTTGATTCATGTGGCTTGGAGTGGCAACAAACACTGATATAAGGTGCCAAGGAGAAAACGCAGGCAAAAAGAACAACTTATTTCTTGTATAGCCCAGAATCACACTAGAAATGGACTTTAACAGACCCTGTTTTTGACAGCACCACCAGCCTCGACTCCCTAAGATGACAAGAAAACATAGCACTTCTAAGAGGGTTTGGGGAAGTCAATTCAGAGAGACCCCCTTCAAGGTAGGCTGGGTGTGCAATGGGTATCAAAAATGGGGTAAATATAAACAGAACACTAGTAATCCTACTTCCAACAAAAAGAAAAGCCTTGTAAATAGTAATACATCTTTCACTGTTAGTTAATTATTTTACAGAGATAAAGGTTTTCTTTGATTCGGCACTGCGTCGTGTTCCCTTCTCTTATGGCGGCTGGGACTCCAAGATCAGTCTGTGCTACCTGCTTTGTGGTGGGGCCAACCAGTGCCCCAAAGACTGGTACTCTGGAAGGCCGTACTTTGTTTGTGGTCATTGTTCTGTCTGTGTCTTTTGTTGTTTGAGGCAGACTGACGCAGTGTTTAGCACCACTGCCACACAGCTCATCTCAGCTCACATTTTTGGCCTCAATAATCGGTCCAGCATAGTTGGCAGACACTTCTCTAGCCTTTACGACACTTAAAGCAATTGCAGCATTAGAATCCACTCAATACTACTTTAGCTCCTACTTCCCATTTGATTTCCTGAACATTTGTGTGATGTTGCCATATTCATGGGGAGGAAAACTCTGTGGTTTGCTCATCACAATTGACAATCTCAAGTTGGGAAGCAATGCAGAGTGGACATATTTATTAAGCTATAACGCTTTTGGCTTCACACTTCTTCTGGTGCTCCATTGAAAGCCACTTTAGAGAGCACTTTTATTTATTTATAAATGCAGCTTTACTTGTACAAGTTTCTGGAAAATAATACATCTATGCCACTACTGTTAAAAAAAAAAAAAATGTAAATGTGTAGAGCTCTATTAGTTTAGCTGAGAAGTTCCATTTGTAATACAAAAATAATTGTTTTTACCATTGATTTTTAGTTTAATTTGTAATTAATCTGCTTTACTTATTGACAGTTATCCTTTAATTTTTCACCTTGTCTTATTCTTAGAACTGTCATGCATTACTAGGCTAATTACTGACACTGTCTTTGCAAGTTTAAAGAATAATCAAAAATGGGGAAACAGATTTTACCTAAGGCCATGGATTCTTTTGAAGGTATTTGATTATAGTTGCCCTTTTCTTCAAACCGTCCGTGTGCAATTACAGTAATTACAGTAATTACATTGGGTGTATCTTTAATGACTGTGTATTATAAAAGGGAAATTACCATACATACTTGTCAGAGTTTGGCTTGCCTGTGCCCTTAGACACAGAAAAGTTTCCAATCTATCCATGCCGATGCTTTGCACTTTTTTCATTCAAAGGGTCTCGTGTTTTCTTACTGTGGAGGGCTCCTTTGAGTTTTGTTTTGGTTAGGCGTGACACTGACGATTACTGTACATGCATTCGGCCCACACCCTCTTCTCTTAAACGGACCTGGCACTCTGCCACCGGGACTCCAAGGTTGGAATGTGCCACTCTGCACTTCCCTGTTTCAGGTCTGGAGTACCTGCACACCCAGAGATCATGTGATGTGAGGAATCAGCAGTTTGTGTATGGGGGGTGGATTTGGTTGGGGGAGACTGTACGTGCCACTACCTGAGGAATATAAAATGCTTACACCAGCAGTGAAAATACAACATACAAGGTATCTATGCAGAACAACAAGTATTTTCCTAATATTCTCATCATAGTCAGCTAATGTACCCCTCAAATGAATAAGCTGCATGGGGGGTGCAAATCCAGCTGGAATAGTAACGTCACATGTGCAAAGCAGATCGGGCAGCAACATAAAATGTGAGGTGAACTAAGCTTACAGCTGGCCTCACTGTACATTTCCAGGAAAGTATTTGTCAAGCAAGGTCACTAGCGAACACCTTGGCACATTTCGCCAATCAACACCAACTACCACATGTCAGAAAAGGTATTAAAAGCATCTTTTTTTTTTTTTTTGAGACTTTGCTATTTATAATAATTTTGTTTCTGTGTTTACTTCACTCCTTCTCTGTATATATGACCACCTTTCCCTCCCAGTTGTTTGGTTACTAGTAGCTAAGTGACTATCTTGTACACGACAACAATGCATCACACAACTACTGTACAGGTCATCCCTGAAAAGATGTACATTTTAATATTATTTCCAAGTCCAAAACCTGCAAATTAAAAACTTTAAGCCTTTAATACGCAAATTATTTTTATGTGAAAATTACCTGCACCATGCGTAGTTCCTCAGCAACTGCCTCATAAGCAAGCTCACTCATTTCTGGCGGCGGGGGCTCATTGAATATTTCATCCACTTGTTCTTCTACACTATCGGTGCTTTTCAATAACACTGGTGTTCCTTCAGGGCTTAAATGAGGAACCAGTCGAGACCTTAGATTATAGGCTTTTGTGGGTGTTGTGAGGTTCTGAAACAAAGAACCAAGATTTAGATAACAAATATACTGTATAGAAAGCATTTTTAAATATGTACGTAAGACACAAAATACAGCTCTGACGTAAAGGAAATGCATTTTTAAAAACACTGTATCTATAATTAAAGGAATCAGCAATCCAAATGTTGGCTTCACTCCTAGAGTCACACTACAGAGTGGTATTTGCCACCGAGCACCTCTTGGCCAGGTGACCTAAATGGACTTCCTCGAGCTCAGCTGGAACAAACAAACAGTGTGGCGTAGTCATATAGGCGCACCACCCATAAGGGTACACACTGCAGACAGATTTTCCAGTAATAAACATGGACAACAGGAGAATGCTCCACAATGGACTGGTCTTTAAGGGATCTTTGCTCTGTCTGCACCTCTAATTTGTGTTAATCATATTAATTCTTTTATAAAGAGTGAACTTGTAAAATTTGCAGATGACACAAAAACTGGCGGGATAGGAAATACTGAAGAGGCAGCAAAAGAAATTCAAACAGAAAAGGACAGCCTTCAGAACTAGGCACACCCTGGGAAATTCAGTTTAACATAAATACATGTGAAGTGAGCCTTGAAAAACTATGGACCTATAAGTAGTAACTGCTAAAAAGGATTTAGGGCTTTTTATTGACATAAGATTTATATTTGGAACATGTTCTGAAACAATTAAAACAACAAGAAAAATACCGGGTTGCTTTATAAAAACTAACAATTATAACATAACCAATCTGGAACAAACTACTGAACTTTAAGAGACTAAGTTCAAGGGAACTGATGGAGAGAACTGGAAGGAAATTGTGTACGTTTAAAATCCTAGTAGTACCTTAATAGTCTCCACATGCATTTTGTTCAGTTGGGACACCTCCTGTCGTTTATGAGCTTTAGTTGCTTCCAAGATTTTTTCCAAAGACTGATTGGCTTTGTCAAGATATCTGATGTTTGACTCCATTTCCAGGATCTTCTTCCTTAAAAACAAAATTTGTGAAAGTTTTAATTTGTTTTTGTCCCAAACACCATCACTAGTTATGCGTCTTACAAAGTAGAAAAACAACAGTATCCATGCAAAAAAAGACAACTGCATATTACAAGAGACGGAACACGATCAAAGGGAATTGTGAAAAACATTGATGTCTCAGGGTATTCAAAGTGTGCATACAAGAGGTCACATCTCAAAGCCTAAATAGCAATCACAAAGCCGTGGATCAGACAGCATTCAGATTTACTCTTCTGTTACGAGGCTGACGGTGAACGCTCAGTCCCCCCAGATTATCACTGAAGATGAAACAAGGAACCATCAATTTGGAGCAGGCACCAAAAGACCTCAATGGAATGGTATCATCCATCTTCTCCTCTGATTAGATTTAAAGTTCTCTCTTCAGGAGGAACACTTTTTAATTGATTTTATTAAAAGCAAGTAACATTCCACAGAAACAAGTCAATCTTAAAATTCAATTCAATTCAACTCCCACCCATGAGAAAGAGAGCAATGTGATTGATTGGATCCTGCCAGGTCTTAAAAAAAAGTTTTGAACAGATCCTCTAAGTCAAGGGTGTCAAACTCCGGTCCTGGAGGGCCACAGTGGCTGCAGGTTTTAATTCTAACCCTCTTTTTCATTAGTGACGAGTGTTTGCTACTAATTAACTTCCTTTGCTTTAGTTTTAATTAACTTGACTCAGGCCCCTTAGTTGTCTGTTTTTCCTTAATTAACAGCTAAACAAGGAGACAGAAAACACAGGACCAGCTCACCTGTGGCCATCACACAAAATCTGAAAATAAAGAAAGATGAAGGTCTCAGTAAAGTTGAGAGTGGAATGAGAGCAACAACAAGCCATGGAATTAAATAACGGGTTTAATTAACAGCAAGACTCAGCTTCTCATTAAGAGATTGTTTGGAGTGAAATCAGTTGGAGTTTGAAATCCCAGTTTAGCTAGTTATCTGTAGGCTCGTTTCACATCTCATTTCTGCTTGGCTGTCATTTAATTAACAAAGGAATACATTCAGAGGCCTGAATCCTTAAAAACAGGGCTATTAAAATGAAGGGAAACAATTTAATTAGCAGTGAAAACTGGTCACTGATTAAGAAAAGGGTTAGAATGAAAACCTGCAGCCGCTGCAGCCCTCCAGGCCAAGACTTCGACACCCCTGCACTAAGTGTGAATTCGATTTTTTCCAATTTCAAATAGAATATAACATTAGTTACCCATGGACTTATAAGAGGTGGGCTACGATTCTTCCAGTTGAGTAAGACAAGTCTATGTGCTAAAAGTGACGTAAAGGCAATTACAGTTTGTTTGTCTCTCTCTACTTTAAGCCCACCAAACACAGCTGTTAATGGATTAGGAGTGACTGTGTGATACTTATGGCCATTTCATTTTGGGATGTAGAAGGGAGGATACTGATATATACTATAATGCTACGTGGTACAAACCATTAACTTCTATCTGTTCATTTAGATTTTTAGGAAGCTGCAGAAGCATTTAAGGAGAGTTTAGTCCATCAGAAAAGTTTCCAAAAGTCTTCCTTCAACACAACAAGGCATGGCCATACACAAGTTTGATTTATTTGTGAATGCTAGTTTTTTTTTCAATTTATCAGTCAGTTGGGTAGACCATTCTTGCCCACTCATTCTAGAACCAAAATCTTGTTCTCTAAGATATTAATCTATTTTGACCTTTCAAACATGCCTTATGGTATATGGGTAAAAATTTAGTAGTGAGGGCAGGAATCAGACTGACACTACACTGAGATACACATCCTTGTTTCTCATTTACACAATGCTACTGAAATGGATGGACATTTAGAAAAATAGGGACTGTTGCAAATATGCGTAGATATCTATCCCATAAGTATGATCAGACACTTCGATAATGAAATACTAGAAACAGAAAAAACAAAAAATTGCTGAAAAACTTTCTTGGAAACCCTCATATCATGTAAATGTAGAATTGATTCTTTCTATAGTTTAAACATTTTGCTGTGCAAAGCAGGTTACCTTAGCTACACTTGGGCAAACATCCTAACTAGAAATTGTTGATCAGATAACACCTCACGTCAGCTAAGTTTACAGCACACTGTCACAATTCACTGCGACTTCTGTGTTTCCTAGAGTTACTCCATATTTAAACAAGATATTTTAGCACAAGTACCTTAATAGCATGATGGAGGTGCACTACATTCAGTTCTATTTTATATTAATGGGGTCTGGGCTGTCATAATGGTTACATTTTAAATACTGTTTGAAAAACAATACCAAGATGAGGAAATGAAAAATAAAAAGTGTAATATGTAATCGATATAGAACACACACACACACAGATCTCCTACTTACTTTGTCAGCTCTTTGAATTCTTCATACGCCTGCACCGTACTCGTAAGCTCCGTCTGCTTTTGTGTCAGTTGGGCTTTTAGTCTCTCAATTGAAACAGATGAGGTGTTCTCAGATGTCATAGGACTCAAGTGAACTAAATGGAATACAGTTTGAAAAAATAAAATTTTTTAAAATAAAAACATTCAGAAATGTAGTGTATTTAATGCCAAAAAAAGAAAAATATTTAACAAGTTAGTGATGCATACTGGTCTTTAACTTCTACTTCTAGAATAAGAGGTCTCTTAAAAGCAGGAAGCGTTACCCAAGAGCCGACACCTTGAACCTCACCACAGTTTACAATGATGCTGATTTAAGGCATTATGATACTGGCTTGAAATACATTATATGGAAAATAATATAAATGATTATTAAAGCACAACTTAGACATCCACTGCCTTTCTAAACTGACCCCAGAGACTAAACAGTTAAATATACAGAAGGACCCCGACCGACTAAGAGCACCTGTATGCAGTCGTTTTATGAAAAGGACTGCCACTCAGTTCCAGCATATCCTGCATAGAATGTTGGCTTGGAACTTCATGCTGGTCACTAATCACGTTGGAAATGACAGCTAGGAGTCCACAAGGCAAGTTGCCAGATGGTGAAGCCTTGCAGCCATAACACTTCAAGATAATGCTAAAGGGCTACTTGTCACAGCAATACAAACAGCACAAAGTTGGGAGATCATCTCCCAGAGGGATCCTGGCAGTTGTATCATGACTTGTATAATTCATATTACTTACGTGAACTCTAAATTGAGCCTTACATTTTGAAAAGTTTAATTTAGATCACTTAAATATTCAAAAAATTAAATGTCTGTTTGGAAATGCCTGTTGCTATTAGGGCACTGAATGTCACCTAATCACCACCAATGCAGCAGTGCAATAGATGACATCTTGTGCATCTTATGTTGAATGTTTGTGTTCTACCTTATTTCTTCTTATCCTTTTGCTATTATATTTATTTATATTTTGACATTACAGGGATTGCACCTAAATTTGTTACAATGACAATAAAGAGATTTTGAAAAAACAGTCACAGATCAGTAATGAAATTCATAAGTCATCATCTGCCACTTTCAAAAGGCTCAACGCTGGGGCCTGCTGTGGAAATACAGTAGCACTGCAGTACACCAAACCTCCAGAAAAACCAAGCACCCCCCAGAATTAAGGGGTTTCATGTCGGGTCATGATATTGGACCTTCCTCCTCCACTCTCATCTGTTGTATACTTCCTCACCCGATACCCATTTCTCCCTTAGGTCTCCCTTCACACAGCCCATCCAGTTTCTCTTTGGCCATCCTCTTCTCCACGATTCTTCGCCCCACATTGCTTAACTCTCTTCTCATGACATGCCCATAACACTTTACCCTTCTTTCCTATATTTTCTTTGGGACTTATCCAACTTTAACTGTGACCCTGATTCTCTCACTCCCAATTCTTATCAAGCTGTTATTCTGCACATACACCTCAACAATTTCATTTCTGTAACATTCAGTTTTGTTTTATGCACCTTTTTAAAAGCAGTTTAATTTCTACATCAAGAGTGACATAATGGACAATTTCTGGATTTACCCAAGTTAGCCAAGTGCCCCTCAAATCAATCTGTTGTGCTCTATGTGGTCCTGGACATTCTCTGGTGTACGACCCATTCTTTTCATGTCAGTCAACACTATCAACAATTACGTTTTCTTCAGCTTTGCCCAGAGTCCAGGCCCCATACCTCCACCTCCACCCTGGTGCTCACCTCTTCACCCAGTCAACCTCTGGCTTTCACGTCACGTAACAATCACCTTCTTTTTCCATTCAGCACCACGCCTATTGCCTTCAGGCCAGCAATCATCATCTTACAAGAATACACTCTACACTAGATTGAACATCTAATAGTCTTACTCCAAGGTGGAAGCAGACGTTCAGATGTAAAACAATGGCTGGTGGTTTAACCACCCATTCATTTCAGCATTGTGCTGCTCTTTATACACTATGCAAATGTTACTGCATTCTACAAAACTCTTTTGTCACATTACTTTTACTATCAGCCTTACCATAAATTTAGATTGTAAGACTATTGCCATTAGTAAAATGGACATTCTTCCATTTCTTGAACACAACACATGTTAGGACTTTTGGATCTACACTTGCACCAAATAGACTTTAAACCCTAATAGCATTGTTTTGTTGCGGGTCCCTTTCCAGTTTATGCATTAAACTAAATTCAGTTTCTCTTTTTCCCCTTTACAGCTGCAGGAAAACTATGGTACAGTTGACCAGAATATTTCTTTGATCAAGCCTCATTGTTTAAGGCAGTTTGGCAAGTCAAGTGAGCATTGACAGCGTATGAAAATGCCTGCTGGCAGAGGCAGCTAAACAAACATTGCTGATTCTTTTCTTTTGTCATTAATGGGAAAGGAGAGCAGCTTTTACTTGCAGCAATGGATGCTTAACAGGTGCAGCATAAGACTAGCAGTCAGTCAGGCATTTCAGGATTAAGAGTGAACTAGAGCAGGATCAGCAACAAAACGATACTTTTAGGGTGCCGGACAAGTGTCTCCTACTTTATTTCTTGGCCATCGGCCCACACCAGCAGCTAGCATCCCATGCTGCAAAGTGTCAAGTTTACTGCCCAAGTTTCTTGTGCACTGCTTTAAAATTTGTTATGTATTGCATGTTAATAGATTAAAGAAACACTCAAATTTATTTTTACAGAATTTTTCCTTAGTTTGGATAAACATATCTATACTAATAAAAGGCAAAGCCCTCACTGACTGACTGACTGACTGACTCATCACTAATTCTCCAACTTCCCGTGTAGGTAGAAGGCTCAGATTTCGCAGGCTTATTCCTTACAGCTTACTTACAAAAGTTAAGCATGTTTTATTTTGAAATTCTACGCGTAACAGTCATTACGGCCGACAACGTCCGCCATGTTGAACTTTATTTATGGCCCCATCTTCACAAAATTTGGTAGGCGGCTTCCCTGCACTAACCGAAACCAATGTACGTACTTATTTCAGTGGTATAATGCCACTGTCGGCCACCATATTGAACTTTTCAACAGTCTTTGTTACTTATGGGCCCATCTTCAAGAAATTTAGTACGCGGGTTCCCAACGCTAACTGAATCCTACTTACGTACATATATAAGTCCATAGCCTGTAGCTCGGTCACCGTGTGAGGCGGCGTTGGGTCCCCCATCCCAACACCTCCCACGTTGTTGGCTGCCTGCCTATATAAGGCCGTCCGTCACTCCAGTCTCTACATTCTCTTCTTTGCTTCACCACAGGATTCACGTCTCCCTGCTGATAACTACAGCCTTTTTATTTAATCCACGTCTTCTCCGCTGTTTTATTGTTCATTTATTACGATTATAGTTATTGTGTAGGTATTTTAGACTTACTTTACATTGTTCAGGTCCCCATTTCCTTTATCATTCCAACCGTACCCCCATTAACATGTCTATCGAGGTGATCACCATCGATCAAAGAACTGTCACTTACTGAGAGGTTTCCATGCCCGGAGATGCTGCCTGCCTTTTCCATTCTCTGTGTTACATATTGCACGGCCATATCAGGCTCACTGTTGATATCCATTGTGTCTTATGTATTGAATGACTGGACAGGTTCAAGGTGTGGACTGATGACGTACAGGAGATAATTAGACTACACAGGAGCACTAGAAGAGTGAAATGCTTAAGCCCTTCACCTATGGATCTGCATGCGAGTTGATGGCTGCCGCTGAATTGTTCGGTTGTCGCTTTCAAGTGTACAGAAATGGCCAAATATTTTACACCTTTCAACAACCGCCAATGCCTCTTAAACATCTTAGATTGACAGGTGACGATTTCAGTAGTGGACACTTTGATGTTTATGAATGTTTAAACTCTCAAAAGCTGGATGTGAAGTTATCGATGAAACCGGTTGTATACTTAGGCCGAACTCACAATGTGATATACAAACAGATCCTTCACAAATAAATTATTAGTATATTTTCCCTCAGTTTAAAAAATTAACTTAAAATTACTTAATTTTCTTCTTAATAAAACTTTTAAGGCAGTACTTTGCCTAGATAGATAATGTGTATGTATATGTATATATATATATATGTATATATATATATATATATATATATATATATATATGTATATATATATATATATATATATATATATATATATATATATATATATATATATATATATATATATATATATATGTGTGTGACAGCAACACTCATAACAGTGACAAAACAAAAATGTTTTCAAAATGTTTCCTTTAATTTTTCATTACTTCTTTAACACACTACCTCTCCACTATGAAGCACGGGTATTTTGCTAGTTTGCTAAACTGGCAGGACAAATCTTTAGTGAATGTACTAAATGTTTTAAGGATTTATGGACTCCAAGTACCTTTTTTAAATAAGAGACTTCTCCAATTTATCAATGTACTGTAGTTCTTCTAGGTATCAATTATCATCAATCTTCACGATGCTCCCTTTAGCAGTTCACATCTGCCGTTTCTCCCTTTGACATTTACTTTTCGAGTTTGAACACATTTTTCTTTCCATCCTTATTCTGTAGCTCACTTGTAAACTTGCACCTCCCGACATCCTCACAACTGCTTTTCGAGTGTTTTGCTTTGCTTTCTTATACAGCACCCTGTCAGCTTTTGTTGGTTTTCAGCCTTTTATTATTATAGCTTCCATGATGATCATTAAGAAGTATCTAGAAGACATATCGGGACATCCTAACTATTAGCTGAAAAAACTTTATGGGCTGAAAAGGCCTCCACACATTTGTCAAATTTCTCCTCCTGTTTCAGGGGTCATCTTCATGTTTGCACTGGTATTAAAATCTTCATATGGCTAACTTATGTTCAAAACTCACAATATGGAATTGTGCTTTACTCAATATATAAAATAAGAACTTGGACGGCAAACAGAAGTCCATGAATACAAATTAAGCTGCCAGCAATAAGGACACCTGACTAAACAGCCAGCAAGCAGAAAACCTGCAGCTTCTGACTCTATTTAAACAAAGTCTCCTTAAACTCTTCAACTGTGGACTCTTTAATCCCATGTTAAACATGCTGTGTGTGTACCGATTTTAAATTCTGTATCTATGCTGACTTGTATCTTTCAGATGATTCTTTTCAAATTCCCAAACATATTGTTCATTTATTAGACCTGAGGTAATTAAGATCTGACAAACAGCCTGAGAAAAGCAAACACTTATTGACTATTGTTGTAATCCTTGTTAATGAGACAGGAGGTTAGGGCTTTAAGTTTGGGGTGCCGGTTGGGCAGAGCAGGAGAAGAGCCCAAAGAAACTGGCAAGGACCACTGAGGACTGAACAACAATCTGAAACAACTCTGCACCTAAACTTAAAGACTTCTCTTCCATCACTTTTATTTTCAATAAGACTCTTTCTCACTTTTGCACTGTGTTTTTATTAACATTGACTTTATATTGTTTGATTAGATCAAGGTACAGTAAAACCTCGATTATTCATCAGTTGATTAACTGTCAGTCTCCATTAACCATCAGGGCAAAAAAATAAAACCATTGTGCACACAAGTGTCTACCCACTGCTACTGCCACACGATATGCTGCGAGCTCTGCACACTGAAACCGCTCTCCCTTGTGCCAGTGTGTAGTGTTTTTCACCAGAGCACCACAGGTCATGCGGCATTTTGAAATCAGCATCTGTTACATACCCTCAGCTTTAATAGCATTTTGTAGCTTTTTTTTCTGCTACAATTAAACTAATATCCATTGTTATGGCCAATAAACATGTGTGTGGTGTTAGAAGTGTCACAAAAAAATTGAAATGATTAAACATTTATGAAACTACAAAAGAGCTTCAATTATGGAGTAGGAAGAACAGTGGACAATATAAAGCGTGATGCCAACAAAATTGAAAAACATGTCAAACATGGAAACCACTGACGTTAATGTTATTCTGCATTGTAATTTTCTTTTTAAATTCTGCTATATTACGTTTTGTCAATATATTGTGATGTGCAAGCAACTTGTGATGCTCTGTGCGGGTGCAGAAAGAGTGGAATGCTGTGTAAGTGATGGGCCAGGGTGAAGGGTGGACACGAGTGACAGGAGAAGTTGGGAGAAAACCAAAGGTGCGGTGGAAGGAAGTTTTGAGTAGGGAATCGGAAGACAATAAGAGGCAGAGGCAAAACATGGCTTTCAGGAGATAATTATTGGTAGGGAAAGTTTTCTTTTATTGTTTTGGAGATGCGCTCTGTAACCCAGAGTACGCAGTATAAGACAGGGTACCGTTTGTTACGGAATGAAGACTCCATGTAAAACGTAGAAAACTCCAGTAAGTCCGAGTTGTATTTGCTCATCACGCTAGTCTTTATAATATTGTATAGATTAATTCATTTTGTTAACCATTATATTTTGTTAATATATTTTTTTTGTAAATAAATATGACTATTCACTAAAGTAATCTACTGTACTGTACATCATTTTTAAAGTAGCTGTTCTGTTATGCATCATTTCTCTTATCTGTCACTGCCTCGGTCCCGACCCCTGATGGATAATCGAGGTTAAGAGCATCTGTTGTGGGTGATAGCCGTATTCCCACAGGAGTTAGTAGCCGAGAAGACATCTTGAAAAGAAAGCAGTGCTGTGAGCGGGGAGCTGCTTTGGTGATTGGCACAGGTTTGGCTCGGATCTGAAGACAACTGCACGGTCTGCTTTTGCAGAGCTAGTAAACAGCCTGCCATGCCCTTTACGCCACCACATTAAAACGTCACCAACTTGTTTTCCTACTTTATAAACACGGTGTTGTCCATATTTATTTCCATTGTATCACCAAATTCCAGAACAATCCTGGTGCCAAAGCTAAAGCCCCCAAGGACTCTCTCATAACCATCAGCACTGGCTCCAAAATGCTCTTCATCCCACTGTAAAAAGTATTATCAGAAAATGGCTTATTGGCTCTAGAAGTAAACTATGCTATGCTAACCCAGAAAATGAGGAATATGCAGCAAAAGCAAATCAGGGTGTGACAAGAGCTGTGAAAAGCACCAGCGAAGCTGCTTAGGGGATGTACACAAGGGGAAGTTTAACTGGTATAGTTTCACTTTATACAGTCGTGGCAAAAAAAAAAAAAAAAAAATGATTTTCAAACCCACTTACTTCAATTCAGGGTCATGGTATGCCACGGACTATCCCATTGCTACTGGGTAATTGGTTGGAAAGAGCCCTGGAGAGGGTGCCAGTTCATCACAGGTGCTCATTCAGTCACACACACAGACTAAATTGGAATTGTTAGTCATCCTTGTCAGCAGAATTTTGAGGACATGGGAGAACAACCCATACCAGTAAATGCTGCACCTCATCTTAATTTTGATAACCACAATTATCGGTGTGTTTAACAGGTTTGCATGAAGCAAAGTTAAGGGGATATGCAAATACCATGGATCACACGGTGAGGCAGGCTACAACATGGCTTTTCTTAAAGCCTAGTTTGAAACGGAGCCATAAATGTGTTCTGTGCACTGTGTACACCCCCCATGTTGAAGTGGTTCACAGAGAGAACGCCAGGTACTTGGACCATAAGAGCACTTGCACATATTATGGATTTCAAAACCAAAACTGGCCTACTGAGAGTGACTGAGGTTGAAATGTGTGAGCATGCTCTGTGAGGCACTAGTGTTCAATCTAAAGCAGACCTCTGCCTTAATTCTGTGGCACTAGAAACAGATTACAGCTTCACACTCTCCATTACCAGGGATGCATTGACAGAATTTGGACAGACAGAAAAATGAAATCTGCACATGAGCTGTTATTTGTGTACATTGCATCCCATTATACTGCTTTTCTGAAACCCTTTGTACACAATTCTTTTTGAGGAATTATTGAAGAGCTACCATTCCTCTTAAATAATATGGACTTGAAGGACACATCACCAGCAGAAGCAATCAGCGCACTTATTCTAGGATGAATAGCTCTTCTGATACTTCTAAAGACTAAAAGAACTGAGTGGTTAGTGCTAGAGTTCCCGATTTTGAACCCGGTTTCAGTCTGCTGCCTCGGTGGAGTTTATATGTTCCCATATCCACCAAGTTGTGCCGGCTAAGGCAGATGACTTTTAAAATGTAATTACACCCATACAGTATCTGTCAAAATAAAATGCTGTGCATCGTAGATTTAAATGGATTAAATTTCCTTTTTAAAGAAAAGGTGGTGCTCTAATCCTACTCATTTAAATACTACTGTTAATCAAGCTTTTTTTAGCTCTTCTAAGCAATTATTTTACCAAGTTGGACGTTAGGAAATACTTAGATCACCTGCAGAGCCTTCCTCGGTTTCCAATGCCTTAAGAAAGTCTCCCTCCAAGTCTGCTGCCGTCTGAGCATCAATCTCCAAAGCTTGCTTCACAGAGTCCAGCAACCGCAGTCTTTTGTTTTCTTCTCGAAGAGCATGATTTTCTGTGGCATATTTTGCAACACGAGGATGCTGGTCAACCTGTTCATAGGAAGGAAAAGGAAAAAAAAAGGAGAGAGGAAACAATATTCTATTCATCATTTTTTTATTATTTCTTGAACAAGTCAGTTTAGATCTACAGCTATGTAGAAGCTGAGGGTAGGCACAAAGGTTAGGATTATATGAACAATCATTTATTGATGCGGCTTTCACTGTACATGACAGGATAAGAACTGAATGAATCCGACAATTCAAGGGGCTTCTGCTACTAGATATTGAGAGGAACCCATTGATGTCTTGGGCATTTATGAAACAGAACACTACAGCATTTTGTTAGAGAAGTGTACTAGAATCATCATACTGGTAGAACACAGAACCAGGGCATGGGCTAGACTGGGAACATGTAGGAATTATCTGGAATCAGCTGGAGGCTATTGTTAAGAAAGGATCATGGCTCCTTAGCCTACTGTAACATATTTCATGAGTATAATTTGACAAAAAATGACATGAAGATGAGGCAGATAGAATACAGACATTTCACAGATCAAGTAAATTAATGGAAGGAATTATTAAAGACTGAGCAACACAATGGCTGGAACATAAAACTAGTGTGCTGGAAGCCAATAAGGAAGCAACTAAAGGGTATGATTAAAATGCAGCATATGATATTATTTATCCGTACATTCAGAAAGTATTTGATAAGGTGCCACATGAGAGGCTGGGCATCAAACTAAATGAAGTGGCAGTTAAGGGTGATGTTTTTAGATGGTTGCAGAATTGGCTCAGACACAGGAAGCAGAGGGTGATGGTTGAGGAACCTCATCAGAACTGGCCGATGTTAAGAGTGGTGACCAGCAGGGGGTAGTGTGGGGTCTGCTGCTATTTTTAACATATACAAAAGATCTGGATTGGAATAATTAACAAGCTGGTTAAGTGTGCAGAGGATACCAAGCTATAGGGCATGGCAGATAATCCAGAATCTGTTAAATCATTACAGAGGGACTTGGGCAGATTTGTGGACGATGAAATTTAACGTTAGTAAATGTTAAAAGTATTACATGTAGGGATTAAAAATGTGAAGTTTGAATACATAATGTGTGGTCTGTCCACCTTATGAGAAGAATTAAGGAGTCATAGCAGACTCGACAGTACCAAACTGTGACAGTGTTCAGAAGCCATTAAGAAGGCAAGCAGAATGTCAGGTTGTATAGCACTCTGATGTGCAGTGTACAAGTCACAGGAGGCTAAGCTCGAGCTTTATAACACTGGCTATAAAAAGAACATAGCAGTACTAGAAAAAGACCAGAGAAGGGCAACTAGGTAGATTCTAGGCCTACAGGGGATGAGTTATGAGGAAACATTAAAAGAGCGGAGCCTTTACAGTTTAAACAAAAGAAGATTAAGAGGAGACCTGATTGAAGTGTTTAAAATTATGAAGGGAATTAGTGCAGTGGATCGAGACTTGTATTTTAAAATGAGCTCATCAAGAACACGGGGACACAGTTGGAAACTTGTTAAAGGAGAATTTCACACAAACATTAGGAAGTTTGTTGTTTTTTTTTTTAAAAACGGAGAGCCATAGACACTCTGAATAAGCGACCAAGTAGTGTGGTGGACAGTTGGAATTTAGGGACTTTTAAAACTAGACTTGATGTTTTTTTAAATGAAGTGGATAGGACTGGTGAGCTTTGTTGAGTTGAATGGCCTGTTCTTGTCTAGAATGTTCTAATGGTCAAAAACATTCTGCTGAACTCTCACCTGTTCCTTTAAAAGTTCAATTTCCTGTCTTAGTTGGCCAATCAAAGCATTCTGGTCATCACGAGAAAGACCACTACCTCCATTTTTTAAGGTCTTCTCCAATCGACTAACGTGATCCTCACGAAATTTCACAATCATCCTGGTAGATTGGATGAACTTGTCTTTTTTGGCCCAGGCATCTTCAAGTTGTGCCACTTTTTGTAATAAATTCTGTAGGAAAGGAAAAGCTGAATAAGATTAAACATTTACATAGCAGTTTTGACTAAAAGAGTAATCTGAGTATTACTTTTCTATTTTAATTGTTTTATATCAAAAAGGCAGCTGCTCTAATATTAAAAAAAAACTGTTAACCTGGACAGAAATGTTAAGCAGCTGGCCAATTTTGTTAATTATATAATAAACATTAACATTACTTATAAACTTTATTATATATGGTGTTATTAGTAGGTGATTTTTGTCCTTAGTTCCCTTTCCTTGATTATAAATTTCTTTTCACAATTTTTATTTGAAAGCAAACAAATTTAAATCAACCTGACTTATTCATGGCAGTTAAAAACGCAATGCAAAAGGATTTCAGATTCTGTGAATTTAAAGTTAACTAACTGATCACCAGTGTCACTGTCTGCTGCTTACATGGAAAATCTTAAGTTAAATTGTGTCATTTTTCTTGGGAAAAAGGTCTACCAAAAATAAAATTTGCTTGGTAACTTTATAAAGCTTTATTAATTGCCCTTGATATACATCTTGAACATTAATAGGATTACAGTCTGCAAAAAAATCCTAATGCTAAAGAAAAGCAACTGTAGACATAAAGTATTAAAACGTTTGGTTTTGGCAGAAACGCCTGTCAGCTGCACCGATTTGTTATCCTACAAAAGGACAAAAGACTAATTCACTGATCCGAAGACCACAAAAGGTCTAAAATAAAATTTTATAATGTTAAAAAAAAAACCAAAAAAAAACAAAATCCTTAATTCCATTTTTTGTTTAGTATGCACTGGAACAGCTACAGAGGTTTGAATGTACTCTCTAGCAAAGTATCAATATGAATCTGTAAACCAAAGAAGAGAAAGAAAATCTATAAGTGAGAAGAAAGTTAATTGAAATGTCTTTAAAAGTGATTAAAGAAATACATAGAGGGGGAAATCACGGTTCAAATTTTAGAGATTTAATAATTATGGAAGAACTTACCAGGTGTTGCTTAATTCTAAGTCAACCTTTTTTATAAAAAAAAACAAAAAAAAACAAACAGTAAGCTATTTAACAATAAAATCCTACATAGGAATGTTGCAAGCTCACCTTTTTGTCATTTTCACTTTTCTTCCATAAAGACACAGCTTTTAAAAATCGACTCCGAAACAAAGCAGCAGAAGCATTATTCTCTGTAGAAGCAACATCTGAGCCTCAAAAAGAACACAACAAGTAGCCAATTTAAAGAAGCTGCATTATCATCTACTATTCACTTCTGTTCCTTATCACGAGGAAAAAAAACACAGTACAACTGACCAACATTGAGGAGTGAGGATTAAAATGACACTGTAGATCGATATTGGTCTATAATTCTACTACAAGAGAACCTTTGAATATTTAACAAATTAAAAAATCATACTTAATGGTGAAATATCCTGTTGCAACTGCCCAGCTCCTTGCATCCTTTGCCCTGTTATCAGAGATAATTGTTCCTTCAGCTTCTTCAGTTCTGCTTGGAGCTGCCGAACATTTCCCTCAGTATCTTCATTAACCACTGCCTAAGGTATTTTTAGAGAACAACACATGAAACAAACATACAGATAGGACTCCTCCATAGATATGATCAAACACAAAAAGACATAATTAAGAGTTTTAATTGAATAGGAAATCACATGAAGGGCAGCTGGAGGAAAACAGAAAAAAAACCTGAAAATATCTCTCACCTTATTCTTAATTAGCTTGGCACGCTGTGCAAAATGTAAAGTAGAAAGAGTCTCTCCAAAACACTTGGACCCAGGATGCACATTGGCAATAATGAATGTCTTTGCATTTCCTCCAAGGGAATCCTTTGAAATTACAAGAGGAAAAGTTATGTAAAATACGGATCATCATCATCACTCTAAAAGATCATCATCATTATATGGCGTAAATGCAATGTTATTAGTATAGTTCAGTAAATTTGAACAAGATCACCACTTCATATGTAGTATTAGCTCTATTACCCAGCTATGCCCAATACATTTTATAAGATGACAGGCCTCAGTTACAGTGCCATCAGTTAATCAGATGTATCAGAAGTACTATGTAACTAAGTACTTTTCTATATACAAGATTTTTACCAAAGGCTTTGGACTTGTGTCTTCAAACCTTGAGTCTGTGGACTCCAAACCTGCTGCTATCTGCAGGTTACGTCACCTGCCTGTGCTCCCAATGAAACAACAAAAGAGCCGATTGCACCTCACATGTTGTAAGTTGCTTTGTTAAAAAGGTGTCAGTCAAAAAATAAGTAACAATAATGATCATTTTATGTCACTGGAGCTGCTTAGTATTGCACATGCTACAGTATATACAATTAATTGTGAGAAAAACACCCCGGCATTAGATTGATTTTCAATTTTCCTAGTGGCTGGGCTTTTGCTAATGGTTAACACAAAACTCAATTTTAAAGGAATGTTTATTCTTTTGAATTGAAATGACCATAGGAATAACGTGAGATTTGAGTATATTATCATTATTACAGGTTTATGAATGTCACTCTAGTATTTCTTTTCATGTTTTTCATCGGTTCTATGTTCAAGCTTGTTTTTTCTTTTCTTTGTCCATAGGCAGACAAAGTTCTAACAATGAATCGAGTTTTTATTCTAATTTACAGCTACGAGCTGCATAATGTCTGTCCGTGTAACATCTGACCACACATATGTGTCTGTGGTTCCATAAAGTTTTAAACAGGACATAGCAGACGTAACCAAATGTAGCAAACACAACAGCTCCCCGCACACAACATGTGTGCCTCATGTCTCTTGTACACAAAATGATTGCAGTGCCAGTACTGCATTGTACTTTCTGTTGTTAAAGTTACTGCCATTAAACAATCAAGAGTCCCTGCTTAAAGTCTGCAAGTGTGAAAGTATATATAAAACGTTTTGGAGAGGAGTGGAGGCACAATCTCTGTTCAGACTTGCAGACACGCATGTAAAGGATTTCAGAGGTCGGGTGGTCCCTGTTCAAAGTCCATAGATGGAAATGAACACCACAATGGAGTAGCACGTGAGGGACCTGACAAATTTAAACTTATGCTGTCGGTCTCCTTGCCTCTACTTCTCTCTCCATATCTTTTTGCTACTAGCAAAGCAACACCAAAGCTCAGAGACACAATGTCTGGCTTTCAAACTTTATAGCACTTGCTAACCATTGTGCATATATATATATTTATTAATTAATATTATATTTAATAATATATATAAAAAATGAAACCCCAAATATTAATATATCACAGTGTCCTTTCTTAGCAAGTAACTAGATGTGCAATCCTGATAAATTCTGATAACTTTCAGATTTTTAACTAAATGGGAAATGGCGTTTTTGCCGATGAGCAAGTTAGTGAACGAGTCAGTCAACTTTGCATTTTTCCTATATTATCTCTTCTTATATAATACGCTGTTCGTTTGTCTGTCCAGGATTTTAAAACACCTGTAGCTCACAAACCGTTTCACCTACTGACTTGAAATTTGGTACATATACTACGTGACGTCTACTATCTGCTTTCGGGTGATGATTTTTATTTTATTGTAGAATCAACTCTTGGCAGCGTGCAGCACGGCGGCCATACGGCGCATGCATATGGGCGCCGTTCTCATTCCCTACCACCTTTGCTAATCATTCTTGAGGCAGATTGAAGACTTAAGTACCTGCTTAAGTGAAAAATTAAAGAAAACGTACACAGTAATTGCAACACAAAAACTAACTTAATCAATCTTAACGTGAAAAAATGCCAACGAAAAAAGAGAAGCAGTGGGCCGCTAGGGTGGAGAAGAGAAGAGCTGCTCAGGAAGCAGCAAGTGCATCAATCTCTGAGCAAACAAATGCTAAACAGAGAAAACTAGGAATGCTCAAGTCACGTGCAGTACGCTGTTACTGGTAAAAATAAAGGGAATAATGATTGCAGCCTAACACCAAGTCAGTGAAGCTTCAGGGATATCAGTTTGTCCAGTTTGGAAGCATAAGCAATTGTGAATCAGCTTCACCTGCTTTGGTGCACCTGAGAGGCAACAGCAAGAAACCCCAAAAAGGGAACGGTGGCTACAGACACTTGCTCTCTCCTTATCCTTCCCGACGGATTCTTTTGTGGTTTTGCTTTTTGCTAGTGTTCTTGTCACTGCTGGTAGCATGAGGTGTAACCTGCAGCAGGTACGTGCTATCACAAGAAGGTCTCGAGCATGGAGGAGATACTATGATGATTAAATGTTCCCATAATTTCTTTGACAAGTATGTGTATGTACAGTATATTTTATTTACAATACTGTGTATTTATTATATAGCTCAGAGTGCTGAAAAGAAAGGCAAATACAAAACAATTAATCAGATAAAAAGTCAAGTTGTAAGTCACCAGCCAAACATTATACAAACCTTAGAGAAAACTAAACCCCTGAAAGTCCCAACTTTTACAAAGCTAACCCTCAATAGACCTTTACTCACTCAATTAAAAATACACAACCACCACCCAAGGTAATCAGAGTAAACATTCACTGCACCAAAATGTCATAACTTAAAAGTCTGTTTTACCCGAAGAAGAAAAGTCAGTTTGGAGTCTCTGTAACAGATGTGCCGGCTCTTTCCATTTGATACATCCACCAATGCCATCATCACCTGACCAAGACAGCTTAATGATCGATTGATGCTGCCTGCCTCCTAACGACAAAAATAAAAATTGTACTTCAGTCATACACTTCATTCATTATTCTTGGAATCAGTTTGGTCTACTATGAGGAACCAAAGCCATTGATGGGAACCAAAACAGAACCCAGTAATTAATTTAAACTCAAAAATCACAGAAAACGTTAAAGGTTTGCATACCACTATTTAATTTATATTCTCTAGTAGTATGTAGTGTTAGGCATTAACATTTTTAGAGCATTAAACCACCACACCTTGAGACAATGCAAACACCATTACCTATTCCAAGAGGTCCATATGTTAAAACTAAAACAAATCTAAATCTATCTTGCTCCAATACATGAAAGAAAGAAAGAAAAAAAAATGCATACATACATACAGACAGACAGTACGGAAAGTATTCAGACCCCCTTCAATTTTTCACTTTTTTATATTGCAGCCATTTGCTAAAATCATTTACATTCATTTTTTCCCTCATTGATATACACACAGCACCCCATATTGACAGACAAAAAAAAAAGAATTTTTGAAATTGTTGCAGATTTATTAAAAAAGGAAAACTGAAATATCCCATGGTCCTAAGTATTCAGACCCTTTGCTCAGTATTTAGTAGAAGCCCCCTTTTGAGCTCATACAGCCAGGAGTCTTCTTGGGAAAGATGCAACAAGTTTTTCACACCTGGATTTGGGGATCCTCTGCCATTCCTCCTTGCAGATCCTCTCCAGTTCTGTCAGGTTGGATGGTGAACGTTGGTAGACAGCCATTTTTAGGTCTCTCCAGAGATGCTCAATTGGGGGGCTCTGGCTGGTCCATTCAAGAACAGTCACAGAGTAGTTGTGAAGCCACTCCTTCGTTATTTCAGCTGTGTGCTTAGGGTCATTGTCTTGTTGGAAGGTAAACCTTCGGCCCAGTCTGAGGTCCTTAGCACTCTGGAGGTGGTTTTTGTCCAGGATATCCCTGTACTTGGCTGCATTCATCTTTCCCTCGATTGCAACCAGTCGTCCTGTCCCTGCAGCTGAAAAACACCCCCACAGCATGATGCTGCCACCGCCATGCTTCACTGTGGGGACTGTATTGGACAAGTGATGAGCAGGGCCTGGTTGTCTCCACACATACCGCTTAGAATTAAGGCCAAAAAGTTCTATCTTGGTCTCATCAGACCAGAGAATTTTATTTCTCACCATCTCAGAGTCCATCAGGTGTCTTTTAGCAAACTCCAAGATAGAACTTTTTGCAAGGATCTGCAAGGAGGAATGGCAGAGGATCCCCAAATCCAGATTTGAAAAACTTTCATCTTTCCCAAGAAGACTCATGGCTGTATTAACTCAAAAGGGTGCTTCAACTAAATACTGAGCAAAGGGTCTGAATACTTAGGGACCATGGGATATTTCAGTTTTTCTTTTTTAATAAATCTGCAACAATTTCAAAAATTATTTTTTTTGTCTGTCAATATGGGGTGCTGTGTGTAAATTAATGAGGGAAAAAATTAATGTAAATGATTTTAGCAAATGGCTGCAATATAACAAAGTGAAAAATTGAAGGGGGTCTGAATACTTTCCGTACCCACTGTATATGGATAGATAGCTAGATAGGCTCAATATTAAATTACTCCTAAGGAAGGTTAGTTAAAATCCATAAGATGAATTGAAATCTAACCTAAACTGTACATACCTTTAAACGCGTCCCTTCTGAATGGGTGTCTTTCTGTCTCTCAGATCCAGCCAAATCTACCAGATTGAGCTGGGAGCTCCTTATGTTTATAATTTCATTGACTGTCTCCTTGGATTCAATTGTAACTGTGAAGACAGCATGAGATCTTGAAGATTCCCTGTTCATTGAAGTTGAAGCCACGCGTCGGTTTCTCCATCCCATTGATAAAACCTTAAAAATACAAAACAGCAAGCACTAGACAAATGATTTATTTACAGCAGGTTATCATCACTCAAACCAGATTGTCCTACAGAGATCCGAATATCACAGCTGAGCAAGTGAGCTGGAGGATGCCATGCTGTGGACAGTGAAAGTTTTGTTCAGGGTTTGTTCCAAATGCTACTTGGAAAGGCTTCAGTCCCCCAAGACTTTGCACTGCTTTAAGAAGGTTCATGGAGTTTGGATGGAATTTCAGAAAATATACTGAGTGAATTTTACTTCAAGTTCTTATAAGGGTGTCAAATTAATACTGAAGGCTACTTGTCAGTCCTTTAAAGCCATAATACTAAGTATGTGTATTTAAGATGAGCTGCCTTAAAACAATAAACAGAATAATAACTAAAATATGGGTGGGGAAATCACAAGCTAAAGTAGGGAGTTTGCAAGTATGGTAATCATACAATATATCTGATGATAAAATGTACGATTAGCACATGCAAGTAAGAATTTCATTGTACTCTGTACATGTGACAGTGTTGACCCTATGAATCTATGTAGCACATTTTGAAATTAATATTCTCAGTATCTAGAGAATGTACAAAAGGAAAAAAATACCATAAAATGTCTTCTTTACTTACAAAAAAAAAAAATTAATAAAAAAGTTATTAGTTAGGGCACATCACACGTGACATATAATGGCTCAGGAAAAATAATCTGGTAAAACTGATCAAAAGATCACGGTCTCCATTTCATCTGTATGACTTAAGAAAAAAATCCTTCTAGATTTCTGTCCTAAATTTAGTTCCACTAAACTTTTATTAAGGTCTTCGACTTCATCAACGTATCTGTAGACTTGGATTGGCTGTTCTTGCAGACGCTTCTATTCAAAATCAAGTATTTTTGATTTACTTGTTCTGTCAGCCCCACAATGAACTTCAGTGTTTCTCCTCTGCAAGGCACGACGTCTACTGTCACTATGTCATTTAAGTACTACTATGGATGCAGTTTCACCAAGATATTTTACGACTTTTAAACTCTGCAGAGAGTGGTACGGTTACCTGAACACATCAGTAGGTGTGCACTCTCAAACTTCCAGAACACCCAGCAATGTTGGAGCAGTGCAAAGAAAGTCATCTGCAACACCAGCCATCCCCACAACAGCACCCTGTTCTGCGCCACAATCAGGTAAACGCGATGGCCGTCTAAACTCCACTTCAGTGAGAAGGAGAAGCTTTTATCCACAGTCCATCTGCACCTTCAATAAGTGTCTAGTAAAACTGCCTTGCATTAAATTATTTTTATCACATATTTAGAAATGTATTAATGGTTTTTACTATTATAAAGTCATGTACTATTGTCATTCGTAAAGCAACTCAGCATTTCACTACATATTAAACTGTATGTATAATTTGTATCAGAGACATGCAGTGAGGTTCATGACTGGTGTGGCACCGACTCCTTCAGAGTCAGAATTACAAAGAGATGAACCCTAAAGAGTAGCTTATTGAATATTCACCTGGCAGCAGGCACACCGACTACCGACTAAATTTCATATCTCATCAGCATTCTTTACACACACAGGGCTGCATATTTGCATAAGAACGAACGTTACATTTATAGCAGACATAGCGCATTTATTCTGCACCATCCATGTGTTTTAAACTTACTGTTGCAATTCCACAATTCCTACTCATTCAATACAAATGACAGTATAGAGTGGTGTACAAGAAAAAAACAAATTTCAATTTTGACAATTAAAATATTTAGTTTTTAAAAGCTATTAATTCTGATGCTCTCATCAATTTTAAAACAGAAAAACAAAAGAATATTTTATGGTCAAAATGTTTTTTTATAAATATTGGGTTGTTTTTTTCTTAATCTGATCCCATTTTTTTTGTATATATAGCACAGACCAGTGGACAATTTATTTTATCATTATTAGTTTTCTTACTTTTCTTGACGACAGGTGACCGTACATCCCTGATTTGTATGTGTCAAATAAAATTTGATTTGTTGTCTTGCAAGAGTAACAGTTCCACCTCTGTTAAAGTTGTTAGCAGGTTCTTATATTGTATTACACCAGTGTGATCCAGAGGTTTTATGCAAAGGTAACAAAAAGTTGAATTACGTTTACTTACCATCTCCCCAGACACTTGGCCAACAGACAAACTATTTAGGGGTGGCATGTCCGCCATTAGAGAAATGAGGTGCAGCTGTTATATCGTTCTGATTAGTAGAAAAAGAGGCCATAGTGCTAAATACACTGTACTTGTAAATGATCAAATTAACAGTTTAGAAGATACATACTGTAGGCTATAAAAAAGATATTTATGCAAAACTAGAAATTTGATACAAATTAAAACTGAAATAACCCATAATAGCATATTGTACCATGATTATTCTGCAGAACATTAAGAAAATAAAGAATAGTATACACGTGTGCTCAAAGATTTCATCTTTATTACCTGATAAGCTTCTGCAGCTGATGTCACAACTTTTTCCACAGCTCCATCCACAAATACTCCCTTCTTGATATTCTCCCTCAGGAAGAGACTAGCAGAGGCGCTGTCCAGAAGGTCAAAGATCTGCTCGTTGTAGATCTCGATAAATGAACATTTGCAAAGAAAGCTCTTGGAACTGCCTGTCTGAAAGTCAACGCATAAATGTGACAGTCATTTTATGTTTTTTGGTTTCTTAACTATTTTGATTTTAATCTAAAAAAAAAAAAAAAAGTAAATAAAATGATAAAAAAATCACCATTACCCCAGTAACAATAAAACTATTTTAACTCACAATAGTTAAAGCAGGTTTCACTGCATTTTACAAATCATTGAGAGTTCAAAGTAAAATAAATAAAATATCAAGTAAGGATTTCAATCATAATGTCACAATCAAACATTTGATTTAATCTTTAAATGTTGCAAATGACAGCTTTAAGGCAAAGTCAATACAGGAATAATGAACTAAAAGAAGTTTTTGTGATATTAAACGACAGGACAACAAAAATAGGTGAAGTTTATTAATATTGTCTGTATAAAATAACTAACATTCAGTGTCTTTTTTCAGTTTATTTTTTTATTCAACTCTTCACAAACTTCTGGCTCCGAGTGCTGTAACAAGCTCACAGGTAAAATGCAATTCCGACTTTACAAATTAATAATTGCACAATGCAGACACATTTAAATGTGAATGTCGTATATTATTAATAATTATTCCTTTGGTTGGTACTGTACTCCTGTCACTAGTGTACAGGAGAGAGTGAGCTTCACCACGCCATGCACAGGTGACAATAAATTAACTTGAACTTAAATACAAATATGACCGGAATAAAAATAAAAGAACAAATAATACTCCACACACACACACACACACACACACTATGTCAGCACTTATAGCATGTATAGCAAATAAAATAGGACAATTCTTAGGGGCAATTAAGGATAACTGACAATCAAAGCAAAATGATTCTAATGAGAATCTTCAGGATGTGAAAAGATAGAAACACCAATGAACTGTTTTTCTGCCTTTTTTTTTGCTTTACTAATCAACATATTAGGAAAAAAATAGCCTTATTTTTTCCGTTTAAATTAGTCAAAACAATTCTGTTACCTAAATCATTACAAATACATAAAATTTCTCATATTTGAATTTTCTGTAATTTCATGTTCATTAATAAACATTCTAGAAGTCGTCCCAATTGCTGTAAAATCACGTCCTCTATGAATAAGCTTTATCTGTAAATCTAAGGCACATACCTTTTCAATTTCTCGGTTAATCAAAAAAAATAAATATTCAAAACTACGAGGAATTATTCCACGCATATTATGAGTAAAGTTGTCAGAGTCAGGTGGACCTAAAAAAAAAAAAAAAAATAAAAAAAGTCATTTTAAAAAGATTTTCTTTTTGACTATTTAAACTTTCTCTAGGTAAATAACCACGCAGCACATTGTTGAAGTTCTTTTTCACTTTATCTTTAGTATCTGCAGGATGTAGAAAAGACAGAAGTTCTATCTAACTAAATGCCGATATAAAAAGTTTTACTTGTTTAAGCCCCTGTAATAAATTTCAGAATCATTGGTACAAAGCGTTTGCCTGCAGTCATTACTGATCGGTACTTTGCTTTCTTTTCTGCTTTTACACCACCTGATCAGGGCCCTCTGCAGCGGCCCGTGATTTCGGAGTGAGAGTGGATACCACAAGGCCGACTGCATTGGATCCTCCAAGATGAAGCCCAAAAAGCAACGAGGAGCGCCTTAAGGGCATGGAGGTTGGGTACAATGCCCAGTGGGAGCTGAGTGGGCTTTTGCCCTTGGAATGCCTGCAAATTCTTTCACCCTCCATCCTCCCAGCTATCTGACCTTCTCACTGTACTCCTCTTTAGAGACTTGCAGTACAATAAATTCTATAAGGTCTCTACCTTTCTACTTATTATATATCTAATCTATGCAAGCCTGTATGGGTTTATTGTTTGTTATTCACGGATTATTATTATTTAATTAATTTCTTCTTCTTTCCTTGCAGCTATTTCTTTGACATTGTATAAAGGACCTTGAGCTAACATTCAGTGTATGGAAATGTACTATAGAAATAAATGCTGTTGTTAACTTCTGGAGTGTAACTTCCACTTTAATTGGCATTTAGTAACGTTCAGACACAAATGATAGATGTATAGATTTGTTTATAGGTGTATGTTTGGGGTGGACGAACTTACCCAGCATGGTAAATGTTTTTCCAGAACCAGTCTGACCACTACAGTAGAGTGGAGAGGGGGGAAAAAAAAAGAAAAAAAAAAAAAAAAAAAGAGACGTTACAGGCCTGATAGTTAAGACAGACAGACAACTTGATACTGGCCGTTGGTTCATCAGCCTTCAAACTGATTTATAAAAGGGAGTGCAAGCCAATACATCACAATGTATATTAAATATAAATAACAGCATAGACCAGGGCTGCCTAATGTGTTGATCACAATCGACTAGTAGATCGCAATGCATTCCAAAAAAAATTTTTTTTTTTTTTTTTGAAACGTTAGCCTATCATATATCCTCCCTATGGCATTTGCCACTTGATTGACATACAGGGCGGCCAGTCTGAGATCTCTTCTCTTCTGTCATTCCACACACACACGATCAAACGCGCAAGCTACTGCAAAACTCCGGCTATCTAAGTGATCTAGTTAGCCTTCCAATTTATATCGACAAAAAAAAAAATTGTTGTTTATGGGATGGATGTGGAATTGGAAGAGGATTTTTTTCTCTCACAATGTCACAATCGAAGTGCGTTTGTCTGATCTGTCAATCTATCATTGCTATTCCAAAGAAGGAAAATGTGGAAAAGCATTTTCGAACTGTTCATAAAAAAAACGAAACTGACTTCCTTCTGAAAAGCGATCTGAGAAAGAGAAGAGAGAGGGAACTAAAATCACAGTTAATCGGACAGCCGTCATTTATCATTCGGCTGAATTCAAAAGCTCCTTGACTGCATGATTCGGCTCTACTTATTTATGCGTGTCAGCCTTTTCCCACATGACGATTATTAAATCCATATACTGTAGTGTCCATTAATGTATTGAATTGTTATTGTGCCATAAAGGTTATTCAGTTATACAAGGTACAACAACATACATTTTATGTATAAAGTATACTCAGTATATATCTCTCTCATTTTTAATGTAGGTAGATCATTTCGACCTGGGCATTTTAAAAGTAGCTCGCAAGCTGAAAAAGTGTGGGCACCCCTGGCATAGACCCTCGTGGTGAAAAGCACCTTAAACTGTCAAAGTAGAAAAACACCACCAAAAAATGACCTTGAACGACTGTGCCTAAGATTGATTATTTATTGCTGACTAAATGATCACCGATATCTAAAGGAAAAAAAAAAAAACCCAATGCAAACAAAACCCTGCAGCCTGGTTAGGAGGTCACAAAAGGTCACATCCAGACTGTGACATTTTGTCTGGTGTTCATGTGATTGCTACAGAGAAGTCGGTCTTCTTGTTTCTTTAAGTATCTTAATGTCATGGTTTCAGAATTCTGCTTTGTTGGTTTGGTCTTTGCGTGGGACTTGCTGTCTAGCTTGCCGGTTTAGGATTAAAATGTGATAAAAGTTTTGTCTTCCCATGCAAACACATATTCTAAATGCATTACTCATTAATAAAGCCCTTTGTTAAGATGTTCCTTAACTCTGCAAGGAAGTGAATTAATACACACAACAGGAGTTTAAACGTGTGTGTTTAAGTGTAAGAAAATACTACTGGCCAAAACCTAAGGACTGCGTCTAATTTTAAATGAAGACCAATACGCTCCCCTCATTATGGAATTAAACACCCCAAATTGTAACTTGTTACACACAAGCAGTTCAATCAGAGTTTCTACTTACTAGGCAAAAACGGTGCCATTGTATCCATTCATACAGGACTCGATTATGTTTTTTGCAACACAAGAAAAAACTTCCTCCTGAACAACAAGATAAAAGGTTAGCATTTTTAACAAAGCAGAAACACGTTACTGTCAGCTGACATTTACATTTCCAGTATGTTGTACAGAAATACTTTCCTCAATTTTTAAAGACATCTTGAAACCACGGGATTACTTCATTAAATATATACACACACACACACACACAGTGTTTGGGGGGAAAAAAACACAAAGACACACCATACACTGGCCTTCCATTTCACTTGCAAAACATCGTTACTGTAGAAGTGTAGGAGTGCCAGTATTCTGTAGCATAACACAAATAATATAGACATACATATATACATTCTGCTCGTACCTAAAGGGTGCCCTTAAAAGTGCCCATCCATGCTCTCCAGCATTGTGGACAACACTCTACAGATCCAAGCGGCTATCGGAGACACTGCTGAAATGCGATCCAACGGTCAACAGGCTGTAGAAGATGTCCAGAACTTCATTGGAAATTAATAAAATGTGTGAGGGGATTGGGGTTTAGAAACATGCAGGCACTTCCTAGTACAGTTGAATGATCATGCCTAGAGACTCGGTGGTTACCTGTACTGTGACATATACACTCACTGAGCAAATGATTAGGCACACCTGCTTATTCACGCTACACTTATTACATCAGTCAGTCATGTGGCAGCAGCAGTGCGATGCGTAAACGCGTGTAGATACAAGTCAGCAACGTCAGTTAATGTTCACATTAAACACTAGAATGAGATTTCGGCCATGACGGGATGTTTTGAGTAAAGAATGATGTGCAAAATAAACTAAACACCCACTTTGTACCCCCAATACAACTTTGGTGACCAGAAAAGCCCCTCAGAATGCACAGCATGTCCAACCTTGAGGTGGATGGGCTACAACAGCAGAAGACCATGTTGGGTTCCACTCCTATCAGCCGAGGGCATCACCAAAACTGGGCAGCCGAAGAGTGGAAAAACATACACGGTCTGATGAACCTCAGTTTCTGCCAAGGCACACATATTTGCCACCAACAGCATGAATCCATGCACCACTCCTCTCCTGCCTTGTGTCAACAGTCCAGGCTGGTGGTGGTGGTGGAGTAACAGACTGGTGAATGGGCACACTTTGAGCCCTTTAATACCAATCAATCAATCAATCAATCGTGGATTGAACACCACGGCCTATTTGAGCATTATTGCTGATCTTATGTATCCTTTCATGGCCACAGTGTACCCATCTTCTGACAGCTACTTTCAGCATGCTAATGTGCCGTGCCAGGTCAGGTCACACAACAAGTTGGTTTCACAAGCATGACAAGGAGTTCAGGGCTCTTCAGTGGCCTTCCCAGTCACCAGATGTGAATCCAACAGAACATCTTTGGGATGTGGTCGAATATGAATTGTCTGCTGAACCAGCCTGATGTAATCATGTCAACGTGGACCAGAATCTCAAAGGAAGGTCTCCAACAAGCCACAAACCATTGAGGAAGTCCTAAGAGCGACAGGAGGCCCTGCTTGGTATTAGTACTTTTATTATTTATGCCTCACACTGAGTCGACTGCACCTTCAATTTCGTTGTTCCTTTGTAAAAGTGACAATGACAATAAAGATCTATCTAGTATGCGGAGTGGTCCTAAGAATTTGCTCAGCGGGTGTATATTTGAGCATACAGCTTGTATACTGTGGTATAATTACTCACTTTACCAGATTCATTTTAAGCCTCTTTTGCAATACATTGTCATTTAACAATGACCATACTGATGGGCACATCAAACCAGATTGGCTTTGAGCAGATGTTTCCGGTTTTACTAATCTATGATTATATTTTGCCTGAAGAAGGGGCCCGAGATGCCTCGAAAGCTTGCATATTGTAATCTTTTTAGTTTTTAGTCAATAAAAGGTGTCATTTTGCTTTGCTTTTCTCTAAACTATGTATAAAGGGTAAAATGTAATGAAGAACAAAACTTGGGAAATTACCTGAATTTTCAGGTGCACACAGTCCAATATAAAACACAGAAGATATTCAAACAAACAAACTAAAGCCAATATTCACCCCCTATTAAGAAACAAACCAAAAAAGCTGCAGAAGCATTCACGGTCAGAATGTAGAACTCCAACACGTTCATTTTGAAACAGCTTATTAAATTTGACTCTTTGATTTCTAAAGTAAAGGCCTAAACGGACGGGGTGGAGGGTCACCTGAGAAACGGCCGTGTCGGCCACGTGATCGTACGTGAACACCTTGGGCTCCGGTTTGGAGTGAAGGCGGATGGTGTTGGACGAGGACACGGTGAGGCACAAGCTGAGGTCCCCGTCTGTGGACAGCCCACTGCCTTGTGTGGGGGGGCGCACTCTGACAAACACCTTAATGGCATCTCCGTCCGTGCTGGGAAAAGGAAAAGAAACGCTTTAGTTAAACAATTCCACTTTGATCTGCACAGCTATAAAAAATGATTCTGCTCATCAAGAAAAGTGCCAGCTGACAGCGAATTAAGTCAGACTTACCCTACGTGACTGGAATCCAACAAATCTGCTAGAAAATAAATAGAAAAAGTAAACCCCTTTGTGTCCAGCACCCTAAAAATCATACAAATACAACTCCGTATTACGTCAGCCACTGAACTCGTCCCACCGCTACCAGCCCTCACCATAGACAGGGGGCTTTAAACTTCCTCGAGTGACAATCGTGACCGCACACGGACGGGTCTCCCCTTGTCACTCGTCGCACCTGCCACCCGTTTACTTTTCGTCGGCCGAGGGATCTCACCGTCAGTCACAGCTGCCGTAGCTACAACCGCTCGAGCTGCACGGGCCTCTGGGCTTGTAAACCACGGGCGCCGCTTTCAAAACACCGCACCAGTAGATTGGATTTGGGAGATTAGATAATCGATTAATCCGACGGGGAAAAACTCAAATGCAAAGAGCAGCAGAAACACAAAAAAAACAAGAACAAAGACTACCATTAAGTAATTCATTATCTAAAACATAAACTCATTAAGGACAGTTCAGGGCGAGATTTGAAAAAACATTACATAAAATGTTTCCAGCTTCACGACGCTTTACAATGTGGCAGGCTGCCAGCTGAGAAGCGACACTGCAAACGCCAATTTCAAGCGGGCCCTCGAAGCAGCACTGCGGGGGAGCTGGAGCGAAGAACTCCGTGCCCGTCGAAGTGCTCAAAGCGACATTAAAAAAGAAAAAAATACACCCACCTTTTGTCTTTACGCCCATATTTACTCAACTCATGCGACAAATGGTTTTAGATATCCGTAAAAAAAAAAAATACCTAGGATATAACTAAAAACAAATACAAATTGGCCAAGCGAAATGGCGCAATTTTAAACTTGGCGCATCCTTCGGGACTTCCGCTCAGCCCTGTGACGTCAACCAAGAATACAAAGTCGCAAAAGGAAGCCGCCATTGCGAAAAAGTAAGACATTGTCACGTGATCAGGGAGTTGCTCGAGAAGGGTATTGCTGTGGCTCAGAGTAAAATGGGCGTGTCCTGTAGGCGTTGTCATTTGGGTTACTCTAGAATAGAGAAGGGAAAGTCGGCTGAGTGTGACGTCACTGTTCGTCACTCCCTATGTATCTACCTATCTATTATATTGCGCCTTTCGCATCAATCTACAGGTATCCATATATATAATGTAGTGTCTTTCTCATCTATTTATCTACCGATCTTATATATATTGTACCTGTCACATTTTTCTATCTATTATATGGTGCCCTTCACATCTGTCTATCTATCTATTATATATTGCCTTTCACATCTATCTATCTATCAAATAGTGCCTGCCTTTCCTTACCATCAATGCCTACTGAGCAAGATACCTTTTACACAGTGCCTTTCCTCTCTGTCTACGAAATAATCTACCCACATATATATTATATACCTTTTCTACTGTATATATCTATTATATAGTGCCATCCTTAGCTATGTATTCTATAGTACATTTTATATCTATATACTGTATGTATTATTTAGTTTTTCTTTTCTATTTTTTATTGTGCCATTCTGATCTATCTACCAATAATATAGTCCCTTTCCTCTGTCTGTCTGTTGAGTCATCAATCTATTACATGCCACCTTTTCTATATATCTATTAAATACTGACTTTCTTATTTATCCATCTATTATGTGGTGTCATCTATATCTATACACAATATGGACTGTTGTGTATTTTCTTTCTCTCGTGGTATTTATTATATATATATAGTGCCTTTCACATCCATCTATCTACCTATCAACACTACCTTTCCTATCTATCTATTATATAGCTCCTTACATATTATGTATTAAATAGCATCTTTATTCTGTACTTATCTATCTTATTGATCCTCACATTACCTATTTATGTATTATGTAGTGCCTTTTTTATCTATCTGTCCTATCTATCAACCATATAGCTCCTTACATATTACCTATTTATCAGTAGTATCTTTACTACATATCTATTTATCTATCTCTATATATAGTGCCTTTCATATGTATCTATCATACACCTCCTGACACATTATCTATCCAGGTATTACGTAGTGTCTTTCTTATGTATCTATTATATAGCGCCATTCATCTATCTATTTATTATATAGTACCTTTCTTATCTATCAGATAACTCCTTGTATTATCTATGTTTTTTGTAGTGCCTTTCCTATCAACAATCTACCAATCTATCTATAGTCGTTAGAGCGTAGATATCACTCTGGGCACTAGAGCGGCCAGGCGCGCGAGAGCCGCGCATTAGTAGGTGACGTCACTGGGAGCGCGCCACTCGAGCGTCTCGGGATCGACTTAGCGACACGGTCGGTGTTCTTCGGTCCTTTTATTTGATCCAAATGAGTCAGAAGAAGAATCAAGTTTCGTGGGTGAAGCCCGCCGAGCCGTCCTTTTTACGGAAGTTTAAAAATGATGTCGGCTACAAAGAAGGTCCAACGGTAGAGACAAAGGTACGAGTTTTTTGTTCCCTCCGGTTGGTGTTTTTTCACGGTGGCAGGCTGTACGTTCAGCGGTGTGAAGTTTTACCGCCTGCCCCCAGATGTTGATGCGGACCGAATCCGCGAGTTCTTGATCGGATGCCTCAGGTCGTCTTGTCAGGACTGACACTTTGCACGTCCGTTTACATTGACTTGTTCGGCTGACCCCTTTATCTTCGGCGACGTTCAGTATTTACGATACACTTGTTTCCATTTCTTTTGGTTTTCCAGTTGGAGCCCAGGTACAGTAGGTCAAGTGACTGTTCAGGGTCGCACGGTGTCAATAGCAGGATCTGAAGTTCCAAAACCCTAATCGCTGTCCTCCGTATTGCTCGTGTCCCCAGCAGCCCACCCTGATGGGGCGCAGTGAATGAGCTGAATTACCGTCCTGGCCTGCTCCTTTAAATGATCCGCAGGGTCCACTAGTTGGGCAAGGAGCCGGCCTGCCTAAATGCCCCCGGGTATATTTGTAAGAAAATGAAATGTGGAAGACCTTCGGGTTAAAAGTTAATGTCAGACTGGCACTGTGTGAGTGGGCACAGTAAAGGATCTGTTCCTGCTTTGTGCCCAGTGCTGCTAGGATAGGCTCTGAATTGCATTGAGAGTCTGTGAATGTAATGTTATGTTCTGCATCATGTACATCATATGGTCGACCTAATGTGGGCCAAGTAGAAACCCCACACAAGGCCTGTGCTCTGGACCACATTCCCACCACAGCACTTGGTATTTTAAGGGAAAATGGAAACCCTGCGAAGTGTGCTCACCATCTCCAGTAATGTGAACCTTTCAGTGGTGCCCTCCTTTGTCTCTTAAGCAATTCTAAGAAACGCTTTGCTGTTTTTTTTCCCTCCCCAGAGGCAGACGATTTCTGCCCCAGCTGATGACAGTGGCGACAGTGACCATGAAGATGAACAGCCTCAGGTGGTAGTTCTGAAAAAGGGAGATCTGAGTGCCGAGGAGGTGATGGCCATTAAGCAGGAAATCAAAAAAGGCTCAGACCAAGGTATGGAGTCTGCCTCTCAAATCAAAGTGTGTCACTGTGAGGAGGAGGAGGACCTGCATACACACTGGGTGTAATCGTGGGGATTAGCATCGAGTAGCTTCAGAAGCTCTTCAGACCCCTTCACTTTTGTCGTAGACTTCATTTCAAATGGAGAAATGTGCCCATTTATACTCAATAATCCATAATGTTAAATTAAACGTGTTTTATAAAGGTTGGTAAACGTATTAACAGTCAAACATTGAACTCCCTCATTCACAGAAGTGTCAAGACCTTTAACTCGGCACTTCGTGGAAGTCTCTTTAGCCCTTCCTGCCGAGTCTCTACTAGCTTTGCGCACCTTGACTTGGGCAGTTTCTTGCATTCTTCCTGGCAGATCCTCTCAGACTGCCATCTTCAGGTCTCCCCACGCGTGTTCCATGGGGCTGACGTCTGTGCTTTGGCCGGGACTCTCAGGGAAGTGTCCTGATGCCACTCCAGCCTTGTCTCGGCTGTATGCTTCAAGTCATTGAACCGTCACCCCAGTCTGAGATGGCATGCACGCTGGCACAGGTTTCTTTTGAAAGCCTTTTCATTTTGGCCATTTTTGAACGTTAACCTGAACTTTAGGAATGCCAGCATCTTGCCACCCAAGTGAACAGTTCAACAGGCTTCATCGGTGTTAGTGGAGTTTGAAAGGTTTCTCTAATAACCCAGTAGCCTGTAAACTGGACTAATTAAAGAGAAGCTATGGGAATTGACCATTAGGACACTGAGGGAATGGCAGCTGACAATGCGGCTTTCTAGCCATATATGTCGGTTCAAGCAGCCGTGGCCATTATAAGCTCTATTTTTAAATCAGTTAAATTAAATCAAATGAACACGAGGTACCAGTTTCAATCAAAACCATGAAAATGTCTGGCCGAGCCCAAACGTTTGAGTGTACAAAACCAGACGCTAACAGGAAGGACGTGATGTAAGGTGATCACCTTTATCATTCGCTCCCTTTGTGACTGACTGACGTCACTTGTAGACGTGACAGTCCATTGAAGCAGAAATGAAAATGGAGTCCTTCCTGTCACCAAGTTCACATTTACCTGCAGCAGACCTTCAGCCCGTGCAGTCACCACTCATGTAGAAAGCAGAGATTTTACTTTTAAATTAGTGCTGCAGTCATTTTACAGACAGAAATGAATAAAGTGAATTCCTTGTTTTAACCCAATAAAGTAAAAAACAGGCAAACAGTGAATGGCACTGCCTGGTTCCTTGTTGCTTTTCCCTTCCTTTTGTGTACAATATGACTAGGATGGCAGTCCATGCCCACTGAACCCCAGTAACTGTGACACCAGAGAGTCTCGGCCCTGATGGACGCGCTGCGCTGTCGGCAGGTTTGACTATCGGTGTCCCCTTAGCTTTAGGGAGCCAGGACTCTCCTCGATGGCTTTTCTGATTTCCGCCCTGAAGATGGAGACTCAGACTAGGCTACGATTCGGTTCAGCTCAGCTGAAGCACCGGATTACGTTTTCTTTGACGTGTTTTGTCTTTGCTTCCCCAGAGGACCCAACTCCTGCAGGAGGTAAGATTATGTTCAAGAAGCCAGAAAAGCGCTCCTCGGACACCAAGTTTCAAGGCATTTCTGCGAGCTCCATTAAGAAGAAGAAAGAGGAGAAGGACAACAGTCACCCCAGAAAGGAAAGCAGTCAGAAGAGCGTCAAGAACAGCAGCCTGCTGTCATTTGGGAACGACGACGAGGAGGAGGATGAAGACTAAGTTTTAAATGAATGGACATGGGAATGCTTTGATGTGTGCACCTTTCAGATTTGTGAAGTTTGTGTCTTTCTCAGATAAGGACCCCCCATACCCCCCCTTGGTCTTTTGTGCTGGGCACAGACAATGAAGTGTAACTGGCAGGCCAGTGGTCTTTGTGAGCCCCTTGTAGTAGGAGTAGGTTTACTACTGCAGTGATCTCTTTTTTGCTGTTTTCTACTGTGCAGTTTCCTTTGCCTGTTGAGTGGCATTTGCTCCCCATTATCATGGCACAGCACCTGGGTACTGTCAGCTGGCACATTTAGGAGGCTGATTGGCTAAAGCAGGGTTACATCTTTAAAAAAAACTGTAAACTCTGACAAGAACAAGCCATCGAGCCCAAGACACCGTAGCAAGTCCTGTTTAGTTAATGTTTCTGAAACTAGTAAGCTCCGCTCTGAAAGCTTTCACCACGCTTGGCCTTTGGCACAGCGCACGATCCTAGTGAAGAACACGGTCAGCAAAGCAGATGGCTCAGTGCTAACATCTCTGGCAGTGCGACTCCACGAGCTGCTCGTGCAGACGGCTGTTAGAAGGACCACAGTGGTCTTAAGAACCCCGACCTGAGTGGGCACACCAAACGCTTACCAGCAGACCTCCCGGGTGGTCACTGACCTCGGACCAAAGCCTGGGGATCATCGGAGGCCGAGACCTGGCAGTGAGTGGACGTGTGGAACGCGTGTGAGTGTAGCGAAGTCCTTCACGAGCTCTCCTTGAATCTCCTCAGACTTGACGAGCAGCACGTGGGTGGACTTGTAAGAAAGAAGGAGCTTTGGGAAAGATGACCGCTAAGAAACCCCTAACTGTGAATTCAGCAGACATGTTCAGTGTCACCTTTGGCTCACCCTGCATGATTTTTGTAATTAGCAGTAAACTCTTACCATTATGTTTCTTAAAAGAGAGCAGTTGAGTTATTTCGAAAGACTGAGAATGTCATTCCTAGAAATGAAGCTGGCAATAAAATCAAAGACTTTCCTCCAAGTACTCGTCTGCTTATTGTGTTTATCTACAAGACTAAGTGACACGTGTGTTTAAATTTACACTTTAATCATTTCGATCAGTGACCCTCACGCAGCACACCCCACGTGACTTGAGCGCAGTTTGTTTCAGATGTCACTCTTGTCCTGATCCCCCAGAAGGCCGCAGCTCAAGTGAACATGTTAATATAACACTGGTCTGCGCCCAAACAGTTTGGTCATTCTGGGGTATTTGGAGTGGGCAGAAGAAAAACAAACGTAAATGATGTTAGCAAAGGCTGCACCATAACAGAATGTGAAGGGCCCTGAAGACTCTGTGACTCCATGGTCAGTAACTGACTTGCTTCACGATAATGACGAGGACTACTCCAAAACAGCAAGAAGCAAGCAACACCAATTCAGAGGCCTGCTGAGTAACGGCCAGCTTTCATCTTGGCTTGGGCTGAATGGCCACAGGGTGACATTGTCGAGCCCACTTAGTCAGCTTTGGCTTGTGATTGGAGGAGCCTCTCCTTACAGTATCAGGCAGCAGGCAGGAGCCGGCCCGGGTCAGGGGGGCCATGATTTGTGTCTTTTTTTAGTTGGTAGGAGGCTGGTGTTGCCCGCTGTCACTTGATGCTCGTTTTTCATGGCTGTCTAACTTACCTGATATAACTACCTCACGTCTCTCCACTGAACACTGCACTTTCACATCGGCGTAAAAACCCACTTTGTTCAACGCACTGAAAGTCGAGCCGACAACCAGCGACGTCCGGGCTCCACTCTGCCCTCCTGTGGCACGCCGCACACACAACATGAGCTTCGCCTCTCCAGATGTCAATGTGCCGTTCTTCAGGAGGTCCATCCCAGCTCGCTTTACACGTCACGTATACTCACAGCGACTTCAAAGTAAAAGAGAACACGATTATTAGGTTTATTACAAAAGACATGTCTGTCACTTTAGAGTACGCACTTTAGTATTACAAGGCATAGTTTACAAACGGAAAGCAGCTGACATTTTGTACCAGCATGTCTAACTCATTAGGACCGTATAAATGGCAGTCGAGTGACACGGGGGTCTCCCAAGTTCATACCTGAAGTTCCCTTTTGTATTCCACCGTCCACTTCTAACTCACTAACGCCGACTGAAGTTCTGTGGACTTGGTGACTAACGGCCCTTGCTGTTTGCTCTCTGGTCTTTGATCTTGTCAACTCCAACTTCTTTAAGTGTCTGCTGTTCCACAAACTAACAATAAAGTCATTGTAAATGGTGGGTACGTGTGACTCCCAGCAGACTTGCTTGTCACAGCTGTCGTCGGTTACATTTACTAATTTAGTGAAACTCAATGTCATGCTTTAAATCAAGTTGAATGAAGCTAAGAAAACGGCTGCGCGTTAGTTTAGTGTGTGGACAGTAAATCGGGGGGTCAAGTGGTACCCTCTGCCCTAACTGAGTCACCCGCAGACAAACCCATTTAAATCGGTGCTATTGCACCACACGCTTTACCACTCGAATGAGTTTACTTCTAGGAATGATAAACTTTAGGTGTCAAGTATTTCTGTGGGCCTCCACCAATAATTAGAGCTTATCCTGTTTAAGTTACAAATCGTATCTAAAAGAATTCAAAAATAGGCAGAGCAGCATCTGTGCCAGTTTGTCTGGGTCACCCAAGGACCCTCCTGCAGTAGAATGGACCTGCCTGCTGATGCACTTAACGGGTCCAAATGAACAAAAGATTTGATGAGAAGAGAAGAGAAAAGCCGCTGGCTGTCCTAGTGTCCCTTTGCCTTTAGCATACAGTTGTTCTCCCTGTGGATTTGAAGATTCCATTATTTGTTGGCTCCTTGTCTGGCCGTGGATCAAATGCAGCACCAGAGTGGGAACGAGGGTCCTCACAGTGTGGTTTACATGTGTTCAGGGTGACTCTGTAAACAGGAGATCACCTCCTGGACGGGCTTCTCCTCGTAGCAGATCCGATGTACGGCGGTGAACAGAGGGAACCTGGAGGAAGGGAAGAGGTGACAGGCAGAAAGCAGGTCAGAATGAGTGGGCACACTGTGGTCCGGCCTCACTATTTTATTTATTTATTTTTTGTTCTTTATTTCACCTTATACAGTTTCTTATATTAGGAATTTGTTAGTTTTCGTATACCCCTTGGGGTCAGAGCGCAGGGTCAGCCATTGTGCAGCGCCCCTGGAGCAATTAAAGGTTGAGGGCTTCACTCAAGGGCCCGGCAGAGTAGGATCTCTTTTGGCAGTGACAGGAATTCGAACCCACAACCTTCAGGATACCAGCGCAGATCCTTAGCCTCAGAGCCACCACTCCACCCAAACCATGTCTACAGGGTAACCGTGCCGGCGTCACACCCATGCCATGTGTGTATGTGGAGCAATGGAAAGGGCATGATAAGCAGGAGGTTTCAAGTGTTGTGGGTGATGGATTAGCTGAGGCAACTTGTGGGGGTCCTGGGCTACCAAACAGCACCGTACCTTTGACGCAGTGGAATCGTGAGCAAATGTATCGATGTATGTCATCGTTTTCCTAATATTCACCTTTTAACCCATAAAACTGGGAGCCGATTGTACCCAGAGTGGAGAAATAACCTCATGGTACTGTGGTCTGTGAGCTCACGATGTCCCTCATGGATACGTACATATGGTGGATTCAGACCCCTTCACTTTCTGCACGTTACTGGGCTGTAGATTTCATTCTGAATGGATACACTTGCCACGTTTGTCCATCAGTCTACACTTAATAAGACAGAATCACAAAGTCATGTGATTTCAGAAAAGTTGGCAAGTTAGAAAGGTGACAAAGAACCCACTGGTCACTCTAACAGAGCTTTAGACGTCCTCTGCTGAGACGGGAGAACCTGTTCTTGAGGTCGACCATCTCAGCAGCCCTAAGTCCATCAAACGTTTATGGGAGAGCAGCTAGGCAGAAGCCACTCTTGAGTACGAGGAATATGACAGCCTGCTTGGACTGTGACAGCATGAGGAAGAATGGTGATGAGACAAGCGCTGAACACTTTGGGCAGATCTCCAGGCACTGCTCACCACCTGCCCAGCACCAACCCTACAGTGAAGCATCAGGCTATTCTCAGTGGCAGAGTCCAGGGAGGGTGAATCTGCTCCAGAGTGCATGTGACCATAGACTGGAGCAACGGTTCACCTTTCAGCACAAGAGTGAGCCAAAGCACACAGCCAAGACAATGCTGAAGTGGCTTCAGGACGCGTCTCCAAGTTGCTCAGCCAAAGCCCAGACATGAATCTCACAGAACACGTTTGTGGACACCTCAAGATGGCTGTGAACACAAACTTCTCCTTCAGCCTCACTGAGCTGCAAAGCAACTGCCAGGAAGAATGGGAGAAACTGGCCAGACCCAGGTGGGCAAAGTTTGAGGAGAGACTTACCCAAGAAAAGTACCCAAGGGGCTTCTGCAAAGTACTGAATGAAGGGTCGGAGTGCTTCTAGGAAGGGGAGAGTTTAGTTTGTGATTTTTAGTAAATCTGCAAACCTTTTCTCTGAAAACGTCTTCACTTTATCATTAAGGGTTATGGAGTGTGGACTGATGGACAAAAATGGCAAATGTGTCCATTTCAAAAAGTGCGAAGGGGCCGAATGCTTCCTGAACCCACTGTTCATACATTGCTGTAGCACTCGGTGTAGGACTTGCTAAAAGTGGAAGATTTCATTCTGGAAACGTGAGGACTCTGAAAGTGAATCTTAAATACTTTTTGATAATAAATTAATAATATGTTTAATTTATAAAGCGCCTTCTCCATGCTCAAAGTGTTTCACAGAAATTCAGAAAGAACAACACTGGATGCAAATAAGATCTGCACAAAACATGAAACAAAGGTAGGCGCAGGATTTCCAAAGCAGTGAATCAAAATTAAAAACTACAAGAAAACCCGAGCAAATAAGACCATTAGTGGTGCAAACACAAGTCGTCCTGGGCATCTGAGGGGTAAACTGAAAGGAACGTCAGAATGTCAGGGACAGTTCAGTGCCTTCCTCAACAAAGGAGTCTTTAATTACTTAAAAAGAACAAACCGAGTCGGCTGATCTCATTCATTTATAGAGTCCTGGTGCTTCCTGTTTGGAGACACTGACGCCATCCAGTGACCTGAGACGAAGACTGGACTCCTTCAGTACTGTGTCCCTTTGGAGAGTCCCGATTGAGGCCCATTACCTGCATTGTGAGGGAGCGTCACTTACGGCACTACGGCCATGTGGCGCGATTCCTCGAGGGTCACAGGCCCCTCATTGTGGAGGACCAGAGTGGCTGGACCAGGCCAGGGGGATGCCCGTGTAACACCTGGCAGCGGCAGACCGAGTCTTTTTCAGAGGGTGAGGCTGGGCCGCGTGTCTGCCATTCAGGATCCTGAGCTGTTTTCGTCATGAGGTGGGTGCGTCAGTGTGCTGTATCAGTGCCTGCTGCCCAACCTGACCAGTCATTCCAAAGTCTGGGCCCTGTCACCCCTAAAGCACAAGTTAGTTTGGGGCACAACAACATTGCCAGAATAAGCAAAACCTTCGTGGGCTGTCAGAAGCAGAGCGATGGAGGAGGTCACAGATGTGGGCCACTGCAAGGCCATTTAAGGCTTTAAGGTCAATAGTAAATTTGATATTCGACCCTGTGTGACGCAGGGAGCCAGCGATGGCTGTGATGTGCTCACTGTTGCAGGTCTGTGTCAGGACTGTTGCAGCAGAGTTCGGAGCTGTGATGGCAGTTCAGAAATGTCACTTGCCAGTAGGGAGTTCCAGTAGTCAGTGATGGATGTCATAACAGAACGGACACGTTTCTCAACATTTGAACAAGAGGGGAAGGAGAGAACATGAGATACTGAATGTTACAGACGTAAGAAGTAAGAAAGTTTCTTAATGTGATGAATGTGGAGGAATAAGAAACGGAGGAATCAAAAATGACACCAATGGTCCTAGCAGAAGAAGGAGGTCCGATGACATCATCACCAAGAGCTCCTGTTGTTAAGATGAGCTTCAGGGCCAATTAGCAGGACCTTAAAGTGACGAGAGCAGGGACACAATCTGCAGGGAATACTGAGGGAAGACAGCCCAATCCGTACATAACATCAGTCAGTGAAAGGGTGGGTATGAAGCCGGGCAGAGCTTTACTGAGCTAGATGCCACCTTGAGCAGATGGAAAACATCTGAGACCAAAAGAAATGCCTGCAAACTCCTCATCCAGAAGATTGGTGTCGTCCCATGGTTCCTCTTCGGCTCTACTTGTATACTGTATGTACGCATTACATTACGTTACATTATGTACTGTTGTGCACATTTACAGCACGTTAAATCTCTCCTTTCTTTTATACCAGACGTTTCTTGTCTCTGAATCTCTGCTGTGGCTGCTGGGAAGGGATATGTACAGGTTCAAGCATGAGCCGCACTTCTAAAAGAACGCATTCCCAGGGAGTACCTGCCCTCCGTTGGACACAAGGAATCAAATGGCTGACTGCTAAGTAGAGAAGGCACAAATAAGCTGAGCGTGTTCCACTCGGCTGCTTTCCAGGAGAGCTCATGTTTAATGGTGGGCTTGGGGGGACGCAGAGTGAACCAGCGCCACACGAACAATACAAGGACACAGAGGGAGACGCGGCTACGTTCAGTTTGTATTCTGTAGTGCAGGCCCAGGGCACACGTACTTTACAAATCACGAGGCTCGCTACTGTCACATGTCCAGAGTCCTATGAAATCAACATGTCGCCCCTCTGTTAGTGAGGACAACTACCCGCATCTGAAACAATTCCACAACATATCTGACATAAGACATGGAAAGGCACTTTATAACTGTTGGATATTTTGTCATAGTTCATTTTTTTCCCATCTTCCCCTGGCTATTTAGGCCCCCAATTGCAGTTGATTTGGGGGTTTCCTACCCCTGGGAATTCAATTATGACATTGGCTTATTTTGTTGTGAAATATTTTGAAACATTTCTACCGCCATTTTTGAGCACCCACTGTTGGGGGCATGTCCTTGGAAGTTCTGACCTGTCAATCATGGCATGATGGGATAAATGTTCACCACTAAGGTCATTTCCATATCCAAGTTTACGGATTCTAATCAACACAAATCCTTGCTTTCCCTTTGGCTAAGACCTTTGATTTGATATTTTTGTCTCGTGCTTTGGTTCTGGTTGCTGTAGTTGTTCATCTCCCAGTATCACCCCCATTTCTGTCTTTTGACCAGTTCTTAGCCCAAACATGCTGAATTGTGTAGTGACTGAGGGAGGCCTCACTTGGAGATGAGGACTACAGGATCTCCATGTCTGTGGTGTACATGTGGTTTTGTGCTCTGAATGAACACTAAGCAGAAATTAATTATTATTAATAATTATTAAAATTAACTGAAAAGAGCTCAAGATGAAACCTCAACAGCTTGCCCGTTAAAGGTGTCATTAGGCACAGAATTCACAAGGATCCTCCATTTAGGAATGGCAGAGAACCGAAACACAGGAAAGGTTAAAATAATAAATAAAGTGAGCAATCACTAAACACCGGTCAGCAAAAGTGGGCGACCTCACCCTCTGACTCCTCCAAAGATCATTGTTTGTGAATGGCGAGGGCAAATGTGCCGCCCTGCAGGCCCGTCAAGTGAAATGTGAATCCTGTTTCAAGTGACCCCCACAACCCAAACACGCGTAGGCACTGAGCTTCTACATACACAACTTAAACACTGTGACCAATTGGCCACTTTGATTTACTCGTCCATTTCAGTGTCACAAAACCAGACCAGGAGACATCAAACCAATGCCCAATTGGATTTAGCAAGCGTTTTGTTACTCTGCCAACCTCTCCTTACCCAGGCTTTTATTTCTCTACAGCAATAAAATGAACCCTCAAAGTCCGTGTGACGTTAAAGCCTCGTCTTTATAGGCTAACAAAGATCATGAAGGTCAGTGAGCGACTATGGGGTCCAGCAGATCTGCTACATGAACACTAGACAATCTAGCAAACAAGAGCCATATTGGCATTAATGACAACAAGTGAGCCCAAGTAGTGCGCAGCCTTTACTCGCCGTGTTGCCTTTTTGTGAACGTGATGGCCAGTAATTCACAAGGCAAGTGCGCCCTTAAGACTGTTGTGTGCATCTCTCATCCTTCCCATGACATTCCCACACATTCCGATGGTGCCAGTACTTACTTGTCAACCATGTCTTTCTGTTTCAGGATGCGATAAACTTCTGCTGAGGTCTGAGGTCCTTGCAGCTTCTGTCCATTTAGCATTTCCTTCTCAAGCTCTTCAATGGTCTGCAAGAGTGTTTTAATATTATTACTATAATACTTACTATAATGCAGCACAACAGGCATAAGGATACAAAACAAAGAGACGTACACAGCCGGAGAATCTCCAAGTTCATTACAGTCCATATTGTAAAAATATAAAAGATATGGAGACGCACTCCGAAATCGGGGCTCCTCAAACTGGCAAATGAATTGAATTGACTTTAAGAAGGGCCTGCCAGTCTGTGTGTTTGAAATGCGGATAAGCAGGAGTAGTTGCAGTGCCATCCAGAAGGTGGCAGCATTCACTCTGCACTGCATGTCTTGTCTGCTGTGACAATCAAAATGATTTAAAAAGCAAAAGCACTTTAAGATTGATGTTACCTCCAAATGAAAATGAAATACATTTTAAACATTCCTACATTTAACCTTATTGCTGTATTTAAAAGTTGTGCTCCTGTAAATATTTTTATGAAAGCTTTCAATATAGTATTTAATACATACTGTAACCATTTCACCCTGCCCAGGACCGTTTCCTAACCTCATGCCCTGTGCTGCTGGGATAGGCCTCAGCTCTCCGTGGCCCTCAGTCTCATCCAGCAGGTTTGAAAATGCCTGATACGTATTAATATCCTTATGGCTTGGGTGACTGTCACACTGGGGTGCCATGTCACCATTCAGCCACTTTGTGAAACCTGCATATTCCAAATCACAGACCAGTGGACTGTTCTCATAACTTGTCATGGAGGGGCAGGGACAAAGCCAAGGGGGGTTTGGGGACAGGACACCGCAGGACATACTCTTGTCGCTCATCTTCAGGCAATCTGTGGGACTGATGAAAGTAACAAACATAAGTTTGTGGTCGGAGAGAATGCCCCACAGAGACATGGAAAGAGCGTGCAGTGTCACCGTGCCACCCTACCTGCTATTCAATGTTTCCAAATGCTGGCTAACATATTTCAGAGGATGTCAATATCATAGCAGACTTGGACTGGGAACATTAGCATTTACATGTCACACTGTCATCCTTTCAAGGCAAACATAAGTGAACACAATTAAAAATAAACCTCTGTGTGAGGTACGGGCACCCCATGCATGGTTCCTGCATTATGCCTGAAGTAGCTGGGATAGGCACTGGCTCCCCTTGATTCCGGACCCAGATAATAGATAGATAAATTATGTAATGCTCTAAACAACATTCCACTCTCTCCAATTTTCCCAAAAGCTGTAAATGTTCACACTAAGGATTCTGAGAAAATGTATTGAGAACCAGCTGAGGTACCCACTGTCTCATCATTAGAACCCTCGAGACGAGAACAGGCCATTCAGCCCAACAAAGCTCACCAGTCCTCTCCCAAAAAAACATCAAGTCGAGTTTTGAAAGTCCCTAACATCTTACTGTCCACGTGTCTATCGTTCTATGTATAAAGAAAAACTTCCAACTGTGTCCCCGTGTTCTTGATGATCTCATTTTAAAGTCACCGTCTCGATCCACTGGACTCATTCACTTCATGATCTTAAACACTTCAGTCAGGTCTCCTCTTAATCTTCTTTTGTTTAAACTCTAAAGGCTCAGCTCTTTTCATCTTTCCTCATAACTCATCCCCTGTAGCCCTGAATCAGCCTCGTCGCTCTTGTCTGGACCTTCTCTTGTGCTGTTATGTCCTTTTCGTAGCCTGGAGACCCAAACTGCATCCAGGACTCCAGATCAGGCCTCACCAGTGTGTTATAAAGCTGAGCAGAACCTCCTGTGACTTGTACTCCACACGTCAAGGCGCTATATAACCTGACATTCTGTTAGTCTTCTTAATGGCTTCTGAACTCTGACAGGAAGTCAATAACTTAGAGTCCACTATGACTCCTAAATTCTTCTCATGAGGTGGACTCTCAATTTTCCAACCGCCCATTGTGTATTCAAACCTCACATTTTTACTTCCTATGTGTAATTCTTTACATTTCCTGACATTAAATTTCATCTGCCACAAATCTGCCCAAGTCTGTCTGCTGTCCAAGTCCTTCTGTGATGATATAACGGATTCGAGATTATCTGCTAATCCTCCTATCTTGGTATCATCTGCCAACTTCACCAGCTTGTTCCTTATACTCCTGTCTAAATCATCTTCTTATATAATACACTACCGGGCTGTTCATTTGTCTGTCCAGGATTTTAAATCACCGGTAGCTTGCCAACTGTTTCACCTACTGACTTGAAATTTGGTACACATACTACGTGATGTCCACTCTCCGCTTTCAGGGTGATGACTTTTATTCCTCTTTTTATTTTTATTGTAGAATCGACTCTTGGCAGTGGCCAGCAGGGAGGCTATGCGGCACATACGTACTGGCACCATTCTCATCCCTACCACCTTTGCCATCACTTCTTCTACCTCTTCATATCTTAAATCATTCTTGAGGTAGATTGTAAACTTACTGTATGTGTCAGTTTAAGTGAAAAACTAAAGAAAACGTACTAAGTAACTGCAACACAAAAACTAACAATCAGTTTTAACGCGAAAAGATGCCAACGAAAGAGAAGCAGCGGGCCGCTAGGGTGGAGAAAAGGAAAGCTGCTCAACAACAACATTTATTTCTATAGCACATTTTCATACAACAAAAAAACGTAGCTCAAAGTGCTTTACAAAATGAAGAATGGAAAAATAAAAGACACAATAAGAAAATAAAATAAGTCAACATTAATTAACATAGAATAAGAAAAAACAAAAAAAAACTCCAGACGGCTGGAGAAAAAAACAAAATCTGCAGGGATTCAAGACCACGAGACCGCCTGACCAGTCCCCTCTGGGCTGGACTCGGGACTCAGGAAACAGCAAGCGCATCAACCTCTGAGCAAACGAGAAACAGAGTCTGAAAACTAGGAATGCTCAAGTCAAGTGGACTGACTGCACGTCCTCGTTACAGCAGGGCGCCATTACTCGTCTATATGTATTAACAATAGCAGCGGCCCTAACACTGACCCTGCTGGTCACCACTCCTGCCCAAGTATCTTTGTACAACTCCAGTTCCAAAGAAGTTGGGACAGTATGGAAAACGCTGATAAAAAGGATGTGTAGATTCTGTTCATCCTGTAATAAAGTTTAAATAAAGTATTACTTGATGGTTTACCTTGTGAATAGAATTGGTTTGGTTGTTTTTTAATAAAACATACACTCTTGTAACCATATCACTGGGACTAAGGGACACTGCAAAAGTTAGACCACTTGGAACTCTGCAAGATGCTGAAAAGTTGATTCAGGCTTTGGTTTTAGTCGACCAGATTACAGTAATGCACTCCTAACAGTTAGTCGACCTAAGGAAGACATCAGTCAGTTCTAATTAGCGCAGAAGGCAGCAGCAAAGATCTTAACCAGAAGAAGAAAATCCGAGCTCAGTACCCCCGTCTTAGCGCTGTTACAGGTGTCGATTTAGCATATAAAGCTTTCAATAATTTTGCTCCTTCCTATATTTCCTCCACTCCAATGCCTAACCTCGTATGTTCTAATTACTCCAAGAGCTAAGCAGAAGAGAAATGGTGAGGCAGCCTTTTGCTGTTAGGCACCAAGATCTTGGAGTAGCTTTACTAACAGAGACACACCAGGCTAAGACTGACAGGGCGTTTGCTGCACCCACCGCATGACGCACCTCTGTGGATCATCTCAAATACAAGTCCTAAATCCCACTCTGACAAACTTGGCTTTTTCACGGCTACATTTCAGTTGTGCTTCTAATTGACTGGACATGCATGGGATTATCAGATTCTTCACGAATGTGCACTCGTTTTTAATCTCTAGTTTTTCTGTGGTGACATTTTACACCCCCACCTGGCCGAGGTGCCGTGCAGCCCCCCCATGTTGCTCAGCGGTCCGCACTTCAGCAGATCCTCTCAGACGAAGCCTTGAAACAAAGAGGAATATTTATGTGAGGGGGGCTGGCTGGTCTTTCTACCCTCTTTAAATGGCTGCAGATTTTGTTTTTTTATTTTCTGTACTCCTGGTCACCTGATCTTGACTTCGCTGACGATGCTGTGATCTTCAGTGAAGGCTCTGATCAGGGCGCTCGAGAGACTGAGTGAGGGGTTTGAGTGTCTGGGCTTATGAGGGTCCTGATAAAAACCAAAGAGCCAGGCCTTTAATGACCTCTTGGGCACGGCCATCAGCAGTGAGAGTGTCGACCGCGTCATTGAGAGGTTTACTTACCTCAGCGGTGACATTCATGTGACTCCTCCTATGAAGTTAGTAGACAGATTGGGAGAGCACTGGGGGTCATGAGGTCATAAAGGGGTGTGCGGCGCTCCTGATATCTCAGCAAAAGGGCGAAGGTCCAAGTCTTTAGAGTCCTGGTGTTTCCTGTCTTGCTATATGGTTGTGAGACATGGACGCTATCCAGTGTCCTGAGATGAAGACTGGTGGACTCCTTCATGTGTGTCTCTCTCCAGAAAATCCTTGGGTCCCGTTGGTTTGACTTTGTGTTGCTCATGGAGTCCCGAATGAGGCACATGACCTGCATTGTGAGGGAGCGTCAGTTACGGCACTACGCCCATGTGGCGCATTTCCGCGAGGGTGATCAGCCTCAGATAGGTCCTTATTGTTGGGGACCTGAGTGGCTGGACCAGGCCAAGGGGTCGCCCACGTAACACCTGGCTGCAGCAGATAGAGGGTGGGACTGGACTGTGTGTTTTCTTCGTGTGGTGGGTGTGGCAACGGGCTGTGCCAGTGCAGGCTCCCTAACTTGACTTGACTGGTCACCTGATCTTATCACTGGACTCGTCTTTACAGACTTAAAATATGATAATCTCTCTTATCATATCGCTCTCTCTCTCAAGGGTGGGGATCGATCTGTTCTTAACTCTTTCTTTTTGTAAAAACTTGATTGCTTTGTATGGAGTGCAATAAAATTAATAAAAATTAAAAAAAAAAAAATGATAATCTATACTAATAAAAGGCAAAGCCCTCACTCACTAACTGACTTCCTCATCCCTCACTCACTCATCACTAATTCTCCAACTTCCCGTGTAGGTAGAAGGCTGAGATTTTGCAGCTTATTCCTTACAGCTTACTTACAAAAGTTAAGCAGGTTTCATTTAGAAATTCTACACGTAACGGTCATAACGGTCGACAACGTCCGCCATGTTGAACTTTCTTATTCATGGCCCCATCTTCACGAAATTTGGTAGGTGGCTTCCCTGCACTAACCGAAACCAATATACATACTTATTTTGGTGGTATGACACCACTTTCAGCCGCCATATTGAACTTTTCAACAGTCTTTGTTATTTATGGGCTCATCTTCAAGAAATTTGGTACACGGGTTCCCAACGCTAACTGAATCCTACTTACGTACATATATACGTCCATAGCCTGCAGCTCGGTCACCGTGTGAGGTGGCGTTGGGTCCCCCATCTCAATGCCTCCCACGTTGTTAGCTGCCTGCCTATATAAGGCCGTCCGTCGCTCCGGTCTCTTCATTCCCTTCCTTGCTTCGCCACAAGATTCACGTCTCCCTGCTGATAACTACAGCCTTTTTATTTAATCCACAGCTTCTCCGCTGTTTTATTGTTCGTTTATTACGATTATAGTTATTGTGTAGGTATTTTAGACTTACTTTACATTGTTCAGGTCCCCATTTCCTTTATCATTCCCACCGTACCCCCATTAACATGTCTATCGAGGTAATCACCATCGATCAAAGAACTGTCACTTACCGAGTGGTTTTCATGCCTAGAGATGGCACCTGCCCTTTCCATTCTCTGTGTTACATTTTGCACGGCCATATCAGACTCACTCTTGATATCCATTGTGTCTTATGTATTGAATGACTGGACGGGTTCAAGGTGTGGACTGATGACGGTACAGGAGATAATTAGACTACACAGGAGCACTAGAAGAGGGAAATGCTTAAGCCCTTCACCTATGGATCTGCATGTGAGTTGATGGCTGTCACTGAACTGTTCGGTTGTCACTTTCAAGTGTACCGAAATGGCCAAATATTTTACACCTTTTGACAACCGCCAATGCCTCTTAAACATCTTAGATTGACAGGTGACGATTTGAGTAGTGGACACTTTGATGTTTATGAATGTTTAAACTCTCAAAAGCTGGATGTGAAGTTATCGATGAAACCGGTTGTACTCTTACAACGCTTGACAGATGCCGAATGTCACTTCAACACAAGTCCTACAAATACTGTCATCATTGAAACAAACCATGAAACTCAAACCGATTACGACAGCAGCAATCCAAGCTGTGAGATTTGAGACAAGATTACTGTTCACATGGCCGACTATGCTACATGCTCAAGAGTCAGCTCAGCGCACAGCTTGGTCAGATTACAACCGGAGGGCCGAACTGACAATGTGGTATACAAAGAGATCCTTAACAAATAATTATTGGTATATTTTCCCTCAGTTTAAAAAATTAATTTAATTAATTTAAAATTAATTAATTTTCTTCTTAATAAAACTTTTAAGGCAGTACTTCTCCGCTGCGAAGCGCGGGTATTTTGCTAGTACTTAATATAAAGGACTCTACCCTTCTGTTAACTATACACCTATTTTGCAAAATGTATTTTTATTCCTTCATGCTACACACTCGCTTAACCTCATCCTCACTTGCTGTCACTGGGTGACTGGAGCACATGTGCACAGCGTCACCGGCGGCAGCAGGAAATGTCTTTGTGAAATAACACAGTACTAATTGTGAAATAATATCAGAATTATTGCAAAAAAAAAAATAATTCCTCGGCAAAATAATGCAAAAACTATTTTTTTCAGTGGTGGGGGACACATGCATACACAGTATTACAAGCTGCAGCAGACAATATCCTTGTGAAATAATGAAATTCTCTCGCACAACCAAAAATAATTATTACAAGATAGTGCAGTTCTTTTGTGAAATGAAATGAATTATTGCAAAAATAACTCAATATTTATTTATTTTTACTTTCTTGTGTACAAAGTACAGGGAAAGTGGTAGAATCGCCCAAAAATTCAATTTGGAGATTTTGATGAATCTCAACATTTTAGACCTCCCCGAGTCCAAAAATACCACTTATGAATTACGCTTTCACTGAGGTCAACCTAGTTTTGCATACAAGTATTAGGTACGAAATGTAGATTTCTATCAACTTTTGAGCTATTTCTGCTAACCAGAAGTGGTACTCACTTGAAACGTTTCCCCAAAAATATAAAAAATGTGATAATTGCACATCATATTATGGTAAAGCACCACATTCTAAGCATTTTTTGTCGCTTTGCATTTTTTCAAAAAACGACTGGTTTTCAAGATAATCACAATTTTCCGTTTGATGTTCAAATGGTGATACATACATATTTGAATTGTTTGCCAAAATAAAATTATCACAGTACATTTTTTATTCATGGAGCTGCAGTGTCTGATTTATTCAACTTTAAGTACAGTCATCCCTTACAGTCATACCTGGAACGTAACCCCGCGATAGGTGAATATTTGCGAAGTAGAAGCCATATGTTTATCTGGTTATTTTGAGATATCTGAAGCCCTTATAAACATTTCCCACACACTCATAAACATTCCCTCACAGTCATACTTCATAAACCCTTTGTATTCTCTTAGATATTAGGTAAGATTCATTGAAATGATGTATGTAAACACACTGTTTATATACAGTAAAACCTAAATATTATTTTAAAGATATCGAGTGTCTCCGATATCACGTATGTTACAGCCATTACGATAGACAGGCCACCAGCAATAAATACGTACAATGCAAGAAAAATTATATACAGTAAATGTGTGTACAGTGACAGTAAACGTACGTACATGTACTAAGTACTGTAAGTAGAAAATGAATTATGGTTACTCACCAACAATGACTTGTCCGATAACATTTCACTGCACAACAAAGGCGAGCGTCACAGCTCTTCTAATGGAGCCTCTTCAGGCGACTGTGTAGCACCGCCATTGTTGTTCTTCTTCAATCCAAATCCCTAAAGCAGATTCCATCCGGACTACCGCCTTATCACGTCCACTTACAACTCGTTTTGCGCCCTGGTTAAAGGACACTGAGGCTGTAGATCTTATATATTCTTTTCCTCCTTTTTAAATAAAAAGAATTGTGGACTCATTAATGCCGTAATGGCGTCCTACAGCGGTGTAGCTGTTCCCTTCATATCCAAAACTTTTACCTTTTCGGCCATCGTTAGCATCTTCCATTGGTGCTTGAGCACGGCCCCTGAAGCAGCAGCAGGAGCAGATTGTTTTGGAGCCATAATGAAGGGCTTGATTACGCACAAAAGTGAATTCTTTACACAGCGAAACACGTTGATGCTGAATGAGCGAGACGAGACTTCCTGGTTAACGCCGCAGAATCGAATTCGGCTCTCCGTCGCTGAGCCAATCAGCACACAGGAACTTAACTGCGTGCTCTGATTGGTTAGCTTCTCAGCCATCCACCAATAGTGTCCCTTGTATGAAATCAACTGGGCAAACCAACTGAGGAAGCATGTACTGGAAGTAAAAAGACCCACTGTCCGCAGAACCCGCGAAGGAGTGAAAAATCTGTGTTATATGTTTAAATATGCTTACATATAAAATCCGCGATAGAGTGAAGCCACAAAAGTCGAAGCGCAATATAGCGAGGTATTATTGTATAATAATAATTGTTCAATGTATTATTAATTTGGGGCAGTACGGTGGCACAGCGGTAGCATTGCTGCCTCACAGTAAGGAGACCCGGGTTCGCTTCCTGGGTCCTCCCTGCGGGAAGTTTGCATGTCCTCCCCGTGTCTACGTGGGTTACCTCCCACAGTCCAAAGACATGCAGGTTAGGTGCACAGGCGATTTTAAATTGTCCCTAGTGTGTGTGTGTGTGTGTGTGTGTGTGTGTGCCCTGCGGTGGGCTGGCACCCTGCCCGGGGTTTGAATCCTGCCTTGCGCCCTGTGCTGGCTGGGACTGGCTCCAGCAGACCCCCCGTGACCCTGTAGTTAGGATATAGCGGGTTGGATAATGGATGGATGGATTATTAATTTGTTGTTGATGGTTCTTTAATGTACATAACATTTAAATCAAATCATCATTTTGTGGTTTACTCCTCAAATATCCATCCCCATATCCGAGTATACGAGAAAGTCAAGGGGAGACAACTCCTGATTTTTTTGAGTCTCAGGAATATGAAGTTCTTAGTGTGCAAAACAGATGAATAACATCCCAAAATGCCCTAAAATTCAAAAGACATACAGAGGGTGTTAGCAATTTTATTCATATAGATAGACAATTAGGTTTTCCAGCTGTTTGAATTATAACATTACTTATTTTTTATTTTTAAAGGTGTTCATGTTAACAACAAAAGGGATTCATTTTATGACCTTTTCTGAGCCTAAATTATTAAGGTTAATACCCAAAATACTCAAAGTAGGCCACAGGACATACTCCTCTAAAAGCCGGGCTCTGTCCCATTGAGGCCGCAGTCATACGGGTTTTCCACACGTGGCATCACGTGGTTCTGTGAACGCCACATTCACACCATAACAATGACCCTTAGCACCGATAGCTGGCCGTGAGTTTATTCTCCTTGGCAGCACGCAGGGATCAGCACACCTCTGGGCTCCTGATATTCCAATCCCTCCAATCTCATTTTACTCTTCCTTCTTGATCCTTTTACTTTTACCTTCAAATCCAATCACTGCTACAAACACGTGGCATCTGCTTTTGCTCCTCACCCTCTTTATCCCCTTTACTTGTTCTTTCTCACCTCCTAAGAGGAGAGGCCTGTCCACTGTTGATACACTCTACTGTGTAAGGAAGCACACAGACCTGCTCTTTAAATTCACTTTGGGACTTAGGTGTTGTTAAGAAATGTTACTCCGCTCTAGAAAACCTAATAATCAACAAACCCAATTCAAACTCCCCACTAAGCTATGAGCGTCTCCAGTAGTTCTCAACCAAGGGGCGCAGTAAACTTCCAGAGGAGTTACTAGATGACCGAAAAGAATTCAAAATAGCAGCGAAATACTTAACATCAGTACAAATTAAGCTACAGAAGGGGTGCCAGCCTTATGAGGCCTTCATCATCAATATTCAGAGTTGTCTCAGAAGACTGTCAGACATGTGGGCATGGGGATCATCTTATGACTGAAGTGCCACAATGCCATCACTAACTTTAACACCATCTTTCTCTTAGAATGGAGGAGGAGATCACGGAGGTCACTTCCTTGGCACCCGAAGCTGCGTCTCTTCCTGTCATATCAGCATATCAAGCACGAGACGTCAACGTTCAGCTTCTGCGGACCACAGAGCTTTGGGCCTCTGAACACTTTTCCCACATGGCGCTAAGCTGATTATTCGGCACGTTTATGTTTGTGTTTTTTTTTTTTAACACTTTTTGTCTCTTAGACACCAAAATTAAAACTAGGCGTCCTGAGAGACCCCAACCCTCATTCTATTGTTCTTTTTACAGTGCACTTCATATATAGATAGTGTGCACAGTATGCTGGATGTCATTTACGCCCGCTATTAAGGTGTGTCTCCAGTGTCCACACCACGTCCAGACAGAGACCGCAGATGGACACCCCACATGTGCCCAGCAATTCAGGATTTAGTGCTTGCTTGTGTTCATCAGTGTAGCGCCACTACTTACCTGGTGTTAGGATGAGAACGGGCTGCTCATAATGACCAACAAGAAAAAGTGAAAAGGAGGAGACCCTGCCTCGGTGAGCTGTGTGTTTTAGCAGGATGCCAAAGAAGTGACAGTCTCATGATGGAATGGGAGGTCGAGTTCAGAGACGCCTTTGTGTCCCTGGCATTGCCTTCTCATGTTGTCTAACTCTGTATGCGGCTCTTTGTCCTCATCACTAGTGAGTATAGACAGCTACTTCAACTTCTGTTTTCCGTACATAAAACAACTGACAGCCTCTCATTCCACATGTAACGCCACACCAGCACAACCTTTTCTGTCTGGACAGCCAGCTGCTAAACTCCTTCTTGGTTTATACCGATATCTGATTATTCTACAGGGCGGCACGGTGGCGCAGTGGTAGCGCTGCTGCCTCGCAGTTGGGAGACCCGGGTTCGCTTCCCGGGTCCTCCCTGCGTGGAGTTTGCATGTTCTCCCGTGTCTGCGTGGGTTTCCTCCGGGCGCTCCGGTTTCCTCCCACAATCCAAAGACATGCAGGTTAGGTGGATTGGCGACTCTGAATTGGCCCTAGTGTGTGCTTGGTGTGTGGGTGTGTTTGTGTGTGTCCTGCGGTGGGTTGGCACCCTGCCCAGGATTGGTTCCTGCCTTGTGCCCTGTGTTGGCTGGGATTGGCTCCAGCAGACCCCCGTGACCCTGTATTCGGATTCAGCGGGTTAGAAAATGGATGGATGGATGGATTATTCTACAATCTGCTACACATTGAAGTGTTTAAGATCATGAAGTGAATGAGTCCAGTGGATCGAGACGGTGACATTAAAATGAGATCATCAAAAACACGGGGACACAGTTGGAAGTTTTTCTTTATACATAGAACGATAGACACGTGGACAGTAAGACGTTAGGGACTTTCAAAACTCGACTTGATGTTTTTTTGGGAGAGGACTGGTGAGCTTTGTTGGGCTGAATGGCCTGTTCTCGTCTCGAGGGTTCTAATGATGACACATAACGAGTGTCTTGGCGCAACAGAGCCTCCACTGAGGCCATCGAGTATTGGAATACCAGTGTCTGGCACTTCAGAGTGTGGAGGTTTGTTGTTATCCACCCATCCATTATCCAACCCGCTATATCCTAACTACAGGGTCACGGGGGTCTGCTGGAGCCAATCCCAGCCAACACAGGGCACAAGGCAGGAAAAACCCCCGGGCAGGGCGCCAGCCCACCACAGGGTTTGTTATTTGACGTTTATTAAATGCCTGATTACAAAAGAAAGCTAAAGCCTTCTATACAGCAAAGCAACATTCTAACAACCTTCCCTTCTGTTGCTGTACGGTATGATGCCTGTTGTTACTTTTTACTGATATTTTATTTATTTACCTTTCCAGTCTTCACAAAGGCCTCTGCTACTTTGCGATTACGTCCTCCGTAGCACGTAGTAATGAGGTCAGCAACGCCACAGCTTTCCAGGAATGTGGCGGAGCTCACTGATCCATCTTTGCTGAACAGCTTTGCAAACGCTATCATTTCCATTAGGCCAAGGCGGATGACTGCTGCCTTTGTGTTGTCTCCGCAGTTCAGCCCATCACAGAATCCAGCGCCCACTGCAACGATGTTCTATAGAGGAGATATGGAAAAGAAAAAAGAAAGACACCTCAAGATATTGAGTACAACCCACTTTCAGGGCACTAGAGAAAGTCAGACTGTCCCACCAGGTCACCTCTAGACCTATGGTGGGAACTAAAATAACCAGTTCATCACTGGGCCCACACCTCTGTCTATACAGGACATTTCCAACCAATGGATTTGTTCTGCTCACCTGGCCCTATGTGAACACATGCGAGAAACCCCTTGAATGAACTAGCTCACGGAGAGCAAACAAAAGTACCAGACTCATAAATACGGAAAGGCCAAATCAGCCTGGTTGTGCTGGTAGATAATTCACGTTACTCAAATAACGAACATTAATAATAGAGAGTATTGACAGCTATCCTTAAAAAGCTAATCCTTGTATTGTATGGTTTGAAATTTAAATTGGGTTTCTACTGCGACTTCTTTTATGTAAACAAATGGCTTAGATTTGTTCTTATTAGCTTTTTACTTAACAGCACATCACTTCACTTCCAACAGAAGGATTATAGAACATGTAGCAGTATAAGGTACTGTTTCGTATTTAAAAAATATTTATAAAAAGAACAATTAAAAAGGTGACTTTTTACTGGCAGTTAAAATATTAATTACAAAAAATCTACACAATCAGACATTTAAATAAAAAAAGCCTGCAGATGTGGGTGGTAAGACTGACAGTGAAGAAGTGGAGGACGTTAAAGCAAAGCGTCACTGTGATGTTGGCCACAAATTACTTGTAGCGGACAATTTAATGGCTGCCATTTTGAAGCAATGCCAGCTAACAGCCTCTTTCAAGTCCTCAGGCTCTCCTTTATTGTCTGATTTAAAGCCAAGTTGTGTCTGAAATACAAAAGTTATGTTTGGCTTCAAAATGGCATCGATTTTCAGTGTCACTTGCCTTCTTCCCCTCAACATGGAAGGATTTCTTCTTCCATTTGAGCTGAAGTATTAACAAAGAGAGCAGATGAACTCTAATCCAAGGCATGGCCAGCCACTGGAAAATGAAGGATTAGCACGATACCCTCAATAATTAGTAGTGAAGGAAACAGATCTGGTGCCCAGCTAAGCTACTGCTGCCAACCAGGTTGGTTAGATGGGCCTGGTGAGGATTCATTCCAATTACACCCTCCCTGGGACCCTTTTATTGTTACTGGAGAGGATGCATTTTCCTCATCGATTAGACTCTGCAATATTAATGTATCTACAGTGCATCCGGAGAGTATTCACAGCGCTTCTTCACTTTCTCCACATTGTGTGATGTTAGACAGGCATGTGCCTTTCAAATCACGTCCAGTCAACTGAGTTGACCAAAGGTGGAGTCCAGTTAAACATCTCAAGGATGATCAGGGGAACCAGGATGGACCTGAGCTCAGTTTGGAGCTTCATGGCTGGGAATACTTATGGACATGGGATTTATAATAAATTTGCAAAAACCTCAAGTAAACTTTTTTCACGTTGTCATTATGGGGTGTTGTGTGTAGAATTCTGAGGAAAAAAATGAATTGAATCCATTTTGGAATAAGGCTGTAACATAACAAAATGTGGAGAAAGTGATGGGCCGCTGTGAATACACTCAGGATGCACTGTAGATAAATTAAATTAAACAATTTGTGTTGTAAATTTGATTAAAAATGGACACATTTACCATTTTTGCCCATCACGTAGCACTCAATAACCCATAAAGGTAAAGTGACAACATGCTTTCAGAAAGGTTTACAAATGGATTAAACACCCTAAACTGAAGTTTCTCACTCTGTGAGACCCTGTGCTGTGGCACCCCAAACTACGTGCATCCTGTTTGCTTTAACTCTTTTAGGGCGGATGTCGACTTTTGTTGATTTGAGGGCTTGAGGGCGATAATCAGCTGTAAGCGTCGACAAAACTCGCCATTACGGTAAAGGTGGACTCTCTTTGCTTGGAGGAATGTGAGACTCATTGATTTGTTGTCAAATCCCTACGTGTGCATGAGTAGCATTGAGCAAACACTGGCAAAAACGGCATCAACGTCTGGCGAGACAGCGAAGCGCATGCACAAAGCAAAATACTCTGGACGACGTTTTATGTAGAATTGGACTTGTTGGACTCCAGTTTCAGTACAAGTGATCTGGAGATCAAAAACAAAAGTGACGCACCGGCATCAGCTGATCGTGCTGCTGAACATGTTTGTGTACCTGATGCACCTACGGCAACATTCACCTGGAAGGAGCACCACTTACGATGACAAAGGGTACAAAACCAGATTGTGCCACACTGTGACTGCCCCCGCCGCAACACACAGCTGCTGCCACCACAGATGGCAAACTCGCAACGAGAGTGGCCACAGAACCAACAACAGGCGTTTTATGGCCATTTATGTGAGAAACTGTTGCTGTGTGTGCTTTTCAGAAAATAATCAGCCCTAAAAGAGTTCATTCTCCTTGAGTTGTGTCTAAAACGTGATTGGAGTCCACCTGTGATAAACTGAACTGATGGGACATCGTTTAGAATGGCAGACATGTACCTGTGTAGAGAAGGTCCCATAATTCACACTGCATGTTAGGACAAAAACCAAGCCATGAAGTCCAAGGAACTCTCTGCAGACCTCCACAGTAAGACTCAGTTCAGGCCATGAGGATAAAGCCAGTTCTAAAGGCCGGAGTGTTCCCAGGAGCACAGCGACCTCAATAATTGTGGCATGGAAGAAGTTTGGATTCATCGGGACTCTTCCTAGAGTTTGTCATGCAGAAAAACAGATTAACTGGGCAAGAAGGGCTTTGGTCAAGGAGGTAACCAAGAGCTGAATGGTCACTCTAACGGAACTGCTCTGCTAAGATGGGAGAGCCCGACGAACATCTCAACAACACTCCATCAGTCAGGCTTCTGCCAGGAAGAATGGGATAAGCTGTCCAAATCCAGGTGTGCAAAGCTTGGAGCAATTAACACGAGACAAGTCAGAGCTGGAATTGCTGCCCAAGTACTGAACAAGGTCCGAGATGTCATCTTTTGATTTTTAATGAATCTGCCAACCTTTCTAGAAAAAAGGTTTTCACTTTGTCATTATGGGTTATTGAGTGGTGACTGATGGGCAAAAATGCCAGATTTATCCATTTAGAAATAAATCTACAACACAATGAAGTGTGAGAAAAGTGAAGGCTTCTGAACACTCTCTCCATCCACTGTAAGCTCCGCCATAAGTAAGCAGCTTGATCGGCAGCGGGCCGTTTAGTTGAGTGGTAGACCCCACTGCTTCAATTCCCAGCGCCTTGAATACACATGTAAGCCATGCCACCTCAGGGCAGAGGGTCCTATAGGTGAGATGGCATGAGCCTCACAATTGTCCGATAGCAGCAGATTTCCACACCTTCCTTATTATGCCTTTTCCAAATCCATGAGGTACTTACTGTACTGCACCATTATTAAGGGTGATGAGGCAGAAGGTCAGCATGCTGTACACATGTGCCTGGGCTTCAAACTTTAGTTTAAATTCTACAAGTTTTGTAATTGAATGTACAGTAACATTGCTTCAGAAAGTGCACTCTTAAGCTTGAAGCGTTTTTCTATAAAGTAATTTCGAGAGCATCATGCAGTCTGCCAATTTCCCATGAACAGACGTTATTCAGTGTAAGCTCTGGGTAATGAAGTTATGAATGTCGGCAGGGACAGAACTCGCTCATAATCCGAGACCAGCTTGTATTGCGTTTGATTCACTAACTGTGCATGAAGCATCTCACTCTCTCTTTACTTTACTTTTAGAAAGCCACCAAACTCTCACCTTCAGCGCCCCACAAAGCTCCACTGTGTCTGCGTCGTCTACCACTGCTATTCGGAAGTTGGGGGTTTGCAGCAGTTCTTTGAACAAAAGACCGTTTTCTTTGTTTCTGCTACCTAGAAAATAACATTAAAATGAATTTACTTTTTAGTCTTACTTACAAAGAACATGTAACAACATACTTGGCATAAATAATTGTGTTTTCTTACATCCTATTAAACTCAGCAACCTCTCTAATCTACAGTGCTGAAAGATTAATGGCCCAAGTCCTCTACAAGATGAGCAAAGCCCATTTTTCAAATAGCAAATGAAGAAAAAAAAAAATACAAACTGTTTTTAATCAAAGACCCCTTGAATGAAAAAGGCTTGGCCTTGCATTATCACTTTTATACCTGACGTCTGAAATTTTAATGAAGCACTTAGGCAGTCTGAGCTGCAGTGAAGTAATCTTTAAAAAGCAAAGTTAAGGAAGGGCGCTGGAGTTTGCTGCTGCAGTAGACGATTTTATATTTACAGGAGACGGGCGCCTTTAATTTATACAAGATTAACATCTGAACATGGTGCTCAGTTCCTCAGACTGCTAGTTAAATTACGAGGGGACACATGCTGTCTGTTGTGTCATTCGGTTCCTTTGTACTGACAGCCAATCAAAGGCAGGCATACACTATAATTTGATTGGCTCAAGTAAGACTGCGTGGCGAGACCACTGAGTGAGACTTGCACTTTAACTGCGATCTGACACTGGAAAAGAAGAATGATGCGATAAGCCCACCATCGATACTCCCTTCATTAGCCTGTGTATCTTATGACTCGCGTTACTTCTGCTGATCTGTTAAAAGTAAAAACACGCAATGCTATCCAGATTTTGGAGCTGCTGCCCTGTTTTCCACAGTATGTCTTCTTTAAAGCTGTAATCATCTTATTTCTTAGAAGGCAAAATCATATAGTGAATGGATCTCCTGCCACAGCTCAACCAGTCTGTCCTGCTTCTCACGTGTACTTCCTGCAGCCACTGCCAGAGGGCACAGCATCACCAAAACGGCACAAAATACCACCTGATGAAGACTCCTAATTGTTGACCTGACAAGGAGACGAGAGGGCCTGAATTTTGAGTAAACAACATTCATCCAAGGATGCATCCTGCCTTGTAGTGACAGTATACGGTGGCGATGGTAGCATAATGTTTACTTAGCGTGCATCAGGCCTCTTAATACCAGCTGAACATCACTTGAATGCCACAGCTTACCTACACATCGCTGCTGACCACATGCGTCTCTTCATCCCTGCCTTTTTAAATGGATACGTGTCTAAGAAGGCAGCTGCTTCCACAAAACTTACAGTGAAAGTGGGCCCATGTCAATATGGACACCATACCCCAAAACTGTGCATGAAGCCCTGGAGCCAGTGACTCGTGAGGTACCAATGCAAGTCCAGGGCAGTGTGCCTGAAGTCCACCACACCATTGGGTTCAGGCAGAGACACTAACTACCTAATATGTGTCCCTCTGGTCCTCAGTATGACAGACAAGGGGCCAGAGTGGCCTGCCGCTATACTGAATGTATGGAACCCAAGGATGCAGAGCCACTTGACACCACTAGGAGGAGTTCCAGCAGGATGACCCAAAGATCTCCCCTTTCTCATTAAGGGGTGGTGTGATGCCACCAGAAGACATAAAAGACCCTCCTGACCACATGCCAGCTGAACTCCTAAGTCAGGTGGAGAGGAATTCAACTGGAAGGATTTGCCAGGGGGAGACGGGAAGATTTTGTTTCTCTCGTTGTTTTTGTGCTTTCTGCCTCTGAAGCCCTGTACCCTTCTATATTGTTACCTTTTGGTTGTAATAATTATTTTTGTCATACTTTTGATTTCCTTTGTGTTAGAGGGGGGCCTTAAAGTGACTATACACAAACATATTATATCCACACGTATAAGATACCTATACAGTTAGGCTCACAAGTATTTGGACATTGACGTAAGTGTTGTAATTGTCACTCTGTATGCCACCACAGCGGATTTGAAATGAAGTAATCAAGATGTGACAGAAGCATTGACTGTCCGCTCTAATTGAGGAGCTTTAGCATACTTATTGCATTAACTTTTCAGAAATGACAGCCATTTTCCACCGAGACCGTCCGTTTTCAGAGGCTCAAAAGTAACTGGACATGTGACTGACCAGCGGTGTCATGGCCAGGTGTGGCCCGCTCCCTTGTTATTCCATGACAAATGAAGTAGATAGAAGGTCTGCAGTCGATTCAAAGCAATGAATTTGCATTTGGGGGCTGTTCACTGGAACTCAACATGAGGTCCACAGAAGTGTCACTGCAAGTGAAGGAGGCCATCATTAGGCAGAGGGACAGCTAAAACTTTAGGGACTTTCTTCTTAAAAAGAAGGATTGCACTGGTGATCTGAGCAACACCAGGAGGCCTGGGAGACCACGAAAGACGACTAAAGTGGATGATCACAGAATGCTTTCCCTGGTGAAGAAAAAACCCGAGAGACGCCATCATGGATGTAAACAGAGGGTGACCTTGAGATGCAAACTGCTGGGAACACTGAAGAACAGGACGGCCAGATAAGACTTTGCCACAACGCATCTTAAAAAGCCTGCCTAGTTCCAGAATAAGGTTCTTTGGACAACCCAGATCAACTTGGACCACAATGATGGGAAAAGAAAAGTATGGAGAAGGAAAGGGCCATCTTATGATCGGCAGCATAGCACACCACCTGCCAAACATGGTGGAGGAAGTGTTATGGCCTAGGCATGTATGGCTGCCAATGGAACGGGGTCACTGGTGCTTACTGATGATAAGACCGCTGACAGAAGTACCAGGATGGATTCTGAAGTGTACAGGGTGCTATACTGTCTGCTCAGGTTTAGCCAAATGCTGAAACACTGACTGGAAAGGCCTTTACAGTGCAAATGGAGAATGAGCCGGAACATCCCGCAAAAGCGAAACAAGAGCTTCTCAAGGTAAAGAAATGGGATATCCTTCAATGGCCAAGTCAACTGTCTGACCCAAAAGAGCCCGCTGATCGGTTACTGAAGACAAAGCTGAAGGCAGGAACACCAACGAAGAAGGGGCACCTGCAGAGGGCAGCACAAAGGCCTGGCAAAGGGAGGAAACTGGGCATTTGGTGATGTCCATGGGGTCAGTTTCACCCAACTATTAAAACTATACATGTCTACATATATAAACTCCAGCGTCTGTCTGTATGTCTGTATGTCTGTCTGCTTTCACAAGAAAACAGATTGCTTAACGGATTTAAATCGGGTTTTTCTCTATAATTTGCTGGAACATTCCGGTTGATTTTGTGACCTCCGTCATCATGCCAAGTATCACAGTTCACTTGCAGGAGTGATTTACTCACGCAAACCCAAGGCCGAGGAGAGGGGGAAGCGTGATGTCAGGAGTGGGGAGCTGGTCAGGGCCCTCCTCACTCACGTGCCAGCCTCCGTTTGAGTCGGTCTACCTGTCGCCATGTGTTAGAGCGCACCATGCCTCCGCTTAGCTAGCCATACCAGTTTGTTTATTGATTTTTAAAGTCCGTCCTGTTTCAGTGCTACGCGGGCAGAGCCGTGGGGGACGGCTAGTATATTTTATCTATATTATTTATGAGCCTCTGAAAATGGAGGGACTTTGTGACAAATGGCTGTAATTTCTCGTTGGTTAAACCCCTTGAATTAAAGCTGAAAGTCCTCACTTCTGTCACTTCTTGATGGCTCAATTTCAAATCCACTGTGGTGGTATACAGAGAGAACACGACATCAGCGTCCAAATACTTGTGGGGCTAACTGTATTTTACACACCCATAGCTGGACACACTTTATTCTACCTTGTTAACGTGGCAGTGCACATTATTTCCTACAATGTCAATTTATTTATATAGCACATTTCAACAACATAGGAATGCTGTGGCCAAAGTGCTTTATGATAATAGAATAAAAGAAAACATACAAATAAGAGAAATAACAGAAATAATAAATAGAAGTCAAGTTACATAATCACAATGAGTATTACTGAAGGTCACGGAATGCAAGTGAACAGAAATGAGTCTTTAATCTCGTTTTGAATTGTCGACGACTCCTTTATGTGACGAGGTAAAGAGCTCCACAGGTGAGGCTGCCAAAGCTCGGCCTGCCCCCTTAGTGTGACACTCGGTACGAGGGACAACAAGAGACACCTGACCAGAAGATCTAAGCACTCTGGATGGCTGGTGTAAAGCACACAATTCAGATAAACAGGCCGGAGCGAGCCCATGTAAAGATTTCAAAATGGACAAACACGTTTAACTGCAGTCCATTTGGTAAATCTGCACATTAAAGCCTTGATTCTACTGTATATCCAAACACACACCGAGTAAAGATTTTGGTAACTTTACACATTTCTATTCTGCAGTCTGTCAGGACATTTCTTCAAGAGGAACTAATTCGATCCTGTGGCAGGTTTTTATGATGTGTTCCCTGCTGGTTTTCTAGTCCCAGCTGACTGCCCAGTTTTGGTCAATGGAGTGAAGGCCTGCAGTCTTCATCCGTTTGGTGTGGGAGGTGAGCCGTGTGTGTGCGTGTGTGTGTGTGTGTGTGTGTGTGTGCGCCGGTAGACGTCAAAGGATCCTCAAACTCTGGATGACCTCTCCCAGCTCTAACGGCAGGTCTCTTTTCCAGCACAATCACATGCTTAGCTGCTGGCACACGTCTCAGTCCATCTCTGCACAGCCTTCAAAAAATAACCTGCAAGCATCCCCTTATCTTTCCAAGCAGTTCTGTCTTCACAAAAGAGTTCATGGTCTGCACTGAAATGTGTCACGCTGTTCTAGAAAACACAATACGTCCACATTGATTCAGCAGATTAGTAAAAGCCTTAACTTGATACAATTGTATTATCCAACTCGGAGGTTCACGCACAGCCAGCCAACTGGATATCCTTTCCTTCACAACAAGCCTGATGATACTGCATATTAAAACTACCATCCTCATGGGAACTGCCTGAACTGACCCAGCTTTATTATTTAGGTCTTCTGGAAAAATGTGGCCAGCATATTTATGAAAAGGTTGGTGCTGCTGGTTGACAAGAAGACATAAAACTTGGTAATGTAAAGTCAAAGATAAGCAGTCTGGTAGGCCAGCCATTGTAGCAGCTATCATGTAATTTGAGTGGTTCTGCTACCACCTGTCATTTGTAATGGAAATGGTGTCATTTTAAGACATCCACAGTTAGGATTACAAAGCTGTTGAATCATCTTAAACGATATTAGTAACTGACAATTTAATAAATAAATTCTCTGTTACTATCTAATGAACGTACATGAACAAAACATTTTGTCACACATGGGGCTCTCAGGAGCACCTTTTGGACTCTGCTGATGTATGTGATACCACTCCAGGCCGAAAGGGGGCGCTGTCGCTAATAGTATTGTCTCTTTATCTCTCTGCAGTACCAAGATGATGCCCAACGAGGGCACCTGAACTACTCCCACATCGTCCCAAAATGACCCACCCCTTCCAGTCAAACCCCTGTAAGAACTCAAGTCCCCAGAAGTCACTGCACACTGGGGAGATTCCAAAGGACTGGAAAATGACAAATATCATCCCATTACATAAAAAGGGTGACAGGGCAGATCGGACCAACTACAGGCCAGTAAGCTTAACGGGCATCACAGGAAAATGAATGGAAGGAATTATCAAAAATAAGATTGAGCAGCACATGGCAAGGACAGGCATTTTACTGAACAGTCAGCGTGGGCTCAGAAGAGGGAGGTCGTGTTTTACTAACAGGCTGGAATTCTATGAACAAGAACAAAAGGATACGACCAGAGAGGCTCAGATGATAATATTAATCAGGACTTTCAGAAAGCATTTGATAAGGTGCCACATGAGAGGGTGGGCATCAAACTAAAAGAAGTGGCAGTTCAGGGTGATGTTTGTAGAATTGGCTCAGACACAGGAGGCAGAGGGTGTTGGTGCGAGGAACCTCATCAGAACTGGCCGATGTTAAGAGTGGTGACCAGCAGGGGGCAGTGCTAGGGCCGCTGCTACTTTAATATATATAAATCATTTAGATAGGAATATAAGTAACAAGCTGGTCAAGTTGGCAGATGATACCAAGATGGGTGGATTAGCAGATAATTTGGAATCTGTTATATCATCACAGAAGGACTTGGACAGCAGACAGGCTTGGGCAGATTTGTGGACGAAGAAATTTAATGTCAGTAAATGTAAAGAATTACACATAGGAAGGAAAAATGTTAGATTTGAATACACAATGGGGGTCTGAAAATTGAGAGTCCACCTTATGAGGATTTAGGAGTCCTAGTGGACTCCAGCCAGTGTTCTGAAGCCATGAAGAAGACTAACAGAATGTCAGGTTATATAGCGCCTTGACGTGTGCAGTACAAGTCACAGGAGGTTCTGCTCAAGCTTTATAACACACTGGTGAGGCCTCATCTGGAGTCCTGGGTGCAGTTTGGGTCTCCATAAAGACATAGCAGCACAAGAGAAGGTCCAGAGAAGAGCAACTCGGCTGATTCAGGGCTACAGGGGATGAGTTATGAGGAAAGATTAAAAGAGCTGAGCCTTTACAGAGATGAAGAGGAGACCTGACTAAAATGTTTAAAATGATGAAGTGAATTAGTCCAGCGGATTGAGACGGTGACTTTAAAATGAGCTCATCAAAAACACGGGGACACAGTTGGAAACTTAAGCATAATTTCACACAAACATCAGGATGTTTTTCTTTGTTTTCACAAAGATCTACGGACACTTGGAATAAGTGACCAGATAGTGAGGTAGACAGTAAGACGTTCGGGACTTTCAAAACTCGACTTGATGTTTTTTTGGAAGAAATGAGTGGATAGGATTGGCGAGCTTTGTTGGGCAGAGTGGCTTGTTCTCGTCTCGAGTGTTTTAATGTTCTGAAAGAAGGCACCTCAGTTGCAATTGGAGTGCAGGAGCTCCCTGTCAATTTGGAGAAACTGACAATTTGTTTTTCTGTTGTGGCCCCGAGTGCCTATTTCTGTTCAGTTTTTTTTGGTGCTTAGCATTAGACAGGGTGGCTTAACTGGCCCCCAACTTTTCTTTGGGACGCCTCTGCTTCTTTACCTGTTCAAAATACACACTATATGGCCAAAAGTATATGGACACAACTCACAATGATGGAGATGAGGTGTTTCATCATTAAGAGGCAGCCATGCAACCTCCACTGGCAAACATTGGGTCATAATGAAGAGCTCAGGAACTTTAAACGTGGCACCATCATAGCACACCACCTTTGTCACAAGTCAGTGTGTCACTACATTATAGTGAAGTGGAAGGAGCAACAACAGCACAGCCATAAAGTGGGTAACATACAGTCTCACCTCGCTTATCAAGGCCTGTCTCCCATGACTTCTTACATTTAAGAATTATGGAGGCCACTGTGCTGTCAATGTCCTGGGGCCGCTAAGCACTGAAGTGCATACAAATCACCTACCGTCTATGGCATCACTCACAACTGAGTTCCACACTGCCGCTAGAAACAACACCAGCACAAGAACTGAGCATCAGGGGCTTCATCAAATGGGTTTTAATGGCTGGAAAGCTACACACAAGCCTACCTGCTCCGCTACACAATGCAACACGTGGGCTGCAGTGGTGTAACGCACCTTGGGGCAGTGGAGCGTTCTCTAGAGTGATGAATCACACTTCACTGGCGTGGATTTGGTGAATGCCAGAAGAAAGCTGCCTTTCAGACTCTTATAATGCCTACTGTAAAGTTTGGTGGAAAAGGAATAAAGACCGGGCTGGGCCTGTTGGATCCAGTGAAGGGTAAAGTTCAAGCTACACTGTTAGACGTTAAAGACATTTGAGGTAATTGTGTGTTTCCAGCTTTGTGAAGGTCCTGATCGGTTTATGACATGACTGTGCCCCTGCACACAAAACCAGGCCCATAAAGACATGGAGGCACTTGAGTGGTCTGCACAGAACCCTTCTGAACACCTTAGGGATGAACACTGACTGTGAGCCATGTCTTCTCATCCAGCATCAGCACCTGACCTCACAGCTGCTCTTTAAACAGAATGTGAACAAATTCTCACAGATCACTCCAAACCTTTGTGGAAAGAGAAGAGTGGAGGCTGTTGTGGGTTTGGGCGACTCCATAATGATGTCCGTGGCTTGGGAATGGAAAGTCCAACAAGCTCATACAAGTGTGCTGGTCAGGCGCCCTCAAATGTTTGGCCATTAAGTTTATCTGAAAACGTACTGGCGTCAAGTGAAATTTCAACTTTATCGTCACAGTCTCCACAGAATAATCAAAATAACACGGTGCCAACAAACAGAAGAAAAAGACACAGACAGAACACAACATCATACATGGAGTCTGGCTGCCATGCTCTGGACCTTTAGGTTTTTACAGCCTCTTCCTTGGCCTGTAAACATAATGGAGATATTGTTTGGGGAGTTTTAGAGGTCAGGGAAATAAATAGTCAGACTGTTTTTATACATTTTGGACATTTCTAGAGATGGCATTTGTGAAATCATTTTATTTATTATTATGGTCGCTGCCCTGGTTTGTGGTCTGTGATGCAGTATGCCAGGCTGTTGTTAGGCACAATGACCAGGAGCGTGTGATGCATAATGTCATTATTGGTGTGGTTTAAATATCAGTTTGTGGATAAACTGAAACAAATACTTGCATCTTGGCTTAGACTTTGTAAAATGTTCTGCTTACCGACTCTCATTACATCTGTGGTTTGGGCTCATGTTCTGGCCGCGATTTATTTGATGACTCGCCTTGAGGGAGATCTTTTTTGTAATACTTGAGCTCTTTGGACTGTTGGGCTCCAGTGGTCTCCTAACTGTCTTAAAAAAGTTGTTCTAAGATGCAGCTGTGCAGCTCTTGTCTGCAATTAATGCCAGAAGATATCACATAACCAAGGCTGAAACTACCTTGGCATTCCATATACGGTACGAGCTTACGTGATTTCTATGTGCTTATCAGGTATACGAGGTTAATAAAACATTTGTGTAATCGTGAGAAGAAATTCAGCAGAGCTGCTTTTACTGCATTGACTACGTATGTTGAGGCTCTGCGCTCTTATGATGTCTCCTCGTTAGCACATTGCTGGAGTGTGAAGAGCCTTTGTGCACGAGAGCGGCACTGGACCACCTGCCATTTACGACCCTGGCTTGTTATTAGCATTAAGATCCAACTTCTAATTCAATTGTACGTTAAACTGCTGTCACCTTGTGCAGTCAGTACAGTGGCACACAACACACACACAACACACACACACACTAAGGGGTGGGCAAAAGTAGGCTCACAGTACGCCAAACACGGAGCTTATTCTGGGACTAATATTTATTTATTAATTATTGTATTATTTATTTGTCTTCTTATTGTTGTTACTATTATTTCATATCCTTAATTACAATTTATCTTTTAGGTCATTTGAAAACTTATGAGATTGTACCCAAGTGCACTGTGCCATTCTTTTGAGGCAATAAAGCTGTTGTAATAAATCATAACCTGCATATATATATATATATATACATATATACAGTGGTGTGAAAAACTATTTGCCCCCTTCCTGATTTCTTATTCTTTTGCATGTTTGTCACACAAAGTGTTTCTGATCATCAAACACATTTAACCATTAGTCAAATATAACACAAGTAAACACAAAATGCAGTTTTTAAATGATGGTTTTATTATTTAGGGAGAAAAAATCCAAACCTACATGGCCCTGTGTGAAAAAGTAATTGCCCCCTGAACCTAATAACTGGTTGGGCCACCCTTAGCAGCAATAACTGCAATCAAGCGTTTGCGATAACTTGCAATGAGTCTTTTACGCTCTGGAGGAATTTTGGCCCACTCATCTTTGCAGAATTGTTGTAATTCAGCTTTATTTGAGGGTTTTCTAGCATGAAGCGCCTTTTTAAGGTCATGCCATAGCATCTCAATTGGATTCAGGTCAGGACTTTGACTAGGCCACTCCAAAGTCTTCATTTTGTTTTTCTTCAGCCATTCAGAGGTGGATTTGCTGGTGTGTTTTGGGTCATTGTCCTGTTGCAGCACCCAAGATCGCTTCAGCTTGAGTTGACGAACAGATGGCCGGACATTCTCCTTCAGGATTTTTTGGTAGACAGTAGAATTCATGGTTCCATCTATCACAGCAAGCCTTCCAGGTCCTGAAGCAGCAAAACAACCCCAGACCATCACACTACCACCACCATATTTTACTGTTGGTATGATGTTCTTTTTCTGAAATGCTGTGTTCCTTTTACGCCAGATGTAACGGGACATTTGCCTTCCAAAAAGTTCAACTTTTGTCTCATCAGTCCACAAGGTATTCTCCCAAAAGTCTTGGCAATCATTGAGATGTTTCGTAGCAAAATTGAGACGAGCCCTAATGTTCTTTTGCTTAACAGTGGTTTGCGTCTTGGAAATCTGCCATGCAGGCCGTTTTTGCCCAGTCTCTTTCTTATGGTGGAGTCATGAACACTGACCTTAATTGAGGCAAGTGAGGCCTGCAGTTCTTTAGATGGTGTCCTGGGGTCTTTTGTGACCTCTCGGATGAGTCGCCTCTGCGCTCTTGGGGTAATTTGGTCGGCCGGCCACTCCTGGGAAGGTTCACCACTGTTCCATGTTTTTGCCATTTGTGGATAATGGCTCTCACTGTGGTTCGCTGGAGTCCCAAAGCTTTAGAAATGGCTTTATAACCTTTACCAGACTGATAGATCTCAATGACTTCTGTTCTCATTTGTTCCTGAATTTCTTTGGATCTTGGCATGATGTCTAGCTTTTGAGGTGCTTTTGGTCGACTTCTCTGTGTCAGGCAGCTCCTATTGAAGTGATTTCTTGATTCAAACAGGGGTGGCAGGAATCAGGAAATTGAACTCAGGTGTGATACACCACAGTGAGGTGATTTTTGAACAAGGGGGCAATTACTTTTTCACACAGGGCCATGGAGGTTTGGATTTTTTTTTCTCCCTAAATAATAAAAACCATCATTTAAAACTGCATTTTGTGTTTACTTGTGTTATATTTGACTAATGGTTAAATGTTTGATGATCAGAAACATTTTGTGTGACAAACATGCAAAAGAAGAAGAAATCAGGAAGGGGGCAAATAGTTTTTCACACCACTGTGTATATTATATTATATATATATATATATATATATATATATATATACACACACACACACACACTTGATACACAAGAAATAATTATTCAGAAGTCAATATTAAGTGGCTATTTAAAGAAGGTTATGCATTAGCCACATGCATGGACTCGCCTACACCTTTTAATGTACAGAGGCAATTTACACTGAAAGCATCCTCTCTTGTGGACTAATAATTTATGACCCAAATACATTTGTACTATTTTTTTTTTTTTACCACTAATTTTAAACTTTAATGTGCCTGTTTTGTTGTCCAAGGATTGTTGGTGCCGTTAGGTAAAATGGTCAGCCAAGTTTTATAATTTAATTGTAAATGAAAGGTAAGAGATTGTACAGATTTGTACGAGATCAACGCTTTTGGGCAGAGCCATCAATCACCGATACAGCTGGCTAATCACGTGTGAAATGTCACATGTCCTGGAATGTCACATGTTGATTTCAACATACTGTAACTAATGGCCTGTCCGAAGGACAGAGAGAAATAACAACATAGGACGCGATGTCAGAGATGAAGACGTCAGAAAATGAGAGAGCGATCATTTCATCTGGACGTATTGCCAGGTGTAGATGTGGCCCTGAGGTGACACCATGAGCTATAAATCCTGAAATGTGCACGTCAAGTCATAAGTTAATTCTCCAATAGCAGCTGATTACAGAAAGCTGGGGGAGAAGAAAACAGAAGCAAATTGCATGAAAACAAGTGCATAATACTCAGGTCCAAGAAGATGAGGTTTCTCTTTTCCATTTTTTAATTTTATTATTTTTCAGTGAGCGTTTAGTGTAGCTGTGTATTTGAGTATGTGCTACTGTCAGGCCAACGCTCCTCCCCAGCTCATCTTTAAAGTGCTTCTATTTATGTACATTGTTGTATTCTTCATGATCATTCATAACATTGTTGTCTTCATTTATTATTTGTCTAATTATGCATTACCTGTTAATTGTATTCTATTTGCTTCTTATTTAGCACCTGTGTGTGTTTTTTGGCCCTCTCACGTTCTTTGTATTTTGTAGGTGGATCCCCAAGAGGCGGGGCCACCTGTCCATCACCATTAAGCGACGCCCCTGGTCTGGTGTGGTTCATTTTGAACTTACTCTGGTGGATTTAGGTGGTTCTTGTGACTATCATAATATTCTTTGTATTTTTACTCTAATTCTCGGCTTCTTGCTAACATTTCTTAGATTATTCTTGAGGGTTTCGATTTGGACCCTGTTTACCTTATATCATCTCTTTAGGCAAGTCCTTTTGATTATTTCTTGCTCCTGTGTTCTTTTTTTTTTTTGTGGTATATTCCTTCTTCTGTCAATAAATCCTGCCTTTATAACAGACTGTTTGGAGCCTCAGTCTATACAAGCCAGGGGTTGACAGTGATCCCCCTCCATTGTGGGGCACTTTGACAGAGTTTTTGTACTTGACAGAATATATTTTCTGAATTTTGAAAGTGAAGCACATTTTGGCCAGAAGTCATCCAAAGTCCGCCACTCAAGTAAAAGCAAGTAAGACTTTTGTGTGTACCTTCACTGGGCAGGCTGATGGGATTTTGGCCTGCTTCTCTGTGTTTTTGAAGGCGTTACATCATTTTCGGCACCTTGAAAGATTAAACCATACAAGTATGTATTTCCATAGAGTTGATATATGTAACTATTCCTTATCCACCGTGTGTTGAGCCAAGGGTGGGTAGCTGTGGGTCAATGCCTAGCCCTATATAAACTGGGAGGAAGCTCAGTGCTGGCGCCGTGACTTTAGTTTAAACTTCTGTTCTTCATCTCCCTCTCTCTTTAAAGTTTTTGGATTCCTGGATTTTCTGAGTATTATTGGATTCTCTCTGGAGTTCATGGAGCTCGTGCTTTAATTTAAGGAACTTTTCTTTTGATTTTGTATTTGCCAATTCTATCAAACTCCTCAGACTTTGTTCCCAGTGCACCCAGGATTGTCTGCATTGGGCAGGTTCAGTGATGGATGGATGGATGGATTTTCCAACCACCTTTTGAGGTGACCCCCAAGTCTGTACCCCTGAGTGCACAACTTGCAGTACTCGGGCAGGCAGCTGTAACATTGGTGCATTAGGACTTTAAACCTTATTATTAATATGATTCCAGCTACCCACAATTCATGTGTCTTATTGATTTCCAAGACAATGTTTGGTTATTCTGTGATTGCCACCTATACTGTAGCTATCCAGTTCCCAAATGAGTCTAAAATGCCTTTTCCTACATAGTTGCTGCTCAAGTAGTATGGCTCTTTACGCAGGCACTAAATCAGGTCTGCCACTAATGATTATGAGTACGCTGCATTTGCTTCCTTCTGCTGTACACGACACGGGTCTAAACTCAAGGTGCAGCACAATTACTATCAAATATTTAACCACCCTTTAATGCCATTAAGGCAATAGGCTTTGCTATATTTTCTTCACAAATAAATAATAAATGTGACCAGTCAGTAAAAATGACCCTCAAGAGCTCAGAGTTTCTGGTTATCCTGCTGTCTCCTAACTATTCGAGTCGTGGGATTTTAAAAGCCCTGAAGAAAGAGCAACACACACACACACACACACACACACAGCACTACTGTGAGAAAGTCAGGACATTTTTCTTACAGTCAATTATATTCCTAATGAAATGCCTTAAATGTAAGAAAGCACTTTAGACAAGAGAGTTACGGTCCAGAATGAGTAAGGCTGCCCTGAATCGGAAGTTTTACCGATTGTTGTTTCACAGAATTTCTCTGCTGCTACTTCATTTGCAATGTTGGCCCCCATCAGCACGCTGACATCGATTCCCATTTTCTCACGGATGATATCGGAAATCAACTTGAGTCCCTCTGGGCCTTCATCTATTCCCTGTGGTGAACAGAAGAGCATTTTTATTTTATTAATTGCCACAAAGCAGCACACTTATCAAACTGTGTTAGGAAAGCAACAGCAATTGTTTTAGCTAATTAAACATGCAAAACAAAAGTACAGCTTAAGCATAATCATTACATTTGCCATCCCAGCAGGGTGATTGTAAACACCACACAAAATCACAAGAATGGAATTTGCTTAATTTAAAAGAAGCCAACATTGATTCATTTGAACACGACAAAAGGCCGAGCCCAAGGAAGCTTGTGGTGTGTTTATGGCTGATTACAACATTCAAAGTTTTCTTTTGCGTGATAAGTGGAGCAAAGACAAAAGAGCGAAAAGGAAACAACAGTTGTGTGTTTGGCCTGAGTAGTCAGTTAATCTTCTGCAAGTTTGTCCCCATTGTCTACACTGATGAATATGAACTAAACGTTCAAGAACTGCCAACAATGACCTCACTAGTTAGTTGTCTCTGACTGTCTGCTCAATGCCCCGAAGTCAATGTCATGAAACAACTGAATTGTGGCCTTACTAAATGATGAACATGACAAGCACTTTACATCAGGCTGAACACAAATAAAAGGAAATAAACAGGAAGGGGGACCGGGATTACCGGTGAATTAGAGATAACACCAGACAGATGTCAGCCCAAAAGACGCCCTAGCAGAGCGTTTACTAGGAGTACTAACTCGTGCAGCTCCATCAGGGTCGATGGCCTGTTATGGCAACATGAGAGTCAACTACTTCTGGAATTACAGGAAATGGAGGGGCCCTGTAGAACACTGGCTAGTGGAGCAGACGTTCCCATAAAGACAGGCGGCGGCTGGGAGTTCCTATATTGGGTATTTGGCTCCCTGATACTCACTGACCCTGAGAAGTGGATTCAGGGACCACTTCAAGATTTCTAAGAGGACACCCCTAGGAGCTTATTAATGATCCTGTATGCCATCTCCAGGATATCATCAGAAGTCGGGCACGGCCAGGGCTGAAAAGACCCTTCCTAGCCAGACGCGTTTTAACTTGGAATTAGGGAGTAGAGGAGGACGACGGCCCTTTTTTATATGCAATGGGTTCTAACTTAGTAGTAGGTCGACCCAGAAGGACGGCTCGGGTTTTGCTTTACCCTCTTGATATGCCACTTTGCTCTAAACCGTGATTGCCTAGTAGAATACGACTATTTGTACTCATTAAAAGTGTGTTTCTACCTTAATACCTTCACTGGGCTTTGACTTAACCGAAACAATAAGGTCATGTCACGTGCAGAAACTTTCAGACGACTCTGCACTTATGGGGTGTTTTGATAAAGGGGAGGAGGCAGAGAAGGGGATTCTGGGAGATAACTTTGAGAACTGACTGCAGCTTAACATCAGCAAAACCAAGAACTGTAATGGACTGTCACCGCTCCAAAGAGTCTCTGTGCCTGGTCACTAATTAAGGAGTGGATGTGGAGGTGCAGGTGGGACGCTCCCACAAGTACTTGGGGGTCCACATTAGTGACAGATTAGACTGGTCACGTAACACAGAGGAACTATAGGAGGGCAGGCAGAGAAGGCTCTGCTTCCTCAGGAGACATCTCTATAGCACATCTTCTACAACTCTGTGATGGCTGGTGCCATCACTTCAAGAGAGGCCCACTGAAGCATCAAGGGAATGAAAAGAGCAGGCTCGGTTATGGGACACACTGGAGGTAGTAAACGAATGAAGACAAAACTGAGTGTCATTATGAACAACACTGCACATCTTCTCTCTGACACATCAACATTGAGGAGTTTCAGCCAATGAATTACTCAGCAGAAGTGGGTCAAGAAACACAACTGGGGGTCCTTTATGCCAACAGCAATAGACCAGTATAGCTCCTCACTGGGACTGGGCCTGCCGAGCCACAAGTTTTCTTTCTTTTTGGTCATTCTGGTGTCTGTTCAGACCATTGAGTGTGAGTGTGTGTATACTGTACGTATGTATCAATTTATTTATGTAGATATTTAATGAAAGAGCTTCTGTAAAAAGCCAAATTTCCCCCTAGGGAAAAAAAAGTTCTCCCTCTCTGTCTATCTATTATATAGTGCCTTTCATCTATCGATCTAGATTCACAGATGCACAATGCAGCCTGTTTAATCGTGTAGCTGGTGTTTTAGTAAGGACTTGTTTGAAACAGTGATTTCCTAGTAGTATATAACTATTCCTGCTCTATCTTTATGTTAAACTCCACTGTACAAAGCCTGTGTTTCTAGGTTTTATTCATTACCTGTCACTCCACGGTTCACCATGCTATTCGGATTTCAGTAACAAAGCCCCTTTCTTGTGCACTTTGGAATCCATTGTATTTATTCCGGGGTTTCAGTGCCACCACAACAATTATAAAACTGCTTTCTCTTTCATGAGTGACTGTACTTGATATTCACTGACTTTCACTCACTAATTTGACTGCGCCTTCTGCCTAAACGGCTTTCTCAGACAAAAGCCTCTTTTCCCGAATATTGTAACTGAGCGGTCTTACAGGGTCTGGCAAACCAACCTGAAACTAAACAATCACAAAACACCACATCACCCTTACAAAGAGTGCTAGGGTCTTAGGTGTCTCTCGGTCTCCCTCGAGTTTTTAGGAGGGTCTCTTGTTCAATCGTCAGCCCCCTCTTATTCTAGACCTGCACCCCGATTTTACACATTAGACTTCTTTGTGCTGTTGCTGGCTCCGCATCGCCTCCTACTGCCCTGTGCATTCACAATTTTGTCCCAGTTTGAGTTCGTTTTCTGGCTGCTTGTACATTTTTAACCATACAAAGTTGTAAGGCAAAAAAAAGGCCGAAAGAAAAATAGAGGAGTAATATTCATGTTTTTAAATCACACGATCACAAGCTTCCTTAAGAGACAGACTGCAAAAAAATGGCCACTTGATTTTCATGGATTTGTTTCTTATATCGAAGATAAGCCAACTTGCAATCAGTACCTGGTAACCTGTGTAAGGTACTTCAGCTTTCAAGGTACATCTGAAACCAATAAGAAGACTGGAATATTAAAAAGAGAAAGTTGTGCACAGCGCATACACTTCTAGACATTGTTGAATTGGACATCTTCATGGTAAGGGTTTTGAAATCACAAGGATTCACAACTGCTTTTATCTTCTTCTACAACTGGAGGGCTGGTGGGTCACTGGGGGGACTGAAACACCTTAAGTCACACTTACCACAGGGTCACCACAGCAACAAACCAGTAACCAGTAATTACTACCTCTGTTACTCTTGCTGGCTGACCATTTTCCCCAATTAGCTACTCCTCCATTCTTTTATTTGGACAGCACAGTCCCAATTGATCTCGCACGTTATTTCACATCCACTTCAAATCAAAGCCCTGGGCAGCTGGTCGACTTGCACACTAATGTCACCTTTGGCACTTTGGATTGGTACGTGAAATGTACTCTTTATTTCATTCACTTATTAGTTTCTTTATCACTGCCCGGCTGATGGATTAAAGCAGTGCATTTGTGTTTGACGCCCCAGTATCATCGGCCTGTGTGTAGCTACATTTTAGAAGGGGAGCAGAGTAACAAAAGCCACGTTTACAGTTACAAACAGAACTTTTAATTAAACATTTTCTACAATTAGTGACTCACATAGAAGTTTTACAAGCCACTCTGCTGTTGGGTCAGACATTAGGCGAGTTAACTCCCACTCCTTCATCAAGCACAAGTACACATTCGCACATTTCATTACCTCAGCTGACACACACAAGCGTCCGCATCTCGGCCTGTGTCCACACCAGTGCATGTAGTCTGCATGGTCACCTGTCATTCAAGCTACTCCAACAATCTGAATCCCAAAAACAGAGACGCCCTCTAGAGCCGTATACTTCTCTGAAAGTGAGTGATGCATTGTGGGTGGATGAAAATGGAGACTTCTGTTTGCGCTCCATTTGGTTTGTGTGGATTACATGGCCTTTCCCTGACTGGATCCTGCTCATCACAACTGCTTGTCTGCAAGTTATTCTTACAGCTTGTAATGATTACCTTTGAAATGGCATCGGTGCTTTGGGTGGTCTCTCCAGTTGTCCATTATTCTTCAGGTTCTTTCACATGAAGCCTGTAAACCATAACCAGGACTGATTGAGATCATTTATGGTAGGTAGAATGCCCAGGGGTGGCTGGGTGGTCTCGTGGCCTCTGAACCCCTGCCGGTTTGATTTTGTATTTTCTGTCCTCCTGGCCATCAGACCTTACTTTATTCTTTGATTTTTAGTACTAGCTGTTTAAGCCTGTTCAGTAAAAAGCCCAGGCTAATAGAAACTATTGTTATCGTCAGAAAAAAAATTGGAACGCAGAGTGTCGGCGGTTTCGTTTTGCGGACGTGCTCACCCCCCTCGTCTATCAGCGGCTAAGCGAGTTTCTCTCTCCTCGGAGGTTTCGTTTTGCAGATGTGCTCGCCTCGCTAAGCGAGTTTGTCTTTTGGCGGTGGAGTCGCTTTCTTTCAGCTTCATGCTGTAGCCTCGCACTTCTTTCTTCTTCTGACTCGTTAACCTGGGGTCGCCTTGCCGGCTCTTTGAGTTTCATTCTGCAGCCTTGCACGTCCGGACTGGACAGACAAGACACACACGCACACTTCCACGTGTAGACGTTTATATATATATATATATATATATATATATATATATATATATATATATATATATATATATATATATATATATATATATATATATATATGATGGCCTGATCTTATTTTTTTTCTTATCTTGTAAAGCCCTTTGAGCTACACCTTGTGTATGACAATGTGCTATAGAAACAAATGCAGAGCAGAATGTCACTGCACTTGCACTCCATTTTCAGCCACTTGACTTGCCTTATCCTCTCGTGTGACTCTCAAGAACAACTCCACCTCATCATCACTCCAAAATGTTTTTTAGCATCATATGTTTCTTCAGTCATTTTAGTGTGGAAGAAGACACTTTTAAAAAATGACTTGAAATCGTTAGTGAGGATGGAGATTGTTGGCTGCTTTTTAAATGAAAACATAATAGCGTGGAGGAAGCCTTAGATGGCTCGCTGTTGGCAGGACACACAATGAGTAACACAAGGGCCTAATGAAAAATAGATTGAGGTCCCCTGCATTGCACTCAGCGGTGACTGTAAAGGGTCTGGTGAGGGTCCCAAACACTCAGCCCTGAGTGAATACGAGTAATTCTGTCTGGGCGTTCAGTTTTCTCTTTGGTCACATCACATTGTGTGTGCAGACAATGCCATCTTGTGTTTTCAAGTTTCACATTTATTTGAAGGCTGCAGTTTGCTTGATTTAAGAATCTGTGCATAATTAAGAAGCACATCACGCTTTACAGCAAAAAAATAATAACAAGAAATATAAAAAAAGACATGCGGTGCAAATATCGTTATATATAACACGCTACCTACCGTGGCTGTTCATTTGTCTGTCCAGGATTTGAAATCCCCGGTAGCTCGCAAACCATTTGACCAATTGACCTGAAATTTGGTACACGTATACTGTACTACGTGACCTCTATGGTTTGCTCTGGGGATGCTGATTTTTATTTTATTGTAGAATCAACTCTCATTCCCTACCACCTTCACCGTCACTTCACCTACCTCTTCATATCTTTAATTACTCTTGAGGCAGATTGAAGACTTAAGTGAAAAATGAAAGAAGATGTACAAAGTAATCACAACACAAACACGGACTTAATCAGTTTTAACAGAAAAGATGCTGACGAAAGAAGAGAAGACGTGGGCCGCAAGGGTGGAGAGAAGAAGAGCAAACACATCAACCTCTGAGCAAACGAATGCTGAACGTACAGAGAAAGAGGATGAAGACTCAAGTCAAGTGGATTCACTGCACGTCATCGTTACAGCAGTGCGCCGTTACTCGTGGTGTACGTATTGCTGCAACTAAAATATTTAAGCTATGGTTGAAGTCACCGATTTTTGCCAAAGTTAAAAAAAATAATAATAGATGGAAAATTTAACAAAAGAACTGAAAGTCCTAATATAAGAAATCTGGCACTTCAGTCCGTCAAACTGGAGACCTAATAACCCAGTTGTCCCAGTGTCTCGCTCACAGACACCATCATGGACAGAAGAGCCAGTGCTACAGAGTGCAGGAACCAGAGGACAACACGTGTTTGAACATTATTAAACTTTATATTCACAACTTAAAACGAGTCCTTAAAACAACACGTTGGACTGGCTACTTGGAATGGATACTGCTCTGTAACAGATATAACAGATACTCAGAAGTAATTCTAAATGTACCTGCAGGATGTAAGATTTCTGTATAAAGTGAAGAATCTTATGAGGCTGTGCTCCAATTAAGCAATCCAAAGGGTTGTTGGCATTTTACTTATTTTCTCTCTAAAATGTTGTAATGCCAAACTCTAGCAGCACTGATGGCCTCTCACCAATAAGAGAAGGTCCCACATCAAGTACAGGATTGCTTAATAGATCCAAAGTGGCAGGCCTTGAAACACAACAGCATTTTGTTTTTTGGGTGGGCAGCAGCGCTATTAGCTGTCATGTATTAAGCAGGTGACGGGGCAACACATTCCAGAAATGTAAAGAAGTACACATCTTGAATGGAAAAGGACAGAAGGACATGACGGGATAAAACAGACTCGGTCTATAAAACGTGATAACTTTACATCCTCCTTGAGCAGAATCTTAAGATCCACAAGGAAAAGGAGTGGAATGAGGAAATGTGACTTTGCTCACACCAGCTCACCTTGATCAGTGTAATGCCCAGAGCCCTCCTCGACACAGTGCCAACCATCTCGTCACACAGTTTTCGGATGAACTGATGTGGCACCACAAACACCAGCACGTCTGCATCCTTTGCTGCATCCTTCAGGCTTGGAATTGCCACCTGCACAAAAAAAATACAAAATGTATAAGCGTATACAAAGGGCTTTACTGTTTTTTGGATAAGTTACAATCACTAGGCTGTGGGAGGCGTGCTAGAAAGGATGTTACTGTACTTTGTACCCACGGCGGCCTTACAAATGATTTCAGAAATACAGACCACAGTTCATTCATGCTTTGACGCGGTGAACAATACCGTTTTTTAATCTCCCCTGCCAACTTTATTTCCTAGTATTAAGTTCATTTCCTTCATTACTCCTTTAATTAAACCTTCCCCAAATTCCCCAATAAATTCCCTCCGTTCCCTTAGCCTGTCACCCCTCTTTCCCTACCCATTCTCCTCTCTCACCACTGCAAACGTCTCAGGTCTGGTTTAGAATTTGTCCTTTCCTAGCCTTCCTTTACGTATCATTGCTCTTTTGTTCCTTTCATATAAACTCTTCCTTATTTATCAATACCGAATATTCATATTTTATCTTTTATCCCCCCCTTCTTCACAATGTCCCCACTGATCTTGAGGGCAGGCAGTCATTCATTCTGTTGTAATGTTCCCCATGAGGTGCTGCAGCCATTCTTGTCCCCCCACCCCTCAAGTTTCCAGTTTAGTAAAATGTTATTTTAAGTGGTAGTCAGACCAGTGAGAATGATGTCAGAGTTGGAAGGAGTAGCGGATTCAAAACTAAAAGATCACCAAGAAGGTGCAGAGATAGAGTAAGAGGTATCTGTACTAATAAAAGACAAAGCCCTCACCGACTCACTCACTGACTCACTCACTCACTGACTCGTCACTAATTCTCCAACTTCCTGTGTAGGTAGAAGGCTGACATTTGGCAGCTCATTCCTTACAGCTCACTTACAAAAGTTGGGCAGGTTTCATTTTGAAATTCTACGCGTAACGGTCATAACTGGAACCTATTTTTTCGTCCATATACTATAATAGACTTCTGCTCGATGCCCGTGGGAGGCGGAGTTACGCCTCTCACGTAATTTAGTGCCTGCCCATATAAGGCCGTCCGTCAGCGGCAATCCAATAGAAACACTGCTGCTAAATATTCACGGGTGAAGGACTGTGCTTATGCAGACGAAGATGAGATGGTCAGGGTGGTGTTTGGCACAATCTCAGCGAAACTGTGAGAGAAAGTTTTAAGTGCCGGGTCTTAGGTAACATTAAATACAGCCGTGGACATCGCACGAGATGGTGCCACAGCTGGGAACCTTCGATGCACGTACACCGAGCGGCTCACGTGAACTGACGCAGTGCGCAGACAAAAAGCAACAGTTCCAAAGAGTGCTGAACAAAAACCAAATTACACAATTGAAAAGGCAGCAAAAAATATGAAGCGTCTGACACATACAAACATATTCATAAGTGCAGCTACTGAGGAAACAAAGCACACGGTGGAAAAAGTCAATATCAGCTAAAGAAAGACAGTGTAAAAAAACCCGTGCATGCAGTGTGTCGGGTCTCAGATAAGAGGAAGACGAGCTGTTTATTGATGCAGTAAGAAACGAATCGATGAACGAAACCTCTTATCTTTACAACGATTGCCAAACACGGAATGTAACTTGAACACAACACATCCTACAAATACGAACCTGATTGAAAGAAATAATGAGAATCAAATCATTGATGACAGCAACATTCAATAACACTCACAAAACAAATACTGTATATTGACAGTCATGTTACGTTATTTTTAAAATGTTCCCTTTTCTTTTTCATAGCTTCTTTAACATACTACTTCTCCACTGCGAAGCGCGAGTGTATATATATATATATATATATATATATATATATATATATATATATATATATATCCCAATCTACATACGCTCAAATAGACAAACCACATGCCATGGCACAATGGAAGAGGCTTCACCTCTAGCGCCGACGTCCGAGGTTCGATTCCTGAGAGGGGGTGCACTGAGTATGTACGCCTGATGACCCCAAAATTAGGACGAAACACGTGTCGCGTACTCTTTGCATTATTTCACAGTAAAACTATTTCAATATACATATATACATACATATATATACACACACATACATATATATCAGCTCTTCCCAATTCATTTTAGCCTCGCACCCCCTTGGTCTGAGACGTATGAAAAAGTATGCGGTTAACGCAGAAAGACAGATCACCAATTGAAGCTTTATGAATAATGGATACTTTATTCGCCATCAATGATTGTTTTGGTAAAGCCATACTCAGTGTATTCATTAGATGAACGGTAAAAAAGTAAGAGCGAGGGAAACCACAATAGCACGCGGGCTCGATGCAGTGCGCGTCAACTCAATCTGAATTGCGCAATCTCATTCAAAAAAATATATCTTTTCAAGTTCTATTTAGTCGACACAAATATCTCTGGTTGGAATATAAGGCGAATTTATTCTTTACATTTCTATGGTGAAGAAAAATGTATGCAATGATACCTACATTTAACTTACATTCCTACCAAAGGCATTTCTGTCGACTAAATAAAAATTCCTTCTATTTAAAATTTAAAGAGAACTTGAACAAATACGATAGTTCATAATATCCACGCAGACTTGCACATGAGAGCGGGAGTCATCCGTTTTAACAAGCAGCGTATTGCACTGATACGAAATAGCCTGCCCATTTAATTATTTAGGGATGGATAAATAAATTAAGATTTTGTACAAATAATGTTTTTCATTTTTCTTCCTTGATGGATTCTGGCACCCCCAGCAACAGTTGCTCATGTAGCACAGTGTAAAATGTTATCTATAATTTTATTTTTTTTTTGTTATAAACTTCCCCAAAAGTGTTGATCCCTGTAAATAGTTTATAGTATACCAACAATATAATCTGTTGTAGCACGAGCGTTAATTAGCGTCACACCTCACAACCTGCGTGCACCACGTTTTTGGCTCTAACGCCAGAAGCGCGGTGGACGCTGTAGGGGTAGGTTGTGGTTTCAGTTTCTTGCCCGATATTTATTTATTTATTTTTTTTTCCATTTACTTTGTGTTAATCATTTATAATCAATTTAATTTATTATTTAATAGGCAGAGGGAAGTAGACGTGTATGTGACGCTCTGTCTATTTCTTTCCTTTTGTTTTGCAAAGGAGTTTACTGGAGGAGGAAAATAAAAGCTTGTGTTCTAACCCAACGTGCCTACGTGATAATTATTTACACAACGCAGGAAAAAGCAGAGTTGAGTCGGTTACACTCGCACCCCAAAGAGTGTGTGTGTGTATATATATATATATATACATATATATATATATATATATAGTGACAGAATTAGGGTTTTCTCACACCCTTGTACCCTCAGACCACTCATCAGACACCAGATAAAAAATCCAATTAATATTTATAATAATAATAATAATAATGTGCACAAAGCACGCTCCTCTCCACAATTCTCAATAAACAATACAATAATCCAATAACCAATCCTCCACTCTCAGACGCTTAGCCACCCTGCCTCCCAACTCAGCTTGTCCGTCTGGGATTTCCCACAGTCCTTTATACTGCTTAACCCGGAGGTGTTTCACCCTCTCTGTCCATGTGACCTGGAACACTTCCGGGTCAGATAAAAATTCCTTTTTTCTTCACCCAGGAAGCACATCGTTCTCACTGTCCATGTGACTATGACGTACTTCCTGGGCGTAAGGTAAATAGTCACTGGGCCTCCCTGCAGTGACTCCTGGCTGCCCCCATGGTATCCAGCAGGGCTGTGAATAAAGACTCCAATGTCCATAATGCCCTGCTAGTCTTCGGGGCACCTCCATACTGCAGGGAGGGCTCCACTTAGCGGTGTGGGGGTACTGGCTGGGATGAACAGCTGGCCATACATCACAATATATATATATATATATATATATATATATATATATATGAATATGACAGCAACACTCATCACTCACAACAGTGACAAAACAATTACATTGACAATCATGTTACGTTATTTTCAAAATGTTTCCTTTTCTTTTTTCATTACTTCTTTAACACACTACTTCTCCGCTATGAAGCGCGTGTATTTTGCTAGTCTTGTATATAAACGTCTACGCATGGCAGTCGGTGTGTCTGTCTGTCTGGCACGGATGTGAGAGGTGGAGTCAGGGTGAGAGCTCCGCCTCTGAGGAAACTGAAAACTCGCTTAACCGCTAATAACACAAACGAGGCGAGCACATCAGCAAAACGAAACCTCTGAAGAAAGACAAAGTCGCTTAACATCGGCAAAACGCCATCCTTTTAACTTTTCCTCCCACCGCTAATACACAAACGAGGACAGCACATTGGCAAACCAAATCCTCCTAGGAGTGAGATGCCCAGAGGAGTTCCTTTTAATTACCTGACGTCTCCACATTTCAATTTTCTGACGATCTCAATAGTTTCTAGGACCCCGGGCTTACACAGCTAGTAATTTATAATCGGCAAAACGTTTTCATGAAGCAACGCTTATTTAAAAAAAAAGAAACTGTCCTATGTGACTTCTTGCCAGAACGACGCCAAATTAAACAGAACACAAACAGCGTCACTTAAAATCAGTGCACACTTTCAAAAGTACTGAATCTACTACCTACAAATGCACATGAAGGAAATCTCTCAACGTTTTGCCGAGTCCAGAGCTACTGCACTTTACAGATGGCGTCCCCCGTCACACGCGTTTGTCTTTTAATGGGAGCACATAAAGGGATGCAAGGTGTGAACCTCCATTGCCAACTGATATTGATTAATCAGTAGCAGGTCAGCACTGAAGACATGGCAGCTTTTACCTGTGACAAGATGTGATAAATGTGGGAAGAAATCAATTGGCTCTACATGTGCCACTTCACACCCGGAGCCTGAAGGTGTGAAAATAACTCAGAGAGTTTGCCCTTCAGTCCAAATCTACAACAAATCAGGAAGTGTTCAAAAAGCCTGATCTACAGTAAGAGAGACAATGAGGCTCTATGCACTTAATTTAAAACTATTCAATTTCCATATCAAGTACCTTCCCTATTAAGTTCTTCATCATCACAGTTCTTTGTAAAGGTCCTTAACTCCACTGCACTCGTGTCCTCTAGTTTATCCACGCTGACAGCCACTCCTCTAGCTAGCAGCCATATTCTTTTGTCCCATGCAGGGCTCAGCTGCTTTTTCTTCCCCACCAGTCCCCAACATCTTCTCTAAAGCACTGGTCCCAGTCTGGAGGTGGACTGAATAGCCTCTTCTCATTTGTCAAATTTCTTATGTATTTAAAAGTCTTACTTCCCCTGTGTACCAGCTCTGCCCATCTATGTGGCCATTTAATTGCTGGTGTGGGTTACTGTCACATGTGCCCATCGTTAAGTCTTTCACAGCTGTGCTAGGACACCTTCTGGCAGCCCACCTCTTGTCTTGTCAACATAAACCTTGTGGTGTTTGTACCCCCAACTAATCCTGATGACATGAAGGGGGGCACCAGTGTAGCTATGGTGACTTTTAACTTTGGGATGAGCCTGATCAATTCAACCTGTGCCACTTCACACCCAGAGCTTGAACGTGTCGAAATAGAGTTAAAAAACACTCTTCAGCCTGCAAAGATGCAGGACCATAGAATGCTGGGCAGTCGGATATTTAGTACAACTTTAGATCCACACATGTATGCTGCTACTACTACAACAACAACATTTATTTCTATAGCACATTTTCATACACACAGTAGCTCAAAGTGCTTTACATAATAAAGAATAGAAAAATAAAAGACACAATAAGAAAACAAAATAAATCAACATTAATTGTAAGTAAAGACAGCAGAAACTAACTAAGCTTAAGAAATCCTTATCTCCCCTTGGCTTTTCTGATCCCACTTTGCCAGAAGCTGCTGATGAGAGCACAGTCACACATTTCATACGTCAGGGCTGTCTGGAACTTTGGAAACACCTGATGAGATAATTTTCATTTGATATTTTCACTAGGGACCCTCCCCTCCCCCCGCTTCGCTCACCAGCCACTTCACGTCTCTGCCACTCTCGCTGTGAAGAGGGGAGCTGAACGCACCCCAAGGAGACGCAGTCGCTCCTCCCAAACCCCCTGTTAAACGTGATACAATGGGAAGCAAATACAGTTTTTTTTAACCTCCTCTTTGCTCAGTCAGCTGCTGCTTCTCGTGCGGTGCGTCAAACATTTAAAAGCCTGTACAGCAGCATTCCTACTTTTTGTCCGTTATTTACAGCCCCGGGAGTGGTTAAATGTTTTGGCACAAAGTTCTTGATATTTTTTAGTTTATAATTTAAAAACGGAATAAGAATCTGAAAATCTAACAACATCACATTAAAGTTCGATAAATTCTGAAAAGAATGATACCAAATATATATATGTAGGTTTTAAAATAAGCCTGATTTAAAGCGTGACAAAAAAGTCACATAAAAATGTCACATAAAATCATTGCACTTTCAGGCTTAGGATTATATATAAGACTAGCAAAATACGAGCGCTTCGCAGTGGAGACGTAGTGTGTTAAAGAAATAATGAAAAAGAAAAGGAAACATTTTAAAAATAACGTAACATGATTGTCAATGTCATTGTTTTGTGACTGTTATGAGTGTTGCTGGCATCAAGGATTTGATTCTCATTATTTCTTTCAATCAGGTTCGTATTTGGAGGACGTGTTGTGTTCAAGTTACATTCCGTGTTTGTCAACCGTTGTAAAGATGACAGGTTTCATTCATCGTAGTGTTCACTACCCAAATCGCTACTCGTGAATCTAAGATGTTTAACAGGCATTCCCGGTATTAACTTGAGGATTTGCCTGCTAGTATTTAGTGGCAGCGTGTCTATGAACGTAATTTAAACTTAAGCTTTACACCTTGCTTTCCTATTAATATGTCCTCAAAGGCTTGTTCAGCGTCAGAGGGTTGTTCCTTTCTTACTGCACCAATAAGCAGCTCATCTTCCTCTTTATCTGAGACATCACACACTGCATGCACGAATTTACCACATTTTTTACACGGTCTTCCTTTAGCTGGACGTTGACTTTTTCCACCGTGTGCTTTGTTTCCGCAGTAGCTGCACTTATGAATATGCTTGTATGTGTCAGGCGCTTCATATTCTATTGCTGCCGTCTCAATTATGTAATGCGTTTTTTGTTCAGCGCTCTTTGGAGGTCTTGCTTGTTGTCTGCGTACTGCGTTCACAGTCAGTTCACGTGAGCCGCTCGGAGTACAGGCATTGAAAGTTCTCAGCTGTGGTTGTGCTATCTCGTGCGATCTTGCGATGTCCACGGCTTCATTTAATGTTAGCTAAGTCCCGGCACTTAAAAGCTTCAGTCACATTTTCACTGAGTTTGTGCCAAACACTAGTCTATCCCTGACCATCTCATCTTCGTTTGCATAAGCACAGTCTTTCACACGCAAATATTTATCGGCAGCGTGTCTATTGGATTGCTGCTGACGGACAGCCTTATATGGCCAGGCACTCAATTACGTGGGAGGTGTGACGATGAGGGATGCAACTCCGCCTCACACGGCGACCGAGCTGCAGGCTATGGACGTATATATGTACATAAGTAGGTTCCAGTTATGACCATTATGCGTAGAATTTCAAAATGAAACCTGCTTAACTTTTGTAAGTAAGCTGTAAGGAATGAGCTGCCAAATGTCAGCCTTCTACCTACACGGGAAGTTGGAGAATTAGTGATGAGTCAGTCAGTCAGTCAGTGAGTCAGTGAGGGCTTTGCCTTTTATTAGCATAGATAAAGAGAGAGAGGGAGTAGATTAAAAAAATCCTTTTCTTAACCCTAACTAGCTATTACTTTTCTAAAAGGAAGGTTCTCCAAGTATAAATTGATGATGCATGAAAACAAATCAGTAAATAAGGATTGTCACATCTGTGCAAAAATAAGAGAGCCATTTCACTGAATACCCCTTGGCACGTCCCTTACCATCTATGGCAGCAAGCTACTGTAGGAATACTAATCCGTTCTTCACATCTACATTTGCTGAACATTTCTCATTAAACTTTGCCATCTGTTCCAGATGTGCTTGATGGTTACAAGGATGGCCCAATACTGCTACGTGGGTAGGCCATTCCAAAACACCAAATTGTTTCTTCCGTTTATTCCATTCTTTGGTAGTTTAGTTGAAAAGGTTGGGATCCCTGGGATGTTCAAGAAACATTCTGTGCTAAACTTCAACTTATGGAGGCCAACATTCTCCTCCTGTATACTTCTGTAAAAGTCTGATGCCAGATTACCCACCTCCATGGGCACAAACGTAGCGACAGTAAGGGGACGGGTATTTTAACGGTACACAGCCATAGATTTTTGACAAGACTCCCATTTTGTTGTAGTGACCAAAAGGAAACTTTTCAAAAGCAGATGGGGAGACAAAACTCTTCCAACAACCTACTGGGTGGGTCTTGAAGATGAATCTTTTTCACATTATATGAGCATGGATGTTTTTTACTTGAGGAATATTTATTTATTTATTATTTTTTGCTGGACACCCTGCAATGAAGGCCACTACTGCTGCTCAGCATGCATTATAATATTTATGGATGACCACAGCCATCAGTTACAGACGTGTTGTCTGGACATCCACATCCGCTCGCTTTGGAGACGTCTTGAGAGAGATCATGTTGACAGCTGTTCACATTTAGGCCATTAGATTCTCTCCATTTGCAGATTACGTATCTTAACACTGGTTAATGGACTCCCAAACATATTGCTATGGTTTTATAATACCTGCCAGACTGCTGAAAACCTCTTAATGGGGAAGCATCTCATTAGACTGTGGCATGGTGAACATTACACTAAACTGCATGAGGAAAAGTAAATTAATAATAAGAATACATTTATAAAGCACCTTACCCATGTTCAAGGTGCTTAAAACAAAATGACACAAACAGCGTCTGCAGAGAACAATAAGCACAGTACAGTATATACACAAGTATTAACCAGAATAAAAGAAAGAGTAAACCAGAGTATAATACTAAATTAAATACTAAAAGAAATGCCTACACAAATCCCATTACTTGTGATATAACACACACACACACACACACACACACGTTACCCTGAGAGAGGTCAACTGAAGGAAGAGGCAGACTGTTAAGTTACGGTAAACGCCTTCTCAAACAGTTGAGTTTTAAAAGAATGAATGGAGTCAGGGGCAGCACGGTGGTGCAGTGGGTGGGCTGCTGCCTCGCAGTTAGGAGACCCATCTGGGTTCGCTTCCTGGGTCCTCCCTGTGTGGAGTTTGCATGTTCTCCCCGTGTCTGCGTGGATTTCCTCCCACAGTCCAAAGACATGCAGGTGAGGTGCATTCGTGATCCTAATTTGTCCCTGGTGTGCGGGTGTGTGTGTTTGGGCCCTGCGGTGGGCTGGCGCCCTGCCCAGGGTTTGTTTCCTGCCTTGTGCCCTGTGCTGGCTGGGATTGGCTCCAGCGGACCCCCGTGACCCTGTAGTTAGGATATAGCGTGTTGGATAATGGATGAATGGATGGAATGAAGTCAGCTGATCTCATTAATTTCAGGAAGTCACTCCAAAGTCTGGGCACTATACAGAGCTGAAGGCCCTGCTGTCACCCACAGAGTGCAGGTTAGTGTGGAGCACAACAGGATGGTCAGAATCAAAGGACCTTAGAGGGCAAACAGGAGCAGAGTGATGGAGAAGGTCACTGATGTGGTCTGGTGCAGCCATTTAAAAAAATCCAAACCTGAAATCTCTCATTCGGTGCCTTGAGCCTGCTTGATGGAGTGCTGCTGACGTGGTCATCCTCCCAACAGGTTCTCCTGTTTAAGCAGACTCTGTTAGAGTGACCGCTTGGTTCTTGCCAAGGCCATTCTCGCTTGGTTACTCAGTTTAAATGGAAGGCCAACTCCAGGAAGTCTCCTGTAGGTACCAAACTTCTTCTGTTTCACATTTCTTGAGTTAACTTTGCACCTGGGAACACTCGGCGCCCTACAATGGTTTTATGCCCTTGCCCTGATCAATGCCTCACCCAAATCTGATTTGCAGAGGTCTACAGAGAGTTACTTGGCCTTCATGGCTTGCTTTCCATCTGGACATGCAGTGTGAATTGCAGGACGTCCTAATCACACTTCAGTTTGCCACAAGTGGGCTCCCCTCAACACATCTCAAGGAGAATTGAAGCCAACAGGATGCACAATTTGGAGTGACGCAGCACAGGGTCCGGATACTTCTAGGTTTTGATTTTTAACAAATGTGCAAACTTTCTAAAAACATATCCTTCTCTCATGAACTAGGTATGTGAACTTTGTGCACAAGCAAATTATTATTTCTACTATCTATTTTTATTCATAGAGCAAGTCGTCCAAACAATATGTCTAATTTTATTGATATTAACCCTCTGTTTGGGGAAAAGTACAGCAAGGGCTAGTTTTGATTAAATGAGGATTTCACAGTAAAAACGTAACAACTAATGATGTTTAGCAAATCATCAGAGACAACTTTATTATTCTCATGATCTCTGGTTTTGATTTTTTTTTTTTTTAACATGATTCTTTGGTTTTAAAATATTTTACAGGCCAAGTATTCTGCTGGTTATGTGTATTTATTGCGTTTTCAATTACATTCTCCCACGACATTGTGATTTTGTACGGACGTCGCTACTCTGAGACGCAGTGTGTCCGTCGGTGCTAAGCTGTGTCTATGAAAGGCCAGTCAGGACGTGTGCAGTGCGTGACATCACTGGGGCAAAGGTAAGAAAGTCAGCATTGTGCTCTTTCTGATTGTCCAAGTTTACGGATTCAACCAGATAACCTAGCATTATTATTGTGGAAGAAAAAAAGACCTCTGGATGTTACTGTAATTTCAAATGTTTTAGCTCAGGTTCCTTCTGATACTGATGCTCTGCGCAAGAAAGGACAGAGTCGACTATACTTCATTAGAAGGCTGGCGTCCGTCAACATCTGCAATAAGATGCTGCAGACGGTTGTGGTGAGCACCTTCTTCTACGCGGTGGTGTGCTGGGGAGGCAGCTTAAAGAAGACGGACGCCTCACACCTGGACAAACTGGTGAAGAAGGCAGGCTCTATTGTAGGCACCGAGCTGGACAGTTTGACATCGGTGGCAGAGCGACGGGCGCTGAGCAGACTCCTGTCAATCATGGAGAATCCACTAAACAGGATCATCTCCAGACAGAGGAGCAGCTTCAGAGACAGACTGTTGTCACCGTCCTGCTCCACTGACAGACTGAGGAGACCCCACACTATGTGACTCGGGGGGTAAACGTTAACATTCTACAAGGTTATTGTCTGTTATACCTGCATTGTCATCACTCTGATATTTAATATTGTTCTTATCAGTGTGCTGCTGCTGCACTAAGTGAATTTCATAAAGTATCCATCTATCTTATAGTGCCTATCTATCTCTCTATCTATCTCTCTATCTATCTATCTCTCTGGCTTATGTTTGTTTTCATTTTGCTTATCTTTATCATTCATTCTGAATTTGAATCATTTAAGGTGACTATTTCTGTTACTATTGTTCTGTTGCTTTACTGTTTCTGACTCATGTATTGCTATTGTAAAGAAACAGCACATAAATATAAAATATTCTTATTATATTCTTACCCCAAGAGGTGGGTGAACCACTTGCATCACAACTAGGGACAAACACCATAAAAGGAAGACTGGGATGTGGAGCCCCTCGCAGTTCACTGAATGCAGTTTGTTGCAGTTAGGATTTCAGTTTGGGAGTATTGCCATTTACGTTGGGTGTTTTTGCTTTCCCCACCACTGTTTTTGGATTACCATTTAGTATATTGGACTGGGACTGGCCTCTTTGTTGTTCTGTTGAGCATTTTGTTTTGTTTTTGTTAATAAATCTTCCTTTTATAAAGATTCCTTATTGCCCATCTCTTTTCAAGCCACGGCTTTGCAGTAATCCCATACCTTGTGGCCGTTTTGATTATACCTTGGGACTTTTCTTATATATATTTTTGAACGTCTGAATTCAAAGCCCGTTTGTCCCGGAGCAGGTCGAAGCCAGCCAGTTGAGCGGTGAACCTTTTCTGGCCAGCACTGTTTGTATTTTGTGTGCTGCACGCACAGCAGTTTTGATTATGATTTTTGCCTTCTAATTTGTCTCTGGCTATGGACTCTCCCGTTCCATTGCGTTACTATGGTCTTGCTCTTTGTTTAGTTGCTCCTTTGTCTGTTGACTCGGTTACACCAGACCTGCCCCACAATTCCTATTCCACGTATTAACTTCTGCCATCCAGTACACTTATTGCCCAGGACAAGTACAGCAGTAGAAGTAAATAAGTTTGAGGTTCATCATAAAGGCAAGACACGAATAACAATCCTAAGAAAATCAATTAACTTCAGCTTTCCCTACTAACATATCTAAAAACAATCCACTCACTCCAAGAAGCAATAGAAAGAAACGGTTAGAGGAAGTCCTCGAGTTACTGTGTTTCGATGAGCACCAGATCATCTGTTAAGATCTGCTTTTAATGATCCCGTTACTGTGGGCGCGTATTTAATGTAAGCACACAGATGAAGTGATTTCATCCCGTTGCCTGTGCTAAACGTAATCCAGCATGGCAGTTACCTAGCAAAAAAGAAAGCTTACATTCTGCAGTGCATGCAAAACTGACCCGTACGGCTACTTACCACGTTGTGTGGCAGCTTGTACCCCGGCAGGTACTTGACATTCTCATGATCCGTGTTTATGATGTCTGTCAGCTTCTTTCCATTCACCGTCTCTTCATACACCCACATGTTTACAGTGGGGGCAAACTTTGGCACTTTCTGCACATTGGTGCCAATTATCCTGGCAATAGCTGATCCCCTGAAACACAAAAGAAGTGCAGCAGAGCATAAACACTCTGAAGGCCCTCGCCTGAGAACATTCAAACCAGACATGAAGATAACAAAAATAAACAGGCCCAGGTGAAGAGAAGCCCATGCAAATCCTCCAGCTGTTCCTGGAAGCCCTTTTTGTTGTAATGAAGAACTACATTTACTTTACCAGATGCCATTCAAATGACTTCATCCATTGTCATACACCACTTCTAAATTTCTGCTTCTACAAATATCATCGCTTTCTAAGGTAGGAAAGGTCATACGTAAAGGAGAGGGGATTGTGACTAATATTGTGTGCGTGTGGAAGGACCTCCGAGGGTAAATTAAAAGGGGGCGTCTGGTGAACACACTCAGTCAGGACACAGCAAATGAGCTGCGATGGCAGAGTTGTGCTGCTGGTATGATGGCACATTCTGTGTACAGGTTGGCACCTGGTGTGGCAGTCCCAGTAGCTGAAGGAGACGCACCAGTGTATCGACTGTCTACGTGATGCGCAAGGACATCAAATGTGAAGATGTGTAAGGAGCATTCCACTTAGCCAGTAGTCAGGCCTGACATATGACAGGTGCACAAAAACAAATGCCAGGCACAGAATCTTCATCCACTGAAAATACTTAGCAAACAATTCCACGTAGCATTCGGACCAATGATGGAAAAAATGCTCCATTTTTGAATCTGTGATGTTGCTAGTGTTTCGCTGGGTATGGATGACGTTTTCAAACTGAGCTTCCTGTTCTATAAGGAATTAGCAGAGAACCGTAGTGACATCGTCCACCGGGTGTCACACAGCAGAACTAGTGATGGACTGCGAGAAAGTGCAGCACTTTCACAGAAGGAAAAAGCAAATGGACGGAGTATGTGAGAAGGAGAAGGGAATTCTACTGAGACAAAGGAACGCTAAGCAAGTCACGCTTGATAACAATGTGGACCCACATGACTGGCTCGCCGAGGCAGGGACCAAGCAAGCTGACAAGCCAACATGGCAGAGTATTTGACTGAGATGAGCAGAGAGGGGTCCGCCCGTGAAACTGCAGCGTGTGTGTGTGTGTGTGTGTGTGTGTGTTAGTAGATTCCCGCTCACACCGAGTGTATGAAGGGTTACTTTGAACCCTCAATAAAACAGAGTTTTGACATCCAGGGTATAAAGCTTGTGAATCTTGAATTCATGTTTAACAAGACCAAATGAAGCGCTCATATTTCATTGGCTCTTAAATGAAAACAAGGCAGGACTCCTGACCAGTGAATGTGGGGACGTGGAAGTGTCATCCTGTGGGTGAGGGGGCTTCATGTTTGTGGATTCCACTTATTTTCCAGACTTACTAATGTAATATTTTAGCACAAGGTACATGCGTTTTGCACGTTGTGAGCCTGCAACTGGATGACTTGCCATGTGGATTCTAAACACGCGTAACCCTGGAGGTTTTCGTGTGCGTTTTTGATACCGTTTGCGGTTGTCCAGTGTTGGTCACCATTGGGTCCCATTCTATTTGAAACTCTGTTATGTCCGTTCACCGTGAAAACCCGAGTGTGACGCTAATACAGTATAGTACAGACAGATACTGGGGCAAGATTCCCAATGAGCTTTAGGTATGAACCACAATGAGCAATAGGCCAGCGAGTTTCCATCCATTATCCAACCCGCTATATCCTAACTATGGGGGGAAAAAAAAAAAAAAATAGGACTTTAACAAGGTTTTCAGACTGTTTCTTTAGTTTTTTTTTTTTCGGACGTTCCTCCGTTTGTTTCGGGTGCAAGTCGCGTGTAACGTTCCACTTTTAAAGACCGGTGTTTTAAAGGTGGCACCAAAGTTAAACGCAGTCACGGGTGCCTGGCAAGGTCGAAAGACAGCAATAGGAGTCGTCTAGGTTGGACTAGTAGTGAACGTGTACCGTCATGTCTCCGCTTGCATCTTAGTAACCTTAGTAGCCATTTTATTAGATACTAGCCAACCCGCGGCGTACCCTACGTCGCATAATCAGGCCGGTTTTTAAATGATTTTTAAGCACAGGGAGAAAATTAACATTAGAAAAATCGGTAATGTAATAAATCAGCAAGAAAAGCAACATTGTAACAATGCACGGAACGAACCAACACACCATCGTCCGTGTGGCGCTTAGGGTGGAACGGGAGGAGAGGAGAAGGACGTCCACTCTCTTCGTCCGTCATGCTAGCCTGCCGATTTCTCGTCCAGTATGCACTGCCTGCTCAACTTGTCACTCGAGTCGTTGTCGTCTTTGTACAGTCCAGACGCACTTGTGACTCACGTAGACGTTTCATTGCTCTGTGTGGTTTTGGCTGCCTTTCTATATATAATCCATCAAGACACCCGACCACGGTGGTAGCGAGGTAGGAGGGCGCTGTGTACAAAGTGCAGGAGCATCTGAGAAGACGCATGTTTGTCACGGACGCGAATTGCTGTATGTAGCGTGTAAAACAGTTTGCTATGGTGCACGCGGTGGAGCGTCGTAACCGAAAACTCGTTTTTTAAAGACTGCTCACTTCATTGTGTATACGACTATAGGTGAATGAAAAGATGTAACTCTGGAGAGGGCAACATACAATACAGCGTTTTACACGCTGCATACAGCGATTCACATTCACAACAAATATGAATCTTCTTAGATGGTGCTGTCGGGTCCACCCACGCTCTCGAAGCACACACACTGCCTGGTCATGTGCCCGCTCGCAAGAGCAACTAACAGAGACCCATCCACCGAGTCTAAGACCATGGGAAACCCCTCGGAAACTGTTTTACACGCCGCATACAGCGATTTACATCCGTGACAAACATGCCTCTTCTTAGATAGTCCTGCCACATCCACCCTCGTTCTCGAAGCATACACACCGTCTGGTCATGTGGTGCCTCTGTGTGAACCGGTCAGGCACAGAGAAGGTCAGCTGCCGAGAGAGCGTCTCGACTGTTGCAGGGCCTGCATCGGTGAAGCAGGTGAGACGGTAATGAAACAGAGGCGCAGGGCTTATTGGTTTTTAAAGACTGCTCACTTCATTGTGTTTTAACCTCAGTTGTAAAGGAACGTTTTAAGGATCCCATGGGATACCCCACGCAAACCGTTTTACATGCCGCATATGGCGATTCACTTCCACGAGAAACACGCCTCTATGAACAGTCAACGTGGCTCGGAGGTACAAGAGGCCTTTACGACAGACGAACATAAATGACGCCGTTATTTCTGTGTCGTCGTGTCCGAGTTGGTGGGCGTGGTTCTGCGAGTTGTCGTCGTATCCGATGGTCTTAGAGTTGGTGGGCGTGGCTTCTCCCTGCGTGCGCCATAGGTGTCTCACTTGTCGACGGCTTAGTGAATCCACGCCCCTTCCGGCGGGCTTTCCATGGGTGTCCTGCCTTAGTGAATTATGTATATAGATAGATAGTTTGATTTTTACTTGACGTGTATGATTTCCCCAGCAGGCCCGCAAGGGTACCTCCCTATATTTAGGCAAGCCGACCCTGGCAATGGAGAAGCCTTGATAAGTACAGTTGTGGTCGCGTGGTGGGGGGGCGACGACCGTTCAGAGACAATTGAGAAGAAGGGCGGCACCCGAGGGTGTGTGAGGCACGCCAGACTAGGAGGTGCCTGGTGGCTAAGCTGCTGGTTGATTGAGGAGAGGGTTAGGCTCCTGGGATTTTTATTGTGTTTGATTTTAAGGTCCTTCCATGGACTTGACGTGAGTGACTGTGTAGATGGATATGAGGGTAAGAGCCTCTGTTTTTCTTTATTATATTTGTTTTGTCACAGGATTATTTACACAGTTTTTGCACATCTTTTTACATCAGCAACTGTTTTCTGTTTTTTTTTTTCCTCTTCTCTATCGTTTTTTTGAACATCTGCCTCTCTTATTATCCTGGTCAGTCCCAAACTACTAGCAGGCCATCTGCTTTAGTAGACGGCTTGTGATACGGAGATTAATCCTTTTTCTCGGTCATTGCTACAAACGACATGGGGTAAGTAACGTATCACCAAAAATCAAATATTTGAGTGGAGCTTTCCTTTCATATGCCACACTGCACTGCACGAGGCGAATGACCACATTACTGATGCTCTGTGCTATTAAGCCCGAGAGCAGCAAGCGTCTGCTACATGGCAGTATGTGACTAGTGGATGCAGTAAGTAGCACCTCAACTGAAGTGATACCAAAAACGTCAATAGGCCAGGATAACTTAAGGAGCGCACATCAAAAAAGGCTGAATGGAGCCGTCAGCTCTGCTCTGACCTCAAACACAGCCAGCTCACTACAGAGGTCAACAGTATCTAACAGACTGCCATGTTCTTTCACAAGAAAACGGGCACTTGGACCACTTCTGCTGTTAGGAGAGGGTTACAGTTTTACCGGCTGTGCTGAATATTCCTTCAGATGGTGCGCACAATCAGGAAGCTCTTTTCTGGTGTTTGCCACTAAATGAGCAGATTTTCCTCCCTGTCGATGGTTGACGTGAGTGGCGCTTCTTCACTTTTCCCAGTCAAACTCCCTAACAGCATTTTATTCGGCAGAGAGGGTTGTTGTACGGGGTGAGCCAAACTGAGGTAGCCCATTTCTCCAGGTGTGAGGTGTGTTGAGGTGGCTGGGGGTCCTTTGACAGGCGATCCCCTGTAGTTCTCAGTCGGCCACATGCCTTGGTCTGGTGTGCGCCGTGCCGTCGAAGTGTTCTTCAGAAACAACAAATCCATCATCGCTACACAACGCGCCTTCTGAACGCACTTCAGCATTCCTCCTGACGGTGACAATTCTAAATTTAGACAGACGGGTCCAACATTGAACTGAAAATCTGCAGGCCGTCTTCAGAAGCCTGAAAAGCTGTAAGGGCGTCCATTCTGTAGTCTCCTAGACGTTCAGCGCACTTCTGTCTCAGGCGTTTACAACACGTCTTTGATTTTTCATTTCCATCCATAAACTCGCTGAGAGAGACTGGGAGAGCCGTAGAGAGAGTTGTGTACCAACTTTCTGCCAACCGTTCATCGAGATGCCATCGTCATGTGACGTCAACCACGAGGCACATTTCCATTTCAATGGTTGCGTAAATAAGCAAAAGCCCACTTGGGCTGAAGCCGACCCTCGTGAACTTCAGAGACCCCTGCATGGTGAGCACACGTGTTACAGTTTAGGGCGCCGTTACAGAATTGGGCATTGTAGGCCTTTACTTTTGCGAGGAGGACGAGGAGGAGCTACGGTCGCCGTCACTTCAGAACGTGACATTGAAATGCTAGAGGACTGGAAGAAATGGATGTGGTGGACGCCAAAGGACGGAGCAACAGCTCATACGGCACAGAGATCCATGCAAGTTTTGTGGGAGATGTTTCTGGGGAAGCTGATCTCCCTGCGCAGCGATGTCGGGTGGCCTTCACGTTCGTCTGGTCTCGCCTTGTGGGGATATCTCAAGTCAAAGGGATACGCACACCCACCTCAAAACCTTGAGGCCCTCAAGGATGCTGTTAGCCACAAAATCACTGCTATTCCACTTGAAATGGCCGAACAAGTCATGCGGGCGTTCAGAAATCGTCTTGAGGACAGTATCGCAAATGATGGCCTCCACCTTGAAGACCTCATTTTTAAAACACAGTGTAAAACATTCTATTTTGTATCCCCTTTCTCGTGTCATAATGACATTTACTTGATCTTGTTGCGTTTTGTAGGAGAAATGTTTGAAATGTGGAACTTCTTTTTGGCTCACCCTGCAGTTCTTCTCTGGGCACATCTCGTGTCCTTGATGACAGTTAGCCGTTTTTCCAATGACATGGCATGCACGCTACAACATCTCAACCAAACCCCACTTATGGAACAGAATCGAGTGGATATCATAATCGAGAGGTAATTCAATCCTCGTATCGAACAGGCCTACTCCCTGTAACCCTGAAATGGCTAAGCAGCCCTGAAAATGGACGGATGGAAGCTCTCATATCAACAAGACCCACACTGTGTGAAGTGCGTGAGCCCTGCTAGCTTACACCTTAGAACGACAAGCAGTATCACCACGTAACAATGGGTTTATGACTGACGAGTCCTCACACAGCACCTTCTTCAAACTCTTTTCATACATAAATGGCAAAACAACTTCATTATAGTCAAATTCTATTGGAAAAAAAAGGAAAGAGCAGAAATGGAGAGAGACCAGAAATTCAGGTTCAAATTCCTGAAGCGCCGGCCGGCTGCACTGCCCCCATGGCCCACGTGTGGGACTGTAAAGCAAAGGCTGCCATCTCGATCTCCACTGCCAACTCGTGGGTTAGCGAGGCATTTAAAGACAATACCACGCCAGACAAACACGCCATTCCAATTAGACGTTGAAACAAACAGATGAATCTACAGCAACGGGTGAACAGAAAACTCGTCACGCAGGACAGAGAGCGACCTTCAGGCCGAGACCCTGGGCTCACAATACAACGGTAAGAAATTCACCTCTGGCGTTCCAAATAAAGGCAGTTAATCAAGTGGAGATGAGGTCTGGTAAGACGGCTATCATCCCAAACTCACAAAACGTGCCGGTGTGGGATGAAGAGGATGATGTGAATCCCATTGATCACATCCCACAATATTTTAGGTAAAGTCATTTCTGGTAAGAGCAGATGGTGTACCAGGTCGGCTCCTGAAGTCCTGTTTGAATTCGCTCTCCGCAGTTTGACAAGTGCTTTTTAATGGCATCGCCCCTGAGCTGGGCACACAGTCCATCAGCAGCTGAGGTTTCCAGGCCAAACAGTCTGAATGCCTACAGGGCACTGGCACTCGTTTCTAGTCCTTTCAAGATAACCAGAATCTGCTCACTGTGTGTGGGAGATCCTCCACTTGTTATCTTCATACCCCTGGTTTGTGTGTCAGAGCGCTGGGCCTCGGCCCTAAGCCTACTTCTTCAGCATTCAATACCATCCGGCCTCACATACCGACTGACAAATTGAACTTATTTATTACCTCACGGGCCCAGGACTTTCTTGTTAATAGTTGACGATAGGCACGAGCATGTCAGATTACACAAGTGCGTGACAACTTTCCAGCACAGATATGCGCGCCTCTTTTTCCAAAAGCCAATGGAGTGTTGCCCGATGGTGCTGTACGAAAGGTAAGCTAGTATAGTGACTTCAGCCAAATTCGCCTTTCCTTTATTTTTTTTGTCAGTCTGTTGTGGTACACAAAACATCAGACAAGATGAGCTTCCCTTCAGTTTGTGAGGTCCAGAACACCCGTGGCTCCTGATTCCTTGTCGCTTCATTCAATGGTTACCAGCTCTTGTGCACACGGAGCCCACCACTGCGATTAAAGACAAAGTCAAACCCGGGGCGAGTTGTGCACAAGTTGCACGAAGTTGTTTTGTATGTCAGGCTAGATGACGGGGTCCTCACAGGAGTGTGACAGACTGGGACTGCGGGGCTTTTGGACGACACAAACTGAAGGGAAGCTCGTCTTGTCTGAAATGTCGTGTCTTATGTACCACTGCACAGTGCAAAAAAAAGAAACAATGGGCAGAGATTGCAGCTCAACCCGCAGCACCTGTTACCTCCTCGTACAGCACCGGCCCCCTCAAGCAGCACACTATTGGGTGTCAGAAACGGTGGAGAGCACGGCCGTGCCGCAAAGATGAAAGTAATTTGACATGCCAGTGACTTTCAGTAGTTGAAACTGACACGCCAATGAAATCGGCAACTGTAGTCGGCGAGATTGACACAGCCTACGATTAGAAGTCACACAAGGTGACATCGGCTTTACACGCAGAACTCCACTTCAGTAAATCAGGGAGGCCACACACACACACACACACCACTCCAGAAACTCCTTTCTTTCTTTCCAGTGTCACATGTCCTTTTAGTAAGAGTCTCGGAGAGAATAAAAATTGTAGGAGTCTCTCATATAACCATTTTATGTAAAAACGTACTATCACACTGCTACAAACAGGCAGCAAAGAATTGGTTTCCAAATGACGTAAATATTTTAGAAGGTCAGCGTGACACTCGGCCTGTCCTGTGTCTGTTTCTACTGATGCTCTGCTTCACTCACAACAAAAGACTCAGTGGGTAAAAATGGCCGATCACAGGAAATGTCAGTTTCTTTCAGTTGATTTTGTAAGCTTTGAGGTACTTTAGTTGTAGTGCTGCTTTATGCCAGGTGTTACGGTAGTTCAGGTAGCCCACGGGGCTTTTTTTTGCTGTAAACCTCCTATAAACGGAGAGCAGTAAGAACAACAGAGAGAGAGAGAGAGGAGAGCGGGATATTCACCTCTACATTCAGAACGGGGCGTAATGGACTGAGAAAAACGAGTCAGAGGAGTCGTCCAGTGGAGTTAGGCAAACGGCGAGAAAAGCTGCTTTAAGGAATTCATTCTTTAAACGAAAAACACTCGTCTGAGTTTGGATGGTCGGCAAGCTTGTGTTACGTACAGCAGCTCACACGTGCGATTAGAAAAAGAAAAGAGAAAGAAGAAGTTGAAACGACTGCGTAGCTTAGTGAAGAGCAGGCTTGTTAGCGTAACAGCACAATGTGTCCGTTTGACATGTTAGCCATCTTGATAAACATCTTAGGAACATCTGATAGACTTGGGGCTTTTCTAGAAGGTTGCCACTGTTTTTATTACTTGCGTTTGTGTGTGTTGTACAGTTTTAGCTTTGGTAAGAAACAAGTAAAGCATACAGCAGTGAAAGTGATAATAATTATACCTCAAGAATTAGGGATGTCGAGCTGGCACACTGGAGAACAACTCACACATGTCCGTATAAATTGAGTAAATGTGGATTTTAACAAGAAAAAAGGCTGCAGTTCAACGAATGATTAAAACCAACAAGTGCATGTACTGCACCTTGACATTTAAGCTTTCTTATTTCTCAATGCCAATGAACTGAATCAACGTGTGAGATTATATCTATACATAGAAAAGCCAAGTCCTACTGACTCACTCATCTTGAAATCTCCTGAACCATGAGGACTTGGGACTTGAACTTTGGCGTGTAGGTTACCCTTGGCCTATAGGTGCGCGCTAAGAAACGGTTTTCAAAATTTTGTGGTCCAAGTAGTTTTTTTTTGAGACCCGTTTGTATGTCTGTTCGCTGTTCACGAGAGAACTACTTAACGGATTTAGATCGGGATGTTTTCTATAATTTGCTTGAACATTCCATTGATTTTGTGACTTTCTCATCGTGCTAAGTATCACAGTTAGCTTGCGGTACCGATTTATTAGCACGAATCCGAGGGAGACTCATCGGGCTGCGGGGCCCTCCTCACTCGCGCGTCTGCAGGCATAACTTTAACTCTTCTTAGTTAGCGAACGAGAGAACCACTTAACAGACTTGGATCTTTTCTTTCTGTAATTTGCTTGAACATTCCTGTCGATTTTGCGACTTCTCTCATTGCGCTAAGAATCAGAGTTCACTTGCTGCGGCGATATATTCACGCTACTCCAAGACTGAGGCTGCGGGCCGAGGGGCAGAGTGACGTCACCATTAGAGAGCTGGGCGGGGCCTCCTCACTGTCCTGCTTCACTAATACGCGGGCGAAGTCCCAGGGGAATGGCTAGTATTATATATATATATATATATATATATATATACACAGGGTGGCACAGGGAAACACTAGGTGTTGGTGACCCTGAAGCGTTGGCAGTTGTTTGAGACCAATGTGACCTTGTTTAGAACCCCTTGTCATTAGTTATGATGGGCTGTGTTGTGCAACGAGCCTTCTTGTGAAAGCCTTATACTGTATAAGAATGGCGACAGTGTGACTGCTACGCAAAGGGTATTTTGGTGTCATGACCAGTTAGGACGTCACGATCGTGTCCCATCTGCTCATGCAATTACAACATGGGTGTGTAATGTTGAAGAAACGGGTTCAGCCTTAAGAAAAGAAGTGCCCAGGTGGAGCCACTTAACATACTGCCTGACAATCGATGGCGGCTCTTCAACGGTTGTTTAGAAGGCGTGGCACTTCACGCGATGGTGACATTCCATGGCCTCCAAGATCCCAGATCTCACCGTTTGTGATTTATTTCTGTGGGGACATTTTAAAAGCCAAGAGTACTGTGCATGTCCTGCACCCATTACTGAACTTAAAAGAAGGACTGAAGAGGAAATCGCTGGCCTTCCTCTTGACAAGCACCCTGTACATACACCCGCTGTGCAGGTTTGTTAGCCAAACTGTGCAAATTACTTTTTTGAAATCGCCCTGCGATGGACCAGCGCCCTTGTCCAGGGTTTGTGCCTGCCTTGTGCCCTACGCTAGCTGAGATGGGCTCCAGCAGAGCCTCATGCCCCTGTTCAGGACTCAGTGGGTTAGAAAATGATGGACTATTATATTTATGGTCATTGAACAATAAGCCTAGAGGACTGAATTTTGTTAAAAATAAAACCGGGCAGGGAACACCAGTGCACTCGAGTTTCATTTAAAATGAACACTTAAAGGCTTCACCACGTCTGGTTATGAAGTGTGAAAGGAAAATAAAACGTAATCCGCCGATCCAATAAGGTGGTATCAAAACCTGATCAGAGCGGCCCAATCTGCTGCTTTTTCATTTGCTTTTGGTGTAAACCCGACTAAATGAAATCCTTGAACCTTCAAGTCTCTTTGCCGGATTATGTGCTCTTTTTATCGATGCCCGGGGGTCGTGTTCACTACTGGAACTGCAGCTAGCAATGTGCCAGGCAGCGCCACCAGCTGGAATGCCTGCTGACAAGACTTGTCCAAGATTCCCGTTCTTCAAGTGCAGGCCTTTTCCACAAACCTGAACCTTTCTAGCAGTAAAAGAATTGTCATTTTCTGTTTTCACCTTTAAGCTGGCCGCAGATTAAAACAAATTAAAGTACGTCCATTTTTTCCCCGATCTGAACAAACACTGCTTGAAAGTCAAGATTTCATTTCACCACCCACGTCATGGTGGCACGGGATGTGCCCTCTCATGACAATATATTGGTTTGTGTTGTCCACCTGCAGAGAGAAGCTCTTTTTATCTTCTGAAAGCTTTTTATTTTTATTTATTTTTTTTTTTTATTTATTAATTTTATTATAATCAATACATAGTAATCAAGTTTTACAAAAAAAAAGAATTATGCTAAGAACAGATCGATCCCCACCCTTGAGAGAGAGAGCAAGCCAAATGGTGTAAAATTTAAGGCTTGTAAAAAATACCTAAATCAACAAATTCTCTGTGCTTTATAAACTCATTTCAAAATATTACTGATTAGATCCTGCCATGTTTTGAAAAAGTCTGCACAGATCCTCTAACTGAGTATTTGATTTTTCCAATTTTAAATAATATAACACATCAGTTTCCCACTGACTTAAAGAGGAGAGTTTGGGTTCTTCCAGTTTATCAGAATAAGTCTGCGTGCCAACAGTGTAGTGAATGCAATCACAATTTGTTTGTCTTTCTCCACTTTAAGACCCTCTGGAAGAACCCCAAACACAGCTGTTAATGGGTTAGGAGGGATTGTGAGTCCAAGACTGTCTGAGAGGTAATTAAAATTTTTGTCCAGAATAATGTTAATTTGGAGCAGGCCCAGAACATGTGACCTAGTGAGGCTGGGGCTTGGTTGCAACGTTCGCAGGTTGGATCATGCCCTGGAAACATTTTGGAGAGTTTTAGTCGAGACAGATGTGCTCGATATATAATTTTGAGTTGTATAATTGTATGCTTTGCGCATATGGAGCTTGAGTGAATTCTCTGCATTGCTACTTTCCACTCCTTTTCTGATATATTAATTGAGAGGTCATTTTCCCAGTGTCCTCTTGGATCTTTGAAAGGAAGGGATTGTAAAAGGATTTTATATATTGTAGAGATGGAGTCTAACTCCTTGAAATTGAGCAATAATTTTTCCAGCGTGGATGAGGGTGCAAGATGAGGAAAATCTGGAAGGTTCTGTTTAACAAAGTTCCTGATTTGAAGATAGTGAAAGAAATTTGTAGCTGGAATGTTAAATTTGGAATGCAATTGTTCATAGGATGCAAAGGCGTTGTCTATATAAAGATCTCTAAGCAAGTTAATTCCAAATTTTTCCAGATATTAAAACTGCATATGTTTGTGAGGGTTGAAAGAGGTGGTTCTTTTGCAGGGTGCCACAGAAAGAAGCTTCTCCGTCTTAAAATGCTTTCTACATTGGTTCCAGATTCTAAGTGAGTGGAGCACAATTGGGTTATTAGTGTATTGCCGATAGCGTGTGTTTATTGGAGCACAGAGCAAGGAATACAAAGAAGTACTGCAGGATTTTACTTCTATTGCGGTCCATGCCTGTGTATGTTCTTCTATTTGTGTCCAGGTTCTTATCGACTGTATATTTGCCCAGTAATAAAACTGGAAGTTAGGTAGAGCCATGCCGCCTTCTGCCTTTTGTCTTTGTAGGGTCGCTCTTTTGATGCGTGGATGTTTAGAATTCCAAATAAATGAGGTTATTGTTGAATCTAATTGCTTAAAGAACGATTTATTAATGTATATTGGTATGTTTTGAAATAAAAAGGAGCTTAGGAAGAATATTCATCTTAACAGTGTTAATTCTTCCAGCTAGTGTGAGATGAAGGGTTGACCATCTATGCAAGTCTTGTTTAATTTTTTCCATGCAGAGACGAAATTTTGTTGATAAAGAGCTTTATGTTTACTTGTGATGTTTACCCCGAGGTATTTAAACTGTTCTGCAATGATAAAAGGAAGGGTGTCTAATCTAATATTATATGCTTGAGAATTCACGGAAAGAGTACACTTTTATTCAGATTAATTCTGAGACCAGAGAGCTTTTGAAATTCTGTGAGTGCTGCTAAGACTGCAGGCACAGAATTTTCTGGGTCCGATATATACAGTACCATGTCATCTGCATATAATGAGATTTTCTGTTCCAGTCCTTCTCTGCTAATCCCCTTTATCTGATCAGTATTTCGACAATGTATTGCCAGTGGTTCAATGGCAATTGCAAACAGCAGTGGTGACAAAGGGCATCCTTGTCTTGTGCCACGTTCTAGTTTAAAGTAGTCTGAGCAAATGTTATTGATGCAAACTGAAGCTTCTGGGTTAGTATACAGTAATTTAATCCATGCACAAATGTTGGGCCAAACCCAAACTTCTCCAAAATAGTAAAAGGTATTTCCATTCAATCATGTCGAATGCTTTTCTGCATCCAATGATAATAATATTTCTGGGGTGTTTGATTTAGTTGGTGAGTATATTACATTAAACAGGCGTCGAAGATTTGAAGATAAGTGTCGGCCCCTAATAAATCCAGTTTGGTCTTGTGATATTACGAGGGAGCACTTTCTCCATCCTTCTAGCTATGATTTTAGAGAGTATTTTAACGTCGTTATTCAGAAGTGAAATTGGTCTGTATGATGCACATTGTAATAAGTCCTTATTTTGTTTTGGAAAGACAGTGATTAGTGCTTGGCGAAAGGTTTGTGGAAGAGATTGGTTATCTCTGGCTTCTGTAAATGTTGCTAATAGGAGGGAGCTAGCTGAGCGGAGAATTTCTTGTAAAACTCTGCAGGGTAGCCGTCAGGGCCTGCTGCTTTTCCACCTTGGGTGACTTTATAGCATCCAGTAATTCTGATAATGACAGAGGTTTATCGAGCTCCTCCACACTAATAAGCGTCAATTTGTGGTATCTGTAATTTATCCAGAAATGCATTAGATTGTATATTGTCTTCTTTAAACTCAGTAGTATATAGGGATTTATAGTAGTCTCTAAAAGTGTACATTATATTTTTGTGTTCGATGATTTTATCTCCATTAGTGTTAGTAATTACGAGATTGCGTTGCATACATCTTGCTTGTGAATTTGTTGCTAAAAGCTTATTAGCTTTCTCTCCATGTTCATAATAATGATGTCTGGATTTGTAAATTAGTTGTTCGGTTTCTTTAGTTGTCAAGAGGTTTAATTCTGAATGTAGAGCCTGCCTCCTCTTATGTAGAGTCTCGCTTGGTAGTCTGGCATGTTCTTCATCTATTTTAGTAATTTACTTTTTATCTCTGCTACTTTCTTCGCTCGGATTTATTTCTGTGGGAAAGATATGAGATAATCTGTCCTCTTAAGAAGGCCTTAAGAGTTTCCCAGAGTATTCCTGCAGAGATCTCAGGGGATGTATTTGTCTCTAGAAAGAATTCAATTTGTTTGGATATAAATTCAGTACAATTCTCGTCAGCTAATAGAAGCGGATTGAGGCGCCATCTCTTGGGGTGAGTGTATGGGGCTTAGTAATTTCAGCTCCAAGATCATCGGAGCATGGTCTGAAATAACAATAGCATCGTATTTACAAGATTTAATCTTAGGCAAGAAGTTATTATCTATAAAGAAGTAATCAATCCTTGAGTAGCAATGATGTACTGGTGAGTAGAAAGAATATGTTCTTGAATTTGGGTTTAAAAACCTCCAGGGATCTGATAAGTTGTGATCAGTTATAAACTTTGTAATTATCTTTGCGGTGTTAGTTGCCGTTCCCCCTGTGGAGGAAGTCTTATCTAAAAGTGGATTTAGAACACAATTAAAGTCCCCAGCCATTATAAGTTTATGAGTGTTCAGATTGGGAATGGATGCAAATAAATTTTGTATAAATTCCTTATCATCAACATTAGGTGCATAAACATTTATCAAAATCATTTTACAGTTAGATAAGTCTCCCATGACCATCACATATCTCCCTTCAGGATCCAATACTACATCTGATGCTACAAATGGTACTGTTCTATGTATGAGAATTCCCACCCCTCTAGTTTTCTTTGTAAAACTAGAATGGAACATTTGACCAGTCCAGTCTTTTTGCAGCCGGAACTGATCCTTACTTAGTAAGTGGGTTTCCTGTAAAAATACTATTTTAGCATTTAGACCTGTTAGGTGAGAAAGCTTTTTAAAAAGTACAAATGGCTTGGTCACGAAGATGTAATCTTACTTAAAAACACAAAGACGGATGTCCCCGATGCCTGCGTCGCTCCTTAATCCAAACATGGAGCCCTGCCAGGCTACGTGACTCATGCCGTGAGGCGGTGGTGGGAACTGAACTACACTGATAGAGTCAGCCGTCTTCTGCATCCAAAGCAACTTACAAATCACAAGACAGAATCCTGTATGTATGGCTGTAATGTGACCACTCGCATGTCAAGCAGGTCACTAGGTGGCGTGGGGGGTGTCAGTGGTGTGCATTTCAAGTCCCACGTGTGGTGAGATTAGTATGGAAAGTTTGTCTTGGTTATCGATGCCAGTTTTCATACCTCAGTGCTGGTGGCAAATAATGGATGACGCCAAAGCCCACCCGATACCCCGGCTTCCCTGCTGCACCACACAATTGCTGACCTCCCTGGCAGTAACAGCCATGAAGTCCCAATCTCATTGAAACAATAAGGAGATGGCGCTGAAGTTCTGACTGCACAAAGCAATGCACTTGGGTTTGGGGGGCTTCATGAGGGGCCGATGGTGTCGAGGAGTGTACTACCAGACCATGAACTCTACGATAACTGGGTGTTGTTCCACAACTGCAATAGTGAGTGTCAAAGGCAGCTGGACGAGTCGACTCAGACGCATACATCTGGTCCCAAAGTTCCCGACGTGGCCATTTTGAATGCGTGTTTTTCCGCACTCTCCCAGTGCCGGCACACCTGCCATGGCCACTACATCGGGTACCGTTGTGGGCTCCATGCTGTAGAAATGCCTGCCATACTGACTGAACTCCTCGCATTCGCGTATTGGCGGGTCGCAGGTCACTCACGAGTTTTGTCCCTGTGAATGTGTGTCACGTGATTCTATTCCGACTCGGGTCAGACATTGGCTATCAGGAGAACGTCATGTAGATGAGACGGTCTGTCAAGCTTGCAGGATGCTACAATACCTGTGGTGCCAGTGATCTCCAGACAGATGCCACCCTCGTCAGTACGTGTAACTTTAGCACGACTGTTTCCATTGTGTAACCCTCCTCTCTGATCCACCTGTCTGGTCGAGCTTTGACGTTACCCGCTTGTATTGTTCAAGATTCTCACTGTCCTTCTCGAGTCAAACCCAGCACGCCTGGAAGAAGCTCACCTTTTACAGCTACGGGACACGCTTTGTAACTAAACACATCAATCAGGAATACTGCCATCGTGCCCGAGGGGTACACATGCAGCTATACAATGTCACTTGTAGCATTCTCAAAATCCTCTGCAAATGGATTTAAATATAATTCTAATATAATAAAAAGGCTCTTTGGACTTTCTTTCATCTAAACACAGAGTGAAGCGCAGAAGGTACAACGTAGGTAGCACGGCGACATGGCGTTCATGTGAAGCAAAGCCTTCTGATATAAATAAAGCTTTTGTACGCAGATGATGGTATTTTCACACACAAAAGAAGACACCACGTTAAAGCGCCCCCATATAATTACGTATTGTCGTTAATGAGCACCTATGAATCACCGATTTAAATGACACCCTCTCATTACGTCCCCACTCTCTGCCCTGGCATCTCGTAAACACCACAAGCTTAGTCAGCAAAAGGAGATTTTTCTTCAAATAATAAGAAGAATTCTCTGCACTTATATAGCGCTTTTCGTGACTTTGAATGAAGTTTGAAAAGGCAGAGAGTAAGCAGAGGGTGGGCAGCACAGAGCAGAGCGGTCAGCCTGGCCACACGTCACACTTCAGTGCTGGAATTCGGGCCCTGCGGTGCTCGGCGTACGTCTGGGGTCACGTGAGCGGATCAAAATGACACTTGTGACTCGAGAGTGGCCTGCGATGAGTTAATGTGCTTTGTGTTTGAATGACCTCCACTGTCCAGGGTTGGTGCCCACCTGGCATCAAGTGCTGCTGGGATACGCTCCAGATGAATAAGTAGCTTCGGAAATGGAAGGAAGGACATTCTGGGGAAGTGCATAGGCTACGTTTCCTCCTGTCCGTCTTCTTCATTTGACTTTAATGAACCCTAAAAATGCAGAACGCCTTTACTCACCAGAACATTAACCGTTATCAGAGAGAGGCAAAAAGACACGCAGGACATCCACAGCCATTCTTACAGGGCCTATTAAAAGGATTCGCCCTTTGGACGTTTTCACATTTCATTCTTCTACATTTCAGTCGCAGTTTATTTAATTTGCCTGTTTTTTTTGATACTGACAAAGTCAAAGTGAAAAGACTCCTCTGCGGCACAATCTAAATGAATTCAAACTACTCGAAAAGAGAGGGGCTCTGCATTTTTACAACGCGGTGGCGTCTCCATAAATCAGGGCCAGACTGGGGGTTTCAAGAGCACCGACAGTCTGGTGATTATCCTCAACAAGACTGACCCGGGCAGTGTGGCACAGCGGTTACCATAAGGTTGTGGCTTCAAATCCCGAGTAAGTCACTTGACCGACCTGTGCTTTAAATGAAAAACCAAAAGAAATGGAAGCAACTGTTTTAGAAATGTCGTAAGTCGCCCTGGATGAAGGCGCCAGCCAAAATAGGCAAATGTAAAACTGAAGGGTCCGACCCTCCTCAGCCCAGCTTGGCCATCGAACAACTGCACGACTCCAACTTCCAACTTCTCTTATGATCTGCCGCTCAGGACGTTTTCTATTTAAGACGCCAACTGCTAAAAGTGATTTCACTTGTCACGGACCAGAGGTGGGTAGGGTAGCCAAAAATTACACTCAAGTAAGAGCAGCGTTACTTCAAAATAATATGACTCAAGTAGAAGTAAAAAAGTATTTGGTGAAAAGACCACTCAAGTACCGAGTAACTGTTTGATCATAATAAATGACTTATTTTTTAGAAATGTTGTAATAAGACAGAGAAAAATATAAAATAATGTGCAAATTCTGCTGTTTTCCAAATAATAAAATAAAAAAATGAGTAAAAATAAATCGCATCTTTACAAAATAAAGACGCACAAATAACACAAAGTTCCAAATCTCAGTTTTTCACAACGCCGCTTGCTTTTGAAGCCGATGACTACGGCAGGTGACACGTATGTCTGAAGAGTGACGAGATCTCCTGTACACTGACAGTACGATACTGCATATAGCGGGTCGGCAGCTTCAGATCCATAAAGCCGTGTCACTCTCCGTGGGCGCAATTGCCCGACTGAGTTGGAGCGGCGTGTGATTAAGGCCCACAGAGACAGGAGTGTACATAAACGGGTCAGCACAAAAAAAAAGACGAGGGAATCAAAGAAAAGGAGAAAGACAAGAAAGGCAGGCTTGGGAACGACGATCTGGTTCTTAGGAAGTGAAGCTGTGACCATTTAGCAGCGAACAGGAGCCCCGCATGACTGAAAAGTCTCTCACGGGCTGCAAGACGTCGCAGGAAGTCTGCGTGTGGTCATGTGACTGCATGGCTACGTCTGATTGGTGAAACAGTCATGCAGTAGATCCACTGGCAACTTCTCTCTTGCAAAAATATAGCTTAATGTACGAATGGAAAAAAGTAACAAATCGAGTGTCGCCCAATGCAGCGGAGTAAGAGTAGCGTTTCTTCTTCACAAATGTGCTCAAGTAAAAGTAAAATGTATGGTGCAGTAAAACTACTCTTACAAGTACAAATGTTTAAAAAGTTACTCAAGTAAATGTAACTCGTTACTACCCACCTCTGTCAGAGACCAATAGACGGACGCCATGCACGAGTTATCTCATCAACGGTCCTCAGGGCTGTAATGCCAAATACAAGCAAATTCATGGGTAGCACTTGAAAACAGAGGATTGTGGGCATCAGAAATAAGAATGAAAAATCAAGGTGGTGGCACAGAACAGAATACCACACTTTCAGTTAGACTTTCTCCTCCTATTAGCCGTATTTTTGAGAACATTTACCCTTCACAAGATAATGAACGTACGGCATGCAGAGCCACAGCTGACGATTAGCGTCTCACCGCCACAAAGTCCAAATGGAAACTGCGACACTCAGATGCAACAAACCGTGCAAGAGCTCATCGGTAGACCCGGGTGAGGGTGACCACGATGAGCACAAAGAAGGCTCAGTTCCTTCCATTGACTCCAATGAAGTCCAATGGCTTCTTTTAGACAACATAAACTTATATTGCGAGTTCTGCTTAACCACAAATTGAAATAAACTCATCAAAATGTATTAACTCTGTGATGGCAGGAACACATTTATTACCTGTGCCACTCAATGTGTTACATTTATTTTGAATTTTTACATTTCTCTTTGTTGTTTTTCTTTCTAATGTTTGTAAGTATAAAGCACACATATTTAATATTTGGTTCGTTATTGAATTTCTTTTGAATTATCTTGGTGAGCGTCGATGTTTTAAGAACATAATGGTTGCTACGACACAGCGACCCGTCACTACAGGACGTGGCCTCGGCCATCACACCAGATGAGGTGAACTGTATAAGGGTAGAAAGGTCAGCGCCACGCTCAGCACACCATCTGACATTGACGGTCCTCGTTACGAGTTCTGACAGCTTCTGGCCAGCTTCATGTTTGACTTTGACTTGTGGTTGGCGTGTTGGGGTTTGTTTTTGAAGATCACTTGACCTGCTGCTTTTGGCCCAGTTGCTCGTTTTTGGCGATGACTCATCTCCACATTGTAATCTCTTACTTATCATCTCTGTTCATTTCCACCTTCTTGCTGCACTCACCTCAGGAGTTACAACTTCTTCAGCTTCCCAGCTCGTTCTCACCCAATGCCGCTGCTCGTCTGCCTCTCCCCTGCCTTGCTTGTTCAATTAAAAGTACTTCTGATGGGTTACCAAAGCGTTACGGAGAGCCTCCGTTGATGTTGTTAGGCCTTCAGACCATCCTAAGATGTACGAGGGGACACAGAAACTCCCAGAACTGGTCAACGGCACAGGAGTAGGGTGTAGTTGATCAAATGTGTCGCCAGGTGTCGTGGACCTACAGTCTGGTTAATCAGACCGCTGGGTGGCCTGCGCTGTGCTGATCGAGGGCGCATTTCTCTCATTTATTCTACAGTCGTGTACAGTCGTCTTCAAACCAATATGGCAGATCGTCAACAGACAATGAGGACTGTGTTTTTGACATGGATGGACTTGTTCAATAAGGGTTGGGCAGACAGTGACAGTGCATGAAACCGTAGAGGCGTCTATGGAGAAGTCCAAACTGCGATCTGCACACACCGCGCCGTCGACCAAAACCAATGTCAACGTTACTTCGTATCCCTCATACGGCATCCACTGAACAGGCAGAGGAGCAGCTTCAGCGACAGACTGAGGAGACCCCACACTATGCGACTCTTCAGTTCCACCCGGGGGAGTAAATGCTAACATTACTCAGTTATTGTCTGCTTTTTTATTTTTATTATTATTTAATTTAATATGTTATTTTTTTGTATCATTGTACTGCTGCTGGATTATGTGACTTTCCCCTTGGGATTAATAAAGTATCTATCTGTCTATCTATCTATCTATCTATCTATTTATATTTGCTAGGCCTCACTCCCTGGAACTTCCTTTTGTTTCTGAAATTAAAATTGAGGCTGAAGGGAAGATTTGCAGGCACCGAAGAAATCCAGGAAAAAACACAGGAAGCTCAGCAAAAAGACGGCAGGAAATGTTTTCAGGAATGGCTGAAATGAGGAGAGTATTCTCAAGGTGGAGTAAAAGGCAATTGCTGTTATTTTTATATTAAAACTAGCAAAATACATGTCGCTTCACAGTGGAGAATTAGTGTGTTAAAGAAGTTATGAAAAAGAAAAAGGAAACATTTTAATAATAACGTAACATGATTGTCAATGTCATTGTTTTCTGACTGTTATGAGTGTTGCTGGCATCAAGGATTTGATTCTCATTATTTCTTTCAATCAGGTTCGTATTTGGAGGACGTGTTGTGTTCAAGTTACATTCCGTGTTTGTCAACCGTTGTAAAGATGACAGGTTTCATTCATCGAAGTGTTCACAACCCAAATCGCTACTCGTGAATCTAAGATGTTTAACAGGCATTCCCGATATTAACTTGTGGATTTCTCTGCTAGTATTTAGCGGTAGCGTTACAAAGTTGTTTTCGTCTCGCTGCATCAGAAAATGTGACACGACGTCTGACACGCCTCCTTTTTACTGCTTTCTCACAGCTTGGATTGCTGCTGTCATAATCGGTTTGAGTTTCATGGTTTGTTTCAATGACGACAGTATTTGTAGGACTTGTGTTGAAGAGACATTCAGCATCTGTCAAGCGTTGTAAGCACAGAACCGGTTTCATCGATAACTTCACATCCAGCTTTTGAGAGTTTAAACATTCATAAACATCAAAGTGTCCACTACTCAAATCGTCACCTGTCAATCTAAGATGTTTAAGAGGCATTGGCGGTTGTCCAAAGGTGTAAAATATTTGGCCATTTCTGTACACTTGAAAGTGACAACCGAACAGTTCAGTGACAGCCATCAACTCACATGCAGAACCACAGGTGAAGGGCTTAAGCATTTCACTCTTCTAGTGCTCCTGTGTAGTCTAATTATCTCCTGTACGTCATCAGTCCACACCTTGAACCTGTCCAGTCATTCAATACATAAGACACAATGGATATCAAGAGTGAGCCTGATATGGCCGTGCAATATGTAACACAGAGAATGGAAAAGGCAGGCGGCATCTCCGGGCATGGAAACCACTCGGTAAGTGACAGTTCTTTGATCGATGGTGATCACCTCGATAGACATGTTAATGGGGGTACGGTGGGAATGATAAAGGAAATGGGGACCTGAACAATGTAAAGTAAGTCTAAAATACCTACACAATAACTATGATCGTAATAAATGAACAATAAAACAGCGGAGAAGCTGTGGATTAAATAAAAAGGCTGCAGTTATCAGCAGGGAGACGTGAATCCTCTGGCGAAGCAAGGAAGGGAATGTAGAGACTGGAGCGACGGACGGCCTTATATAGGCAGGCAGCCAACAACGTGGGAGATGTTGGGATGGGGGACCCAACACCACCTCACACGGTGACCGAGCTGCAGGCTATGGACGTATATATGTACATAAGTAGGATTCAGTTAGCGTTGGGAACCCGCGGCACAAATTTCTTGAAGATGGGCCCATAAATAACAAAGACCGTTGGAAAGTTCAATATGGTGGCCGACAGTGGCGTCATACCACCGAAATAAGTACCAAACTTCAGCCTTCTACCTACACGGGAAGTTGGAGAATTAGTGATGAGTCAATCAGTCAGTCAGTCAGGGATTTGCCTTTTATTAGTATAGATACATTCAATGACGGTGGCACGGTGGCGCAGTGGTAGCGCTGCTGCCTCACAGTTAGGAGACCCGGGTTCTCCCTGTATGGAGTCTGCATGTTCTCCCCGTGTCTGCGTGGGTTTCCTCCCACAGTCCAAAGACATGCAGGTGAGGTGGATTGGCGATACTAAACTGGCCCTGGTGTGTGCTTGGTGTGTGTGTGTGTGTCCTGCGGTGGGTTGGCACCCTGCCCAGGATTGGTTCCTGCCCTGTGTTGGCTGGGATTGGCTCCAGCAGACCCCCGTGACCCTGTGTTCGGATTTAGTGGGTTGGAAAATGGATGGATGGATGAATGGATATTCAATGACAATGTGCAATTTTAAACATCCAAATAAATAACTCTATCCTGCAGTCCTGTGTGATATTTAAAAAACTTTTTCAGTCTGTCCTGCTTTATGTGATCATCTTTCTTCATCTGGAATGGAGTAGTAATGAATGTTAAAATGTTTTTTTTTTTCTCTTTGTTGAAGGAAATACATTAATTTGTCATTACAAGTAAGGGTTTCAAATCCCTGTTAGAAGAAAAAAATAAAGAAAAAGCACAGTTTGAAACACATTTATTTTACAATAAGTAATTATATAAAATATTTAGTTGCTTTTGTAGTTAGTAATAACTAGCAAAATACCCGCGCTTTGCAGGTAAAGAAGTAAAGAAAAAGAAAAGGAAACATTTTAAAAATAACGTAACGTGATTGTCAAAGTAATTGTTTTGTGTATTTGGCGGCAGCGTCACAAAGTTGTTTTCGTCTCATTGTATCAGAAAATGTACCACGACGTCTGACACGCCACCTTTTTAGTGTTTTATCACAGCTTGGATTGCTGCTGTCATAATCAGTTTGAGTCTACATATACGTGTGTATGTATATATATTTATATATATTGTGACGGACAGCCAGGTCCCATGCCCAGTCAGGACGCCCCTGCTGCATATGTTCCAGGGGAGCCATCATGGACAGCTCAATACCTCCCCCGGGACGCTAGGTGGCAGCCTCCCTGGCCAATGGTCATTTCCCACTCTCCCATGTGGCTCCATGGGACACGGAGTCCTCTACAGCCTGGTTGGGAGAGGGGTTGGCCTCTAGGGGGCGCTGCCACGACTCAAGAGCCTGGCTGGACGAATCTTCAGCCCCACCCGGAGGTGCCAGAATCGGGAGGAAGAGGACGAGGTTGCCTGGGAGGAGTGGTGGTGCCAGAAAGGGTTGTTTATAGTTTGTGTTTTGTGCTTTTGGGCCTGTGTTGGGCCTGTGGGACACGAGGAAGACACGCCCCACGGCTGAAGAGAGAAATAAAAAATCCTATTTGCTTTACATGTGCCTCCGCGTAAGTCTGTACCGGGTTGGGTGCTATATAGCGCCTTTTACAAAATATATATATATATATATATATATATATATATATATATATATACACACACACACATATACATACATATATATACACATACATATCTCATATATATACATATATACATATACACACATATATATATATATATATATACAGTCATGTGAAAACATTAGGACACCCTTTGAAAGCATGTGGTTTTTTGTAACATTTTTAATAAATGGTTATTTCATCTCCGTTTCAACAATACAGAGAGATTAAAGTAATCCAACTAAACAAAGAAAACTGAAGAAAAGTCTTTTCAAGATCTTCTGTAAATGTCATTCTACAAAAATGCCTATTCTAACTGAGGAAAAGATAGGACACCCTCACATGTATTCCCTCTTAAATTGGCTCAGATCTCACACAGGTATATCACACCAGGTGCACATAATTAGTAGATCGTTACTCTGCATGTTGAATGAGGCTTGCCCTATTTAAACCTCAGACATTTAGTTTGGTGTGCTCCTGACTGTTGAAGTGAGAGTGAGCACCATGGTGAGAACAAAAGAGCTGTCAGAGGACTTCAGAAAAGATTGTAGCAGCCTATGAGTCTGGGAAGGGATTTAAAAGATCTCAAAGATTTTGAAATCAGCCATTCCACTGTCCGGAAGATAGTCTACAAGTGGAGGGCTTTCAAAACAACTGCCAACATGCCCAGGACTGGTCGCCCCAGCAAGTTCACCCCAAGAGCAGACCGCAAGATGCTAAAAGAGGTCTCCAAAACCCTAAAGTGTCATCTCGAGAACTACAGCAGGCTCTGGCTACTGTTGATGTAGAAGTACATGCCTCTACAATCAGAAAGAGACTGTACAAGTTTAACTTGCATGGGAGGTGTGCAAGGAGGAAACCTTTGCTTTCCAAGAGAAACATCGAGGCCAGACTGACATTTGCCAGAGATAAAGTTGACAAAGACCAGGACTTCTGGAATAATGTTCTTGGACAGAGGAGTCCAAAATTGAATTATTTGGACACAACAGCAGAGGACATGTTTGGCGTAAACCAAACACAGCATTCCAAGAAAAGAACCTCATACCAACTGTGAAGCATGGAGGTGGAAGTGTCATGGTTTGGGGCTGCTTTGCTGCAGCAGGACCTGGTCAGCTCACCATCATAGAATCCACGATGAATTCTACTGTGTATCAGAAGGTGCTTGAAGAACATGTGAGACCATCAGTTAGAAAATTAAAGCTGAAGCGGAACTGGACCATGCAACATGACAATGACCCAAAACATACTAGTAAATCAACCAAAGATTGGCTGAAAAAGAAGAAATGGAGAGTCCTGGAATGGCCAAGTCAAAGTCCAGATTTGAATCCCATTGAGATGCTGTGGGTGACTTGAAAAGGGCTGTACGTGCAAGAAACCCCTCAAACATCTCACAGCTGAAAAAGTTCTGCATTGAGGAGTGGGGTAAAATTTCCTCAGACCGATGTCGAAGACTGGTAGATGGCTACAAGAACCGTCTCACTGCAGTTATTTCAGCCAAAGGAGGTAACACTCGCTATTAGGGGCAAGGGTGTCCTATCTTTTTCCTCAGTTAGAATAGGCATTTTTGTAGAATGACATTTACAGAAGATCTTGAAAAGACTTTTCCTCAGTTTTCTTTGTTTAGTTGGATTACTTTAATCTCTGTATTGTTGAAACGGAGATGAAATAACCATTTATTAAAAATGTTACAAAAAACCACATGCTTTCAAAGGGTGTCCTAATGTTTTCACATGACTGTATATATGTATATATACACACACACACACAGGTATATATATGTATGTGTCTATATGTGTGTGTATAGCTTTAGTCACTGAGTGCAAGGGAAAAATAATCAAATGTAGTCTCTAAGTTATTAAACAGTAAAACATTAACGTTTTAAGAAGTACAGGTACATTGAGCACTACTGGAGTGGTTTCAGGTAAACTACATTTTAAAGACGGTGTAACACAACAGGTAAGTAACTAACAGCAGCTAAAATGTATATGGATCATCTCTCAGTAGTAGATCCCTTTTGAAAGGCGCTACACGACGGCTGTGGTATAGAAATGACATTTTCTATGTGAACGTTCAAATTTCTGCCCTGGTAATGTGCCTTACCGGTATTACCGGCAATTAAAGAAAATTAGTTTTGTGTCCTCTGCAGTGTTAAGAGAGAAAGGCTTTGGTTTGGGATAAAAGGAAAAAAGGTGTAAAGAAAGGAAAGTTGCCTTTTTCTTTTATATAGTATAGAGAGATGTGTTCGCTGGACGTTATGATCGCCTTTTGAGGACAGTCGCGTGGGTCTTGTGTAGACTGGTGAGACGCCCCCGTTAATCAGCTGTGATGGCACTGTCAGTCCTCCACTCGTATGCGTGTCTTCATAATCCGAGCTGAGGACCTGATAATCGTATACGTGCAAAAGAAAGTTCGAATCGCCTTAATATTACTTTGCCGCGTGTAGAAAGGGGTCCCGTGTTTGCACTTGTCTGGGCTATAGCGCAGGGGGCGGATGAAAAAAATGAAAAGTGCTCACTTTGACTTAAGGCAGAAGCGCAGTCAGCGTCTCAAAGGCCGGCACAGCTATGCACGCGCGCTGGCTGCTCGACTTTTGTAGTATTTTTGCAGTGCTGGAGACGCCACTTCTTGTAGACATGTTCATGTGAGCAAAACTCTCTGCGCTCTTTAGAGGTCTCGCTTTCTGTGCGTATCATGCTCATAGTCAGTTCACGTGAGCCGCTCGGAGTACATGCATCGATCGAAGCTTCCGAGTTGTGCCTGTGCTATCTCGTGATGTCCACGGTGTTATTTAATGTTAGCTAAGACCCGCCACTTAAAAGTTTCTCGCTACAGCAATTTTAACTCCATTACAAAGTGATCCAAAGTCTCGTTTATACCTCGTGTCTTCTCATTAAACTTGTATCTCGCAAATAAAGTATTCTGCGTTTTTTTTCAGCGCTCTTTGGGGGCTCTTCCTTCTTTTCTATGCACTGCGTTGACAGTCAGTTCACGTGATTACGTGGGAGGCGTGATGATGCCACACGCAGCTCCGCCCCCCACGGCCATCGGGCTAACGTCCATTACAGTATATGGACGAAAAAATAGGTTCCAGTTATGACCATTACGCGTAGCATTTTGAAATGAAACCTGCTTAACGTTTGTAAGTAAGCTGTAAGGAATGAGCTGCCAAATTTCAGCCTCCTACCTACACGGGACGTTGGAGAATTAGTGACGGGTCAGTCGGTCAGTCAGTCAGTCAGTCGGTCGGTCGGTCAGTGATGAGTGAGTCAGTGACAAGTGAGTGAGTGAGTGAGGGCTTTGCCTTTTATTAGTATAGATTAAGCTTGGTTTTAAATAACAGCTGCATGAATTTTTGGATCTCCCCCTCACACGTTCCTGTGTGCTATTCAGATATTTTATATGTACGTATGTGTTCAGCCAGTCACACATATACACCAATGTATGTGGAAATATCTTGATAAAAAGGTCAGTGGCCCTTTCCCGATATCCGCTGGTTCTGTCGATTCTGTCGACCCAAATGAAGATGTCAAATGTAATGTCATGGTTGACTGGCTGGTCACACAAGCACAGAGTGCCCTGATCCTCTTACTTGCATGTGCTAATCAACACAGCATACATCAAGCCAGCACTCGCCAGCACAGATTAGCACTTTACATATTTAAGTAATTAAAGGTAAACACCCCCATAGTTACTCACTGGAGCTGCAGCTGACTGGACTCAGTCAACACTCTTAATCCAAAGCTCACCGTGACAGTGAAGTCATCACCACAAGGTTTCCAGAAGAACACCAGGCCTTGAAATGACAGAAGAGACGAGGAAAGCACTTATTGAACAGTGCCAATCAAGAACGGGTGACCAGCTTGTGGCACGGCAGCCCACCTCAGTGAGAGCGATCACCTCCTTGAAGAGACCGACCTCAAGGGCACATCACAGTGACAACTCATTGAAGGGGACCTTCAGAAAGACTCGCTGGGCCCTCCAGAGGAGCTGAGACTCCACGATAACAGAGACTACGGAAAACAAGAGATTCATGGGAGAGAAGCAAAGCCGAAGCCTCTGCTATCCAAGAACAACATCAGTGCTTATCTCACACATCCGAAATGATCCTCCAGCCATTTGGAACACTCTTCTATGGAAAGACAAGACAGGTCAAAAGCTGAGCTCTCTGGCACTTGGCAATAAGAACATCACATCGACAATAAAACAAGGGTGCTAGTGTGATGGTCTGGGGAGGCATTTCTGCCTGGAATGCTTGCCATTACTAAAAGAGCCATCAATTCTGCACATCATCAGCATATTCGTAAGGATAATGTCTGGTCAGCCGAACAAAACCATAAAATACAAGAGCAAGTCTACACCCGAACGACCAAAGGAGATTCGAGTACTGGAGCGGCCCAGTCAGCATCCTGACAAGAACCCAATAGAACTGCCATGGCAGGACTTAAAACGAGCAGCTGACGCTCACAGACCTACCAGAGTGTCTGAAACACAGCAGTTCGGAAAGGAGAATGGCCTAAAACTCTGGAACGGCGATTTGAAAATGGGAGTTCAAAGAAGAAACGCGCTGCACGTGGACAAAAGGAAGGTCAGTCACATAAACAGGCTGGGAGACACGGAGCTACAGGAAGAGACCTCAGAAAAGAGCTTAGCAGTTTCTGCTGACACAGCCTTGTCAATGTCTAAGCAACATGCAGAGCACTGGAAAGGCAGAGAAATGTGAAATGATATTGTAAAAGCTAGCGGCTATAAAGAAGAGACGGTCAGCTCAAACTGCACACGGCGGTGGCGAGACCACATCTGGAGGACGGTGTGCACTTCTCAGCAGCTCTTGAAGCTGTGCAGAGGGGAGCATCCCAAGAACTTAACGACATGGCCTGCTCTGACACACCCCGAGAATTAAGGCAGTTTAGTCTCGAGCCGTCGAGTCCAGGTCTTCAAAGGCCCTGATAAAGCAGATCCAGCAGAATTCCGACAACTTCACAATGACCCCCATACAGCAGCGGGAATTAAAGAAAAGTGAAGCAGCCAGAAAGCACCAACCTATGCAAAGAGTTGTGGGAAACAGGAAACAAACTACCAAGCCATGCAGTGAAAGCAGAAAGCCTGACGACACTTAAGAGGTATCTGGGTAACTGTGGGGCATCTCAGCTATCAGCTAATCAAATGAGCTTGAAGGACTAAATGGACGCCTCTCGTTTGTCACATTTGTTCATATTGAAAATACGGGGACAGTACTTTTTCACCCACTGTGCACATACCTATTCAGCTTTAGATTTACAGAACCAAAATGTCTACACGGCTACCCTTAAATCAAAGGAAATTCAAGTGGGCCTGCAGAGGGTCGGTCTTCTTTCTCTTGTATCGAGCCTCTCCACGCTGAACATGACAAGATGTTTCACAGGCTCCCCCGTTGGTTGAACACGTGCACTTACTACGGTTATGCAGTGAGTCAGTGCTGGAGAATGAGAGCCTCGTTCTTTACAGCACAACGTCCACTCAATCCACTCAGACGCTGACCGTTCGGGTGTTCATTTACAGTATGCAGCACAGCACAGGGGCTTTCACATTTGTAGAATGTTTGCAATGGCAGGTAGAACCAGAATTCACTCGATTGGCCGGGTAGCCTAATGTGCAGTAGGAATGTGCCTCGGTGGTGTTGGCGTGACGTCTGAGGACACACCTTGATCAGGGAGTACGTCGAGGCCCTTGAGCTTTACAGTCGCACACTCTCTTTACTCACACACATTTTAGGACAGAATGCTTAAAGGTGCCAAGAATATTTCCTGGTTCTTCTGAGGCCTGCGCCCACAGTGCTGAAACAACGCTGCTGAATCGGACGCCGTCTGTACTCATTAAAAGAGCCACCACTGAGTCTTAAACCGTCCTCATCCTGTCCACCAGCCCTGCTGGGCTCAACGTTTGAGGACGTTATTGCAGTTACTTTGTGATCGTTCATCTGTACAAGGTCTCCTTTTCTTATGGATTTACCGGTTAGATTACATTTCCATGTTTCTTATTAGTACAATTGCAACTCTCGTTACATAACTGCAGGTCTGACATTGTGGTCAGCAACACAGGAGCGCCACAGGGGACTGGACTTTCTCCGGTCCTGTTCAGCCAACATACATCGGACTTCCAATATGACTCAGAGTCCTGCCACGTGGAAAAGTTCACTGACGACACTGCTATGGTGGGCTGCATCAGGAGTGGGCAGGACAAGGAGTACAGGAACCTAATCAAGGACTTTGTGAAATGGTGCGACTCAAACCACCTACACCTGAACACCAGCAAGAAAAAGGAGCTGGTGGTGGATTTTAGGAGGACCAGGCCCCTCATGGACCCTGTGATCATCAGAGGTGACTGTGCAGAGGGTGCAGACCTACAAATACCTGGGAGTGCAGCTGGGTGACAAACTGGACTGGACTGCCAACACTGATGATCTGTGCAAGAGAGGACAGAGTAGACTATACTTCATTAAAAGGCTGGCGTCCTTCAACATCTGCAGTAAGATGCTGCAGATGTTCTACCAGACAGTTGTGATGAGCGCCATCTTCTACACGGTGGTGTGCTGGGGAGGCAGCATAAAGATGAGGTACAAACTGGAGAGGAAGGCAGGCTCTATTGTAGGCACAGAGCTGGACAGTTTGACATCCGTGGCAGAGCGATGGGCACTGAGCAGGCGAGTGTCAATCATGGAGAATCCACTAAACAGGATCATCTCCAGACAGAGGAGCAGCTTCAGGGACAGACAGACTGCTGTTACCGTTCTGCTCCACTGACAGACTGAGGAGACCCCACACTATGTGACTCAGGGGGTAAACGTTAACATTCTACAAAGTTATTGTCTGTTATACCTGCATTGTTATCACTCTGATATTTAATATTGTTCTTTATCAGTAAGCTGCTGCTGCTGGATTAAGTGAATTTCCCCTTGCGATTAATAAAGTATTTATCTATAAAAGCATTTTCTGTCAAACTTGCTGTGAAATTATTACAAACAATTCACTTAAACCAGATCTTCAATGTTTTATTCTCCTTTTTCGCAGCCTCTCACATCACCGTCTGTCTCATTTCCGTAGGACTAGGGTGTTGTGCCGTGTTAGCCATTGTGAATGGAGTGAGCAGTCAAGCAAATTGATGCCTTTTATTATCTAACTAAAAAGATGACAATATGCAGTCTTTGGAGCCAACTTGGGCCCCTTCTTCAGGCATTTCACAAATCAAGGGCGGCATGGTGGTACACAGTACCACCTCAAGACCTGGGATCGCACCCTGAGCCCGCCCCGTGTGTGTGTGTGTTTGCCCCGAGATAGACTGGCACCCTGTCCACCCGCCTTGCTCCCTATGCTGAGATGACCGCCAGCACCCCCCGGGGTACCCTGTGCAGGACTAGGTGGGTTGGAAATGACTGACTGACTGATGTGCTTTGATAAAAAAAAAAAACATTAGCATAATGTCACAGCGACAACACTTCCAGCATCCTGGACTCGAATTCTGTGCTCTGACGTCGTCCATGTGCAGGCTGAATGTTCTCCCGGTGTTTGTGGGGGCTTACTTGGGGGGGATACTCTCGGGTTCTATGTACAACCCCGAAGACATGTAGTTTACGTTAATCAGCGATTCCAAACTGGCCCAAGTATGCATATATGACTACACCGACCGACAGACCGACAGACAGACAGACAGACAGAAAGACAGACAGAACTTTATTTGACTTGTAAAATATAAAAGCTCAAGAAATATTCGAACAACAACAGCCACCCAACCACTCAAACACAACAAGAATTAGAAGAATAACAGAAAGAAAACGTGTCCGACTGGGCTACAGACAAGTGAGCGTCGCTAGCGAGGGACTATAAAGGCCGCAGGTACGAGTGTGGGCGAGAGGGGAGCAGACGTGCCGTCACTTGGGAGCCTAATTATATTCAGCGTACACACATCGATTCCTTCAGTGATTAGAGCAGATGCGCTGTTCACAGATAACGGAAGAGCGTGCGCTATTGGGGTCTTAGAGGGCCTAAACCATACGCAGCAGATGCAAATAGCCCCGGTGGTGGTAATCCATACATGGCATTGGCCAGCAGAGCACACAAATGGCTCACTGAATATGCCAAAGTGCTGGTAGTCTGGGTATTTAAGGCTTGGCAGGATGCCATGAGCCATTGGCACAGATGTGACGTCGACTCTGTGCCAAGAAGAATGCTACCTCGCTCCTGCCGAAAGATGGCACTGCACTCGTCAAAGACCCCACTGAAGATAACAGTACCGATTCCAACGGCTGCTCTTCAAATGTATGGTTGCACTGCAATGCATTTTGGGGGTGAAAGCCGCAGTTTAAAACTTCTACTCTCTTGTGCCGTATTCCTCATGACTTAATATTTCCGCCATGGTTACACGCACTGGTTCACAATCTTAGCTGCATTCCCAAAAAGAACGCACTCCAGGGAGCTGGACGCAGTGCCCGACTGGGCCCTGGGATGGACTCCACTGGCACTGTGCGGGTTTGCTTCCTGCCTTGTGCCCAGTGCTGCCAGGATAGGTTCTGGGCCCCTGCAGCCCTGACTTGGACTAAGCAGGTGTGCAAACATTTTCTATGTACTCCCTGATTTCACAGCCATTGCTCTTTTCTCAGGTGTGGTGTTTTAGTTTTGCTACATCACTTCCATAAAGTATTTTCCATTTCCCTTCTCCTTGCACTCCTCTCTCAATGCCAAGTCTGGCCGTCTCGCTCTTACCGGCATTCATCCTAACGTACAAAACCACTAATCACATGCTGCACCATCTCCCACTTCTTGGCTGACATTCAGTCACGTGGCCCACTCTTCTCTTCTCTTCTCTCAATTTCTAAATTTATACCACACGGGTTTTAATCAAATCTGTTCAAATATACTTTTTACTTCACACTGCATCTTCTTTGGCTGTTTTACAATACAATACCATTTATTTGTTGCATCGCCCAAAACGGGCTTTAACAGGCCTTGCCTCTTGACGGCCCCCCAGCCTCGACTCTCTAAGACGACAAGGAAAAACTCCCAAAAAAAATGGAAGAAACCCCGGGAAAGGCAGTCAAAGAGAGACCCCTTTCCAGGTATTTTGGGCGTGCAGTGGGGTGTCAGTACAATACTAAAATACACAGAACAAGTCCTCAGTACAGTATAAAAAGTAGGGAGTCGAACTGAACAGTCGATGACATCCCAGAATACGATTTGGATTTGTTTTGGCGTTGCCGTTTTTGATGCATTTTCCTCTGTGTGGTACCCCACATATCTCCTCTCTCTCTTTTTTTTCAGTTGCTCTCATCACTTTCTTTCCATTCTTGCTGCCTTCCTTCACCCTCGTCATCCGCATTGTGGTGCACCTCCACATGGAGTTCTGGGCCGTTAAAGCCTACCCAGGCAGCGTAAGGTGCAAGGCAGGAATCAACCTGGAACAGGAGGACAGTTTAGGGGACACACACACTCACACTGACATAGTGGCAGGCAACCAGAGTACCCAGAATGCTCTGTCAAAGTGTGCAGAACATCGTGGACGTGAAGCGGCCCAAGTCACAAATCTGTGACGCTGGGCTTCTCACTTTTCCCAGAAGCACCACTGCCACAGCGGCTCCCATTTGTTTTTTCCTTCCTTTCTTTCTTGTGGGGTCCTCTTCACCTAATTCTCCTTCATTTTTTTTCTCTTTGGCTCAATATTTGATATTTTTCCATAATGTAAACATACAATTAAGTGTTGAGACGAGCAGTCAGGTGGTGAGTCAGAGCTGCTCAGCATTCGTTTTTAAAGCCGTAAATAACGGCAGCTTTACAAAAGAGCAGGCGCTGGCCGGCCTACAAATGGTCAAATTCTGACAACCCCAAGTCCAGGAAAGATCGGACAGCGTGGAAAAGGCCAATAGAAACGAAAGAGGACTTGGACTCCTCTTCAGACACGAACAGAATACAGACGAGGCGCTTCACGTCTGGCCTACCAAGCACATCGTCTTATGAGTTGGGCCAGGCGTACGTTAGGCCTAATGACGACATGACAATTCGAAATAACAAGGGGAGGCAACGGTGTTCTCATACATAAGGAGCCTCCAAGTACGTCAAGAGTAAAGATGGCCTGAGGCTCAGCAATGTGCCAAAAGATATGTCAGCTAATAATTCAGCACTTCGAGAACAACGAGCCACAAAGACAAGCCAGCAGGGCGTTTGGCATTTCACCCTCTACGGTGCACAGACCTCCCGAGACCGTAGGTGCTCTCCAACCCCTCAGACGTCACGGTCTTAAAAAGCGGCCTGCGTCTTTTAATGGACATCATGACACGAGCTCAAGGAATACTTCAGGAAACCTTTGTCGGTCAACGCCATTCACCGCTGCTTTCTCAGATTCAAGTTAACATCCAATGGTGGGTTTCCAGTACAGAACGGGGTGAAGAGAACTCACAGATGATCACTTTGTGCTCTATTAGCATCGTCCATACTGCTCCACTTACTTGCATATTCTGAATTTAAAAGAATGAAATCAGTAAGCGTACCTGATGAGTGAAACCGCTTGTAATGATGTGTGACAAAAGACAATCCTTCACTCCACTGCACACCCAAATGCTATATAGCACCTTGAACAGCACGCAGCATCACAATGTGCATTACAAGGAAACGTGACCTTTCTACAAGTAACCGAGGCTCAAGGTTTAGTTCTGTCTACTCAAGAACAACATGAAATTTGTCTTCTCAGTTGCATCCAATAATGGAAATAAAAGCAAGCAAACAGAGACGTGGCCGGTTTAGGTAAGGCAGTTGTTGACAGCGCATATTAACCCACGAATGGTTACAGGACACGAATCAAACCTCTTATCACATTCTCCGATATCCATCCATTTTCTAACCCGCTGAATCCTAACACAGGGTCACGGGGGTCAAAAACCCACCGCAGGACACACACAAACACACCCACACACCAAGCACACACACACGGGCCAATTTAGAATCGCCAATCCACCTAACCTGCATGTCTTTGGATTGTGGGAGGAAACCGGAGTGCCCGGAGGAAACCCACGCAGACACGGGGAGAACATGCAAACTCCACGCAGGGAGGACCCAGGAAGCGAACTCGGGTCTCCGATATCCCCTTTTGAAAAGCTGCATGTCACTAGGAAGTCTGGGAGCGATTTGGGTGGCTCCTCCGTGATTTACCGAAGTTCCACGTGTCAGTTTCTTTAGCACTGTCCTCTGACAGACACTCGCCAGATCATCACCATCAGCCCTGATCATTTCAGCTGCAGTTTAGTAATCGGCTTTTTTTAAAGTTTGGTTTGTCAGAAGACTAAACCGGGCAATGAAGCTGAAAGTGAAAACAGACTGCGATAAACTGAGGTCCTTGTCTACTTGAAATCGAGAAATTCGTGCCGACTGCATTTGGAGAATTGCTTTTTTAATTTGTATTCCAGTTAAGACAGTTACGTAGCTCATTCCCTAAATATTTATATTCAGTCACTATTTCTAGCTCCTCCACCAAAACAACAACGGGTGAACATACAGATGTCTGTCCCTTAAAGTCGAATCTCACTGCTTTGGCCTTTTTGGCACTCAGGGTAAGCCAGGTCTTACTGCACCAGTTTACAATGCAGTCCACTTGATTCAGGTGGCACCTTTCGTCCTCCTCGGATATGTGGTGTCATCAGCACACCTGACACCAGAGCAGTGGTCCTTATGTGAGCTGGAGGCCCCAAGCAGTCACTTAGCTCTCTTATGCCATGCTTATGGGGTTATGCATGAAGCGCTTTCTGACCCTAATCTTGTATCTTTAGTTAACACAACTTGTGGTAGGATTTGTTCTTCATAGTCCTTTAAAGGCAATGGACATGTGCAGAGGAGAGATGCTGGGTATACTGGGAGAAGGATGTTAAGGATAGAACTGCCAGGCAAGACGAAAACAGGAAGGTCTAAGAGGAGGCATATGGATGTGGTGAGAGAGGGCATGCAGGTGATGAGTGTGACAGAGCAAGATGACGAGGACAGGAAGAGAAGGAAGAAGATGATCCGCTGTGGCGACCCCTGACAGGAGCAGCCGAAAGAAGAAGTAGTTATCTGTCCTTGGTTTCAAAATGAGGGGGTCTCAGTTCCTCATGTAACTGCATATTGGACAATGTTACTTTTTGGGGATATCCAATTACACACAAAGTAAAGGCAGTTTTGTTTTTAGATTATACATACTGTACAGAGTTACTCTGTAAAGCACTTTCATCAGAAACTCCAAACACATATGCACATTAACAACTCCTTTAGTAAAACACAAGAAGTGGCACCCGTGTCTCTTTTGGCATTGTCAGTACACTAAAAGGCCATACGAAGATTTCCAGATGTTTACTGCGGACAAAGGGCAGTGGATTTGTTTTCTGAGCACACACTGGATGTTTGGAGGTCTGAATTACAACAGAAGTCTACTGTTCACCAAATATCAATACTGGACAAACTCCACTTACTCGGTGTAAGAAATCTCTGCACCCTGCGGGATGCTTTTGGTTTTTTTAATTGGGAACATGAAATGCATGTGAAACTATCGGAGTCTCTGCGAACAAAACGCCACACAAACTGTAGACGTCAAGGTCTCTGTGAGATACTCACAGTAATCCTGAATTTGTGTCTTTTTTAATGGTGTTAAGTTTTATCATCTGGCTATTTGCTTTGCATAGAACTGATATAAAGAGTATGTGCAATTGCTTTTTATTTCTTTAAAAATAATTTTAAAAAATCTAATGGTCTCTAATGCCAGGGTCGAGCCCTGGGGCACAGCAATTGTTACCTTATTTTGCCCCTTTTCAACAATGCATGGCGTTGTAGTGCCCTTCGCAATATAACACATGAGCCACACTGGGCAGCATGACGCCTTAGCCATTTCCAGTTGTCAACCAGTAATTTCTTTGTGCTGCACCTTTAACACAATCCGTCTTACCCAAGGGCTGCGCAGCGCGGCTCAAGATTCCAATATGGAGCCCGACGGTTCGATGGGAAACCTGCGGATTGTTGTGTTGGCTCGTCACGGCTATTAATTTGGACTCCAATAAGCACTCGATCCAAACAACAATATGCAATGACCTTACACACTCCATGTCTAAACATGCCGTTAAGTCACACAGCGATACCACACAACTCGGTAACGAGCCCACCTCCACCATCAAAACGTGGTTTCAAACTGGCGACAGAGCCACTCCCGGAGGCACCGTAAAAAGTTAGGCAGGCGCCCCGTGTCCTCGGCCTTAAACAAAGTGAAGGTGACCCAGGTGCGACAGCGACGGCGACCCGGTGAGGACTGAGCTGCCGCAGCGCGCGTTTTGCAGCCCCTCCTCTGTCACGTGACCCGCACAGGCCCACACCGGCGCCGGACGCAGTCGTTCCGAAAGCAGCGCGCGAATTACTCACCAGTTCCCTGAGCCGACGATGCAAACTTTCAGCGGCGCGCTCATCCTGCACAACATAAGACAATGGCTGAGACAAAACGTGCAGGCGTTAGTAACTGACGCAGCAGGGACGTCCAACGGCGCAGAGGCACGCGCTACGCTAAGCGAGGTGGTGACGTCACCAGAAGCCGCTTCGCTAGGAGAGAACGGATCTTCCCGGTTAATGAATGGGGGCGGGCGTGTAGGGCTGAGGCTGCACTGATCTGCTCAAACTGACCGTACGAAAAAGTTAAGTGGTTTTTAACTTCAATCCACGGTTATGGGAGGCTAGACTCTAATAAGGAAACGACAGTCTCTATTATTTACATAGCACTTTTCTCACTAGTCAAAGTGCTTCAGTGAGTGTGGAGCCACTTCAACCACCACTACTGTGCAGCATCCACCTAGATGATGTGATGGCTGCCATTTTTGCACAAGTATGCCCACCACACATGAGCTGTTAGTTGGTAAAGTGGTGAGATAGCCAATTAGAGGCAGGGGATGATTAGGAGGCCAGAATGGCCAGGCTGTGCTTGGAAATTTAGCCTGGGCATCAGAATGCACCCTACTCTTTACGAAGGATGCCCTGGGATCTTTTATGACCACAGCGTGTCAGGACCTCAGTGTAACAATTCATCCAAAGGACGGCGTCATTTTTACTGCACAGTGTCCGTGTCAATTCACTGGGGCATTGGGGTCGATGCTCAGTCCACAGGGTAAGTGCCCCCTGCTGGTCTGACCAACACCTCTTCCAACAGCAACACAAGCTTTTCTTGGTTGGTCTCCCATCCAAGTACTGGCCAGGCCTGACCAGGCTTAGCTTCAGGTGGATGACCTCTTCTGAAGTGCAACTGGGTCAGCTGCTGGCCGTAAGTCTGGACAGATTGACAATGAGACTAATGAAGCTTGAGCTTCAGGGCCCCCAATCCTGGAGGGGCTCAGAAGTGACTTTAGTCCACATTGATGAAAATTGTGAGTGTCTACTGTATGAGAAGGATTTAAAAAATAAATGTAATAATATAGATTAATTCACTTGATAAAATCAAAATTAACCTTGTTGCTGAATGCAAAGGGGCCCCCAAAACCCCAATAATGGAGGTCCACCACCGACTGTAAGGAATGTGACAATTGTGTGTAACACCTGAGCAGGCGTGTAACATCCAGGGAGAACGTGGGGCTTCACACTGAGAGGACGGCAGTCAGTGTAGGACACCGCCACGCACGCACACTTTACACTTAACTCTTTAAGAGACCCGTGCCAGGCTGTCAAACTCACTTCCTGGAGGGCCACAGTGGCTGCAGGTTCATTAGACAAAATACATGCAAATGCTCAAAAGAGCAAAACTAGGCCATAAAAGGAGTTGCCCAAAAGGTAATCCTAAGCAAACAAGTTCAACTCCACAATTCAGAAGAGAAAACCAACGAGAGAAGCAACACAAATGAAGAAATGTGAATGCGAACGCTCCTGTTACAAACAATCTGAGCTCCTCTTCTTCAGTTCTGCTTTGCAGCAGTGGGCAGAGCAGCTTTAAGGTGCATTCTGATTGGAGTTCACTCAGCTCTGGCCCCGCCTCCTGAGGCTCCACCCACAACTCACAAGGAAATGAAGCACAGCAAAAACGACGAGACTAATAATAAACAGAACAGAAAAAACAGGACAACTAATGATCATTCAGAAACACCAGCAACACCCGTGAACACTCATTAATACTTGAGGTTTGTTGTTGATGATATTGTTTGTTTGTTACTTACTGCCTGCTGTACTCTATGTCTGCGGTGGGTTGGCACCCTGCCCAGGATTGGTTCCTGCCTTGTGCCCTGTGTTGGCTGGGATTGGCTCCAGCAGACCCCCGTGACCCTGTATTTGGATTCAGCGGGTTAGAAAATGGATGGATGGATGGATGTGCTCTATGTGTGATGAATGGTTCTCTTATGTATTTTGTGGGTGGTACCAAAAGAGGTGGAGTCACCCTGATGTCACCACTGAAGGACCTCCCACATCCTTCATATTCCTTCAGTGGTCCATGGGTGGTCATTGAGCGGGTTTAACTGTGTGAATTGGATTTTCTGGTTCTTAAATATTTCTTGTTTCTGTTCGTGGCTTTTTGAACTTTGGCATTCATGTTGGGATTTATTCACCTAGGACTGCCTTCTCAAGCATCTCCTTTTGGCTTCTTTGCCCTTGTGATTGTCAAACAAATCATTTGCATTAGTAAAGGTTACTTGATAGCGAGTTCTTTCAAGGAGCCTCTGGTTGATGATCAGTATGAGAAAATACAAAATATTATTGGCCATTCAGCCCAACAAAGCTCGCCAGTCCCATCCACTTAACTCCTCCACAATAGCATCAAGTCGAGTTCTGAGGGTCCCTCATGCCCTCCTGTCCCCCACACTACGGGGTCACTTATTCCATATGCCTGTAGTTCTCGGTGTGACGAAAAACCTCCTACTGTTTGGGTGAAGTTTTTCTCTGAAGAGGTCTCTGCAGGGATGTCATCTCACCTCTGATTTGCGGCTTTGTTGTCAGATGAAGTGCGGCCCTCGCCGAAGCGTTGCTAGATCTGCAGATCAGCCCGTGCTTTAAGTGGGCCGTGACTCGCTGCTACGCAGTGCCGGCACCTCTTGCTGTTTCTATATGAGGTAATGGTGTGTCTTCCATCGAATGTCTTAGCGCTTGCAGCTTCACAATGGACCACCTCTACTCCGCTCTTCGATCGATTGTCAGTGTATCGAAACGGCAGAAGCTTTACAGGGGACCTTTCCTTAGAATAAGCCACTGCGCTCAGAGCCTACCGGGGGGATCTTCAGTAAAATGTCACGGTATCTCCTTGACCAGAGTCCCACCTTGAGCACTGAGATCAGCCATTCGCTTTGGTGTTCACTCAGCAGTGCGGGTTGGGTGTGCAGGTGGCCTTGTGTGCCACTAAAATCCCATCAAAATTGTCCCACTCTGTCCTAAAGCAGCCAATCACGTGGGCACCATTGGGGACACCTGCAGAAATGAGGGCTGGGCTCAGGACGGGTGGCTGGCAGGATGGACGACGTCGACGTCGTGATTATTAAATGGGGCTGCACCACCATTGAATTTCTGTGTTCTTCACATTCTTGGCCAATAATCTGAAGAGTCTGTTATGATGTCATTATTTATTGACACAATATGAGCTTTTAAGTGCGGTGAATAAATAAAGCTAAAAGCCTCGAGGAGAGCCAGCCTTCATGAGTGCTGCTAATGCAGGGCTGCAATGCGCCATTCACACCGTGTGCCGCTTAGGATGGAAGGACATCACGAGGCTGGCAGAAAAAGAGAAAACAGTGCCAGCAGTGGAAATTACTAGCAGATCCTTCACACTAAAGTCATGTTTTTGTTTCAGGAGGTGGCAGGTGTCATGACTTGGGGGTCCCAAAAGCACAAAAGTTTCAAAAATGCTTTCAAAGAACTGCCCTCTAGGGTGGGCAATGCCATCAAACCCTAACTAGATACAAGAAAGGGCCCAGGAAAATCTTTATAAAATAAAAGGTTTATTTTGACAAAAGGCTCTGCAATAGATGAAGCTTGAAGAGCTCTGAGAAGCGAGGCCATCACAGCAAACAAAATTCCAATACAGAATCCAAAGATGGAGTCGAGAAACAAAGAGCAGGTTCGAAAAGCTCCAGAGAAACACAAAAGCAGCAGCACAAGGTAAGTAAAGACAAGAAACTCTCCACTCCACTCCACTCCACTCCACTCACCAGCGCACTCACAACGCGCCGCCAGGAACTACGGGAGGCCCTCCCATAAATAGGGTTAGGCGGTGCTTGGCAGGTGGCCCCGCCCCTCAGGGAACCACCCACACAACACATGTACAACACACGTACTTAATAAATAAATGGCATCAAATGAAACAATACAAGCAAGACACACAGTTGTCAACCGCAGCCAGGGGAGAAACATGGCAGCAGGCAGGAATGAGCCTGGGATGGCATGGCGGCTTGTCACCGCTGCAGGACAAAGAACGGGCATTGGGCCAGCTTGTCAGGCATCCAGTGGCATAGCAGGCCTTCTCTGTTACCATTAGTGAACTTTCAAAACGACACGCTGGACATTTTTCTGATCATTGCATGTACAGTAGATTGGCTGGACAGGGAATCTGATTTTTGGTGAAATATATTCTGCATTTGTTCTGCAGCAATGTTGTCGGGGTTCAGTCAGAGTTCTCTCATTGGCTCCTACTGTTTATTATTTTGTTGTTGTCGTTTCTAAATATTATTTTTGTATATTCTGATATTCCTTCTCTTTATGTTCTTTTTTCTAGATGTATGTTTAGTTATCAATTTCTGTTGTTAAGATTATATGGAAATATTTTTCCTTGTTCTTTGCCCTGTCTCCTGTATGCAGAGCCACGTAATCATGAGCTGTATTTAAGATGAATTAGTTGTCATGCCTGGGAGTTTATTTTTAATTTCTCAACATCTCTCCTTGGCCTCTAAAATTAATCAAAGATGCGTTTGAGGGCCTTTAGAGGTTAAGGAATCTGCTCGCTGACACAATTTTAATGGTGTTTCTTCCACCTCACCATCTTGTCTTCGTTTTACACACCACTACTACCCTGAGCAGCCGTAGTTAGGGCGCCATCACACCTACTAGGATCTCTGATATTTATACGTTCTTTGTGATACTTTATATATATATATATATATATATATATATATATATATATATATACTGAGGTACAGAGACTCTCAATCTGACAAAGCTGAATGTTAATTTACGTTCTACCACAGCGCCGTTTTGTTGTCATCACAGGGCACTGCCACTCTGTGTTGCCCACTGCCAGAATGCCCTGGGATTCGCTCGTCAAATAAGTGACGTTATTAAGGTCCGGGTATCTGAACTTGGTGGCTCACAGACCTGTTCCTCGTCAGAACCTCCACTTGTCTTTTAAATTCTGCGCTCTCGTGTTTTGGCCTTCGGTGAAAGGTCGCTCTGATTCCCAATTTTGACCTCGCCCTGTTTCTGGACTGACGCATCTTCTGCTCATTTTTATTTTTTGTCCTCTGTCTCTCTTTAGACAGAACAAGTGACATCATCAGCGTAACAAGTCATAAGTCATTCCTTGTTTGAGTCTCTTCTTTGAATTCCTTTTTTTTCGGCCTCTCAACTATGATTTACACCCAGCGCTTTGTCTTCTGCTCGATTCATTATTTTTGTTTTTTGACATCCTCTCTACTTATGCTTCTTGCTTCATTTCCTGGGCTCTGCTCCTAAATCTCGTCTTGGCGCTTCTGACCTTGACCATCTTCTGATTCCATCTCAATTGCAAATGACGGCTGCCCTGGGCACATCAGCAGCTTTGGTGCACCCTCCAGCTCTCCATATTCTGGTTGATCTCATTGGCTTTGTTAGCTTTTGCATTTAGATTTTTATTTTATTTTTCTGTTGTTACATCACTTTAAGAAATTTGAAAGTATTTTGTGTTTTCCCCGACACCATTTTGTTTTATTCGTTACCCTGATGTGATGACCTTTTGCATGGACAGATAGTGTTAATAAATATAAAAAAGCTCTCTTTAAAGCTCGCTCAGAATACTATTCTACAATAATAGATAGTAATAATAAAAATCCTCGGGTACTGTTTAGAACAGTCGCTAAATTAACAAATGGCAATTCAGATCAACAGTGCAAAATACCAACAGATATTAGCAGTACAGACTTTATGAACTTCTTCAATGAGAACATTAAAAATAGAAGACCGCAGATCTCAGCATCACAGTGCAAACCGCACACTGGCACTAGCCTGGCAGACATGGCCGCACGTGGCATTCAGCACTTTAGTGATTGTAATCCTGTAACTGAGCAGGAAGTCTGAACTTTAATTTCTAAAATGAAGCCCACTACTTGTTCCCTGATCCAGTGACAACAAAACTAGTAAAAAGTGCCATGGATGTTCTTGCAGCGCCCATTCTAACCATTATCAGTAGTTCATTATTGCATGGCACCATACCTGATGCACTAAAAGTGTCCGTCATTAAACCGTCACTTAAAAAGTCAGACCTAGACCCACACATACTAAATAATTAGAGGCCTATTTCAAATTTACCGTTTCTCTTTAAAATACTAGAAAAAGTAGTCAGTAGTCAGCTTCAATCACATCTCACGCATTACAATTTATTTTGAGAAATTCCAGTCTGGTTTTCGCACCAGTCACAGTACAGAAATGGCACTAACGTGGGTTGTAAATGACATTCTGATATCCTCTGATGAAGGAAACTCCACTGTAATGATGTTGTTAGACTTAAGCTCAGCGTTTGACACCATCGACCATTCGATTTTAAAATGACGTTGGGCTTACAGGTAGTGACTGAGCTCGCTTGGTTTAGTTCTTATTTATCAAATCGATTCCAATCCGTACAGAAATGTGCTGACAGGACTCCATCATTACACACAAGTGAGATATGGTGTCCCGTAGGGCTCAGTACTCGGACATCACTGTTCTCACTTTACAGGCGTCCACTGGCACCTCTCATTAGGACACATCCTGTTCATTTTCACTCGTATGCAGATGACACCCAGTTCTACTTTTCTGTCAGATCAAATGAAGTTTCTCCGATGTTGTCTTTAATTAGTTGTGTTAGTGAATTAAAGGAGTGGATGAATGAGAACGACTTGTCTTTAAACACAACGATAAGACAGAGATGTCAATTATTAGAGGGAGTGACGCTGATCACAACGATATTCTGTCATCATTTAGCTCAGTTGGAGTCCCCATTAATTTTACTGAATCAGCCCACAATCTCTGAGTTATCTTTGACTCTAGCAGGTCATTTAAAGCACACATCACAAAGTTGTCCAAATCAGGTTTCTTCCACCTAAAAAATGTTGGGAAATTAAGGCGCTTTCTAAATAAACAGGATTCTGAGAAATTAATTCACGCATTTATTTCTAATAGGATAGACTACTGCAATGCGGTGTTCACTGGCAGTTCAAACTACTCTTTATTCAGCCTCCAGTTAATCCAAAATGCTGCTGCAAGAATTATTACAAGAACAAGAAAATACGAACACATAACTCCAGTTCTGAAATCCTTACACTGGCACCGGTTAAGTTTAGGGCAGATTTCAAAATCCTCCTTTTAACATATAAAGCATTAAATGGCCGAGGGCCGGCTTACTAGTCTGAACTTATCATCTGAATGTACTGCACATTAAGATCTCAAGATGCCGGTCTGCTTATGACTCCAAGGATTAATAAAATAACAGTGTGAGGTCGAGCTTTTAGTTACAGGACCCCCTAAACTGTGGAGTGGTCTGCCTGCTACTATAAGAGATGCCCCTTCAGTCTCAGCTTTTAAATCCCAGCTGAAGACTCACGACTTCAGTTTAGCACACCCTGACTAGAGCTGCTGATTAACTGTACAGACTGTCATTCGCACTAAAACAGAAGTCACATGAGAGTTAGAATTTGTTACTCACCCTCACCTATTCTGTTTCTCTTCTCGGTACTCAAATGTGCCACTTGGTGCCCACGGCCCACCTGCCAAGTTGTTTTATCTGCCTAAGGTAAAGTCATCTCTGATGGAGGATCACAGGAGTCATTGGGTAGAGGGGTCCTTTCATCGGATTGGCTGGCCCAGCACTGACTCAGCTGTCGAGTGGCCAATAGGAGGAGGCAGCTTGATGGCCGAGGTCTCCAGGGGCCTCATGTATAAACCGTGCGTACGCACAGAAACGTTGCGTAAGAACTCTTCCACGTTCAAATCGCGATGTATAAAACCTACACTTGGCGTAAAGCCTCGCATTTTTCCACGGTACCTCATACCCTGTCGTACGCAAGTTCTCCGCTCAGTTTAGCAGACTGGCGGCACCCAGCGTCAAAGCAGTGCTACTGTTCCTGTGTGGTTACACCTTTATAAATACACAGAAACTAACCGCATATTGTTTATTAGTGTAACGCATCTGATTGTAATTAACTTGTAACAATATAATGGTCCAGGGAACAGCCATAGTATTCCAAATACCAGAACTGCTTTAGCGTTGTTACTCTCACTTCTTCTTCTTCTTCTTCTTTCAGCTCCTCCCATTAGGAGTTGCCACAACGGATCATCTTTTTCCATATTACTCTCACTGCACGACTCGGAGTATTTATATCACTGTATCTGAGTGTGAATCACAGCAGCAGCTGATCGGAAAGAGAATTATCGGTATACAGCTTTAAGGACACGCTGTCTCAGCCACTGCAAAACGTTTTAAAGCCTTTCCTGTAATGGACCTCGGTTCAGAAACAGTTTCATCCCAAGAACTTTAAACGCACTCAATCAATTGCTCCTTGTAGAACTGTTAGGACTTATAAGTACAATCACCTCACTGTAAACTTATAGCACTACAGTTATAATATCGCACAACCTGAGCCACTTTATAAAGTGCGTATTTACATATGATGACGATATCATTTTTAAGGTGAAATGCAGCAAAATATGTTTATTAAATTATACAGATAAAACTTTAACTTCATTTAAATAATCTATATCCTTCACTGGGAGTGTCGTTAAGGATAGAATAATTAAACATGTACTACGAAGATATTTCAATGTTCTTTAAACGTTTTGAAGAATCAGCGCTAAGCTTACAGATGGCTTAACGTCTATTACAGAGCTGATTGTGTGGTGATTGGGTATTTGGGGAAAGAAAAGCAAGGACTGCAGTGGCGGCTACGCCAAAATATATTGAATATCAAACAGAAAGAGAAAATAACAACACAGCTAAAAACGTAGCGAAAAATATTGGCAAAAGTTAAATGCTTGTGTCATGAGCACGAGGCGGCTATGCAGTGTCCGTAACAGACGTGGCCATCCACCGTGAATAAGCTAACTTACTGATGGGCGGGCGAAGGAGCCACCGATTCTTCCTCTGCCCAGTGCCACCACAAGCCTAGAGCCCTGAGTACTGCTGCAATAAATGATTTCATCGAAGTGAAACTCATGTTTAATAACGTGCTTTAACTCCTATCATCATGACAATGACTTCACGTATACATCTCAGTATTTGAGTTATTCAGAGAGCTGTAATGTCACGAATGTCATGGACTCTGTGACCAGTTGGAGGAAGAGAGCCGGTTTAAGAAACACGTAGTGATTCACACACACAGAGCACATACGAGTAGAAGATCAAATACAAAACAAAGCATTTAACGTGCTACTTTAATTACGATGTAATTTTTAGAAACTGGTTAATTAAACGATTTTAAGATGAAGTTTATGATGTTCTACTAAATGACAAAATAAACTACGTGATTAAAGTGGAAATGTCGAGATTAAAGTTGACATTTCGTGCTTTTTCCAAACTGTGTCCCTATTTTTTTTTCTCTGTACCCTAATAAGCTTTCATATGACACTCAGACGGTGGGCTTACAACTCGGCTTTTCACGGCGACTTTGATATGTGACTTCTTTTTTATTTCCGGCACTGTGCGATTTTGTGAATGTAAGCTTTCAAGTTTCTCCGACACGCTATGTCACTCGATCAACTTCCTTTGTTGTTTATTCCACAGTTTATTTGAACAAATTGTATGTTTTTCCTTTGCCTCCACTTGGTATTCACTGAAATTCTTCTATTTTCCCCCGTGCTTTTCCCATTGTCTTTTCACAGAAGGCTGAGCTTAAGGGCGATTTATATTGATTTGCATATTCAAATAGGCGTAATTCTGGGAGGAGTTGGGGGCGTCACATAAAGCGCGTGCACGAGCGTTACTTTTCACGCTGATCGGGATTTATGTAACGGAAGGACGTGGAAGTTGGAGTGCGCACAGATTCCTGCATCTGGATTTTTCTGTGCGTGAGCACATTTCGGCTTTTGTGCTTATGCCATGTTATAGTGCGAGTTCTACGCACGGCGTTATACATGAGGCCTCTGGACTCTGAACAAATCCAAATCATATTATGGGATATCATCTACTGTTAAATTCTGCTCCATACTTGTAAAATGTTAATTTTTATACTGTATTGAGGATTTGTTCTGTTCTGTGTATTTTATTGTATTGTATTGTCCCCCTTTTCTTTTTGACACCCACTGAATGCCCACCCTACCTGGAAAGGGGTCTCTCTTTGAACTGCCTTTCACAGGTTTTCTTCCATTTTTTCCCTGCAAGGGTTTTTTTAGGAGTTTTTCCTTGTCTTCTTAGAGAGTCAAGGCTGGGGGGCTGTCAAGAGCCATTGTGGCACTTCTTGTGTGATTTTGGGCTCTACAAACAATAAATTGTATTGTATTGTATTTTGTTAGGGGGCTGTGACCCGAGAATGAGCACAATTCACTTGCTGGTATCTGAATTTAGGGTGATTTCCTGGCCCATGTATTAAGTGCCTTGAATTCCTACTTTGATTTGGGATTGGAATCACTCCGGCAGTGTCACTCATGATCCACACTTTTGACACTCATCCTTTTTGTGACTCCTAACCCTGACCCTAATCTCCTGGCTCACTCTCAAACGTGTCACCATTTACAGCAGGCACCCCACTAACAGACGCAGGCACCTAAGGTGACGATGAATTCTGGGCTTCTTCAACTGAAGTCGCCTCTTTGTGCTGTCATTCTGGGTGACTCCTTTTTTTTTTTTGCACTCATGCCCACCAGGGACGCAGAGAATTCTGAGCCAGTGCTTTGCTCACCTTGGGAATCCTATGGTTTGTGGGCGTGTGCAGACTGATGATTCACCAATCAACACACAGGACTTGCTAGAGCCCGCCCTCTCAATGTTGATGGGTCAAAGTGACAGCTTTCATTTCAAGGTGTACTTCATTGTCACTGAAATGAATGAATGAATGAATGAATGAATGAATGTACTTAACTAACAGCAAGGCAGTCGGTGTCGGAAAGGGAAAGGACTTGGAAAAGGGAGAAGAAAATGCGATCAGAGAGAGAGAGAGACGGCAAAGCCACAACAAGAACCAAAGACCGTTAAGTCTGCGGAGCACAAGGTCGTAAATCGAGAGATTCGAGTGTGAAGCCAAACGCAGAAAGGGTTTTATTTTAAGAAATGTGGAGGACCCTCTGGACATACGGGGGGTTTAAGTACCATCAGAGCTGGAGATATCAGAACAGCACCAAAGCTGATAAAAACAATAGCTTCTTAAATAATGATACAGCTTTATGACAATAAAGAATGAAAAGTCTGAATTAGCATTGGCCGCCCTAATTTGGGGTCTTCATGAAACTTTGTGCTGATTTCATCATCAACAGGAAGAGTCAGGTCAGATACTTGAAATATTAACACGTGTGCTTCAATTGAAATGTGCAAAGTCTAAATCTTCTCAATTGTAATAGAAATGTGTCATTGTCACCTTCTGATGGAGGTCCCTGCAGGAAGTGCCCTAAAAACGATACGCCACTTGTTTGTCATTTGTAACCTCCTTGGAGTGGCTCTTGAAGGGCTAAGACCACCGGTAAAGAATCAAATATCAAACGTACGTCAGCCACGTCGCAGTCGCTTCAGACGACACCCCGCTGGCCTATAGAGCCGCTTCTCATTTTTGAACAGTCTGTCAATGGAGGACGTTTGACCCCTTGTGTGCCATTAGGGGGTCCAAGGCCTTCTGGTGATTTTGCTGCAGACCCCTACTGGTTTACTCGTCACCATAAGGGTGTCATTCCCTGCACTAATTGTGGCCTAGAACTGAGGGGGTTTGGGTCTGTAGGGCACCCCAAAAAGCTCAAAGTCTTGCAGAACTAGACATGAAGACGAGTCAGACACCACGTCCTGTGGGGGGATTTTCTCGTACCGGCGAGTCAGGAGATGCCAGTCAGGTGGTGCCAAAGCGCTCAGGTGGAATTCTAAGGACCACAAATGCCACTGAATTATTTCTGCTCACATCTTGTGCTGTTTCATTTATTGAGAGTCACATTTCAAGCTACATTTATTTATCTGCTTATTTTTAAATGTCATGTTGCTCAAAGTCAACTTAAATGACAACTGTCACTTTCACCCGTCAAAGCTGAGAGGGCGGGCCCCAGCATGTCGTGCCTTTTGATTGGTGAATCACCTGTCACATGTGAATAAGCCTCACTCTTACAGGCAGGTGCCGACTCCCGATGAGCAGTTTGGGGCTTCTCACATTAAGGTGGCAGAATGCCGGACCACTTCTTCTTCTTCTTCTTCTTTGAATTTCAACGGGCTTATGGGATTCCCAAGGCTGGCTGCTCAAAGTTGTCCCCGTGGCGGACATGAGTGCAAGAAAAAGTTCATATTTATCTATTTCCCCATCCTCTTGAACAAAAGGACAAGTGTCTGTGTGTCTGTCTGAGTGTCCATCCAGCTGCTCTCCAACAGATGGCGCATCACAAACATTAGCACAAATCCGGTATCAACTGCTACGTAACAGAGACACACCGCCTGAGGCCGACGCTGACCACTTGGACTTCAGCCCAGCCAGTTTCACAGTAACTGAAAATATTTAACAATCCTGCAGCTTAACAAACAAATCCCACTACTGACACCATGTGGCCCTGATCGAGTCCCTTCACCTGCCTGACGAGCCGACTGTACCTCAGATGTTGCAAGGCGCCCAAGTAACAAGTACAGTCGTCCATCGAAATCCCTGAGGGTGGGCTCCAGGACCCACTGTGGATGCTGAGATCCCTTCCATATATCTGCATATAACCTGTGAACCAGAGAGCCCAGTTTCGCCGTTGTCGGGCAGCACTAACGCTTTCACCGACTTCAGCTTCTTCCCACTTTATTATGCAGATGCACGACTCGTTCTTACTGACCGTACGGCCCACTTCAGCAAGCGACATGCCAGTGTGCACAGAGCCACCTTAACAGCATCGTGGGCCCCTGTGCCCCTGGCCAGGGCCCATTGTGCCCACATGTTAAGAGGGCCCTGAGTCAGTCTGTGTAAAAGATCTTCTCACTTTAGGGATCTCGCTGACCACTGAATTGCTTTTTAGGAGCCATTTGGTCACAGAAACAATGGAGGCACACAACACAAGGAGTGAAACAACTCGAATTACGGGTGCCGGAGCCACGCCGAGCGTCTGGGAAAAGGCCGAGGCTCCAGCAGGGGGTGCCCACATGAGCCTTCAAATTCAACTTTTGCTTTTTAGGACATTCTAGAATTGTTTTCCTGTCCCCCCTGGCCGTCGGACCACCTTACTCTTATTCTATGTTAATCAGTGTTGTCTTATTCTAACTCTTACTTGTCTTTTATTTCTCTTTCTTCATCATGTAAAGCACTTTGAGCTCCCATTATTTGTATGAAAATGTGCGACAGAAATAAAGGTTTTGTGTTTTCTGTAATATTTTTGTTCCCCAGATGTTAATAATAACAATGTAATAACAATGGCTTTGTTTTAGCATAAACGTCCTGCCCAGCACCAACCCCCAGTGTCAAGTGTGCCCGCCTCCCCCGGGTTGGCTTTTCCTGGTGCCAATCGCTACCCATCACTTGGGCAGACCCCCGCAGTGGGCCAGCACTTCTCAGCCATCTTTGAGGAGGACTCCAGCAAGTCATTTGTGTTATTCAGTTTCTCTTGGAGTCACGTCCACTGTCACCAGAGCTCGAGATGTAGTTTAGGGACACAACGCACAGCATTGACCACAGCCCACCATGAAATCAGATCCCCTCCCGGGCTTGTCTTCTGGATGTTTTAGGTGGAGCCTCTCCATCGGTCTTTGGCGGCTCCTCTTCTCTTGCTAACTAGTTATATTTGTCACGCCGAAAGTCCAGACTGGCACACATACGCCTTTAAAACATGGCAGCGAATCCCCAAAGCAATACGAGCTCAATCTTTCTTCATTTCTTATATTTGTCATCAGAAAACACGCAATCTCTGGGGGTCCCCACGTCCGGAGACCACCGAGCTGGGACATCGCACGCCGACTCCACTGGACGTTCCACTGCGCCACCCTGCCGTTCTTCACCTGCACGTGCAGACTTCAGTTAAGGTCCACCTGTGACAGCCACAGCATGTCTGAGTGAAGTGACCCGTGTCCGGTACGCTAACGTGGCAGGCGAGCGAGCGAGCGAGCGAACGAGCGAGTGCCGGACTGACCTCTGCTCGAGGAGGCGAAGGCGAAGGTCGTCTCGGGAGTCCCGCTCAGAGGTCAGCAGCGAAGTTTAACTGGGCGGCAGGAGCCACCGCCACCACACGCACCGCTGCGGGACTCGATCGCCCGGCTGGATGGTAATCTCGCCTCGCTATCCGAATATCCGGGTTGGCTGCTGGCACGCGGAGGGAGTGACCCGACGCAGATCTCCACGAGCGCCGCGCCTCAGTGTCACCCTGGCAGAGGCAGCGAGGAGATCGGCTGCGCCCTGAACATGGAGACCGCGCTGTAATCCGACACGGATCCGCCGAGATTTTCATGAGACCGCGAAAGATTCCACCGCCGCCGCCGCCGCCTCCTCCTCCTCCTCCTCTTCTTCTTCTTCTTCTTCCTCCTTCTCCTCCACCTCCTCCAGCCGCCACCGCCGCCACCAACACCTCCTCCTGCGTCTCGGCTCCGCCAGCCGCGGGCCAGCGAGAATGGAGAAAGCCGCGCCGAGCGCCTCGCATCCCGGGGCCGCGAGCAGGAGCGGCCCCGCCGGGGTGTCCGCGTCGTCAGGCGACCGGGGAGCAGCGGCCGGCAAGAGCCCCGGATCGCGATCGGGATCCGGGCAGACAGGCTTCTCCGCCGGAGCGAGACGAGCCGGAAGCGGCGGTGCAGTGCAGCCGCAACTCGAGGGGGTCCTCAGCAAATACACCAACCTACTCCAAGGCTGGCAGAACAGGTAAGTGCGACGCCGGCGGGGGCGGGTGGGCGAGCGAGCGAGGGGACAGGGAAAGTCCAACGCGCCCAAACCAACGACCATTTTTTTTCGTGGAGGCAGCGCCTGCCAGGTTGGCACAACGGCTGCTATCGGAGCGAAATTGCCAGCCGGGCGCCCGAGCGGTGAAAGGGGGCACGAAGAGGGCGGGTTGGCACGGCATGTGGCGAAGAAGTAAAAGTAGCCACACTGCTTGTGTTTCTCGTCCCACTTTCTCGTACTTCTCAGGTGGTCGTTTAAACTTTTTTGGTGGTCTCTTCTGCGGATTTCTGGTTGTGACGTCGTCGACTCGTCCGGATTGTGTCTGCGCGGTCCCCGAGATTACAGCGCGAGAAATGACGCTAGAGAAAGCCCTGGTGCCAGCCTGGCATTGAAGGAAGAGAAGCTCGCTTACTGCCAGGCACGTTCACCTGCCCAGCAGAGTGCCAGGCACAGCATGTGGCAAATCAGCATTAGAATAGCCTGGGCAACAAAGTGGGGAAAAGTACAGCCTGCAGGGTGGGTACTAAAGTGGGCAGATACAGCCTTCTGGATGGGCATACAAATGGACAAAAGTCCACCATGTAAATTTGGTACCAAAGTGGACAAAACTTTAACCTTCAGAATGGGTACCAAAGTGGGCAAAGTATGGCATGTACTATGGGCACCGAAGGAGGTAAAAGTTCAGTCAGGGGATGGGCATCAAATTGGACTAACATTCCAAATGGGCACTGAAGTGGGAAGGTTGGACAGTGACGGTGGCAGATGTGCTTGATTTTGTGAAGTGCCACATGATGCCCACTTGTCGGACAGGACCTCAGAATGATAGAGCGCAGGGCACTAAATGCCCAGGCTGACCAAACTGGGCACTGCGCTGTCCGTTTCACAAACTACAGGGTGCTAGTTGGTTGCGGGGTGAGCTTCTTTCTTTCTGCCTGCCCATCTCTGCCCGTCTTTCAAGCACCCCCTCTCCACTCTCACTTCTTCAACTTTAAAGAAGGACATAAAAGCAAAGCCCAGAGAACAGACTGAAGATGCCAAGGTCACCATTGAGATCTCGATGTTTTAGATGACTGCTGACAGTTTCATGTCACATTACTAATTAAAGTGCCAAGCAGTGAATGAATTTAAAGAGGAAGTGACAGTAGAAGTTCCATACCCTGTTACTGAATTGTCATCGCTGGTGCCAATTGGGCATTGATGGGGGTGGTATGCAGGCTGCCTGCTTGGATGCCCCCCTACAGCTCATTCGTGAGACTGCACCCCGCTGGCAGCTCGTGGACATTACAATCAGGCAGGTGTTCTCTGTGACACAATGTAAAGTAATCATTAACCGCAGAATGAGTGAAGTGGCACAGGTGGTCCGCGTCTCAGCTCTGTGTACACCACACCTGATAGGCGGGCAACTCGACGACTGAAGAGAGCAGAAAGCTGGCTGAGAGCGACGACTGGCAGAGTTTAGGGGTTCATACGTTTGGTGAATGCAGTCCTGTCAGCAGCTCCAGGCAAGAATACCAACATGTTTGTGTGCCCACATCCTCATCTACACAGGGAGTTTGGCGTGCCAGTTTGGGTCACTTGGGCCTCCTCTGCAGGCGATCAGCAATGCATGAATAATGAATAAGTGGTGCCAGAGGAAAAGGCCATGCCCTGTGGGCACCATGCTGGCACAGTGCCTAGGGCTTCTGCACCAAAGCCACAGAGGCTGGGGTTCTGCTCCTAGTCTGGGCACTGACCGTGTCAAGTTGGCTGGGCTTCCTTGGATCCGACGTCTGGTGGCTCTGAACTGCCCTGGTGTGAGTGGGTGCTGTGGTGGACTGGCATCTCTTTGAGGGCAGGGCTTTGGTGAATGCTGTGGATAAGAAATGGCAGCCCTGAGAGGCACAAAGCAGTTTAAAAAGAAAATGGACGAATGGGCACGGAAAATGGGTGCAGATGGCTTTGTCTTATGGCTAGCTATCTGTCATATAGTGCCTTTCACTCTCTAGATCTGTTACTTATATAGCGCCTTTACTGTCTGTTATGTGCTACTTGTACATCCTATCTGTCGCTCTATGTGTAATATAAATATGTGTGTATATATATATATATAGCGCCTTTTGTGGTGCCGTAATCTATCTGATGCAGTAGCGATGGGGGATCTCTATATAGTGCCTTTCATGTCTATGCTATGGCACCTTCTGTATCTGTTATATAGCGCCTTTCACTCTGTCTGATATGCAGAATCTGCCTGCACTGTCTTTGTGGTGCCCTGTATTATATAGCGCCTTTCCATCTCCCTGTCTATCCTGCTGTTATATAGCGCCTTTTAAAGCCATCGGCATGTGATCAACTCTCCAGATGCCAGCTGTTTTGATTTTTATGACAATGGGGAGAAAAAAGGGCACCCAAATGATGTAAATAATGAAAGTAAATGTAAATATTAAATAATTGGAAAAAAAGGTAAACTTCAACTTTGGGCAGAAAACACAAAATACAAAAACCTTCAAAAAACTGAAAAGTCCACATGCAGAATACCGAGGACTAAATCTGAAGTGAAAACTCCAAGGAATGCGCCAGGTGTCACAAACTAAAGAGCAAAACCCCAAATGCCAGCTGACTGTGCCACAGCTGAGGGCACCAATGGGCACCGAGCGCCGGCTGGAGGTCATCACAGCAGGTGTGTCAGTGGAGCCTTCGAGTGACTGCTGGCCACAGCACCTGACCTCGGACCACCAGGTTGTCATTTCTTGAGCTGAGTGTAAAGGACCGGGGGGCGGCAGTGACAGACGGGCAGGAAGCCATAAGGTCACTTCATTGAGCGGCTCAGAGTTGGCGGTTCAAGCAGGGAAGGGCTGGCAGGACGTTTTTTGTTTTTGTTGTTTCCGTTACTCCAGGATTAAAGGAGAGTGGAAACCTCAGGGTTGGCACGCGTGGCGGGGGCCAGCAGAGGGCGCCGTCACCCAGTGTCCTGAGGGCTTTGTAAGGCACACAATGACTTCTCCTTTAAACCGCACACAGTGGCCTCCACCTCCAGTGTACCATCAGCCTTCATGTTGCCTGCGTGCCAGCGAGCCGTCACCTGAACGCCAGGCTCAAAGTGCACCAGTGGCTATGGTGGCAGCCATTATGCCTGCAAATTCCTTAATGGAGCCCCTCCCCCCATCCCTGTCTCCTCACTGGAAAGCACAGGAGCTGCAGGGCACGGCCAGCATGTCCCAGGACTGGCACTCTGTGGGCACAGTGATTGATGTTCTGCTGACTTGCCACCTTAGTCTGTGGATGTGTGTTGCGTTTGCTCCATTTTTGTTTGTTTGAGGCACAGTGGCGTAGCACTCGGCACTGCTGCCTCACAGCTCACAAGGCGTACTTGGCCACCCACAGTGGTTTCCCAGGCCCTTTCGGTGTCATTACAGTCCCCTCAGCACCGCGTCTGTGGCTCCTTCCCCAGTGACCCGAGTTTGTTCTCGTGGCTTTCCGGTTGGACTGTTTGGAGCTCGCCGTTCATTCGTTACTTTGTCTGCAGTTATCAAAGCACAAAGCAGACATGTTAAATGGGCATCACTTTGCTCAAAATGCAATTCAACCAAAAACAATGGCACTTGTGACTGCCGGGTTATTCGTTTTAAGGTGAAAGGTCAGCGCTGTTTTCTCCAAATAGTCCGACTGCGAGTTCATCGAGCGTTCAAATGGAATTCCCACTCACAGACTCGGATTTGCCGTCTGTCCGAGAGCACAGCATAAGCACAGACCCCGGGAGGTGGCAGTGGTGGCATCGGCGCAGGGCTAGACGTGTGTATGGGTGTGTGAAGGTCATTGTTATCCGAGATTGCGGATGAAGCCTTAGAGCTCGGCGAGCGCGCTGCGTCTTTGGCGCGCCTTCTCAGTGCTGACTTTTGTGCTTTGACTCCTTTGTCTTTGTCTTTGTCATTCTTTGCTCACGCATTAACATTTTTCTGATGGGTTTACTGGTCAGGGAACGCGCTTGTGTTATTAGCTTCTTGTTTTTCTGGGAAAAAATTAGTGAGGATGCCTTTTATTGGCTAACTGAAGAGATGACACGATGCAGGCTTTGGAGGCCCTCCTTCAGGTGAGATGGAATACAGAAGGGGCCTGAGTCGCCTCCAAAGCCTGCATCGTGTCATCTCTTCAGTTAGCCAATAAAAGGCGTCATTCTGCTTGACTTCATGCCACGTTCATAATGGCTAACGTGGCACAACAGCCCAGGACTACTGGGGAAAAAGTAGAATCAGTTATCTATCAGGATGGCCCTTTGGCTTGCTTTTCACGTCAGCGCCACCATTTTGTTGCTACGATGTGACGGGCTGTTGCTAGGGGCGTGGCTCAGATGGGTTTGGGGCTGCTCTGTTGCTAGGGGCGTGGCTCCGATCGTCACTCACAGGGGTGCTGTTACCGCAGTGCTGCCACCAACTGGGGAGCAGCGTTCAAGTGTGTGGTGGGATTGTGTCGCCTCGGACGCTTGTGTGAGATGGAAACGTGAACCGCAATTGATAGTCGGCACCAGGCTGGAAAAACAAACCAAAACAAGCCAGGAGAGGTAAGCCCACCAGGAAATGGAGACAAAAGCAGTAAAGGGGATTTAAGAACGGCGAGACGAGCCTCGCAATTGGCCTACTTAGAAAGACCCCCCGAGTCTCACAAAGACATTTGATCGATTTGTTTGTGAATAAGCCGTGTTTGTACTGGAAGTCCACGATGGTGGTCACATGACACACAACTCCTGATCACGTGACGCGCCAATCGTGTCTTATCTACTGTATCATAAAACACTAAGGTCCGTGTGTGTGTGTGTGTGTGTGTGTGTGTGTGTGTGTGCCCCAGTCTCTTTGTGTGGTCAGTTTGGCTTTGGTGACGTGACAGGCACAGGAAGTACAAGTGCGAGACACATAAGGAGGAGTAAAGGGTGTCTTTTATGAGGGGGTCCAAGAGCCCCCTGACAATGACCCTGCCTGAAGAAGGGGCCTGAGCTGCCTCGAAAGCTGGCATATCATAATCTGCTCGGTTAGCTAAACAGAGTTGTCATTTTGTGTCACTTCTCATTGCATCCAGAAATGGCTAACATGGTAGATGTCACCTGCTAAGAAATGCTTCTTAAAGACAAGGACGTTGGCCCAGCCAACCCATAAAGTGGAGGGAGTCCTAACAGTAACACATCAGTGCGGTGCCCCCCTTATATGTCAGCCGTGACGCCTTTGGTGCCACCTTGTGGTGTTGCTCTGAATCTCCTGAAAATGGCTGTGTCCAGACTGAGGGGGTTCTAGAGAAACCGTCATGCTGTGTGCCAGGGAAAGGCGCGAGCTGGCATACCTCTACACCACTAGTGTGGTCAGCTGCCTTTGTTGTTTTGTGTTTGCTTTGTTAAGCACCGGCGGTTATTCAAGTCTTGTGCCTGTGTGGCGTGTGTGTGGCGTGTGTGTCTTCTCCCCAGGCGCCTGTGGGTACCCCATTGTTAAGGGGTTTGTGGCCAAGTGTGTGATGGGCTGATGTCCTGTTTGCTGCTTTGTGCTCCTTGTCGCTGGGATGGGCCTGGCCTGGTTTAGGGGGGTCGAGAAGGTCTGGTGGGTTTGGTGCTGCAGTCGTTATTGTGTTGCGTCTTGGGACAGTGAAAGGCGCTATATAAATACATGTCACTATGCCTCTGTAAAGCCCCCGGGTGTTTCTTGTCTGTTTTGGCTGAGAGGTTTATAAATGTCCCTCTTCCAATTGGAGGCCACATGAATGGCACTGTAAAGGGACGCTACATGGCTCATCGTTACAAGCTGCCCTTAAATCAGTGTCACAAATGCATGGCTTCTCTCCTGCGATGTCACCAGCTGTCTCCCACTTGTTCGCAGGTCTTTGTGTTGAATGTGAAAGGCGCTATATGGTGACGGCCTGACTTTCATCGCATCCCAGCTTTGTCGTCTCTTGTTCTTTTGTATTTTCTTTTTACGTGGTGATGACGCTCTCAGTGAAAGGCGCTATATCAGATGAGGGTGATGAAGAGTCTTAAGGAAAGAAGTGGGTGTTCTGTGGACTGAGCCGCTGCTGTCCAAAATGTCCGAGTCAATAAATAAAAGTGAAGGATGCCGGTGCGGAGTGTGAAGAAATTACAAACAACAGAGATAAAGGATTGGGGGGTCCACCCCACCATATCCTGTGGCAACAAGCAAAAAAACAGCGAGACGTCACAGAAGACGGAGTCCGAATGCAGACTGAGCAACTTGAAGGGAATGAAGGGGAGCAGGAGGGCGGGGTGAAGAAGAGGAAGTGGGCGGCGTCTGTGGAAGGGCGGGAAAAGGAATTTGTACCGTTCATCAACCCCTGCCTCTGCATTTTACTCCCAGTTAAACCCTTAGACTGCCTCGCGTGGGTGACAGGAGGCTCAGTGGGTGACCAGCCAGGGGCGCCGGAGGATGATGATGATGGTGCCAGTGACAGCCTGACTCATCACATTTTAACAACTGAGGGTCCTTTCAGGTGATACCAATGGATTCCGTGATGAGCTCATGCTGTCCTCCTTCTGCCCCATCACGGTGTGCCACCAAAGTGGCCGTTTTTTATTCCATTAAAGTGACGTGTCCACGTGCCTTTGAGAAACGCTGATTCTGTCGGAGGGGCTGTGAGCTCAAGAGGCTCCGAGGTGCGAATCTGAACGCTTGGCGCATTACGGGGGAGACGCACGACTCGCAGTTGCTCCGAGTTTGGAGAAAACACGAGGAACAGGAAAAGTCAAATCAACAAGTGAGGCCGGGCCATGGAGTCCATATTGTGATGCCACAGAAGAAAGGGGAGTGAATCGATTTATTTCAAGTATATTTAATGGCGCAGTTCACATGGCCATGGAACAAAAAGAAAAGTCAAAAATACAGAAAGAGCACAAAGAAAAGGGCAAACATTGCTGAAGGCCTGAAATTGCAAAATCCCAAATTACCAAAGGACAAGGATTTGTAAAGTGCATAAAACAAAACAAAAAAAAAAAGGACCACAATTACAAAATGCCGAGATATTTAGGCCAAAAATTAGAAAAGGAAAAATACTAAAGAACAAGAGACAATAAAATGAGGACCCAACAATGAGGGTCACGACACGATAGAACAACATTAGAAAAGGCCAAATGCCGTCAGACCGAAGTGTCGTCTCCGAGCCGGGGCTCAGATTCCTTTGCCATCTTACATTTGTTAATTCTTTGCATTACTGGGTGGTTTTCTTTGTCTTGTGTCTGTGTATCCATGCCAGTCCTGCTGTGTTCCTTGTATTTTGTGGGAGGTTCCTCAAGAGGCGGGGCCAGCTGTCCATCTCCATTGAGGGACCTCCCCCAGCCCTTTAAAGGCTGGGGTGCCCTCCGTCCCCGGTGGCTCATTGGCTGCGCTGGCATTGGTGAGGTCCCTGTGATTTCTGCTGAGTTTTCTTTGACTGACTGGACTTCTTCTCAACCTCGCTTTGGATTTGTGTTCTTGGAACGTGTTGGGACGTCACTGGATTGCTGATTGTGCTGCGGCGCCTCCTCCTGGGCCTTTGGTGCTCCTTGCGGATTCTTGTGTTGCAGTTCATTTTTGATCAGATTTTTTTTATTTTATTGCAGTTCTTTGTTTGCCTCTTGTCATACATGTGAAGGTTGGCAGAGGGCGCTATGTTCAGGTATCCCCAGGATTTTATAGGATGAGCCCCCCATTCCCCCGCCTCCAAGTAAATGATTTATTTTTATTTGCTTGGCAGATCTGGGCAACTCATTTTATCTAACAGCTGAACACGGGCAGTGGGGAGGAAATCCAATGAGCCAACCCTGGGGCATCAGTTAGTCACAGAGCACAAGCACTCAGTCATTCAAGGGTCCCGACCTGCATGGCTTTAGGAAGAGGGAGAAAAGACACAGGCACAGGGAGAACACGCAGGGTCCACCCAGACGGTGTTCATCAGGAGGCAGGAGGAGACAGCACGGCCTCTTAGTGGTGTGATGGGGACAGGACACGGTGAGACCTCCGGGGCGGTCACCACCACTGAGTCATTGTGTGGGTCACCTCTCACCTGCCACCGCTCATGGTGTAGAAACAGGGGAACAATTCTAGTGAACACATAAGGCATCAGTAAATGGCATTCAGGATTGAAAGGCACTATATACCGGAAGATCAGACAATGTGTGTGCCCCTGAGTGGCCCACTTCACCCACCGCTACCCCTACTGTAGAAACATGGAAAGAACACATTTGCATTTGTAAGCGTGGAAAGGCACTATACTGTATCAACTGACAAGTCGGGCCCTTGTCACCCCGAGTGCGTCACTGTTTACAATCTACACGTATAAAAACGACTCTTTATGGTTGGCGTCCACGTTGGAAAGGCACTATATAAAATCACAGTTCACTCATCTGATTTCCACTCCTAAGCAGGTCACTTCACTTGCCTTTGCTCTTCTTGTAAAATATGAATAGGAGCCCCGTTTTAAACTCCTCCTGCTGCTAAACAGGGGAGTCCCAGAGGGGATCTTACAGGAACCCATAAGTTATCCTGTGGGACCCCTGAGAGTCCAAAAAAAATGTGGTATGGGTGGAAGGGACAGAAAAGGGTGGGTTCTACAAAAACACAAATTTGTTCTAAGTCACTCGGTGCCCATTACTGCGTTTGTGAGAAAACTGCTCTACTCGGCCTGGGCGGGGCTAGACACTTGTGGCAGCAGGCTGGGTGGGGCTAGATGTTTGAGTGGCAGCAGGCTGGGGCAGGGCTAGACTCTGGAATGGTTGAAGAATGGCTGGGGTTGGGCCCTTGAGTGGCAATGGACTGGGCGGAGCTAGAGACTTGACTGATAGCAGACTGGGAGGGGCTAAATGCCTGAGTGGCAGGAAGTGACGTTCTTTGGTGGGATTTGAACAGAGAACAAGTATAAATGGAAGCCCCACACCGCTGTTCACGCTTGCCGTGGTGTGATGCTGAAGAGAGTGATGCCAGCAGCATTTACTATGTGGGGGGCACACTTGGCGCTGCCTGCTTTACCCTGCGTCTTCCTCCTGTGCTCTTAGGTGGTCCCTGGGTGGGTGTTGAATTGGTTCAGTGTGCGCCATTCCTCAATTCCGTGTGTCTCACGAGGTTTGGCCTCTCTGTGTGTCTCATGGCTTTTGGCTGCCGGTTGTGTGTCTTTATAGGATGTGATTTGTCCACTTGAGGTGCGCATATCCTGACTGACAGCCTGCTTTGTATGCCAATTGTTGGATCTTCCACAAAACTACAATAAGATCGAGGGGCTCAGCCAACACCAGGACTCTGATGGGACCCCCCGTGACAGCCCATTCTATTCCACAGAAAGGGGGAGGGGTAATCTTAAAAGGTGCTACATACCTGCTAAAGGGGTGGTCAGCAGTGAGGGGTCTCATTTAGGCTTTGGGTAGGGGAAGGTGCTATAAAACATAAAGTGTACGAGTTGAGCTTTTATTTTAGTGTTGTGACAGGTCAGTTTATTGACCACCAGACTAGGGCCTGGAAGGGGAAGTGGAGTCCCCCCTGACGTTTCCCATTAAGATTACATTCTTGAGCCCCCCATAGCTTCACCTCTGCTCTAATCTGGTTAGCCAGTTAGAAGGTGGATGGATGGATCCAAGGTGATGTGCCGGTTGCTTCAATGCCTACCTCTGAGCTGGTGTGCCACTGACATGCCCTGCTGCTGTAAGTCACTTTGGCCTGGTGCCGACCATGAAAGGCACTACCGTATATACAACAACGACGGCAGGGGTGGTCCTTACTACGCATGAAGCAAACGCCCAGACGACTTGCCAGTCAGGCTTACTGTGAACGGCGGATGCCCGCCAGCTGTTTGGGTGATTGTTTGCTGGTTGTGGGTTTGTGCCCAGTGGCCTCGCTGCTGTAAGGACCCCCAGTCACGTGACACACTGGACAGAGTTTTCATAGGTTAACGTCCCACAAGTGCTGAATGTCAGTTGTTTTATTACAGAGAATTCATTTTGGGGTGTTTTAAACTGTTTATTCCTTTTTCATTTTGGTTGCTACCGTGTTTTGTTTATGTGACGTGACGGCGTGTGGCCCATCGGTGACGAGTCCATGACGTGGTGTTGTCTCCCGCCGGATCGAGCCCCTCAAACTAAACTAAACCACATCGCGTTGTTCATTTATCCCCCAGTAGGCCTCGTGTCCGGGATGAACTTTAGGCTCTTACGGCCTTTTCTACTGTATATTGGCCCCCATTTTGTGTATCCGTCGTCGGGGTAGTTCTTTGGTTTTGCTTTTCACACACCTCTCCCAGTTATCTGTTTGTTGGACTCGCAGTGTGAGGTTTTGTTTGTTCGCTGTCTGCTCATTCCTTTCACTTTAGACCTGCCTGACGTCACATCTCCTGACCTCTCAACCAAAGAACAAAGAAAAAGAAAAAGCCTCTTCCATCCTCTAGGGGGCAGCAGCCCCTGGTATGTTCTGTGGAAGTGGGGCGGCTCACATGACCGCCAGCCAGGCCTGGAAGGGCTGAGGGGGAAAGCAAAGCAAAATGGCAGCAGCTGCCTGTAGACCAGCAGCGAGGGTTGGGGGTATCAAGTGCGCTGCGAGTGTGCGACCCGCTGCCTCCCTCGGCCCACTTCAACTGTCCTGTTCAGCCGGGAGGGGGTCGACTTTCTTCTTTGTTCATTTGACGCTTTTGTTGCCTTTTCTTGTTCTTAATTTTGTTTGTTCATAACTTTGATTTATAAAGTTGTGTTTTTCTTTGCTCTTTTCTTTAGTGAATTATAATGTTTGTGTTTGTATGTGGTGGACAGGGTGACTTCGGACTTTGTCACATGTGATGTCATCAATGCAGCGTCTTAAACACGCGGTAGTCGGCTGGTCCTCTTCCAACTTTTGGGCGGAAGAAAAACGAAAGCAGGGGGTCAAAAGCCAGTAAATCCAACAACAAAGAGCATCCAGTGCTGAAGCTGCTGTTAAATACTGCTGGGGACGGAACTGGAATGGCACCTGTAGAATCGGGAGGGCCTGCCTTCTTAGGCTCCACATACAGGAGTCAGGGCAGATAACGAACAGAAATAACACATAAAAAAATCACAAATACTGTAAGCAGCACCATGTTAAACAAATAACATTCAAAGAGAACAAAAACCAAAGAGCAGGAATAATAAAAAAACAAATACAAAATTAAAATCCAAGACGCAAAAACAGAATGGCAGCTGAAGCACATCCTGTAGCCTGGGGGCATCAATGGTAACATAATACTTGATACGATGAGATAAAATCACTAATTAATACATAACAGAACATTCACACAAGGGGGGTAACCCTTAAAGCAGTAGGACACCTGAGCTGACCAGTCAGCGTTCCCGTCACTGACGTCCCCCTCCTGTTCTCTCCACAGATTCTTTGTGCTGGACACGGACGCTGCTCTGCTCCTTTATTTTGTGAATGAGCCCAGCAGAGGCCAGAAGCCCCGCGGAGTCCTGCCGTTGACCGGTGCTGTGGTCTCCTTGAGTGACGAAGCCCCCCACATGTTTGTCGTAAACTCCTCAAACGGAGAGTCCTACAAGCTCAGAGGTAAGCAAATGAAATTTTGTCCTTTAGATGCCCAGGGCTGCGTAGTGAGACGTCCTTTTCCAGATTAGAGCCCCCCGTGCAGGCAGTGGCTTTGGTTGTCTGTGCCCAGTGCTCAGTCATGGCGTCTGTCAGGCTCAAATGCTCAGCCTTTCTCCGCTCTGATGGCCCTGTCCTGCCATCAGTACCCAGCTGTCCTGTGCAGGACCCTCGTTTTTTGCTGCTTCTATTTGTGACCTCTTTCTTCAGATCAGTGTCACCTTGTCCAGCGTCCACTACTGCTACAGCAGTTCATTGGCCAAGGAGCAGGAAAGGAAGCCAAACGTCAAAGTCAATGAACCCACACTACTCAGAAAAGTATGGGAACCTCCAGATGAGGACCCCTGGGGGCACCAGACGGCTGGATGGTGGCGTCAGGCGGTCACAGTCCCCCTAATCTCCTGCTATGGTGTTGACCCGGGAATCGCTTGCACTCGTTCTGATTTTCTCCCCTCTCAAAATCCATCCATCCATTCTCCAACCCTCCAATCCTAACTACAGGGTCACGGGGGCCTGCTGGAGCCAATCCCAGCCAACACAGGGCGCAGGGCAGGAAACAAACTCCAGGCAGGGCGCCAGCGCACCGCAGAGCACACACACACACACACACCAAGGTCACTTTAGGATCACCAATGCACCTAACCTGGATGTCTTTGGACTGTGGGAGGAAACTGGAGCACCCGGAGGAAACACGGGGAGAACATACAAACTCCACACAGGGAGGACCCGGGAAGCGAACCCAGGTCTCCTAACTGCAAGGCAGCAGTGCTACCCACTGCGCCACCATGCCACCCAAACAGAAAGTTACATAGCAATAATAAAAGTGAAAAGAATAAAGAAGTGCAGGAAGTATTTGTGTGTGCGGCCCCCCAAGTTACATTCATGAACTTTCACCATTTTACACTCCTTCAGCACACTCTGTGTAATACGGGAGGGTTGCTCTCCCACCCTCCCCACATATTCTCACACACTTAAGCCCCTTAGCGTTGTGCTTAACCCTCCTGAAAGAATGAGTTAAAACGCTGAATTTAAAGCCGGGGTGGGAGGCCTGTGGTGTCTCCACTACTCATGTGACACGTTTTGGGACAGTCACCAGCGCGCAGCCCGATGTCACAATCGGGACAGTAGACGTGTGTTTCTTTGTAGCCTTTTTCTTCTCATATTCTGTTTCTCACACATGAGAGGGTTGAATGTCCAGACCTGACCTGACGCACCCCTTGTGTTATTGTAGCCCACTGTGGCACAAGGTTTAGTGACTTCTGTGTCTCTAGTGGCACCAACATCGACAGTTGCTGCCCACGGCTTTCCTGTCTTTTTACTTGATCCCAATCATTTTGCCATTTTAATGTGCGCCTACATGCCCCACAGTGAACCTTCAGGCGACCAGATTCAGCAGGCCTATCACTGCGGTGATACAGTCGTTCTGTGCCTCAGTTTCACTGTCCTTGTGAATTGGTCATCAGACAATGACATCGTCCTCGCTATCGCTTGATTCGACTAACGGTTCAGTTTCTTTTTGTTCCAACACTGACTTCACAGCTTCTAGTTTACAAGCCATTGTGTGTTTTTGTTGAAGGCTCCGCCCCACTCACGAATACTAATGAGTTGCAGAATGACATTTTAACCACTAGATGGCAACAGAACACTCTCCAGAGAGTCACTCAGGCCTAACATTGTAAAGCGCATCGTCACGTGTCACTCCAAGTCCGACTCAGGCTTGACTGTAGAGACATAGAATTTGGAGCTCGAGTCGGGGTTAACACCAAGCAGGTTAATCAATGTGAGACCTGGAACACCAACCTCTGAGTTTAAATGGGGTGTTGTCTGAATGGGCTGAGGAGATTGTGGAATTCTGACAGGAGAAAGAGTACAGTGCTGGGCGAAAGGGAGAATGGGACGACATCGAAAAAGCTCGCTTTCGCCCTCCTTCAACAATCGGCTAGTCAGGGCATGAGGACGGTCCTTAAAGGCGTGCAGTTGGCCACCTCAGTAGGCTCGTCTTCCATAATGGACTTTCTTTTCCTCACTGATAGTCTGTTGCTTTTTTTCTTTTTGTTTTCTCACCCACCAAGCATTTGATCTTTTGATGCCCAAAAATGGGTTGTCTCTTCTCGTTTGTATTTGGTGGCCTGACCTCCTGTTGTCCCCTGAAACGAAACACTTCCCGACAGCAGTGCAGAAATCCCATCCACCGCTGACAATCACCACCTTCCCACTCTGAGTCCCACATGCGTTATTAAAAGTGTGCCAGCCCAGGCACAGACAAACAGCACAAACATTAGTCCAATATGCTTATGTGGCAGTGCCACAAGGTGGTTCTCTGCAGTGAGTGGGGGTGAAGATCAAGATGGCACTCTGGTTCGTGTCGTGCCTTGTCCTTGATTCTCCTTCCTTGGCCGCCATCCAGCACTACTGCCATTGCGGTGACCTTTCACGTCTCCTTTAAGGTGGCTCCAGTGATCATTCCTCTGCTTCACAGCCACGCCGTCTGCTTCACTTTACCCAACTCTGTTAGCCAATCCAAGGCAGGATCCTCCTCAAGATGGACGGAGAGCCACACACGCAGGCTGGGGGGTTAAAGCTGCTCTTTAAGTGCTTCCTCGTCTCCCTCACACACACACCTTCACCTCCAGTGTGACTCCACCAGGTCACATTGATTATCTTCTCTAGTTTGAGCCCCCCATGCTATCTGCTGCAGTGATGTTCCACACGTTTAGTCCAGTCTCACGCCATCTCGCGTGGACTCTTCTCTTTGGAGTTTTCTTCTGGTTTACTCTGTAAAGCCCCTCGTGGCTGGGGGCTCTGAGCTCGACTGGTTTCTTCGGGTGGTCTTTTAGCCACACGTTCAGGGCGTCATCTCCATGACTTCATCTCCTCCACGCCCGTTCTGTTCATTTGCCCGTTTCAGTGAAGGCTAACCTGCCTCTCGGTGACTCTGTTATTTGTCTCTTTGAGCGCTGCTGGCCCGTTGTGCCCTTGTCTGTCACTAATCTCTCTCTCTCTCCCTCCTCAGCTGCCGATGCCAAGGAGCAGCAGTTCTGGGTGAGCCAGCTGCAGGCCTGTGTCAAGTCCCACGCCGAAGGAAGTGCCAAGGTAACATTGCACCCTGGACTCTGAACGCTTCATTGTACGAGGTGTGGTCATGTAATTCCCGGAGCGGCTGTGTAGTGTCACCTGTGCTACTGAAATGTCAGAGCTGTTGAAAGTAGCGTATGATGAGGATGCTATGAAAAAGTCGTATGTCTTTAAGTGACACAAGAGGTTCAAGGAAGGACGAGAAGATGTGAACCGATGACATCATGACAAATGCCACAATCCTCTCTCTGTCCACAAGTTCAATTTCCAAATTGGATCATCCACCCTATTCACATGACGTCACCACTCGTCACAAACATTAAAACTGCCATGAAAGGATGCAGACTTTCAGACATTTCTGTCAGGTGTGTGTCACCAAACTCAATGCATAGCTGAAGAGGGAGGGGACTTCAAGAGTGACAGTGGCACACACACACAGGTGTCATTCTACAGCCTCGTCCCGGGAATTAAATTGTCACACCTCGTGGTTATTGTTGAGTGCCATGGACACCGGGACACGGCCACTGTGGTGTTTGCAAGCTGGTCAGTTTGTCCCTGGGCTTTGTTCATTTTTTACTGGGGTTTCAATTTCGTTTTATTGACTCACTGAACATGCAAGAAGACTGTTGTGAGATCTCAGTTGACCAGGAGATGGGCAGCACAAACAGAGAGCAGGTCAAAGCCGTGAGATCGTACCTGAATCAGAAGGGGACACGACGTGCGCCATACGTCGAAACAAAAACACAACCCGAGTGCTGAGGTCAGCTTGAGTTTCGAAGCCACCTGAGAAAAGCTGAGGGATAACACAAACTGGGATCGTCACGTTTAAATAGCGTCACAATGGTGATGTCATCCGTGTGACATTTATGGTTATGTGTAACCTCCACATGGTGACGCGTAAAAATAAATTCAACAAGAAATGAGCCAAAACAATCTAAATCTGTTTGCATTAAAATAGAAATTAACCAATGAGAACAGAATTATTCAGGAAAAAAACCTGAAAACACGCAAGCATGTAGAGTACTGCTGTCTTAATGTGACATCCGCTCTACTGTCATGTTCATTTGAGCCATTGTTTTATATTCGCTCAGCAAGACTCCATCAACACAACGTGATTTAAACCTGCGCCGTGACGCCATTCTGTTCTGCCTTAGAAATTTCAGCTTTTTCCATTTCTTCCTTGGCTTTCTTTCAGTGTGGTTTTTGAGGCCATGGACTCAGGTTGTCGTATTCCTCTTTTCTTTCCTAACTTCTTCTAACTGGTGGATTGTTTAATTTGTTGTTTCATTTTCTTCATCATTGCATTCGTTTTAAAGGTCCTTGATTGCAAGTCTCACAATCTTTATGTTTCGTTTTTGTGAATTATCTTGGACTGTTTTGCCTCCAATTTTTTTTATTTGTCATCCCGTTTTCAGGATGGCTCCCGTCATGGGGAGGCCGTGACCCACCGTGACAGATTTAAGGTTGCCATATCCAGCGATTCCTCATTAAATCTGCTGATCCCAAAAATCCTTTTTGACATTCATTCTTGTACAAAACCCCCTCTGTCCTCCAAGTACTTTTTTGACTTTGATGTTTGTCTTGTCATTTCTCTTGGGCTGCCCCTTCTTCTGCCTTCAACTGCGCCTTTTCTCCTTTTTACTTTCGTTAGTACGCTAGCAGGACACACTTGCTTTTTACTTTGCTAAAGATGACTCGCGCTCTCCCGATTTCCTAATGGAATGTTGGAGACTGGTTGCTAAGACTTGAGGAGCGTTGAGACCATTCCCAGAAGTCAACAGCACGCAGGTCGAATCATTCAAGTTTTAAATTAGTGATTGTTAGGTAGTGTTAGTTTTTGAATTCTCCGGTTACGACTCTTTGGTTGTTTTTTTATTCCACCTCTGCCCTCTTGCACTGGCAGTACAGATGCTCTCCTTCTCCAAGTTTGTGGCCTTTCTTGAGTGTTCTCTCTTGGCTTCTTCTCTAAGAGTTGGTTTTGGGGTGTGCACTGGGCTTTGGCGCACAATCCTGCGCCCCCTGGTTTGGCCCTTACTAGTCCTTTGGTTTAACATTTCATCACCTGGGGCTTCATGCATAACGGCGTGTGTAAAATTCACACTAAAACATGGCGTACAGATAAAAGCGGAAATGTGCGTATGCACAAAAAAATCCAGATGCCACTACCAGACTCCACCCAGAATGCCACCTCTTTGAATATGCAAATCAATATAAATAGCCCCTTATGTTTTGCGTTCTGTGAAAAGACAATGGCAAAAGCACAGGGGAAAAAGAAGAATTTCAGCAAATACCAAGTAGAGACAAAGAAAAATGTACTATTTGTTGGTTTAAGCAGTGGTACAAACAACAAAAGGAAGTTGATCGAGTAACAGAGTGCCGGAAAACCTCGAAAGTTCAAGTTCACAAAGTCGCACAGTGTCCGAAATAAAAAAGAAGTGGTCAGATAGCAAAGTCGCTGTGAAAAGGCGAGTCGTAGCTCACCCGTCTGAGAGTCATATGGAAGCTTATTAGGGTACAGAGAAAAGAAAAAAAAATAGGGACACAGTGGGAAAAAATGTCCAAATGTCAACTTTAATCTCAAAATTTCCACTTAAATCACATATTTTATTTTGTCATTGAAGTAGAACATCATAAACTTCATCTTAAAATCGTTTAATTTACTAGTTTCTCAAATCCCATCGTAACTAAAGTAGCACGTTAAATGCTTTGTTTTGTACGTGTTCTTCTATGTTCTCAATGTGTGTGAATCACTATGTGCTTCTTAAACGGGCTTTCTCTTCCTCCGACAGCACACAGAATCCATGACATTCGTGATATTACAGCTCTCTGAATAAATGAAATACAGTGGAACCTCGGTTTGCGAGCATAATTCTTTCCGGAAACGTGCTTGTAGTCCAAAGTACTCATATATCAATGTGAATTTCCCCATAAGAAACATTGGAAACTCAGATGATTCGTTCCACAACCCAAAACTATTCATATAAAAATGATTAATACAAAATATAAAGTAAAAATACATAAAACAAATTAACCTGCACTTTACCTTTGAAAAGAATCATGGCTGGTGTGAGTGAGTTTCTAAACTCTTGCGGCATTCCACCCAACGGGACGACACGTGGAAGAGCGTCCCAAAGCAATCACAGTCTCCCAGCGCTATAGCAGTTTGGCGTAAAAGCGAATCCAAACAGATTGTGGACATGCTGTAAGCGGCAGATCCCGCTACAATAAATAACCGCGCTGTTGCTGTTTCAAGCTGAATAAAGCTGGTGTTGTTAAAGTACTGAGACTCAGCTTTGTGTTTTGGGGCACGTCACAGCACACACACAGACACACACACACAGTCACAATGCTGTAGTAAACAGTATAAGCTTGTACGGATGTTGACTATATGAGTGAAGCACACCGACTCAGATGGAGAATAGCAGATGATTGCCCGCAAGAGAGAGAGAGAAACAGAAACACACACACACACACACACGTGTGTGCGAACGTGCGCGAGAGAGACAGGCACACACACACACGCGCACAAGAGAGAGAGACAGAGACAGACACACACACACACACGAGAGAGAAGAACCATCAGCTCACTTGTGATCACATGGCGCTCAGTAGGCAAAGCGTATCCATACTACTCGTATTGCAAGACCTCGCTCATTTATCAAGTCAAAATGTATTAAAAATTTTAGCTTGTTTTGCAAAACACTCGTAAACCGAGGTTCCACTGTACTGAGATGTATACTTGATATTATTTTCATGATGATAGGAGTTAAAGCATGTTATTAAACACAGGAACACGGTGGTGCAGTGATAGTGAAGAGCTGGCGCCCTGTCCAGTGATTGTTCATGTCTCACACAAGATGCTTGCTGCACCGTGCGCGACCTTTGATGGAATACTTTATTGCAGCAGTACTGTCTCTTTCAAACGTACTAACCTCCAGTTCCTGTCCTACCTTTTCTTTCTCCAATTAACCAATCACTACACGATCGGCACTGTAATAGATGCCAAGCCATCTGTAAGCTTAAAACGCAGATTCTTCAAAGCTTTTATGGAACACTGAAATATCTTCGTAGTACATGTTTAATTATTCTATTCATTCAAGGTCGCGCCAGCCCCAGCAAGAATCCCTGAATGAGGCGCCAGCTCGTTGCTACCGTTGTCCACCATGTCCTCACGTTGAATAACAATACACATTATTTAAATGAAGTTTAAAACTTATCTGTATAATGTAATAAACATGCTTTACTGCATTTTATTTTAAAAATTATATAAAGAGCTCCAAGAAGATAGTGCTTGGAAATCTAAATCGACTTAGAAGCCAGTCGTCATTACCTGTAAACACGCACTTTATAAAGTGGCTCACGTTGTGCAATATTACAGTTGGAGTGCAAGTCTCCAGTGAGGTGATTGTACTTATAAGTACAAACAGTTGTACAAAGAGCACTTGACAGACTGATTGAGTGCATTTAGAGCACTTAGGATGAAACTGTTTCTGAACCACGAGGACCCTACAGGAAAGGCTCTGAAGCATTTGATGTACTGTATGGGTAAAGTTCAAATAGACTGTGCGCATGGCTGAGGCAGCGTGTGCTCGATGCTGTATACCAAAAATCTGATCAGCTGCTGTAGAGCTGTGATTCCACACTCAGATACCGTGGGTTAAATACTTCGAGCAGTGCACTGAGAGTGACAACGCTAAAGCAGCTGTGGTATTTGGAATAGTCTGGCCATTCTGGGCACCATTATATGGTTATGGGTTGATTACAATGAGATGCTTTAAAGTAATAATCTGCAGTTAATTTCAGTGCATTTGATAAAGCCGCATCAGGGATGTGAATATAAAAAATAAAGGGAAGCTACACAGGAATAGTAGCACTGCTTTGACGCTGGATGTGCAAAACCAAGCAGAGAACTTGCATATGCCAGGGATTGAACGGGTGTGAAAATGTACGTGGCTTTATGCCAAGTTTAGGTTTTATACATCGCGATGTGAGCAACATTTGCAACATTTTATACATGAGGCCCCAGGACTTTCATTTTCCTTGCTAGTAAGAGAAAATTGGCTGACCACCAGGACAAGCGAAACACGATCAGGAGATGAAAACAAACCAAAAGTCCAAACGAGAAAGGCCAAGATTGTGTCTCTCAGCCCAATATGTTAACAACACTCAAAACACCAAACCCAAAAATGTCAAGTGCCCAAATGACGTTAAGTAAAAGTCTTGTGAAATATTTTGGATTGAATTGGACAAGCTCTCACTACCAATGATAAAGACGCATGACCTCTGTTGTGACTCCCGCAGGGTCCCAGGCTGTTAAAGAGGCTCAGCCTCTAAATTCTAGCTCCAGGCTCCTTAGACTCCCACAATAAAAATCAGATTACCGCCAAACTCAAAATCAGGCTTCGGCCTACACAGACTGGAAATAATCAAAGATCGGAGGAGAATCGTCAAACTCCTTTTTATTTCAAAAATGTATTTAGCAAGTCTTTGAAAGTAAACAAGGCAAAAAAACACCTAAAAGGCAAACCACAGTGAAATACACCAGCTCATAATCCTTAAAAACAGGACAAATTTCAGACATTCGTAAACAATCAGAAAAATCCATGTGTTATGATTCTGACTCCCCAAAATAGCAAAACAGGTAAGGCCTGTAAAACAAACCAGGCTACCTTACTGGCCTGCCCAAATAGAAGCTTCACCTCCGGCAGGCTTGAGCCTCAGGCAAACAGCAGGCCTCCGCCTACCCAAACCTAAATTGAGACTCTGGACACACAGTTCAAAAACATAAAAAGAGCAAGAATGACCCTCCAGGGAGAGGGAAATTGTAACAAACTTTTGACCTGAGAGGGAGGAGGTCACCAAAAAATCTTTTATCTATACTAATAAAAGGCAAAGCCCTCACTGACTCATCACTAATTCTCCAACTTCTCGTGTAGGTAGAAGGCTGAAATTTGGCAGCTCATTCCTTACAGCTTACTTACAAAAGTTGGGCAGGTTTCATTTCGAAATTCAACGCGTAACGGTCATAACTGGAACCTACTTTTGTCCATATATACGGCTATAGCCTGCAGCTCGGTTACCATGTGAGGCGGAATTGTGCCTGCCCATATAAGGCCGTCCGTCAGCAGTTATCCAATAGACAAGCTGCCGCAAAATATTCGCGGGTGAAGGACTGTGCTTATGCAAACGAAGATGAGATGGTCAGGCACAAACTCAGCAAGAGTGAGCGAGAAACTTTTAAGTACCGGGTCCTAGCTAACATTAAATAAAGCCGCAGACATCTCAAGATCACACGACATAGCACAAGCACAGCTGAGAACCTTCGATGCATGTACTCCAAGCGGCTCACGTGAACTGACTTTGTTCTGGCTTTAACTACTGTGAAATAAACAGACATAAACTGGAAGCGTGAGTCTGTGCCTTTTAATAATCTCGAGAGAGAAACATGGTGGCAGCATAGGTGACGGAACTGCGCCGAAAGTCATGCCAGTTTGCTGTTAAAAGTTCAGGACGCGGAGACGCTCACATGAAAGGAAAATGGAGGGTCTGAGACGGCGGCTGACATTAAGCCTCGATGCTAAAGACCTGGCGAAGTCATGGTGAACATGGAAGGACACGTTCAGATTATTCACAGAACTTGCAATGCCGGAGGCAGAGGAAAACACTAAGGTCAGATTATTCCGTTATCTTATTGGAGAGAGCGGCAGAGAATTGTGTCAGGCGCTGACCGGTGATGTAAGACCTGATGAGTTAACCATGAGCTTGATGATATGTAAATTTGATGAACATTACAACCCGAACATAAACAAAACTGTAGAGAGGTACAGATTTTTTTCAAGAAATCAGGCAAGGGGAGAAAATATAGACGACTACGTCACAGATCTGAAAGTGTTAGCAGGCACACGCAATTTCCGGGAGATTAAAAGTTCCCTTATACGTGACCGAACTGTGTGCGGAACCAGTGAAGCAAGTTTAGAGAGGTGCATACAAATATGCAGAGCTGTCGGAGGAGAACAGCACAACAGTCACACGGGGTTCCCTATTCTATACTTCTCCCAGTGCGTCTCTCTAAACCCTCCGTGCGGGATCATTATCATAAGGCTTAACAATCCTATTGTTACACCTTCTACGTGCACCCAACCATCCTTATTACGGAGTCTTCCTTGCTTTACCGCTGGCTTCTTCTTTCCATTCACCTTCCCAGCTCTTTATTTAAACAGTTTTCCTTCTCACTTTTCCGCTTCTTCGCTGTCTTCTCCCTTTTCGTTCAAAATACGCGCCTCCTTGCCTTTAGCGATTTGGGTAGTGAACACTTCGATGAATGAAACCTGTTATCTTTACAAAGGTTGACAAACACGGAATGTAACTTGAACACAACACGTCCTCCAAATATGAACCTGATTGAAAGAAATAATGACAATCAAATCCTTGATGACAGCAACACTCATAACAGTGACAAAAAAATGACATTGACAATCATGTTACGTTATTTTTAAAATGTTTCCTTTTCTTTTTCATAACTTCTTTAACACACTACTTCTCCGCTGCAAAGCGTGGGTATTTTGCTATCAATTATAAAGAACAGCAAACATAAGGCAAAAAAAAGATGACAGGGTTTGCCTAAAAAGGCAATTCCGAACAAACAAATTCATACCGTAATCCAAAAGCAAAAATCAGAATAATAGTAAAAGTTCAGTAACCTCCAAATCAGCACTCACAAATCGCAATTAATAAAAGGAGAACCACATTGTCAATGAGCCGAGCGTCACTGAGAGAATATAGGGGCGGAGTAACGTAAGAGTGGCTCCACCCACAAAGCACAAGGCGAGTGAAAGAACAAAGCCAAATAAACCACAAACAAAAATGTAATCACATGACAAACACTTGAAAATATTTCAACAGAAAAGTATTTGATACGAATCCATGCAGTTGACCTGTGAGCTGACCGCTGTGTTGTCCCAATGTCACCTTCTGTGCTACCATAATTGTTCAGAGTTTCTGAAGACCACCACAGGGTCTCTTCACAAGCCAGCAGACCACTCTCAGACACCTTGTCCTCGTCCACTCCCATTTCTGACTCGCCTGGCAGACGAGTGGAGCTTTCTTTTGAAGATAATCCAGGGAGCACTTCTGGTACATCATAAGTGTGCCCCAAAAGCACTTCTGGGTCAGGTGGACCCTCCATGTGAAGGGGGATTCTCCACCCGGCAGCTCCCTCCAGTGGCCCCCAAGTGGAGGTACAACTATCGTGCAGGGACACAGCCAGGGGAATGCGGCACCCGGTGTCCTTCCATTCCTGTGGCATTCCAACTGGGGCGGGTACCACCAACCAACTTGGCTGCAATGCCAGCCTCATCTGTGTTTTCCTTCACAGCAGCCATATTCAATTTCAGAAACAATGCAACCATCTGGAAATTTGGCGGCTCAGAGTTTATTTCTGTTTGGATTATTGCTGTGTGCTCAGTGTCTTTTGGTCTACAGAAGTGTCTGCACGTTTCCAGAGCTTCTGATTTGTATTTTTTTTTATTTGTTAATCCAGATAAGAAAAAAGTCGGATGAAAACTTGTGTGTGGACAAGGCCAACAACAGAAAGGACAGCCTGGTAAGTCTCTGATACTGATGGTGACCGGGCCTTTGAGTGAAGTTCTTACCAATCGGTTATCTCCGAGGTCACCTCAGTGACGACTTCTGTGTTCTTTCTTTAAACGGTTTGTCATTTCTCCTTCTACACGGCCTGCTTTGTGAATAAGCAAAGTCAATTTAGTGCTCTCTTTATCTCTAATAAGTGAATGAACAAAACATAAACCCCTTCAAAAAGTCCAGTGATGACCCCCAACACATGGGCCGGTATGGGAGTCAGTGGGGGGGCCAGTGTAATTTGTACTGGGTTTTGGATAAAGGGCTCCTTCCGCTAATCCGTCCACATTTTCTGTCCCATCTGCTATTTGAGGGTCTTTTGTTCTAAAGCAGTGGGTGTCAAACTTGTGTTGACGCCCCCCGGTGGCTGAAGGTTTTTAGTCTTCTCTTTTCATTTGGTCTCCTGGTCTAATTAAGCACACTGCAGTCTCCCAGTTTCTGTGTTTTAGGGTCAATGTGATGATTAAAGAAACGAGTTTGGGTGACGTGTTAATTAGAGTCTTTATGCACGTCACATGCGGAGGTTTTACTGCTTCATCGTCGTCATCATCAGTTTGCCTCCATAGCACACAATGGACTCAGCTCAAAGCATTTTACAGGAGGGCAAAGAGAAAGTTAACAGAACAACAAACGAAAATCAAAAAAAGAAAACAATAAATAAGTAACAAAAATAAATCCATACGAGCAAAGCTCACATAAATATACCATCAGCAGAGAAATAATTATTGGGTCTGAGTCTTCAAGAGCAACTCAATTAAAATGAATTCAAAAGAAGTTAATTAGCAGCAAAAACAGGCCACTAATGAAGGAAAGGGTTAGAATGAAAACCTGCAGCCACGGCGGCCCACCGGGACTGGAGTTTGAGAGCACAGCTCTATACAATGTGATATTATCACAATCCACAGATGAGGCCGATGATGAGGTTAGATGGCCAGGGTGACAAAAAAAATCTGCAGGGGGCCAAAAGACCACCCAGTCAGCCCCCAGTGGGCACGCTACCTACCTAACAGAAGTGTCCTTCAGTCGGTCCTTAGGGTTTGTCTCGGAGGGCTTGACGCAGTGCGACTCCCGCCTTCCTTCGAGGATCACAGGGGGCTGCACAGGACTTTGATCAGGTGTTGCTGCTGGAGGAAGTCGAGCTTAGTAAAGGCAGCAAGTCCATTGAAGAATCTGAGGATGGTGTGGTCTATTAAAACTAAAGTGTAGCTAAGAAGAAGTGGGTGCTTACGAGTTTTTGGTTTTTTTTTTTTCTTTTAAACTTTCCGCAGTATTATTATTGTGATATCATGATTCTGGTTTGGACCTTAGTTAGTTTTGACTGTTTTGTTGTTTGGCTTCCAGTTCCATCCTCCACTTTGGGTACGTGGCAACAATGGTGGGCTGCAGCCATTCAGAATAAGACACAGTGAAAGGCCATTTAGGCAATAAAACTCCTTTTTAGTGATACAAGAAGCACCACATCAGCACTGGGCACCCTGAATGACGTTCAAGCGGTGCCAGCGTCCGCCGTCATGGTCTTGAGTTTGTGAGTTCCTGATGAGTGAGATGAAGGGCGGCCAGGCACACAACTTGCTCTTCTCAATCTGTTTTAAAACTCAACAATATGCTGCCAAGGCAGAGAGCCGAATCTGGGCCATCTGCTCCTCTCGCCCACTCAAGCAAGCGCGCCTCGTGTGTGAAGTGGAGCTCCATTCAGTCGTTTTGGGCATCTTGCTTTAACAGCCAAGCAGCAGACGCGTCCATTCAGCAGAACGAGCCAAGGAGACCACTGGAGGGATGGGCCTTACTGTGTTTGGGCCCGGCTCATCACTTTGATCAGGTCCACTAGTTAGTAAATGAGGGGTTTCAGCCCCCCATTTGTCTCGTTTTAGGCTCAAGCTACCATAAAATGTATTTAATGTAGGGGGCTCTAGTCTTTCATATGTCACCAGCCCACCTGAAAGGACAGCCATGAGTGGCAATGAAGACGTTCAAGTCAGGGTCCGAGCACTGGCATCCCAACCCAATGTGATTATGGCTACAATAACACAATGGGGCAGCAGTCACACTGAAAGGCCCAGCAGGTGCCTCTTCAGTCGATGCCATGCTAAGAGAGGCACTTTTGCACTGCAGTGTATCAATATGGATAGACACCAATCCACACCCACGACATTACTACGACATCATTTAATATAAAATATCGCAGGGTCTCAAGGTAGACAATCTGGAGGAGATGTGCAGGAGCAGCCGCCTGTTACAGGAAGACGCCGGGGGGCTGCAGAACTGCTAAATGACAACAGCAAGTAATCCAAGGACTGGGGCTGAAGCTGCCAAGCACGGCAGTGTGTTTGAGGAGTTTGAATAGGGAGCCGCAACGAGCTCAGAATGAACAAGCCAAAGGTGTAACAAAAGTACTAAACGCAAGCAGGGGAGTGAAACAGCAGCCATGGTCGAGGAGCGAGAGGAGTGGAAAACAAAAAACAAATCACAGAAAGTCGTAGTCAAAAGAAAGAAAGAACGAACTCGAAAGCTGAGAACCACGGGAATGCGAGAGCTTTTGGATGAGTTCACACACTTGGACAAAGCGGGAAGTCCCCTTGACCTGTGATGTCATGCCGTCTGTGACCCCGATGTCACCTCTAACATCCACCTAGCAAACATCAACACTAAAAGTTCCAAAACAGCCCTGGCCACAAAAAATACAATGTCCCCACGAGAGAACGCAAAACGTAACTAGCATAAGTAATGATGCGTTGTGACCACTGGACCCCCAAACGATATATGAATTATTTTTCGAGCCCCCTGAACTGTTTAGAAAATCATGACAAGAATACACCAAAAAGAAAAGGCAGAAGTTCCAAAATTCAACAAAACCAAAAGACAGAACCAAAGATCAAAAGGAATCGTCAAAAAGCCGGGAAAAGCAAAGGGGAAGATCAAAGAATTTATGAGGAAACACAAAATGGCAGCTGAGCAAAACAAGCAGCAAACAACTAGTGGCGCAGTTTGACCTGCTGGGCCCCCATAAACAGGTGTGTGTGTGTGTGTGTGTGTGGACACGTACTGTATATAGAGTGCAGTGCCCCCCTTGGTCTCAATGTGCAGACTACAAAGAAAAGGACAAACTAAACTGACATAAATTAAAACACAAAAGGGAAGCAAGGAAACAGCTTTATGAAAAAAAAGCATAAAAAGAGAGATGAACAAAAACTTTTCATTAATAAAAATAAACAAAACAAAACAATTCCAAAGAAATAAGTAAAGAAACAAACAGCAAGTGACGTGAACTGAGCACAGGGATGGAGTCCCAGCAGCAGCAGGGCGGCCGCTTTCTCCGTGTAATTTTGCTCTTAAGGTTTTCGCGTTGATCGCTCGCTCAATAGGTGATCGTTGTTCTGGACTGGGAAGTGAGCTCCAGGCTGTACCGAAACTTCTCAATCAGCAGTAGCAGTCTGCTGGCCGCCTTTGCCTTGTGTTTGCTGCCATCACCCATTTCTCACTCCTGTCTTGAGTAAGCTCTTCTCTGCCATCAATCTTTCGAGTTGTCACTCGGTGAGGCGGTCGGGGGCTGGGTGGCCTGGCGCCGCTCATTCAGGTGCCGAGCGCGAGTGGGGGAGGGTGTGAGGAGATACCATGTGTGACGGTCTCTTCTGCTGTGACTTTCAGGGCAACACTGCCGGGAGGGCGAGGAGCTTCTCTTTGCTCCCTCATGGCACATCAAACTCCGCATCGCCAAGCAATCAGAAGCACCTGCCACACAGCGGAGGGTCCAGCATTGTGACCATCACCCACCACAAGTCTCCGGCTGCGGCCCGCAGGGCCAAGAACCAGTACCCAGGACGCCTGCTTGAAGTCAAAGAGGTGGGAGTTTGTGCCGGGGGTCTGTTCTGGGATGTTTTATGCTTTTATAAGACTTTGCCAGTAATGTCAAGCCTTGTGTCACACATCACTTACTGGACTCTTACTGGTCACTTACCGCATGGAGGACATTCCAGATTGCTGTTAGACAGTGAAATGCAAATCCAATGTTAGGAGCTTCTCTTTAATCACTGCCCGCAAATGTGCTTATGTAGGGCATGTACTGTATGTGACTATACTGAGGGCAACTGGCACGACTTGAGGAAGAGCTGGGCTGTCACCATCTATAATGAGGACCTGGCACAGGAGGGAACTTGGGGATCATCAGACACAGACCAGTGCAGCTGGGGACTGGCATTGTGTCACAGGTCACATAGCACAAGACATACAGTAGGCGAGGAGTTCAGTGGAACTGGGGGCCACGCCACAGAGACAGCCAGAGGACTTTACAAGGTGACCCCTGACCATGACGGGAAATACAAATCTGATAACGTGGGTGCAGGTGCTCTGCGACCCTGACTGTGGACACGATTTTAAGTGGCAGCTCACTGCTAAAGCGCTCGGGGGTCCGGGGTGCACAGTTTTAGGGCAGTGAGCAGAGAACTCGACCCAGGAGTTACTGAGAAACAGGGCCTCTTGGTGGCATCTTGTTCCATTGTGCCCAAGGAGCCCCATTGTCTCCTTGATTACACTCAGTGCTGCCATCTAGCAGTTATACCAGTCACTCGTGGTACTTCCATTAACCTGCTGCCCCCTAGTGATCCTCTATTACTAGGACCACCTGGAGCAGCTGATCTGCAGTAAAGACTTTCACAGAACGTTCATCGCATAAAATTCATAGAGAACGAACTCTAAAAGGCACTATATAGGTTGGCTGATGTGAAACAGACACATCAATGAGAAAGACGGGTGTGAAAGGCCCAATATGATTGATAGATAGATAGATAGGAAAGGCACTATATGACAGAGTTAATGCCTTTCATATCTGTTACATATAGGCTTTCAGAAAAGTCTGTCCATCTACAGTAGTGTTATCCTATCAATCTATTATATAGTGCCTTTCACCTCTATTTATCATACAGTGACTTTCCTATCTATTACATTGGAAGTTTCACATCTGTCATGTAGGGCCTTTCTATCAATCTATCTATAATCATATAGTGCCTTTCACAGACGGCTCTCTAGCTGTGTTACTCAGCTTTGCTCTTAAATTTCATACAACAGGGGGCCTCATTTAGAGAGCTGTCAGTTAATCAGGGGTATCACAAGTGCTGTGTGCTTAACTTGGTGCTTTTCTGTGTATTTATTTATTTATTTATAACGTTACTGGCAGGCAGTGTGGTGTTGTGGTTAAGGCTCTGGACTTCAAACATTGAGGCTGTGGGTTCAAGTCCTGGTACTGACACGGTGTGACCCTGAGGGGGGCTCTTCACCTACCTGTGCTGTGGACGTTGTAATTCGCCTTGGATTAGGGTGTCTGTCATATAAGAAATAAAAATCATCCTCATCATCATCATCATTATATTCGTATGTTGCCTGAGCTGCTTGCTCTTGAACACACGCCATACGTGATTGAAAACAGCAGGAATGTTTCACTCCTGGACGATTTCTGCTGGTCTTTGTGCCTTGGTCGATATAAAACACAGTTTTACCTGAGAGTTTATTCTTTTGAAATGAGACAAATAAAGCCAGTAGAATTATGGGAAATGGAGTGTGTATTGTCTTCATTATTAGAGGTTTACTGTTTTCATTCCTTTACGCTGTTCACACCGGGAGGTTCTTTGTGTTTTTCTTCAGTTGTATGTGGTCATCCTTTTAAATTTACAGATGAAAATGTACATGTAAAGAGTTTAGGAGAGTGCAGGGAGGGGGCATTGATAGGGGGCTTCCCTAATCAAAGTAAGTGACACACATGTAAATGTAACCAACTATGGAGGTCCATAGATGTGAACGTATATTACAATGGAGTTGAAACTGACACCGCCGGTCCAGAAGTGTTTGTAGGATTGGCAGCTATCAGGGCCTTTGCCCCCCATGTGATTGTCACACGTGGTCTTACATGTATATAAAACTGAAGAGTGGAGGTTCCCTTTGGGCTTTCGCACACATTCATATGCGGGGGTAACATTGATCAGGGGCTGTACTGTGCATGATGGACTGAACGATCAGGGGCTTAAATCTCTGAAGCCCCCTACCCTCACACCAGTGCCGCTGTGTACATTCAGGCTTGTCTTGGACCAGAGGACACCTCACCTGCCTCTATTTTGCTCTTCCTCCATTTTCGCTCTCAGCCACAGCGCTTGCTAACACCACTGAGCTCTGCTGAACTTTCTCCTTCCACTTCAGACCTCGCTGTACATGCCAAACGTGATCACGTGACCTTCTTCAGTCATCAGTCCACCCTATTGGTTAGTGGTGCTATTCAGCCTATCAACTGCTTCTGTTCCATTCCTGATTTGCATGAAGCCCACCTTCAGCACAGAGCAGGAATGTTAGCAGAATGTGAATAAATGGACAAATTAAAACAAAAAAAACACGGGGAGACCAATTTTCTTTTATCTACAATGTCACCAAATTTCTGTCAAATCAGTCAAAGCGTTTTAAAGACTTTGGGGGGAGTTTAATCCTAAATGTTGAACTATCATATATAAAGTAAATAGCTATATATATATATATATATATATATATATATATATATATATATATATATATATAGAGAGAGAGAGAGAGAGAGAGAGAGTAGATATATGTAGCTCTATCATATAGTATTATTCATATCTATAAAGGATGGATAAGTGTGAAAAGCCCTGTATGCTACATATAAAGGCACTATACAGACAGATATACTGGACATGAAAGGCACTATATTTATTTACAGATAGACATGAAAAGCAGTTTATGATAAAGGTGCTCTATGGATAGAAAGGCAGATGTGTAACAGACAAAATGAAGGGGACAGGGACATATGAAAGGTGCTATATAAGAGGTACACAGATCGATAGGAAAGGCGCTATATGATAGACAGACAGGCGCCGTAGGTAATGAAGGAGCTTTCTGTATAACAGATAGAAGTACAGACAGACCTGAAAGGCGCTGTAAAACAGATGACAGGGCACACTGGCCCAGGAGTGGCAGGGCCTCCATTAGGCTGTCATTGGTGTTCTGCCCTGCATTTTAGCTCAAAGACCCCTGTGGGGGTCAGGAGGTGTGGTCAGGCTGATTTTTGGTGGCCCCTTTGTTGGATGCCCATTTTTACCTTCACCCTGAGGCCCTGCCTTGTGTTAGCACATAAAACTTTAAAGGTTTTGGAGATAACCATTGGTGGTGTTGGAGTGTGCTGAAGTCCATTCAGTTTAATACGCGTGCCCCTCATACACTGCATGGACCCTGAGTGATTGAACAACAGGGCCAGCTTAGCTAGGCGATGTGCCCTCGGCAGCCCTGCTCTGCCCGCCAACAAGTGTCCTGTGTCTATGCTGTTCTACGCTTCTTGTTGGTGCCCTCAAATATTTGCTGATGGGCACCATATCTGTACTTTCTTGAGCCTGGCATCCACAGAGCACTGGTTTCTGTTATAATGTATTGCCCCCTGCTGGCACACTTTTATACCCACACCACACTGGTTTTCACCTCCACTCCGCCCAACTCTGGCTCCAGTGCTCCAGGTGTTGGATGTAAGGGATGGGCTCCGGTGTAATCCGATGCAACCCAGGGGGGTTGCCACCAAGAGTTCTGGGGGACATAATGTGCATCCCATGGCTGCTCCCCCAGATCCATTGTCAAAGGGGCGTCCCAGCTGGGCATGGGTCCTGGGCGTCCGCCACAATAGCGTCTCTGACACAGAAAGACAGGCGTCAGTCGTGTTTGTGAAGTATTTCTCAAGTGTGTCACACCCTAAGAGTTACTGATTGTATGACATGTTAGGACAATGCATGACGAAAACTGAAAATCAACCAGACTTGAGTTTTGGCACCTGTGTGGCTGGGGTGGGCAATGCCATCTGAAAAGGGCTGTCTGCCCTCCTAATGAAAAGCAGGAACCTACATAATCCTTGCCCTCCCTGCCTATCCAGGTGCCCACCTACGGATGACATCCTAGTGAAGCCACTGCAGCGTGTCCTCTAATGAGCACAGTGGGTGGCACGCTGGCACAGTGTTAGGTCGGCAGCTCTTCGTTCCCGGATGAAATCCTGGCCTGGTCTCCCCGTGTCCACAGTACTCGTGTCTCTGTCTGGGCTCTCCTGCAGATACTGTATGATTGGGAGACAAACGCTGAAGCCGCCATATATTAGATAGAACTAGAGACAAATGTCACACGCTGTTTGTATAACGGAAAGAGAGACATTGAAAGGCGCTATATATTGGAAATGATGTGAATGATAAATATGATAAGTATTATATAATAGAAATAGATACTGAAAGGCACTATATGATTGGAAACTAGAGCTTGAAAGGCATCACAGATAGATGTCATAATAGACAGGCAGTGCACCTTTTCTAACAGATGCTGAAAGGCGCTATATAAGTGATTGGTGGTCAGGAATGCTGTTTGTCATATTGCACACATTTGCCTTTGGCCCCCCATTACACCTTCATCTTTCAGTTTCTCGCCTCAGTAAATCTTGGCTGCGTTGGCCTTCACGCTGTCCTGCTGCACATGGCTGACTCGGCTCTACTCAGCTGTTTTTGTGTTTGTGATTTTTCACGTTGTTCCTTTCTTCACTGCTTGCTTATAAATTTCTTTTCTGAGATAATTAAAGCGCCACCGAGAATCGTGTTGTGCGGAGGTGTCTCCCCCGTCAGCCTCGCTTGGCACTTTCTTGCAGTTTGCTCGTAATTCAAAGAGGCCAATGCGGCTGCCAAGGACACTTTGTTTCCAAGCAATTCCAGATGTCTTATTGACCATTTCAGAGGCCCCAGGCTGCTGATTTCCATTACTGGCAGATCTCAAGACCCGTGGGGAGCGCTCTCTTCACGGCCAGCAGGATGCTGAGAGGCGCTTTATTTGCTGGTCAACTTCCTGATTTCCAAATATTTGCTGACTTTTTTTGCCCTTCTCCTAGCTCAGCTCTGTTAAGGTGGTACATACTGCCTTAACAGGTTTGTCTCATTTCAATGGAGTTTCTGTTCCCTGATGAAGGTTGGATGAACTGGTGTGCCACTAAATTGAACTGGTGTGCCGAGTGACAGACTTGCACAAAATCCAGTGCTCTTTCCCATCCTGAACCTGCTTTTGGGACAGACACCTGCTCCTCTCTATTCTGAACTGGATAAGTGAGGGAGTTACAGGGCCATTTATGATTTTATTATTGTCACATACTAGAAATGGATGGAAAGATGGTTGGGTGGAAGAAAAACAGAGCAAACTAAAGAGGAAGTCTGCAAAATGAAAAGGCTGAGATGACAGGTAACTAAATTTGTGTCACTAAAGCTCCAGAAAGAGCCGGCGCTGTGAAGGAGGTCCTGATTGTAAGGCAGCTTCTTCACCTCATGACTGCAGACCAGTGGCTCCAGTGTCACACATCATGAAGACCTTTGAGGGGCTGGTCCAGGACTATAGAACTCACCTCATGGTAGACCACTGCAGTTTGCCACTCAGACAAAGATTGGAGTGGAGGATGCAATCATCTGTCTGCTCCACAAGGCTGGGCAACGCTGGCAGTGGTGTGAGGATGAGGAGTTTGATGTCTCCAGTGCCTTCAGTGCCATCCAGGAATCCGAGATGAGGGCTCAGCTCAGGGATATGCAGGTGGATGAGCCTCTGGGGACCTGATAATGGACTATCTGTCAGGGAGACTCAAGGACTGTCTGGGGAACATTGGAGCACCACAAGGAACAGGCCTGTCACCTTCTCTATTGACATCTCGGACTAGAAGTCTAACAGCAGTTCAGATAAGGTTTCATCGACAAGGGGGATGAGGCAGGGGAGAGAAGTTAAGTGGAGAGCTCAACTCAAACAGCCAGTCCACAGTCAGGGGCGGCACTGCTATAGACACTTGGGGACTGATCTGACGCCACAGAGAAACGATAGAAGAGCGAGCAGAGCAGACTCGTTTACTGTTCCTGGGTAGGGACGTCCTTTACGAGTCCTGTGACTCTGTGATGGCCAGAGAGGACCACCCAATCAACACGCTAATTATAAGGGACACACTCTGGACCCCCTGGAGGAGAGACTGGAGACCAAACGCTGCACATCCCCTCTGTGACACATCAACACAGCCAACAAACTACTCAGCAGAAGTGTGTCAAGAAAGGCGACCGGGGGTCCTTCATCCCAACTGCAGTACGCCTCACGGGGGCTGCTCTCTTAATTTCAACCAAGCCAGAAGCTGTTCTTTTTTGTCACTTTTGCGTGTGTTTGAGGATTTGTTGTTTGTCATATTATTTCTTGAGCTTCTGCAAAAGCATCATTTCCAATTGGGACAAATAAAGTCTGTCATTATGTGGACTTCCATTATTCAGATAACACGTCCACCTGAGCTGCTATTGATGTCACGAGCAGTTCACCACACAAACCTTAGCACGTACAGTGGTGTGAAAAACTATTTGCCCCCTTCCTGATTTCTTATTCTTTTGCATGTTTGTCACACAAAATGTTTCTGATCATCAAACACATTTAACCATTAGTCAAATATAACACAAGTAAACACAAAATGCAGTTTTTAAATGATGGTTTTTATTATTTAGGGAGAAAAAATCCAAACCTAATAATGGCCCTGTGTGAAAAGTAATTGCCCCCTGAACCTAATAACTGGTTGGGCCACCCTTAGCAGCAATAACTGCAATCAAGCGTTTGTGATAACTTGCAATGAGTCTTTTACAGCGCTCTGGAGGAATTTTGGCCCACTCATCTTTGCAGAATTGTTGTAATTCAGCTTTATTTGAGGGTTTTCTAGCATGAACCGCCTTTTTAAGGTCATGCCATAGCATCTCAATTGGATTCAGGTCAGGACTTTGACTAGGCCACTCCAAAGTCTTCATTTTGTTTTTCTTCAGCCATTCAGAGGTGGATTTTCTGGTGTGTTTTGGGTCATTGTCCTGTTGCAGCACCCAAGATCGCTTCAGCTTGAGTTGACGAACAGATGGCCGGACTTTCTCCTTCAGGATTTTTTGGTAGACAGTAGAATTCATGGTTCCATCTATCACAGCAAGTCTTCCAGGTCCTGAAGCAGCAAAACAACCCCAGACCATCACACTACCACCACCATATTTTACTGTTGGTATGATGTTCTTTTCTGAAATGCTGTGTTCCTTTTCGCCAGATGTAACGGACATTTGCCTTCCAAAAGTTCAACTTTTGTCTCATCAGTCCACAAGGTATTTTCCCAAAAGTCTTGGCAATCATTGAGATGTTTCTTAGCAAAATTGAGACGAGCCCTAATGTTCTTTTGCTTAACAGTGGTTTGCATCTTGGAAATCTGCCATGCAGGCCGTTTTGCCCAGTCTCTTTCTTATGGTGGAGTCGTGAACACTGACCTTAATTGAGGCAAGTGAGGCCTGCAGTTCTTTAGACGTTGTCCTGGGGTCTTCTGTGACCTCTCGGATGAGTTGTCTCTGCGCTCTTGGGGTAATTTTGGTCGGCCGGCCACTCCTGGGAAGGTTCACCACTGTTCCATGTTTTTGCCATTTGTGGATAATGGCTCTCACTGTGGTTCGCTGGAGTCCCAAAGCTTTAGAAATGGCTTTATAACCTTTACCAGACTGATAGATCTCAATTACTTCTGTTCTCATTTGTTCCTGAATTTCTTTGGATCTTGGCATGATGTCTAGCTTTTGAGGTGCTTTTGGTCTACTTCTCTGTGTCAGGCAGCTCCTATTTAAGTGATTTCTTGATTGAAACAGGTGTGGCAGTAATCAGGCCTGGGGGTGGCTACGGAAATTGAACTCAGGTGTGATACACCACAGTTAGGTGATTTATTAACAAGGGGGTAATTACTTTTTCACACAGGGCCATGTAGGTTTGGATTTTTTCTCTCCCTAAATAATAAAAACCATCATTTAAAAACTGCATTTTGTGTTTACTTGTGTTATATTTGACTAATGGTTAAATGTGTTTGATGATCAGAAACATTTTGTGTGACAAACATGCAAAAGAATAAGAAATCAGGAAGGGGGCAAATAGTTTTTCACACCACTGTACATTTCTCGGTGTTCCTTTGTCTGTCGTTTACCGTCTGTGGTCTACGGATTGCTGTGTGTCAGCTATCATGTGCTGTCCACTGTTTGCCACCTCTGGTCTGTCACCTACCATCCTGTGTGGCACTGCCTCTTGTTTCACTTTTGCCTGCTCTCCGTATCACTTGCTGTCTATGAAGTGAGTGTCACTATAGGAGTAAGCTGATCAAATCTTGTGATTCTTGAAAGGGACGTCTTCACTGTTGACCGTGATATGGTGACAGGGTTTGGGCAGTGTGGTGGGCTTAGGGTCCAGGCCTCATCTCATAGAGCAGGTCACTGATCAGTAATTAAACTGATAGGCCTGTCAGTCTTGGCAACAGGAGGTCCATCTTGGCAGCAGTCAGACAAGTAGCTCCTCATGGCTCTGCCCTCTGCGTTTCTGTACCTCCAGGCCCTTTCTAGGTGAAGCCCTCAGTGACTCGGTCACACCGGTCTGCGACTCGCCCTGACTGAGTCTGTGTGTGTGAGAGCAGAAAGCCAAGGAGTACTCGGGTGGAAGTGCAAAGGAGTGAATGAAAGCGGGGGGTTCGGACCACGTGAAAAGGAGAGATGTCTCGTGTTTGCCGCACCACCACAAAATGGAAAAAGAAAATGAGAGGCTGAACTCGCCATACCTGGAAAGCCTTTGTACAGGACACTGGTCTGCATGTTAATTGGCTGTTGGCGTGCAGGGAAATCTGAAAGTGAGATGAAAAGCCATGAGGCAGTCGTGTAATTTGTCATCCTCTGACCCTTAGTCGTGTAATTGGACCTCCTCACGGTGCGGTGATCAGCAACAGTAGTCATTAAGTTTGAAGATACTGACTTCTATGATGTCCGCAGTGATCATCACTGGAGGGTCCACAAGTCGGTGGCTGCTGGTCCGTTTCGCTCTGATTCTTTTATTTCTTCTCTCTGCTTGTTGTTGTTCTTCCTCCCAGCATTTTGAAAACGGTACAATTCATCCAAGTTTCTTTTCAATCCAAGAAGTGACGCCTACTAACTGGAAGTCCCACCTGTCAATCAGAGACCTCCTTCTCTTGTAATGGACGTGTACAGGTGGTCTCTCTCTTCCCACTCATGCCAGTAGGAGGACAAACAGCAAAGCATAGAAATGAAGCACTTGTATAGGAAGGCGCTATACAAGACCCCACCTGCCCCTGGAAGTCGTGTCATGTGACGTCACTAGCTCACATAGCATCGTCTGTGATGGCAGATACTTGTCTATCTATTGTAGATGCTATAATGGATGGACGGGCATCATCCTGGCTGGGTTGGGTTACAAAGCCTTGCACAGCCAGGAGGCCATCAGGATCATCTGGACTGAGATACATTCTGGCCAGAATGGTTTTCTGTTTCAATCCAATCTGGGGAAAAGGGAATAATGGATGGACTGAGGGAGGCTGAAAATCAGGGTCAACAAGAGGAGGCAGTGTACTTCTAGCATACTCCCAGTTTGGTCACCCACAGGACTGCCTGGGACTTACAGTTTAGAAGTGTAGCCCTGTCGGGGTCTCTTGGTGCTGCCAAGGGGCACTGCCAGGAGAAATACTCAATGTTTTACTGAGCTTCCGTATGGCCCGGAAGTGTGTCCACAGTGTACTGCCATAGGCACCAGATGGCCTGCCAGGTCCGTCATAAAAGGAGGCATCTTGTCTCTCTCAGGGACTTCGAATCAGGAGGCAGTAGGACAAAACTCACTGGAGAGACGGGAGAAGAAAGAGGAGAAGTAATGACTGTAATTGTGTGTTGTACTGGAGGATCAAACCTGCCCAGGACTGTCTTGGTGTCGTCGTGTTTTGGGATGCAGGGTGCTATTATGCCCCCTACTGGTCACACCATTTACTACACTTGTGCTTTCTCCAGCTTTAGGAGTGCCTTGACTTGTTTTTTGATTTTGGTTTAGTGGTTTGGCTGTGGCGCCAGTTACGACTGATTTTCTGCTTTTCACTGCGTCTCATTTCTTCGGCTACGTCTTTGTCTTCTGAGCCATCAGCCCACTTTGCTGGAGCAGGTCAGGTTCAACCTCACCACGTATCTTCTTGATTGTGTCCCACTAAGCGCAGTCTCTTTGTAGCTCCTGATTTTTGCTGAATTATTCTCTGTAGGGACCCCAGGATCTCATGAGGCAGTTCATCACGTGGAGGTGCACACGCAAGGCACACTTGTCAGGTTATGCGGTTTATCTTGTCGGGTGAAACTTTCATGTACACAATTGACATGGAGATGCTAACAGCCTTACTGTGCTTCTCTTTATCAGATAATGAGTCAAGCGGAGGGGCAGCAAAAGAGCCTCGTCCATTCTATAGAAGCTTTGCCGACTCGAGGCCCTCTTACCTCCCTGGACCAAGACCTGCTGCTTCTGAAAGCTACCTCAGCCGCGACTCTCAGCTGCCTCGGCGAGTGTCTCAACATCTTACAGCAGAACGTCAGCCAGGCGTCCCAGCACAGCAAGACCCTGCCTCCAGGTGAGCGGCCACCGGCCTTTCACGTACACTTAGCTAGCGGGGTCTCTGGTCGCTAGGTTACAACAGCTCTCTGTACTCGGACCTGAGACTCTTTCTGATTGGTCAGAAGTGTTTAAGGTAGCTCCTCTCACAGCCGTTACACCCTTAAGGAGTCGCCCAGTATCGGCTCCTTGCACTGTCTCTTATTCTTTGTGTTCTCGGCCCTCTTACTGTGACCTTAAGTGGCCTTCCTCATCGTGTTCTTGATTTCCAGTCTTCTTACAAAGCACCGCTTGTTAAAATTACACACAAGTCACGCTGTACCAGCGGTTGGAGCCCCTGCAGAAGGCATCTCTGGAAATGGCTGGTGCCCCTCGAATTCTGCAGGTCTTGGTGTCAAAGAAAGTGCTGTTTGCGCTTCAGTCGTCGTTACTTCCAAGTGTCGAATTTCTTCCAGTAGACAAACTCATCTGTGTGTTTGCTGGAAAGCCTGCATAACCGTTAGACTGATGTTTATGAATTTAATTTTTCAATCAGATTTCAGCTTGTTGAGCATATTGGTAAGAACTGTGATGGGTGATTTCTGAACAATTTATTCTTTTTGAACGACTCTTTTCAATCAGCCATACGAATTGATTTGCAAGCACAAAAGGAGTCCGTTCGGTGCAGCCCAGCAGAAGCGTGTGGGACACGCATGACACCAGCATCAGCTTTCATTTTGGAGGTAGATGTGGAAATCGCATGTGTGAGTCTCGCTTGTCTGATTCAGGATTCTCCTTCACTTCGGATTCTGATGCTTTCAAATTTGAGCTGAATTATTACCGACAAACGAGAGCTCCGCCACCAATCGCTCTCTTGTTCATCACACAGGTACAATAGTGAATAGTGAGAGAACACCTTTATCTCTGTTAATTGTTTGTTATGTGCAATTTGTTATTGGAATGTCTTAAGCAAGAATACAAAACATAATATTAAACTAATATGTTCATGTCCCCATTTAACAAATCAGTTGCACAAAATTGAACCTCATTAAAATATTGTTCTGAATTCTAACAATTATTTGTGAAGTGAGTCATCCCCCACAAACAAGGGGCACAGAACTCGTTCATTCGACTTGTGAACTGAATTGAGGACATGGGACGTGGTTCTCATTTGCTTGATTTGCCAACTGAATCATTCATTACCCACTAACGAGTCAGCGAGTTGCAGGGCTGTCATTCGTTGGATTCATGAACTAAATCATCATCTACGAACAAATCAGATGATTCTCGTTCATTTGGTGTTCCAACTGAATCATTACTCAGGAACGATGATTTTCAGTCTGAACCCTTACCTGAGAACAAGTCACACGGTTCTCTTTCGTTTGATTCACAAACCGAGTCATTACCCTGCAACGAGTCAGACAATTCTCATTCATTTCATTTGTGCATTGCATCATTACCCGAGAACAAGTGACATGTTCTTGTTTATTTGATTCACAAACTGAATAATAATCTACAAATGAGTCATGTGACTCTCAATCTGAATCATTACCCAAGAATGAGTTGTACGATTCTCATGCATTTGATGTGTATACTGAATCGTTACCTTCAAACAAGCTGTAGAGTCTTGTTCCCTTCTGATTCTTGAACCGATCGTCTTGTTTTCATTATGCATTTTAACTCTTTAGTCATGCTGTGTGCTCTCAATCAGGACAATGTTATACGATATGAATTATCAGCATGTTTAATGTATAGATTATATAGGAGTGTGTAAGAATTATTTTATTAGGTATTTGCAGTGCAAATCATTCAAAGAAGGCACCAAAAGTGTTTTGCTTTTCTCTGCCACCTCCCCTCGATTCTGTTGTGGAATCAAACAAATGAACTGAATCAAATGAACAAAGTCACTTAAAAATTAAATCCGTTAAAGTGAATTAAAATGTCCATCACTACTGCAAAGCCATGAAGCTTCAACTCAAGGGGATCAAATGTAGAACTGCTGTTAGAGAGCCCCCTACAGGCACTGACTAGATGTCATCAGCACGGAATTTTGTGTCAGTCAGTGGTTCTTTTTGGATATGCCATGGCTGACTCCAGTGGACCCTCTCAATACGCCCCAGTGGCGTGAAGGCTATTTGCTCTTCATATTTCACCATTTAATATGTGCCTATTGACATTTCACTGTCCAGGTGGACATGTTCTGTTGATGGTCCATGCCACTCTGTGCCCGTACCTCTGCCAGCTCAATTATGCAAGCCTAAGTCCCTAGCCAGACTGCTCTGCATTTTACCTGCTGTGGCTATCAGGCGTGACCAGACATTCACCACGGCTCCCGTCCCAGCACTTCACGGCTGTGACAGGGTCCTCATTTCAGTGGTCACTGGGTGCACTGCACCTGCACTTCTGTTCCAAGAGAAGGGCACTCCTGAATTGTCACCGGCTGCCTGTCCTCAGTTAGGCACAAATGAGTCTTTATTGTATATAGCACCCCTCGGGGCCTACACTCCCAGCGTCACAGAAAGTGGTTCCTGGTGTCCTCCTAAGCAAGCTTGTGACTCTTGTCGTGTGCTGTGCCCCCCGGCAGTGGTCTGCGTCAGGTTCTGTGCTGCTCATATGTTTTGTTTTCTTTATGTCTGCAGTTACGGCGTGTTGCAGTGTAGGAAAGTAGTCTGGAGACGGACAATTTCCACAGCAAGTATAACTGCTCCCTGCTCGCCCCATGCCCGCCCCATGCCCATCCTGACTGGCTCTGCACTGCACGGCTGTATGCACGACAAATGTAAAAAGGTTTCCCCGCTTGCTTTGACTTGTCTTCGCATTGCCATCTCTTGTTGTGCTTGAGGGATCAGGGTTGCTTGAAGGGTGGCTGGTATTGTGGTGCCACCAGGGCCCTAAAATTTAGAGAAAGAGAGAGAGAGAGACAATGCATCTAGGAATGCCAACCCCTACCCTGTGCCCCTGCAGAGCATGTCCTCACCATTGTAAGCCTTGTGATGGAAAGGGGACACTAGATTTAACACACATATGAATATGTTAGTTGGGACACATCAGCTTAAAAGTTCAGCCTGTTGTTGTAATTGTGTTTGCCCGTGAGCCCACTCTCAGTGATGGGCACTACAGAAGCGTTATAAAGCTCTAATCACACAGTGAGTGCACAAAAAGACTCCAATTAATTTAAACACAATAAATGTAAGCATCTCCATACTGATTAACATAAATGGAAGCTCACAATGTCTGTCTAGTGGGAGTGAGGTGACAGAGGAGAGGAAAACTAAAACTCAATCAGCAGCATCAATGAGGGAAAGAAAACCCTCGGGGGCTCCACAGTCAGCCATAACACACAAACTCAGGCCCAGTCAGAGTTGTGGAGACTTCGGCCAACTGGCCACCTGCACCCTGCTGGTCATTCTTCTGTAACGTCTGTGCTGGGCGTCTAATATGACGACAGAATCTTTCTATCCGTCGATCCCAATACGTCAGATGTCTTTCCATGGGCAGGCAAACAGCTTGGCAGTAGAACAGTGGCACAATGTGGGCACAGCAGGACACCACAGTGAGAAACAGAGTGGGCCAGGGTTAGCACTGCTTCATAATTATTGTAAGAATTTAACTGTACTCTTTACATGTAACAATACTATGAACCCTACAATTTGTTTTCGTAGAAGAACAACATGCACACCCTGAGAATAACACAGTGCAGTGGCCAGTCTTACTTGGTTTGTCATGCTGAGGTCCTTGGGTAACCCTATTTTACCCTTTTAAAGTGCCCAATGTAGACCTTAACAGAATGCCCCCAAAGCCCATGTATAGTCCTTCAGTGATTACTCTAAGTAGACTGGATGGACTGCTATTGTAGTTCAATAAGTCCTCCTGTCTTTTAAATCTACTGTATAACACCAGGCTGTTATGTGTGCAGGGCAGATGAGATTTGGATTAACAGGGTGAAGGACGTGAAATCAAAACAGGTCAAAACCGGGAGATTAAAGAAAAGGCCAAAACAACAAGCAAGAAACAAATTTAAGGAAGTAAGCAAAAGGTCAAAACACATAAAAACAAAACCATGAAGATATTTAGCAAGCAAATAAAACAGTTTTTATTTTTTTTTTTATGTATCCACACCTTAGATAGACCAAGTTTGTCCCGGAGGACATTTTAGATCAATTGCACCACAGTACTCCGATCGCGATCTCCGAGGATATGCCCATTACAACCATCAGGTGTCCTAACAACAGGTACCCACCAATGCAGTGAACGTGTGGATTTGATTTGCCTGTGACAGAAATGATCACATCGTAGGAAGTTAGATAAGAATGCCAAAAACAGATGGGAGATAAAGTTACACTTTCAATTTAAGGTTTCCAATTGTGCCCCATATATAAGCAGAATAAAAAGATGAGTGTTGACAAAGTAATATTAGTACAACCAGGCTAATAATTAGTTCATCTTGCTTAGACTACCAGGTGGCTCTCTGTCTTAGTATGTCGATTGGTCAGTTCTGGTCTGCACTGGCCCTTGGATGACAACATGGCGCCTGCACTAACTTACCAGCTGAGAGAGATGCGCAGAGACACTGGGCACCTTTGTTAGCCTCAACTTATCCATTCCGGTCATCCTTGTCACCCCACTTGCACGAATGGGGGTGTCAATGATTCAGCTCACCAGCACAACTCCCCAGTCCAGCTGCTGGCCAGCACAGACCTGTTCAGGTCCTGTCATTTCAGCCACCAGCCTCCATTCTGTCAATGGCCTTTCACCTCTGTCACCTGTGTTCTCTCTGGCCAGCTACCCAGTCAGTATTGGATTTGTTATTCACCTGGGGGCCAAATGACTACATGTAAAAGTTCTTATCTGATCTGGGAGGATCATAACTGGGCCTGAGCAACAACTGGTTTCTAAACTTTTTTCCTATGTACACATTTTTATCTTAATATTGTATTACACCACCCTCATGACACTGCTAGAAATAAACACATTTCTGAATATCGTCCATACATATAAAACACCTTCATTTTCTAATATTTTAAGCTGGTTCTGTAATGTGCGTTTTCAAAGACAGGCTGGTGACAAAGATAACACGCAAAGCTGGGTGCCAATTCAACAACACCAACGGTTAGTTCAACTGAGTTACAAGGCGACAAGATATCATTGCATTCTGCAGCAGCATACCTTATCGGTGTCTGTTGAGCAGAACAAAGAAAAATAAATAAATAAGTAACAGCAAATTGCCTTTCTATATGGACAGGAGAGACGTATGCCAAGTAGTCTGTGCTTTTACATCCCCAACCCCCAAATCTTACTTTCCTTTTTGGTTTCTTTTGCTCACCCTGCTCATCACTTGAATTTCTACAATTTTGTGTTTTGCAGGTCTGTGGTGCTTTGCTTGCTCTTAGGTGCCCGCTTACTGCAACCAGGCACTGGCATTTGCCCACACATCAACTGATGAGGTTCACCTATAAGGGCTCCATGAAGAGCTCTTCGTGTTTGTCATGAGACCCGTCACGGCTTTCTGCCCCGGTGTTTTCTTTTCTTGCCAGTCACTGTAAAATCTTGCTAACTCATCAACACACTTACTGTATATTTGAGATGTCTATCTATTCATTCTTTAATTTATTTGCATCTTCTAGTCAAGACACCACTTCCCATAGTGCATATGCTAGTTCAGTGATTTTATTGTTTTTCATTTTTTTGACATTTTCAATGCTATTTTGGCCGCCACGACTTTATGATTCCTAATATACTGCATTGGCGCAACAGTGGTGTCTGAGCGATTTGTCGTATAACATGCATGTTTTTGGTTCTAACAAAACATTTCATACTGGTGCAATTCCTAAGGACTGGAGGCCAGCAGAGATCATCCTGTTATATAAAACAGAGATCAGGCAGGTCCAAGTACCTCGTAACTACAGGCCAGTGAATTTAACATGCATCACAGATAAACTAATGAAGGGAATGATTAAGAAAACGATGGAGCGGTACATGACAAAAACAGTCACTGTGAGTTCAGGTGGAGAAGGCCGAGCTTCACTGATATGATGGAAGAAACGAAAGCAGATGAACAGAGAGGTGCATAGGAGCTGATTTTCAGGAGGTGTTTGATAAGCTAGGCCTGTGGTCAAAGTGAAACATGCGGGCATTCAGGGTGGTGGTGGGGGGTACACAAGTGACTTCTCAGGTTTAGGTGCTGTTAAGAATGGTGTCCCACAGGGGTCAGTGTTGGGGCTGCTGCTGTTTTGTATGCATGTAAATAATTTGGATAGAAATATAAAGAACAGGCTGGTGAAGTTTACAGATGATACCAAACTGGGTGGACTGGCACATATCATCGAGAATCTCTTGAATCATCACAGAGGGACTTGGGCACATGAAATTTAATGTTAACTCCTTCTCTCTTTTCAGTCACACTCTCAAAGATCGGCAGGAAGCCAACTAACGTCACTTCCTTTACACCCTTCTGGGGTGTCCATTATATAACACAGCCGCACTCTTGTGATCCCACTCAGACCACTATTACTGACAGTACCAGTCTCATTTTCACATTTTCTTCTCATTTTTCTCTATTAAAAGGGATTTCACCAAGAGGTGCCCAACTCTATTTTATATTTTTAACAAACTATAAAAGTAAAACAGCCCATAGAGGAAAAAAGAATCCAACACACATTCATTCATCACAGACACCATGTGACAGTTTTGTTAACACGTGGCCGCTCTCCACTCGGGTGTGTGTACGACTACTGGACCTTGTCTTGAGCCTTTGGTCCTCCTCACTTAAAGGGCAAGCGTCCACTTACGGCGATTTCCTTATAGGTCACCGTCTGCTCGTTTTTCCGGTAACCACTCCACTCTGCCATCGGTACTTGAGGCTGCGATATAAACGTATATAAAACACAGTCAGCTACTGGTACAGTAAAAGGGAGAAGACGCTTGATATGCTCGCTAGCTCAGCAACATGCATGGCTGTATGTCCTGTCCATCATACATAAAACATTACACACAGTCTTGTGATATTTGTGTTAATTTTTCAGTGTCTCCACACGAATGAGAATTTAGGGCCACATTATGGAAACAGAAGACCACCTATAAAGTGACCATTGAGCAATTAGCCCCATTTTGGTGGTAAACCAGAGCTGTTGGGAGTTGATCTCTTTCACCAGTAAATGATTTCAAATTGAAGCTCCTCTGTCCTCACAGTGGTGGTGAGTGGCAGAATGGGATGCCAGATCACAAGATGGGGGTTGTATCATTCTGTAATAAACTGATAGAAATATTCCTATTGATATGTTGAAACTGGGAAAACTTGATCCCAACCACATTAAGGGTGCCTATTGACTCTGCACTGGCACAAGTAAATGAACGACCATTATGGGACATCTTCACACAGCAAATACAGACGCGCCTCTTCACACTGTGCCTCCCGTGATGAATGTGTTTGCCTGTTGCAGACGGTGTTCCTGGATGGCTGGGCCCAAAGTCCTATTCTGCTGAGCACCTGAAGAACGACGGTTTAAATCAAATTCCTTCCACAAGATCTGCAGAACCTTCTCCTGCTTTGACCAGCAGAGGCCTTCAGTGCACGGCTGAGGTAAGCGGTGGCTCGCCATCGAATGGAGATCTTTGGATTTCTCTACTTTGTCAGATTCTGATGTAGGAAAGAATTATTGGTGGTTGGTTTTGTGACATCTCAGACAACAAAGATATGATGACTTTCTGACCACAGTAGCTGGCAGGCTTTCGTGTATTTCCCACAAGAGTTTTGATGGTTCAGTTGGCAGACTGGTACGGGTACTATAAAACAGCTTCACAATTACACCAAATGAGCTGCAGTCCCACATACATTTAACACAATGAACGGTCATTCATCATTTATTAGAAGTCAACAATCACTCCATCTCCACTTTTTTTCATTTTACTTGAGCATGAGAGCCTCCACTTACTCACAAACATCTCAGACACAGGCACAGCAGGTAGTTTCTCCTCAGCTTCATGGTATTAAATATCAAAATGTCCAAATCCTGTAAAGCCATGGTCTCCACACTAAGAGCAGACAACCCGATTTGTCCATCCAAGCCAAAGCCTTTCAGGACTCTGATGCCTTCATCAGGGTTGGCCATAAACTGGGAGCCAAGAATACAAACACACAAAACCAAACTGATGATGACCTTTGTGCGATTTCTGATTGTATGGCGACCTTTCATGTAAATTAAAAATGTCACTGTCATATAAGTGCAGGGGGCACCACCCGCTGGACCCTAATTTACTGGCAGAGGTGAAAATTGAATGAAAAAAAAAAAAAAAAAGCTTCTAGCCAGAGTGCAGAATGCCATGGTGTCTCAGTTGGTCACGAGTCTTGATCTGACTGATGACTTCTGGCAAGGCTGGTGTTACATAACCCCCACCAGGGCCAGAAGGGCAGAGCTTATAATGGAAGAGGAAGTGACATCATTGGTCATCACACATCAGTCTTTATTTCTGAGGGCAAAAGAGGTGAACGGTGTAAGTGATGGCACCAGCCTGAGTCTTGGGTAGGAATTACAACTAACATGGGAGCTCTGAGGTCTCCCCCTATTCACATGTGCAGGGCCACCTCTACCACATGGGTAAAACAGGCAGTCGCTTTGTGCGTCCAAGTTTTCAGGCGCGGTGTGTTGTTAAGTAAAGTAGATGTAGCTGTTGGCATCAGTACGGCATGGCTCCAGTTGATCCTTTTCACTCAGCCCCAGATCTTCCCTCCTGCCATTACCCTCTTTGTATAATTCACGTGACTCTCTAATGGGGACTCCCCTCCTGTTCTTCAATATTCGATCCACATGGGACTCATGAGCCCTCGCGCAATTCTTCAAGGATGTTAGGGTTAGCATTTTTAAAACCTGCACTGTGCCCCAGCACAAGTGACGCATATTTATATGTTTCAAAGAGGTTGTTTCAGCTGTAGACGGTTCATCGTATTCGGAAACTTGCTGTCTGTTGGACAAGAGCACCACTGATCTACTGTTCAAAATCGCCACCGTACCTTCACGAGGCGTTGGACTGGTGTAGAAATGTGACACTCAGTGAGGCGTCTCGTTGTTCCTGCCCAGTCACTAGTTGTCTCCAGACGTGCGTATTTTACGTCTGCCTTCAGAGAGACTACATGTACAGAGTCCAGTGAAGTGCTTACTGTCATTTGCTCAGCAACAGGCCACAAGTCTCCCCAAGTCAGTGCCAGGATTAGTGAGAAAAACTTCCTTACCTTCAAGCTCATCAAACTTGCCTGAAAAAGCTCAGAAACAACTTTGTCAAATAGGGATAATTATGTGTAGCTATTAATAAAAATGAATAGACAGATTGGAAAGGAGTCTATAAAAGACAGAGAAAAGGCACTATATAATAGGTTTATATGGTCAATATTGTGACAGCTCCAGTCTCCTGTGATCTTTCTCCTTGCACATGCTAATTGACTTGCCACTCGTCTCCTCTCTCCAGTGTGGTCATTAGTGGGTAAGACTACCTGAACAAAGAACTTTTCTTTCTTACCTGAAAAATCTCCAGATTTGTCATCCCTTTGCAGGACAGAAGCAGAAGCAAATGTGACTGTCCTAAAATAAATGTCACAGCCAGGCCTGTTAAGGGGGTACCAGAGTGACACCCCAGAAGGCAGTGAAGGTGCCCATCTTTGCTCAAGAGGAATTGTTCTTCCCTTCCATGTTGCTTCACATCGTTTTCTACAGTGTCATACTCTAAGGGGCTTATTTCAAGTTTTAGTTAGTTTCAGTGCTGATTCCAACTTCTCCCACCATTCTTGTTATTTCCATGTGTGCCTTTCATTGTTTTCATGCTGTTCAGCCAAGCTGTCCACCACAAGACCCTCAGATTATCTTTTAGAACTCACCAATACAAAGCACACTTCTTACAGTATTTCCTTCATTAAAAGCAAGTTGTCCAAGTCCTGAGAGCCCTAATCATCCCCAGCCATGATACCAGCACCAGGCTGGACAGACAGCCATCTTATTAATGAAGTGTGTTCACAAGACCCTCCATCACAGTCGTCGTGTGTATTTGCCTTCTAGTTTGTTTTTTTATGAAGGAGCTTATCAGGCCTCCATCTTGGCATATGTTGCCAATGCAGACGAGGACATTCTTAGAAATGATCAGCTGCACGTTTTTGTTTCTCTCACCAAAGTGGCACTCAAGGACACGCTACACTGAAGAGAGCAAATTACTGAAAACGCAGACCTGTCCATTTTGATATGTTGAGTTTTTCTTTAAAAAGGCACACGCTGAATGCCATATCAACTTGAACGCTGCATAAGAGGGGGCTTTGGAGGGCACCCATGGAAGCAGACTGAGGAATAACCCTAAGGGAGCCATGATCCTTGCCTACAAGCATGCACAATTAAACTCTCACGTTTCTCTCATCACTAGTTCTCTACCATGTTGGAATGCACAATGGAGTTTCATTAAGGATCTCCCTCACATGCTGTATTTGCTGCCTTTAAGGATATTGTTGGAGAGTTCAGTGGATCTGATGAAGTTCTGAGTGTTACACTTGATGAGAGGCGACACTGCAAGAGTGGCATTGGACATTTGCTGGTTTGGTAGATGATATTTCAAAATGACCACTGTAGTCACTTCTGCAATGGGCTGGCAAACCGTCAGTTCATCATGGCTGTACTAACTAGACAAAGAAGCTCCTGAGCTTATAAAGACACAGATAAGAAACGTGCATCAGGACAGCCAGAGGGCAGTAGGCCATCTTGGAGAGCGGCTGTCAGAAAGTGTTCAAGAAAAAAATGTTAATCTGTGCCATCTTAAAGGACATGGTTGTCATACAAATAAAGAAATATAAATATACATAAAAAATACACATATATAAGCAAAGAAAAATACATTTTCTTTCATAGTAAAACATTGTGGTCTTGATTGGATAACATTCATCATACCACACCAAAAACGTGTGTAAAAGTTGAGTTTAGTCGTGGCGTGGGTGTCATAACTAAAGCCACTGTCACATTACGGGACTTCTATTTGTTGGGTATGTCAGACTTATTGACTGCCATCGCTCATCCTGTTGTCAATTTGCCCGACTGAAAATCACTGGGCTTGTCATATTTAGTGATTATAGTATTTGTGTATTTCTATACGCAGGTTTGTCTTATTATTATGTTTTTATTTTTTCACATGAAACTGATTTTCTGGGAGTTTCTAACAGTTTGTTTTCAAAAATGTTCTTTTTTTGTTTTTCATTTCACTCTAATCTTTTGTTTATACGACTCGGGAGACTTTATCACGTGACTGCAATTGGCACATTTGTGATGCAAGCAGCAGGGATGCTATGAGTACGGTGGCAGTTCCGAGTTTTGGTATCCCTTTGGTTGCAGAAGCTTTAGTTGTAGTTAGTGACTCAAGTCAGCCAAGTGTGAGCTTTTGTTTTGCGTTTTGGACTTTGGCCCCGTGCTTTGCTCACTTGTGTTTCTTTTGGATCTCCCAGTTTTGACCCAGCCTGGCCACAACTACGATTTTCGTCTCGCATTATCATCTTCTGTTGTCTCTTACAGTAATCTCTGAAGATGCTGTGCTCGCTCCTTATCCTAACAGCCAATCACGCACTGCCTGACAGAGCTGGTGTTGTACGAGGGGTTAACAGGTATGGCGAGTTCAGGCGCACTCCCAGCCCTTTTCTGTCTTTTTCTCATTCTGTTGTTATGTAAAACACGAGACGTCAGACAGACAAGCTTCTCTTCTGCTTGTGAAGCTCAACAGACCAGTGTCCCTTGTTCCTCATTGCTATATTCTGTGCATTCCACATGAGCATTCATAAGTGACAGAAAATTGCAGGAAGATTTGTCAAATGAGACATGGCCTTAAAGTCACAAAACTGATATGAGGAGCAAACAGAGCGTAGACTCACAGAAAATCACCGGCTATTTTAGATGTGGGGAATGTTGCTTATAGCAGACATACTGATGATGAGCCCTCAGAGTGTTCTCTCAATCTCACTTATTTGCTTGCGCCATCTCTGCACACACAACATGGGCTGTAGAAGAGCAGTCGGTCTGTGACATGCCGGCCTCTGTTGGTTTTTTTAGCTCTACAGCCTCATTGCAACTTTTGAAAAAGGGGGAGTCAAAGTAAAAAGGTATTTGAATGGGGGTCCGTTGTTAACTTTACAGAGCCAGTTTAGACTTATTTATACCAGTTCTTCATTCGCACACACTTGTACTCACTTCCCACTACTTGAAAGGCCAAGCAGTGAGCGAGCCACGGGACAGAGGGCTACACAGGAACTTTGGGAATAACAGAACCAAGAAGAGAGGGACTGGAAGCACTTTGATTAAAAGGTAGGCAGTCAGCCTTGCAAGTGTATTTATAATGAACGAGAAATGCATTCAAACAGGACACAAAACACGTTGATGTCTCATTTGCTTTTTAAGTTTATACATTTTTATTTTATTAATTTTAATTAAAAACAAATAACAATCCATACAATCAAATCAATCTTAGCAAAACCAAAATTCAACCCCCACCCAAAAGAGAGGAGAGGAGAGCCCGCCAACAAAGCAAGTCTTTGAAGCAGCAAGCAAAGAAGAGAATCCTTTCCCCTAAAATGTTGATTCGATCCCTACATATTTTTTAAAAGTTTTGAACAGATCCTCTGAGTGAGAATTTTATTCTTTCCAATTTCAAATAGTATAGGACATCAGTTATCAGTTAAAAACAAAAGTTTACAGATTTTTAAAATGACTGTATAGCTAACAATGATAATAACATTAGGCCTACTCATGAAAAGTTGGGCCCTCCATGGACTGAAATTTTGGCGTTGCTACCGCTGTGTGTATTGCCATCAAGGCTGACCAAACATTTTAGGAGAACCAGGAGATGAACACAAGACGGAAAAATGGGTCAAAACCAGGAATTCAACAAACGTGAACAAAAAACACGAGGCAAAAATCCAAGTCAAAAATACATTTGCCAAGAGTAAGAACTGGGAATACCACAAAGAAAACCTTCTGGCAGAGACAAAAGTGCAGGTCTGAGAAGGAAGTGCTCTTTTCAACGACCTTTTAACTCTTCACGTCGATTGCCAGTTGGTCACAACCTCAGAAGACACGCCCCTAGCAACACAGAATTCTGTCCTAGCAACAGTGTACAAAATGGCAGCAAAAACAATTCAAAACATTATACAACTGGAACAGAAAATGATGAAATGAAAAACAAGTCTTAGGAATAAATTCTACGATTCCAAAAAGAGTATAAGATCATTCAAAATTATTGAGCACATTAAAAATATTAACAAACACCCAACTCTTAACACGTTGCACATATTCAAGCAGCGTTTTACCCCAAAATGAAGGTAAATGGTGCTAGTTGGGTGGAAGGTACGGGGAGCACAGGATCCCAAAGTGGAGCTGCTACTGTGCTGTCAGATGTTTTAAAACAAGGAAGAAATCAAAAAATCTTCTCAGAAATCGGACCTTTCAAACCAAAAGGTTCCTGGCAAGTAAAAGCGCATCTCTAACCTTGGGTACCGACTACTAGTGGACCCCTCTGCTTTTATGCACCTGTCATCAAATTTTCTAAGCACTTTAAACAGATGTGCAGTATATCTGGCTTCACTCTGAACTGCTTGGACACCATGAATTCAGCATTTGTTTGATTGTGTGACTGATGTGTCCTGTCAATACATTAAAAGACTTACTGTGTGAACTGGACTTTGTGCTATGTATGGCAGCACATCTTGAACCCTCTTCACACATGATTAGTTTTACAGCAGGAGGTGAGGCAAAGTAACCTTTACCAAAGGACCTCTGTCATTTTAGTCCTGTCCAAACTGCTCAGATGAAGGAACATTTCAATTTGTATGGGCTAGTTTAACCTGGGATTATTTTTTGCAAAGCTTTCAAAGAAGATGAGAGGCTCCATGGTCTTTAATGAGGCATGAATGCACAGTCGTGAGCAATTTGGACAGAACAAAAATGACGGAGGTCCTCCATTAATGACGGCTTTACTATACATCCTGCTGTACAACTGAACCTGTCTGAATAGGGCTTTAGGTGAAGTGTGATGCCCTGTGCCCACACCCAGTGGGCACCTACCTATTTTGGGACATCTAATAGTTCATAACCAAGCATGGGTTAGGCCAAGTGAGGGGACAAGAAGTTTAAATGCATGTTTATTAAAGACAAAAAAGCAAAATTTATCACCGTGCAGTTATTCAATAAATCTTTCTATTATAAAAGAAAATCTTGAAACGAGACGTGAATATTACCAAGAGATTTTTTCAATTCCCACACTCCTCTCAATCATTTCCGGTTCACAGCCCACACCGTCCCGCAGTCCTCTCACCTCTCATTGGCATGAATGCTTTTGTCAGACGCACTTCCTGCGCTCTCAGCTCTTATAAATGTTTTAGTTTTCCTCACTTTAAGTTCCCAATAAAATAAGACATATTATGTCCAAATCTTATTGAAGAATTTCATCCCGAAGGGTTAGCAACAGAAGAAATGAATGCACGGGCAATCCTAGCAGCAAGAAACAATGAAGTCAAACGAATTAATTGCGAAAATTGTTGATAGGTTACATGTCAGATTGGTTAAACTCGTATCAATAGACTCTGCTGAAACAGTTGGTGGTGATGGTGCAGGAGATGAAAACATCAACTTATAATATCATGAAGAATATCTACAACCGTTAACACCGTCTGGTCTTCCACCGGCTGAATTACTGTTGAAAGAAGGACGTATCGTAATGTTATTGTGTAATTGATGTGATGGGCATGGGAATAGGACAAGATTAGCTGTATTCAAAATTGATCAAACAATTCTAACATGTAAAATTTTAACAGGCCACAAGAAAGGTAATGAAGGAAATCTTCAGGGGATAATGTTAGACACCAAAGGAGATCTCGATATGCCATTCGCATTAAAACGTTTACAGTTTCCCATTAGGATAGCTTTAACTATGACAATTAATAAATCACAGGGACAAACATTCAAAAAAGTCGGTTTATTTATTAGAGAGAAAGAAACAAAATTCCCTCACGGGCAGTTATATGTTGAGTTGTCGTGATGAAACTCCAAACATGGAATCAAAATTCAATGCAATATTGATGAGAAGTTAATTCAAAATATTGTTTTTACTGAAGTTTTAGAGTAAAAGTGTATGTTTAAAAAGTACTTGCGTGTTAATTTCAAAGCCAAACAGAATGAAAAATTATAACGCAATGAATACCTCTAACGCAACATGAAACATAATTTTCCTTCAATTTATTAGGTTTTACTATTTTTTACAATGGTTAATTTCTAGCTGAAATGTAAAATAGCTAGTTCTATTATGCATATTTAACAATTCCCATGAAAATAACAATCTGTTTAAATCGTACATCTGCTTCCCCACATGCGAGTGGCAGAGCTGTGAAGTGGCTAGCACATAGCGCCTGCCTGGGGGTTAGCAAGCAAAGCATGCAGGGAGCAGAGCCAATAGTGAAGTGTGGGAAAACTTAAACACACAGTTAAAAACCAGAGATAAATTTACAACTCACCAACAAATTGCTCCTTTCAAAGTTGCACTTCCTGTGTCCACTGCTCATTCCATTAATCAGCAGACATGACACCATTGCCTGCTGTCACCCCTGTCTGTACCCTCAGTGCCATCCCCAGAGCCCTTGATCTCCCCCTGGTACTTCTATTGCCTACCTTGGAGGTTTCCTCTTGACTGGTTCTGGTACAGTTTTTATTCTCTCTGTTCTCTTTTCCGTTTTCCCTCCTGTCAGTCTCCCTGACTCAGACATTTTAGATCCTGCAATGTGTTGATGCTGTGCTAAGCGACACACATGGCCACTAATGTGGGATGGCTGTGCCGATTATTCACTCGCAAATGTAGAATTGATTAAACCATTCCCCCATTAAGAGCTCCATGCCCACACGTATTTCATCTCTCTCCACGCCTACACTACAAATTTGGGTAACACTTGTCCATCCTGACACTACAACCCATTGTTTTGCCACGGCTCCATGACGTGGAATGTCACAAGACCCTTTGATTTACTGATTTTCTTTTTCCTATCATGATTACAGTGGTAGGTCTGATCACATCAGTTTAGTTTAGGGCAGCAGTACATGCACATAGATCCAAGAGAAGACAGATATGATGTAAAAGAGGAATATTCAAAGACACAATCTTAGAAAGTGGCTTGGGGACAAAAGACAAGGAGTAAGCAACCAGGACAGCCCCAGAACAGAAGGGTCTTTACATATGGCAGGGCTTTAAGAGAGCAGAGATCACGTATTATACGGCTAGGAGTAAAGCTTATGGCGCCATTTGCAATTTTTTAAATGAGTTTCACTAAATGTCGATACAACAGGCTTAGACCTTTATTGTCATCTTAACCGAATCCGAGTTAAACTCCCTTATCTCTTTTTACACACATCAGCTGAGGTTTTTCTTTTTTTCCCCCCTTTTCTTTTGAGCTCTAGGGATTGAGCAGGTTGGACTGGATTCCGGGTTAGGGTTATGCTTAGACTGACTTCATCCAAGTGGATTGTAAATGGCAGATCATCATAAGTGCTTTCTCTTGTCTGTCGCTCTGCAGCTTTTAATGGTAGAACATATGAAGTTGTGCATGACAGAAGACTACGAGAGATCTGAAGGTGTCAGTCAATCGCTACCTTTGCCAAGCCGCCTGTCCCAATGGTTTTGTTAAAAGCGAGACAATAAGACGAGCTTAAGCAGCGTGAAGCGGATCAATTAAAAAAGAATTAGGACTGGCGCCATTAAATAGGTGAGGCTTTAAATGTGGAGCGAGTTTGGGAAGGTATGCTGTTCCCAAATGCCTGTTTGACCGAAATAAACTTTCCATTTGTATTTAAATCAGAGTCTCTTATAGTGTACGGTTATGGGGGCTGTTTGGGTCTAATGTCGTGAGAATAATTGAGAGAAGTATTGTTGGGATGGGTCACTGGGCTTGTTTATTTATTTTTGTATCTGTTTACAAATGGAATTGCTGTGAAGGACGTGCGTTTGTTTATTACAATTTAATATACAACTCCTTTCTTTTTAATCTCTTTGGATGTTTGATTGTTTTACTTTCTCCAAACATTTACTGTGGTTGAGGGAAGGGGATAATGTGGGACAAGAAATTACTTACCAATGATTTCTGTACAAATATTTAGCCCTCTTAAGATGAGGGGTCTCATGTGACCCATAGATTACACGGTAATGTAATTAGGGTGTGTTGACGCTTATAAATAACGCCTTTACAAAGAGCTGTGGTGGGGATTCGGATTTCTTGTTGCATATTTGGTTGTGTTTGCCTGTCTGGTACACTTTTGATGTTTCCTTAACTGTGTGTGTTTCTTATTTCAAAAATTGGTTATGACTTAGTGTTGTGGTGAAGTGTAGATGCTGGTGTACAGTAAGTACAGTGCCAATTGGTACAACCTACTGAAAGGTGCCCACTCGACTTGGCTATCCACAAGAACCAAAGTCTCCAGAAAACTACCATTTGTCAGTTGATGTCCTTCTCACTGAGCCATCACACTCCGTGTTCCTCTCATGTGAATAAGACTGTCACACTTGCAATGGGCGACTTTAACCAGACATATCCTTGGATGTGGTGCAGGGGGTTCTTTCAAAGTTTGTGGAGGTTCTTGAAGCAATTCTGGCTAATCTTAGATTACTTTAGATCCTTTTATGGGTGTTGTCACTTGAGTGCAGTGGACTGGCATCTCCTAACATGGCTTTGTCTGAATTTCCAGACTAACAGTCTTCTAGATTGTCTTTTCACTCTAGAATTTTGAGAGGACGTTTTACCTGCCAAATTGGTGCCACTTCTATACACCAGGCCGTGTCTGAGAGATTCCTATAGATTTAGGGATGTGGATATTTGGCAAGGTTAACCTTTACCAGATTTCACAAGTTCCACGTTAAGGGCTATGGAGAGGGAAAGATGGAACCCATCAAGTTAGCACAAGTCAGAAATAAACTCTGTGGCACACTCTCTCTCACACACAAGCCCACCATTACCCCCAAGACACATCTAGTCATAGAGGTATAAAGAGATAACGACTGAGCTGGGATTTGAACAAAGATTCCTGGGGTTGTGAGGCAGCAACACTACCCACTGTGGCACCACACTGACCTGCAAAGACATTCCCTGCTAAAAATACAAAGATCTAAATAAAACCGAACAGCTGAATAGTATCATTAACCGATCAGTGGTACAATAGACAAATCTGGCAAACCAGAGACCACCACTCCAGTCCATGTGTCACTTGTTTCTTTAGCTACTAGCTAAGCTGTTCAAGTCTCCTCCAAGTCATTCCTAAAGGTTGTTAAAGTTTCTGTTTCAATTCCATGTTTCGGTAGTTTGTTCCCACAACTCCATGAATAGAGAAATGCTTGCTGACTTCAGTCCTAACTGCATTTCCACTAGTGTCCTTGAATACATGATTCACCGTATAAGCTGAGGGAATTCCGCTGGATGTATCAAAGTCTTTGAGGATTTTGAAGACCTGGAGGAGGTCCCCACACTGTCTCCTCTGCTCAGACTAAACAGTCGGTCCCAGTAGGACATGTTCTTAGGTCCCGAGATGTTCCTGGTTGCTCTTCTCAGCACACCTTCAAGTGCTGCTATGTCCTTCTTGTCGCATGGTGACCAGAACTGCTCACGGTACTCCAGATGTGGTCTCACTAATGTGTTATCCATTCTAAACATACCATCCCTTGATTTATATTTGATGGTTTTAGTGATATAGCCTGACATTTTATTTGGCTTTATATTCACTTCTGCACATTGCTTTGATGTCAACATAAGCCCCCAGACAGGCAGGTAAATGCTCATCTGTTCATCTTTGTTCTAACGTAGTCTTTGTTCTTTTACAAATCCTTAGCCTATTGACACGGTGAAGTCCTAGCCTAGTGAGATGAAGCCAACACTTCCACCACAGAAGCTACATCTGCCTAATCATCTGCCTCCCAATTCCGACAGAAACCGTCTGTGGCCTTCACCAAGTAACACGTGCCTGAGCTTCAGCCAACCCAACTTTATGACTCCCCCCTCCACCCCCACCCCAGATTAAGAGGCAAAATGAGCAAGCAGTGGATGTAACTTTTGCAATTGTGGCTTAAGCTAAGCAACACACCTTGCTTGGTCCTCCTTGGCCCATTCTGTTTGGGCCACCATGTGTAATAAGGACTCTTTGAAGCCTTGAGGACTTGGGCTCTGACCTGGGAAGGTCTCTGTTAGTTATCAGATGATCATCACTTGATTTGCACCTTTCATGATTAGCACCTTAATGCATTTCATTAAGAAGCACATTATAAAAGAGCAGTTGACAATTAAAGCATGCCGTGCTCTTGAGTGTGTAAACTGAAGCACGTCCAGCTAGTCAGTCATTTGTTCAAGAACACTCGGGAATTCTGGTAGTAAACTTGAAGTTATTCACCATCTCTATGGTCCAACTTGACTCTCACCTAGTTCTCCACAAGAATGCACCTAATGGGACAAATACACACACAAAAAAATAAAAGTATGTTATCACTGAAAAGTTGTCAAAAAAAAAAAAAGAGACAAGAAAGAGAGCCAGCAGGGAGTGTGTGCCGCCATCGGTCCAGTCAAGACAATCAAACGCACCACAATGTGTGTGTGGCATCAGCGGATTACAGCGGCGCTGCTCCACTTGAATACCAAACCACAACATCCTCAATCACCAGGGTCTGCAATCAGGGGGGATTAAAAAGAAACAGGAGGTTTTCTTACAGATTGATCAGTAATTGTTTCTTATCAATCCAGAATGGATCAAAGTCCATTGTGCCAAGGTAACGTCTTCACATGAGTGACTGTCCTGAAGTGAAATGTCCTCTCAGCATTTGGTCACAGGATGCAACTGGATGTCTCCAGGAGCTCGACCATTACATTCAATAAACCAGTGAACCCTTGTCTGTCTGTCTGTCTGTCCACCATTAAGACAAGCCTGGCTTTCAAGTGCTCAATGAAGACCTTGTCAGCTTGAATAACCTGGACTGATACGCCCCAATGTTTGGCTAGATGGATCAGAGGACCTCCAAACTAATTATCAAGCAAAATGTTGGAGTTGAGAGTTTGGGCCCGCTTTGATGTCAAAGACTCCCAAATTGGTGCCCTCTTCAGCAGATAGATCTTGATGCAGACGTGAGACACCCGCTCTCAAAGTGAACCAGAACACAAAACTGGACCAAGCCAGGAGGAAACACGGTCACATTATCAGTGGGACAGAAGAGAATTCTGGACTTTAGAAGAGCCAAGTCAGCCAGCCCTGAATGCCATAGAGATGCAGTGATGTTCTTGGCAAGGAGACATCTTAGGGCTCACATTGCCAAAGCTGTTAAGGCTGGACCAGTGGGCCAGAGGGAGGCTCCTTCATTTCACCTCAAGTTTCCCCAGGCATTCACCACATCTAAGGGCTCCTCCTTTTCACATAAATCTTTGGAGGGATCAGCTCATTTTGTTTTGTCTTAATAAATGACAGCAAAAGCATTTCCATTGCTTGTTGAAGAAAGTGGTGTTTGTCCGCTCCTGACATTTGATGAGCACACTGTCTAAATGCAGAAAGGGCAGGGAGTTGGTACAGCATAGAAACAAAGGAAGCACCCATTAGGGATAGAATGGCCAGTGTGGGCAGGGGACTGTGAGAAGCCAACCAGCATTCTGCTGTCACCCAAACTGGCAACGTGATGGCAAGCCAGCCAGGACTAAAGATGCCAGGCTGCCTCAGACTGCTATGGAGGGCCCAACTACAGACTGCTGGTCCAGGAGTCACAGACCCAGAAAGAGATTCACGCCAATCCAAGTGCCAAACTGAGCCCACAATTGGGGAATGGTGGGAAAAAAGGCTCACTGGCTGAGACAAAAAGATGAAGAAGATCCTGGCCTGTTAGATACAAGTGAAGGAGCACCTTGCCCAATCCAGTGGGGCTGACTGGTTTATCTTGGCACTTATTTCTTTGAATCTTTGCTTTGTTTTTAGCTCATTTCTCTTACTAAACTAACTTTGCATTGGACAGCCGTGTATCACATACGCTATTCAAACAGAGTTTACATACATTACAAAATGCCCAGTGAAGTGGTGCCTGAATGGTTCTGGTGAGGTGCCAATCCAGCGCGAGCCTCATTCTCATTCCAAACACCTGCACTGGACCTGTTCCTTGGAATGGAGTTCACTGTACTGGGCTGTTATGGAAATGAAGTGTGTGGTGCCCTCTGCTCTCTTGGTCTCGTAAAGCATACTTAAAAACCCAGACTGTAGCCGTCCTTCTCGTGACATCAGCATTATGGTGCATCCTGAAGTGAACTGTGAGCAACAGAGGAGTAAAAACAAAAAAAAACACAATAAAAAGGTCAAGTCGTTCTGTATGAATTGTGCATTTCTCTCTGTCCTATCAATTCCTGACTATAGCTTTAAGCAGAACTTCATTCATATGGACGGCACTCCGCTCATCAGGCTTTGCTTCAGTTGAGGCCCAAAGAGACATCACAGCCTTAGAGGGGACATCAGATGGGCTGACACACATGACACGCGGCCATCCATGCCACAAACACCAGCACCGATTCCTCCTGCTTCAGCTCTCCTGTGCCAGTCCTCTCGAGCTCCTTCAGTTTACTGTTCAAACGTCAGAATTCAAAACAATCTATGCAGAGTCTCGACATTGTTTCCAGTTTCATATTTTTCTGATTTTTATTTTTGTATGAAGATACATGCTTTGTCATTTTATATTGTTATACTGTTTGCTTCTGATGGTACTTACTCGATAGACATGGCACTGTATTCAATAAAGACTGATTGACTTCCTGCTTTGTTTGCTTATTAATGACCAGCACAGTTTGTTTGAGTGTTCACTAAGGTCCCGTTAAACACCAAAGCTTCATTGTTTTTTGGCGCAACATTTACAGACACGTTCAGTGCAAAAGATTTTGAACTGTCAGGAATGATCAGGTACAAAACACGCTGCATCTTATTAGCTGGTAGCGACCGTAGAGTTCCCAAGCAGAGAGTCCCAGAAAAACTCAAAACGCCCACTAGAGAGGCAAACGCCATCAAACCCCAGCTAGCAATGAAGAGGGCAACAAAGAATCTTTATAAAATAAAACTGTGTTTTCACAGAATACTCTGTGATAATGAAAGTCCCAAACAGCACAAAAGGAGTTGCCTGAAATGGAAAGGGCAAGGGTTCAAAATATCCAAACACCTTACAAAAGCACAAGAAACACACAGGAGAAGTCACCGCACTGCAAGGGGCTGTGGGCTGAGGGCTGTGGGCCAAAGGCAGTGCCTTGACAGTGATGAGCAGGGAACCACCCACAAAACACAAAGAACTCCTCAGATTATAGAAACTAAAAGGTTAACATGAAAAATGAACAAAATAAAAACAGCATTTGAACCGCAGCATTTCTTGGCTGCACAATAACAATGAGAGGCCAGCCAAAGCAGCAAGTAGAGATCCTAACAGACCCTGAGCTGACGTTTCCTACAATGATACTAGCAGACAGCACATGTAGCAACTCACAAGGATTTTCTTCAGTTCTTCATACCTACAAAACAAAGTATTCAGCCTAACTCGCACCACAGTGTAGGCAGACAGCATTACAAGAAGTCAGAATTAGCGTGAGCCGGCCTAATTCGGGGTGTTTAAAAGAACTTCATGAGTTAGAAGTACATAACAACGAGTCGCATCAAATATTTGAAATGTGTGCTTCAGTTGAAATGTTTAAAGTCTAAATATTCCTGATTTTAATAGATATTTTTCATTTATCACACTCTGATGCAGGTCCATAGAGAGTCAGTAAAGGATCAAATATCAGAAATACCCTTAACATTCATAATCATTGACCTTGAAACAGTCTCAAATTAAATATGCCACATGCATTTGTATGAAATTTGTCATTTTGAACCTGTGGCTAGGACCACCGGTACAGAATATTAAAAACGTTATCAGATTCATGATCAGCAGCCTCGAAATAACAGAAGAGGACACACCACATGCGTGTGTTACCAGCCGCCCTTTCTTTGAAGTTTTGTGACCCCTCATATCCCATTAGGGTGGGAGTCTCTAGGGAAAGGTTAATGTGGCCTACACAGCTTCAAATTCTTCTGCTGAAGACACCTTTGGGTTTACTCTTCATCATAAAGGTGTCATTTCTCACAAAACTGTGATCCAGAAACGATCTAAAAAGAGGGGTTTTGGGTCCAAAGCACTTGATAACCTGCATAACTAGACATGAAGACAAGTCAAATGATATATCATGTGTGAAGTGATTTCAAAGCATACAGAAGGAATTCTTAAAATTATAATGAAATAAGAGATAAATAGTAAGCGGCAAAAAAAAAAAAAAAAGCAAGCAACAGACAAAAACAACGCAATAAAAGGCCTTTGGAAAACTCTGTAAGCAACACTTTGGAGGCGCCGTCCAGCTACTCTGAGACATGATCAACTCACCTGCCACAGTTAGAACATTACGACAGCCACAACCAGGACAGGCCATTCAGCCCAACAAACTTGTCCATCCTGTTGGCATAGACCACCTAAAACAACACCATAGTTAAGACATTTGAAAGTCTGGCTGGCCACCTCACCACTTGGTCACTTACTCCACGTGTCTGTAACTTTACTACTTGTGTGAAATCTACCCTCAGCAAGGTGGCAGATGATACCAAACAAGGTCGGAAGGGCAGCAAAACTATTATTGATTTGTCCCTAGTTGAAATTTGGCTTTTTACAGAAGTTCCTTAAATAAATAAATACACACATTCACAGATAGGAATAGCTAAAAATGAAGAAAATTCAAAAAGAAAGAAAACCTCTGACTTGGCAGCCCCAGTGAGGCACTAAACAGGCGTTTGCTGATGTATAAAGGACCCTGAATTGCATTTCTTGGCATACTTCTACCGTATGCCTCGTTGGCCGAAGTCCTCAGTGTTGAGGATCTGCAGCATTGTTCATAATGGCACGCAGTTTGGTTTTCATTCTCTCCTCCTCTACGACCTTCAGGGTGTCCAGAGTGCCTCCCAGAACTGAACCTGCCCTTTTAATTAGCTTGGTGATTCGGTGGGCCTCACCTGAGGTGAGGTGACCAGCCCAGCACACCACACTGGCCATCACAGAGATGTAGATGAGAAGGACATCACTACTCACATGAAAGAAACTCAGCCTTCTAAGAAAAGAGGGCCTGTTCTTCTCTAGTTCCTCTGTGTTACAAGGCCAGTCCAACTTGTCATAGATTTGGACCCCCAAGTACCACCTCCACATCCACTCCCTGAATAGTGACCAGACATAGAGGCTCCGTGGTGTGGCAATCGTCAATGACCAGTTCCTGAAGTTTGCCGACATTAAATTGCAGACAATTCTCAAATGTCTCCCGACTCCTCTCCTCTGTCTCATCCCTTTTATCAATCCGCCCCGTAAGTGCAGAATCATCTGAGAATGTTTACAAGTGACAGGAGGAAAAAAAGAAAAGAAAAAAGGAGTAGGACGCCCACACAGGGTGGCATATTAATAAAGTGTATGGGAGGATTTTGATGTCTGCACACTACATACATACACGCACACACAAAAGTACCATCACTAAACAAAAAAAGGATGACAGCTTAGTTGAACTTTTTCTCTCCCATATAGAAAGGCGCATGACTTCAGTGTCTATCTTGACCACATGAATTCTATTTTTTAGCTAGTTTTGAATCTTCAAAGATCTTCACCATGATGGTGGCATTCATTTGCTCACAGCTAATCTACACTGGGTTACCCCTGCAGTTTCTCTATGTGTGTGTGTGTGTGTGTGTGTGTGTGATGCCCCAAAATTTCCTACTGAATTTAGGATGAAAAGGAAAGGAGTTGTCCTTCACAAAAGCTACTACTTTTCACTTACCTTGACACCAAGACCATAACACATTAGCTGACTTTATCCCAACTACTGAGTTATAATTAGAATCCGAGTTGGTGTATTTACAGCTCAGTGTAAACAGCACTTTGTTCCCTTCCTGGTTGGCCTTCTCCAGCCCATGTGGAAGGATCTTCAGCACGCTTTCCTTTCTTGGTTCACCCTGGTCACACCTTCTGGTTGTGGCCAGTACTGCAGTCTTCCCTTTGTGATTTTTACACACACACACACACAGTGTACACCTGCTAGGTGACTGGTGATCAGTCAGCTCCCGTCTTCAGCAGGTCAAATGCTTTGGTTTTTTTGCTTGGTCTCTCTCTTGCTCGTGAACTTGCTTTTCCTTAGCGGTGTTTGGACTGATCGCATCCTCATCCAACTAGAAATCTAAATACACGCCTTCCACTGCACCAGTCCAGCACTCTGCTGCCCTTGGGCAACTCCAGTCTTGGTTATGGACACACCCTTGGCAATGGGGTATCTGCTATAGACAGCAGAAGTTACAGCCAGGCCGAGTAGCGAGTTTGACAGAGAGAGCTCAGATTGGGGTGTGCAGTGCGTTTTATAGGAAGCAGTGGACATCTTGCTATTAGTTGCTTACGTGTATATAAGCCCATTTGTTTTTTGGTTGACTATTGGTGCAGAGTTTTGTCCATCACAGTTGCCAGCCATTGAGATGTGGCTCTTTGAGCTGGATGGATGTTTTAACTGATACCACATGAAAACATCTCTGGGATGCCACTTGGTCAGTGATTGGTCATTTTTATCACATATGACACAATGGCTTCAATCCAAAGAGACACAAAGAAAAACTGACAGTTGAGCTGGAATTAGGAATGTTTGGCAGTTTGCTTTTTAGCAAAGTCTTGTGTGGCAATGCCAGTCTGTCCTACAGCAGAAGCAATCAAGAAAGCAAATTGGATGTTAGGTTATATAGCGTCCTGATGTGCAGAGCACAAGTCAAAGGAGGTTATGCTTTCTAAGGCTCCAGTGAGGGCTCACCTGGAGTACTGGGTGCAGTTTGGCCCACCATATTACAAAAAAGACAAAGCAGTGCCATAGAAGGTCCAAAGAAGAGCAGCTGGACTGAGCTATGCGGACACACAATAAAGGAGATGAAGCTAATGGAAGTTAACAGTTGACCAGATTCAAGTGTTTACAATTATGAAAGGAATGAGGACAGTGGATCCCAGATGTTACTTTAAACTAAATACTTCAACAAGAAAATGGGGACATGGTTGGGAACCCAGCAACTCAGTCTAGCTAGCCTGTGACTTGGCCCTTGTTCTGTAGTCATAGGAGTGGCTGTGTGTGCATGTGAGTGGACAACCGATGACTGCTCAACTGGAAATACAATACACAGAAGACAGCAACATTTTATAAGGAACACTGGTGGTTTGGACCTCACAAACAGAGGAGAGGCTCCTGTTTTAGGGTTACATACCATGTCAGAAAGGAAAAAAAAGGGCTGAACTCGCCCTGCCTGTTTACCCTTGATATGGGGTCAGCATTGTCAGGCTGTCACATAAAGGGCGAGCACAACTCCACTAGAAGGTCGGTAAATGTGAAAATCGCTGGGCCTGACATGGCCTGGCAACTGCGGTCTGCAAATCTGACATACCCAAAGACCCAAAGCTGCCCGATGTCACCTCAGGTTTAGTTAACAGATTTGAAAGTTGGAGTGTTTTTACATTTTTGACTTGCTTGCCACTTATTTGATTACTAAATAGTCTTGTAGCAGTGAGTTGTGTTCAAAAATAAGTGATAACAATGCAATAAAGAGTCTGAAGAACACATAAAATTCATATTTAAATAGCACCTTAAATTATCAAATACTACACATCCCAAACAGCCAAAAGAAACAAAGCCCACAATTTTCTGACAAACTCTGTAATTTTAAGATGTGAAAATCAATTTCATTTTTCTACAGACACACACAGATTTCACACTAAAACCAACTTTTCTTATCTAAGGACAATGAAACCTAAAGGAATGCCTTCGTTCGGCAGTGTGGCTTCAGTTCAATGTCAGTATTGCTTGTCTCTCTCCAATGGATCCATTGAAAAAGAAAAAAAAAAAAAGTTAATATCATAGCCCCAAAGGCTGAAAAGAACAGTGGCAAACAAGTACACTGCAAAAACAGTGAAAGACTGGCGGTGTTCTGTTCTGGTCCCAAGCTGGTGTGAATTTGAGGGCCATATGAAGGTTTGTGTGCCCAGATGACCAGGAGGAGGTCAGAAATGATGTCAGTTGTCCCCCGTGGGTTTCTTTTCCTCTCTACAGTCATACGTAGAATGTGCGTTAGCAGTGGTGTCACAGATCAATGTGGGGTGTTCAGGTGAGCGGTTAGGGTGCACAATGCACTTTTAGGAATGCTGCTGCTGCTGCTCCAGACATCTTTTCCTGATATGTGTTCAAACAGATGCCTCAGCAGTTCAGTGTGATGTCACCAGTTAACAGTCTGGTGACAGGGAACAAAATTATTAACAAGTTAGTTATTGTTGAAAAATGTGATCATCGTTTTGATGTTTGATATGACATGACATGCTTTTGTCATCTTGGAGGAAAAAAGGGGGGAAAAAATAGATGACACGCAAGACTGTAGAATGGCCAAAACCCACACTCTGTCAGCTTGGTACAATGCCACTTGGTAGACTGATTAAGAAAACTGTAGGCATACAATGCGGCATGTTTGACAAGGACACCCTACCCCTGTGCTGTTGACCGATTCCAATATTTTGTTGAGTCCCCCCTCATTTACCAAGCCCTTTGCAGAGTGACTTCAGAACAATTGCTTAAAAGAAGTCCGTGACAGAACCCACAGACGGCTTCAATTCATTACATCCCCGTTGAGTGGACCATAGAGGTCAGTCAGAGCTCTGCCAGTTGTGCTGCCAAAGCGAGAATAGCAGGACGCCAGAGTGAACAGCGTAATAGCAGGGCATCGATAATCTTCAATCAAAACACTCAGTGAAATTCCAATGTAGTAAAAAAAATAAATTAATAAATTAAAAACCTGCGCAGTGCTCTACAAATATAATTAGAGCGCAATTGTAGCCCGCCGTTTCCTGCTTGCCCTCTGAGTCGAGCAGGGTGACAGACAAGACCGATTAGGTGGCATCACACAAGGAATGAACTTCTCTCCCTGACTCCCCTTCAGCACTTACACCGCATCTCCATTTACACAACAACACAAAAATATATTTACGACGATAATCTAGATCAGCGGCTCCCAACCTGTGGCACGACCAGTTGGGGTACATGAAAAGAATATTGGCGGAATCTTCGTCAAAATTGTCCCTGTGATTGAAATCGCTCCATCGTTTTAGTGTTGGATTGGGCGTCAAGTGAGTATCGTGTATTAATAGGCCTAGATTGAGTGCTTAATTTGAAGTGTTTCGCTATTATTTATTGTTTTCAGTGACTTTCTATTGATATTATTTTGTGCCCCAAAATGGGCAAGTGGTTGAAAGCTGGAACTCTTAAGAGAGCTGCAGTTGGCATTGAAATTCAACCTGCTGATTCGGCAGCTACAAGTACTTCAAAGCAACCTGATGATTTAATAGCGCAACGGGACCAGGGTGCAGTGACTGTTAGGCCTGTTCTTGCTGTTTTTATTAGTTTTGATCTTATGTTAGGCTGCTATTATAAAAAACTGAAATAAATGGTAAAATGTAAAATCAAAAATAAGAGCCAATAAATGTCATTAGGTTCACTTGAGTCGTTTGATTATTGAGCTAACCTAAGAAAATTAAAAAAAAAAAAAAAACTTTTGAGGGATGGGTGGGGGTGATGAAGAGAAGGGGTCCTCATAAATGAAAAGCCTAATCAAGGGGTACGGGAGAGAAAAAAAGGCTGGGAACCGCTGATCGAGAAATACACAAGGCAGAAAAAGCGCCACACAGGTAATTAACTTCTCTGTTTTACCTCTACCTAAATAAATAAATAAATAAATAAATAAATAAAACATTTCATACTAAGATAACACAAAATGAAACTGAAAAAACACCGAAAACGGTGGCTACGCGATTTCAATACAGTACACCACTGACGCCGTGAAGCGATCGGCACGAACCTTCCAACTACTGTAATATTTGTAAATATAAAACAGCTGCACATACTGTATATGAAACAAAACGCTGGAGATATTAACGTGGTGTCACATATACAGTACAACGTGACAATACTTCAAGTAAATCTAAATATTAAACTGAGTCAGTGAGAGCGCTTAGAAGGCGCGACTCACACCAATTAACGCCCCTCGACAACATCATACAGGCAGACTGCCGCTCTTGGGAGACACACACACACGAAAACCGTTTTAAATACTCGGCTGCACAATCCTTCCATTATCCAACCCGCTATATCCTAACTACAGGGACACGGGGGTCTGCCGGAGCCAAGGCAGGAAACAAACACACACTTGGGACAATTTAGGATCAATGTACCTAACCTGGATGTCTTTGGGAGTAGTGGAGGAAACCCACGCAGACAACATGCAAACCCCATGCAGGAAGGACCCGGGGTCTCCTAAGTGTGAGGCAGCAGCGCTACCCACTGCGCCACCGCGGCTGCACAATAAAGCAATCCAATACAAACGGCCCCATTCCTTCGGCCAGTGTAGCCATCACAGCGGACCTGACAGTATGACAGACAGCAGCGACTCAGTATTGTGTGCGATAGACCTAACGTGTCACTGCTTGAACGGTCGTGTTCATGAAACCAGTCACCTCACCGAAGATGTGGACAGCACGATGCCATTGTAACACACCGGCCACACAGCAGACTCCGTCTTCCATCGGTATAAGAGTTTTGACAATCCAGGACTTAAATATTTGATTATGAAGGACTCAAGTTCAGAAATGATTTGGCTGTACGCTGTAGCGGTCGCGAAGACTCGGACCCTCCGAAGGCGGCGATTTGTTTAATTTACTGCGGGGACCCAAAAACACAGCTGGCCTTGACCGCCACACACACACACACCAAAACATGAATAATGAGGTTCAATCAATCGATAATCAGGACAAGTATTAACAAAAAATTATTGAACGAACAACGCGTACGCAAAAGCCATTCCCGTCTCCCCGGAGGCGCTAGTTACTTACAAACACTTCATACATAAAAGAGAACAGCACAGCAGACACTCTACTCCTCAACAATTAACACCCACGACAAAGGTCCGGTACGGCAGGCGTGTGGGATGAAACCCCAAACCTACCGGGAACAGCCCTCGGAAAGAAATGTAAAGTTTCGTCCTACCAGGTTCACATCATTGTGTAAAGATTCGTCGTGAAGACGCAGGACACTAAAAGTGTCATCCAGTTGTTCGCGTGATGCGCGCGACTCCTCGCGGCGCCTTTTTGGTTCCTTTTTCCAAAAAGCCCGCTCAATTGCCCTTCTTCCCAGCAACCCCTGCGCCCACTGAATCTGTCCAATGGCGCAGTACTGCAGGGGCTGCTGGGAGTTGTAGGTCATTTAAGTGGCGCGGCAGCAACTCGATAAATCACCTGCATTGTATAAAGCAGAAGAGTGTGGTCCTGTTCAAAGAATACATGCAGCAAATAATCCAACAAAAATCTTAGTTATTTTCTATTATTATGTAAACTTTCCCAATGTATACATGTAGTGACAAGTCAAGCAAAAATGAACACGGTATAACACCCTAGTACTACCAATGTGTACATTCATTTATTAAATAACCCCTTGTCCTGATTCAGCAGCAATGGGTACCAGGAGAGATTCCCTTTTTGGGAGCTCACACTGCTTGCTGGTTACTCATCACCTCCTATCATACAAGTGACGATACAGTTCCACATAGGCTATATGGCCCGAAGTTTGTGACACCTGATCATCACACCTAAATGGGCTTGTTGAATGTCCCATTCCAAAACCATGGGTGTTAATACGGAGTCGCCCAATTGAGCAAGTCTGTGGGAATTTGGGTCCACTTGTGAGGTCAGGTGCTGATGATGGATGAGAAAACCTGGCTCAAGCTGGGACTTTGTGCCATCCACTCAAGGTTCTCCATGTCTTTAAGGACCACACTTTGTGCCCAAGGGAACAGAGAAGAACTACAAATTGTCTAACATGTCTTTGTCTGCTGTAGCATTAAGAGGAACCTTCACTGGAACCCAGGGGCTGAGCCCAACCCCTGCCATCATCACTCCCCTGCCAAACCTCACAACAGGCACAATGCAGTCCAGAAGGTAGTTGCTCTCCTGGCATCCGCCAGACCCAGACAGTGACTGCCAGATGGACAACTGCACGTGCCCACTGCTCCTGAGTCCGATGGTTGGCAGTGTGTTTTACAGCACTCTAGCCGATGCTTGGCATTGTATACAATGATCTGAGGCTCAGCCATGTTAGCCCATTCCATGATGCTCCTGGTGCACAGTTCCTGTGCTGACGTTACTTCCAGAGGCGGTCTGAGACCCTGCTCTGCACAGATGAGCGGCTATTTGTAGCACATGATAGTCCACCACTTCATGTCCGAGCTGTTGCTGGTCCTCAATGCCTCCACACAGAGCAGACTTGTGGCAAAGGTGGGATCCTATGACGGTGCCACGTTTAAAGTCACTGAGCCCTTCGGTGGAGGAGATGGCACAGCCATGTGCTGATCTGATGCACCCATTCACGATGAAACAGCTGAACTCAGTCACTTGACCATGTAGCGTATGTCACCTGATCTGATTAAAATCATAAAGAACAAACAGAGCCCGGTTTGTAGGGTCACCTTGGTCACATGTGGTCACATGGCGAGGTGGCCCTGGCATGCTGTTGGTTGACGAATATGCTGGATACCATGAAGTCCAGACGGCCTCGTTGAATTGCAGTAACTTGTGTTGTGTCTTCAGAGTTTCAGATGTAAAAAGGTTTATGTAGCTGGAGGAATTAGATGAGGACCTGGGGGGATTAGCCCACCCCTTAAAATGGCTGGCATGGTGTACACTATGTCTTCTCAGGAGCTACAAGGACCCAAAGAAGCCAAGCCGGGCACAGGCGGTCTGCTGATGTGCCTGCTGGGCTGGGCCTGCACTTACTGCACAGCTGGAATGTTCCACGAGGCGAGGCAGGCGTTCAGAATCGTGTCGCGTGTCTCTGAGTGCCCACTTCACGTCGTGTTTGGAGGGCCTTCACTATCGGCTGTTTCGTCTTCACTATAGATGGTATCAACGGGGACTGCTGGCATCGATTCCCACTGTGCAGACAAATGCTTAACAATGGAGGAGTCCGGGGCGGAGCCTGAGGGGAGGACAAGGCCGACTTTAAGAGCAGCAGGCTGGCCTCATTTCAGTGGGTTGAGTCTGAGGCTTTGTGCTGAGCGGCCATACTGAAGGTTGGTGCCCACCATCTTTGAATCATCTGTCTACCGTGATGCTGTAGGGCTTCACAGTCTGTTGGTGTAAATTTAGTTCTTTCCATCCTGGATTTTCAGCAAACATTTTCACTTTAGTTGTACGGGGGAGCAGAAAGAGCACAATTACACACCGTGACACACACAGAGCAGCTGCGCACTTGGCCATCTTGGGTGGCCCGTCACTGGTGAGGAGGTGAGCCGGATTCAGGACTAGAACAGGGGTGTACCCACCTCTGGTCCTGGGGGGGGGCACTGGCTGTGGGTTTACTTAATTAGTGACCAGTCACTTAATGCCTTAATTAGGACTGACGTGTTTAGAAGTGTCAAGGTGCCAGCTGGGCCGTCCCTTTTAACCAGCAGTGGTCTCAAAAGTTCACACATTGGTGTGGAGAAGAACAAATGAAAGAAAAGACGAAGCGCGGCCTTTCAAAGATTAGGATGGGAGCTCCGTCCTGCGGTCTGCTCGGCCCTCCAACCGACGCCTCCTTCTGGGGGCTTTATAGGGTCAGGGGTGTCCCTCACTGGGCATCTTCTGAGAATTGTAGAGGAAAAGGGAGACAACACAGTTAGCGACAGCGGCCCCTGTCATCCTGGAGTGGGGTTGACATGCCTTAGATGAGCCCAGAAAGCAATCGTGTGACACCAGAGCCAAATGGTAAAGAGCTGCAAGGAGAGCCAGCAGATGACCAGCTACCTTGGGGGTCTCCGAGCAGTCCAGCCCATCTCCTGTTGAGCTGTTAATGAAGCGCAGGATTTAATCGGATGGCTTGCTACTGTTGTCACTCTGCCACACAAGTGATGCCCACGGCACAACGGGTAGCGAAATGCTTAGTCGCTCAGCTCCAACGTCTGGGCCTTCAACAGGAGAATGTCAAAGGACGGCAACACCAATTCATGTCTTCGCAAGTCACCGTCCAGAAGGTTGGAGCGCCACAGCAGGCCCGTCTTCCTCAGGCCTTCGCTTTCTCTCTTTTCAGATATTTCATGGCAGCAGGCCGTGTATGAAAGGCACGGGTGCAAACGAGGGCTCCGCTAGCCCAGCATCTTTTGGCTCTCTCTGCGTCTCGTTATCATTTGGCTGCTCATCTAAAGACGAAATGAAACAATTAAGATGAAAACCAATTAAAATTTAGACAATGCAATACAGCATGTGCCGTCAGCATTAGCAGTGAGGAGGCTGCAAGCCCCCCAGGGGTTAGAGTTGGACCCCCCTGCACGATAAGGAGTGAAGGGTCAGTCGTAAATTTGTACTTTAGTAACGTGTGTGAACGCCCGGCTACAGACAGACGCCAAGGACACACAACGTTCAGATGCACACAACTCGTTCACAACACTCACTCAGTCCTTTTACTTTCCTTTACTTTTTCTTCTGCCACCTCCACTTCTCTCAAGCTCCGCCCTCTGCCTCCGGCCCCCCAATGGAGCGAGGCGGCCCCTTTTATTGTTCACCCAGATGTGCTCCCTGATGACCTTCTTGCAGCACTTCCTGGTGTGGCGGAGGTGCTGCATACCATGGCTTCTGGACCATCCAGGTGCCCCCTGGTGGTGCCCACAGGTCCCCACAAGGTTGAGCTTCCCAGCTCCGTAGTTCCCACGCAATCCCAGTGGGCAGCCCTCTTGCATCCATTGGTAAGAATTGGTAGGCCTTCTCCAGGCCTCTCGGTGTGGAAAGGTCCCTGGCCATCTATCACACATGACATGCATCCCTAAGGGACAGGTGGCATTACCAAAACAGTCAGGACGAGGACGGGCCATTCAGCGCACCAAGGCTCACCAGGCCTGCCCACTTTACTCCTCCTGATGCCATGACATCAAGTCGAGTTTTGAAAGTCCCTAAAGCCCTGCTGCCCACCACACGACTTGGTCACTCGCTCCGTGTGTCTGTGCTTAACTTCCTAATGTTTGTGCAGAACTCACCCTTGACAAGTGTCCAACGGTGCGGTGTCCCTGTGTTCTTGATGACCTCATTTTAAAGTCACCTTTGTGACCGACTGCACTAATTCTCTTCATAATTTCAAACGCTTCAGTCAGGTCTCCTCTTCATCTCCTGTGAAGGCTCAGCTCTTTGAATCTTCATCACTCACCCCCTGTAGCCCCCCATAATCAGCCCAGCTGCTCTTCTCTGGACCTTCTCCAGTGCTGCTCTGTCTTTACGGAGTCATAAACGGCACCCAGGACTCCAGATGAGGCCTCACCAGTGCGTTCTAAAGACTTGAGCGTCACCTCCTGGGACGACTTGTACTCCACACATCAGGGCGCTATATAACCTGACATTCTGTGAGCCCCCTTAACCGGTCTGGCAGTTGAACTGTGACCCCTAAATCCTTCTCATAAGGTGGACCCTCGATTGTCCGACCTTACTTTAGTGTATTCAAACCTCCTAAAGTCACACTTTAACATTTACTGCATCGTCCACCAATCTGTGCAGGCCTGCCTGCTGTCCAAGTCCCTCTGTGATGATCTGCCAATCCACCCAGCTTGGTATCATCTGCAGACTCGACCCGTTTGTTCTTTATATTCCTCTCCAAATCATTTACATTGTATATTAGAAACAGCGGCGGCCTCAGCACTGCCCCCTGCCGGTCAGCTCTCTTAACATCGCCATCTCTGAGGAGCTTCCTCACCTCGTCACCCTCTGCCTCCCGTGTTTTAGCCATTTCTGCCTCTCGTGGTCTGGTGGCCAGCCTGCTTTCTGGAACGTCTAATTAATTAATGTTCATTATGCAAGCTTGAGCTGAATCCGTTGCTTTAGGGTGCGGGCACCGAGCGGCTCTGCGGACCCCCACTCTCAGGTGACTGTCGCGTGACGGCCTCCCTGCACGCCTTCTTCCATACGACATGAAGACCTTTGTCACTCTCCAGGCGCAGCTTCTTTATCGTGGTGGCTGACCAGGGTCAGACCTGATTTCATTCAAGGCCAACTGATGCCATCCCGGTCACCAATGACCAGGTGAGCTCAATGCCCCACCTTCACTGCTCGTTTAGATGGTGAACCCAGCTCTTTATCCACTCCGGTGCTGTGAAGGTTAGTGACTAAGGAACGGGCCTGTGGACCCCATGGATGTCCCAGAGCAAGTCACTGAAGGGGCTCCCACCGCAGACAATATCTAAAAGCAGTCCTGTGTGTCACACTGGGCTGTCAACAGTGACATGAGAGGACTGGCCCAGGAGCTGGCATGGACATTGAAATGTCACTCGTGTGTGTTGGAGGACACCTTTATCTACTCAGGTGACACATTTGTGTGCCTCCCAGTTATTTCTAAACCAAAATGGGATGAAGGTTGTGCCCACCAGACCCCAGACACAGCATTAGAGACACAAGCTGTGGTATAAATGAAAGGTTTCATCGTACAAAGGCTTTAAACGAGGCATAAGCCAACCTCCACACAATTCTTCTTCTCTTCTCTCGCTCCTCCACACCTCCCAGGTGACCTCTGCCCTCCTTCCACTTCTGCTGCCACATCATAGTACTTCCAGGGCAATCAGAAGTCCCAAAAAGTACAAATTGGTGGACCTGACAGAAACCAGCAGGGCTGTCTCATGGGACTACAGGTCCCAGCATGCCCTGGGGCGTCAATGTGGAGCTCCTAACCTAGGGAGGCTGCCATCTGGCATATTGGGGGAGAAAATATCTATCAGCGCTCATCTGCCCGGTCCTTCCATCGCACTGGCCTCCCAGCTGGGTAAGGGTCCTTGTTCATTCCCAGCCAGGATGCCAGTCCCTGCATGCCATCTTTAAAAGGTTAAAGACACAACATTTTGTCTGTAAAGCCTTCTTGAGATGTGCAACCGAAAAGAAACCAGCAGGTCACGGATAGGAAGGGGACAAAGCGGGGAGATGAGAGGAGACTGACAAGACAGACGGCCACTGGCATACAGGTGACCCTGAGCGTGTGGCCAAGTGTGAGGTCTTTGATTTGACCGGCGTGAACGCGTCCCCCTGACGTGGGCTTCTTGTCCTCTCTCGTTGTCTCCCTTCCTCTGCAGATGTTCAGTAAATCAGATTTTGAGACTATCAAGAGGCCCGCTGCTGAATATTAAATTCACCTGAGGGACCGGACCAGACCACCGGGGTATTGTTGGTGACATGTGACACAGCTCAAGGTGCCCAGCAGGTAACGTGAAGTTAGGTGGTTGACAGAAGGAGATCAAGGAAGGCTTAGAAAAATAGGAACAGGGAGAGATGGAGATGCCTGGGGTGGAAGGCACGTTTCCTCTTTGAGTGGGTGGTCCAGGCTGGCTTGAGGGCCCTGTTGGGTGGTCCTCACTCCGCTCAGCTGTAGATGTGACGTGGACAAGGACAGGCAGGGAGTCAGTCAGGATGGCACCTGGCCTGGCATCCCTCGAGCTTTACAGGCACAGCAGACATCTGCACCCTCAGCAGGACTTGAACCTTTGAACGGCAGGAGGAGGAGGACGTCACCCACCCAGGGGGGACGCAGGTCCTGTAAGTGAAAGGACAGAGGGCAGAGTCCAAAACATGGGACGAGGAGGAGGAGGAGACGAGTCTTCAGGTAAAGTGTAAGTGGGACTCAGTCGGTGGGCCGCACACACACACACACACACAAACTCCTGCCGCGGAGAAGCCCTTTGGACAGTAAGGCGAGTGGACAGCAGCGAGACGAACTTTGACCGCACACATTGAATCTGAGGACACGTTCACCACAGAGGGTCCCGGGGTCACAGGGCAACACGCCAATGCTAACAGGAAGCGAGCGAGCGAGAGAGAAAGAGAATGACAAACGGCAGTGCTGTTCTCAGAACGAGCAGCTAATCATTAGGTGACATTTGGGGACGCTTGTCTAAACACAGATAACACATTATTTGTATTATTCTTATTATTCTTCACTATCCCAAGTTATTTGGCTGACTCTTTAATCCGAGGCCACTCCCCATCGCTTTGTCTTTCCACCGGCAGGTGACGTGACTCCCACAGTGGTGTCAGTAGTGGGATCTGAACCCGCACCCTCAGGCTACGCCACACTGCCTGCCCAATAAGAAGCCGCAGCAGCAGCCACCACCTGAGGGGGCGCTCTTGAGCAGAGGCTGAACGTTTGCTCTCAGTGTCACCGAATGCCATCTGAAAGCTCTGACTGACTGAGTGACGTCAACATTTGAGACAAACCAACAAGTCAGCTGGCTGGCCGGCCAGCCAAGCCCCCTCTTTTATTAGAGCGTCAAGCGCCAGTCCATGGAAGCTGCCATCCTACCACATGTCTGTGATACACTGTCACCCGAGGCCTTGTCAGGTTATATAGCGTCATCCACCGGTGTCGGACCCTCATCTGCAGAATGATTCAGGGTGATCGTGGCCATCGAGCCGTGAGGGGGCTGTGATATCCGTCATTTCTGTGACAACAAGTGTGTTGTCATCGTGGTCTTCAAATGACAACCTTAACACAACGGCTGGACAAGTCGGACGTTCCACTGCCTGTTTTCGTCTTTTATCTGCCTTTGGGTTGACACTCAGCGCTGCCAGTGGCAGGACGTGGTGGCATCGAGTGTCCAGAGAGTCACGCAGGACGCTCTGGGAGGTACGTCTTGACTTGTCGGTGTGCCAGTAGACATGTTGATTGCCCATTTCTAACGGATCCCGAGTGGGTGGACTTGGGCACAGTGCTGCTGGAATTGACCTGCCACCGTGAATCGAATCAAGCGTGTTAGTGGCTGTTAGGCCACATTTTTAGGGACAGTGTCGTCACATGTATCGAGTAGTGGGAAACTGTAACCGCCGTGCAACACGTCACCACCCTAAGGTGCCACAATTTGGGAGCAGCTCGACCGCGACATGAAACGTCAGGTCCAGGGTGTCATATCAGGGTCATCATACTGTAAGTGGCTATTGATAAATGCCAACTGATATGCTGGAAAGGCACTATATAGCACGCGGACATGGCCTCACCAATCTCCACCACGGTGCACAGAACAACCTGAACTTGTGTCTTCCAGTTTCCTTACCCGGGTAAAGATGAGGAGAGCCGAGAGCTCACTGACATTGGCATCAAGGATACCTGTCACCATGCCAGCCTAAAGCCGAGTTTGGCACCGAGGGATTCGCAGCCCATGGCTGCTGCGCGTCTGTCCATCGGCCTGGTGAATAATCTGCTGGTCCTGTCCAGCGCTGCGCTGGCACCGGTGTGGAAAGGCGTTGAGGTCCAGGATCACCCAGGCTGTCTTTTTGGAACAGACCCCCCCGATCTCATGTGCCCTCAGTCATGTAGGAAATGATGCCTCCCGAGTTCAAGACCCCCATGTGGCGATCCGTGGGCTCCAATAAGGTCAGGACTTCCTCTAGCAGCCTTTTTTTTATTTTCTTCTATTTAATGTCCTTCATTAGGTTACAGTGTCACTTGTATGCGCCATCTGTCGGAATGAAACGTGCGGACAGCAAGTTATTAGGACACACGACTAACACCTTGGAATGTACGTGTATGCATTTTGTAATTTGGGATTTGTCTGATTAGGTCACAACTCTCTGGGCGTGCACTCAGTGAAAGGCGCTATATTTGAAATGAACCGTCGAGAATGACGGCCTCGAGTGACGTTGAAGGTGTGACCGACTGTTGAATTCACGTCAGTGAGACGACGCCTCTGATTTAAATGCTAGGCCGGATCAGCCAGTTTTCGGTCTCGTTGTTTCACCTTCCAGAACGTTCTTCTAAGTCGGGCCCCTGAAGGCCCTCGGGCGGGCGTCTTCAAACTCGCTTTAAACAGTCGCATTGTTGAGTGGCAGGCATCTTGATAAAGACGGTGACAAGTCATCAGGTGCTTTTGTTGTTATCAGGTGGCTTTTCTGTGTCATTTGTCGTTTCCTCTTTGAAGTGCTGAGTGACGCCGGTGATGAGAAGCGAGGACTCCTGCGTTTTAGCCTTGAGCACGTCGTGCCCTGTGGTGGACTTCATCTCCGCTCCACACTTGGCGTGTCGGGACGGGTGGCAAACCAAACACTTCACACCTGGACGTCCATCAGCCATCCAAAGGTGTTTATGTAGGGGCTGCTCAAGTGATGTGACACGGGGACACACGGCGACTCCGCAGCATGGGGCCTTTCACATGTGCAGTACCCGCCGCACCACCTGACACAACCTTATATAGCGCCCCCCACCATGAAGGGCAGCAGTCAGGGCACAGGCAGCTAAATCTCCTGGTTCTGGCTGGTCGACTGAGCTGGCACAGTGGCACTGGGTGTATGTAAACGCACAGCTGGGGGGTCCTAAATGGAATGGCATCCTGGGTGGACCTGCCAGGAAAGACCACCCCCACATTTGTATTGGGAGCCCTCCTCACGAGGAGCCGTGCAGTGACTCAGCAGTGGTGGCAACATGGCCTCCATGGTGAGCGGTCTCCATAGAAACGGTCATCTTGTCATTTCATCAAAGTGACGAGTCCCCTCAGACAGTCGGCCATTTGTGAATTGTGACAAGAGACGGCTTCTCCCTCGCGGAGTCTGCAGTGGAGGTTTAATCTTGTGGCCTTGTATAGCGCCTTTCATAGGGACAGGACGGGTCTTCTGGGACTCGATCAGATGTAGAAATGTCACAGGCTACACATTTACAAGCTTCACACAAAAGAGCTTCCTTTATTAACAGAAAATCTAAAAGAATCAACGAACCCCTTAAGCAAATGTGGTCACTCGTCACCTGCTCGGGCCCACCTGACACCCCCAATTTAAGGCTTCAGCACCTCATTGACCAAACAAACACTAAAATAAAGAACTTCAAATGCAGGCGCCCAGTGGCATCTGTGCAGTAAGGCCAGGTGGGCCCTGCATCCCACTGCCAGTAGGTGGCGATCCTGTGCCAGCAGTAACTGGATGGCTCGTTAGATTTTTACTGCACCACACGCTCAGCGCAGTTTCTCATCCAGAAGGGTCTTTCGCTTTGGCGCGTGTGCCCGGCGCTGCTCAGTCAGACCCTCTGGGCTCAGGTATGACGCCATTTAAAAGGCGGTGTGGACCTGTGTGTGTCGCCAGGGTGGCACTGGCTTCAGCACTTACAGTACGTCATGCCATCACTCAACATGGTCGGGGGGTGGCAGTGTCCCATGAGATTTTGTGCATAGTTGATGTGGTATTAGAATGCAGAACAGGAGGAAGTTACGACTGGGCTACTGAAGATTGAGGGTGGGAAACCACTGGCCAGGCGTCCTCAACAATCAGGGGCCAAAGCCCCCCGACCCAAACCACAATGAATCTCCCCGTTTCAGAGAAGTCGTCATCTTTATCATGAATGATGTGGATTACGAGTCTGCAGTGGGATTTACCATTAGTGACACTTTGAACAAAAGTTGGAAACTTCAGAATCTGCTGTAGCTGTTGAGGGGTCTTCCATTCTCACTGTTGGTGGTTGTCCTATTGACAGATCCTCACGTTGGCTAAGACATTTTCATCACTGGTGCCGGTGGCCTATTTCTTTGTCAAATGTCATGTGAGGTTTACTGAAGGCCATCTCCTTCCTCGGCCGCAGCTCTGATCTTTCACCGCTCCTCTCGTGTGTCTCCAGTGGCCTTTTCTATGCTGTGGCCACTGGCTGTGCGATCACCGTGCCAGCGCTGCCTCACACCACTCACTTTAGATCAGAGGCAATGCACTTACCCAAATTCCATGAGCCAATCCAAGATGGGATCCCAAACCCACACACTCTCACACACTGCCAATGACAGTCTCACCTCTCAGGCTCCACCCATTCTGACAGGCCCCTCCACTCTTAGACTCCACCCCTACTAACTGTATCTGCCTCTCACAGGCTCCACCCTCCCTGTCACCACCCCCATCTATCTTTAAGGCTAGTGTGCTATTCTGAGTCTCTCTCTCTCTCTCTCTCTGGCTCCACCCTCTCTGACAGAACCTCTCTCTTTTTCTCTCTCAGGCTCCGCCTACTGTAATTGCACCTTTCTCTCTCTCTCTCTCTCTCTTTCAGGCTCAGCCCACTCTAACGGCACCTCCCCGGTTCTCTGTTTTTCGCACTCCCTCAGGCTCCACCCACCCTGACAACAACCTTCTCTCTCAGGCTCCACCCACTCTGACAGCACATCCCTTCATCCCTCTGTCACTCTGTAAGGCTCTGCCCAGCCTAACATTAACCTTTTCGGTCAGGCTTGGTCCACTCTGATGGCACCTCCCCTTTTCTCTCTCTCTAAGGCTCCACCCACTCTCCCTTTCTAAGGCTCTGCCCACTCTGACAGTTACCTTCTCTCTCAGGCTCCACCCACTCTAACGGTACCTCCCCTTCATCCCTCTTTCTCCCTCGGATGGCACCTCCCCTTTTCTCTCTCTCTCTCTCTTAGGCTCCACCCACTCTGACAGCACCTCTCTTTTTTTCCTCTCAGTCTTTCTCTCTCAGGCTCCGCCTACTGTAATAGCACCTCTCTCACTCTGTAAGGCTCTGCCCAGCCTAACATTAACCTTTTCGGTCAGGCTTGGTCCACTCTGATGGCACCTCCCCTTTTCTCTCTCTCTAAGGCTCCACCCACTCTCCCTTTCTAAGGCTCTGCCCACTTTGACAGTTACCTTCTCTCTCAGGCTCCACCTACTCTAATGGCACCTCCCCTTCATCCCTCTTTCTCCGTCGGATGGCACCTCCCCTTTTCTCTCTCTCGGCCCACTCTCTAAGGCTCCGCCCACTCTAACAGCACCTCTCCCTTTCTAAGGCTCCGCCCACTCTGACAGTCTGTGGGCCCACCAGAGGGTTTCAGCCTTTCTGGCTCAGGCGCTCCTTTGGCTCACAGCCCGTCACAAACAAGTTGAGGACGCGTTTCCTAAATTTTGGGAAGGACTTTCATTTGAATTCAGCAGAATGACGTCGTGCAAGGTTACATTTTTTTTCTCTCCTTTGTGCGGTGACAGGCCACTTCTTTTGCCCATCACATGACGTTGTGGTGTCCCATTGAGGGGCGCCTGCTGTGTCCGTGACTAGGGCTCGACAGTTTAACCCTTTGGCCACAAAACTGTAAGCTGCACTTTTGGAGTTTTGACCAAATTCTTTTCCAACTGAGTCACCCGCACTGCGGCCAAGGAGCTGCCCGAGAGCAGAGCCTGCCAACGGGCAGAGCACTTTAGAGGTCCACGTGTGTCACTTGTGCAGTCAGGCTGACCGCTCTGACACGTCACATGATGTTCAGTTCTAGGTCTGAATTCACAGAAAAGCAAACCACACTGAGATGAAGCCCACCCCTCTCCCCCCCCTGTCAGTTCCAGCCCTCGGCTCTCAGGGACACAAGTAGCAGTCAGACAGCCCTGGCAATGTGGTCAAGCTGGAGGAGACGCAAGCCTGTAGTCGTCCCACCGTGGCATGTAAGTTTTTTTCAAACAGAATGAAGGGGGTCTGGAGGGCTCGGGGGTTAGGGGCAGAGGAAGGGTCATTCGAGGGGGGTCCCGAGTCAGCTGCTCAAAGGCGCCAGAAACTGTTAAGGATGAGCTGGAAGAGCACAACTGTGTAGCCTGAAAGTCGCGGACACGAACGTGAAGGGTGGGACGTGCTGGCCTGGCATCTCAGGTGTGTTAATGCAGAAGGCAGGACGGGGGGGCTCTGAGGGTTTACTGTGACTGCAGCCTCGCTGACTTCCAGCCCGGGCACGCAGTGCACTTTGTGTCCTCGTGACTGTGGCTGAACTTTAGACAGGATAAGCCGAGTCAGACTGACTGGCACCGCCTTTGACTTGGGGCAGCCACAGGCTCACTTAAGGACGTTGGCACATCCACCAAGTATGGTGAAACTCTTAGCTGGATATCCGACCAGCATGCAGCCCCCCAGGACTGAACTCCAGTCCTCAGAACCTCAGATAAGTGTGAGCACTCGACTCGGCCTCCATGTGTGCCCGTTGGCAGGGGGGACATTCACACTCTGCTGACTCAGTGGCGTCAGGATGGCAATCTGACCCTTAATGTCAGTAAAACCAGCAGGCCCGACCGACATTGACATCAGAGGGCAGGAGCAGCAGTGCCCATCACTGACGTGGGCACCTCACGTTTCTCTTATCTGTTCTCATCAAGTTCATCACAACCTGGTGCAGCACCTGCTTGGCCCAAAATGGCAGAGGCTGGCAAAGGTGGCACAGCATATGACTGGCACCCTGCTGTCTTCTGTTCAGCACAGACAGAACAGTCACTGCCTTCAAAAGCCACACAAGATAACTGAAGAGCTCAGCCATCCTGCATGGCCACCTATGCCTGGACGATTGGCAGTCGTGCCAGCAGTGTCAGGGAGTGGTCTGCCATCAGACTGCACAGCCAATCAAAAGGGTACATATGGAAACACAATGACTAGTGTGCATGTAGGGCACAAATCATGCCAAGGCAAGTTTACTGTCACGTGTAGAGAACACGGCCCGATTCTCATTTGCAAGAGCAAAAGGTGCCAGCCGGGTAAACCCAGGGGATGTGTTTCTGGGGGTACCATGTCCTTCAACATCCGGGTTCATCATTCAGCATATATTCTGGGGTGGAGCAGACAGGACCTCTGGCATAGGAGCTTGGGCACAGAAGTGACATCAGTAATGCCCTGGGGGCTCAGGCACAGAAGTGGCATTAGTACAATAGTGTTCTGGGGTCTCATGTTTACAACCTGGCTTAGATAAAAGCGCGCGCATGCTAGGTGCCACGCCAAGTTCCTTCACCCATCTTAAATCGACATCACCAATGCACTTTTAGCCCCTCCCTGTCACCGCCCGCCAGTTGCCATGTATGGCTTAAGAAACGCCCCTTTTGAATATTCATGACCTAATCACCATACACTTTTGGTGGGGTCCCTGAGTGACGGAACATTGAATGTGAACTTGAGGGGTGACTGACATTAGGTGGGGTGGCCAGGGGGCTGCAAAACAGATGCACAACATTACTCGGAGGGCATTTTCCATCCATCCATCCATTTTCCAACCCGCTGAATCCAAACACAGGGTCACGGGGGTCTGCTGGAGCCAATCCCAGCCAACACAGGGCACAAGGCAGGAACCAATCCCAGGCAGGGTGCCAACCCACCGCAGGACACACACAAACACACCCACACACCAAGCACACATTAGGGCCAATTTAGAATCTCCAATCCACCTCACCTGCATGTCTTTGGATTGTGGGAGGAAACCCACGCAGACACAGGGAGAACATGCAAACTCCACACAGGGAGGACCCGGGAAGTGAACCCTTAAGGGTCTTCTAACTGCGAGGCAGCAGCGCTACCACTGCACCACTGCGCCACCGTCGGAGGGCATTTTCTTCTCACTTTTTAAGGCCCACATTGGTAGTAAGGAGTCTGGGGGTCCCATCCCTGGTGCTCACACAGTCCTAAGACATGCAGGGGGGGGGTGAGTTGGTGAGGCCCCCCCTTTGTGTGTGTGTGTGTGGGGGGGTGGGCTGGCGCTCAGTCCAGGGGTTGATCCAGCCTGTGCCTGTTGCTTGCTAGGATGGGCTCCAGCTGCCCCCTGCCAGTCTGCTCAGACCACATGTTGCCCATCACAAGTGTCACTCACTCATTGTCACCTCAAAGAAGCTGACTGGAGGGAGGAATGGTGGTCTCTCATCTTTAGTCATGAAAGCAGATGGGAATGATGCCTGGGAATGACTGCCGCTCGTGAATAAGCCTGGTGCAGACCCTATTAAGTGGGCACCGGCCTGGCACACAGTCCGGGCATCTTTGCTATCAACTTCAGCGCGCGTTTGCATTGGGAATTTGATGAGGGGACGCATCAGCAGCTGCTCCAGGTCATGTGTTCATCCATCCAAACGATGCCCACCCAGATTTCCCTGGTGCACCTCAAGGTGGTCGGGTGGTCACTTCAGTCACTGTATGGGACTGGCCTGGACGGTGTGGTCAGCAGCCACGAGCCTCAAATAGTTCAACAGGCCAGGGGAGGACATTTGTCACCTGTATGCCTGTGGAGGTGACACTCGACAAGAGCAAATAAACCACGTCGTGGCACCTTGTGTGTCCTTGATATAGTCGGGTGATTCTGCTGCCCGTTTCCCAGTGCCATGAAGCGACACCCACAAGCTTTTCCAGCCACCCTTCCTGGTGGCCATCAGGTCCCCTCAGGTGCTCACTGACCCCCTACATTCAGACTTGACACAAAAGCCCCCCAGTCCACACCCGCCCCTCTCCCTCGTCTGCTTACTTTAGAAGATTCCAGAAGACGCCATCAGTTCTTGTGGCCGTCTCAGGTCTCTTGGGACTTTTAAAAAGCCAAAGGGCGCCCCCTGGCTGTCTGGGCAGACACCCGCGCTTGCCACGACCCCTTTCTCTCTGGGTGGTCCTCACCTTGCTGCTTTATTGACCGCCTTCTCTCTGTGCTTCAGCCTCCAGAGCCAGAAGTGTTCAACCCGGCTGAAGAGGTGACGGACACTGAAGATGAGGAGGAAGAGGAAGATGCCACAGTGATGGAAGAGCAGAGGAGCGTCATCTTGCACCTCCTCTCCAAACTGAAGCTGGGCATGGACCTCACCAGGGTAGGTGGCACTGAATGAAACCTGGCGACAGTGAGGGGCCGCGGTATTCGAGGGAAATCATGGAGGGTAAAGAACGGAGCGCCCCCTGCTGGCAGAACATCTCCTTTCTTAATGGTGTGTTCTCTCGTGCTGGTGTGCCATGCCTCCTGCCCTCTGAAGTCATGCCAGGCTCATGTCAACTTGGCACAAGCAGATGGGTGACAGTGGCTCAAGTTCCACCTGGTGCCCACTGCTAACAGCAGATGAGGCCTGCAGTCATCACTCCCACTGTCCTCGGGCATATTATGGGATGTACATTTCTCTGTTTTAGGGGCTCTCTAGTCAGGACAATCCCATATGTGCCACCAAATGAACACAAACGGTGCCTCAGAAAATCAATGAGGGGATGAGCACAGGGAGACAAGGGGCACATGGGCATCTCTGCCCATGTCCTGGTGCCCCCTCCTCAGTTTCAGAATTGCCTTTATGGTGCGCTTATAACATCCATTAACAAAAAATCTATCCATTTACCCAGGGCGGGTCGTGGGGCAGCTGGAGCCAATCACAGCCGGGCACAAGGCAGGACCACCACCTGGGCAGGACGCCAGTCCACCCAAACTGCAGGCCTTTGGAGGCTGTGGGCCCGAGGCCTGCTTGGTGGTTTCAGGTCCTCCCCGCGTCCCAACCCGTTATAAATAAGATATAAAGAATGGACTGGCAGGCGACTCCAAGTGGGTCCTGTGCTGGGCTCGTTGACCCCTGAACTGGATCAAGCCGGTTTGACAGGCCGATGCCAGCCTTTCTAGAAGGCTCTGCTGCCACCGTCGGCCTGATTCATTCAACTGCATGAACCAGAGACCCTCAGTTGAGATCTAAAGGGGTTTCAGCAACGTTTTGCACTGATGGCGCATGTGTGGTGTGATGGGGGGGACGTCATGGCTGCCCTTCACACTTACAAAAACTGAAGTGACATGACCAGGTGCCACCTTGTGTGCTCCTGATGGTGCGGCTCGTGTCTCTCCTCCCTGAGAGCTGTCACCGTGTCTCCCCCTCAGCCGCAGCGCTCAGACCACCGCCAGGACGGGTGCAGATCCCACCTTGACCTCCAGGCAGGGACACACAACTGAGACCGCGAGAATCGAGGAGAGGAGGCCATCCAGTGTGTTTATTGTCACCCGCTTGTGTCACTTAGGGCCATGCTGTCCCCACATCTCGGCAGAAGTGCAGCAGCAGGACCCGCACCGACTTGGGGACGAGGACCTTCAGTGGAAGTAAAGAGTGACACGTATCAAGTCAACATACTGGGGGGCTTTGAAACAGTCAAGGGGGATCTCACAAACATGTGCCCACAGCTGGCACCTCTGAGCCGACCGACCGACTGACCCTCTTGCTCTTTCCTGCTGGATAGAAAGCTGAAATTCTCCAGGGTGGTCCGTCTATAGGGTGGGCTAAGGCAGGACATGCTGATGTCAATATTTAAACAAAATACCCCAACATCTCAACTACACTTTGGTTTGATTGAAATTCTGTGACATGAAGATTAGCCCCCCAATGATTTTATATTTGTTGATAATGAGAGTGAAGCGAGGCAGCAGCCCACCAGGAATCACGCAGAGAAATGGGGGCAAATAAAGACCACCAGCCAAAGTGCAGTGGAAGGAAGAAAGCGGGCAGACCAGCATGGTAGCAAAGTGACCCCCAAAAGGAGTGAGTGACCGCTCTGTGACAGATGGCACTGTTGGCAGTCCCGACTGATGCGGACAGACGGCGCAAAGGGACACAAATCAGGCTTGTGGCATCCCGGAGGTGACTGGCGAAGGTCTGAGCCCACGTGAGTGTGGAGTACGCTGGTCAGCAGAGGAGACCCAAAGGGGTGACAGACAGGGACACGATTCGTGACGGAGTTTACAGAGAGGGTCCGCCGCCGCCTCCTTCGGTTTCTGCCCGATTTATTATGGAAGGAGTGCCGCGCTGTTTGCACGATTTGCATGGTTTAGGATTGAAAATAAAAGCCCCTCGCACTCTCTCTCGTGTGCCCCACCCATGGGTGGACGTGACTATCAGTGGTCTCGGGTTCAAGGGAGCACGGCAGCTGCAGCCACCCACACCGTCACATACGTTAGGCGTCAATTCTTTGCTTTTCCTTTTGTCTTCTCTCTCGACACCCACGGTGCCTGCCTGCCCGTTAGAATGCCACTCTGTGGGCGCTGTCCCTTGGCACTATTGTTAACATCAGAAGATGGCAGACAGGTGGAGGATGCTTTACAAAGACGATGGTTTTCCATTTTTGCCCCGCCCTCTTTACGGCAGTAGGGGGCGCCGATTGCCTCAAGTTGCCCATGTCACTTCGTTTTTAGTTGTGGTCGCTCGTGTTTTGCCCCCACTATCCCCCCGTTTTCAGGGTGACATTCATTGGCCTTTTAATGGCTTCGCCGTAAGCCTGCAGTGTCAGCGCCGTGCGTCTCTTCTCCGTTTTCTGCTGCAGCACCGAGTTGTCCTGCGACGTGTTCTTCATTGGTCACCGAGTGCGAGTGGGTCGTGTAGATTGCAGGGTGGTCCTTCTGTGCACAGAGCCTCAGCGTCTGTGATGGTGGGCTGGACAGACGGGCAGCAAGTCTTGCGAATGAAACCGCCGTTAACAGGTCTTGACCTTTGTACAGAGGCAGTGGGGACAGTCGTGTCACATCAGGAGGGATGAGATAAACGATTTGAGACCCCAAATCAGCTCAAAGCCCCTCACATGAGCTTACTGGCTGATTGGGGTCGTTGTGGTCAAAGGTGGACATCTCGCCAAACATCCCATCATCTTTGATACTGGTGGTGGGGAGGGGACGCTGCCCCCACGTAATGTGTGACGACCGCCCGGACCACAGATGCTGCGGCCCACCGTGCACAAACCGAGTGCCAAGTTTGCAGAACTCAAGCCAAACGGAGCAGTCCAAGTGACAGCGTTTTGTCCCACTTCTCTAACTGCCCACCCCCTGCCCTTTAAATTGCCTCCCTTACAAGCGTTTGTCCCGTTTGCAGGTGGCACTGCCAGCTTTCATCTTGAAGAGGAAGTCCCTGCTGGAGATGTACGCCAACTTCATGGCCCACCCAGACATGTTCCTCAGCATCACGGCGGGCTCGAGCCCCGAGGAGCGGATCATCCTCTTCGTCGAGTACTACCTGACCGCCTTCCACGAGGGCTGGAAGGGCGCGGTGGCCAAGAAGCCCTACAACCCCATCCACGGCGAGACCTTCCACTGCTCCTGGGACGTGCCAAAGGACAAGGTGAAGCCCCTGGCCACCGGCGGCCCGCCGCTGCTGCCACCGAGGGGCTCGAGCCGAGGAAGACCCCAACGACTGCTACAAGCTGCGCTTTCTGGCCGAGCAGGTGTCTCACCACCCACCGGTGTCGGGCTTCTACTGCGAGTGCAAAGAGCGGCAGCTGTGCGTCAATGCCCACGTGCTGACCAAGACCAAGTTTCTGGGCATGTCCGTGGGTGTATCCATGGCGGGCGAAGGTAAGGCGACCTCTTCTGGTTATTCTCTTGGTAGCGGGCATCAAATCCTTCGTGGCTTCTCATTTTATACCTGAGCCAATGGAAACACAGAGAGAGGGCGGGCGAGGGGGGCACGGCTGCCATGTGACCAAACTATCAAGCAGCACAGCTCAGTATGGCATCCACTGTCCCAGTGATGACAAATACTTTAAGGACATCATTGTAGGACCCCAAAAGGACGGGGGTGCCACACCAATGTCAAATGTAGGAACCCGAGGTCACAAAGAGTCACCTTCGATACGTACAACAGCAGGACGAGGACGCCCTGGCCAGGAGATGGCCATGTAATGGTGACACCTGGGTGACCACTCTGTGCCCTCTGTCTCCAAGCGCGACCCCTGACATGTGCCCTGTCTGACATGTGGCTCTCCTTGTCCAGAGCCAGCCGTCACCGACCAGAGAACAGCTGTCACAATGTGACTTTAGCACAGCGGTGCCCCTTGCAGGTGGGCATCACAGCAGCAGAGTTCAGTGACCGACTTCTTTTCATAGTGGAGCCCAGCCTGTCCTACCTGCTCCTTTTTTCTCATATAGCGCCTTTCCCACATCAGTCTGGTTGCTCTGCTGGTGCCACTCTTCACTAATACTTTTGAATCTTATAGAACCCTTGGCCGGCCAGCTACCCACCTATTATATGGTGCCTTTCCTAACCCTTCGATAATGCCTGGCATATATAGCGCCTTTCACATCTGACCGTTACCTGCGTGTATTCCTGTATCTTTTATAAAGCGCCTTCTACTTCTTCAGCGTCTTTCTGCAGCCGAGTCTCACCATTTCACCCTTTGACCATCTGTCTACCTCTCTTTCGCTGCCCGAGGGCTGGGCACAACTTGCTGCATTCCAAGTGGGAGGGGGTCGAGGTTGCGATGCCCACCCCATTGCAGTAGGCAGACGGGTGCCCCATGAAGTGGTGGTCCTCACCAGCTTGCTCTTCTTTCTGTTTCGCCAGGTGTCCTCTTCCTCCTGGAGCACGACGAGGAGTACGTCTTCACACTGCCCTGCGCCTACGTGCGCTCTATCCTCACCGTGCCCTGGATGGAGCTGGGGGGCAAAGTGACCATCAGCTGTGCCAAGACGGGCTACTCGGCCTCGGTGACGTTCCACACAAAACCCTTCTATGGGGGCAAAGTGCACAGGTATGGCATGGGGGGGGCGCAAGCCACAAACATTGCCACCCGAGGGTCTTTAGTCTGTAGGCCCATTTCTCAGTTGTTGCAGCTCCTTAACTTCTGTTGTGAGGGGAGTCAGGGTCTGTCATATAGCGCCTCTCATATACGAGCATCGGGGGACAAATGACAGGGTGGCACCACGCGCAGGGCCCTTTAGAGGACACGGCAGTGGGCACATGGGCCTGCCCAGCATGTCATGTGATCAAAAGGGTCTTGGCAGTCACAGCTGCCTGCGTTGTGGGTGGGTGGGCAGTCTGGGGGTCCGCAATGACGGCAGCGTTTCAAGTGCAGGCGTTTTCTGATGCAGACATAGTGAGAGTGAGAGACGTCACTTTACAAGTTTAGACAGAGCCGTAAACATAACCGAGTGAAAGGCGCTATATAAGATCATAGAGAGTAAAGCGGGCGCTCTGAGGGAGCGCCACACTGAAAGGCAACGCGCCATCTAGCAGGCTCTCTGGGGCACAGCCAGGCCAATCCCTCCCGAGGTGTCCTCACTCTGTGCTTTCCATGGGGGCTGCAGGGGGTTTTGTCATCACGAGGGGGCAGACGGAGCCCCCCGAAGCCTCGCCTGACCCCCTTTGTTTGTGTCCGGCAGGGTGACGGCCGAAGTCAAAGACCACGCGAGCAACACCATCGTGTGCAAAGCGCAGGGCGAGTGGAACGGCACCTTGGAGTTCGCCTACAGCAGCGGGGACACCAAAGTCATCGACACCAGCAAGCTGCCCGTCATCAAGAAGAAGATCCGCCCGCTGGACAAGCAGAGCCCCTACGAGTCGAGGTGAGGGTCGTCGCCCGCGCGTATCGAGTGCCCCCCCTGAGACCCAATCACAATCCACATTCAATACGGATCTTCATGATTCCATATAGCGCCTTTGACAATCGCACACCAACTCAGTGTGGCACACTTGTGCAGTCAGGGGACCCGCACTGCTGCCATGCTGTGACCCCTCACCTGCCAGGTGGAGCTCTCAGATGGTGGAAGCTAAATAACAAATCAAAATGCAAAAGACCCCCCAAAGGGAGTCCATACTGGAGACACAACTAGGGGGCCACAGCCGGGACCACCCTGTTGTTTAACGTCTTCCAATGTCATCTGATGGCCGTGGCGAGACCCCGACTGCCACTCCCATGTCACTTCTGGTTGTCCCTCCATCATGAGCTCCGCTAAGCATCTGATTCGTCGCCCCTATTGGTCAGCCCCGCCCACTGGCCTCGTGAATATGCTAATTAGAGCCGGCCCCCCACACCAGACATTCAGTTGTTGCAGTGTGAGGAAGCAGAGTCCCCGATTTGGCTGGCCGGCCGGGGGGCACGGTTTGAGTGGTCCCATCGGTCAGTTTATTAAAGCCGTGTTAGAGGTGGGCTGGCGTCCTCCTACGTGACCGTCCAGCATTTCCATCTGTGTGACCCGAGTGAGTCGGCCACAGGGGTCTGCAGCGAGCGGTAGGCGTGGCTCCCGTGCGGTTGAGCTGACAAACCGCTGAACGCTCGGCCAGGACCACCAACACGAGAGACAGAAGCTCGTCTGTCTGACGGCTCGCGCTCGTCTTTCCCTTTTCACAGTCGCTGCACTGCGCCACCCGCTCCCTGCGATTCCTCGTCCTCGAACTCAGTAAAACCAACGGTGCCCAAGAATCACTCGCCCAGTGACGGCCCTCCTGTCCCATTCAGGGACCACCTTGCGGGGTGGGCAAAGCAAACCTCCACGTCATAAATCTGAAACTTTAACCAAACGCTGGCAGCTCGGCTATAACCAAGTGTGCCCACCACCCAGACCAGGTGACACAGCGGGGACTGTGCCATCAGAACATGAGGACTCACAGCTGCTGTCCACTCTTTGTTTGGCAGGCGTGTCTGGCACGGCGTCACCAGCGCCCTGAGGGAAGGCGACCTCGATGCGGCCACCGAGAGTAAGAATGTCATCGAGGAGCAGCAGAGGGCCCACGAGAGACTGAGGGTCACCAACAACGTCGACTGGAAAGCCAAGTACTTCAACAAGGAGGTGACCGTCCTGTCCAACTGTCTACTGTAATGTGCTGGGCAGCAGGGGGGCACACAGGGGAGTGACCCAATATAGCGCCTTTCCACGGTGAGCACCACCACCCCAAGGTGCTTTACACATTCGGTGGCTCAAAGTCCACCAGCTGCCCTACTGTAAGCCATTAGGGGGCTGAAAATGGCCGCCCTGGGGAAGGCGACCGACCAATCAGAGGGCAGCTACCCTGGTCGGTTGATTTAATTGGCCATTTGGTTCCCCCTTCGCCATTTTAGATTCAGGGGTCGGTGATCTCGAGCTGCGGAGCGGCGTTTGCTGCTGTTTTACGTATTTCGAGGAGGTTCGAGTCTCAACCCTAATTTGTTTCTGTTGTCATTGTCACCGCTTGCCCACACAGGACAGTCCCGTTGAGGCAGTTCAGCTGGCCAGCCATTTAATGAAGGCCATGTGACCCCACTGAGCCTGGGTGGGCCTCGCCGTGACAATCTGCAGCGTGGCCGACCTTAACCGACCTTTTCTTCTTCTTCCACCATTTCTTGCAGGGAGAGGGATGGCAATACCACAGGCCGCTCTGGAAGGAGCTTTGACGAGCCCACCGGTGTGCCGCCATCACTGTGACGGGTCTCCGTGGAGGAGACGGAGAGGGAACACTACGGACCCTTAAACAAGAGCCATCTGTCCACCCACCCTGCGGGCTCGGGTAGAGACGTCTTTTTCCGATTGTACACAGAATTGTCGATTTTTTCACTTTGCCAAGGCCTTTTTTTGCACTTGTACCAAGTCGTATGGCACAGACATTTCTTCTTCTTCTTCTTCTTCCTCCTCCTACTCTTCCTTCATGTCTTCTTCCTGATGCCACCGTAATGCGACCTGACTCATGAATCTGCCATTCACTCATCCCACGGGCACCAAGATGGCATCAGTACAGGGAGCGGCTGGAGGGGCGGGCATCGACATTCCAAAGAGTCTTTCCTTTCCTTTCCCGTCTGTGACGTTTCTCTCCTCGAGCCGTTTGCAATTAGAAATATTTATTTTTCTTTTGCTTTGCACATTGATTAAAAGATGGACACTTTACTGGGGTCTCGGTGTGTTGTGTTAGACATCTGGCGAGTTGGCGAACGATGGGCGATCACAAGGTTTGACACTTTAGAAGGCGAGCTCGGTGCCCTCATGTGATTTAGGAGGCGTACGTGGTGGTGACGGTGCAAAACTCGATATGCTGCTCTTCTATCCTGGACTCTCATTCAGAAAAAACGGAAACACGGACAGCGTGGCAGAACTCCGTCTCACAAACTCCCGTTTGGCGTTAAGCCCACCACAGTCCCGGACCACCGAGTGCCCACCTGAGGGTGGCCCGGCCCCGACTCGTTTTCACGGCTGGGCGTCCGCTAGAGACCCCTGAGGTTTAGCCTCATAAATGACCTGAGAATGGGTGAGGCGCCAGGCGCAGACCAACAGGTGGTCAGGTGACCCATGGCACCCGAGACAGACACGGGTGTGGAAGACGTCTGAAACAAGGTCTTCAATTTGGAGGAGGGGCAGCTTTGACGACTCACTTTGGGGGCTGAATGCACTTTCAAGGCGCTATATACTGCCTACTGTACATCTACTGTCCGTGTGGTGTGTGCGTGTGGTGTGAGAGCCCGAGACATGCGGCAAGCACATTAGCATAAAGAGAGAGATTAACATAAAACACTCGCAGGCTCCGCCCACTCAACCCCATGGGTGCCAGGCAGCAGTAAACCAAAGCAAACACTCACAGTTGTCGGCCCGATGCTTGCTGGGAATGGCGTCAAGGCTGCTGGACTCCTCCATTCACTTTTGGACCCCCTTCAAGATGGCTGCAAATGACTGAAGCCCACTAAAGGAATGCTCCACCTAAAGAGGACCCCGTTTCTCGTTTTACTCGCTCTGCGTTGTTAGGAGTGAAGGTAAAGAAAAAAAATTATTAAAATTAATCTCATATTTTCAACGAGAATTAAAAAAAAAAAAAAAATCACAAAACAACGAGTGCCACCCTTATGGGGACCACCGGCACATGTCAGGTGTGCTCATACAGTCCTATGGTGGCACACAGATGAGATGGAGCTGAAGACCCCGCGTCCCACCACATTCACCGCTCAGGTGGTCCAGCTTACTCACTGGTGCCCCTCGTCGTCGAGCCACATCGCCAGTGTCTGCTTGTTGAAATCCCCTCAGGTCTGACGCCTACTTTTCCTCCAATGAGATTTGCCGCTCGCTCATCTGTAACTTTTAATATCTAATTGGCCGTCACTCTGTCATCAGTGGGCAGGACTGACCAATGAACGGCGGGAGGTGGGGCTTCAATTCACAGGCCGCCTGAACTCGCCCAGCGTGTGTGTGTGTGGGTCTCAGGGACGCGGTGAGGACAGTGGCGCTTTGATCAGGTGACATTTTCCCGTTCAGAGCCCCCAGACTTTATTCTCGCCGATCACAAAGGACAATGCAGGGAAGTTAAAGCAGTTACTCTGAGGAAGAGGAGGGTCACGCTGAGGACTTTCAGTCAGGTGGGCCCACAAATAACATGACATGGAGAACAACAAGACTTTAACACAAACTTGAAGTTTTATTTCTGTCTACATTTTAACAAGTCTAAACCAAATCTTTAAGCAACAATGTAAAAAATGTACTCCTGGGTCGAGGAAAAAGAAAACGACACACAACAAAAATGAACTCCCCAGGCATACATGAGAAGAGGAAGAGGCAGGATGAAGTCGGCAGGTGGTCTTCATCAAAGCATAAAAAACAAAACAAAACCAAAAGGCAGATGGGGGTGAGGAGGAAACAATGAAAAGAAAATCAAAAGAGAATTTTACAAAATAAAGAAAATAACTCGTCAAGCAGAAGCTGGCAAAACCAAACCAAAAAAAAAAAACAAAAAACAAAAAAAAAAAAAACCAAAAGCCCTCCTGACATTTCTATTTATATTGGTAAGGCTTCACTTGACTGGCCCTCTGACATTTTATTTATAAAAGGCCCGTCGTTTTTATATTCAGGAATAAAGTTTACAAAGAAATTACATCTTTACACCATTGCTGGCCCTTTACAAGTTTGATTTGCTTCGTCGCTTTTTCGTTTTCTCGTCTGCTTCGCAGTTTGTCACGTCCGCCATTAAACAAGCGAGCTGACAAACTGGAAACAAAATACAAGCCAACATCTCAAAGGGGGACCTCCGCTCCGCATCTAAGAAAGGGAAAGCCAAAGAGTCGAGGGGTACGCAGTAAACGGAGCCCCCCATGGTACGCCTGCCCGTGCAGCCTCCCGCTTGTAGACTTGTTACCTTTGGCCCGCCGCGAGGAGTCGACGTCACTAAATTCACAGCCCCTGTGCCGGGGCGGGTATTCGTTTCTAATTATTGCCATCGTATTATTAGAGTGAATTAGGGGGGGGCAGCAGAAACTGCAAATTCAAATGAGTTGCTGGGGGTCCTTTTTTTTTTTTTTTTGCATATTTAAAATAACTAGAACAAAACAGAATATATTATATAACCCCATCTGAAGATTGTTATTTTAATATATATATATATCACATTATTTACAGATTTGGACAATTTAAGACTCAAATGTCAGAAAAATCTGCTCACATCTCGTCGTTCCTCCATCTAGTGCCGTCTGTACACGCGTCAGGAACTCCTACTTGTACACAATTGTCTTTCGTTTCGGGTTTGGGTTTTTATTTAATAAAGGTAACAAGTTACATGTGCCGAGGACCAAATAAGAGGGGCTCTTTGGTGCAATCGATCCGATTTCCTCGTTAGGACTTTTCTAGGTTTAACGTTTACCACACAACATGTGCCGCCATAAACACACAGCAGCTCTCTGCCTTGCTAGCACATTCAAGTATAAAAAAAGGAGACGGACTGGTCTGGTCGTCAAGCCAGGGGGATCTCCAGACAGACCGTGGACCACTGAGAGTGCGGGTGTCCACCGCTCTGTGAAATGGGAATGCAGCTCAAGGCAAAGGTTGTCGGGATTCCAGGTGACTTGGCTCTTTTTAAACAGTTTTCTTGTTTAATTTCTTGCCTTTCTTGAGACTTAATTTGTTCTTAATAAAGCCACGCTTCCTTTTGGAAACCTAGGGAGGAAAAACAGAGAAGTCACATGTCAGTACACGGCAACCCAATCAGCACGCGCCGATCACACGGCAAGCCGCTTCAACGTTGATCTTCACATCTGCTTTGAAATCGTGGAAGTCAAAAGTTTTCAATTTGATATCCGCACTTAGACTTTTAAAATGAGAGAACATGCTTTGAAATTTGATGATAGCTTAAATGCTTTATCTTTATATATTTATATATCTTTATATATTTATATATCTATCTACAGTGCATTCAGAGTCTTCACAGCGCGTCATCACTTGTTCCACATTTTCTTATGTTACAGCCTTATTCCACAATGGATTCAATTCATTTTTTTCCTCAGAATTCTACACACAACACCCCATCATAATGACAACATTAAAAAAAGTTTACTTGAGGTTTTTGCAAATTTATTAAAAATAATAAATCCCATGTCCATAAGTATTCACAGCCTTTGCTCAATACTTTGTCGATGCACCTTTGGCAGCAATTCCAGCCTCAAGTCTTTTTGAATGTGATGCCACAAGCTTGGCACACCTATCCTTGGCCAGTTTCGCCCATTCCTCTTTGCAGCACCTCTCAAGCTCCATCAGGTTGGATGGGAAGTGTCGGTGCACAGCCATTTTAAGATCTCTCCAGAGATGTTCAATCAGATTCAAGTCTGGGCCACTCAAGGACATTCACAGAGTTGTCCTGATGCCTTTCCTTTGATATCTTGGCTGTGTGCTTAGGGTTGTTGTCCTGCTGAAAGATGAACCGTCGCCCCAGTCTGAGGTCAAGAGCGCTCTGGAGCAGGTTTTCATCCAGGATGTCTCTGTACATTGCTGCAGTCATCTTTCCCTTTATCCTGACTAGTCTCCCAGTTCCTGATGCTGCCACCACCATGCTTCACTGTAGGGATGGTATTGGCCTGGTGATGAGCGGTGCCTGGTTTCCTCCAAGCGTGACGCCTGGCATTCACACCAAAGAGTTCAATCTTTGTCTCATCAGACCAGAGAATTTTGTTTCTCATGGTCTGAGAGTCCTTCAGGTGCCTTTTGGCAAACTCCAGGTGGGCTGCCATGTGCCTTTTACTAAGGAGTGGCTTCCGTCTGGCCACTCTACCATACAGGCCTGATTGGTGGATTGCTGCAGAGATGGTTGTCCTTCTGGAAGGTTCTCCTCTCTCCACAGAGGACCTCTGGAGCTCTGACAGAGTGACCATCGGGTTCTTGGTCACCTCCCTGACTAAGGCCCTTCTCCCCGATTGCTCAGTTTAGATGGCCAGCCAGCTCTAGGAAGAGTCCTGGTGGTTTTGAACTTCTTCCACTTACGGATGATGGAGGCCACTGTGCTCATTGGGACCTTCAAAGCAGCAGAAATGTTTCTGTAACCTTCCCCAGATTTGTGCCTCGAGACAATCCTGTCTCGGAGGTCTACAGACAATTCCTTTGACTTCATGCTTGGTTTGTGCTCTGACATGAACTGTCAACTGTGGGACCTTCTATAGACAGGTGTGTGCCTTTCAAAATCACATCACATCAACTGAATTGACCACAGGTGGACTCCAATGAAACATCTCAAGGATGATCAGGAGACACAGGAGGCACCTGAGCTCAATTTGGAGCTTCATGGCAAAGGCTGTGAATACTTATGGACATGTGATTTCTCAGTTTTTTATTTTGAATAAATTTGCAAAAACCTCAAGAAAACTTTGTCATTATGGGGTGTTGTGTGTAGAATTCTGAGGAAAAAAAATGAATTGAATCCATTTGGGAATAAGGCTGTAACATAAGAAAATGGGGAAAAAGTGATGAAGCGCTGGGAATACTCAGGATGCACTGTGTGTGTGTGTGTGTGTATATACTTCACTCACCAACCCGTTTTTGTTTTTCCGGATACACACTTTTAAGATTTTTTTTTTTTTCTGTAAAAATATTTGGAATCTTTCGAGTCTCAACGTGCTTATCTTTTTAATAAGGTCAGTGAGACGTGTTTCATGACTTTGTACCCTAATTCAGGACAGGTTTCTCTGTTTGGAATTTCTGCACAGACAAAACGATCAGCAGCAGCAGTTCATTTTTTTTTTTTTTGCAAAGTAACCAATAAATGTATGCGAGGTGAACTGCATTTTTGAAATTTTCCAGCCTAAACTTCAAAGCCTTACAATATTTACATACTTCTGACTTATCACCTGTGTCCAGATCTTCAATCTCTATTCACCTTTTCATTATTTCTCGGAGTAATAATTTCTCTTTCTTTGTGCTAATGCATTCTTTAGTTTCTGTATTTTGACATTGTCATTTTTTGGTCCTTTCATATTCTGTATCTTGCCCTGCATGTGTTTCATGGTTACATACATACACACACACACACACACACACACACACACGGTGGTCCAGATCTAATTATGCAGATCCAGATCATAACATCACATTTTAAAAACTCGATAGAGCTCAACATCCAATTTAAAACCAACAATAATCCGGCAACTGTAAATGCGGGTATCAAAGAAAATGGATCAAATGTTAAAACGGCCTGCCATATGATTACGCTGACCAGCCTGGACTTTAAGACCACCAGAGCTGCCGTTAGTTCCTTTCTTACAGACCGATGCCAGGCAGGCTTCAGCGGGCACAAACCTCATATGCTGCCATTGCGTTCAGTCTTTCAGGCACCCTTACGGTCAATGTTACTGGCACCTTTGCGTTTTTGGTCCAACATCTTCAGAGAGAACTGAAAACACACCAACATCTGTCTAATCCTCCAACAACTAGAACAGGAGGCCCACAGGGGTACAACTAAGGGATGTCTGCTCAGCTCACGGCATACAGAAAGTGACAAATTGACCTGCGGAGTACCAAAGGCGCCCTTTCCCTACCGCAGTCAGACAACCCTGAACACCATCATGGCAGCCTCAAAACGTTTCTCGTCCCCATCCAGAAGCTCTTTGCACGGAGATCGGGCCTCACCCCTGGCTACCTTGCACACAGACCATTAAGGTTTTGGATGTGTGTTTTAGGTCCTTGTCCTACTACGGGACCCCCTGGTCTTCTGACACTGGGGCCACACTAAAATGCCCCAAAATAATCCTCGGATTTCAGGGTCAGTCGTGTATTTTTACGTTTGTCCCCTCTGGCCTCCTCTTCTCAGTTTAGTCACCCCAGATTAACGGTAGTCTCTTTGGACCTTTATTTAAAAGTTCACACAAACCGCTCAAGACTTCTAGCACACCAAGCATGAGGATGTGCAAAAATGCACCAATGAACACACTAATGGAGAACACCCAACATATGAAGCCCACCCACAGCTATTCCCTAGCAACAGGCCCTCCTTATATACCCCCCTGTGCCGACTGGTCAGCCTCATTTGCAGGATGTCAGTGTGCAGCCCTTGAACCAGCAGCTAAGGCCCGCTTCTCTCAAATTACCAACGGACCTTTAACATATTAGAACTTATTAGAACTTACGAACAATCAGGACAAGAACAGACCATTCAGCTCAACTAAGCACACGTTCTTATCCACTGAAATCTTCCAAAACAACATCAAGTCAAGTTGAGGAGATCCCTCAAGTCCCACCGTCTACCACACTACTTGGTCACGGAGGTTCTCTTCCGAATGTTGGTGTGAAATTCTCCCTTCACAAGTTCCCAGCTGTGTCCCCCTGTGGTGTTCTCGATGAACTCATTTTAAAGTCACCGTCTCCATCCACTGTGCCAACTCCCTTCAGTCAGGTCCACTACGACTCCCAAGTCCTTCTCATAAGGTGGACTTGAGATTTTCAGACCTCCGACTGTGACCATGTCTGCTCAGATTTACGTGCACACGACAAGAAATGCCTCCAGTGTTTCATCTTCACTTGAGCGTTTCATTTAAACTCAAAATAAAAGGCAGACGCGTGAAGTTTGCGTATGAAATCACATATGGTCTACAAACATAACAAAATGATGAAATGCCCCCGTGCTGACCGCGCAAACGCATGGCGTGGACGAGGGAGGCCCTACTGGAGGTGGCACCTGCCAGATTTTCAGCCATTGTGAAGTCACTGTGTATAAAGCCTCATGTTGCCTCTGGGCAGCACTGTGGAGGTCAATCAGTAACCCCACTTTTTGGGGCCTCGCCGCTTTCTGAAAGAGGAGGCATGATGGCAGTTTTCTCAGTTTCTAACCCGTTAAAATGAAAGCCATTCCCACCAAACTCACACATTTAGCTGAAGAGGCGTCAGCAGGCCCCACCCGCCATCAAACCCACCTTTTTAGATAAATGCTTCTGTTTTGAAGCGGTGTTGGTGAGCCGAGGCTTGTGGTCCAAAGCTTCCCGGTTCTCTGGTTTTTTGACTTTATAAATTCTCACTAGCCAGTGCTCAGAGGTGAAGGCTTCTTCTAAATGTTTGAACTTGATGTCTTTGTTGCCAATTTCAGCGTTCCTCGTGCGATCAAACCCAGGGGGCGTCCTGAAGTCGAGCTAAAAAGAAAAAAAAAAAAAAAAAAAAAACACACATTGAAGTCATTTATGCCAAATTAAGCCAGCAGGAGAAACGAAGCTCAAGACCGGACACAGAAGTCAGACGTTCAGACAGTACACTTGACTAATGTCCTCAGCCGGTCAACTGGCAACTTTAAGTGAAACTAAACTTAACATTCTTTGCTACTGAAGCCAAACCTGAATACTTAAATCATCATTTATAATAAATTAGAAAGAACCGTTAAATAAAACATTAAGACTAAACCCGCCTAACAAGTCACATGAGGAGTCAAAATGGCTGCTGTCTGTGTGGTGCACAAATCTGTCCAAACCCCAACCCAAGATCAAGGCCAGAGTACCCAGTGATGCAGTGGGTGTCACCCCAGTTTATTACTGAGGGTGCATCACCTTTCCATGTGGATGGGAAGTCTTGCTTTTAAATCAACCCCTGATGCTCGTGCCGCTTTGAGACCCCAAGCAGGGAGTGCTCATCCGTTTTCTTTGCTATGGCTCTCTAAAGCCCCATCACACTACACGATTTTCAGTTGTAGACTTCAGTTACACAATCTTAGTGAGTCAGGGGCAGTTGTGGTGCGCTCCTGTGCCCACCAGTGCCCTCGGACATCCTGAAGTGACTCAAGTCTGACTGTTCTCTGACTCACAATACCAATCCTCTCTGATTTTGGCCTTAAATCACCAGGGCGGTATGTGCCGACAACCAGCGAGTGCTCAGCTGTAAGTACAAGGCAGCCAGAAAGAAAGAGAGAAAGCGAAAGAAAGAAAGAGAGAAAGAGAGAAAGGAAAGGGGAAATAAGACCACAAAACAGGCTTCTCTACCAAGCGACTCATTTTTCAGACTACAGCAGAGTGGAACAAAAGGCTGCCCAGGACTGCCCAAAACTGGAAGGCACTCATACAGGCACCGGTGTGGACAGGCAGCACGTCACTCGGCTGTCACAGTGGGGCAAACGTCCGATTGATTAACAGGGTTACCACCGTCACGTGGACAGAGGACAGTGAAGTTAGTAACCAACATGCAGCACGTCACCACTCCCCACTGCCATGAATGTCACGAGGCTGTCACGTAATGCGCATTCCCTGTGGTTTCTACTTGTGGAATCTGACATCCTCAATGTGACGAGATCCTGCAAATACAGCAGTTAGGCCTGACAAGAAGTCGTGTGACGTGCCACTGGCAGATCCCGGACATCGCAGAGGACTTATTTATATCTCTTAGCTGAAGACGACATTACTGGGAATGGGGAGCCCTGCATAGCCCAGCTCAGTGTCAAGTGTTCAAGAGGAACAACAGGACAAACAAACACCTGGATGTTCCCCACGCCTTTTTGAATAATGACAAATCAGTCCAAAGTAGAGAGTACAGGGCCCACCGCGCCTGGCGTTTTGATGGTACAAACATCAGATTTACAATAAAACATGTCGGTGACAAATAGTGTGGAGACGGGGATGCTTTGAAGGTCTTGCCATTATTGGAGTAACTAGAAGTTGTGCACTTTACCAGTAGACGTCTGACTGTCACATGAAGCGTCACTGGGTCACGCAGCCGGACAAGGGCAGGGACAGAACACACAAAAGCGAGTCGATAACTGAATCATTGAGAGGTCGGAGTGGCCTTGAAACAAGCAATGCGTCCGAAGTAAAGCAGGTCTGCAAGTGGAGCGGGTGAACCCGAGTTAACAATGCGGCGACTTGTGCAAGTGGTCAAGCGAGGGCGACTTTTCACCTTGAAAGTACTTATTTAAAAACTCTACTGTGTCTTCATTCAGTTTCCTCCTGCTCTCCAATACTGCATTTTGACTAAAGGTCGGAAGCCGTCCGCTGTGTCAAATACGCAAAAAGAGAGAGGATGCTGATGACAGAGGAAACCATTTAAACACAGCCCTGTAAGTGAAGAGTGCCCAGCTAAACTAAACATTAGGACGTCTTACCTGCATCTCGCCAAATCTGTAGTAGGACATCTTGTACATCAGGCAGTTTAACAATGTCGGTGAGCCAGCCTTGTCGACACGAAACTCCCCCTGGGGTGTAAAATAGTCGCTTTCCTGCAGTAAGAAACACACACACACACAAAAAAATAAAAAAAAAGGCACAAAGTTAAAAAGTTTGGTGACAAACAGCCAGGCACGTGTGAATGACAGGAGCTTCCTGCCTGCCAGCCAGTGGTCTTCTCAATGCCGCCACGTGATTCGGTGTCAAACTCGGAATTCTCAGCCCACGCCACTCACTCGGATATCTTTGGGGTGTTCGCCTTCAGCTATCCTGACCATCCACAAGAACTTGTTGATGTCGTCTCCCGAGTAGCCGATGACACCTCCGAAGATGATGAGCACGTAATCGACATCCAAGCTGCGCATAATCTGATAAGCAGCCGTTTCATTAGAGGACATGGCTTTTCCAACCTGCAAATGGAGGAGAAAGGAAAAAAGATTTAAATACATCTTCGCAGCTGCTTGGCAATTCAAAAGAATCTCGCATCATGTGATGACCCGCGCCGTCCGCGCAAGAATGTCTTGTAACGGGGCGGAGGACCAGCGGTACAGCAAACTGAGGCAGACAACAGACGTGCAACTCACAACAAAAACTTTATCACGCAATCGAGAATCCCTTAAGGTCAGTGCCAGAGACACATTGGTCAATTTTGTGTTCAATTAACTGAAAAATAAAACAAAAGTTGTTCGCTAATCGGACAATTATTACCCAAAGACATCGAAATCAAGAACGTCTCTCTTGTTTTCTCACTTTTGAGCCCAATTCAGATGGGACACACGTCTATAAAGTTGTAGCGGGGCTACGTGACTCTAGATATTTGATGCGTGTCTTGTGCCGAGTCGCGTCTTTATTGCGTCGTCCCGTTTAAATCTGTTGTGTGTCTATGTAAATGTTGTCCCCGGGGAAGGATGTTGCAGGGAGGCAGCGACTCAAACAGTGGAATCTCCCATTGACATACCAACTTCATCCGGGATATTTTAACTTAAACCACAGGAGAGAAGGATCAAGAGAGAGATCGAGAGGAGAGAGGAGCCATTTCACATTCAATTCACAAATTCATTGTGCCACCTCACGGTCTGCTTTATTCATTGACCGGATCAGCAGTACATCAGCCAGTTCGGAGGAGTCCCGGGGTTTGGATTTATTTCAACCACCGCCGAGGACTCGCACGGTGAGATCGTTTTGAGTTATTTCGGGAAGGAGCAAACCTATCACATCGAACAGCATTTCATTTAACTCAGGACATTCATTACTTTGGACTCGCTCGATTTCATCCATTCATTGCAGTTTGTCTTTGATCTGCGTTTATTTATTCATTTATGAATTAGGGACAAGGGGGGGCTTTCTATTGTTTGGACTGCTTTATATTCGTATGCTTGTTGTAAATAGTGTATATATAGCGCCTTTGGGATGGTGGGGGAATACTGTATATAAATACATATACATACACACACATATATTCACAAAGTCTGTCTATTAAATAATGACACCGACATAATAACTCACTTTTATTCAAACGACGACTCTAATGCTTGTCCCCTTCAATATAATCCCCATTTGCAATTACGCACCAATGCAGTCTTGGTTTCCACTGGTTGAGTAGAAGGGCATGGAGCAGATCAGTTTCTGTCAGCTCTTTCAAGACATCTGATGTCTTCTTTCTTTCTCTTTTACATCCATTGATTCAAAACATGTTCCTTTAAGCACCGATTTCAATTTAGGAAAAACACACGCGCATGAGACTTGCAGTCTTCCCCGTTAGCCTCAGAAAGCATTTCAAAAGATTCCGTTGGTGCTTTGTTCAATTTTACTGAATATTTCAAATGAACACATTGCTCAACTTTTAAACTTTGCGTGACTCTGCCAAACAAAGGGAAACACAACTGCATTAAACAGTGACAGCGAGTGTTGTCATTTATTGTGCAGGTTTAAATGTGCATGGCAAGTGTTCATAATCAGTTCTCACTGCTTTGTTTAAGAGATAGAAAGCCAGTCTCGTTATTTAATACACAGTCCTTGTGTGTGTGTGTGTGTATTTTATTATATATATATATATATATATATATAAAAAGGAACATTTGAAAAAATCCGTAATTTAATAAACCACCAAGAAAAATAACATTGAAACAATGGACGCTACGAACTGATCGCTGGAAACAGAAATGAAAACAAAATCAAGCCCAGTGCCTTCCTACCTTAACGTGTCCAGCTGTCTCTCTCGCGCTGCTGCCTGTGTGTGTGTGTGTGTGTGTGTGTCGTACTCTCTGTCTCGCTGCACAGGGAGACACTCAACATGTACAAACCGAAAGGGAAACTGGCTTGTTCGTATACCGAGTGTGTGGTCGGGAACCAAGGCAAAATTTTGGGGAACTTTTTGGTCGTAAACTGAGTTGTACGTGTACCGGGACATTCGTGAACTGAGGTTCCACTGTATGTACACATACACACACACATATTATATAACAAGCAGAAGAAAGAGAGTAAGGTAAACAAACAAATTCACTCAAACACGAGCTGAACCTGGCAGACCTGAAGGAGGACATTACACAAGAAATGTTTGCACATCTTTCCTTCAGTGTTAACCACAAACAGTAACGTGTCCCCAAACCATCAGCACAGCAAAAGCAGCAGCAAACTGTAAGGGCTATTTGGGGCAGGAGTGACATTGAATGCCCTTCTGTGAACAACTTGTACGTGCAAGTGCAGCAGCTGTCACCAAGATGGCCAGGAATGACGAAGGGTGACAAATTCATTTTCACTTACCAATGCTATATGACTGTTGTTCCACGTGTTGTTATCCACAAGCGTTGTTCGATTGGCCATCCCTGCTATCTGATAGCCATAGTCCCACCATGACATGACCCTGGCGTGTTCATCTGTATTTTGTCGCAGCCAATAATAGGCCTCACGAAAATCATCCAGGATATTCCGAGACCTGGCAAGGGATATAACATTTGCATTATTCTTCATTTTTCATCACATGGTTACCCAAGCAGACTTGAAATCTGGGATTAGTGTTCACTAATAAGCTGAAATTCTATGAGGAAGCAACAAAATGAGACTACCAGGGGGTGCAGATGAGATCGTTGATTAGAGAAAGGCTTTAGAAAAGGCAGCACATGAGGGGTTAGTAATAAAAGGAAAAGGGGCAGTGTGTGTACAAAGGGTTACAAATACTAAAACTGTCCAAGTAGACACACCTACAGAAATAAAACACACACTCTCATATAAACACCCTGTGAACACTTCAATCACACATCAAACTAAATATTCAAGTGGAAGATCTTAACGGAGTAATGCTGTGTAACTCATTAAGAACAAAATGACACCAAAATCACCAACCCAATGAGGGCCGATTGAACATCACACCAAAAATCAAGAGACAAAAACAGAAATCCCAGTCTGACCCAACTCCTAATGCGACTCCGTAGTGTGTGTGGTCCCCACATGCTTGGATGGCACCCTGGGGGATCTCCTCCCAGACCTGGACCAGGGCATCAGTCAGCTACTGGACCGTCTGTGGTGCTGCTACTTAGCAGTGTCAGATGCACCGATGCACAACATCCCGAGGTTCTCAATTAGACTCAGATCTGGGGAACCTGCGGGCCAGTCAATGGCATCAATGCCTTTGTCATCCAGGAACTGCCTACACACACTAGCCATACGAGCGTGGCCGTTACAACTGGGGATGCCTCGCCAGCCTCAGCTAAGGCCAGAGTTCAGGACCCCAAAAAAAGAGAGACTGGAGAAAAATGGCACTCATGGGAGGAGAAAAAGGCAGAAAACTCTGGTGTCCAAGAGGAAGAGCAGGACAAAGAAACACCTGCATGTTCCCCACGCCTTTTTGAATAAATGACAAATCAGTCCAAAGTAGAGAGTACAGGGCCCACTGCGCCTGGCGTTTTGACGGTACAAACATCAGATTTACAATAAAACACGGGGGGTGGCTAGTGTGGAGACAGTGGACGGCTTTAGAAGGCCTTGCCATGACTGGAGTAGCTGGAACTTGTGCACTTTACCAGAGCATTCTTAAGGAGACCGTCCCCGACATCTGCCTGTCACATGAAGCTGAAGCGTCACGCAGCAGGAGAAGGACAGAAAACACAAAAGGGAGTCCATAACTGAACAGCTGGAGCGGGAGGGGTGGTATCTCAGAGCACACTGTGTGATTGGTCGTCTGATCTGTGGGCGTTAGTAACGGTGCCTTCTTGGGCACAGCCGTCCGTCGGGAGGCTCATCTTGTTAGGGCTCAGTAGTGTGAAGGGGGCACTTGGTCATCAGAGTCTACCACCAAGCCAGTGAAGCTTCAGGGATTTCAGGCTGTCCAGTTAACTGGGCATCATCTCCACCTGCACAACACACAGAGGACGTCCGTTGGTCCCCAACACTTCTTTGTCCCCCTGCCATTTTTCTTACAACACAAACATACGCACTCAACTCTTGAATTCATCAAACACTGCGTTAGGAAGTTTTAGGGTGCCTAAAAGTATCACGGGGGAATTTCTAAACAAAGCCTGATGAACGTATGAACGTCTCCCAATTCATTTACTGTGAAAACATGAACTGCAGTCTGCTGTCGATAGCCCCCAGAAACGTTACGCCCCCTTCACATATGCTTGAGTAAACCCATATTATTGGGTAGTCGACTGCCCAGTGCAGCAGGCTTGTTTCACAACTCAAAGCTAAAAATCCACCGGGGTGTGTGTGTGTGTGTGTGTGTGCGCGAGGGGGACCCCACACCTGAGCGCTCCCAGTCTTATAATGGGGACAGTGGAGATTTTTACATGCTAGTTTCTACTTTGGTAAGCACATTTTCTGGGGTGTGAATTGACTCGAGAGTTGCATTCAGTGGGTTTCGTTATTTTTTTGTATCATTTAAACTATAAATTTCAATCAATCAAGAAATGGAATACAAGCCTGCAAAGTACGTAAGAGAACACGACCCAACATAACTCCCTCAATGCGAGACCACTGCTGGCACTGGGGCCCAGTGGTGGAGGCCTTGGATGTCAAAGCCTGAGGTTGTGGGTTCAAAGGTAGCTGCTGACACCGCGTGGCCCCCAAGTCAAGTCACTTTAATCAATCAACATTTATTTATAGAGCACATATTCATACAAAAAAAAAAATGTCGCTCAAAGTGCTTTACAAAATGAATAGAAAAATAGAAGACACAATAAAAAATAAACACAAGTCAACATTAATTAACATAGAATAAGAGTAAGGTCCGATGGCCAGGGTGGACAGAAAAAACAAAAAAAAAACTCAAAAGGCTGGAGAAAAAAAAAAAAAAATCTGCAGGGGTTCCAGACCACGAGACCACCCAGCCCCTCTGGTCAATCTACCTAACATAAGTCAAACAGTCCTCTTTGTATTTAGGGTTTTCATGGAAGGACCTGATGATGATGGTCACGTAGACTTCTGGCTTTCAGTCCATCAATGTTGGAGCATCAGGATGCTTTGAGTAGGTTTACCTGCCGGGACTCCAACTGGAGCAACAAAAGAAATGGCACCAATCGTATCTCAAATGTAAGTCATCCTGGATAAAGGCCTCACCCAAATAAGTAAAAGTAAGCTAATAAATGCAACACTCGGAGCGATTCTAAAGAACCCTACAGCTGTGAGCTCTGCCATTCATTATGACTGCAATTCTACCGGGTGGCACATGAAAAACCGAACCATCTCTGACTCCAACGTCGACGTACGTTTCTTAGCCCGCACACAAAACGAAAGATATGTGATACAAAACTCCAACTGCAATTGTGTGAAGGAGCCATGTGCAATAACACACACGTTTCTCCTCGTCGTCGTCGTCATCCTTCAGTTCTTGGACACGTCATTCTGTACGGCTTCATTTGTAGCGAGTCCAACACACGTTGACAAGACCTGCGCAAAACATTCACTTGTTGTGCCAAGGAGTTTGTGGAGCGATTTGTGTGCGTTTTCAAAGCGACTCTCCTTCCTGATTTACTGGACTTTAGTTCTCCATGTAATGGATGTCTGTCATCAGTGGAGAGGATTTCCAGTTTCTTTACATTGCCTGCCCTCCGACACACACACACACACACACACACAGAAGTCAAATCATCTCCATCAGCCCCAATAACTTTAGCTGCATACTTCGTAATCTGCTGGAGCTTTTCTGAGTTTTGGTTTGTCAGACGACTAAACCAGGCAATGAAACTGAAAGTGACCACAGACTGGATGAGACTGCGACAGAAGGACAACATGAGCTCCTTGTCGACTTTAAATAGTTTATGGAGGTTGCATGTAGAGAATCATTTTTTTGATATTTGTATTCCAGTTTAGATTGTCATCGAGGTTAGTTCCTAAGTATTTCTATTCAGTCACGATTTCTACCTCCTCTCCCACAACTACAAGAGGTGAACATACAGATTTCTGTCTCTTAAAATCAATCAAATAGCATTTCTTTGGTCTTTTTTACATTCAGAGTGAGAGAGTTTAGTTTTTATTGCACCAGTTCACCACCCAGTCCACTTGATTTAGATGGTGGCTTTCATCCTCCCCAGATATGCGTCCTATGAGGCTGGTGTCATCGGCATACTTGATAATGGAGCAGCGGTCATTGTCCTGTCTCAGGTCACAATACTGCTCTTTGCTGGTAGGTTTATGCCAGGAAACTCCTGTGCCAAAATGTCCTGCGTTTCCTTTAAAGAACCGGTAGACGCCTCCACTATTCCAATCCTCTGTTGCAGAGAATACATCTTCTGGATCTCTTTCACGCACTTCTCTAGCCACTGGCTCACAGCTTCCTTACTAAAGGCACAGTTGTGGCTGTTGAACCCCCGTCGTGACAACGAGGCTCCGCGATTGCGACGGCACCCACCTGTATAATAGCGGTTCGGTTTATCGTGCGCCACCCTATATAACACACACACACACACACACACACACACACAGAACTAAGTGCCATGAAGCTTCGTTAACACATGGTTTGCATCCATCTGTCCAGACTGACATGATAATGGAGGACTTTAATAAACGCCAGTCAGTGCTTTGCTGCTGGCTCACACATTACACAGTTTAATGAATATAAACATTTATTAGAACTCAAACCTGTGGTCATATGAAACTAATAAAGGCAGACCGTTACCTTCAGGGCTAACAAGCAGCCAGCCCCCCATTAACCTGACCGCCTTTACCTGCCACAGTCGCCAAGCCCACCAGAAAGCCAGCCACTCAAGTGCAAATCTGTCCTCACCCGTCATGATTGTAGGACGCCAAGACGACGCTGGGACTCGAGTAAGCATTGCTGGTGACCCACGTGCAGTGAACGGCAAACATCATCAGCAGCATCAGCATCAACATGGTGACAATGCTTTTAATGTTGGGCCCCAGTCCTTCTTCCGTCTTCTCCTGCTCAGACACGTGCTTCCTTACTTTGCCAGCCTATCAAAGACGAGAGCAGCTTGTCAAGACAAACGGGACATAAAATGTTTCCCAATCACAAAAAAAAGAAAACACACAAAACTTTTTGCAAATTCAGAAAGAAAAGCCAACTATAATAAGCAAACAGAGCAAAGAATTACAACCCTCAGAAATGCTATTTATTTATAATGACAATAATGATTGTTTTACCGCAGTGTACAGAAGGCCAAGGGCACTGAAAGTGAGAAGCAAACCTGCGGTGACTTTGACGTAAGAAACAAGGAGAGGTCAGCAGAAGGCGAAGTCGTCGTCATCCTCAGTTTCACATCCATTTTTCTTCTCTCGGGTAAATCAGCCTCTCCAATTCCCTCTTACCCTTTACTCGTCACCCCCATTACCTCGACCCAAGTGACCAGGGGTTAGCATCAAGTGACCACCGCCTCTCATGTCATAAAAGATCTACTCCAATACACCCTCAGCCTGAACAACTGGGACACTCCACCAGGATACGGCTGATCAAAGGTCAAAAGCAAGCAGACGGAAGGCGATTTGCACATCTGACCTTTAAGTCCCTTCATCCATCCATCCATCCATGCATCTTCCAAACCCGCTTATCCTGAGCGAGTTTGTGAGGAAGCTGGAGCGGAGTCCACTTGGTTCAGTTTATTCTTGTATGTCGCTCTTCAGCGAGTGTGGGCGACGAGTTCTCAGGTAGAAGTACAAGTACAAAGACAGCCATTTGTTTCAACACACAGACAAGTGATGAACATAAAGGGAGATCAGCACCATCCAAATCCTCTTGTGTGATGTCATCTCCTGCTCAATTCTGCGCTGTTCTTGTCAGATTTCTACTGTATTGAGGATCACTTGTCTTCTGTTCTGTGGATTGTGTCGTATTGACCCCCAGCCTACCTGGTAAGGGGTCTCTCTCTGAACTGCCTTTCACAGGGTCCCTCCTATTGTTTTTTGGGAGTTTTCTTCTGGTCTTTAAAGGCTGGGGGGCTGTCAAAAGGCAGGCTCTGTTAAAGTCCACTGTGGCACTCCTTGTGTGATTTTGGGCTATACAACAAATACATTTTATTGTAATTGTTTCTGTCCATTAATTAAATGTTAAACTATGGCCTATCCCAGCAAGCAGCAGGCACAAGTACAGGGCGCCAGCCCATCGCCAGGTGAATACACAGGCGCGGGAGGAAACCTGAGCATCCAAAGGAACCCCATGTGGAAAAGGGTGACAACCTGCCAATTCTACATAAACTTGAACTGCCAAATACAAGATCTAGCAGTCCACCGAACACTAAATTAAAATAAAACTGGTCACATGTCTGCCAGAATGATAAATGAAGGACTAAATATCACACAACCGGTTAGCAAAGTGCAAGACGACATGCAAAATACCCAACATGCACCTCTCCATCATGTAGCGCACAGAACGTTAAACTCGCCCCCTCTACTTCTTTTGGTTTATGTCCGGGTCTTTCATGCCATCTTCTCCTCTGTTCCCCCCCCTCCTGAAGTCAGTAATACCAGCTGTAATTCGTCTTCCACTTGTCAGGCATGTGTCATTGGCCAAACACTGTAAGGCAAGAGGCTGATGGGCTTCAGGAGCTTCAAGGCACAATCCAAGTGCTCTAGGGGGCTGCTGCTTTTTACAGCTGGTAATCCTGCCCCCTCAAACAGGCCTAGACCACCCGGGGAACGTGTCGCTCACAGGTCTGGACCCGGGGTGCTGCAGTATTTCTAAAACGCACACAAAAGCTCCCATTCGGCTACGTTTCTGGTCCATTTCGCGGGTGTAGGATTGAACTACTAAACCAGTGACCAGAGACTTGTGCAGTTTTCAAGTAATGCAAAGGTCAGACATCTTGTAGTCCATTACATCTTCTACTAACTAACTAGGCCACAAATATTCATTGTCAGTATCAGTCATGTAGTGAAGTCTGCAGACCACACACTCTGATTGTGGCGGTGTGGAGCCCACTCTCGTATTTGTGCATCTCCACAGCTCCACTACATTGGTATGGTTTGGGTCAGACTGCTGCGAGAGATGTTTCACAACTCGTGACGAAGGGACAGGGAAACCACAAACAGCCAACACAACGTATGAGAGGAGGAGGTATGGGGACACGAGAGAAGTTCAAATCCTCCGCCTCAAAGTCAGATGGTGCAACCGATGATGACATGTTCAGTCCAAGCTGGCAGGAAACTGGACTCCCAGCACCCCCACCACCAAATTACAAAGCAGCAAACATCACAAACTCCCAAAATAAAGACAGAGAGAGAATTCAAAGAGTTTAGTCACAAATCCTCAGGCGTCCTGCACTCCGGCTCTGCTGTTGCCTTTTACTGCAAGTTCAGGAAGGCACTGGGACATCTCGTCAGGTCAGAGAGCCTGCACTGGTACAGCATGATGCCGCACCCACCACACGACGAAACACCTCGGGATCCTGGTTGGCAAACTCCACCAGGCAGACATGCAATCCAGTCCCATCCTACAGAAATGACTGTCTGTCTGCCGCAGTCAGATGTTATGTGGGTGTCCCCTTGGCCTGGTCCAGCCACTCGGGTCCTCCACGATGCAAGCCGGATCACCCTCAGGATCTCTCATCACATGGCCTTAGTGCCGTAACTGGCGCTCCCTCACCATGCAGGTCATGTGCCTGATTCGAGACTCCATGAGCAACACAAAGTCAAACCAGCGGTGCCCAAGGACCCTCAGGGAGACCAGTCCTCATCTCAGGTCACTGGATAGCGTCCATGTCTCACAAACAGGAAGCACCAGGGCTCTAAATACTTGGACCTTCGTCCGTTCGTAGAGATATCGGGAGCGTCACACCCCCCTTTTCCAGCGACCCCATGACCCCCCTAGTGCGTCTACGGACTTCATAGTAAAAGTCACTAGAGACATGAATGTCACTGTCGAGGCAAGTTAACCTCTCAATGACGAGGTCGACACTCTCTCTGCAGACAATGTCCAATGGTAGGACTTTAAAATGCGGCCCTCCAACTTGCTGGGAAATCGTGAGGGTTGATGGCAGGACTGGCACTCCAGCCACCACAAAAAAACTTTCACACAGCTCTGAGATGACAGACAGGACTCCTTTCTGCTCTCCGCGGGGTCAGCACTGCTGCTGCCGCCCATAGGAAGGCTGCTCTCATTATGAATGGGATGGGGAAAGCCCTTTGGGAACCCCATTCCTGGAGGAGTCAAAAGCGTCGGAGAGCCAATGGGATTAGGCCTGCTGGGATCAGAACTGGTGTGGTGCGGAGGGGTCACCCGCTGCACGGCAGCACTCGGGTCCCAATTTGAGGCGGCCCATCCCGGTAGGCGCCTGGAACGTCTTGTCACACCTCATTACTGGAAGTAAATGTGAGAAGTGAAAGTTCCCTGCTGAGAGAGTGCGGCCATGCAACTGCAGAACCGTTTTAGAGTGAAAGACTCCCACAGACTTGTAAATGAACCTATGAATTAAAAATGACAACACTGGGGGCAGCACTTTGTCTCCTTAATACAGCCTGAAAGGTAGGGGGCACTGCAGAGCCTTACCACATCACTACACCTACCTGACAGACATCTCCGTGTCTCCCCCTCTCCCACCTTTATACTCCAATGACCACTAGTGGTGGTCCGGGTGTCTCCCCCTCTCCCACCTTTATACTCCAATTACCACTAGTGGTGGTCCGGGTTCAAATCTCATCCGGAGGTCACCAGATCTGTGACCGGTTACAAAAAGCACCAGACTGACTCGCTAGCCTAGAGCTCCACCTAGTGGCCACGTGTGCCTGATGCTTCACGGAGTCAAAATGAAACCCTGGGTGGCTGCAGATCTGTGCTTCAATAGTAACGGTTGCTGCCGCTGATGAAACGGGGTACGTTTCCTCGATTTAATTGGACTCACATTTTAATGGTTTCATTCTTCATAAATCAGCAGCCAAACAATCACGAGACGCAAGGATCAGAAAGTCCAACAAACTTAACCAAAGCCCCAGATAAACGTTCTGCTTCTCAGATTTGCACCAGTTCTTGTGTTGTCATTGCCAGCAGTGCCCTGCTTCCACTCTTCGTCCTGGCCAGACCCTTATGATAAAGACAATGACGGTTGGCAGGTTTCCTTTTTTAATTTTTGGTGAATGTGACCAAAGGCCTTGTGCCATCCCTACCCACTACAAGACCATCTGACCCAGTGGCCTAGCATGTGCATGCCTTTTGTGTAATGAAAGCTGGCATAGCAAAGTGAAGACCTTTACCTTATCGTACAAGTTTCCGGAATTCCTTTTGTCATCCTCATCACTACTGTCCTCTGTTGGTGGGTTTTCCCGTTTCAAATCGTCTCCCAAGTAATGTTCAAAAACGTTTGAAAATGCAATGGCTGACAGCATGCAGACAACGGGGGTCAAGGTGAGCATCAGACGGACCATCACTCCAGCAAAGTATACGGCGCTGATTGCATATAAGGCCACTGCAAAAGAAAAGCAGAGAAACGCTCATCAGTGTGGTGGAAAACAAAGCATTTAGGCTTTGGCTTCGAAGCCAAAGTCAGCGGCTTTCTGAAATAAGAGAGTCAAAAGCACGGGGTGGAGGTCAGAACAACAGGCCGGGGCTGAATGCTCATCAACAAGGACCGGGGACAGGCCTCCTCTGCGGACTTGGACCACCATTTATATGTAATGTGACACCTAGTGGCTTTAATTCAACCTTTTTAATTATGACAATGACAGCTGCTGCGGTGGGCTGGCGCCCTGCCCGGGGTTTGTTTCCTGCCTTGCACCCTGTGTTGGCTGGGATTGGCCCAAGCAGACCTCCGTGACCCTGTAGTTAGGACACAGCGGGATGGATAATGGATGGATGGATGGAAAATGACAGCTGACGGAGAACAAGAGCATACGCCATCTAACATGAGCAGAATGTAACGCGTCTCCAGTAGTTCTCATTACTCAATCTGCACAGTGCAGACATTCTCAACAAGCCGACACTTGAAACTGACTTACAATCCAAGTCAATCGGGCACAGCTCTCCTGCACCGAGTGGGAAGAAGGCTGGCGAGCCCCCAAAACCAGCGTTGGTAACCCGTCATTCCTTTTCTTTGCCTCTCCTTACAAGTCTACCATCAAAAACAAAGCTTTCCAGAACACTCTTATATAAAGATGGCTCACAGAAGCGTCAGACGCCTGCAAGCTTTTTGTCCGTTGCAGCAGTTCTTTAATTGAGCGCCACGTGTATGGCGACTCTCAAATCTCACTTCACCTGCTGTGCATGCAAAGGAAGCAGCTGCTGCCGCTGACATTTACTTTAATGACTTGTTGGACTTTGCTGTTCATTTAACCCTCTCTCAGCAGGGAGGTAAAGATCGCCAGTCAAGCATTTTTAGTCACTCCTAAGAGCCTTGTCACACTTTAATTAAAATGTCCTAACTGCACTAGAGCTCTACTGTCACCAGAACGTCTCTCAAGCCGGCTGGCTGCTCTGCTGGCATATGGTACCTGAAATTCAGGCCACCTCTGTTACATTTAACAGAGAAGGGAAACTCCACCCATAGCCCCGCCCCCTATACGAGGCCCCGCCCCAACCCTTCCCTTTGCCTACTGTTTGAGGCTCCGCCCCTAGCCCTTCCTATCCATAACTTGTGCCACTCAAGCCCAACTACTGAGCAGTCGCACGCGGGGAGGACAATAAGGCGGCAGTGCTTGGATTGGCGCCATTGCCCCAGCGTTACGTACTGCTGTGCCACTATAAAATGTGGCATTCAGTTCTTTGATTATCGTAATTTAAATGCAATCTGACCATTTCCTTTCTTTGCACTTTTAATCAAAATAGAGAAGCGGTCTCCTGTCTAAGCACACCAACTCTTTTTACCTTGAGTTCCAATTTTTTTTTTTTTTTAAATGAATCTTGAGTCCGTCTTTATTGTATTTATTTTCTTATGTTAGCTTGGCATGGAAAAGTTCATTTTTACCCAAATAAATGAACCTAGTGAAAAGGTGAGATAAGGTCCACAGGAGTGAAATCTGACAGACCTGATCCATAAGCAGGTATGGCGGACAGAGCAGAGCCTATTCACCCGCCCTACACTCACAGCTGCAGCCGCTGCCATCTGGTCACAGGTTCAAATTTCTAAGGATCACAAGTGAATGGCTAAGCTGCTCTGCAATAAACGCCCACTGGTTTAACATGTGAGCTGAACTCGGTCGGCTCAGTCGTTGGTTAGTCTCGACATACAATACTACTGTACGTGTGGTCTAATCTCACAAGCATTACGTGTTAATGTGCCAGCTCAGTTCTTTGTGCAAAGATCAGTTTGATGGCTGAGCACTGGTCTGCTGCGTCCTAGATGTGAGGTTGCACTCTCTCTGTAAAACCCTGAGGGCAAGGCAGACTTCCCTCTTAGGAAACTCAACATGTCTGAAATGACCTGGTAACTTCTAGCCTGCCTCCGCCGTTTCACCTTCTAGTTCTTCTCCCCGCTCTTTGATGACGGATTAGAATAATCAACTTGCTGTATTCACTTATGGTGTCGTCACCCATTGTCTGTTAACCAATCCGGATTTGGACTACACAAATGGCGCCAACTGTCCTCCCAGGTGGCACAGTGGTAGTGCTGCTGCTTTGCAGTAAGGAGACTGTGGAAGATTGTGGGTTTGCTTCCCGGTTCCTCCCTGTGCGGGTAGTGCTTTGAGTACTGAGAAAGGCGCTATATAAATGTAATGAATTATTATTATTATTAACTGCCGGCCAAGGTTGATATTACGGCTGAGGGAGTGAGGGAGGCGCTTTCAGAGCAGCGCACAGGGTGGTGAGGTGAAGCACGGCGGACCAGAGTAGGTGTAAGATTTTTATTTGTAAAATGGTGTGGATCAGCGCAAGAGAGTGAGGAGTGGCTGTGGAGTGCAATTTGGGGAATTGGACCGATTCACTTACTCAACCGTCCGTCATCAGTGCTCTGCGCATCCTCGTGTGCAACTGCACTCCCGAGAGGACTGAGATGGAAAGAAAGAAAGAAAGAAAGAAAGAGGGAGGACAATTGAGTGGACTCCAACTAGGAAGAGCAGAACTGGGCTGGAGCCCACGCAGATGGACGGAGGCGAGCAGTCGGGGAAGCAAAGATGATCATGGGCATAAGGAGGGAGTCCTAATGTGGACAGACCACATTCATGGGGGGTCTCGGCTCAGCGGTGCATGACCGAGAAGTGGGACTGTGATTTGATCCTCCGTTTATCCATGTTGTGCCATTAACTCACTCGATTTGACTTCCTGCACAGCACTGCTTCACTTTACTGTCTTTGACTGAATAAAAGCACTGGGCACTCCTGTGGTGTCCTCACTTGTCACAGTCCACCCTCTGTCATGACTATCGATGGCACCCAGGTAGAAGTAGAGCTTTACAACATTTTCATGTAAACTGCTTCTTGTCGTCATTCGTAATCAGAAGATCAACTCGTTAATCACAAGGAAACACGTTTTACATCCTGGCGAATAAATCTTCTTAGAAAGAAAACAAAAATTAAACTATGCCAATAATGAAAGCTGCTCAAAAATCATTTAATCCTCGACTAAATATCTGTGTCACCTCAGTGCTTACAGGCTCAGTGTCTGTCACCACCATGCCAAATATAGGGTGGCCCAGATCTAATCATGCAATTTTCATTACGCTATAACATATTAAGTTTATTACATAGCCAATCACCCAAAAAGTCCTGGACCATCGAGAAGTGTGTGAACGGACGACATGAAGAATCGTCTTCGCGCCAAACTGGAATCGTCCCCACACAAATCAACGTCATCCAGATGATCTGGACCACCCTGTACACAAGGCTTGTGCCCTGAAATCCGACTTTGTTCAGCCAAGTAGTTGTGGTGACCACAAATCAATTCTAAAGGACAGTCCACTTGAGAGACGTTGTTTTCTTGAATTAGGAAAGTGCTTTGCTCATCTGTGCAGACAGAAAGAGGCCTAACATGCATAAAGATGGGGACAACCAGAAAACAACTCACCAAAGACTCGTTCATCGTTGATATTCTTAATGCAAAACCAAAGGCCGGCTGGGAAAGTGCAGACCAAGATATGGAGGTCAAAGAAGAAGGAAACCCACGTGGTGGGCTGATGCTCCGACACCGAAGCAATGATTGGGATGTGAACCTTTGCATACCTTCAAAATAAAACAAGTGGGCATCAGGAGAGACGCATAGAGCTTTGTGTTAAACAAGCAGAATGTAAGAAATCAAAGACCATGAAGCTCCAGGGCTGCCCCATCGTCACCTTGCTCTAGTATGCCAACTCTTCTGTGGCCACTGCTCAGGGAAAGGCCTGGCAGAACGACTGCAGCACATGACGGGTACATTAAATGTGGCAGAAACACCTCGGATGCTGGCAATTTCATTTGGTGAAGCCAACATCCAGTTCAGTTCATGTTTGTGTAGCCCTCTTCACAGAAGGCAACTTCACATGACATTCTCCTACTTGTTTAAGCCAATTCAGGGCCACTGGGGACGGCTGTAGATGACATGACACTGTCACTCTGGCTTGAGCAAACTGCAAGGGCCTCAATTCACTTTTCAAGAGATGAAGATTTTTTTTCCCCTCATCCGTCACTACAAGCTTAAGTAACAGAAAAACAAACGAACTGTTTGTATTTAGTATTAGTCACCTGGGGTGGTGAAATGGCATAATGGTTAGCATTGCGGCCTCACAGAGCCAACCATGTCTGTGTGTGCTTTCTACCTAAAAACCACCCCAAAAGAGGTGCATGCTGGGTTAATAGACACTGTAACATTGTACCCTGTGTGTGTGCCCCCTCGGATGGGCCGGGAAGCAGGAGCTCATCAGAGAAGAAGATGCAGCCCTGGAAAAGCCTGAATTGGGTTAAACAGGCGGCTTGAGAATGGAATGAATTAAGAAGAGCAGCTGCCAGTCTCCCTATTCAAGTCAAGTGAAGCTCGTCACCACGCTTGCTTCATTTGTTTTTAGTTCATTAATGTCACTGAAAAATGATGCAAAATACAAGGAGATGGCAGTCTACAAATCACACCTGCATCAAACTAAAAGGACGTGCATGAACTAGAAGCACTTCAGAGGACATTGTGCACGGCGAGTGCTTACATACCCGGTGTCCCACAACGAATAAAATCTGCCGCTCCATGGTGCGATGTATCCTTGTAAAGAACAAAAGAAAAAAACAAAAAGTGAGATCATCACTAGTGAACAAAGAGCAGAGCAGATGAGCAAACAGATTTCATTTCAGACGTCATTCCAGCAGGTCAGCTCGCAACCCTACACAGCAAGCAGCGCTCCGCTCTACCGCTGGAGACATTCAAGCATTTCAGCGGCGACTTTTTGAAAAGCCTCCAGAGAGTGTGACGCGAGGACAGAGATGGCACACCTGTGTGTCTCTTATTTCTCAAAAGGGACAGCAAACAGGATTTATGAATGTCACCCGAAGTGCAGTTACTCTGCTAGGCATCGAAATGACAAAAAAACATTTTAGACACAAATAGTTTTACAGGGTGGGTTAAAAAAACAAAAATCCTATCCCCCAAAATGATGGCTTCTCATCCCTTAACAGTCAAAGCAGAAACTTTCACCTTTAAAGTTCATAACCTGCCATAAAATGACAAACATGCAAGGAGCAGATACAGAAAGAGACACCGGGGGGTCCTAGCGTGTGGATGGCTGCCAGAAAGCTAAAAATAAAAGTGTCGCCAAGCCCCTCCTGTGCTGCCCGCCTCTGCTCTGTCCCGTTGGCAGGTGAGCCTTCATCCAGTGCGCTCTGCTCTGGATGTCATTAAGGACATTCTCTGTGCTTTTCTCCATTTTCCAGTCCCTGCCACTGCGCAGGTGATGACAGGGGCCTGGTTTGGTCTCGACAGGACGCCAGTCTCGTGTCCTCAAAGCACGGACTCTCATTTCTCACATTCTGAGGAGTCCTTTAGGTCCAGGCGGGCTTTACAACTCGTAATCCTGGTTGACAAAAGATGCTGATGAGGAGAGGTGTGAAGGAATTGAAGGCGGCCTGGGATTACGAGTTACAATTACAAAGCCCCGGTTAGAGGAGTGTGGCAGTGATGGTTAGCCTTCTGGAAGTTTCTGCCTTCTCTACACTGGCACTCAGCTAGGGTGTCCATTGGGATCTTGGTCACCTCTTTTACTGAGGCCCGGACAGCTGCAGGAAGAGTCGAGGTTGTTCCAAACGTCTTCCATTTTATAATGTTGGAGGCCACTGAGCTCTTGGGAACCTTCAGTGCTGCGGCCTGCCCCTCGACACCATCCTGTCTGTAAGCCCTGCAGGGAATTCCTTTACCCTCATGGCTTGGCTCACCTGTGGGCCTTTCTATAGACAGACACGTGTGGCCCTTTCCTAATCCGTCCAGTCAAATGAATCGAGTGCAGATGGACTCCAAGCGAGGAGTAGAAACATCGCAGTGATGATTAAAACAACGGGATGCCAAAGCCAAGGGTGTGAATACTCGTGTCAATGTGACACTTCAGCTTCATTTTTAGTAAACTGGTTAAAAAAAAAAAAACCTCCAAAATTCTGTTTGCGCTCTGCCTTTCTAGATGAATTGAGACGTGCAGCCGAACAAAGAGCAGGGGGTCTAAGCACTTTCTGAAGACCCCGCACATGGGCCGTTCTGATTGGACAGCTGACCTGGGTACGAGTCGGCTCATGTAGGCCAAGGCATTCGACGGCTAACAATTCCCAGAGGTTTACCCTGCAGCACTGCCAGGTCGAGATCCTTGAGATGACACTGACCCATAAAAGACGGGGGGCCATCTGCATCGGCACACAAACAATTCTTTATTTAGAAAAAAATGCCGTGTGAAGATCCACAAGTCTTCGTGACTTTAAAATACAGTTTTAAGGTATGAGAAAAAAAAAATAACAATCGTGTCCTGACTGGCCAGACGGTTCACAGCTCATCAATGTACTGTGCAATACGAGCCAAAGCGACGACCATCAGTCCAGTTTCACACCAAGGAAACACAAAGCAATCCTCTTTAAAGGCGCCTTCTGGACTTGGCAGTTTTCATGTCATTCGTAAGCGTAACTCCATCCTATAAACCATCACTTGTGAATTGTTTACATCACAATAGCAGAAATCAAAGTCTTACCTGTGTAGGTTAAATAAATGACAGTCAAGAATACGACGCCAGCGGCCATCGAAACTCCAAGGAAAAACAGCGTCTGGAATTCCTGCTTGGTGAGCCGATCTTTGAGATACTGCAGGAAGGCATACGCTTGGAGGAGTGCAAACACACCTGGATGAGAAAGAGACAGACAGACAGACAGACAGACTTGTCACATCACCGTGCTTTCAAACGCCATTCAGGGTCACCTGTAAAGAACACAAGCAGCAGCAGAATGTCCCCTCCATCTAAATGGCCGCCTGCCCGTCAGAGTCACAGGAAGAACTGCTGACAGAGGTGACGAGACTCAGCCCGGGAACACGGGGGCGTCCACTCCAAATGGAACATGTGACACACTCGTTACTCCAGAGGGTTACTCCCTTTGTAAAGACGTTTCCTTCAGCTGGCACCTGGACCACATGCAGGCTTGTCAAGCGGGTGATGAGCTCCTGGTTAGCCTTGCCTACAGGTTGCTATGCATACGCCATCTTGGATCAGTATCTCGATTCTAAGCTTCCATTTCCATCGCCTCTAGCCTGTGAATACCACCTTGGACTGCTGCCTTGGTCCTTGCAGGTTTCAAGCAAGTGGTGTTAAGTGGAGTGGGACGGAGAACAAACAAACGACCAGGATGAGAAGAGATTCATCCAAGGTGGAGAGGACCTACAGGAGAACACAGCCCAACCTGCAGTGTTAATGCTGTGGCCAAGACCATTCTATGGGGAGTCACTGAGGTGTCCATCACCCTCCGACACCAATCACCGATGCCACCTGGACGGGCCAATCAGGGCCAGTGAGGCCTTGTCGTGGGCCCACAGGCTTTCCAAAACCCAGAAGCCGATTTCTGCCTTTAGCAACAATTCCACCGTTTTTGAGACAACTACCCTGGGGTGGGGACGCCTCTGTCCCATTAGTGACAAGGTTTATTTCAAAGCCAAACGTAACGTAACTCCTTTTGTGGAAGTTTTTATTACAAACAAATAAACATGACAGGTGGCGCAGATTGTGGCACGTTTTATCAAATTGTCCCCATAACAAGCAAACAGTGAGGTCACACAGCAGGTTTCATGGCTCATGCTGTCCCGTAAATCAGCTCAGACTGCAAACTACGACAAATTTCACTTTCAAGCCAAATGATGAAGGGGAGCCTGAAAACCGGAGAGGCCGTTTGCTGGCATTGCTTCAAAAACAAAAACAGGGGTTGACGTTTCAAACACAATCCCCCCCGTCGCTTTATCTTAGTTAACGCCCTTCTTCCTCATCATCATCACCACCACCACATTTAGTAATCATTTTTAGAACTTGTAGCTTTTCACGCAGTTGTTACTTGCCGGCTGCTGCCTGTTTAAATATAAATTTGCACCATTTGTCCAAATAAACGACGTGTGCTGCTGGATGTGCACGTATTCTGCCGTTCGTAGTCAGTTGATTTATACGTGAACAAAAGTGGTGCTAAGAGGGCATCTGAAAAGCTGACCCTCTTATTTCCACGTATTTAAAGGGTCAATGCAAATCAATGATGGAGAATGTAAGTAATACAAAGAGACACACTGCCACAAAGAAATGGAGAGAATGTCAAATGAACAACCAGGAGAAAACGTCACAATAAACTCCGAGTCACTTGGTTATTATGCTGCTGCTAATAAGACGTCCGTCTCAACGAGAGGGGCTTACGAGATACGCGCCGTTACATTTGATGACTAAATGGCCACGACGTGAGGTTCAGAGAGTCCGGCGGTCGTGTCCGACATGTGTAATAAATTCAGACGTTTCCAAGGACACTTGTACCGACTAGAGAGTCACTTTCAATGATCATGGCAGGGGTAGTTTTGCCAATTTTACAGGCACCTTGTGGTGGGCTCTTTGTCCCATTCAAATTCAGCCAATCAGGGTGGGCCAACCACTGTAGAAAAAAAATCCCAAAGTCCTCAAAGACAAGCAGACCGGTGGGCACTTTGGAGGTAATTACTAGTAGGCATCACAGTCTAAAAGGCCGGCTGAGCTGCTTAGTTTTAATCAAAATGCACTGGAACTGCTTAATAACGCGCACCACAATAATACTTTACTCAACAAACACTGGTGGGTAAACCGTTTACCAGCCCTGTCAAACAAAGCTGCAATGAGCCTGCACGGCGGCCCTGACAACTGCACTGCCTTATCTCGTCACCCTCGAGACGTCAGATTACACGACCAGTCAGTGCAGGGGATGACCAGTTACACGAGTCCAGGCAAACGTGTCAGCACTTTAGCATTTCCAAAGTATAGGGAGCTTACTTACAGAGTGCCAATGCCCTAACAAGGCCTTTCCGGGTATTTGATCGTGGCAGGGTCCGCAGGTGACCCCGTTGTCCCTTTCAGATGCCTTACTACGCACACCAGAACTGAACGCCCCAAATCCCATCTCCAGCCCGTGTACAGGACCTGATCCCCTGCTGAATCTGCACGTCTCTCATTTTTAATGGTAGTTTCATTTTAATGGAGAGAGACGGGACATCAACCAAGAATCCAGGAAGTAAAAAAAAACCACTCAACATCAAAGTGATAAATTGATTTGCATGTCATTAAGAGAAATGAGGATTTGATCCTCTACAGCGCAGCCAGAATTCTGGTTCCCACAGATTACAATCAATCAATCAATCAGATACTCCTGATCAACCAACACGTGATGTGTATGAAGCCCACCTGTCCACAGAATCCATTTCTCCCATTCCACCATGGGCGAGACCAAAGAGCTGTCAAAGGACGTCATGGACAAGGCTGGAGTGGACTACAAGACCATCAGCAAGACGTTTGGCGAGACTATTCGGAAATGGCAGAAATATAAAATGCCCGTCAGTCGCCCTCAGTCTGGAGCTCCAAGCAAGATCTTGCCTCATGGGGTGGTGAGGATGATCATGGCAAAGGTGAGGGATCAGCCCAAAAATACATGCTTATTAATGCTCTGAAGGCAGCTGGGACCACCACTGGTAACCCACTATGCCATAATGGATTGAAATCTGGCAGCGCCCACAAGGTCCCCCTGCTCAGGAAGTCACAGGTACAGGCCCGTCTTAAGTTTGCCAGTGAACATCCAGGCCTGACGAGTACATGTGCCCTCTAGTTTACTCTTACCAGCCTGGTCACTCTCAGGTTTGACTTCTTTATTAATCAAGCTAAGATTTCCAATTGTGTCCAAAATAAAAGATGGCAAAATAATACAACCCGACTAATAAGCAGGTGACCTTCACGTGCTAAGCTACCAGGTGGCTCACCATCTTAGTATGCCGATTGGCCTCTGGTCTGATGGGGCCCGGCAGAAACAGACAGCGTGGCCGTCCGCACAGAGCGGCAGGAGGCATTGAGCTTCATTCTTAGTCTAAATGTATGCCAGCCCGGCTACCCTGATGCTCCTCCTGGACCAGTCGGATGTTCAAGTGTAGCAAATCCCTTTGCTTCATTTCAGTCTTCATCTCTGGCCACCTGTAACCCCCCAGAAAATAAAACTGCTGGTCTTTCATCTCCCACAGAAGTCTCATCTGACCTGGTAAGTTGTGCATGTGCCCGAGTACCGACTGGCTTATCCAGCTTCCATCTCCTTAAACGTCAAAATGTCAAGTACGGCTCACATTTATTCAATAAAGATGATGATGATTTTACAAAAATAACCGTCATCCTAGTAGCTCGATATACACCACTTTGTTTACTCTCTACCACATCTGGAACTGAGGGTCCAACTGCAATCCAAGCCTTCTCTTTCCCCTTTCATCAATTTGGTCGCGGTACGACAAACACGACACGTCACTCGGACGAGGCACACTTCGGTTTGCGCTGTCCAAAACACCCACAATTCCTTTGTTCCTCAGAACTTCCAGCTGAGCCCTCAGTTTTTTTTTTTAGCTCACACACACACACACGTTTGCCCCTACAACTTAAGGCAAACATCAAACCTGCTTGGTTTGGTCGGATCGACTACAGACGAGTCTGAACGAGTCACTGGAGATGTCAACCTACACAAACAGTGGTGTTACAAGCATGTCACGGCTGACCCCGACTTGCTATGTAAAGGAGTCTGTGACTGAATGTCACTGGAAAAGTCGTGTAGTGTGGATTAAGATTAATGGCCTGCTGGCACTGCCTCACTCTGAGCCCCGTTTGGTGACAATGGCACTGAATTTGTCCCAAACAAAAAAGGATCTGAAGACCTAATGTCCAGTAGAGAGTACACTGTGAATACATTTGATGCAGAACAAGCAATTCTGTAAAGCGAACCCTTTGCTCCTGTCCACGTTTGTGTCTATGCAGTTAACTTATTTTTTTATTCATGGCTCCAAAATCAGTACTAAGCCCTACTTTCTCTGCTGTTCTTTTCCCGGTTTTCTGTGGTGGGCATTAGTGCCAACAGCACCACCTGATCAGGACACCGTGCACTTCCTACATTGATGGACTGAAGGCTAGAGGTCCACATGACCAGCATCATCTAATGCTTCAACGTGAGGACTGACTGAGATCATTTACACTCTATGGCCAACAGTACCAGGACGCCTGCCTTTACACACACATGAACTTTAATGTTGGCCCACCCTTTGCAGCTCTAACAGCTTCGACTCTTCTGGGAAGGCTTTCCACGAGGTGTACGAGTGTCTTTATGGGAATTGGAGACCAGGACAGCATTTGTGAGGTCAGGCACTGAGGTTGGACGAGAAGGCCTGACTCGCTCAAATTCATCCCAAAGGTCTTCTGTCGGGTTGAGGTCAGAGCTCTGCGCAGGCCAGTCCAGGTCCCCCATTTCTTTACAGACCTTGCTTTGTGCACTGGTGTGTGTGAGCGGTCATGTTGGAACAGGAAGGGGCCATCCCCAAACTGAAAATGAAAATGGCTTCGTATGCTGAAGCATTAAGAGTTCCTTTCACTGGAACCCCACACCATAATGTCCCCTCCACCAGACTTGGCACAATGCAGTCTGGCGAGTCACGTTCTCCTGGTCAGACTCGTCTGTACTGCTCTCTAGTCCAGTGGCGTTATGGTGGGCTTTACACCACTGCATCTGACGCTCCGCATTGCACTTGGTGATGTCAGGCTTGGCTGCAGCTGCTCGGCCGTGGAGACCCATTCATTCTCTGAAGCTCTCTCTACACTGCACTGTTCTTGAGCTTTTGCTGGTCTGTAGTTATGGACTCTGCAGAAAGTTGGCGACTTCTGCACTTCTGACTTCTCCCCGCTCTGTGATTTGACGTGGCTTACCACTTCGTGGCCGAGTTGCTGTTGTTCCCAATTGCTTCCACTTTCTTATAATACCACCAACGGTTGACTGTAGTGAGGAAGTTTCACGGATGGACTTATTGCACAGGTGGCATCCTCTCACGGTGCCACGCTTGAATTCAACGAACTCCTGAGAGCGGCCCACTCTTTCACAAGTGTCTGTAGAAGCCGTCTGCGGGTCGAGGGGCTCGAGTTTATACACCTGAGGCCATGGAAGTGATCGGAACACCTGAACTCAATGATTTGGAGGATACTTTGGACAGTATAGTGTATGTTAGGTAGGAGGCCCAGTGAGGGCTCAGTGGTCTCGTGGCCTTGGAGCCCCTGCAGAATTTGTTTTTTTCTGTCCTCCTGGTCATCAGACTTTACTTTATTCTTTGTTACTTAGTTTTGCCTAATCTTATTTTCATGTTTTGAACTTCATCATTTATATGAAAACGTGTTCTAGAAATAAAATGGTGGGTGTGTTGAGCAGATTTAGGAAAGCCCATTGTAAAGAGGCTTTGTAAGGATCAAACGAGAAGGACTTCATCCTGCCGACACCCCAAATGTACCACAAAAGAAAATAAAATTACAGAAAATGTAAATGAAAAGCACTTGGGAGTAACTGATGGGGCCAAACAGCTGCACTCGCAAAAACTGTAGCAAGAGCCGTCGACGAAAGGAGGAAAACTCGGCTTGGAAGCGGCTCCTTTGTGGAGGACATTCACCGGAAGTCGATCAACTCGGCCATTCGGTCACACGAGAGCCCAATTCACGTCTCATGTGCGCGGGTGACAGGCCACCCTGAAAATACGAGAGAAGAGGAAACTAAACAGCACGCCAGCTTGAACCGGAGGTGTGCGAAAATCCTCATCTCAAACAGCGAATATGAGAGGCGGAAATCGGTGCCAGAACAAGTCTCCATACAGTGGGGGGGGCATTGGCACTGGGGCATCACACCCTAGGCAAAGGCCAGGAGAGGAACACCTTGAAACTGTTAAGACGTTTCAATGAACCCAGACCTGCTGGAATACCTGGTATGGTGGGGTCTCCGTTGAGGGGACTCGGCCTGTGACCGCGAGTGAACTGCCACACCTGCCCACCCCGTAGAGTGATGATGGAAAGGACTCCAGCGAGTCACTCTGCATAACTGAGTCAGCTAAATGAGCAAACGCAAGTCTTTTCAACTTTACGCATCCCTGGAGACGAGCCTGCTGTGCCTTAAAGGAGCTGGCAGCCTGGCACGACTCCAACAGAAAAGTACACCGCGAGAATGAAACGAGCCTCATGAACCACAGACGCAACACAATCAGGTTACCTTTTTTTTTGTCTCTATGCCAATAATCTTTACGGACAATTTAGCAGAATTGTCTCGGTGACGGATAAAGCCAGGCCACGGACATCGTCGTCAATGAGCGTCGTTCTCTCTCGTGTCTGACTTGTACAGCTCCTTCTCGTGTGTGCTGTCTAAATGTCCTCCAAGATGCTTGCTTCCCAGTGCCCCCTGGGTCTGCTCTGGCAGCGTTTGCTAGATCTGTCCTACGACTCCGCTTGTTATGTGCTACACTACACTGAAACCTGAGCCTTGCTTTGCCACCTTGTATGCCACAGAAGGCGCTGCCTTTCATATTGTACACCAATGACTGCAAGTTCACTTAACCCTTTAAAACTTCACCTCACTGTTTTGGGCCCACTGACGGGGATTTCAAAAAAGCGCATGAAACCATCCACTGCTACAATTAAGGTTCCGTGTTTTGCCCTTAAAATGCCATGCTGCAAACCCCTCAAAGATGGCTGAATCACCTGCCCCTAAAGCCTTTTCTGAAAATCCTAATTCAATTGCGTACAATTTGACTGACAGACCAACTACTTGAGCTTTCAAACGACACCAAAGTCCACTTGCTGTACGTCTCAGTTTCTCTTTCTGTAAGGATGTTTGAGAGTCATGTGACTATTGCGGTTCTAATTCGGACTCTCGGTGTAATTTCCTTACCAACTGCACATGCCTTTCACGTTGGCTTGTCAATGGCGGATTTGTACGCTTTGGCTACTTATTCTACAAAATCGCGGCTTTCTTGTGCCGTTTCTAAACAGTCCAATTAGACTTGCAGCATTACAATTATTTTTGTTTCTGGATATTCCTGACCCTGTGTGGTCTTTGTAAGTTTAGTCCAACAGCTATGGAACGAGGGGAGCAAACTCAAAACAGAAAGGAAGAAATAGAGAATTAAAGACAATGACAACAGAAGGTTATGTAGGAATGGCAAACAGAGAGAGAGAGTTCAATAAACAAGGGGCTCAGATTACCGCGGGATGCCCCCCTGGACTGAGCTGCTTCACAAGCGTTCCATTCCTTGAAAAGTGCCTTGCAAGTCTCAAACAGCCATTTCAGGGTCCCGCAGCTGGGGCTCAGGGGGCATGACGCCACTGGCACGGCGTCACACACGCTTCACAGGAACTCCAATGGAAACCTGGTGGCTTGTACTCCAAACACTTTTCTCTAAGAATCTGTAAGAATCTCTTTGTCCTGATGTTTCAAATTCCAATGACGCCACCGTGCCAGACTAGGGCCCTGATAAAAAAGAGCGGGTGCTTCTGAGGACCTCGCAGTGTCACGCCGTCAGAATTACTTGGGACACCCCTTTCAAGAATATTTCAGGTCCTGAAGCACACAAGCAGATCCCTTTTCTTCATTTTCTGTACATCACCCAAGTGCACGCCTGCTCAGCTGACTCAAAGCGGACCCTACAGAGGCCCAATTGAGCCAAACGGCGCTTACTAGTTACTAATCCGAGACCCCATCTGTCCACACTAAGTAAAATGTGCTCGTTTAAAACCGCAGACATTCCATTCCATTTTTGCCTTTCATTCACCCTACACCAGTGAGAGTCACAGAGGGGCGATTACAAAGATTTCGGAAAACGCCAACTCCGATGCACTATGCTGGGCTCGTACTTACTGGACCCCATGCCCTAACTGGTCACCCTTCACGGAAAAAGAAAAACATTCTGCCATAGCGGCCATGGAACAGTTGCTTTCCATGACGCTTCTTGTACTGCTTACCTGTACACATCTAAATGGCATTTTGTGCCACTGTCAGAAATTGGGCTCAAGCGACTCGTCCCGCTCCACGAGAGTCGCCAGTTGTATGAGCTCAAACTGCAGAGGCTCATTGGGTTTGAACTGACCTGCCATGACGTGGGTGCTCAGATTATATGTGAACGATGCACGCTCACTGCAGTCAGTGACTTTAAGGAAACGTGATGGCGACATCAGAAACTTGCCGCGTTACAAAACAGACGAATGAAATGTCTGACATGACAAAAATTCTTCTGATTGTGCAACTGGCCCGTTGTGAGATACAATCAGGCAACGCAGCCCCTCTCATACCGCACACAAAATGGACGGTGAACCTGAAAGTCAGGCTGACTCAAAATCAGGCTTAAAAGTTACGTCAGACTCGCACAGCGTTTGCCAGGCTACAGACGTCTATTGTCTACACTGCGTGCGTGGCCAATGTTGGCAGACGGTCAGTCACGTCAGATGGGTTTTCAGTCACTTTAGTTTGGACAAAAATACTTTTATCAATGATGTGAAAATGCTGGGGTGGACACGGATCACTTTCATTTATAAAACACAGGCTATAATAGCAAATGCAGTAGTAGTGTGGACACACAGCCTGAAGTACCCGGCAGAAAGGAAAACGACTGGCAGAGGGAAGATAAGGCCGGCTAGAGAAAACCAAAAAAGCCAACAGCCCAGACACCATCAACTACTGTGAGGGCTTCAACGAGTGTCACAATGATCACCACATTGGGTGACTGAACATCCAGGTGCCACTTGAAGGACAACTGACAGAAGATTTAAAACGATATATATATAAATAAATAAATCATCTACACAAGATAAATACGTAAAAACGATTTTGCATTTCTTAGAAATCAGGCATTCAGACAGAGGGAATTCACTGAGAGTACCTGCAGCCGCCATGTGCTCACTTGTCCTTATAGGCTGGAATCCAACAAATGGGATCTGCATGGAGAGGACGAGTCCAACAATGTAGAAGGTGCTGTAAGCTGTAGGGGGGGAAAAAAAAGAAAAACGTGAGATGAAAGAACAGATTTACAAAGCATACAAAGACGGCACTCCGCTGAATGATCAGCTCTCTGCACCGATTCTGCTCAAAGGACAAGTTGAAGTTCTCTCTTCACAAACCTGGGGTGTGCTCAATGCACTTGCCACCCAAAGCTGGGTTTTAAAGTTCATCGCTTTCTATAAATGTAAAAAATGATCTTTCTCACTCGAGCATTTGATGATGTAGTCAAGTCTATGGGGCACGGAGGAAAAGTCTTCTCAGGTGTGCCCACTCTTGGCCTGGTCTTAGATCTCCACTGTCTCATAGTTTCTGTAGGTCCTCACCTTCCTCTTGTCCAAGTTCTGCTGCAGATGCTGGCCAACTACCCCGTAGCCCCAGAGTGGCTCAATGATAATGGAGATCAGAGCGCTGTAGGCCAATCTGTCTGGCACAGGACTCCATGTTCCTCTTTCATGGATTGTGGGCTCATTGTCAAGCTGCAGAATGAAGTGCCAACCCATCAGATGCCTCCCGAATGATACGGCATGAGGGCCAAGAATCTGTGTGGACCTCTCAGCAGTGAGGGGTCATCAAACCACCAATTCAGTGTGCAGATACGCCTCTCCAAACCGGTGCTTGACTGACGCCTGCAGACATTCATTCATGAGTTGATCTCCAGCCCTTCAGCTGACACGCTACCTAAACTTACAACACTTCTGTGAAGACCACTTCTCCAAGCCATTGACAGATGCCCCGGGGTCCTGGTGCTTTCTGCTAGATCTGTACTGATGGTGGTGCTGGACGTCTCCCGATGTTGATGGCAAGTAAACTTGATGTAGTTCTGGTTTGCTGTCACCAACCACGGAGTTTCTGACCCTCAAATTTGAACGTCTATGGCTCTGGAAACGCCAGTCTGTCTGGGGAGACCTCGATGATGCAGGATGAGCTCCCTTGAGCCCTCACAGTGTAAACCCCCAGGTCTAAATCAACCGTACCTTTTGGTTGTGGTCGTCCCTGCCCAGCGCTATTCCACTAAATGACTGTTTCAGGTCATCACTTTGGTTCAAGCTACACGTGACGTCACTGATTGATTATTAGCATCGTCATCAGGCACTGAGCCGCACACCTACACACAGCTCACGTTTCTGAACCGGACTCGAAGTGCTCAGTTACTATGGGAGTTTCACTCTTTAAGGACGTTCAAATATCCCTTTGTACTGCTTTATATTTGACAAAAGGAACGTCTGGACTTTAAAATCTGCTCCTGTCTGTTGACGCACTAATCATCATGAAGCACCAAAGACCTTCAGCATTACATACAGCGTGCAAAACACCCCGCTGTGATTAGGGGGTCTTGTTAGTATTCGGTGTTGGCCGAACATTGAAATCTTACACCGCTGCTGCAGCGGCAAAGGAGAACACCAGGAGTTAGGATACGCAGCTCTGAAACCGACCAATCACATCACACTGAGATGCATAAGCCACACCTCCGCGTACTTCTGACTCCTTTTAAGAACCGGACAATATGGCGCCCGGCGAGTGGAGGTGTGAAGTGATTTTCATGTGCTTTGTGCCACTGAAGCCCTGCTTTACAATACTCCGTTCAGTTCCAATTCAACGTGCTGTCATGATACCTTCTCCAATACAACGTAAAGTTTAAGGCAGAAAATACAAAAGTGATAAACAACAGTAAACACACAGCGGCTTTGAATTAGACATCAAAAGTATCAGAGAGTACAGAAACACTGCAGGATGGTCAGCTCCACTGACACCAAAGTCCAGGGGCTTCCATTCTCTGTCAGACGTCAAGGGGCTACACATAAAAGTGGGAAAAAGTGAAGATGAAGAAGTCGTTTAATAGCAAAGGGGTATAAACAGAGGGCTGCACTCAACCCAAGACAATGTAAAGAGCTTTCTTAGGGCGTCACTCATCATAATCCTTCTGTAGGGATGATAGGGGGGCTGCAGTTAAGACCCTCATATTGTAGGGCCTTGGGGTCACCCAGACAGTGATTCACCAACTGAGTATGGTCTCCATTGTGGGTAGATGCAGGCTGGCTTTGCTTCTCCTTCCCAAAGACAGAAGGTGCCGTTGAGCCATCTTAACAGGGACTTCGGAATGTCTTAGTAAAATGGACCCCCAAGACCTTATGGCTACTCACCTTTACCAAACCAAGGCCAGCTCGAGTCCCCAGGCCCTACTGTCCACATCACTGCCACTAAAGGTGGTGCTGCAGTCATTTTATATAAAATTGTCTGAAATCACAATTCTACGGTCAAATGTCACAAGCCGATTTCCAGCCCCCTTTGCCTCTGTGGTGGTACTGAGAGTGTCACTGACCACACAGAGAGGGCACGTCCCAAAAGTTAACCACCAGTCGATTCGGTCTTTTGATATCCTGTAGGCCAGCTATGCACCTTATCTGCTGAAGCAGTGCGTCCCAAGGCTGCCCGTCTTAGCGCCTTTAAGTTAGAAACCTCTGCCTATTGAACTGGCGGCCTGTCCAAATAAAACAAACCCACCCACGACCCTGGGCCTGCCTTTGACAGTTTGAGGCTCTCTCAGTAGGAGCCTCGTGATCATCTGCTGTCATCACTTGCCATTGTGATCTTGGTGACGTTTTCAGTGCTGACATCGGACTCTGGAATGGTCTGAAATTGTGTTGGTGGCCCGACAGCCTGTGTGATGGGGGTCCTTACACATATTTTATATATAAATCAAATGCACTTTTGGGTGAATATTGTGTGCGATGGAATTTATTAATTTATTTCTAAAGCACTTTAAAAACAACATCACGGCGGACCAAAGTGCTGTACAATAAAAACCCAACGTATCAGACACACAAAACCAAAGGGTAAATGAAACACAAACACAGAAGAACGGAGGAGATTCTTAATAAAAAAATATACAGATAGCCAGCGTATCATACTGGGTTCAAAGCCAGAGAGTAAAAATGTGCTTTTAAAAAGGATTTAAAGGCAGCGAGCGAAGGAGCCGGCCTAACGTGCAACGGCAAATCGTTCCAGAGTTCTGAAAAAGCTCGATCACCTCGGAGTTTGCATCGTGCCTTGGGAACACGTCAAAGCATGTGGTCTGCTGACCTGAGAGAACGAGACAGATGGTACATAAGGGGGCAGCAGTTCTGACAAATAGAGGGGCACAACCATTAAAGGATGTCAAAACAAATACAAGCATCTTAAAATGAATTCAAAAACTGGAACTGGAAGCCAAAATCAGGGTGACATGCTCATGCTTTCTTGTGCCAGTTAAAAATGGAGCAGCAGCGTTTTGTGCCAGCTGTAGGTGAGCAGTGGAGGCCTGGCTAATTCCAAAAAGAAGTGCATTGCAGTCATCCAGGCGAGATGTTATAAAAGCAGGTATCACGGTTTCAAGGTTGCGCTTTGACAAGACCGGTTTGAGTTTTGACAGCCGCCTCAAATGGAAAAAGCGAGATTTTACCACTGCGTTCACATGGCTATCAAGTTTTAAAGTGAGATCCGTTTTCACACCTAAATTTGTGATCATGGATTTCTCAAATTGAGCCACAGTGGAAAGAAAGGTCGATGCAGGGGGTTCCACTGGTGCTATTGGGTCTAAATAGCTGTTTTGTTCTCATTAAAATTTAGAACATTTAATGCCATCCAACTCCTTATGTCAATACTGGGCAGAACGCAGACCTTGGCGCTTGAGGAGGAAATAGACCTGACAATCATCTGCATAAAGATGAAAGAAAATACTGTGTCTCTGAAAAATCAGGTCTTCAATCAAGTCAAACACACAATGCCATGAAGGATTATGCAGCCTTTTGGTTTGTAGACCCCAGCAGTGCCACCTAGCACAGTATGGTGCAATAAGCCTGTGGCCTACACTGTGCCAGGACAGCAGGTCAGAGAAGGGGGTCTCATGTTTTTGGGTCACCCTCCATTTTGACAGCAGCTCTATAATAAGTATACATGAACATCTCCTCAAGTCTAACATTATAAATCGCAGCTCCTTCATTCCCCCTACAATGATAAAATAATAGAATTTGGTGTAAAGAGTCACCTGCGTGGTGCAGTGTAGTGGATAATCATGACTTTTAAATGAAGCAGACATGTGGCGCTCGGCATCAGATTTTTCCTGGAAAGCACACGAGACGGTTGCCAGTCGTCACCAAGCTAAAGGCATGCAGGCAGGCAGGCTTAAGCCTCAGCCTGGAGTTACCGTGACAGGCCGTACTCCCCAGAGCTTTAGAAAGAGCTGACTAAGCCATCCTGAGCACTTGTGCGCAGGGCACAGAAGGCAGCCTGGGTAACCATGGCGATCTCCGAAGGCGGAGGAATCATTCTTGCCCAGCTGTTTAAATGCACTTCACTCCGAGCCGGCTGCCAAGCTGCAGCATCTTCTTGTCCTTGACTGTGATCCAGAATGTTCTATCTGCCCCTAAATAATGACGCCAACTTTGCTACCAGCCAATTTGTTCAAAGCAGATTGGCCTGGCTTCACTACCTGCAAGGTCACTCACAGTGCTGCCAGTTAATGCTATGGAGGCGCCGACTGCACAACGGTGGACGCTCTATGCCAATTGCCAGGAGCACAGGGGACTTTGACTCACCCAAGAGAAGAAAATCTGTGTGAATGACAAAAGGCTAAGCAAGGTGAGGAAGCTCCTCCTGAGCAAACATTACCATGCCTACTAAGTACCTTGGCACGGAGCAAACTATTAAAAGTGCTGTTAGGATGGAAAACCTGACAGATGACCAGAAGAGAGGCTTAAGTGTCCCTCTTGAGGGTCCCAACACATAGCATGACAAGCACATCAGCTCCATACCTTGAACTTAGGGCGGGGTCCACTATAAATAAGTTAAAAACAGGGATTATTGTCATCATGTCACCATGCGCTGAACCCAGAGGGTGGGTGGCGGCCCTGAGAGGACTACAAGCAGTGCCATTACAGTGCACACTCTGCTACTGCGGCACATCTCAAAAGGCAAGCTGGGTAGAGCCAGAGGAGGGAGCAGATAAAGAGCTACTGGTGGGCCGTGGTGGGTCACCTGAAACCAAAATAATAAAACTTAATGTTTCCAAAACCACACGTGTCAAACTGTCAGTCAGTAGCATTCCAAAACAAGGCTAACTGTAGCCATCTATAGACTGCGTGTGGACCGTGGAATGAAGAGAGCGGGCACCCAACGGCACAGACCGAATTCTTAGATTTCGATGACCTGAGCCCCTTGTTGTCTGGAGTGCGTGCCCCTCTTCAGCTGCGTAAACTGAGCCCCTCTGCATACATACCAGGCCCTTTAATACTCTTCATTTTTTCTGGTTTGGGCTCCCCATGCCATCCTTGACAAGATGCTACCCATATCACCAGTATTTAAGACCACCACAGTGTTAGATGGAGGGGCTTTATCGTTACAAGCTTAAGAAATTTAGACAGAAGTTTGTTGCGTGTGCCTTGACCAAAAGCATGTATAGGACATTGAGCTGCGTGTTTCAAGTGTGTCACAGGATAACTTAAGGGACCCCTCAAAATGTCCAAAGGGGACCAGGATGTGGATTTGTAGCCATACTGCTCACTAGAAGATGGCTGTGTAATGCTCTTAAAGTTAGACAACTAAAATATTTATATCCTTCTAAAAACAAACTATTTATACCAAATGAAAATACAAATCATACTTATTAAGACTTAAAGCGTTCAAAATATCCATAACAGATGAAAGGAAAAAAAAAAACTCAGATCTGAGTGGCAGTTCTCTGGGCCAGAGGTCAGAGGTGAATGGCCAGACTGGTCTGAGCTGATATGAAGGCAACAGGAACTCAAATATGCACTCGTTATAAGTGAGGTGTGCAGAAGAGCAGCTCTGAACATACAACACGTCAGACCCTGAAGCAGATGGGGGGCTACAGCAGCAGACCACTCCGGGCGACACTCCAGTCAGCTAAGAACAGGCAACTATTGGACAACAGAAGATTGGAAAAATGTTGCCTGGTCTGACGAGACTCGATTTCTGTTGAGACTTTCAGATGGTGGGGTCAACATCATGAGAGCTTGGATCCATCCGGCCTTGTATCAGTGGTTCAGGCTGCTGCTGCTGCTGGTGGTGGTGGTGGTTGTGTCAGTGTGGACGATATGTTCTTGGCACACTTTGGCTCCCTCAGTACCAATTGAGCAGCATTTAAATGCTGCCGCCGCCTACCAGAGTATTGTTGCTGACCACAGTGCGCCCATCTTCTGACGGCTCCTTCCAGCAGGGTAAAGTGCCATGTCACAAAGCTCATATCATCTCAAACTGGATTCATCATGGATGTGCAGCAAGGTCCAACCCGACACTAGCAAGGTGCACCTAATAAATTGGCCGGTGAGTCCATAGGAAATGGAGCTTGGTTACACATTCATGTTGGGAGCAAACGTGTGGAATGGGAGGCCTGGTGATTTTCCCTCTCGGCTGCCACCCTGGCCTTGGTCATATTCGACCTACAAAAGCCAGAGATTGCTGCTTCTTTATTAACGGATCACAATTTAAAACATGCAGCAATGGGTGAGATGTCCTGAAACATGGCACAGACGAATAAAAGCTCAAGTCAATTGACAACAATTTGATACAGCACCTAACCGAACTTCGAAAATGCCCATAACTATATACACATTATAGGTGGTAAGAGAGACGTGTGGCTACTCACCGATGTACACTCTGCGGCTGTACCTCTGCATGAGCAGCAGCACAAAAACGTGCAGAGGAATGAGATTGATGATGAAGACATAGCCTCCCCACGCAGAAACCTGGCAAAAGTAAAGAGGAAAGAATGTCAGCGATGAGGAGGAATCAGCACACCTGGATTATCACAAATTTGCAGAATACACTGAATGTCAGCAAAATCATTAAAGATGGACACCAGGCTGGTGTTTAAAGGGACACTCCACCTAAAAGGCAGTTTATGTAACTTGGCACTGGTGGCCGAAAGAAAAACAACTTTCAACCTCGAGAGAAAAAGGGTTTATGCCATATGAGACACCAATAGTGACAACTTCTGTACAACAGCAAATGATGTGAAAAACATCCACTTGGGGACACTCGCCTTACTCATGTCCCATAATTCACACGTCTGTTATCCAGTCATATGCTCAAAATGTACATAACGCGTGCTTTTTGGGTTAAAATACTCCGAAATACGTAGTTACTTCCAGAACAATAAGCACACATCACAAGTACAAAATTAAAGCCTCATGGGATTAACAGTCTGAACTGAAAACAGGGCTCTGGACCAATGAATGAAGGGCAGAGGCGGGTCACTAATTCATTATTAGCAGTTAACACCAACGATACAAAGTATTTTCTCTCCGATTAAGTGGCCAAGTGGTACAGTAGATGTTCTTGGGGTCTGCAACTTTGCTTGTCAATCCCAATCCAATTCACTTTTGCAGCGCTGGGCTGAGTTGTCAGTTTCAGTCAATCTTCTTACATTCCTACTCCTTTGTAGCACAATTCTGATACCAAAGCAAAACGTGGGCAACTTAATTATTGAGCCGCACCAAGTGCTGCCTGGAAATTCTAGTTACAAAGCTGCCAGACTCCGAGTCAGCAGGTGGCAGACACATTACTGATCTTCACTCGGACCAGCATGCCCTGCTGCCGCGCTTCACTCATTTCACTGTGGTGCATCTCTCCATGTCAGTACCCACTCTCACTTATTAGAAGGAGAGCTAATCGTTAAACGATGAACATTCTCCCCTCTGCTGTACTTATGGACTGAGAACGAGGAACTTCTCAAACACACACAGGTCAGGTCTAGAGAGCGCTCTCCAGAACTTCCAAGACTACGGCCACAGATTCGGATTTTTTTTTCACACACCACACGCTACCCACATTTTTAGGGGGCTGCTCAAACTTCTAGTCCCACTGTAGCTGAACTGAGCCCTGTGGATGCGGCGCTGCCAGCAGACGTTCTTAAAGCAGCAGCCATGTCCTCTCCTTGGGAGCCACCGACGCAGAGGCCTGTGTGCAGGGAAGAGCATTTGGTTTTTTAGGGTTTCTTTTTCTGAGACACACCATCAGCGACTCTTGGACCGGACAACAATAATGACCGGCTCATTAAAAATCATAGCCATGAAATATGCAAACCTGTCACTCACCTCGTGACCTCCCCTGACAGAAACACAGCGAAAGCAGCATATGTTCAACACTCAGCTATGATGGAGAGCAGCGATGCACAGCAAGAATCCAAACACTGCCTGAAGCGTCGGCTCTTGGGTGAGAAGTTTCTAATTTGCGCAAACTGGAAAGGCCGGACAACCACCTGGGGAGCTGCTGTAAAGTGTAAATTAGAAGCGGGTGGGCTGCACCGGGGATCCGACAAGCAGCGTAGGAAAAGCAGCCTTCCGGCTGGCCGGCCTCCCCGTTAAGCTTTTAATCTTATAGCCACATCAGCCAGCGAGGAGGGTTCTTCCAAATTCAAAGCTCCACGCTAAATATGCAGCATGCCAAGGGCAGTAGGTGGGCATTGCAGCGTCCAGGCCTGAAGCCGATCACATTACTCTGAGGCGCACTGTGACCAAGCAGTCCATTTTGCAGGTTTGTCAGTTTACTTTCACGTGGAGCTCCACCATTCTTTACGTCAACGGTCTGGAAAGCCCCTTGGCTTGTACTACACGTGTAATGCAGTGTGGGATTTGGAATCCGTGTGAATGAGCCACCTAAGGAGAGGGCAGCAGCAACCAGGGGGCATCGAGATTTCAGCAACTCCATTCCATAGATGAGACCTGCCGTCCGTATAAAATTCATAGTTTTGAGACGTAAATCTGACACGGCCTTTAGGCAACACGACGACACGCTATTTGAGTCTAAAGCAAATGTTATTTTCACAGTTTAATGTATAAAGAACAGAGAACATCGGTGTTCTGACCACCTGTTAGAAAACTGAGGCAAGACGCAACATTCGAGGGTTTACTTAATGGCTTGGACGCTTGGAGCAGGTTTAGATTAGTTTAGTTTTTCTGCATATGTTTTTATAACAATGAGTCATATTCAAAAATCACAGTAATGACCTGAAGAAGTTCTGGTAAATCAAAACGATTCCCAGACTGACGACATTTTAAACCTTGACCGTCGCTGACAATTTGCATTCTTAAACATTTCCAGTAAATCCCCACTATCCGCTATAATAAAAGCGTAACTCGTTTTGAGCCACTCGTGGTCTAATCAGGTCCTTTTGTAGACAAGGACCCCGCTGCAGATGGGGCAGGAATGGGCATCAGGGGTTGTACTCGCAGTCATACATAAATCGCACACCAACAAAATGTGAGATTGACTAACAGGTCAGTGATGCCCTTAGATGCCCGGGTGCATCTACCTTGGCCTGAGAGGTGGGGGTACGCTGTTGAACCCTACTGTGTGAAGGGGACTGGGCCTTGCAGTTGAATGAGGAATTCCCAGTCAGTGCAGATCATAAGCTGGCACTGATTTAAGTCACGACCCTGGGTACACACCACCCGTCGCTACTACTGACCGGACGGGCTTGCCGATGTCCTCAGATGCGCCCCTGGCCTAGCGCCTAGAAGACAATCAAACATGCCTACAGAGGAAGTTAAAAGGTATAACAAGGTTTCTGTTGGTGAACCAGTGGATGGATCATTGAGCCTTAATGGGCGCAGAGCAGAGGGTCAACACGTATGCACAGCCCCGTCTCCCACCGGGATCTCACCACAAAATAAGCAGGAATGCCTATCTGGATTGTGATCCAACTAAAAATCTGCGTACCTTTTGTAAACGCGGTTGAATTGAAGATTTGTATGTACGTGTGTTCAAATATAATGCAAAGCGCTCCTAGTGTCGGTCACCATGTCCGTCTGCCCCACTTCCCACTGGACCCATCTGTTTGAAATTGTGCACACTTATCCCTCAAGGAAATCTGATCAAAGTTCAATTTTAATTCAGCAGGGCCGCTAAACAGCCAACTGGATGGCAGACTAATGTCACATGATTTGGAGAGCACCACATCCATCCAGGAGTTACAGCAATACTTCACCCAGAAGTGACATTTACTTATTTATTTGTAATGTTACTTACCCCAGATAGCTTTTAGTGGATACTTCCTGAATCTCCACACTCAATGTGAACAAGAAGATCCGCCAGTCCCCCTTATTTATTGGTGAAGAAACCTGTCTTTAAACACTAGAATTACCAGAGTCTACGAAAAAACTCGTAGATCCGGCCCACCTTAAATCCGTTCACACCTTTCCGCCAGCGTCCTTTGTCGTGTAAATGTGCCGATAAAGATGATCTGCAAGCAGCCGGCTATTCCATCCCCCCACAAACTTAGAACCTACACAAACTTCTCCCAGCTCATGCCTTGATTGATTATCTGGGAGTGAAGTGGAGTTTTAGAGTGGAAATAATAGATCATTATTTGGAACACACGCATTTCATGTGTGTTCTGTTTCTACAGTAATCTGTGTAAACACATTGTTAAAAACAGAAACTTTTTCATATTTTAGTAATAAATGTTACAAAATGTAGGCATAAACTATAGAATGTGTGAAGCATGAAGTCCAAAGATCAAATAAACACTTTCACAAAAGGTTCAAGAGTACAACAGCAGCTTCCGTGGCTTAGCGGTAAGATTTGCTGACTCAGAGTGCAGCAGGCTTGCCGTTCCTCCGAGACCCAAGTTCGAATCCCGGTTGGGTATAAAGTGTTTTTTCTTTTTAACCTCAAACGGACATAAAATGTATAAATTGGTATGCACTGTCAGTTAATGAGATCATTATATTTTCATGTGGGATGCTCCTATTCAAATATTTTTTAACAATTGACACTGCAATTAACATGAACAAGTGTCCTTATAACAGTTATTTTTAAGATCCATAACACACAGACAGACAGACAGGCGGGCAGAGAAGTCACTAGATATAAAAAATAAACAGGGAAGGCACATGTACTGAAAGAAAAAAAAAAAAAACCAACAACATGTGCGCCGATCCTGCTGCACTGAATAAGCTGGCGCGCTCGAACACCCGCCACTCTGACTAAGTAACAGCGCAGGTACAGACGCTAAACCAAATGTAATCAAGAGCCCCGGTTCGATCCTCACTCACTCCTGTGTTTGCCGTTTTCAGTAGTGAGCTGCTCTTTGTGTTAATATTATACAGTACACACATACACTTGGTTTAGCGTCTGTACCTGCGCTGTTACTTAGTCAGAGTGGGGGGGTGTTCGAGCGCGCCAGCTTATTCAGTGCAGCAGGATCAGCGCACATGTTGTTGGTTTTTTATTTCTTTCAGTACATGTGCCTTCCCTGTTTATTCATATATCTAGTGACTTCTCTGCCCGCCTGTCTGTCTGTCTGTCTCTGTCTCTCTATTACGCAGTGCTCTGTCCGTCTGTCTGTGTGTTATGGATCTTAAAAATAACAGTTACAAGGACACAACTGACAGTGCATACCAGTTTATAAATTTTATGTCTGTTTCAGGTTAAAAAGAAAACACACTTTCGCTCCAATGGGGAATCGAACTCAGGTCTCTCAGGCATGGCAAGCCCGCTGCGCTCCGAGTCCGCTACGCCACAGAAGCTGTTGTATCGTTCTTGAACCTTTTGTGAAAGTGTTTATTTGATCTTTGGACTTCATGCTTCACACATTCTATAGTTTATGCCTACATTTTGTAACATTTATTACTAAAATATGAAAAAGTTTCTGTTTTTAACAATGCGTTTACACAGATTACTGTAGAAACAGAACAGACATGAAATGCGTGTGTTCCAAATAACAATCTATTATTTCCACTCTAAAACTCCACACCCAGATAATCGAGGCATGAGCTGGGAGAAGTTTGCGTACGTTCTAAATCGGTGGGGGGGATGGAATAGCCGGCTGCTTGCAGCTCGTCTTTATCGGCACATTTACACGACAAAGGACGCTGGCAGAGAGGTGCGAACGGATTTAAGGTGGGTCAGATCTGTGAGTTTTGTAGACTCTGGTAATTCTAGTGTTAATTCAGCATTGTGGGAATGAGGTCTCCACTGCTTATATTTAATGCAGGGCTTAAGGAAGTAACTTGCACAAACGTTGCACATTGTAATGACTGCATTGTACTGTAGCGATTTTAACAATAGCTGACCATAACTATAACAATACAAATTGTTTTCCCCTTCTTTCTATGGGCTTTTTTTTTACATCATTTGGCACTGTCCACCACCATTGAGTTTGAATTTTCCATTTTTATTTTCTCCACTCAGAAAGGAAAATAAAATTTCCTCAATGGTGAGTATAAAGTGCATGGAGTAACAAACATTTAACAAAAAAAAATAACTTTTTGGGTGGAGAATTCCTTCAAGTGATTTGGATTTAGAAGATGGATACAGGAGGACAGGAGACAAAAATGACGAGATAAACAGTCAAGTGTCTTTTCAATGCCACGTCAAACTCACGACTTTGGGGCACAAAACTCTTAATACAAACTCCTTCATTTCAGGTGTAATAACCCTAATTCAGGTATAATTGGTATGCGTTGGTGGATAACATCATCAGTGTGGTGCAATTTCATCGACTCGTCAATGTGGAGCGGAGCGGTGGAGGTCTACGGTCGGACTCTCTTGTTGAAGCATGGCGTTTCCTGTTCCGTCTCGTCTCCCAGTTTGTCGACGCCATCCGGTGATATTCTGAAAGGGGTAGACTCTCACTTGGACTCCATGCACAAAGACACTGAACCCCCACGTCCCACGCCAGTTTTGTGCATCATGTTTAAATGCGTTCGCCAGTGTTTAGCGTGCCAGTAAATGCGTTCTTTCCAAATCCACACTGCTAGAGGGACTTCCTAGTAATAAACATGAAGAACTTATCACATGATCAAGGTATACTCGAATAAGTTGCTCTTGAGTAGAGTACACTGAAATGAGTTCTTCTGGTATATCAGCCACGATCTCCATTGTGTAACTTGTCAGGAGTGCACTTGTATCATAGCTTACATAAAAACCTCTAAGGACTCCTCCTTTGTTAGGAAAAGGAAGTTCTTTACATTACGGAATTTATCAAATCATTTCTTACTGTCTGCCATCCCCTCCACTGTGGCTCCTATTTGGTCAGCAAACCAGTGCCAACCACCAAACATTTGCTGCAAAAGACCACTGTGAACAAGTGCCACATGGGAGGCCATTCATTTCAATGTGGGGGACCTTAAACACAAAGCCACATTCTGGTGCAGCAGCAGGTGAGTGGAGACATCAGCAGAACACAAGCACGGCTTCAAGGTGACAAAAGCACAGCACTGCTGAGCATCTCCATGCCCGTCTACAGTAAAGCTCTCAACTGTCAAAATGACTGAGACCTACAAAGACAGGCAGCCATGAATGCAAAACCACAAAAACGACCGATGGCTTCCACGGCCGATTCTATTAGCCAACAGTCACGCTTAGCTAGTGACAGACGTTTTGTTCTTTGATATCATCACACAGTAACGCCACCCTAAATCACATACAGTAGGGGCAAACAGCAGCCCTGCCAGTAATCCACATGAAATCAAAAATCTCAAAAACAAACAATAAATAAAAAACTAATACATCAAAAAGCAGGAAACCAATGCACCGGCCGCCTAGCAGGAGCCGCAGCTCAAGTGGTCTAAAGGAGAGGGAAAAAAAAAAAAAAAAAAGTTAATACTTTAAAGGGCGCTTTTTATAGCAGCTATTAATCTCAATTAGGTTTAAAAACCTCTGGCCGATCTCCAATTTCATGGGACGCAAGGCTCAGACTATCACAGGGGGCTACTAATGAAGCCGAATGACAAAGTAGGATAAACCACAAATCCTGAGCCTTCCATCGACAGTGATAAGAGATTGGGAAGTCAAATATCAATTACTGAATCCATGCAGGAAAACCGTAATTCGTGTGTGTGTGTGTGTTAAAGGCCCAGTCTGACACTCCACTCCATGCTAAATAATTAGCACCTCTGCTTTAATTCAGACCCTCTCACCCGGGCCTAGTAGGTGTCATGAAAGACAAGCCAAGGAGGTTGGGATCAGCTTTAAAAATGTCTGCTCCAATACCACCATGCTGACAAAGCGGTCAACTCCAGCAAAGGTTTAGATTTCTAAAGCACAAGCATGGCGGGGGGGGGAAAAAAACCAAAAGAATATGAAGTTCAAAGTTCGAGTGGTGACCTTCAAGACGCACGTCTGATGGCTGCACTTTGTCCCTCTCCTAATTTAGATATTCTCACCTTCACCCTGCAGCCGCCTCAGTCCAAACCTAAGCCCAGCAATGCCGCCTGCACCCCTCGGCTGGAATTCTCCGCCAGGAGCCGTAAGAAATGCCAGGACTGCTTCAAATGCCCCGTTTTAAATTCGCTCTTGAGATCTGCCTCTCCTTTTGATTTGGTTTTATTTACTCCAGGGTTGATGATGTTGACAAGTTCATGCCTTTCTCTGCCGATTTGTGATTTTGGGGGCCTCACGCATAAAGCTTGCTTGTCCTTGGTAACGTGCATAAGCCATTAGTTACACAAAAGTCGTGAAGTTACTGAGACAGACGTACGTACACAAGTCCTGCGCAGACGTTTTGGTGTTGCCATTTCAGTGTCTCCAGGCGGCAGGCCACAGGAGTGAACAGAAAATCTCGTGTCATGGCGTATTTCAGTGAGGCGTCAGTCAGTCAGTCCCACTCCGATGTTCCTGAACTAATTCTATCCCAGTCTCAATACAGCTGAGAAGCGGTCAATAATCACACTCAAAACGGACAAGCGCTACGAATTCCTCCTTGACTTCCAGGGCTGGTGTGTTCCCTTTCTCAAGCCAGCACGCCGACAGACCTCAACATATCGCCATACAGAACAAACACAGCTGTAAGCTTAGAAATTAGACTTCAACGAGTCAGAGACCATGGACACCTCACACAGACGTTTGGACGTTTGTCTTCACGCAGAGAGCCACAGACGGATGGAATACGTGACCAAGAAGTGTGGTGGACAGTTGGACTTGACGTGATTTTGGAAGAATGAAGGGGACAGGACTGGCAAGCTTTGGTGGGCTGAGGGACCTGGCCTGTTCTTGTCTAGATTATTCTAATTTAGATTTGTATTGCTGTCAAAAGTTCTCTCTCTCTCGTTTGTTTGTTTTATGTAAGTTCCTGCTAAGAAAACGACGGCAGTCCAGCATTTAAACTAACAATATCCTTACTAAAATACTGAAAGAACACTAGGCCAACAACAGCTTTAGAGAGCAGCGTCGTAAAGTTAATTCTAAGTGGTGGTCCTGCATTATCAAATCTGGAGGGGGACACATGAGGTTACAGCACACTGCCACACCTACCACATGACAAACCAACTCAGGACCCCAGCCATGCGACGGTTGACACCTCAACACCACACTAGCTCAGATGGAATAGTGGGAGGTTTGTTTTATGGTAGCTGGAGTGCCAATTCTGCCACCAAACCCCAGGTTTTTCCCTACGCCACAGAGTCACTTTTGGTAATTATGGGATTCGATTCTGATTGCCAACACAGATCCCTACCTCAGAGCCACCACTCCGCCAGGAGGTGGACACGCGCAGACAACAAATGCCTCCGATCACACTGGGCCTACGCAGGGTACATGAATGGCGTTATTTTACTTTAGTTATAAAGCAGAACACAAAGAGTAAACACCGATGAATGACATTTGAGGCTTTCAGGATTTCGTTAACGTTAGCCTTGGCAGAAATGACCACACAAATGAAGAAGAATAAGGAGCAGCTAATGAGGGGAGTTGGGGAGAAGCAAAGGTGGCCAATAAAAAAAAAAAAAATCACTGAGCGCCAATGACGACTAGGAGACCTCTACACACTAGCCGGGCACAGCAAACTGGAACAGACTGGGAGGGAACGCCAGCCATGAGGCATTCCAGGGTTACAGAAATATGGCAGGCCAAGTGTCTGGGGGTCTGTTATTAGTTTTATTTATTAACCAGCTGTCCAAGTAAAGTTCACTTTACCAACGAGTAATGCTGCACTTCAGAGGGTTCCACTGGGCATCCCTCCATTTTAAAGCATTAACTTGCCAATTAAGCAAATGGCGCACATTTATTCTGCACGTAATGACTATAAACTGTGACAATTAGGCTAAATTAAAACAAAACCTGCAAGGCTCAGCTGTTTGAAAACAATTTATTTCTAATTACAGAAGAGCGTGAAAAAGGTAGATTGTGGAAAGCCATCGTTCAGCTGTACAAATACTTCCGTGTGGCAGAGATTAGAGCCTTCCGATATCTGCCACGCTTCAGGAGCGCCAACGCTCCGCCGCATCCATTCCCCTTTTGCTGCTAGCGAAGGCCAGTAGTCATAGTAGTCACTGCTGCCCTTCCTGCTTTGAAGCACGAGGGCTGACAGGTGACACTTGTCTTAGGACGGCTTTGTTAGGGCAAGACCCTCGCCTCAGAGAGCGCCATCTGCCAGACTGCACCTTCCTAGAGCAGAGGTTAAGTGTCATGTGCTCGGTGCATCAGCCGCTAAACAACAGACAAATGTCACAGCTGGACTCATAACAGCGCATGAGACAAGTACTTGAGGTGACAACACTGGGACTCCAACTCAACACAGATGGTGATGACCTGGTGGTAAGAAGGAGAAGCCCACCGATTTGACATCCGCACTCACTGTAACAGTTATAGGGGCCGATGTCCATGCTGCAGACTGCTTTGACATCGCCGGGACTCACGTAGGCTTCGGGATGTACACACTGCGGCCTAACTCCGCTTTTTTTTTTAAATCATTTGTGACACAAGTCTCATCTTTTTCAGACAGAAAAGAAAACAAATAAGAAAAGCAAGGACATGAAATGAGAACTTATCTGATCCCATTCGGACCACTTTAACATGTGACTTGAACGCGAGTGGCATGTTTGTGTATCGCGGCCCTTGCTGAGTGCAGGCACGGGGTGCTGAGACAAGCGCTCAGGTAAAATACAAACTTTAATAATGAAATAATGAAGGAGCAAATAAAGACACGGGTTTGTTTAACAGACAGGAAAACCAACAAGTCTGAAACACGTGAATGTCAATGGAGGGAGGCATCATCATCTGTTCTTTAACTGCTGACAACTAACATCTGAATCATCTGAATTAAAATTGTCCAGCAACGTGGACCCCTCAGAGTGCATGAAACACTCATAATATCTTGGAGCTGAAAATCCAGATGGGTGGCAGAGCCAACTCAGTATGCCATTTGGGGCAACTATCACCAGTCACTACAGCCTAACTGCTAGCGTCTTGTGAAGGAAGCTGTGCCCCTTGCACGTGGATTAATTTTGAGACAGCGTTGTTAACGGGCACCGACACGTTCCAGGCGACAATGTGAAATAATCAAGCTACTTTTCTACTTCTCCATATCTCGCTCTAGCAGGCCGGGCTCCCCTCTTGTGCCCACAGGTTACTTACATACTGCGCTCAAAGCAGCTCCTACAGCCACAATTACTGGCACCCCTGGTAAAGAAGAGTGCAAGCAAAGCAAATCTAAGCCGAGATAAGAATAATCCCTAAACAAGAAGTGATCAATTTTAACAAAGTCACATGTGCCATCATTGTTGGCATCCCTCGAAATGCTCATGAATGAAGAAGTGTTAAGTGAAGCATTTCGTCCACTTCTATTGGGACCTTTTCAGGGTCGATGAGAATGTGTAGAAACGTTCAAGCAGCAATCCAGGACTTCCAGGGTCACTGGGGTCTGAAGCCCAAACTCGCTTATTCGATCGATCGATAGATAGATACTTTATTAATCCCAAGGGGAAATTCACATAATCCAGCAGAAGTATACTGATACAAAGAAACAATATTACATTAAATAGTAATAAAAATGAAAAATTGTCAACATGGGAAAGACAAGAGAGCAGACAGACAATCGAAAGGAGGCGACCTTCACAAGTCAGAGAATGGCTATAAAGCTGCCACTCATATGGCAGGACAATAATTCAACTAAACTCCGATCAACTGCAACTGTCACCAACTTGCTTAGAAGAAGACCCCAGCTGTTTTGCCCACCCACACAGTGAAGTAGTTGGTTAAAAAGTAAAAATCCCCAGGATCATCATTGGAGTCCACAAAACTACCACCAGATTATTAAAATAAAAGCCTCTCCTGTTCTTTAAGCACAAATGTTAGCACCTGGAGTTTGTGGCATACCCCTGGGACCCCCTTTGTCCAGGATGATGGACATTCTGTGATGTTGTGGGGCTCTTTTTTTCATTAGGGAACACAGCACATTGGGGTGTTTGGGGTTGAGGGCGCATGACGCGGCTGTAGAAGAGTGGACAGGCAGGAGTGAGTGAGGGGATTGTGTTTTTGTGCGGTTTAAGAGACTTGGTCGCCCAGTTGTCCGTACTTGACTTTAAATAAGATGCCAGAGCCGGTGCTTTCCTTTTATTGGGTGCAGCTGCTCACAATGTCAGTGGCTCTTCTTTTTAAATTACACTCGCCCAAGTACCACCAGCTTCTTTTCAGGGGGTTGCTGTTGGTGTTTGTTCTTGCTATGCCTGCCACTGTGGATGTTGTCATAATCATAAAGTAGAAAATGTACTGTACATGTAACACCCAGAATCGTGAGGGCCTACGTTCAAATATATCCCAACATTTACTTTTTTTTTTTTTTAATTTCAACATACATACCTCATTTATCAGCTAATGTCACAGGTAAACAAACAGAACTCCTTCATTCTCAAACACACCACCGCACGCCTGGCTGAGCAAGGCCGCACAAGAGCACAGCGAGGAAGACAACTTGCTTCTTCTTGGCCCCATGTGGACCACCCTGAGCAAGCGTTGAACAAGCAGTGGGCACAAGAGAAGGACAGTGCAGCTCCAAGCTAGCCAGGGTTGAAAAGTGGACCCCGACAGTGCAAGAGTACAAGAGAGCCAGGCTGCAGTCACGGCCCACGTGCTGATGAGGGGTCTCAGATAAGGCAGAAAGGGTACGAGTAGACATCGGGGTGCCGTGTGCGCAGTAAGGCTCTCTCTTTCCTTTGCTTATTTTTTAGGACCTGCTGCCACTTTGCAGAAAGCTGAATTTGCCGAAGTTGAGGTTCCACTGCATTTTTTTTTTTTTTGTTCAACAGAGCAATTTTCCTCTTGCCAGCCAGTGGATGTTCGACAGTAGGTGCAAAGATCTTGCAGAGGTAATCAAAAGGGCAGCGTTTTCAGTGAGAGGTGCATCACCGTGCCTTACAGCCCAAGACTGCGGTAACTGGAGTCTCTTCATCGTATAAACGTACAGATCAGCCTCGACAGTTTTCTTGGGCAAGACATTCATGAATTAGGGGTGTCACTGTGTTACGGGCTGAATGGTGGAGGCCCGCAGTCCGTTTGTACCCCTAAATGTCAGCGAGTTTGTGCCCTAAACTGCTTGTGTGCTTTAAGAGACTTCTGAAGAATACAAAAATAACTTAACATTACACAGCAGAGAAACAAAGGAACAGCAGTTCACCTTATTGCTGCTTTACACACAACTGAGAATGGGACAAGAAAAAGAAGGAGAACATGCTTACCATGTAAAAGTAGGACAGGCAGCAACCTATCGTCCAGAACATTGAGCCGGTCTTCACAGCTTTGACCTGCAGGAACACACAAAGAAATAGCTGAGCAACTCGACGGCAGATGGTCTGTGCAGCGAGAGCAGCATGCGGTCAAACGAAGCAACACCTTGTGAAGGGCCAAGGAAGCCAAATCTGCTCAGTCGGGATAACGGAAAGCAATTTAAGGAGCAGATTCCCCGAGATCAGTGCCACCTTCAGGAGCGAGAGTGCATGCACGCATCTGTCTGTGTGGGGCAAACTCTCTCGTCTTACATTTATTGTGGCCCTAAAGGTTTAATTCACCTGTCTGTTTAAACTAATCCGTGTCCTTAGGTGTACTCCTGGTAAAATTAGCAATTTGTGAAGTTTGGAACTACCTGTGAACTCGTTATGGCGCCCAATGAAGATAAACATTAATAGGACTGTAATCATCAGACTCGCTCATTCTAAACAGCAAATAGGCGGCCTGACAGCTGCACTGAGCCTCCTCTCTCTGTAAAAGCTCTTTTAATTGAAATATCTCAGAAATGTTTTTGGGTGTAAACGTCGGAGTTCTGATCCTGATGCTCCACAGAATCTACACAATCGATAGAAGCCTGTCTGCCCAGCAGTCCCACTCGGTGTTAATGGCTGTGGTGCCCCCTACTGAAATGTACTTGTAATGCGTGTAGTAATTCAAATGTAACACATTTTTCATTCCAACAGTTGGTGCTTAGCACGAACACTGCTATTAAGAACCTTAGAGCAAATTTCATACAACTGAGAGAAACGGACACTCTAACATGATAAAGGAAAATTCAAACAGAAAAATAAAGGACCAAAAGGACGGATGGAAGGAGTCCTAACCTCATTCGAGACCATTAAACAAGCTGCTGATCCGCCCTCATTAATGTGGCAAAATGAGAGCAAAAATGAATCACGTAAATCAAAAACTTCCATTAACGCCTATAAAAGAGGCCACGATGCCCTCCCGGGACCCACGTTTGAGGCTCCGGAGGCGAGTGAGGCAATCGGCCGCCTCCTTCTGTGCGCCAGTCTGGGGTGCCAATGTCTTTACTTCCTCCACTTATTCTATTTAAAGTGACCTTTGACAGGTTAGGTGACAGTGCTGGTCGTCTGCTCCTCCCGATGGCTTTTATCAGTACTTGTCGTTTAATTACTCTGCTATGCATCTCTACTTTTCCATGTGCTTAAGACGTCTGAACAGGACCGTAGGTGTAATGTAAAATAATAATAATAATACTAAATATCCATCCTGTACAGAAGAGCTTATCATACAGCATTCACCTCCTCGTCTCCTATTAAACATATAAATCTGTTATGAGTGTGTGTGGAGCACAAGTCACACACGTCAAAAGTGAACATCCCCTGCCACAAGTGAGAAAGCCGATTATACCTCAGTGCCCCAAGGCACCGCTGGGCTCGTGGTAAGTGAACCACTCGCTGCTGCCAGCTGCAGGTTGTCTTTGACGTTCAGTTACACAACTACACATTTGGACTAAAGGAGAGGTTGAAAAACTGGCAGTTGCGTCTGTAAGACGACCACCACCTCCAGGATGGGCATCCATACACTCCCAGCTAACAGAAGGTGGGGAAAAAATTAAGGGTGGTCCTTTCTGTGGTCAGTACACCCGAAAAAGTAAATGTGCCTAATGAGTCAGACAGCAACGGTGCCAGCACATCTAAATGGAAAATCGATGTTAAAATTACTGCCTTAGTGTTAAATGCCACACATGCCATAGCAGAATATGTGGGACCCCAACATGGAATCAAGTGTTGCACTTAAGACCTCCAATTTAAAATGTTGCCTTAACAAATTCAATACGTTTTGCTGGCCACCAAGATGTTGCTTCCCTTGTGTTGTTTTGGTTGTAGCCCTTGTGGACCACCGGGGCGCACCACTAGCCCACCCGAGACACAAGGATTTCCAGATAGCACCCCTTTATTTAAGTGGGGAAGCGTTTTTCTTTTGCTCCCCACTACACAGCACAGCACAAAGCACCAAATAACACCAAGTCCTTTCTTCTTCTTCTCTCTCTCTCTCTCTTCCTCTGTCACCTCCACTGCGCCAGTCAAGCTTTGTCCTCCTCACCGTGAGGCTGGCAAGTCCTCTTATAGTGGCCAACTAGATATACTGTAGTAGCACTTCTGGGTTAGATGGAAACCCCATGGCATACGGCTCCTCAGTGCTTACAGCACCCCCTAGTGGCGCCCACAGTACCCGACAGAGTGCCTTGTGGGAATTCGGGGCACCGCTGCAATTCAGGGGAGCTGCCATCTAGCATTGTGGGGGGAAGAGGCTGCCATCCCTCCTCCTCCTCCTCCCACTTCTTGGGCGTCCCGGCCATCTTACACCCTAAATGTTTACAGTGGATGGACTGGTGGAACTCAGCTTTGTAGAAAGAAGCCCTATGGGTTTACCCTGCTGAGCAGCAGGCCCGGCTGCCGTCTGCTACTGCGATTTTAGCGAGAGGTCACCAGACGTGCATCTGCATTCTGAGAATCACAACAGGTGCCACGTAGACGACACGATCTGCTGATATGCCAGTTGTGGAAATACACGGAGCGACTGCTTTACCATTATGATTCATACACTCTGCTGGATAAAATCATCTGTTAAAAATCAAAAAGAATACAAAAAAGAGACAACACTTACCCAAAGGTAATAAGTGAACTGAAGTGCAAAAATTGCAATGCCTTCATTGTCGAAAGATCCTGCCACCGAGCGAGAGATGTACCCTGGGACTATTGCGATGAAACAGGCGGCTAGCAGTCCGGCCCCCTGATTCCAGAGCTCCCTGGTGAGTAAAAACGTTGATATGGAAGTGAGGCCGCTGAAAATCGGGGCCAGGAACACACACACATCTCGGATGTGGACTGAGATGTGCAGGAGATTCAGCACATAGTGGATGAGGCCTGCTGTGACCATCAAGCCCGGGTAGACCTGCAAACAAGGAATAAAACATGAAAATCAGTGTGAGGATCAATCAAGTGAACGGATGAAATCCATTTCATTTACAAAGTAGTCCATTAACACAGCAAACTGGATAAAGTGCCACGTGTGTCGCACACACACACACACACACACACACTTACACTTTAATCAACTGACGACTCTGAAACAAACGCTGTAGAGATGTTTTACAGTTAACTCTTCGAGGGCTGAACAACCGCTCACTTTTCTGAAAAGCACACAACACACCACAAAAGGTCCGTTAGGTTTGTTCGCTGCTTGCTCGCCGTGTTGGCCGGCTGGCTGTCTTTATGTGGCGGTGGCAGCCACAGTGCGATGCTATCTGGTTTGTACCCCTTGTCATTGTAAGTGGCGGTCCTCCCAGGTGAATGTCCCCATGGGCGCATCAGCTACACCAGTGTGCTCAGCACCCAGGGACCGATCAGCCAATGCCGGTACCTCACCTTCGGTTTTCAATCTCCATCTCCCGATCACCTGCATCAAAATCAAAGTCCGGAAACTCAAGAGTCCGACTCGAACGACAAAATGTCGTCCACCGAGTGTTTTGCTTTGCACGTTCACTTTGGTCTCTCGCCATTTCAGAGGTTGTCTGCTCTTCACTTCTAATCGAGGTCAGACCTACCAAACTGTCTTTCCTTCTAGCAAAGAGAGCCGGACTAAAACATACCAGCGAGTTCTGTTGCCGGTTACAGCCGTTTACCATTCTCTACCCCTGAATTGAGACAAAAATCGACATCCGCCCTCATTAGCCTCGAGGACTTGAATGGTCCAAGCCAAGGATTTGCACAACTTTCACAGTCAGCAGCGTTACAACATGAGAAATGTGACAAGCGAGAGGAGGCCATTCAGTTTATCAAGAGCTAAGCCGTCCCCGATTTTTAAAACTAGACGCCCTTCAGATTAATGAAGACTTTGACATCATCAGCACCTGCTCGGGTGATTAGATATTCATTCTGAATTCTTATAAAGTTAGGAGACACAAGAGCTGTCACACACATGCACAATGCAGACAACTGCAGGGCTCACGTGAATGTAATTACACTCCCCGCCAGGGGTTGGCGCTGTTGCCTAATGCCTTTTTGTCTTCCTCCCTCTGCAGAGGCTGTGATTGACAGTTGCATTCCCTAATGATGTCACTTCTGGTCCCCGATTGCTTGAACCCGCCGCTTCCTGTCCTCCAAACTGAAAAATGGCTCCACTGCCATCTTGGAGTCGGTCAAAGATGTCTGAAAAAACACTTGGTCTTGTCATTATTAATATGGGCATCATTTTTGGCGCCCCAACTCTTCATCGGTTTCTTTTGTGATTATTACAAAGGGGTTGGCATGGTGGCGCAGTGGTGCTGCCTCACAGTTAGAAGACCCTTAAGGGTTCACTTCCCAGGTCCTCCCTGCGTGGAGTTTGCATGTTCTCCCCGTGTCTGCGTGGGTTTCCTCAGACGGTCCGAAGACATGCAGGTTAGGTAGATTGGTGATTCTAACTTGTCCCTAGTGTGTGTGTGTGTGTGTGTGTGTGTGTGTGTGTGTGTGTGCCCTGCGGTGGGCTGGCACCCTGCCCGGGGTTTGTTCCTGCCTTGAGCCCTGTGTTGGGTGGGAATGGCACCAGCAGACCCCCCGTAACCCTGTGTTAGGATATAGAGGGTTGGATAATGGATGGATGGAAAAAAATGAAAATTGACATCCAAGAAAGGAACCTTAAGCGCACCATCTACTCAAGGCATGGTGGGAGCAGGAGGAGGACATTTGCCCAAAATCTTTATCACAACAGAACTAAAGCAACATTCTGTCAGCTCAAGTCACTGCCACTATAATGCATCTGTGTACGCTTCTCAGACTCGAGCGTATATTAAACAGGTAACAATCTTGCATTCTTTGCTACCATTTGGCGGGTGAAAAATCAAAGCAGAGCTGCCCACCAATGCCCTCCATCTACCCTGCCAGAGTGCAAGAGGGCTTGCAGACAAGAAGGCGGCCAGAGGATCCTTGTAATGTCAAACCAAAGACTCCAGAAGTCCTGTGTAGAGGGTCTGAATACTTGTGTGTCGATGTGAATTTGTAAAGAGACGACGACGCGAGTATTGCTTTCCGTGGAGGACAGCGTGAATGTAAATGATTTTGGCACTGGGGCTGCCGCAGAGCACAATGGGAAAACAGCGAAGGCGTCCGCAGACTTGTAGAAGGCCCGGTACGCCAGGTCTATTTGTGTAACAACTGAAGTTGGACTGAAACGCACAGGACCGACATCTCAGCTGCCGTGACTAATTTCTGCACCTACACTCAGTCCAACTCAATGACTAATTCGGCATTAATGAACAGCGGCGGTGGCAGCGTCGTCGTCGTCGTCTGCTGCTCGCTTAGGCTTCATGAAATGATAGTCTTAAATGGACAAGCTTGACTTCACAAATCAACAAGAGGAGGAAGAGCATCGGGTCGCTGTGTGTGACCTTTGAGCCCTGAACTCACTCGACTTGTCCATTACACGTCACTGCCGTTAATCTGCTCGTGGCTCCTCCACACTCTTGGCATAGAAGACAAAACACAAGAATGTGTGAAGATTTATTTTTAACATTCATTTCAAGCACTAAGGAGAGAAAATGTCAATGAATAGATGTGTGCACACGTGAAGATAAATATGGAAGCCCACGGGTGCGCACATCACTGCTTATAAATAACACAGCTGGGGGGTGGAACCCAGGGAGACCATGACAGTCAAGCCCCTACAGTGCAGTTACACAAGCCAGTGATGAAAGCCAAGCCAAGCACACCACACCACCACAGGCAGCAAACCGTCAACTGGAGATCGACCTCCACGATTAGGCCACACGCACAGCCACAGCGCAAGCGTTTCACGTAAAAGACACTTCTGTGAAGGTCGCCTTCTTGACAGGCCACCCAAAGAGGGCTCTGAACATTCTGCCTTTGCGAGGCACCGTAAGCGTCTTCCAATTCTTTCTTCTGCTGTACACACTTGCCCATTTGTCTTCATTGCAATCCCAGAATGCACCACGTTTCCATTACTCTCTCCGACTGGGATGTGGCAATTTGTGCGGTCCTCTGCAAGACTGAGTAAGGCCAAACCTGTCAAGGGCCCACTTCTAGAACAAGCAGCGCACACGGTACTTACTGTGCCTCCTACTATCCTCCCTAGTGGATACCACGCTCTCTCGTCAAACCAATTTAAAAATTCATAGAATCCATTAGTTGTGAGGTGATGCGTTGATCTGTAGTTAAACCTGCAACGACAAAAGCAAAAAGGACAAGAAATCAGTGACATCGGCAGAATTAGCAGGATAAAGGCGCAGACACCAACCTTCACTTCAGTGGCACAGCCGCTTAAACGCCTGGCTTGGGCACAAAGTGGAGAATCTCGACTAAGAAAGAACAAAAAACAAAATGGCTGCACCAAATCACCTACAGAGGTCCACTGCTACAGCCAGGCTTTACATGACCCGGGGCGGAGGACGACGCAGACAGACACACAAGTGAAGAGCACATTCACGGGTCACGACCCAGGGGCTTGTGGCAGTTCTCAAGATGCGCACCACCCAGCCCGAGATTTAATGGAGTTTCACCTACCAGTTTCCATTTTTAACTGATGAAAGAAGTGACGAATACGCAATGCCAAGGAACAGTAAATAGGCTTATGGAATCTGCCGCCATTTTCAATCTTCTCGTGCTTTCGCTTGCTCATGTCAGCAATTGTAAATGGCGGTGCCTGCACGATACGCTCCATCAACGGCAGTAAAAGCTCACGACTTATAAACCTCGAGTGCGGATCCCAGCAGTGAAGCCCCCGGGGAGCGAAGCTCCTCAGCCGAGACGGCACACGTCCCCCAATCGTCAGCCAGCCGTGGTGGTGCAACTCAAACCTGCAGGCGGACATACTGGACGTAACTTGTAGTTGGTGAGTTTTGTGATTCAAAGCACAGGCACCTGGCTACACGGTTATCTTTCTAGGACATGTGAACCATTCTTCAGTAAAATAAGGCACCACCATTGCTAAGCATTTGAGCCAATTGAATGTCAACGTCAAGTTTCAACTTTGGGTTATGAACATCTGCAGACATGGACCTCGTTTTCTAACCCAAATCCCACCGGTACTCTTCAAATTGGGGGTCGACTCCCTTCAGGAGGTTTGAGGACATGCAAAGCTGAAAGGACGCAGAACAAAAGAAAAGAAATGTGGAATGTTTCACCACATATTTATATTTTCAAAGAGCCGAGCAACAGCACAGAAGGGACAACCAGAGAAAATACGCCAACAGCACCTCGAGAACTGCAGCCGTTTATGAGCAGGCGCACGATGAGGCCACTGAATAATTAAAACTTCGGACCGTATTTGTAAAGATACACACGAGGAACGTTCAAAACGTGTCTGCACTTTTAGAGTCGTGTTGGAAACGGTGACGGCGGGAGGAGCGATTGGTCAGGTCTGAGAGGGTCATGTGACTAGTTCTGCCTGGCAAGCCGGCTGCCCTTGCAGTTTAGTGTCAGAGTTGTCACCCGTGCCAAAGAGAACAGCGTTGTGGTGTCGGTAGATAAGTCCTTCGACTCCTTCGTTTCCGGTACTTCGGACTCCGACTCCTCTGTGTTTAATATGCTAATGGAATTTTCCACGTTGATCGAAGGAAGGCAACATACACGTCGTCATGTGACCACAGAACTACTGGCGAGGACGCCGACTCTCTAGCGCACTGGCCAGTTGACCAATCCTCTGAAGAGACACCTCCACCATCACACTCGTTAAACACACACGACGACATCGCACATCAGATGGAAACACTTGTTGTAATGTACCATAATCCAGACTACAATACGTGAACGTCACACACACACACACACACACCCCTATGCACTCGGCTTTATTCTTACATCAGACAAGTACAAATTTGTGAAATGGGACATTTCAACTTGAACTGTTTTACAATTTACATTTCTTAGGAGTCCAGGTACCCAAAATTGTCTCCAACTCCAACTCCACAGCCCTGGTTCTGACGTGTGCTTTTTGTGGGCAGGTGGTGTGCCAGGAGCACGGGTGCCCAGTATGGAGGATCAAGTTCTGTCTCGTAGAGTCATCTGTGAGTGGCTTGAAATGTTTGAAAATGGCCGTACTAGAGTGACGGATGCAGAGCGCTCCGGTAGGGAAGAAGATTTTCATGCGATGATGACGATGATGTGAAAGCAGCGGGGCTTCGGTGGCTACGTGCTAAACCAAAAACATTGTTTGCTGATGGCGTTAAAAAGCTGGTATGACGCTGGGAAAAGGAAGGCGACGAAGTTTGTGAAATTCTTATTAAAAAGTGCAGAGACTTTCCGAACGTCCCTCGTATTTTACAGAGGTTTTTAATAAACAGCACATGTGCCATTGACTCCTTTGTGCCCACTTTACTGAAGCGACTCAAATCCGATGTTTTCAGGGCTGTGGTCCTCGATCAGATACGTCTCATGTGACACGAATGAACGCAGGAAGGTCGGGCTTCAAGGTGCCTACACAACACATGGCCTGAGAGGTGTCATCATCAGCCAGCACGAGAACGTGACAATGGAGGAGAGCTACAGCTGTGACAACAGTCACGGCTCCTTCCTCGTACCCACGCGTCTCTTGGTGCAGCAGTGCCAGCAGTAGCCGCGAGAACATCAGAAGTCACCACCTGGCGTCTCGACCCAATCAAGTGCTGCCGACGAGCGCTTTGCTGTCAAATGAGATTCGTCCCCTAGCTACTAGCGCGTCCACTTGGACAGTTTCAGTATCACGAGTCACCTCATGAGTGGGACGTTTGTTGTCGGTGATGCAGAAGACTGGCGCACAGATGTCGGTGTGCAATGGTGTGCCGTTTTAAAGGACAGATGTGTTCCCATGACGGGGGGTTTGTGATGTGAACACCGAGTCACCTCGCCCAAACACTCTCAGTGCCCTGCCACTCAAACGGTAAGCTGATCAGAGTGCAGCGTCTTTGTCACTCAGGCCGTCACCTATCAAATAGACACGGTGGCGGTGGCTTCTTCTTCTTGTCCTCCTCTCCTAATCCCAGACTTTAAATACGGAAACTGCCCGCCCGTCTTAATCCAATGGGTTTGGGTCAGAGCTGGCATCGGTCCGCACACACATCACTCAGCGGAGCGTTCTCATTACTCCCCAGACAGACAGACGTGACCCCCCTCGTAGGGCACTCAGAAAACGGACACATTAGCGTTTGCACGTTTTATATTTAAAGGTGTTTTTTTTTTCTCGACACCATGAATAGAATGTAATCCCACATACTGGGGACCCACCGTTTTATCACCTCCTCCTCTTTCTCCTCCATTCACGTGTGCCGTGCAGCCCACACACGGCCACCCAGCTTATGAACGTCCGCGTCTGAGCCACATCTTCTGGAGTACAAACTGGTTAGAGCGGCAGACTGGTGACCACTGGGCCGACTGGAACGAGTGGCAGCACAGACCGGGGTCCCTAAAAACACACAAATGTCCGGACCCCTGCGAGGCCATCGATGAAGCATCTAAAAACAAACCTCGCACCCGTCGTCTCCAGGACTGACCTCTTCCCAGACCCCACGATCTCCTGCAGCTGAAATTTAGCCCAAAATGTTTCATTTTCAAAATGAATTTTCCTAAACATTATTCATGGAAACCGTGGAGAAGAAAGCTAACGAGGAAAGGCCGCTTTTCTGGTAACACATGCACATCGTTATTGCTTTAATAATTTTATGCCAGGTCCACAAAGGCGGCATTAATACCAAAGAGAGCACGGATCTTATTAATCTTTTACAGAAAGGATGAACTACAGCTTGCTCTGCATTATGTTCCCTAATAGTTTAATTCCCAAATAAGATAATTATAGATAAGAGAGGAGAGGAAAAAAAAAAAAAAAATCATGTAGGTATTAGAACAAATAAAGACAAACGCGATTAAACGAGCCGCTCGAAGAGTTAATGACACACTGCCTCAATTTCCTGCTCGGCTCCTTTATCTTGAAATGGAGCGTTAATATGGTGTGTGGCACACTAAGGGGGGCTCGCCAGCTTCGGATGGCAATCGCCACGATTACTCACCCTGATGTGCAGGAAAAAAATGGCACCATTTGAGACCTTCTGGGTGGAAGCTGCAATAACGTCTACGGCACAAAACACAAAGGCAGAAGGGGCGCTCCTGTAAACGGCACGCGCTGCCACTCTGAGGTCTTCAGCCAACGAGGAAGACACGAAATCGGATGGCAATGGGATCATCCTAAGAGTGGGGCTCCACTTGGGACGTCTCAACTTCCCACTTCAGAGCAACGCAAGGATGCGGTGGGTTGGTTGGCTTTTCAGACATATTAAGATGAACTGCAGATTTCTCATGAAAACAAAGAGCAAACATTTTAAGAGAGTTACCACTTTGCACTAAAAACAGCTTAACCTGTGAATAAAATGGCATGTCTGCCTGACCAGAGTATACAGTAGACGGAGGTGAAAGGTCACCGATACGCCACACTCGGAGATTTCAAGTGGCTTCTTTTGTCTCGGAGCTTCGAGTTCGTGAGGCGTCAACATCGAGTTTCCAACTTGGGAGCTCGAGTCGCCCGTCTGTCCGTTGGCACGTCAAGTCTTGGACGTGGCCTCCTTCACTTGTCCAGGGTGTGCAGTACCTCAGTGAGACACGTTCAGGTACGTTACTTGGAATTATCAGACATACAGCGGATGTGCCAGCGCAGAAACTCATAAACGTGCTGGAATGAGCGCCACACATCATCGTTTATTGCTCTCTCTCCTCAGCTGTCCTCCGGCGCCACCACAAGTTAGAAAAACGGGATTCGGTTAAAAATGCGAGTGCCGTTCTGTGGACGACTGTGCGGATGCCACTTTATGGCTGCGTTTTTATTGTAATTCAATTTCAAATTCTTTTTGTTTATCCAAAGATGTTTTCACTGCTTAATTATTAAGGGGGTAGGGGGGGAGAGGGAGACCCCCTGTTCAATACCCGCCAGTGTTCAGAAAACCCACTAATGGAAACTTTAATGGAGAAACAAGCAATGATGAGAGTTTGGTAGAAACTGCTGTTGGGAACGAAACCGAGCAGCAGAAGGAGCAGGACGATCGCACTGGAGGGTCAGTCAAAGGGGTCTTTAACGCCGGCCACGTCCGGTTTAGCATCCCTTCTGTGAAGAAACGAAACAAAACAAAAACCACATGGCGGTAAAGAGACCTCATGTGAGTGACATCTTATTAAAAAGGTGGCAGGTCTGCAATGATCCCTGCACATGATAAGCCAAACACACAACCGTCAGGTTCTCCTCAAGTGGTGGTCAGTGTGAGGGGCTCCTCGTCACCCAGAGGGGGAGGAAGAAGAAAAAAAAAAAAAGGGCCTCATTGCACACTGCTGTTCACGACATGCTGTACGCTCCTACCCTCTGGAACGTTCACATGCAAAGAGTTTAACCCGATGAAGAAAGAAAACACGAAAATCTGATCTAAAAAATAAGATTAGGCAACACTAAGAGCAAAGGAAGGAGTGATGGCCAGGAGGCAGGGGGGCTCTGAGGCCACGAGACCACCCAGCCCAACCGTCCTCATGGTTTACAGGCTTCATGTAGAAGAATCAGATGAGGACGGTCATGTGGTGCCCTGATCAGGTGGTGGCGGCGTCGACCAGCGAACGAACAGAACAGCAGAGAACAGTAGGGGTTAGAATGGATTGTGGAGCCACCATAAAAATGATGACTCAGTGCACACACAGAATAGCAGGGTTACACTAAAATGAAGCCATCAGAAAGCCATAATGGGGTCTGGCGAGTTTCGATCGTTGACTCGTATCCCAGATTTGAGGTGCATTACAGCAGCAGGCCGCCTGCCAGCCTCCGCACTTCTTTTAAGTTTAGCTCTTGGAATTTGAAGATCCAAGTTTACGATTTGGAGTGCAAGGGGGAGACATTCTGAGATGTATGACGGAGCAGAGGATTTAAGGCTGAACGCTAAGCAGGATTTTAAAGTCAATTCTAAACAGCTCAGGTAACCAGTGTAGTGACGCTAAGACTGATTTTCTTTTCCTAGTTAAGATTCTGGCAGCTCCTTTCTGCACTCGTCGTCACCGATTGGGGTCTTTTTTTATGTGTTTTGATGTCTGTAGTGCCCTGTGGCCCTGGCACAAGCAGGTGCCATTAAGAACTTGTCTGGGCACTCGTTGAAATGGAGACACACACCTGGGCCTTCTGTACTTAGTAAGCCTACATGCATGTGTGGCTCTTGCTGCCTCCATTTTGTGACAACATCAGCCCGAGCCAACATGCATGTGCTTCCTCATCTCGTTACACAGATTTCAGCAGCCACAGTTTGCTGAAAATGACATTTGCTTTTTATCTTCCGGTGGATTCCAGGCATTAAGTGATAAAGCTGCCCAAAACTGAGGCTCCTTTGATCTCCGCGCCATTAGTGGTAGCAATCAGATTAACGCAGCCCTCGCTTGTCAAGCACACAGAAAACGCCGACGACCGTAACCAACATAAGCCCAGCCTAAGGTGACATAACGGCTCTTTACTACTTCAGTGCAATATGAGCCGTCACGTGCCTGACGCGTGGCTTCTTTCTGGGACAAACACCGTGTGACCCATTTTTAAATATCTGTGAAACGCCTTGCATTTATGGCAAATAAAACGATATGGGAACAGCTCTGCTTGTCCAGGATTTGGATTTTTTTTGATGGTCTTCAGAAAGTCATAAGGGGTGGGTGGCCTTGAGCTTTGGGGGCACACACACAGTCTGCTGAACTACTAGCCCATTACGGGCATGTGAACAAACAGCAGGCAGAGGCCTAAACCGGGCAGGACCTTCTTGACTGAAGTGTACAAAGCCAAGTGACCAGGAAGCAGCAAACCCCTTTTTGAACTCCCGAGTATGAAGGTCTACCTGCGTTAACTTCAAAAAGCTTTGCGTTTGGACACCAAACGAGCACAGAGCTGTGAAAACATCTGCTCTCTCCCCAGCCTCCTTCGTTCTTGCACGTCTGACACAATGAATGGCCTCAGCCCTTTAGGCCAAATACCAGATTAGACAAAGGGACCCCGCAGGAACACACAGCACAGCCCGGAAATCAGGCCTTGCAGGATTCAAGGGACAGCCAACATGCCATGAGATGAAGTCAAAGCCCCAGCAGTTTCCTTACTCGTGCGGCCCGTCTTGTAGTCGGCGCTCACATCGCTGTGGAGTTTTGGCCCGATCGTCTTTGCAGAACTCCAGCGCTGGCAGACGTGTGGGCATCGGCTGCTCCTTCCAGTTCATCTCTGCTGCCATTAATTCTGGACTTTTGACTGGGCCACTTCAAAGCTTCTGATCTACTCGGCTGTAGACTTGTCCTGCTACATGACCCAGTGGACCTGCAGAACCATGGTGCCAGATGAGTGATCCTTCTCTTCAAGGATATTCTGGAGTACGTTTGGATAGCCGAGGTTCCCTTCCTTGGTGCTCTCCCATGAATCCCATTTGTCGCCTTTCATTTAATGGTCCTTAGCTGAGGTAATGGGACCCTGCAGTTCTCAGGATGTTTTTCTGTGATCCTCTGTGACATCTTGAGGATGATGTCACTGCGCCCTTGGGGTCATTTCAGCAGGTCAGCTGATGACTTCGATCTCATGCAGAGGATCAGTAGATGGGAAGTTTCTATTAACACAGCAGAGTCTAAAGAACAATGGACTTTGGTCAACTGTTTGAGCGAGTAACCAAGGGGGCAATTACCTTTTCACACAGACACAAAGTGCTTTCCTTAACTTAATAAGGATATTAAGCAGCAATTTAAAGTGACACTGGCTGTGGTTCCCTTCGTTTTTCTAAATATCTGAAGCCATTTCTTGTGACAAATCTACAAAACCAGGACACACCAGGATGGCTGCACATGCTTTTTCACAGCACTGCAGAGTTCTTTATGGTCAATTCTGCCATCAAGACAACTGGCACATAAAGCCATCTGTGGTAATATTAGGGACCCTCTGACCGGTGACCAGTAAAATGTGACATGTGACCTCAGGCAGGCAGCTGTGACGTGCAAGTGAAGAAGGAGGAGGAGGGGGAAGAAGAGAAAAACGACATTGGCAGCGCTCCAATTCTAAAATGGGTAACACTGGTCGAATGCCAACTTCTTCTGAAAATGAAGAAACAAATGTTACCATCCGCCCCAAGAGAACCCTAATTTCTCTTCTGTGGCCTAGAACGTCACATTTCAAGACGACGATGGCACTCTACAGAGCTCCATGGAGATGACAAGGCAATGCCACAGATTTACACAAACATCTCAAGTGTCATCACAAGAACGAATGTGAATGTCTCTTTGTTTAATGCATCAATCAAACAGACACAAAGAGAAGAGACCACCACCACCACCCCTCTGAAACATCACGCAATCCCAAAGGCTGCATTGCAATGGCTACCAAGTGACCGTCACAAAATGATCTCCACGGCGGAATACAAGTCGGCGCCGCAGGCGACCCGGTGGGCGCACAATCTTTCACTTGTTAGCAATAGGGACTCCTGCGTCGGTACACTTTATCAGACCCCGAGAGGACACGGACTTGAGGTCAGTGCGCCGAGTCGGCCATTGTACAGCACACCCGGAGCCAAGGCTCAAGGGCAGTGACAGGATTTGAACCTTCAGACACCAGTGCCACCACTCCGCCTGTTCACTTATGTCATTTACATCTTTGACTTGGAAGCCCACCAAAAATGAGGCACTAAAGCAAAATAAAGACCTTTCAGTCGCCCCTCTGTCTGCGTCTTCTCCCTTCTCACTCCCCTTCTACTTCCTCCTGCCAAGTGGGCTCTCTCAGACGGGCTCCATGGACTGCCCACTAACGAGGGCACTTCCCACTCTCCGAATGCCCTGGGGTCGTCAGAGCAGAGCTCCCCCTGGTGGCACCAGGCATCTCAAAGGTGCCAGACAAGCCTCAACAGCAGCCTAACAGTGCCCGCAGTTGCAGGGCAGGGGTCTGGGCACTCGTTTCTGGTGCCTGCCGTCTTTCTTTTATTTTTACATCCTTTGAATAATTGAAGGGGCGCTTCTCCCTTCATGTCCATCTGGCCTCCTGTCTGGGATGTGTTCCAGCACAGCTTCAGGCCAACATGGACACACACGACTGGCTGATTGGGTTTTTCTGCAAGTTCCATGAATTTTACCAAGTATTCAAATTAATACTAATATATAAAATAATTCTACTGTACTACTACAAAACAGGCACAAACACGCAACTGAAGAAATGCCCGGGTTTTCAAGTCTATGCTGACCAGTTTTGCGAGTAGACAGTTAAACGTTGCAGGATTGGTAACGGCCACATGAAAGACCATCGTAAAAGCCACTCGTGATGACAATGCACTTTGGTTACAAAATAAAGGAAGAAACAAAGATACGCAACACAAAAACCGCGTCCATGTTGAAATTAGGACGGAGAACAAGTTACAGAGATAAACTTGCTAAAAGGAAAGCTGGAAACCTGCGGCCGAAGAAAACGAAGACACAAGGACATTCGGCGTAAAGTGGCCTCCGTGAAGCCAAGACCAGGGCATCTGGGAGTTTGGACCACCACCACCACCACCCGTCAAAGAGCAGTAGTGGACGTGTAGGCCAGACGCAGATGAAGCTAAGCCCATCGGTTTACGCCGACTTGGACATGCGTCACGATCGGAGGACACGAGACAACCAACGCTGGCGATGAGGAGCACAGGTCACATTCAGAGTTGAGGGATTAATGATCGCGTTTAACAAATACGAGTCAGCGGTAAAGATTAGAAGAATTGTGAGGGGCTGGGACGGTGGGTGGGCAGCGTAGCAAGTCCTGACCCCGTGAGCGCAGGTCGCACCTACTGTACTTCTCACCTCTGTCAGCATTTCTTGTTGGGTCTGTACAAGCCGCCCACTCTCATCCTAGCTACAGATAATCGTTTTAAATGGCCAGTGTCAATCAGGCGCACACTAGAGGGGGCCGTATGCAGCATGGTTTGACTATGGAGAGAGTGGGCCGCAGGGCGGGATCGGAGCCTCGACTTTGACACCCCTGGTACGGCGTGACCGCCCGTCTTTCAGTGAACGCTCATTTCCGCTGCCGTGTCGCCGTCTTTTCAAACCCGCCCTGTCTGGACCCACTTGTGAAGCCCCCATTCAAATCACTTTCCCCACCACTTGATCCTCCAGTGTCTGTCTGTCCGTCCGTCCGTCCGTCCACGCTCATGTCCTACCAGATCAGACTCCCGTTTTGTTTGCTTGAAACTTCTCGTCACTGCTGAGCCTGTGATGGTGGTCCCCGATATGAGAAGTGTCAAGGACACCAAGCAGCGTGGAGAGGGCAGCATCAAGCGTCTGACCTACGTGAACCCGGAAGGACTTTATTTTACTGCCGTGTTCTGTGAAGACGGTTTGGAATGGCACTCTGGAAGCTAACGAAGGGGCTCAGAGGCATCTGAATTTATTATTAACAGGGGTGAGCAACATGAGCCGCAGTGCCACGGGGTCACCCCATCTTCAGGCCACGCGGGGTGTAGGCTTGTGCCACCTGGCATCACGGGCCATCAGCTTCAAGATGTGCTGAACAGACAACGCAGAACGAACACTAAAGGCAGACATGAAACCGGCAGAGACCGGTGACGCGTGCACAACGATTCACAAGCGCTGTCACAATGGGCCCATAAGCCCAAACCTTTGGCTCACAGGCCAGGCCAGGCCAGGGGACAACAACTCACCCACTTTCACCTCATTTGGGCTCTACTCGACTGAATGAACATGTCAGCACTTCCAAAGGGCACACCATCATTACGAAGTCTCCAGCGACCCACCTAACAGACCACTTTACCAAGAGCAGCTACTGCGGTCACAACGTCACTGACGAACACCCAGAAGAGAGGAGTTCATCAGAATTCATCAGAAAACACAGAGGCGACACACCGAGATCAAGAGGGGGACCTCATGAAGGGATCTAAGATTAGGGGGAGTCCACATCACCAGCCGCTATTAAGGACATGAGAGGCCATCTTTGAAGAATGAGCTGCAGATCCGCTGAACAAACTGGTGCCGCTGAAAGCAGCGCCGCCAGGGCTTCCAAATTGCAGCTCTGTGCGACTCTTCACACGTGTTTGAGAACAGAAAGAGAAGACAAATTGGTATAAATGGCCTCTTCTCATCCATTCGCCTCCCTCTGCCAGCTAGCAAATGAACACCACTAGCGAATAACCGGGCACTGGCTGCTAAATCCGACAGCAGCACACAACGCTGAGAAGCCGCTGTCCGACTGCAACTGCCTGGCCGAGGTAACCCAGGGGGTCAGAGGTCAGCTAAAATAAACAGAAATCAAGTCTGCAGCCACCATGCCTGTGACGACAAGTCCCTCATCCTCAATAGAAAAGGGCCTCCTGGTACCAGCAGCCTCAGCTTCTATGAAAGTGAAAAGGCCCCCCCGTGTTCTTCTTAATATCAGGAGATCGATATCGACCGGCACAGCTCGTAACGCACTCACATAAAGTAAGAAATACACACACAGTGCCCAAGAAGAGTCATTACAGCACAGACATTAAAAAGGCAGGCTTACCACAGACATGCCCAAATATTACCCGGGCTACCCTTACAAATCGCAGAGTATAAGCGCAGCAGTTCATGGAGGTGAGCAGCGACTGTCTGAAACGCACCAATACGGTGGGGAGGGTCGGTAGGCGCCCGTCTAGACTTGGCATTAATCAGCACAGAACTGAGGGGGCTGAGGCGACTGAACCTCCAGGGTCCTAATGGGACCCCAACATCACACAATGGTCAGGGCTTTGGCAGAGCACAGATGCCAAGGCCAAACGTTTCACTGTGATAGGGCAAAACGCAAAAGGAATCAACTGGCATAGGAGGAGTGGAGACCATCGAGGAGCAGGTTCTGCAGATAATGTGGGGCACACGAACAGCGCAAAGATAGAAATACAACAAAACAATAAAAACTAATAGAGAGAAGCTGCAAAAGGAAAGGCAGCTGTATGAGGCGTGACAGAGCGACATCTGCAATGCAGGATGGGAAAATTAAACAGGAGGAGATGGAGCAACACACGGCAAATAAAAAAAAAACAGGAACGTAAGAGAGTGGTCAGCATGGGGAGGGCGGCTTTGACCAACAAGCTGGACTTCTAAGAGAAGGTAACCAGAGGATGTGACCAGAGTGGACCTTCAGAAGACATCCGATGAGGCGCCACATGAGAGGGTGGGCATCAAACTAAAACAAGTGGCACTTGTGCAGAATTGGCTCAGACACAAGAAACAGAGGGTGAGGGCGCGAGGGACCCCATCAGAACTGGCTGATGTTAAGAGTGGTGGTGACCAGTGCTGGGGCCGCTGCGAGTTTTTATAAATATAAATGATTTAGATAGGAATATAAATAGCAAGCGGGTTAAGTTGGCAAAGGATACCAAGATAGGTGGATTGGCAGACAATTGAGAGTCCAATGAATCATCACAGCGGGACTTGGACAGCAGACAGGATTGGGCAGATTTGTGGACGATGAAATTTAATGTCAGTAAATGTAAAGAATTACACATAGGAAGTAAAAAATGTGAGGTGTGAATACACAATGGGGGTCCGAAAATCGAGAGTCCACCTTATGAGAAGGACTGAGGAGTCACAGTGGACTCCGAGCTATTGACTGGCAGACAGTGTTCAGAAGCCATTAAGAAGGCTAACAGACTGTCAGGTTATATAGCGCCTTGACGTGTGCAGTACAAGTCACAGGAGGTGACGTTCACCTTTATAACCCACTGGTGAGGCCTCATCTGGAGTACGGGGGGCAGTTTTGGGCCCACCAGACATAGCAGCGCTAGAGAAGGTCCAGAGAAGAGCGACCAGGCTGATTACGGGGGGCTACAGGGGATGAGTTAGGAGGAAAGATTCAAAGAGCTGAGCCTTTAGGAGATGAAGAGGAGACCTGACTGGAGTGTTTAAAATGATGAAGAGAATTAGCACAGTGGATCGAGACACCACTGGAAACTTCTTAAGGGACATTTTCACACAAACATTAGGAAAGACTTGGAATAAAGTGACCAAGTAGTGTGGCAGACAGGAGGACTTCAGGGACTTTCAGAAGGCGACCCGACGTTATTATGGAGGACTTCAGTGGACAGGACGGCTGCGGTTTTTCTTTTCGCAGAGCTCTATCACCACCACCACCACTGTCAGCCATTGTTAGAAGTAGTTTTCCCTCACGTATGCCTTCTAAAGTACTTGCAGTCATGCTTGATCGATCCTCGGTTCTGAATTTCTAGATAAGCCCAACATCTAATCAGGGCTCCACATTAGTCAGGTCGTTTTACTCGGTCTTTAACTTGACTGGTATTTTGTTTGTACATCGTCCAGTTCTTACGTCTTTGTACACACGTCATTAAAAAGTCTCTCTACTCGATAAAGAACACAAACTGAAATGAAAACTGAGAAATGAGCAGTAAGGCACCACGAGTATCACACACACGGCAGGAGATCTTGAAGGGTACCACAGATGGAGACCACTGCCAGACCCCCTAAACACCTCAATTCACACCATCAAGCCACTGGACACGCTCTGTATTGTTCAATATTTGTCTGTTCTCTCTCTCTCTCTCTCTCTGCACCTTTTTCAGCTCTGCAGTATTTAAAGTACGTACAGATACACGTCACCCTCATCTACAGAAGTCGCCCTTCTCCGCGTCCGTCTGATCAAATGAGTTCGCATGGATTCCCACTTTCAGCAGTGGCAGGAAGGAGCCTTTAAGAGCCGGCAGGTAAGCACAAAAGGTGTCCCATTTCAAAGGCCGCTGCATACGGCTGAGCCCTCAGTTTTGCATTTTCAGTTCTACTTGCCGGCCATGAAGCCCAGGACTACCTGAGGCAGCCATCAAAGAGTTTCACAAGATAACTTCAACAGATTAGCACACGCGAGGGAAAAGCCTAGCAGGACAACAGCAAGCGGCCCACTAATCTGGAGCAAGAGTGCAGATAAAGGGGAGGTCATCAATGAAGCCCCTCAGGGCTCTCTCCTCATTTACATCAACGGCACTTTCCAGTATACTGTAGTTAGTAAATCTGTGAAACTCACTCACAGTGCGAGAAGTGGAGAGACGAGACAGCGAGGACGGGCTCGGCAAACACAATTCAAAAAGAGAAGTGGGGGAAAAGGACCGTCGGATATAAAAACAAGATGGGAGACCCTGAGCTGTGAAGAGAGTTTAGAAGTTTCTGTGGAGACAACACACTCATCATCCACGTCAAGAGCAGAAGGAGGCAAATAAAAAGTTAGGCCAGACAGCAAAAGCAAATGTAAACGGAGGGCCGCGATGCTTCGACTACATGCTGGGCTAACGAGACCACGAGAAGTTCTGGTCACCAGACAGAGCGGCACCTGAAGTCGCACAGAGGAGAACCACCAAGTGGATCATGGGACTCCTCACACAAGGTCAGTGAATTCAACCGGTTAAAGTCTGAGCAGAGCTCCTAATCCAGGACTTCAACAGAGCAGGCCACTTAACCGCACTTGAGGAAAGTGGTGCAGATGAAGGGAGATGAGGGACTTCTTTATGCTCTGAAGCAAACCACCGAGACAGCAGAAACCTTCTAACCTTTGAGGAGGACCAGGATGAGCCATCAGCCACACAAATGGGCTGAAAGCATTGAGAAGTGGTCTCTCACATTCCTAGCGTGGACTACAACTGTCCAATATGGCTCAGTTTGGACTTCTGTAGTTTTGGCTGACCCAGTTACAGTGCTAGGAAGTCCTGTACTCCTAAAATTGGGGTCTTTAAGCACTGCACCATCCTGCAGAAGACCCTAAATCACCAATCATCATCGTGCACCACATGTGACACCACAACTACCCCGACTACTATTACTGCCAGCACCTTCAGTGATGGTGCACCTGTTACATACAGCAGACCACCATCAACTACAAAAGTGACGAGGGAGCCGCCATTCCAGCCTACAAATCAGACCTACGACTAAAGGTGGGCCCAACTCAGGTGCACAAAGCAAGCAAGTGCCAAGGCCTACCTGCCAATCACAGAGCCATTTCAAGTCAAACTGAGGCGCCACTCTTTTAGATCGGCAGGGCAATGACTGACGACCTTCATCTGACCGACTACTCCTCATCCTCATTCAGCTCCATTTCCACTTCCACTCTGAAGTGTCCCGATTCGGACTTTTCCACAAAGGGCGAGAGACTGAAGTTTGGCATTCACCCCTAAAGTGCACAAGGTCTGCATCAGATCCGGCTGCTTGCGTTTGTCAGACTGGACTCCAGTTACACTCCAACTGTCCAAAATCTTCATACGGTCACCTGACCGCATCATTTCTGTGCTTAGCGCAGCACATTAGAAGGTGAAAGTGGCTTCGACCACATGGATATTCAAACGTCGTTCATCTTACTCAACAAGTTCTCAATCTTCCACCAGAGTTGCTAATAACAGCAGCGTCCCACTACGCTCGGCTCCTGTCGCGTATCCAAACTCCCCTCCGAATGCAGGAGGTGGCAATCGCCACAGTAAATGCCAAGGCGTACAAATGTGAGGGCCCCCTCCCACACCGACCCACCATACTTAGAAAACAAGCTCTGCTATTGAACATCAGTGGAAAAAAGCATGCAGGGTCCATGGGAGCTCCTCACCTGCATCACAAAGCATCCCCAGAACCTGAGCACAAATCTGAAGACGTGGAATGGAAGAAATAAGTGGACAGGACTGGCGAGCTTTGTTGGGCTGAATGGCCTGCTCTCGTCTAGAGGGTTCTAATGTTCTACTGTAGAGGCCACCAATGGCGGAGTGGAATTCTTCACCATTTTACAGGTCCAGCTTTGAGATGCGGTAGTGCAAATGTGACATCAGAGCAGACAGGTCTTCAGTGATGTTGGGACTCTCGTCATTGTGGTGCTTTCATGAAATATCCAGTGAGGAACTGGACGATCAGCTGGTCAAGGCCAGAAAGAACCCCTGTAATCGAGCAGTTTCGTTTTGAGGCTGCCATCTGTAGGCATTTTAAAAACCTCACCCATTAAATTAAGCCAACTTTACCATCCACTGAAATGACTATGAGGCCCACCAAGAACAGATGGCCAATGTCACAAGTCCCCAGAGATGGCCTGCTGGAGTGCAGCACAGACAGAGAGAGCCCACCTGCTTTTTTAGTTCCAACTGACCAACCTGAACTGTCGGGTGGCAAAAGGAGATGTGAGCAACTGTGAAGATGGCGATGTCCTGACCAGGAGATGTGCGTGTGTCAGAGAAATGGTCACAAGAGTCCACGTATAAAACTCAAACTGCCCGCTGCCACAAACCAAAGAGCTAAAACAGGAGCCAAGCCGACACCAGGATCTCTAGGAATGGTCAACTAGAAGACGAGGCGTCATTGCTAAAACCGGAGACCAAGTCAATGAACGAAGACCCAGAAGATAAAACACAACAAGAGGGCGAGACCCTCATCTGAGGGATGAAGGCGTAATCTCGGGCGTCGTACTGAACGCTGCCTCCGGTGTTAAAGTAACAGCGCAGCACAAACGACAAGGCGACACACACCTTCTGGAGTTCAATGCTTCCCACAGACCAACAACAGAGGACCCTAAAACAGGAATGTCTCGTTCTGTACAAGGTGTCCCAATTCAGAACACCAAGGGGTGACATACGCCCATCTGAGAGGAGTGGCACGTGGCCTCACACTGTGCTGCTGCTGGATGATTCGTGCGGCACCAACTCTAATGCCCGGAGAAAGTCCATGACCCAACCAAGTCAAGCCATCTTAAATTACAGCAGAGACGTTAAAGTGTGCAATGCGCGCTGGGCAGGCAAACGGAGGTGTGTGGCACACAAATTCTTACTCCTGTGCCGTTATTAGACTACCCACACATTTACATAAAACACCATTTAGACGAAAGCTGATCAGACTCCATTAGAAGAGAGAGGCCAGCAGGATTAACACGCCAAGCTAAGCCTCGGCTCCACTTTACTGGAATGTACAATTTGACATTTATTCCTCACTGCCGCTCCTAAAATGCATCTATTCCAGTAAGAGCCTCGCTTCAGTTACACGCCAAGTTGTTCTAAATATTCATTAAGCGTAATTTACGCATCACAAAAGACTGTAAGAGACGTGATCTTCACCCAGCTCTGTGGTTGCTGTTCAGGCCCAAACTCGCTCCATCTCCTCTACTGCACCGTTAGCTTAGCGGAGTCGACTCGGAGGGCTCCTCACGCTCACTCACCCAGAGTACCAATGTGCCAACGCAGACCCCCACTGCTGCATCACCAAGCACTTTTATGCAATTAGAAAAAGAAAACACAAAACACATTTAAAAGCACAATTGCTTTTCTTCCTAAACTCCTTTTTTTATTTCAAAACATCTCAATATACATTAATAAATCGTTCTTTAATCAATTAGATTCAACAATAACTTCATTTATTTGGAATTCAAAACATCCACGCATCAAAAGAGCGACCCTACAAAGACAAAAGGCAGAAGGTGGCATGGCTCTACCTAACTTCCAGTTTTATTACTGGGCGGCAAATATACAGGCGATAAGAACCTGGACACAAATAGAAGAACATACACAGGCATGGACCGCAATAGAAGTCAAATCCTGCAGTACTTCTTTGTATTCCCTGCTCTGCGCTCCAATAAACACACGTTATCGGCAATACACCAATAACCCAATTGTGCTCCGCTCACTTAGAATATGAACCAATGTAGAAAGCATTTTAAGACGGAGAAGCTTCTTTCTGTGGCACCTCAACAAGAGAACCACCTCTTTCAACCTTCACAAACATATGCAGTTTTTAATATCTGGAAAAAATTTGGGATTAAATCACTTAGAGATCTTTATATAGACAACGTCTTTGCATCCTATGAACAATTACATTCCAAATTTAACTTTCCAGCTACACATTTCTTTCACGATCTTCAAATCAGGAACTTTGTTAAACAGAACCTTCCAGATTTTCCTCATCTTGCACCCTCATCCATGCTGGAAAAAATATTGCTCAATTTTGAGGACTTAGACTCCATCTCTACAATATATAAAATCATTTTACAATCCCTTCCTTTCAAAGATCCAAAAGGACACTGGGAAGAAGACCTCTCAATTAATAGATCAGAAGAGGAGTGTAAAGTAGCAATGCAGAGAATTCACTCGAGCTCCATATGCACAAAGCATACAATTATACAACTCTAAATGATATATCGAGCACATCTGTCTCGACTAAAACTCTCCAAAATGTTTCCAGGGCTGTGATGATCCAACCTGCGAACACTGCAGTCAAGTCCCAGCCTCACTGGGTCACATGTTCTGGGCCTGCACCATATTAACATTATTCTGGACAAACATTTTTAATGACCTCTCAGACAGCCTTGGACTCACAATCCCTCCTAACCCATTAACAGCTGTGTCTGGTGGTCTTCCAGAGGGGCTTAAAGTGGAGAAGGACAAACAAACTGGGATTGCATTCACGACACTCTTGGCACGCAGACTCATTCTGATAAACTGGAAGAACCCAAACTCTCCTTTTAATGTGTTATATTATTTGAAACTGGAAAAAATCAAATACTCCGTTAGAGGATCCGTACAGACTTTTTTCAAAACATGGCAGGATCTCATCAGTAATATTTTAAAATAAGTTTATAAAGCACAGAGAATTTATGAATTTAGGTACGTTTACAAGCTTTAAAATTTTACGCTGTCTGGCTTGCTCTCTCTCAGGGGTGGGGATCGATCTGCTCTTAACATAATTCTTCTTTTTGTAAAAACGTGATTGCTTTGTATGGATTGTAATAAAATTAATAAAAATAAAATAAATAAATAAAAGCACAATTGTGACGCAGAGGAAGGACTCCACTCCGTGTGCATTTAATGCTCCTCAGACTGACGAAGACTCTCGGGACGTTTGCTGCAGCTGCCCTTCTGCTTCCTCTCCTGGCCTACTTTGGTAAGAAGTGAATTCATTAAGCCGATTTGGGACTGGCACCAAGCGGGATTTGAACCTTCAAACTCTTCTCTCTGCGTCTTCATCACTCTTACAGTTCTATAAAGAGGGGTTGCTACCCTCCGAGACTGAACATCCTGCCCAATTTAACATACGGCTTGGCCCCCAATACTTAACTCTTACTCTGAACCCGCCCTTTAGGTATCATCTCTGCCATCACAGACTGGGCATTGCCAATCACTTCTTGATGGCCACAGACACGAGTGACAGGACGTTAAGGAGTTCTACACAAACACGGTGATCCTCCTGCCGATTTCAAGTCCACCTCCCTGGGTGGTCACCTGTCACACTGCAGCCGTTTTCTTGACTTGCACCAGGCTGGCAGTTCTCAGATAGGCACCGATTCTCCGGGAGCCTAAACTGGACTTTCAGAATATACGAGGTGAGACACAAAAATAACCGGACTGGAAAACCGTCTGGAGGTTCTTCATCAAGACAAAGCTGCTAAAGACATTCCTGTCCTCCCTCATCAGCTCCCGGTGACTTTTACTTGTTCCCAGAGACCAAAGGTGACCTGAAGAGAAGACAGAAACGGCGAGGCTGTTGAAGAGTGAGCCTCAAGTAAGAAGCCATCCAGCACGTCTGGAGCGATGTAGAGATCAGCAGGGGGACTATAGACAAGGCGACAACGTTTAGAAGGCTGAAATGTATCATTAAACACAAAGAGATATTTTTTTGACCAATCCTGTCATTTATGTCTCACCTCGTATGAATGTCTTCTCAGCCGAAGCCTCGCTCTTCATTCTGCTGTGCCTCACCAGTGATCTGTCACTAAAACACACACTCCACAATCCCAGCATGCATTTCCTTCTGACAACAGTTACTTTAGGGCCCGCCCATTAAGCCTCGATCACCTCTTCATTCGTTCTCAGTTACTATTTTGCCTGAACTTGTGATAAACTTGAGTCACTCAGATTTGGATCCCCCCAGCCGTCGAGTCCACACAAAATGCCGATGAGGCGACGCTGACTAAACGCCGGTGTTTGAACACCAAAGAGCATTCGTTACGAGTTGCACACAACGGAAATGAAGGCTCCAATGACAGACGATCCTCCTCAAACCACACGTCACAGCAGTGACCTCGAGCAACACGTTAACTGCGCTAAATGACAGCAAAAAATAAACCAAAGTGCACAACGACGCAAACTGGAAAGACGAGCAGGAGACGCGGAGGTCGCTAGAAAGACTGGCCCACCCTAAAGGTGCACACGCGCTTCTTACTGAATTTGGACAAGGCACGGTGTGGCGTCTTTCAAGCACACTTTCCACGCGCCACTTGTTCCCAGACCCCTGCAGGTTTTTCTACTTTCCCTCTAATTGGTCTCATTGCTTTGCCCCTAATTGTGCATTTAGAAAACTGCAGGCCAGCACTGGCACACAAACCACTAAGACTGGCATTTACAACACATGCACACCAAAGGCGAAGTGGGAGAGCAACGCCAAGCACCAGTTTGAGGCTCAGATGGTACACACACGGTGGCTCAACAACAGGCCAAGAATGAAACGGTGCTGGTGGGCGAGCACAAACATAAACGAGGACCCCACATCAGAACTGAGCGATCTTCACAAGGCTGCGTTTGTGCTTTCACTACGCTCGTCTTGACGTTTAGGACTCCGCCAGACCCGTGTGTGTAAGTGCGGCCTTCGCCACCAATGCCCCCAGAGCGCAGTGTCACGCCAACAAACGCTGAAGGCGTCTGAAAGCTCCCACGTATTCCAAACGGCCCGTCAACAAAGCACAGGCTCAGAAGGAATCGTCAGGGTGCTGCTCGAGTTCAATTCGTCTCAGACTTTCATGGCGAATCTCATCAGTCTGCCTGCCTGGCTGACTCGAATCAATGCGGGTGCCCCTGGGACACTGAGGGTCTTTGACCTGGTAATGTTCAGCTTTAAGAGCGACCAGTCACACCATCACGCAGCTTCTGTGGGTAATTAGCTGTGGCACTAGTGCCCTGAAACGGGCCGTTCCACAGTCTACTCACAGGGCAGTTCATGTAGGAAGAGGGTCCTGGATACACCAGCCATGTACGTCAAGCGAGACAAAAATACTGCGCCCGCCGCTGCCAACTCAGTCCCCTATGGGCTGCAGGACCAGACTGGCACCGTCATACATGGATGAGGCCACGAAAAATCTAAAAGTGCCCAGGGGTCCCCATATAAGGCCAGAAAAATAACCAAAAGTACTTTAGACATCAGACAGCCATTTGCCACTTTACTGGAAGAGGAGGAGACGACCATCTGCTGCTAGTTTGCTCCAACACACGTTTAAATGTTTCAACAACAACATTTATTTCTGTCGCACATTTTCATACAAAGAATGGGAGCTCAAAGTGCTTTACATGAAGAAGAGAGAGAAAAAAAAGAGACAAAATAAATAAGAATTAAAATAAGGGAACACTAAAATAAGTAAGGTCCAATGGCCAGGGAGGACAGTTTCAGTCTACTACGGCCATCACGTGGACGCCACTGTCAGATGACCAACTATGGGGACAAGTGACCTAAAAATTATGTTAGGATATTTGACAACAACGTGACATGGTGTCTGACAAGGCTTTATTGAATTTACATAGCGCAGGGTTACGTGAATTGGCAATGCTAAATGGGCACATGTGTGTGTGTGCGTTTGCCCCGTGACGGACCCCAATGCTAGCTGAGATAAGCTCCAACAACCTCTGTCACTCTGCTCCTAATTTGAGCGGGTTAGAAAATGACGACGTGAGTAGACCGCGTCACCATCAACACGATATCTAGCTGGTCCAGTCCATGATACACGGTGGACCACTGGTCTAGAGCTTCAATCAAAGAATGGAGGGCATCATCCGACAGAAATGACCTCAACAGGGTGGAACTGGAGTTTGCCACGTGTACCCCACGTGTACATTGCATCCGTTTGTCCTTCACAGAATAAGCAGAAGGAAAACTGCACCTGACCCGTCTCTATGTAGCACCCGAGGACATGGAAAAAGACGCCACACAGAGTGCCACCCTGCAGTCCAGGGGTGGCCTGTTAATCCTTGCAGACATCTAAGTGACCATCACTGACACAATACGGACTTGGCTCTTGTCACAGAGGCTCACCAGTGCCTCAGCTACTCAGATGCCAACATGTTTCAGTTTGAAGACCTGCTCTGCGTGAGCTAAATGGGGAGCTCCCTGAACGCCCCTCTCAGTGTCACCGACCCACTGTCTCCCACACCTTGTCCCCACTACATGGCAGTTCACATTTCTCCATCTGTTCTCACCAGCATCTGCAGGCCATCCTCACTAGCTGTGCCTAGTGAGCAGGCTGAGGACACCTTCAGGGAACTTGAGGCCCATCAAACCCGCGGGGGACGCACACCGTATGAGGCAGGGGGTGTAAATGTTATGGCTGACTGGCGTGTGTACACTTCACCGTGATCAGGTGGATTACCGTAACTGACGTAATATGCGTCGTCACTGCTGTCACCTTGTACTCGGTCAAGGGTGCTACACAGAAGTCATCTGAACTGAACGAGAGGTCGGCTTGCAGTTGCTGCTCCTTCTTCATCGCCGAGTGCAGGCCTCCCAGTCAACAATGACCTGCTTTTATCTCCGGCGGCGCTGCCAGTCGCACGATGCATTTTTTAACAGATGAAACTGGCACAAGGAAAACATCCAAACTCGCAATCTGATGTGACTGAGCCAGGATTTGAATCCATGATTCGTGTGTGTGTGTGTGTGTGTGCCAGCATTGCCTTTATCGCCCATACTTCACAACAGTACGTTACTAGATCAGTGCAAAACAATCTCAACATACAAGCCCTGCCTTTCTGATCCTCCATCATGCGCGTCTGCATGTTTTAAATACAACAATCCCCCCAGCAGTGAAGACAGCAGGCCTCGTGCTTCCACTTAGAAGGTGCAGCCAATCAACAGCAAACTGGCCGCTTGGCCATCTGTACCACTTGTGTCTGGTGCGAAACCTGAAGACCCAACCATGGAATTTACACCACAGATTAGAGGCAATTAAGAGCACGTCCATCACGCATGCTGCTTTGGCAGTTTTCCTAAAGCTTCTGCGGGCAGTGGGGCCATGCCAACATCTGCCAGGGGGATTACACTGCGACTGGAAACAACAAAAGAAGCAAAACTCATCAGGAGTTGTTATCTTCATCACAAACTCCTCAGAGGCCTCCACACTGGCTGGGAGTAAACCAGAACCCTCACTGGCGCACCCTGCCGAGAGCTTCAAAAGGGAAACTGGCCACTGAAATAAAAGTCCAAAAAGACGGTAACAAATGTCCCCGACCTTTAACCTCTGGCTGTGAATCGGGGCAGATGAAAAACTCTTGACAAGTTAAAAGATTCATTTCTCAAAAGCTCTGAAACACAGAAGTGCTCTGAAGAGGCACAAAGGCACAAATTGAAAGATCTAACAGCGGGGAACGAGCAACGGCTCAATACAGCAAACAACGCGCACGATAATCACGGGAAACAGCAAAATGAAGAGCATTGGACCAGCCGGGTCTCCAGAGCCACAAAGCACACGCGGCCCGAGAGAACATGGAAGTGACACAGCAGTGAAACCTCTCGCTTGCTCGCTCTGTGTCTATATATCTAATAAACATATACAGTATACACACACATATACACGTACATATACAGTGGTGTGAAAAACTATTTGCCCCCTTCCTGATTTCTTATTCTTTTGCATGTTTGTCACACAAAATGTTTCTGATCATCAAACACATTTAACCATTAGTCAAATATAACACAAGTAAACACAAAATGCAGTTTTTAAATGATGGTTTTTATTATTTAGGGAGAAAAAATCCAAACCTACATGGCCCTGTGTGAAAAAGTAATTGCCCCCTTGTTAAAAATCACCTCACTGTGGTGTATCACACCTGAGTTCAATTTCCTGATTACTGCCACACCTTTTCAATCAAGAAATCACTTAAATAGGAGCTGCCTGACACAGAGAAGTAGACCAAAAGCACCTCAAAAGCTAGACATCATGCCAAGATCCAAAGAAATTCAGGAACAAATGAGAACAGAAGTCATTGAGATCTATCAGTCTGGTAAAGGTTATAAAGCCATTTCTAAAGCTTTGGGACTCCAGCGAACCACAGTGAGAGCCATTATCCACAAATGGCAAAAACATGGAACAGTGGTGAACCTTCCCAAGAGTGGCCGGCCGACCAAAATGACCCCAAGAGCGCAGAGACGACTCATCCGAGAGGTCACAAAAGACCCCAGGACAACGTCTAAAGAACTGCAGGCCTCACTTGCCTCAATTAAGGTCAGTGTTCACGACTCCACCATAAGAAAGAGACTGGCCTGCAAAAACGGCCTGCATGGCAGATTTCCAAGACGCAAACCACTGTTAAGCAAAAAGAACATTAGAGCTCGTCTCAATTTTGCTAAGAAACATCTCAATGATTGCCAAGACTTTTGGGAAAATACCTTGTGGACTGATGAGACAAAAGTTGAACTTTTTGGAGGCAAATGTCCCGTTACATCTGGCGTAAAAGGAACACAGCATTTCAGAAAAAGAACATCATACCAACAGTAAAATATGGTGGTGGTAGTGTGATGGTCTGGGGTTGTTTTGCTGCTTCAGGACCTGGAAGGCTTGCTGTGATAGATGGAACCATGAATTCTACTGTCTACCAAAAATCCTGAAGGAGAATGTCCGGCCATCTGTTCGTCAACTCAAGCTGAAGCGATCTTGGGTGCTGCAACAGGACAATGACCCAAAACACACCAGAAAATCCACCTCTGAATGGCTGAAGAATAAGAAATCAGGAAGGGGGCAAATAGTTTTTCACACCACTGTATATATACAGTGGTATGAAAAACTATTTGCCCCATACAGTGGTGTGAAAAACTATTTGCCCCCTTCCTGATTTCTTATTCTTTTGCATGTTTGTCACACAAAGTGTTTCTGATCATCAAACACATTTAACCATTAGTCAAATATAACACAAGTAAACACAAAATGCAGTTTTTAAATGATGGTTTTATTATTTAGGGAGAAAAAAATCCAAACCTACATGGCCCTGTGTGAAAAAGTAATTGCCCCCTGAACCTAATAACTGGTTGGGCCACCCTTAGCAGCAATAACTGCAATCAAGCGTTTGCGATAACTTGCAATGAGTCTTTACGGCGCTCTGGAGGAATTTTGGCCCACTCATCTTTGCAGAATTGTTGTAATTCAGCTTTATTTGAGGGTTTTCTAGCATGAAGCGCCTTTTTAAGGTCATGCCATAGCATCTCAATTGGATTCAGGTCAGGACTTTGACTAGGCCACTCCAAAGTCTTCATTTTGTTTTTCTTCAGCCATTCAGAGGTGGATTTGCTGGTGTGTTTTGGGTCATTGTCCTGTTGCAGCACCCAAGATCGCTTCAGCTTGAGTTGACGAACAGATGGCGGACATTCTCCTTCAGGATTTTTTGGTAGACAGTAGAATTCATGGTTCCATCTATCACAGCAAGCCTTCCAGGTCCTGAAGCAGCAAAACAACCCCAGACCATCACACTACCACCACCATATTTTACTGTTGGTATGATGTTCTTTTTCTGAAATGCTGTGTTCCTTTTACGCCAGATGTAACGGGACATTTTTCTTCCAAAAAGTTCAACTTTCGTCTCATCAGTCCACAAGGTATTTTCCCAAAAGTCTTGGCAATCATTGAGATGTTTCTTAGCAAAATTGGAAAATCTTGGAAATCTGCCATGCAGGCCGTTTTTGCAGGCCAGTCTCTTTCTTATGGTGGAGTCGTGAACACTGACCTTAATTGAGGCAAGTGAGGCCTGCAGTTCTTTAGACGTTGTCCTGGGGTCTTTTGTGACCTCTCGGATGAGTCGTCTCTGCGCTCTTGGGGTCATTTTGGTCGGCCGGCCACTCTTGGGAAGGTTCACCACTGTTCCATGTTTTTGCCATTTGTGGATAATGGCTCTCACTGTGGTTCGCTGGAGTCCCAAAGCTTTAGAAATGGCTTTATAACCTTTACCAGACTGATAGATCTCAATGACTTCTGTTCTCATTTGTTCCTGAATTTCTTTGGATCTTGGCATGATGTCTAGCTTTTGAGGTGCTTTTGGTCTACTTCTCTGTGTCAGGCAGCTCCTATTTAAGTGATTTCTTGATTGAAAAGGTGTGGCAGTAATCAGGAAATTGAACTCAGGTGTGATACACCACAGTGAGGTGATTTTTAACAAGGGGGCAATTACTTTTTCACACAGGGCCATGTAGGTTTGGATTTTTTTTCTCCCTAAATAATAAAACCATCATTTAAAAACTGCATTTTGTGTTTACTTGTGTTATATTTGACTAATGGTTAAATGTGTTTGATGATCAGAAACATTTTGTGTGACAAACATGCAAAAGAATAAGAAATCAGGAAGGGGGCAAATAGTTTTTCACACCACTGTATATACATACACACACACACACACACACACACAGCATAACCTTACCTCCGCTTATCGAGTGAACGAGAGAATTACTTGACAGATTTAGATCGGACTTTTTTCTAGAATTTGCTTGAACATTCCGGTTGATTCTGCGACTTCTCTCATCGCCCCCAAGTATCAGGGTTCGCTTGCAGGAGTGAGATATTTGCACTAATCCGAGAGACTACCAAGTCTGTGGGCCGAGGGGAGAGGAAAGCGTGACGTCAGGAGTGGGCGGGGCCTCCTCGCTGTCCTGTGTCACTACTACGCGGGTAATGCCACGGGGCACGGCTACTTACACATACATAAAAATAATAAATCTAAAGAAAATACTTGAAATGGACCAAAGCAGACAGTAAAAAGGAACTAAAACAGTGAAGACAAAACAGAAACAAGGACCACGAGACGAGTTCTGCGACATTCAGTTATTAAACAGATGAAACTTTGGGTTCTAAAATTCCTTGACTGCCATAATTACTTGGGGGTCCGTCATTGCGAAGACTCACTATGAACAGGGCGGTCACTCTTACTTTAAAGGATCTGCGCTGGTATTGGGAAGGCTGCTGGTTCAAATCCTGAAGTCCTACTCTGCTGGACCCCTGATCAAGGCCCTTAAGCTCTAAACTGCCCCCGAGGTGCTTGCTGTACTATGTCATTTCACATGACCTCTGGGGGTCAGCCAATCTTCCCTACTCAGGATAAATGCAGTGTACCAAATACCAAAAACAATAAATTAAATGACATGGTTGGTGACTAATAACTATTTACATTACATCGCTAAGTCTTTGTGTTCTTTAAACACGTCCGTCTGCTTCTTTTGCATTTCCCAATTTCTTGTAAGTGTCCGTTGCACACTAAACGACTTTGTTAAACGTTCGCATTACACTGCTAGAAATGCAGGGGATGACGGATTACACGACTTCCGTGTCATCCCACCACACTTGCTGCCTGTGTGTGTGTGTGTTTTCTAGGTGAGGTGCGTCCACTGGCGGTCCCAGACCCATCACTTTCCATTCTCACAACACGACGAACAGGACATCAGACAGACGAGCCGCGTCTCCGTTTGCGAGGTCCAAACACCCATCCATATGCTTCTTTTTGTCTGGTGGCCTCACTGTACGGGTCACATGTTCGGCTCAGCACTCCCTGATTCTCGGCTCACATCCACACACAGAGCCCACCCTAGGCAGCTCAAGGCAAAAGTCAAACCTCTCTGAGCTGCGGACCCCTATGACTGAATCACAGGGGATTTCAAACCGGACCTGCTAAGGTCACATAAATGAAGCCACAACAGTGGAAGAGTCACACAGGGTGATGGGGGAATTGAAACGTTTTCAGGTGTCCGTCATCAACATCGACTTCACCGCTCATCGACAAAAAGTCTTCAGCCGCCTTTAACACTCTGCGCCTGCACTGCTCATTGCTAAGATGGATACACTTGGCACCGAGTCCACAGGAAGAAAGAGTGGCAAACGGCAGCCTTTAAACTCCTTCTTACTTTAAGGGACTACAAAGGCAGCTCATTAAACCATCAGACCAATGAAAAGTAAACACGATGCATTAATTGTGAAATTGCTTGAAATAAAACCCCGTAGCCGCAAGAGTCCCACAGGACTGAACTTGGGAACCACTGAAGTAGAACAAAATCAATAGCTGAAAATGGGAACTCCCGACTAGACATCCATCTGAGGCATCGCCATGACAGCACATGGAGGACCCCCAGCAGAAGGCCTAGGCGCCCCCTTACACTAGGGGGGAGTCTTCTGAAATGTCCCCTCATGCGCCCATTTACTAACTGGGCCCGCCGCCTTAATATTTCATAAAAAGTCACACAATTTGCTTCATCTGAAAGGCCTCCACTGATGGCCAACAGTCCCGGGCCTACAGAAACCATGAAGCTGCCGGGTTTCGGCCCAGAATGGAAATCCTCGCTAATAAAATGAAGCGTAATCTTTTCAATGCGTAACAAATTGTACGATTCTGTCTTTAACTACATTTTTAAAAAGCTGCCCGTCCCTCTTGTTATGACCCCAACGGATCGTCTCTGGATGAATCGATTTGAGACGGCAGTGAAAACAATCGCCTCTTCAACTGGAGACCAAGTTCACCTGCACTGTGCCAACGTGCCAACGTGCCAATGTGCACAGGCTCAAGCGACTGTTTAGGGAATACTCTGCGAGCAAGGAAGTGCTAGAAACACAATCAAGAGAACTCATGGAGTAACCAGCAGAAGAGACGTCCAAGTAAACACTAAGCGTGGCTTTGGCTGGCCATAGTAACAACAACATTTCTTTCTAAAGCACATTTTCATACAAACAGTGGCTCAAAGTGCTTTACATACTGAAGAAAAGAAAAATAAAAGACAAAATAAGAAATTAAAATAAGACAACATTAGTTAACATAGAAAAGGAGTAAGGTGGTCCGATGGCCAGGGTGGACAGAAAAAACAAAAGAAACTCCAGACGGCTGGAGAAAAACAAAAGAAACATCAAATCTGCCGGGGTTCCAGGCCACGGGACCACCCAGTCCCCTCTGGGCATTCTACCTAACATAAATGAAACCGTCCTCTTTGTAGTAAAGGGCGTCTTCGAGCAAATAAACAAACAGACTTTTTGAAATCCGCAAACTTGGATGAACTTGTGACATGTCCAGGCCACTTAACACCAAAGGACCATTTAGTCACAGTGTCCCTAAAAGTAACTCAGGAGCTGCTAACAGCCAATGAAACGACAGCACTGATCATAGGCAAACAAAATGGGGGTACAAACAACACACGAAAATTAGCTTCAACGGTGGGGGGGGGGATGAATACATTAATTAATTCATCATCTACAGCAACAGTAAACCCCCCACCACCCAAAAAGTAGCCGACCTCAAACATCAGCCAAGAGAATAATACATTCATATAGCGCCTTTCATAAGCTCATGGCACATACAGTCCACTGTAAGACCTGCGAGGTGCCATTCAAACCAAAATGGAAACCCAACATACCCTTAAAAATCAACTCAACAAACTAGCGGACCTAACAATTAAGACAACCAGCTAATTACGTGTTTGAATGATCGGCCGTTATCTCTTCATTATTCATTCATCTTCGCTCCACTTGACCAGGCTGAAGGTTGCATTTCTGACAGAGCAGAACTCCTTCAGTTCCCTCGCTGATAACTCAATCAAGAGATTCCCTGGAATTGTCAGACCCTGGGCCTGCTCACTATGGTCCATTCCGGCCAGATGCTAAAATCATTACTGACATTTACATTAGATATATCCAAAGCGACTTACAAAAGGGGTCAGCATAATGGAGTCAGTCCAGGGAGTGTTTAGAGGTGAACTTCTGAAGAGCTCCACACCACAAGACTAAGAGTTACTCCGATCTTAGCAGCTCCGTACCTCACATCAGAGCTGCTGGCAGTTCAGAACTTCCCAGAGCGCCAAGCTCTCCGACAGGGGTGGGCAGCGTCAGTCCTGGAGGGCTGCAGAGGCGGCAGCAGGTCTTTAATCCAACCCACTTTGTTAATGAGAAGTCCGTTCTTGCTGATGAAGCGCCTGTTGCTCACGTGACATGTTGATGCTTCATTTTAGTGGTCTCGCTTGTTAAGGTTCCCCCCTCTTAGCTACTCATTTCAGGCTTAAACGGCCACATTCAGTGTTTTAATGGCTCCTTAATAGCAATAAGATGTAAATGACAAAGGAGCTGGCAGTTCTCCATCTCGCTTATTTCCATTTACACCTGCGTGGACTCATCCTGCATCATTTGGTTTAAAAACCACTTAAGAGAAGATTCAGACATTTTAGCAGGATGAGATCAATGGAAAGGGAACAAAAAAAAACTGCAGATATAAGAACATTACATTGCAACCTAACAAGCCCTCAAATGAAATCAGGTCTGAGATTTGCAAGCATTGGTTTCTGATTAAGCAATTGGGTTGGAAGGAAAACCTGCAGCCACTTTGGCCCCCAGGACCAACGCTGCCCACCCCTGATCTAACAGGAATGGAGCCTCACAGGAGCCCCAAGCTCCTTCTCTTCAGTCGCCATCTGGAGCTCAGAGGAGAAGATGGTGGATACTTTCATACCCACACTCTCTAGCCCATGGAACCAAATTCAGGACCACTGGGCACTAGACTTTACCCTGGCCAAAACATGGGTACCAAACCTGGCCACACACAAACCAGGCCAATGTACTTAACCTACACCTCTGTGGGGTACATGTCAAAAAAACAAATTAGAATTCACAATCTGCACACAGCCAACAACAAAGTGTGGAATTCAAACCAAGGATGCTGGAGGAGTGCAGCAGCAGGCAGTGCCAGGCACTGTGCCACTGCAGGACACAACGACGAGAGATGACATAAGCAGGCAGCTTGATCTACTTCAGAAATGTACCAACAATCAGGATTAAACCCATGAGTGCCCAAAAGTTCCCCAAATGGGGTAGCTGCTTGCATTCACCTGCAGGTGGTCTCAGATTTGGGGTGTTGGTCAACTCAAATTCACTTTCAGGTCCCTCAGCCAAAGCTCTCAAAGTCTCGAATGCCACATGCAGATGGATGTCCTTTAAATCAAACCCGTGTCCTTCGTGATGTGACCCGAGAAGGCAGTCGTATCAGATAAACAGGCGAAACATTCAAAGCTCAGGTTCAGGAGGGTCCTCGCACTACACTCTCGTCTTTTCTTTAATCACGATATGCAGACTGCTGGGTAAGGACCAGCCAAACGAGGACCTCACAGGCCTTGATCAAGAAATCCAGTTGTCCTCGACACCGAGACGGTGCAGTACTTGCTAATTCAGAGATTACTGGCTGCCAGCTGTAGTGGGTGGTACACTTGCCTACTCTCCCTGCGTCTGTGTTTTTTTAATCTGGGCACCCCCACTGTATTCAGATGTTAACCGGTGACTTTGAATTGGCCACTCATGAGCAGGTGTGGGTGTGTGCAAAGTGTGCCCTTCCACTGACTGGCAACGCCACCACAATGTGCGATCAGGTCTCACTATGGCTCTTGGCCACTGTACCCGGACATGCTGCTGGAGGACAATATTTCTTTATATTATTAACTCCAAGGTAAAGGACAGGGTCTTGCATATGGAATTCAGTTTCTACTTAATGTTTCCAAGCGACTTAAAGAATTTGAATAGAACTCGTTCCGTTTCATTTGTTTTTCCAATTGGAGCACAGACAAGTGAAGAGAGCTGCTCGTGGTCACAAAGAGTCAGAGGTGGGATTTGTACCCACAACCTCAGGTCTGAAGGTGCACTGAAGCGAGCAAATGTGCCTGATTAATCCACAAAGCGAAAGTCTGCCCACCCTCGTCTCCACCGAGACTCCAACTTGGATCATGAAGGTCTGGAAATGACTGATTTACTGTATTTAAAAATCAATCGGCCTCTCTACAGTCCATCCTCATGTGTGTCACTAGCACCCGATTTGATGAAGTGCCTTCCTAAAGAACTCCACCTGTCGGGTCAATCGACAAACCATTAGGTCCGACTGTGTGTGCGTCATGGCTCTGTATTTTGTTTTAATATTCTGTTTATTTCAAGGTCTTACTGTTCAGCGCTTTGTGACTTGTCTGTGCTAGACACTTCATTAATACAATTTTACTTCCTCAACAATTCAATGCCTGTTCAAACGACTCTCCTCCCTCATCCGAGACGTGTTAACCGAGGACTTTGAATCGATGCAGGTGTAGGTAGGCACAAGCGTACCCTGCTGCCACAGACTGGCATCAGACTTCATCACCCATCCTAGTTTTAGTAGACACACTGCAGATGGTCAACATTTCTTTAGATTATTCCATCACGTATTAAACTGGGTCGTGCACATATTAGAACATGAGAAAAAAAATGCAAAGCAACAAAGCCCATCAACCCTCCAAAAAACATCAAGTCCACTTCTGAAGGTGCCTGAAGCCCCTCTGCCTTCTGTGCAAAGGAAAACTCCCAGTGTGTCCCTGTCACAACTGCCACACTCCTGTATTTATTTTACATTCTTAGTCAGGTCTATAGAGCTGGCTCTTGCACATTGCCACTCGTTTTTACAATTCTACATGACGCTTTTATGTTCTATGGTGGTGTTCTTGACGGCGCACGCGCACATTTCCGATGGGCTTCAAAACGCACCCCAACTAAGTCCCCACTTGTGACGGGTCGCAAATGAATAATTTACTGCAACTGAACTAAAAATCAATCGGCGTCTCTACGATCCATTGCTGTTTGTGTCAGAAGTATACAATTTGACAAGAATGCTTTCCTAAAGAGCTCTGGAGAATAAACTCCAACTGTTGACCTCCTCCGGGTCAACTGATTAACCGTTGGGTCCGGCTGCCTGTGTGAAAAACCCAACAACACGTGCACCGAATCGTGGAGCGCTCGCGATCATAGCGATGCCCGGTGGCATTCATAAAAGCAGCTCCTCCACATGCCCAGCAGCCACCAAGAAAGGCCAACCGTGATGACCGCGGGACCAGATGCAAGTGCCACTGCGTCAAGTGCACACACGCCACGCGAGATGCTTTATCTGTCGGTTGTTGCTCCCTATTAATGGTGTCGATGAGCCGTTTCATACACGCTCTCGTTTCAAGTGGAAATCGCCTGGTGGCGGCGCGTGTCGCCAATGGCGCTAAACAAAATAACGATTTACTTTCCAAGAAGGCAGAAGGAGAGGGAGGGAGCTCAAAGGGCTCCTTAAACGTGCCACTTCCGGGTGCAGAAGCACCATCAGCGGCGAGGCGAGCTGAGCTTTGGAAATCCCAAAGGGGTGCAATTCGCTGCCAGCTCTCGTTCAACCGATCACTCGCGTTATTGATAACGCGCCTTTACGAACCGCGCGACTCGTGAAACGGTCGCATTTTAAAATAACTGCAAACTCGGAGGGGTTATGGAAGCCCACAAATAAAACAACACCCGCGCCAAACTGAAACGCCACCCGGCACAGCTGCAGCAAAGAAACTGAAGTGCAGAACAACTGGGGCTGCGAGCGCAGCGCCTTGCGCTTACCTGCCAAAGAACAATTTCGGCCTAAAAGTTGACCGAGGCCCGAAACAAAGTTGCCTTCCCCGCGAACCTCGCGCAAAAGCGCCAAAGAAACGAGCACTGCCGCGTCGAACTTTACTCACCAGGGGTCGAACTCGTGAATGATGCTCTCGAAGCGAATCACAGCGAACAGCCGGGAACTGAAGCCTGCCAGCCAGGCCAGAAAGAGTATGGTGAACGAGAGGAGGGACTGCCAGCCCGCCGGCTGGGTCAGGCCACCGGACAGGCCTCCACTGCCCGCCGTGGCGGCGCCGCTGCAGCTCGACCGGCTGTTGCCCACGGGCGAGCCAACGGGTTTCGGGGATGCCTTGTGCTTGCCGTCGGGGACGGACTGCTGCTCCGCCATATTCTGCGTAGAGACCGCTTGTGTGACTCTAGGTTGAGAAGAGAGCCCCTGCCGCCGCCTCAGTCCCCGATGGTCTCCCACTCTCTCTCCACCTCCGCCTCCTCCACCTCGTCTGCCTTCTTCCCCCCCGATCAGATGTGCTCTACTGCTATTAATTCCAAGACGCAACTACCAGCACTTCGACATTACAGCCGCCCGCCGAACTCTCACGCGCAGCGGCGTCTCTGACTCCAGTCCGCCAGAGGGTGGAGATGTAGGCGGGGCTCCGACTACAGGAAGCGCGTTCTGCCTCTCACAACGCGACAGGTAGAGAGCGAAGGCGGAGCGCGCTTGGCCCCGCCTTAAAATCGTGGCGGTCTCGTCCTCCAACGCGAATTGACAAGCAGCTTGGCGAATAGCAAGGAGAATGACGCGACAGCCGGCTTGAGGAAGGCAGGTCCTAGAGTAGTCACCCCATTAGCCAATCAGTGGAGGACAAGAATGAGCAAGGGCTTGACGTCACGTGCCCGCCAGCCAATGAATTAAATGAACTGCTACCCAGTTTTGTAAAAGTTGAAAGCTGCGAAGAATCGAAGTTGTCAATGGAGTCACAGTAAGGGTCCGCTAATGTTCTAAAGGGCCTTCACAACCAGTTGTCATTCAAAAAAGCACTGGCTCAGATCGTCTGAAGGTTTATCAGTTTTCAAGAAATTGACGATTCTGATGGGCATTCTCTTTTCTGCTAGCTACCCACACTCACTGTTTTTTTTATCGCCAGCCGTTGCTGTCTAAAATGCTTAATGAGCAGTACGCGTGACAATTCTGCATCGCACGTGCAGTATTATCGGAATAAAACTTAGACACAGAGGAGGCATAAAATGTCTCTCATTACTTAAGTGCGTAACAAAGTCCAAAGTATAAGGATCGGCAACAGCGCAAGACGGACACAGCACGGATAGTATGCTGCTGTTTAATTAATGGCAAGTCTTCACCCCTTGGACGTCTTCACATTTTATTGTTTCACATTAAGTCATATTGGAATAAAATTTGCCTCTTTTGATAATGATCGACAGAAAATAACCCTTTAAATCCATCTATCCATTATCCAACTAGTTATATCCTAACTACAGGGTCACGGGGGTCTGCTGGAGCCAATCCAAGCCAACACAGGGCGCAAGGCAGGAACAAACCCCGAGCGGGGCACCAGTGCCCCGCAGGGCGCGCATGAACACACACACCCACACACCAAGCACACACTAGTGAAAATTTAGAATTACCAATGCGCCTAACCTGCATGTCTTTGGACTGTGGGAGGAAACCCACTCAGACACGGGGAGAACATGCAAACTCCACGCAGGGAGGACCCGGGAAGCGAACATATCAACAAATTCTTCAGGGTAATGTTCAAGCATCAGTCACAAAGTTGAAATTACTTATGCAGGGGTTGGATATTCCAACAAGACAATGACCCAAAACACAGTCGGAAATCTACAAAGGCATTCATGCAGAGGGAGAAGTCCAATGTTCTGGAATGGCCGTCACAGTTCACTGACTTGAATATCATCGAAAATCTATGGGATCATTTGAAGCAGGCTGTCCATCAAATTGAACTGAACTAGAGAGATTTTGTGTGAAGAATGGTCAGAAATACCTCCATCCAGAATCCAGACACTCATCACAGGCTATAGGAGGACAGCGTCTGGAGGCCCAAAGGAGCAAAAGGAGGCTCAGCTAAGTATTGATGTCATATCTCTGTTGGCGTGTCCACATTTATGAACCTGTCTAATTTTGTTATGATGCATATTGCATATTTTTTGTTAATCCAATAAACTTAATGTCACTGCTGAAATCCTGCTGTGTCCATAAGGCATGTCAGATATTAAAAGGAAGTCGCTACTTTGAAAGCTCAGCCAATGAGAAACAAAACTCCAAAGAATTAAGAGGGCTTCCCAAACTTTCTCTTATGACCGTATGTATAGTGCATCCTGAGTGTATTCCCAGCGCTTCATCACTTTCTCCACATTTTGTTATGTCACAGCCTTATTCCAAAATGGATTCAATTCATTTTTTTCCTCAGAATTCTACACACAACACCCCATAATGACAACGTGAAAAAAGTTTGCTTGAGGTTTTTGCAAATTTATTAAAAATAAAACAACTGAGAAATCCCATGTCCATAAGTATTCACAGCCTTTGCCATGAAGCTCCAAACTGAGCTCAGGTCCATCTTGTGTCCCCTGATAATCCTTGAGATGTTTCATTGGAGTCCACCTGTGGTCAATTCAGTTGATGTGACATGATGTGGAAAGGCACACACCTGTCTATAGAAGGTCCCACAGTTGACAGTTCAGGTCAGAGCACAAACCAAGCATGAAGTCAAAGGAATTGTCTGTAGACCTCCGAGACAGGATTGTCTCGAGGCACAAATCTTGGGACGGTTACACAAATATTTCTGCTGCTTTGAAGGTCCCAATGAGCACAGTGGCCTCCATCATCCGTAAGTGGAAGAAGTTCAAAACCACCAGGACTCTTCCTAGAGCTGGCCGGCCATCTAAACTGAGCGATCAGGGGAGAAGGGCCTTAGTCAGGGAGGTGACCAAGAACCTGATGGTCACTCTGTCAGAGCTCCAGAGGTCCTCTGTGGAGAGAGGAGAACCTTCCAGAAGGACATCCATCTCTGCAGCAACCCACCAATCAGGCCTGTATGGTACAGTGGCCAGACGGAAGCCACTCCTTAGTAAAAGGCACATGGCAGCCCGCCTGGAGTTTGACAAAAGACACCTGAAGGACTCTCAGACCATGAGAAACAAAATTCTCTGGTCTGATGAGACAAAGATTGAACTCTTTGGTGTGAGTGCCAGGCGTCACGTTTGGAGGAAACCAGGCACCGCTCATCACCAGGCCAATACCATCCCTACAGTGAAGCATGGTGGTGGCAGCATCAGGAACTGGGAGACTAGTCAGGATAAAGGGAAAGATGACTGCAGCAATGGACAGAGACATCCTGGATGAAAACCTGCTCCAGAGCGCTCTTGACCTCAGACTGGGGCGACGGTTCATCTTTCAGCAGGACAACGACCCTAAGCACACAGCCAAGATATCAAAGGAGTGGCTTCAGGACAACTCTGTGAATGTCCTTGAGTGGCCCAGACTTGAATCCGATTGAACATCTCTGGAGAGATCTTAAAATGGCTGTGCACCGACGCTTCCCATCCAACCTGATGGAGCTTGAGAGGTGCTGCAAAGAGGAATGGGTGAGACTGGCCAAGGATAGGTGTGCCAAGCTTGTGGCATCATCTTCAAAAAGACTTGAGGCTGGAATTGCTGCCAAAGGTGCATCGACAAAGTATTGAGCAAAGGCTGTGAATACTTATGGACATGGGATTTCTCAGTTTGTTTATTTTGAATAAATTTGCAAAAACCTCAAGTAAACTTTTTTCACGTTGTCATTATGGGGTGTTGTGTGTAGAATTCTGAGGAAAAAAATGAATTGAATCCATTTTGGAATAAGGCCTGAAATGTGGAGAAAGTGATGACGCGCTGTGAAGACTCTCCGAATGCACTGTGTGTGTGTGTGTGATTATGTACAGTATACACTGTATGCTTATATGGCACACCTGATGAAAGCCGTACAGCTAACAGGCGGTGGTCTCCCCTTCAGTCTGCGCAGACTTTCTTTTGCTGTAGATTTCATTTTAAATGGACACTTTGGCCATTTGTGTCCATCATTCTACACTATATTAACAAAGTGCAAACTTCTTTTCAGAAAGGTTTGCAAATGTTTTTGATATAAAAAAATGAAATTGCTCATTCATACTGGCATTCAGAGGGTTCATTCAGCCATGTAGTAGGACCTGCAGTTCCAGCTCCGGGTCTCCTGGGGATGTCTCTACAAGCTTTGCACACCTGGATTTGGACAGCTAACCCCGTGTTTCCGGGCCGATCCTCTCAGACTGACATCTTCAGGAGGGTGTAAGTCTGGGCTTTGGCAGGGACACTCACAGACTTGTCCAGAAGCCCCCCCAGCGTGGTCTTGGCTGTGTATTTCGGCTCATTGAACTCTTGCCCCAGTCAGAGGTGCTGTGTACCCTGGAGCAGGTTTTCAAGGAGCTCTCTGGATTTGGTTGCATTCATAAAGTATATCTCATCCTACTTCATCCTTCCCTCCATTCTGAGCAGTCTTCCTGTCCCTGTCACCTCCATGTGTCACTGCAGTGAAGGTATGAGGCAGCTGATGAGCAGCGCCTGGTCTTCTGCAGACATCGTCTTTGGAGTTCTGCCCAAACACTTCAAATTCATCTCCTCAGACCAGAGAACCTTTTTACTTGTGCTCTCAGAGTCCATTAAATGCCATTTGGCAAGCTGTAAGCAGCATATAGATGTCATTGGCCTTTTAGTCACGAGGACGCCTGATTGATGGAGTGCTGCTGAGATGGTGGTCCTTCTGTCAGGTTCTCCCATCTCAGCAGAGGACTTTCTGAAGCTGTGGTGGTCCATTAGCTAAACGGACGAGTGACAAACAGGCTGAGGGGTCACATTTCTTCTGTTTGTTCTGAAGAGCACAGTGATGTTTGGATGGCTTTGTTTTGCTTTGTCAGAGCTCAGAACACGACGCAGGAAGGCTTACCGATTGATTCAGAGCCCACTTGGAGCCCTAGATGGGCAGTCGGTATTATTAGACTGTGACAATCAGTCCTCCTTGGGGTCTGTTGGACAAACAGCACCCCTTTGTGACTTTAAGGAATGTGTGCCCCCTGGTGTACGGTGCAGGTACTTTTTTAAGTGGTACCCACTTGTGCCATCACAGTTCAGCCAATCGGGGGGCTCACATGACAGCTCTGCATTCAAAACTCAGAAAGCAGCACATCAGACTTTATTGTATTGAATTCTAGATTTGTATTTTACATATTCTCTATTTCTGCGGTGGGCTTGTGCTCTGCCCGGGGTTTGTTTCCTGCCTTGTGCCCTGTGTTGGCTGAGATTGGCTCCAGCAGACCCCTGTGACCCTGTAGATAGGATATAGTAAGTTGGATAATGGATGGGGGCGGCACGGTGGCACAGTGGGTAGCACTGCTGCCTCACAGTTAGGAGACACAGGTTCGCTTCCTGGGTCCTCCCTGCATGAATCTTGCATGCTCTCCCCGTGTCTTCATGGGTTTCCTCCCACAGTCCAAAGACATGCAGGTTAGGTAAATTGGCGATCCTAATTTGTCCCTAGTGTGTGCTTGATGTGTGTGTGTCTTGCGGTGGACTGGTGCCCTGCCCGGGGTTTGTTTCCTGCCTTGCGCCCTGTGTTGGCTGGGATTGGCTCCAGCAGACCCCCGTGACCCTGTAGTTAGGATATAGCGGGTCGGATAATGGATGGATGATACTTCTTTTGCTTTTGGGGGACATATAATTTGTTCTTTCAAAGTTTATGCTTCCAAAGAACAACAACATTAATGAAGGTAAATATGTAATGCACTCTATTACTAGATTAACTAAAGCTGTAGGAATTCCTTTACTGAACAATCAAAACCGCACTTTCTATCAAACTCCATGAACTCGCCATAAACTTAAAGCCCACGTACGTCAGGACGTTCTGATCTCCGTGCCGAGTCAGTGTTGTTTTAAAAGTCCATCCGGCTTCTCTGAAGGGTCCTTTCCTAGACGATCAGCCCTTCTGTTAATTTTGTTTCTCCTACATTTTTAAATTGAATTCTTTTTAAATTTGATTTTCTTCCATCGTTAAATTAAACGCTCTGGTCGTCGCCAATTCGCTCTCAGATTGTTATTGACGTGATTTCCTCCGCCTTTAATTGGCTCGCTGGACCCAGTGCCCCAGTGAGTCCCGCCTTCCGCTTGCTTTTGATTGGCTGTCGTTCATGATTTATCCAATCAGTACGAGGTGCGAGGTCTTCGCGCTGACTTTATGTTGACCTTCGCAGTCGAAGTGGGAGGTGTGCTTCGTGCGGGCGCGTCTTCTTGCAAGGTGGCGGGCAGCGTTTCTTATTCCATCCGTGGCTGTTTCTCTCGTTTGTAGCGAAGACCGATGTGTTTCGCTGCATTAGACACCACGTTGAGTTGCGTCGGGCTGTTATGCTGTCACGTGGCTTGTAGTGGAACTGCGGGTTCGAACAGCCACCGCGATTACTACTGTAAAAGGGGACACAAGGCGACACCTCATCACGACGCTACTGCAAAGAAGGGACCTTTCCTTTGGTGAACTTGCAGCAAAACGAAACGGTCCTGTAAAGTGAAGTTCACGGTACATGACGGCCCGCCTTCGTCGAAGACTTGCGCGTTTCCAGGAGCTCGGTGTCGAGTTATGATTCGACGGGGGTCTCCGCGAGAGCACAGTGGTCTTTCCAGCGGTTTTCGTTCGTCTCTTTCTGCGGCGGCAGGGCGATTTCCACCTTCACGAGGCACGTTGCCATGCAGAGCTGATCGTGGATGGGCTGCCGGTCCGCCGCAGGCCGCTCAGTTAGAGAGGTCCGTATGTGTAATCAGAGAGCAGGCCTCGGTGTTATATAGCGCCTTTGTCGCCATTACATTGTCACACACCCCCCACGGGTATGGTGTCCATAGAAGTTGACTAACTTCAGGTCAATTTTTTGTTAGTATTAAAATCACAGTGGAGGGTCTTCAATTTTCAGACCCACTTTAAGTCTGCAACTCCTCTGAGACGCTTTGGGCACAACACAGAAATGAGCCCGGGTGGGCTGCCAGTTTATCCCAGACCTGTGCTTTTTCACTCCCAGAGCCCCTCCTTGTGTTCTTTTGTTATTGTACTGTAGGGGTGTTTAAGTGCCAGTTTATTGGCATTTATTTCTTGTTCTGTTGTCTATCTAGCACACCACCTTTTCCTGCTGGACAGGCATATTTCTTTTTTGAATTTAATTTTATTTCAAGAATGTCACACAGTTTACAGTTGGTTGACAAATTATTCCCAAATCGAACTGGAAAGACCACCAGAGGAAAAGGGGGGGGGGGAGAACAACAAACCAAGAATTCAACAAGGACCCCCGTCACTGCAGGCTTTTGTCCCCCCAGTTTGATAATTAGAAGCTGTTTCTGTCGGTTTGTGTCTGATGCCATTTAAACTGCAGACCACCTGCTCCTCGTGTCTGCTGCCATTCCTTTCCAGTTGATGTTTTTTCTTTTGTGGAAAACTCGAGAAGGGACTTTGAATTCTTGTTCAGCGTGTGCCCCCCTTTGTACAGCACATTCTCCTGTGAAAGTGTCATCTTGTCAAAATGCTGAGAGACGCACTTCTGACAGTTTATGAAAATGACCGACCTGAGTAAAAGCCATCTTGTAGACGAGGAGTTCAGTTTCTCCGTCAGTCTTCTTAAGCCACTTGTCCAGGGTCGCGGTGTGAAGCAGGATCAGCCCCGGGGCAGGTGCCAGCACATTGCAGGGTGGGCACGCAGACACATGTGGCATTGCCAGCCCACTCAGAGGAAACCCACATGGGCACGGAGAGAACACGCAGATTTGAGGCAGGGAGCATCTGGGACTTGAACAACCAAGTTAATCCCATGTGGGGAAATTGGAGGTCCAGGTCGTCAAAGTAAACGTACACTTGTTCAAGTGGCAGGCGGGTCTAGTAGGCGGAGTGTCCTTTCTGTCCCAGCTTTGTCACTGTCTGTTGTTCTGTTTCTCAAGCCATGTCTGTGATGTCACTTCTTGTCCCAGTGGCTTCACTAGGACGTCAGCCTGGGATGCACCGAAATACCTCAATGAGCCACAGTGTGTCTCGACAGCTTTACTTGTACTGATTTGTATTTTTATTTTTCAGTGGGTGGGCAGACATCACCCCCTGTAGCCGTCCCCCTGCTTGACTCTGGGCCTGGGGTCTTGTGACCTCCAGGGACAGACATGGGGTGAATGGTTTGCTGGCTGATGTGCGATGGCCTGACTGGCTGTTTGGACCGCTGATCTGTGACGTTTTTTAAAAGATGACGACGTTTTAGGGGTTTCAAGGTGGCCTGCCAGCTCAGGCATTGAGGGTTAATAAATGACTTGCAGTCCAAAAGTCTCCTTTGAACGTCCCTCTCCACCGTTTGGGTGTAATTATTTACAGTACCAAGTTATTCACACAGACACGTGCTGTCCATCTATATGGTGCGCTATACGTGTGTGTGTGTGTGTGTGTGTGTGTGTAGGGGGTGGTCTGAGGCTCCGGTGTGCCATAAGCACGTGTGTGTATAGCGGCGGGGGGTGGGGGGTCTGAGGCTCCGACAGGACACGCCGCTTATTGCCACCTGGTGAGGTTGTTCAGCTCTGACACCATCTTGTCTGTGGAGGCCATGGAGACCACACAAGGCGGGTGGGCAGTAGGCAGGCAGGCCATGATGGGGTCCTTGGTGTCAGGAGAGGGAAGTGACTGTGACGTCCTGATCAGTGTCCTCTTGCTTGCTCACCATGTCCACGCCAGTATACAGCGTACCTGTTGTGTGATACAAGGCAGCAAATGAGTGACATGGCAGATTGGGGGACTGGCGGAAGTTGAAATGAGTAGCCGAGGGCACACAGCAGTGAAGCAAATCGTGAGACAAAACCGGCGAAGTCAGGACAACTACGGTCGATCAAAGGAGAGAATAAGAAAACGAGGAGTGGGTCCCGAAACTCAGAGAGACAACACGCGCAGGAGGACGGCCTTCTGACCAATCGTGTTGTTGGGTCACGGCCTTCATGACTCCGCCCCTAACTACAACCTTGGCATCTTACTGGTCAAAATGAAACAATCAAAAATGAGAAAGATCTAAACCACACACCACAGGGAGAAAGTCCAGAAACTGAATATGGACGCCAAGAAGAGCAGAATGGGCAGCGTGGCGCGGCCCTGACGTCCGTCATTCACTTTCCTGATTAGACGAGGAGGTCGTAGTGGGCTGAGGTGTTACTGTGCAGCCAGGGTAAGGGGGCCACTTTATTAGGTACACCAGCATGTTAACGCAGATATCTGAGCAGCCAAACACATGGCGGCATGGAGACATTGTCAAGACCACCTGCATCAGAATGGGGAAGGAAAGGGGACTGAAGTCACTTTGAATGTGGTGGCATGGCTGTTGGTGCCAGATGGGCTGCCGTGAGTATTTCAGAGAGTGCTGATCTCCTGGGATTTTCACACACAGCCGTCTCCAGAGAATGGGCCGAAAAAAGGGAAAACATCCAGTGGGCAAGAATGCCATGTTGATGCCAGCGGTCCGAGGAGAATGGCCAGACTGGTCTGACAGAAAGGCGACATGAACTCCAATAAGCACTCGCTACAGCCGAGGTGTGCAGAAGAGCAGCTCTGAATGCACAAGACGTGAAACGTTGAAGCAGCTGGAGACCTCGGCGGGTGACACTCCTGTCAGCTAAGAACAGGTTGCCTGGCCTGCTGAGCCTCGATCGCTGCTGTGACACTCGGTTGTGAGGGTCAACGCCATGAAAGCTGGTGTGATGGGGGGCATTTCTCGCCATGTCCTCAGCTCTTCACTCTGCCCTCACACGCCCAGATAACAACAAGTCCTACGTCAGGGTGTTATTGATTGATTTCTGCTCCGCAGTTAACACCTTCATCCCCTCCAAACCCATAACTAAACCCTGCAAGCTCAGCATCAGCACCGCTCTCTGCGATTGGACCAAGAGACCCCCATCTGTCACGTTAAACCACCAGACATCCTCTGCCCAAAGCACCGTGATGTCCCTCCATTGATGGATTAAAGGCCAGAAGTCCACATGACCGTCATCATCTTCCATGAGAACCCTGAATACCCTGAGGACTGATTGAGGTCATTGATGTCAGGTAGAATGCCAAGAGGGGGCTTGGCGGGTGGTCTCGGCCTTGACACCAAGGAGACCAAAGAGCTCAGTGTGGATCCCCAGAAGACTAAAGGCAGCAGACGCGCCCTCCTCCATATAAATGGGCCTGAGGTGGGGTGTGCGTCCAGCTTCATATTCCTGGGTGTCCACATCTCCGAGGTCCTTCCTTGGACCGTAAACACTTTGAGTCACAGAGCCCGCCGGTCTCCTCAGATCCTGTTGAGCTCATACGGACTAACAAACTGCACTCCGGTGGGCAATGCCAGCTGCTCCGAGGCTGAGAGGAAGGCCTAGCACGTCATTGGCATCCCGCTGCTGACCGGCGGCACACACTCCAGCCATGTAACCCTCCACCAGGGCGGCGCCATCCTGAACTGTCAATGGCCGACCCCTCTAAATATGAGTGACGTCTGAGGGCACCCTGTGTGTACTTCAGCTGTTCTGCACAAGGCGGCATTTCGGATATCGGTTATTCATTCCTATGGCCTTTATCTGCACTCGCTGATCTGCCTTCAGGTCGCCGTGGTCTTCCTCGTGTCTCCCTCTACTTGTAGCTTCAGATGTGCTGCCCTCATTTGTCTGCTGCCTTACTGCACCTTCCTGTCTCTTTGCACTTTCTGGTCAGCTGCTGATCTGCAGTGACATGATGTGACAGTGAAGTCACATGGAATCGCATGACGGGACCCCTAGAGAACTTTAAAGGAGGCTCAGTTGGTGGGCTAGCGGGACCACTGAGCGTTTTGTGCTTCCATTTGGAGCTCCTCGAGTGTTTTTGGTGGTGCAGGTGCGTAAGGCCGGATCAAGCACGGGTTCAAATCTCTCAGTCTTACGGTTTGTTTTGAAAGGTTTAGCGGAAATTCAAAGCAAAGAGTCGGCAGAAGAAGTAAGAAAACGGGCAGAAACACACGCAGAATAAAAGGCCACAAACGGAGCTGTTCTTGTGAAGCTTCAGCTGTTTCATAACTTAAAGACGCTTTACTTCACCTTCAGTACGGCGCTGCACGTTCAGCAGAGCTCATTGCCGTTCATGCCAGTGGGCACATAAGGTACGGTTTGAGACTGCGTGCCCTCCGTGTTTCTTCTTAAAGAAACTTGGTAACAGCCTGGTGACCACTGACATTTCAACTTGCTGTCTCCCCCTGACTGCGGCCACATATCTACACCCGGGTTCACAGGACAAGAGGGCGGCCTGGCTGGCTGTGGGTGGTGCGTCTACCTTAACAAGGAAGGAGCGCCCATCTGTTTCCTGGCTAAGGTGATGGCATGCGTGGTCGCTACATAACTCCATGCCTGCCTTGTAGACGATACACTCCACGAGTCTTTACAGCGCAGCACTGACGGCTCCTCTGCGTGTCGCTCATGATCTCCTCTCCTGGTTCTCTTCATGTTCTCCTCCTTCTTGACTAAAGTGCAGCCTTTGACACCTAATCGTCACAAAGTCTCTCTGCTGTTGGCATCGTCAATGGCTCACATCCTATCTCTCTAATAGGCACAGTCTGTCACACGCGGCCGATGCAGAAATCCTTCACGTCACCTGTGTCACGTGGTGTCCCTCGGGGTTAAGTCCTCGGGCCCTTACTCTTTCTACTTTCTATCCTTCCTTTGGCTCAGATTATTCACAGACGTGGCCTGAACTTCCACTGCTATGCAGACGATTCTCAGTTATATCTTAGGACGGGTCGCCTCCCAGCGCACTCACCGGTGGCATCACTAATCACTTTCTCAAACTTATTGAGGTGTCACTGGTCGGCCCAAACTCCCCGCTCTCTAAGGCCTCCAGCTTCTCTGTTTCTGCTGATGTCAAACCTGCTCCTGTCGTCAGAAATCGCAGTCTTTTGAGCTTCACGTCAGGCCTCTGTCTGAAACGTCATTCTGTCATCTCCGTCACGTTGCCCATTTGTGTCCTTTAATGAAGCTCAGACTCTGCTTCACTGTCTCCTAACGTCTCGTACTGATTACTGCAGCGTTTCTCAACCTTTAAGTATTTGCGACCCGAGTTTTCATAACAGTTTTAATTGCGCCCCCTTCTAACATTTTTTTTGAAAGGTAGATGCATATTTTATTCTACCTACCGTCACAAAAACGAGACATAGACAGATGAAGGTTTGGGGCAGGTATCCTGGCTGCAAAGTCGTCTTTATCAAATACACAGCACTAATGTGCATCCAGCGGAGTCCAGGACGAGACTGAGGGAAAAAGGCAGGCTTTTAAAGGGCAAGACAGGAAGTGAGGTCATAAGGATCGGGCCCGTGATCGTCATTCATTGGATCGAGCTGGGACGTGACGTCAGAGGGGCCGGAGCTGGTGAGGTCTACTCCCATTGGCTCGGTCCCGGAAGTGATGTCGAGAGCGCCAGGTGGAATTTGTTTTGGTTTTCTTCATATTTTTGATTCTTTTTTTTTTCACGTCTTCGCGCCCCCCTTTTTGTTACTTCGTGCCCCCCTAGAGGTGCCTGCACCACAGGTCGAGAACCACTGGCTTCATCGGCCTTCCTGCACAATCTACACAGAGAGGCTCCGGCACATTCAGAACTCGGCAGCCACACAAAGCGTCCCGCTCGCGTCTCCGCCGTTCTCTCCCAACTTCACTGCTTCCAATGGGCTGGATGGCCGGGACGCCCCTGAGATGGAAGGACTGGGGGAAGGCAGCTTTTCCAGGACCCTGCCTCCTCCAAAACGGGCAACCTGGAACTTGGAGTTCAGTTTCTCAGCCCTGCTGGGTGCCACCAGGGGGAGCTGTGGAAGGACCTGGGGAGTCCTGCTTCCCTTGCAGCCCGGAAGTACTAGTGGATCAGGAAGACGGAAGCCCCAAAGAACTTCTGGGCTTATTAAAGATTCTCCATCTGATCGGGTCAAGGACTGCTGGAGACCCAGCAAGGGAGCCGGAGTCGGGTGGAGGAGAAGGAGAGTTGTGATTAGAACTGCGTATTGGTGGCTGTGGTGCTTGGGGCAAAGTACAAGAAGAAAGAAGAAGAAAAAGTAACGTCTTGGAGCTTTTAACCTGTGCTCCTGTGTCTGTCTGTTGGGGGGCATCCACTTCTGACACCTCAAGGATTAACTTCACGATTCTGCTTCTCCCCTTCAAAGGACTGTCTGTCAGAGACAGCGGCTTGAGCTCCATTGTGGATTTGTATTCCTTCATTTGTTCTGTGATTCGTGTCTTTCTGGGCCGTGTGTCCGGACGGACTGACCGTATATTGGAAGGCCTGTCGCTCTTCTCTCAGATGCTGCAGCACATCTGCTGTCTTTAGGGTTAGCCATTCTGAGTAACGCTCCATGAGTCCCTTTACTGTTTCAGTTTCAATTCTGCACTTGTTGACTTGATTACACATCCTTTGATGTGGATACTGGAGCCGAGTGCAATGTGGGCCATGTTTACGCTGGTTTATATAGTGCCTTTCATCATTAAACACCGAGGTGAAGTGCAGTGTTGTGCCGTTACCTGCCGGCTCACTAAGTGGCTCATCTGAGCCCTCGTCTCCCCTCACGCTGGGCCCGCTTCTCGTCTTCCTTCTGTTCTCAAAGCGACAGCTGCTTTGATGGCAGTGCTGCCCCCTAGTGCTCCATGATATTAGCGTAACAATCTGTTGAAATCTGACGGCACAAACGACAAAAGTGAAAGGTCCAGCTGGTCAGAGGGGCGGCTTCTTATCTGGGTGACCACTGGGTGGCGCCAAAGAGCTGAGAGCACACCGTCTGAGTAATGTCTGGCTGTGTTAACATACACCGTGAAAGGCGCTATACTGACTAACATCTGACTTCTGCATGGGCTAATGTGGGTGGCAGCAGGCCTAAGATCCACCAAGATGTCTAAAAAGGTTTAGTTCTTTGTTTTTAAAGGGACATTCCTGAGCTGGACGTCCTCTTTAACCCCTTCACCACCGTCCTTGAGTGCACTCGTTCACCGCGAGACCCCACGACACCCCCATACCTAAAGGACTGGGCTGGTCGGCCTGTCTGTTAAAACACACGGGGGTCCAGTCCAGCCTCTCAGACTTTAATATGAAGTTAATGTCTTCTGGACCAGACAGTTAAACCAGTGGCTGAACATTTGTTATATGTGTGTGTGTGTGTGTGTGTGGTCAACAATAAAGATGACAAACTGAACAAATAAATAAACAAACAAAAACTCCAAAGCAACAAAAGAATGAGTTGTGATTCATTTAGTAAGCGTCTTGTCTACAGCTGCCATACTGAAAATGGCCACTAGATGGCCACAAATGACCTCATTAACACAAACGTGACGGTCAGAAGCGGGCCTCGTAAGTTTGAGATTTTGATTTCATTTTCTTACCTTATAAGAAGTGTACAGACAATTAAGGTTGTCAGCAGTGCACTAATGTGACGAGTTCACCTTTAACAGAGTGCGGTCGCGACACACACTGGGACACGAGGCCGGAGTTAACGCTGCACACACTTACACTCAAAACGGCAAACTAACGCGGCGAGCGTGCACGCCGTTGTCATCGCCTCTGTCGCCCACAATGCCTCACTCTGCTGAAGGCGGAACCTCCTGACGATTGGCTCCGCCCTTCAGACATCGGCGATAGCGATGGGCATGTTGTTTCACTTGACTCACTGGACGTTTAAGGGGGAGTCCCCTCTGATGGAATCACAAGCATATCATTTGTTCATTATTTAATTTTAATTTAATTAATTAATTAATTTATTTCTACAGCACATTTTCATACAGATGGCGCAGCTCAAAGTGCTTTACAAGATGAAGAACAAAAAGTTTATAAGAAACAAAAATAAGATTAGGCAACACTAAATAAAAAAAGACTAAAATAAGGTGTGATGGTGGGGAGGACAGAAAGAATTTGATGAGGGTGATGATGGTGGACATGTGGCACCCTGATCAGGTGGTGGGGGCGCAGGAGAGTAGAGGTGAGTGTGGCGATGTGATAAAAACGCACACCCAGAATCTCAGGCATACGCTAACATGACGCTCTGAGGACGCCACCGTGAGGGCACCACCGTGATGGCCCCGCCGTGATGGCACCACCGTGATGGCCCCGCCGTGGCGACCTTCTCTACGGTTCACGTCTGTATGTTTACACGTTGTACCCTCGCTCACTCATTTATGAATTTATAACTCATTGATGGTGTGACCAGCAGCTGCTGTACAGAACGCGTGCCGTTTTTAGGCTAAGCACGAAGTGTCCGTGTCCCTTGTCTGCTTCTCCTGGCGTCACCCGGCGCGACTTGTCGGTTTGCCTTTGCCACCGCAGAGGATGCCAGCGAGATGTTTAACGTCCCCTTTTCTGTGTTCTGTAGATTTCCTAGGCACATTCACACCTTGACGGTAACACTCTACAGAGGTAGGTCATTATTTCGATATCATAAATGATTTATTTAACATTCGTGTGCCATTGTCCCATGGCGGTCACTCGTCTCACAACGGCTCATCCGTGAATCACGTGAACGAGACTCATTAGAATCGCCAGACTGATTTTCAGCGAGTGACCCGAGTGGAGAGTCACAGGGCACAGGGGGTCCTCATACGTGTGCCTCAAACATCCAGCAGGTGACGCTGAGCAGCCCACTCGCAGATCGGTCACTCTGTCACGGGGTGGACACACACACACACACACACACACACAGCGTAGTCAGGCTCAAGAGCAGTAAGCTCGGTGCTGATGTGTGACGTGGCGCTGAGTTGTCATTCCCGCCCTGCAGTGCTGGGGTCCGCGTGACTTTACAGGCTGATGGCCGTGACTCGTCTTGCTGGTTTGTGGCGCCTCGTTTGGCTCAAGTGCGCCCCCTCAAGTTCATCCAGAGAAAGGCTGGCACACACACATACAACTTCAGGGCTCGTCACCTTGTAATTCCACCCCGGGCTGACGGTTGGCGCTGTCTTGTAAGGCTTCTCCTCTCCTTCCCAACGTCCCACTAGGACATGACATCACTTCCTGTCGAGGGGCCCCTGGACCCGCCCCTCCCATCTCAGCAGCTTCATCACCAGACTTTCTCCAGTCTAACAGTAGGCTGGCGTTCCCCTCACGTCACGTTACCACAAGTCTGTCGTTTTTACCTCACATTCGGTGGGCTCTGCCTCAGGGTGCCCCCCAATCTTCATCGTGTGTGATCAGATTTATTATCATGTGTACGAAGTACAGGGAGACTCACATGGCGTCTGTCCGTCATTACAGGCCATGGCAGAACATACACAACTGCAGGAGCAGAATGCAGCTTGGCATGGGGGGCTTGTCGGGCTGTGAGGACCCCAAAGAGCAGAGATGTGCGCTGACGTCAAGAACCTCGTTGTCTCTCGTTACCTTCTGTCATAAACGCTGAAATAAATGGAAACCTTTGCGGCTTCAGGGCGGAGGTCTTTGTTACGTTTTCAGGTGGACCCTTCAGCCCCATAACAGAACCGTCACCTCAACGCGCCTCCCGCCCCGCATGTCCCATCAGTTCCTCCCCTTGGTGTCCGCGCGCGTCTGCACCTCTCCTGACCGGCGGCCCCCCTCTCTCGGGCGAGTCCCCATAAAGCCTGTCGTTATTTCTGAGGTGCCGTTCTCGCCTCCTGTGCGCGTTTATTCTTCCGTCTATGACTCCGACTCCCAGCATGCGAGGCTCACTTTCGCAGTTCCTCTTCTGATCACATCACCAAAGCCAAATGGACCAATCAGATTGCTCTCACGCTGCGCTGTCACTTAAGCTTTTGTGCCTTTGTGTCTTTGAGGCCCAGAATCATGGTGGGGGGTGCTGGGAGAGGGCTTGTGTCACCGCTGCAGGTCATAGCAGAGCCACATGGTGACACAATCCGTATGCGACCTTCTGCCTTTGAATTCAGTTGTGAATGATGACCCAAATTCAGGAAATTTCGCGACTTCAGTGAATCCGCTGTTAGGGGGCCGGAGACGCACAGATGCACCTCAGCATTTTGTTATTCTGCAGACGCTTCTGGGTGGCACCTGAGGGAGTGGACACGATGACCGTCACAAAGTAACGCTGACCTGAAGAATATCAAACTATCTCCAAAAAGGGCAGCAGAAGGAGGCTGGCAGGAATCCCACTTAGGGAGACAATGATGATGATGATGATGGAGGGGCATCCACTAAAGGCCAGTCTGCCATTTCTGCAGTCAGATGTCACATGTCAGTGTCCTGCCAACCGAGTTGTGGTGCCAGTACTCCTAGGATCCCGCAGACGCTGAGACTGGAGCTGCGGTTTTTAATATCGAGATGAAGGTCAACCTCCTTCAGCGTCACTATGTCTTCTGTTCTTCGTCTTCTTCTTGTACTCGTCCACTGGTTTGAAGACGTCCCACCAGACAGTGTAGTAGCAGCAGAGTAAAGCAGGAGCAGAGGAGGCGCCCAAACTACGAGGAATACAATGAGACCGACTTGTGGGACCCTCAGACTGGACAGGAGAGGCAGGCGGACATCTCTGTAAGCTTCAGAGGAGAGGAAATGAGGTTAGGCCCCCCAATGCTGAAGCATTCACAAGTCTGTCAGCTTAAGGGTGGAGACGAGGACATCAGGGGACACAAAGGTGAAGTGCATTTAGGACAGAGGAGATGAGGGGACAGCTGAGTGACAGCTGGGCACCCCCTCGTGTGTCTCCTGCATTACCCCTCATTCGCCATTGAAGATTGATTAGCAAAAAGACTAAATGGCGGAGCCCACCTTCATACGCCGTGACGCTTGGAGGGACACAAAGACGCCTTAAAGTCCCCAAGCGCTCGTTTGTGAAGTTGTGACAGTCGCCAGAGTCACAAGAGTGGCACTCACGTGTTGTTTGCGTAGGACGGGATGATCGTTTGCGCTCCAGGCAGCATTCTCTCTTTCTTTCTTTCTTTCTTTCTTTTTCAGTACTTAACTAAAAGCCCACCCACACTCTTCAAGTGACTGGTGACCGTATCTTCACGTGGAACCCCTGGAAGTGTGTCACGATGATAGACGGGCTCTCACCCGTGTTCGTCAAGTGTCACAGAGGACAAACCCCCCATGTCGCCGTACCCGCACCAGAAGAGTCCCCGTCAGTGACCTGGGTCTTCAAGGGGCTTCAGCTCTAAGCGCGGAGTCTGCGGGTCTGCACGCTTTTCTTCAGTTTCTAAAGTCCCGGCGTCACGTTGAGTGTTCCTTAATGATAGAAACGATTTTAGGAGAAAAGAGCCGCAGACCAACAAGTGAAACGCGAGGGGTCGTGTGTCCCACCTGCTGTTTCTGTGCCGTCTGCTGCCCTCCACCTCTGCGCGTCTCTCCTTATATAGCGCCTTTTGCCACGCCTCTCAGAAGTGACAATTCTTACACCCCTGACCTGACACACATCGTCACTTCATACCGCCTCACCGACAGCAGGGAGCCACCGAGACGCTCCGTTACCGCGACACGGCGTGAGGGGAGGGTGACAGAGTGACAGAGAGGGAGGGGCGCGCAGCACAGGCATTCGCTACAGCTTTGTGTCTTGTTTTTATTTTTTCAGTCCGCCCCGGCGCTCGGACTTGAATAATAATTCTGCTGTAGATTTAAATACTGTACTTCCCTAAATGATATCTGCTTCTTATGTAAATGTCCTTTATTTATCTATCTATCTATCTTTGGTATTACTACAAATTCATTATTATTCTTATTTAAATCGAATTTGTTTTTCTTTGCATGTAACTGCCTCTCTGACGTGCTGTAAAGCGCCTTGAGCTCATCCTGTGCTGTGTTTGTCTGCACCACTAGAGGGCACTGCTGACAGGCTTCAGTCTTCAGGGGACGTGCGACGTCGCGGCCTCCGCTGCGCTCCCTCAGCGACTTTCGCGTTCGCTCCTCCTTCACAGAAAAGTGGCAGAAACAAACTGCACTTCACTGGTCTTTGGGCAAATGCCACCTCTACCTGGCATCAGAGGCAGGAGATGAGGATATCCAGCACTGAAATCAGATCATTACATCGCCCGCTTGGACCAAAAGACACGACAGACATCACGAGTACAGCGGGAGAGGAGCTCTATCTATCTATCTATCTATCTATAATATAGTGCCTTTCATTATCTATCTATCTATCTATCTATCTATCTATCTATCTATCTATCTATCTATCTATAATATAGTGCCTTTCATTATCTATCTATCTATCTATAATATAGTGCCTTATCTATCTATCTATCTATCTATCATATAGTGCCTTTCCTATCTATCTATCTATCTATAATATAGTGCCTTTCATTATCTATCTATCTATCTATCTATCATATAGTGCCTTATCTATCTATCTATCTATCTATCTATCTATCTATCTATCTATCTATCTATCTATCATATAGTGCCTTTCCTATCTATCTATCTATCTATCTATAATATAGTGCCTTTCATTATCTATCTATCTATCTATCTATCTATCTATCTATCTATCTATCTATCTATCTATCTATCTATCTATCTATCATATAGTGCCTTTCATTATCTATCTATCTATCTATCTGTCTATCACATTGTGCCCTTCCTCACTATCTAGCTGTGTGTCTCCTGAGTGACCGCCCCAACTTTTATATAGTGCCTTTCTTATCTATCAGCCTGCCTTTTACAGAGCGTCCTTCTCACTTTTTTAGCAGCCCCATGTGATCACCTCTGTATGTCATACCTGTTCTGAGATTTTCTTTTCATTTCGAGGGCAGGTGGCTGATGATGATGACAGTGAAGATGATGACAATGAGGATGATGATGATGAAGATGATTCATTGAACCAAACGTCTCTTTGTCTTCTTGCCTAATGGCCCCATTATGCCCTGCTTGTGTTTTACAGATTTTTCCAGGTTCCTCTTCTTTTTACTTCCTTTTTGGGATTTCTCCTATTGTGCAATTGTCCTTCTGTCATTTCTTTGAACTTTTGCTTTTGTTCTGAACAAGTTCTTTCATTGTCACGTCTTATTACTTTTATTTTTCTCCTGATGTTTTTCTTATTAGCTTTCAGGCCTGTTTTCTACATTTTTTGAGCCTGGAGATTCTCAATGTTTGATTACTTTTGTCTCAAATTATTGTTTGGCATTGTAGACATGAATTGCGGTGTGTTTGGGATTTGGGGCGTGGCCTGAGCTTGGGGACACCAGGTGACGTGTCTCAGAATAAGACAAAGCGTGACCCCGATCCAATCACGAGTGGCCGCATATTAAACAACGCGTCTGTCAACGGATCACCGGCAGGTGTGTGTGTGTGTGTGTGTGTGAGTGTGAAGTGCAGTACTCACCTGCGGCCACAAGGTGTGAGAGAGATGAACACCTGGCGCTCAGGAGAACAAGCCGAGGGCGTAACTGGGAGACAAAGGACGTGGAACAGCTGGCATAGTGCAGGAGCGGAGCGAGGGGTCAGAAACCAACAGCTCATGTCACCGGAAGGAAAACGTGCATTTGTGTGAAAAAGTAAGTACACCCCATGGAGACCTGTGACCTCCTCAACCTACTTGAGTGGGTAAACAGGGCCTACAGATAAAGGTGATATACTTGAACAAAAGACTCACACAAGTGACATGAAGTATTCATTCTCATAATTTAATTGAGCAGATGTGCAGATGTGTCACGCCTGTACGTGTATCTCCACTTCAAAGCCATCAAATTCTAAACCTGTGTTCCGGATGAGGCGCCAGTGATTAGGAGCTCCTTAGGGACCTGACTGTCTGATTTTAAACTGCAGATATCGAGGGTCTGGGCTTCTCTTTGCTTTTGATGTGTGTGGTGTCATCATGCCAAGATCAAAAGAGCTTTAAAAAGAGGTTGTAGATGCCAAGGAAGTCTAGTAATGGATTTCAAAAGAGAGGCAAATTATGTAGAATCAAGAAGATCATCTACAAGTGGCGTTGATGCTGCTAATTTGTCGAGGACTGGCCGGCCCAGCAAATTCAACCCAAGAGCTGACCGGTAGATAGTAAAAGAAATCTCCAAGTCCCACAAACTTTCAGTGAGGGATCAACAGTTAACTTCTTGCAACAGCTGATGTCAAAGTGCATGCGTCTACAGTCAGAAAGTCATTGTACATTTGTGACCGGCATGTGGGATGTGCCTGGAAAAAGCCTTTGCTGTCCAAAGAGAACATTCCAGCAAGACGGCAGTTTACCGTTAAACATCTAGACAAAGGCCAGGCTTTCTGGAACAACATGCTCTGGCCAGGTGAATCGGAGATATAACAATAAATAATAATTCTTTGCATTTATGTAGCGCTTTTCTCACTGCTCAAAGCAGTCCGCAATTGCAGGTTAAGGGCCCAAAAGAGCAGAGTCCCTTTTGGCATTTTACGGGCTTTGAACCGGCAACCTTCTGATTGTCAGTGTAGATCCCTAGCCTCAGAGCCACCACTCCACCCAATGTAGAGTATTTGGGCCACAAAATACTAGGGATCTGTACTGGCAGTCGGAAGGTTGCCGGTTCGAATCCCGTAAATGCCAATAGGGACTCTGCTCTGTTGGACCCTTAACCTGCAATTGCTGAGCGCTTTGAGTAGTGAGAAAAGCAATATATGAATGCAAAGAATTATTGTAGACAAATTTGACTGCATTTCAGGAGAAGAACCTCCTAATATCCGTGAAGCACAGTATGAAATGTTCTGTTTTGGGGTTGCTTTGTTCTCTCAGTGCTCGCGTGGCTTGCAGTCATCAAGTCCGCTATGAATTCTGCATCCTATCAAAGTGAGGCCATCAGTCAGAAACTGGAAGTTGAACCAGAAATGGACCTTTCAGCATTCGAATGATCCGATGCACACGAGCAAATCCACTAAGCATGAAGAAGTGGAGGATGATGTGACTGGCCTAGTCAAAGACCTGGTTTGAATCCCATTGAAATGTTGTGAGGGGGATTTGAAATGGGCGGCTCATGCAAGAAAACCCACAAACATCTTGAGACTGAAGGAATTTTACATGGAGGAGACTGGTGGGCAGTAAAGCCCAATGCTTGTTAGAAGTCATTGCTGCTAAAGGGGGCAATGCCAGCTTCCGAGGCCAACTATGGACTTACTCTTTCCTCAGTAGATCATTATGTGTTTATATGTGTCATCTGTTGTTTTTTTTTTTTTTTAAATAAGTGAATAAAAAGACAAGGAGAATTTGTCTTTTCAATCCAGTACTAGCTGTGCTACCCATCAAGGATGGGCTGAAATGTAAGCGTTAACGTTTGTAACGCGCCGTCTCTGTTATACTCTTTTTGGTATGGGATTCGTAAAAGCAGTGTGTTAAGGTTTGTGATGCCATCTGTTAGAATGGAAGACAAACAGACGCACACTTACCTTTTTATTCAGGTGAACGTCTCCTTTATCTGTAGGCATTGTTTGCCTGTTCAGATATGTTGAGAAAGTCCAGAGTTCCCATGGGCTGTTCTTACTTTTTCACAGGACTGTAAGACAAAAACTGCAGTCAGAAGACAGAGGAGGAAGTCGTCACCGGAGGGCCTTTTAAGAGACAAGCATTAGGCTGCTAACCTTCACACCTCTGCTCTGATTGCTCAAAGGGCTGAGGCCCCAAAAAGAGCCCAGTGAACGCATCTCTCCACAAGGCAAGCCTGGCCCAAGCGAGCAGGAGGCTTTAGGCCCCAGCAGGCCACAGAAGTGAGGGCACATATGGTGGCCCTGAAGGGCAAGTAACAGAAAATTCAAACAAGTGGCGCACACAAGATAAGAGAAGTGCCCACAAATTCAGGGCAGTCCGAGCTGAGTGGACAGAAACGTTGGGTGCAAACTGAAAATGTAAGAAGGGCCAATGAGCTCCGAGTGAACGCGATGAGTGTGCCAAGCGGGCTCTCTAATCCATCGTCATTTCAAATAAAGGAGATGCCACTCTGGTTTAACAACACTTTTTTTTAACTTTGGGCATTATGTGTTTTATGATCCCAGATCAAGGTAAACGAAATTAAACTGGAAAAGCTCGGCTTGCTGCTGGAAGAGGCCGGTTCACCAGTGGTCTGCGTGTGGACCCCAATGCCTCAGTGCAGGGACGGGGACACCGTGCTGTTAAAATATTGGTGTTGTCGGACTCGAGAGGAGCCCCTCATGAGTGAGTGCTGGGTCTCCGTCTGCTTCAGTCCACAGCTTCGGCCCCCGTATGGCCTGAGACCCCCTCACTGTGTGCACACACAAGGCTTTGACTTGCTTGCCTCTCCTCTCCTCTACACTCCGACAAAGACCGACAGACCACCAAATCCAGCAGAGGGCGTTAGACATGAACAGCCTGGACTTCAAATCCCAGCAGCCTTCTGAGGGCAGGGGGCGGGCCCGACACAGTGATGGATAGCTTGCCCCGCCTCTTTGGGTAGTCATCCGGCATACGACTTATGAACGGGGCCGCAGCTGTCTGGGGGACGCGACGCAGGCTCCTCAGTAACTTCCGGCCTGGGGACGCTGCAAGTGGTGACCCAGTTGTGAAAAGAAGAAGAGAAAAGCCATCACCATTGAGAATAAAGTGGAAATAATAAAAAGGTCAGAGCGGCGACACTCCATCATGCATACAGTCGGTCAACAATAGCATTTATTAAAATAACGGACCTGTTCTGACTTACATCCAAATGTGACGCGTATTTCTAGGAAGTCACTGCGCACTGGAGAGATTCTGAAGGACTGGAAAATATCAAATATCATCCATTACATAAAAAAGGGTGAGCGGGCAGATCAGAGCAACTACCGGCCAGCAAGCTTAACGGGCATCTCAGCAAAATGAATGGAAGGAATTATTAAGGAGAAGATGGAGCAACACCTGGCAAGGACAGGGCAGGACAGTCAGCGTGGGCTCAGAAGAGGGAGGTCGTGTTTTACTAACAGGCTGGACTTCTAGGAGGAGACGACCAGAGAGGAGAAGATCAGATGATTGATGAGGACTTTCAAAAAGGTGCCACATGAGAGGGTGGGCATCAAACTTAAAGAAGTGGCAGTTCAGGGTGTGGGTGTAGAATTGGCACCAGAGGCAAAGGGTGATGGAGTGGGGGACCTCATCAGAACTGGCCGATGTTAAGAGTGGTGACCAGCAGGGGGCAGTGCTGGGGGGCTGCTGCTATTTTAATATCTATAAATGATTTAGATAGGAATATAAGGAACAAGCTGGTGAAGTTGGCAGATGATACCAAGAGAGGTAGACTGGCAGATAATTTGGAATCCGTTATATCATCACAGAAGGACTTGGACAGCAGACAGACTTGGGCAGATTTGTGGACGATGAAATTTAATGTCAGGAAATGTAAAGAATTACACATAGGAAGTAAAAATGTGAGGTTTGAATACACAATGGGGGTCTGAAAATCGAGAGTCCACCTTATGAGGATTTAGGAGTCACAGTGAACTCTAAGCTATCAACTGGCAGACAGTGTTCAGAAGCCATTAAGAAGGCTAACAGAATGTCAGGTTATATAGCGCCTTGATGTGTGGAGTACAAGTCACAGGAGGGTCTGCTCAATCTTTATAACACACTGGTGAGGCCTCATCTTGAGTCCTGTGTGCAGTTTGGGTCTCCAGGCTACAAAAAGGACATCACAGCACAAGAGAAGGTCCAGAGAAGAGCGACTAGGCTGATTCAGGGCTACAGGGGATGAGTTAGGAGGAAAGATTAAAAGAGCTGAGCCTTTAGAGTTTAAGTAAAAGAAGATTAAGAGGAGACCTGACTGAAGTGTTTAAAATTATGAAGTGAATGAGTCCAGTGGATCGAGACGGTGACTTTAAAATGAGATCATCAAGAACATCAGGACACAGTTGGAAACTTGTGAAGGGTAAATTTCACACAAACATTAGGAAGTTTTTCGTTACACAAAGAACGAGAGACACTTGGAATAAGCGACCAGGTAGTGTGGTGGACAGTAAGACGTTAGGGACTTTCAAAACTCGACTTGATGTTTTTTTTAGAAGAAACAAGAGGACAGGACTGGCGAGCTTTGTTGGGCTGAATGGCCTGTTCTGGTCCAAGGTGTTCTAATGTTCTATCCAGTATCTGGACGTTAATGTCCTCAAATGAGTGTCCTTTGTCCTTCCAATTGAGGTCCACAGCTGATTCCGGGCCCGAGGGTCATCCTCCTGTGTAGCGGCTGTCAGTTCAGGACACTCTTCACTGCATTGAACGGCGTACGCTACATCGCTCTTCTTCTGTTTTGGTATCTGGTCTTTGGGGTGGACGAGTTTCTGTCTCAGTGAATTAGTGGGTTTGAGAAACTGAAAAGGGACCCACCAACATCCACAAAAAGAAACTGATAAGATTGTGTTGTTTCTAAACAACATTCCTCAGAGTGGCGCCGCTGCTTTGATGAGCAGTGATATGAATCCACTTAACAACTACCATAACAGTGGAAACACATTTTTCTGGTTCAACAATAAGATTATTGTCAGTTCTCAAAAATGACCAGAATAGAAACCAATGTCCCCAGAAGTCTCATTTTCAAAGAAGGCAGCCAGTCCTGTGCCACCACATTGTGTGAGGAGATGCTAATCAAAGCAGGTGACTGTTATGTAGGACAGGTAAATATTTACTGTATGTGCCGTGGTCAGCCATCAACAATGACCCGGAGCAGACGTTTCCAGGAATTTCGTCTTTTCTTTAAAACACTGAATTCAAGCGCATTACACGTTCACAGACATCCAGCGCTGCTCGGCGCATTTGAGTTTCATGAGGACAGCGAACTTGTGATGAGGATTTTTGTGATCACTTGTGGGGAAGGAAGGCCGACAAACGGTAGTCACGTTACTTCCCAGCTGGTGTCATTGCAGGTTTTTTATTTCATTATTTTTGAATGCACAACACGAGGAGGCCGCTGTGTTTTTGGCAGCTCTTCCTGTAAAGCCTCACCCTCGTCCTGACGCCGCTACTGTCGTGTACCTCGTGCAGCACGGGTGTCACCTCCTCAGCTGTCATCAGCGAGACGCTGGCTGGCGTGGTCTGCACTGTGTTTACTCAGCCTTTAATTTGATAGATAGATAGATAGATAGATGAAAGGCACTATATAATAGATAGATAGATAGATAGATAGATAGATAGATAGATAGATAGATAGATAGATAGATAGATAGATAGATAGATAGATAGATGTGAAATGAAAGGCGCTATATGATAGATAGATAGATAGATAGATAGATAGATAGATAGATAGATAGATAGATAGATAGATAGATGTGAAATGAAAGGCGCTATATGATAGATAGATAGATAGATAGATAGATAGATAGATAGATAGATAGATAGATGAAAGGCACTATATAATAGATAGATAGATAGATGGATGAAAGGCACTATATAAGATAGATAGATAGATAGATAGATAGATAGATAGATAGATAGATAGATAGATAGATAGATAGATAGATGAAAGGCACTATATAAGATAGATAGATAGATAGATAGATAGATAGATAGATAGATAGAAAGGTGCTATATATTGTCTTTTACAAACTTTTGACACAGACATTCCAAAAATATAAATGAGGTTATTAAATATAATTCCCAAATCCATCAATAGATAGATAGATAGATAGATAGATAGATAGATGAAAGGCACTATATAATGATAGATAGATAGATAGATAGATAGATAGATAGATAGATAGATAGATAGATGAAAGGCACTATATAATGATAGATAGATAGATAGATAGATAGATAGATAGATAGATAGATAGATAGATAGATAGATATGAAAGGCACTATATGACAGATAGATAGAGAGACAGACGTGCTGTACTTTAGAGAAGCCCCTTCAGAGAGAGGGACAGTGACATTACACCCTAACTCAGGCATGTCAAACTCACTACCATTGGTGGGCCACTTTGACTGCCATACGTGCGCCAGCGTGCCACACTGTAACACATACTATTATACTATTATATAAAGTTACTGTAGCTTTCTTTCCAAAAGATGTAACACTTAAAGTTTAAGGTTTAAAGAAAGGTAATTTATTTCCATACACTCCGTCCAATTCGAGTCTTATCCTCTTAGCTCGGTCCTCATATTATTATATTTTATTCATGATATTATACAGGACTCTTACAGTGTGAGATTGATTTCTTTTGTGCCGACTTGGCACTTGGCATCGCTCGTTACTGAGCAGTTCGTCAATCTCAGGCCTGAAATCTTGTGCAGCTGCAGCTCTTCGGAGGGATGACAGGCGCTCGACAGGAGGTCTTGAGCGATGTGGGGTTTTGGTAGCTTTCGTTAATGAGCACAATTTCTCACCAAGGTAAGCACTTCTGAACATAGACAGTACTCTTGGATGCCAACTTATGGACCTGCACATACGAGGGTGGCAGGTAAGCATACAAGCCTGGCACGCCAACTTCAGAAGAGACTCGGACTGCAGTTCAGTCAACTCCATTTGGATCTTCTCAGGCACAAAGTCCTGTTGCTGTGAACTGAAATCATGAAGATGCTCACTGAATTCATTGCTCAGTAATTCAAGTTGGAAAACAAATCCTCCATAAATCTAATTTTACTTTACTAAGTTTCCTTCCAAGTTAATATTGTAAAATAAGCTGATATGTAAAAAGCCCCCCGACCTACACTAATTTTACAAACTCAAATCACAAACATCTGTTAATAACCAACTCCCAACTTGTCGCGTCCACTTGAGATCTTCAGCTGTAGTCCACACTAAGTGTTCGTTACAATACTAACACAAAATGACATAAAACTAGAGCATAAAAAGATGAAAATCTGCGGCTCTTACTGCTCGTGATGGTCAGTTGTGCCCAGTGGCCAGTCTCAGCAGCCCAGCCAGTAGTGTGGCCTAGCAGGGCAGCTCTAGCGTCGTGACAAATCTGTCCCGTTGATCCATAAAGTCGAGTGTGCGGCGTATGAAGGGTCCGAATTCTTCTGAATGTTTCCTGAGTCCCCTGTGGGCTCCAAGGCTGTAAAGGCATACGTTGCTCTTGCTTTATAGTTTTAAAGTTTAAGAGCTGTGAACAGATGACGTATACAAAGCTGAGCATTCATGCGCTTATTTTCTTTTTTTCCTCTAATCTTTGCTGTTTTTAATCTGCCGTATTTGAAAATGTCTCCTGGCCTCTGGGCCTGCGTCTTAGTGAACGGAGCAGAACTTTGCCAAGATGGCCGCCGGATGGAGAGCTGAGCTGCGGTGCCGGCCGTGCTGCTGTAGACGTCGCTGTCTTTGTGGGGTTTGGACTTCCACCTCATGTGTGTGGCTGAAGTCAGCTGCTCGGGGGGCCCTGCAATGGACTCTGTCCTCTGCCTTAAACCCAAAGTTATCAGAACAATGAATTAAGAATTTGAGGATGACACTGTAATCCTTGGGAAGTTGTGATTCCTTTGTAAATGGAGACTTTGAAGTAAAATGCATGGGAGTGGACAGAACACGGCTGGCCAGCCCCAAAGGCATAAATACCCTCACCGGCCACTTTATTAGGTACACATTGCTAGTACACTGTTGGACTCCCTTCAGAACTGCCATTAATTCTTTGTGGCGTTGATTCAACAAGGTGCTGGAAAACATTCATCAGGGATTTTGGTCCATTGTGACTGATAGCATCACACAGTTGCTGCAGATTTGTTGGCTGCACATCCATGATGCGAATCTCCCATTCCACCACATCCCAAGGGTGCTCTGTTGGATTGAGATGTGATTACTGTGGAGGCCACTTGAGTACAGAGAATTCATCACCATGTTCAAGAAACCAGTTTGAGATGATCTGAGCTTTGTGACATGGCACGTTACCCTGCTGAAAGGAGCCATCAGAAGATGAGTACACTGCAGTCTTAAAGGGGTGGACGTGGTCAGCAACAATACTGAGGTAGGTTGTGCCATTTAAACAATGTTCAGTTGGTACTAAGGGGCCCAAACTGTGCCATGAACCCTTGATACAAGACAGGATGGATCCAAGCTTTCATGTTTTTGATGCCAAATTCTGAACCTACCATCTGAAAGTCGTAGCAGAAAACGAGACTCAGCAGACCAGGCAACTATTGTCCAGTTGTGGTGAGCCCCATGTGTGAATTGTCGCCTGCTCTTAGCTGACAGGAGTGTCACCCGGGGTGGTCTGCTGCTGCTGTAGCCCCCCATCTGCTTCAAGGTCTGACGTGTTGTGTGTTCTGAGCTGCTCTTCTGCACACCTCGCTTGTAACGAGTGCTTATTGGAGTTCCTGTTGCCTTCATATCAGCTCAGACCAGTCTGGCCATTCACCTCTGACCTCCGGCATCAATAAGGTATTTTCGCCCAGAGACGGCCGCTCACTGGATATTTTCACTTTTTCACACCATGCTCTGTAGACCCTCGAGATGTCTGTGTGTGAAAATCCCAGGAGATCAGCAGTTTGTGGAACACTCAGAGCGGCCCGTCTGGCACCAACAGCCACGCCACATTCAGAATCACTCAAATCCCCTTCCTTCCCTCCTTCCTTCCCCGTTCTGATGTTGGGTTTGAACTTCAGCAGGTGGTCTTCACAATGTCCACAGGCCGAAATGCTGTAAGCTGCTGCCATGTGATTGATGGGCTGCTCAGATGTTTGCGTTGAGAAGCAGGTGAAGAGGAGTGGCCGGCGAGTGTAAGTACAGTAGATCACTTGCTGTACCTTCTCTTTGGGACATCGGGGTCTGAAGAGGGCACACTGTCGGTGTGATGGTGAAGCCTGTGTCACCACTCAAGGTGTCACTCCGACAGGTAGCTCGGATCATCGCCCCTTGTCCTATTCTGTCATTTGGTTACACTCTAATGCATTCATCTTTGGCCTTTCGCAAGAGGAGAAGGCGCCTAGTGACTCAGATGGTGTTTTAACTTTTAAAATATTCAAATATATGCAAACATACATTTCTGGTGCCTTCCTGTTCCTGTTTCACGAGCAAATCTGTTCAGCGCTCTGAAAAAGTAGCGATACGCAAATTTAACGAATAAAACACCGATGGCTGTTAAGAAAATCCCCCAATGGCTCTCAGTGGAAAAATACGAAAAAGTCGCGGGGCTTGCGCAGTGCTTAGTGATAAACCGACCAACGTCACGCCGCGTCTCCGAGGATCGTGCAGCGATCTAAACGCACAAACGTGTCCGACACGCCGGGGATGACGAGCGGAGCTCTGGAGTCCGTCCGTCCGTCCGTCCGTCCGTCGGTCGGTCCGTCGAGATCATAAAGAAGCGCAGCACGGCGACACAAGGCGCGCGGCCGGCAGGGACGCGCTGTCTGGTCGCGCGGGACTTGTCGGGTGTCGCTCGCTGCGCGCGCTCGGCGCCTCCTATAAATGAGCGGACGCAGCCCCGAGAGCCTCAGTTTGCGCGCGCGCGGACGGACAGGTGGGTGGCTCGCAGACTCGCTCGCTCGCTCGCAGACTCGCTCGCCCAGGCAGAAGCTGCTCTCCCTTCGAAGCATCAGGCGCTCGGCTGCAGCATGGACTCTCCCTCTGTCGGTAAGTCGTCACGGCGCCACTTGTGCCTGCCTGTTAGGTTTAATTCAAGACGAGGAGGACACGGCCGCTTCACTGCCGGCCAGTCTAAAAATAAATGGCATTTGCGGTGTCCCGAATTCCACTCGCCGCTGGCCATTGCTTTAGCACGAGCTTTAAACGTGAGAGTGAAGCGTGAAGTTGTCTTGCTCAGGTTTCTTTTTGAAGCTTATTATAGCTTACTTTATTTTTGTGGCAGCAACTCCAACAGGTCGTGAACTGAGTTTGTTCTTGGAATGCCTCCATGAATAATAATTCGATTTAGATTTATATTGTCGATTATTGGACTTTGGAACTTTTTGTTAGCAGAGACCCTCTTTTAAATAAATGGCGGTGTCATGAAAATAAGAAACGCAAACGTCGTATATGGTTGACGGCAAAGCTTAGTGAGGTGGTCTCGTAGTGGTGCACACAGACCAGCGCGCTTCATGGGGAGACTTGCCATGTGTGCCCCTCTAGTGCCCAGGGCAACTGACGTGGTGCACCAAAGCACTCATCTGTATAAAGCCTGCCAGGGGGTATCGCTTCACAAAATGCTGTACAGTATAGAGTGACGTCATAATCAAACGGTATCAAGACAATGATTGAGTGGCACTTGTAAAGTTCCTTTGGGTGATGGTGGTTCACTTGAGAAAGGCGCCATATTAATTACGTGTTTAGTGCCTGCGACTGGCTTGCTGTGTCACCCTACTCCTGTTATGTCACGGCTGGTTGTCACAGTGTAGCAGTAACTAAAAGTATAAACTCGCGATTGGTGAAAGCCACTGTCACGCAGACTCTTTGGCCCCATTGGATGTACGGTGTGAGATTTGGTGTAAAGTCCTCAGGTGTCCTCAGGTGTTTGGCATTGCTGTACCCAGATGGTGAAAATGGGCAGAAGATTTTTTTTTAAAGAGCGTTGCCAGGAGCGTTAGTGTCATTGCATTTCAGGTACCTTGCAGTGAGGGGATGAGCAGCAGTCGAGTCCCATGCCAGTCATTTCTCCTACGTCCTCAGAGATGAGGCTTTGCCATCATTATTCCTTCCAGCACATGACACCTGTGCCCCCTGTGGCCAATTAAATTTCACAAAAAAAGGTTTCTTACGTTGCATTCATTCTCTGGCATCATCTGTATGTTTTGTTTAGGAAATGGGTAGTGCCACAAGCCTGGCACAGTTGCCTCACAAACAACGAGAAGGACAGTGTGAAGATTAACTCATCTGTTTTGTGTTCAGTCATAGGAAAGTTTTCCACTAAAAAGAGCAAAATAAAACGCGACAGGCACACAGTTTTGGCCCTGAGGCGTAGTAAACACTGGGGGTCTGCAGGGCGCTGGGCATCCCTGTCATGGCAGCAGATTTTGTGACCTTCTCTCTAAGCTGGATAATCTCAACAAATGACCTCAATCAGCGCTTTGCATGAGTGTGTGTGTGTGTGTGTGTGTGTGCACCGTGTGCGCGGCGGCGTACTGCCACGTGACTGAAGAGTTGGGCTCTGCGTTTTACTAATCGTCGGGTTCATCTTTAGAAGGCTGCTGGTGAGGTTTCTTTTGTTGTCTTTTGTTTTGTATCTTTTTTCCCCCTTACCCCTTGTCGGTGTTACTGTTTGACGTTTTATGCCAGCTGATGTGATGTGCCCGGTGTGGTCTGTTCATATTATCAAGAGAATTGATCTCGGCCATATGCTGTACCTGCTGGGTGCAGGGTGGCATTTGGTATCGCTAGGGCTCTCTCTCTGCTTTACATATCATGGCAGTATAATGTCTCCAGCTAAATGTTGGTCTTGAGTGGCGCTCTTAAAACACGGCAGGGCGGGTAAGGATTCCACTCAGATTGATGAACCTGCACATTGTGAAGATGTCCCTTAATGCCCTCTGCGGGCGCTTTATCTCATTCTGTAACGTGACTGATTTGCTGTGTAAAACAGGACATGGCAGCCGATGATTTAGGAGGTTTCTTACATTGCGCTGTTCACCTCTGTTTATATGTCATTATTGTTTCAGATTAAAAGTGGCATCGCCTACCTAGGGCAGCTTGGGCACCAGAGCTGCAGGTTTCACAAGAGCTGACGTGGCTGCTGATGGTCTTGTTAACGAGTAGTTGGAGAACATGGAGAGGGAGGTGGACGGCACATCAGATTAGGATTATTTTTAATGTCATGTTTATCTTTAGAAAGATTGAATCAACATGATGCCAACCAAGTGCAAAGCGAGTGATCTTGGAGTGGCACCGACACTACACTAAGTCTCCAGTATCCCGTCTGCTATTGTGACAATAAAGTGTAGTGATTATTCCTACCCATTATTCCAGTTTGCAGTATCTTTGCTAATTTATACAAAGGATGCCACAAAAACACCCAGGTGCCAGTTTTTAAGCGAGATAGCAGCTGTAGAGATCTTTTTTAGTGTGCCTGGAGCAACGGTGCAGCTCAGCCAGTGTTTTCCAGCCAATTTTCTGCGCTGGCACACTTTTTGTAACCCAAAACATCCCAAGGTGCCCCACAATTCTATCAACTACAAAAGCAATAAATGTCATCCTCGAGCTAAACTGTCGGGACTACCGGAGACTCTGTCAAAAAAAAGAGTTTGGAGACACTCCTGTGCCCGCTGTCCCTCGGCTCTGTGACAGTCACCGGGTCCCCGACGCGTCTCCTGGCTGCTGCAGTGCACACTTAGTGCCGGGTCGCAAACCGACGATCGCCGAGCTGCTTTTATGTTGGCCCTCCTGGTCAGACGGGTCTCCATCACCCGAGGAAGGCATCTGTCTCAGGTCAGGACCCACGTTATTAATTAATGAAAGAATTCCAAGGCGCAGCAGTCGGGAGACTCCTTTGTGGAGTAGAGTTGTCAAGTCGCTCAGTGGAGTGACCAGTTGGTGCAGTTTCAGCACACGGAGGGAGGAGGAGATGCGCGTCCTTATAGTTCAGTCAGTTTGGGCAGTCGCTCCGACTGTTTAGTATGACGTTGACACGTCTGCCTGTCTTTACGATGACAATGTGACAGTTAGCACAGGGGCTTGCTTTGTTGGTTTGTTGGTTTATTTGTTGGTTTGTTGGTTTGTTTGTTTGTTTGTTTGTTGGTTTGTTGGTTTGTTTGGTTTGTTTATTTGTTTGGTTTGTTTATTTGTTTGTTTGTTTGTTGGTTGGTTGGTTTGTTTGTTGCTTTGTTTGTTTGTTTGTTTGTTGTTTGTTTGTTTGTTTGTTTGTTTGTTTGTTGCTTTGTTTGTTGGTTGTTTGTTTGTTTGTTGCTTTGTTTGTTGGTTTGTTTGTTGGTTTGTTTGTTTGGTTTGTTTGTTTGTTTGTTGGTTTGTTGGTTTGTTTGTTTGTTTGTTTGTTGGTTGGTGTTTAGAATACTTTGGCCGGCTCCCTCTTATTTATTGCCCTTCAGTAAGGCGTTCAGATTCAGGTTGTACTCGCTTAAGAAGAATTTTGTTAAAAGTTCACGTTCTCTTCCTTTGTGTTAATTCCACACTGGTTTTGAGATTCAGCGTGTGCTCACTTTCCGATTTCAGTTCCTATTTTATGATCACATGTTTGTCTGTTTGGTTTTTTAACACAAATGAGATCAAAGAATGTCCCCAATATTCTTCTGCTCCGCCGTCTGATTCGTATGTCGAGACCGCCTGAGATGTCCCACCCGGCGTTGTCACTTTGTATGATGACGTGCGCCAGTCTTGTGCATTCGCCCTGATTCACAGACTCTTCTTAGGGGCCGTCAAGAGGCAGGGCCTGGCAATGCCCACTGTGGCACTTCTTGTGTGATTTTGGGCTGCACAACAATTAATTGTATTGTATGTGTTTAACATACTGTGGTGGGCTGGCACCCTGCCCGGGGTTTGTTTCCTGCCTTGTGCCCTGTGTTGGGTGGGATTGGCTCCAGCAGACCCCTGTAGTTAGGGTATAGCGGGCTGGATAATGGACGGATGTTTAACATAAAGATGAATTGCAGTTCTTGTTGGACTAGCCTGGCGCTCAGTAAGAAAGTAAATGTTCTCGTATCTACCACTGCGTGACTGGTCAGGCGTTTGTGGCGTTCACTCCCTTTTTTTACTGTCTTGTATATAAACGGCGGTCTGTCTGTCTGTCTGTCCGGTCTGGAAGTGAGTCGCAGTAAGAGCGAGGAGGCCGGCACGTTGGCAAAGCCGCTTATCCGCTAATACCCAAGCGAGGCGAGCCCGTCGCCTAAACGAGTCCTCCTAGGAGTGAGAGGGACCCCCAGAGTCGTTCCTTTCAGTTTCCTGACATTTTTTTTTTCTGACGATGTCAGTAGTTTGTAGGACCCCTTGGGCTTTTTACAGCAGGGCTCACACAGCTGGTATTGTACAGTATAATAAAATGGCTCTCTTTGAAAAGGTTTGTGTATTTTGCCTGTGGGACAAGAATATGAATTTGACAAATCCAAATCAATAGTCCGTTTCAGTTTGATTGACGTAAGTAATTGGTGACAAACGTTATAATTGACACGTCGGAGGAGAGGACAACAAAATGACTTCTGTCAGCAACACTCCTGGACACGATATGGTCAGCAGCTGTGCCAGCCGACGTCACAAAAGTCACCGTTCTGGTGACCAGACCATCGGCTTGCCCACCTCTGGTCTCCCTGGGCATTCCAGCATATTAGCAGTGAAAGGCAGAATTCCAAGGCTCCCGGTTATCTCCGTCTCTGATTCAGGATTCTGCCAAGCTTTGTAGACTCATTTCTTCCAATATGTAAGACAGAAGGTTGAACACAATGTTAGCCATCTTCTGACTAAAGGCAGCGCCTGAGACTGTTGGTGTAGATGTTGATGATCCTCCACGAGCTCAAAGACTAAATGTTCTGACCAGTGAACGCAAATAGCGACGTCCTGCCATTTTGAATTTCCAGTTACAAACGACTGAGGCGGGCGCAGACTCCTGCAATGTAGGTTACTCCACCCGGCTGTGCAGGCCGGGATCCCGAGCTTGGAAAGGAGACCAGTGGTTTGTTTTACGTCGTTTAGTATTCTAAGTAGGATTAAGTTCATAGACAGGCTGCCATTGGCGTTTGTCATGCCCACAGGTAATGCGGGATACAAGTTTAATGAGAGGACGCAGGATATAAACGAGAGTTTTGATGACTTTGTAACTACGTTCAAATTGTAGGTGAGGGGCTGTGCTTATGCAAATTCTGAGAGACTGTGTTTGTGGGGGGGATTGGCAGTTAAGGCGGATGGGGGAGTCACGTCATCATCTCCCCTCCCATTCACCTCATTTCACTCTGAGCTCCGCGGCTAACGCACGCGGTCTTACAGAAGTGACTTTGTGACGCTGCCACCAAATACTCACAGAAAAATCCACAAGTTCATCCACACGCTGTCTCTAGAGTTTCTCCACACTCACTCACTGTAGTCCTCGCGTCCCCGTTACACCCTCTGATCTCCCATTTCAATTTCCAGTAAGGCTCTGCTGCGCGATGACAAGTAAGACGTCTCAGGGACACAACCTACAAAACGATGCCATTGATTTGAGGCAACATTGCTGTCCTCCTGGACAAGACTTGACGTTGGATTCTCAAGAGTGAGCTCAGTGCGCAGCTTGGTCATATGACACCGCACGGCTGAACTGACAACGTGCCATACGCGGGGATTTTGTTATGTACAGTATATATATATATATATATAGTATGTAGATTTATATTTATGTGTGTACTGTATGTGTGTATATGTAGATATGTGTATTGTGGTGATTATTCTTCTCCAAAGAATGTTGCACAACACAAAACAAAGTTTTGGGGACCGTCCCCATATATTGTCATCCAGACAAAATAAAGAATTAATGATTCAATGTCTCAAAACAAAACAGTGAACAGTTTTCTCCAGTCAAAATGGCGACTTTATACAGAAAAGGATTATGGGACAGGAAATGGTTGGCAAGAAGTGACGCTGGAAACAGGAACCGGAAACAACGTCATCCTGATGGGACAGAAGTGAGGTGGATTGATGGAGCCAGAAGTGACGTCATCATGGTGGGACGGAAGTGACGTCGTCGCGGCCATTTTGGAACCCGGAAGTGGAGGAATTATTTTTCTTCAAGTTTTCTGTTGACCAAAAGAGAGTCAGGTAAGCACCACGTGACAACCCTTACCTCGCAATGTTTCACTCACCTTTAGGCTCTTTGACTGCCTCCTAATCGCACATGTGTGACACTATATATATAGATATATGTGTGTGTGTGTGTAGATATGTGTGTATGTATATATATATATATACTGTATATAGATATGTGTGTGTATATATAGATATATGACAGCAACACTCATGACAATGACAAAACAATGACATTGACAATCATGTTACGTTAGTTTTAAAACGTTTCCTTTTCTTTTTCATAACTTCTTTAACACACGACTTCTCCGCTGCCAAGCGCGGGTATTGTGCCAGTGTCTTCTAAAGAGTGGTAAGTCTGTGAGATTCTGACAAAGGCTACACATTAATAATACAAAGGTTAAAAACAGAGTCAAATATATCACTGTACCAAAATGAAACTGCGCTCTTCCCATTTTTAGACAACAACGCTTTTGAATTCTCGGCTGGCCTTCTCAGCCAGTCCCTTTGCTTTCATTAGAGCCAATCTGTAACGATGTTTGCTTTACTTGTCACCACAAGGGGCGCCACTGAGTTCAGACTCCGCTCCAGGTTCAGCCAAGTCGTTTTTTATTTGATACCAGTACCATCCACAGAAACCATTCAGCGTTCCACCTTGCCCACTGCCTCCTGTCCAGGTCATCCAGAACATTTCTGGGTCGTCCCCAAAGACCCTGACACCTCCAGCTCCGAGGGACACTGCCACCTGCTGTCATGGGTGATGAACTGCTCCCATTATGGCCTCCTGGCCAGGTGTGAATCCTTTGTTCCTGACATGCTGTCATATAACACAAGGCCAATGGGGGGCGCTCTTGAGCCTTTCTACAGAACAAGCAGATCCCTGCTGCTGCTGCCGCTGCCCCTCGGCTCCGGCCTGATGTAGGTCGTGTGCCACTGCCTGCCACATTTGCTCGTCTTTCTAACATTGAAACTCGTTCTTCTCTCAGAGTAAACGACACTCGCTGACGTAATTCCTCCCTGTGATTTTTGCCGGCTCCACGCTGGGTGATTTCAGGACATCAAGATGACGGCAGCTACTCGTGTTACTGCACTAATGTGAACCTTACAGTTGGCAAACTGCCTTGACATCCACAGAAGAGAGATGACGCCAGGTGGGGGGGGGGCGAGGAGACCCTCAGTGCCCATCCATGGCACTGCTCTCTAGATGTCAAGGCCTTTGTTAGGCAGGCACTGCCCGCGTTGTGGCACCGATGTTTCACATTTCATAGTCCCAGTCAGACTTAGGAGGATCTCAGACGTCATTGTCACGTGACTTATTCAGAAACGGATCTGCTTGCTTTATGAATTTATGAAAATTATCAGCACGCGTCTCCTCTAAGAGTTGTGATCAGGTGACATTATCGCAGGTGTCTTGTTGGTAACTTTATGCCCCTGGTATGGTGCGGCAGGCAGGTGAGGCAGACACAAAGAAAAGCAAACGGTCACACGACAGATGAATGGGTTAGAAAGCGAACGAGGCGGACAGTTGATCCTGCTTAGCTCGTCTCGACTACGCGTGTACGGTACAAGACGCCACCTTTTGATTGGGCAGGCGTGACAGCAGCTGAAGTGCTCGGTGGCCCACAGTCGGAGGGTGACGCTCGTCTCCTAACCCAGTAACGCTCCGCGTGTTGTTCTACTGGGAGCGATTTCAGGGCCGCATTCCCAGCCGTTATTTCAGTGATTGTGCTCGGTGGTGTTGTAATGCTATCCACAGTAAGCGAACAAAGCCGCCAGTGTGACTTTGTGAATAGGCTGGCCGAGCAGGTGCCATTGTCCCGCTCGCTCAAAGCTTTACTGTAAGGGGAGCAGCAGGGAGCCGGCGCTGCATAATTTATAGTCGGAGTCAGGAGGGAAAGAAACGAGGGCTTGGAAATGGGAACTGAGCGGGCTGTCGAGGACATCACGATATGACGAGTCACACGCAACCGTCAGCTACCGGCTAACAGCATTACAGACCCCCCACTCGACACGTCACAACATACCTAGATTGGCATGGGGTACCTGACCACGCGGTAAGGTGGCCCTGGGCCTCGCGGGCAGACAGGGGAGCGGCTTCTGAGGTCCTCTGGGACAAAACCAAACTGTGACCCTCAATGTGCAGCCACGTCCTGAGAAACAGTGGGCTGCTCTGGAGAGGGAGGGAGTAGCCAGGGAGGCTGCGCCAGGGTCGGCAGCCATTTTGGTTGGCAGAGAAACTTGAGGAGTTTCTTTCTCTTCTGTCTTCTTTCAGGATTATCTGTCATCCTTTCTGCTATCCATCCATCCATCCATTAACCAACCCGCTATATCCTAACTACAGGGTCACGGGGGTCTGCTGGAGCCAATCCCAGACAACACAGGGCGCAGGGCAGGAAACAAACCCCGGGCAGGGCGCCAGCCCACTGCAGGGCACACACTAAGCACACACACCCAAGGACAATTTAGGATCGCCAGCGCACCTGACCTGCGTGTCTTTGGACCACCCAGAGGAGACACGGGGAGGACATGCAAACTCCACGCAGGGAGGACCCGGGAAGCGAACCCTTAAGGGTCTCCTAACTGCGAGGCAGCAGCGCTACCCACTGCGCCAGCGTGCCGCGCGCCTTTCTGCTATGTGCTTGTTAAATAACATTATGTGTTTATACCTCGCGTTACCGGGTGTTATTTGTGGGTCTGAAGTACAATACAATACACAGTGGGCTTTAACAGGCCCTTCCACTTGACAGCCCCCCAGCCTCGACTCTCTAAGAAGACAAGAAAACCCTTTTAGTGGAAAAAAAAAAAAGTGGAAGAAACTTGGCAGTGGCAGTTCAAAGAGAGACCCCCTTCACAGGTAGGGTGGGCATGCAGTGGGGGTCAATACAACACAATCCACAGAACAGAACACAAGTCATCCTCAACACAATAGAAATATGACGAGTGCAGAGCAGAACCCAACAGGAGATGACATCCCATAATAGGATTTGGATTAGTTCAGAGTCCTGGAGACCTCCAGCTGCCTCCCCCTATTGGCCAATCCACAGCTGAGTCAGCCAATCTGATGACAGGAACCCTCTACCTGACCATTCCTGTGCTCCTCCATCACAGATGACTTTATACCTCAGGTGGGCAGTGGGCACCAAGTGGCACATTTGGGTACCGAGAAGAGAAACAGAAGAGGTGAGGGTCAGTCACATGACTGATGTTTAAGTTAGTCCGAGTTCAGTTCTCTGCGTCCTAATCCAGTGAATGTGCTAATTACTGCATGTCAGCTCTGTGCAGTCTTAATAATAACAGTAATAATGAGAATAATAATAGGCGGCACGCTGGCGCAGTGGGTAGTGCTGCTGCCTCACAGTTAGGCGACCCGTCTGGCTTCGTATCCTCTGTCAGTCCAAAGACATGCAGGTCAGGTGCATTGGTGACCCTAAAATGTCCCCAGTGTGTGCTTGGTGTGTGGGTGTGTGTGCCCTGCGGTGGGCTGGCACCTTGCCCGGGGTTTGTTCCTGCCTTGCCCCCTGTGCTGGGTGGGATTGGCTCCAACACACCCCCGTGACCCTGTAGTTAGGATATAGCGGGTTGGATACTGGATGGATAACAATAATAGCAATAGTGATAATAACAATAGTGATAATAATGGTGTGAAATCATCAGACTCCATTCATCTGAACTGAAGGTTCAAGCAGCCTTGACTCAGACTTGTGCTGAATGCGCACAGGGCAGCAGCAGGCATTGGTTTTCTTTTTCATTTTGTATCCAATGTTTTGAGCTTTTCCAATGTGTGCGCCATTGTGGTCATGTTGTTTGGTGCAGTAGGCGATTCACTGGAGACCCCCGAGTCGTCACCAGACACCCACAGTCTGTGCTGGAGAAAGAGAACAACAGAAGGGTCCACCAGTCCCTTTAGGGGTGAATTAGACTGGCAGACATAAAGCAATAGAGCTGAATTCAAAAGGGCAAGTGAGCGTGGCACAGATGAGAGGCCAGTGTGTGTGCGTGTGTTAACGGGGGACCCGATGATCTGGTGGGTGCCCGCTGGTGATACTGTGTGTGCCTGCGTGTGTGAAAGAAGAACCTGAAGGCAGTTTTTACACAGTCGGTGAAACGACTTCGTCACTAAGAGATTTGTTCGTAACACGAGTGGGAATAACTTGAGCGCCAAGACTTCACCAGTGAGCTTACCGCCGTGGGCCAGCATCATCCATGGATTGTTGGCTAAATTGTTCAACTGAGTTGTCGTGTTTAGTTCCCTCAATGATAGGACATGCGTAGTGAAATGTAAAACGTCTTAGTACTGAAGAGCCAAATCCCCTGCTTTCAGCAATTCATAGTGCAGTACCAGTCGATGCCCGCACAGCACTGGCTGTAACTGTCAAGAGGAGTGACGGCGGTCTCACTGGCCACAAGGCAGCAAATGGCGTCACAGCGTCACGGCGTCCCTGAATATCCACACAGACAAGCAGACAAAGCCTGAATGTGGGATTTGACCCACGAGACACCCACATAACTGCTGCCATGTGTGTTTGGAGTTCTGCCCGTTTAGTTAGTCGATGTGCCATCTTCCTGATTCACATTGGCGCTGCACTGACGTCACTTTGATATTCGGGTAATCTGCCGCTATGTTTGTCGATTACTTGGGGGGTTAGGAGCGGGCGCTGATGTCGCCACTTGACCAACCCCCACATTAGGACCCGAGGGCAGACCGTGTGACGGGTGACCCCTCAGCACCACCCAAGTTCAGATGTTATGGAAGAGTGGGAGGTTTTTTTATGGTGCCAGAGTGCCAGTTCTGCTGCCAACCCCCAGGTTTTTCCCTGCAGGCTCAAGGGCCCAATGAAGTAGGGTCACTTGTGGCGTTTTATGGCATTTGAATTGGCAACCTTCTGATTACCAGTGCAGAGCCCACCACTCCGCCCGAGTCATTTGAACTGAAACACATAAAGCGAATGCAATGGGAGTTTACACCAAATAAACGTTTTGTGTACAATTGAGACGAAATGAAGGAGGTGTAGAAATTTAAACACAATCTTCATGATACACAGAAACTGAACACTTAGTGGTACCTGGTGGTGCAGTGAACACACACACACACGTACACACACACACACACACACGCACGACAGCTTTCAATAAATGAACTAAACTCACAATCTTCAAAATGAAACGTCGAACCTTCAGTGAGTTTGCTGGCCAGGCCCCCTGCTGAGTGGCACAGTGCTCGACAACGGCGCCATCCTGCCTTTTAGTGGCCTGAAATTCGCTCAGGGCGACGGACTCTCACTGTCACGTGCTGGCAGCCAATCGAGTCGTTTCCTTTGTGTGAACCTCAGCTCTTCCTCTGCTCTGTCGTCTGCTGTTTATTTGAGTCGAAACTTCATTTTAGCGCCGCAGATTCTTTGGCGTATTTGTTTGCAGCCCACTCGTTGCCTGTCACGTGCTGTTAGATTGTGACGTTTGAACCCGTGTGACGTGATCCCGACACCACATCGCTTTTACTGGCCACACTGGGCCTGCTGCAGCAGGACTCGCACCTCATTCTCCAGATTATGCCCATGCCAGTTGAAGTCCAGGTCTGGATCTTCGGGTTTTTTTCACCCAACTCCTACCTTTTGACTCGGAGTGAGCGGTACGGTAATAATAATAATAATAATAATTATAATAATTCTTTCATTTCTATAGCGCTGTTCTCACTACTCAAAGCGCTCAGCAATTGCAGGTCAAGGGCCCAACAGTGCAGAGTCCTTATTGGCATTTACAGGATTTGAACTGGCAACCTTCTGATTACCAGTGCCAATCCCCAGCCTCAGAGCCTGTCACTCGTGGCTGATGTGCTGCCATGCGATTCCCTGCTGCGTCCTCGTTGAGTTTTTCATTCCATCTGCACGAGAGATGAAAAAAAAAGAGCTTTCTGCACAGACAGGGACTTGCGTTTCTGTGAAACCATTTTTTATAAACACACACACACACACACACACGCTCACGTTACACGGGTTTGCGATGCGGCCCCCTTAAAATATGGGAGTCGCTCCCGACGACGCGCCGTTCATTTTTCTTTTTTCAAATAAAGTTACGATGCCCTCAGTACGTAAAGCTTCTCTTATCAATAAAGGACCGATGGCACTGCACACGTCACAAAGGGCTCATTGGCCTTCCACTTTGTTTTTTCTCTCCAGACGTCTAGTGTTTGTTTGTTTTGTTTGTTTGTTTGTTTGTTTTGTTTGTTTGTTTTGTTTTGTTTGTTTGTTTTGTTTGTTTTGTTCCGTCCTCCCTGCCCGTCAGACCTTTACTTTCATTCTATTTCCTAATTTTATTTTTATATTTGCTCCTTTTTCATCCTGTCAAGCACTTTCAGCTCCATCTCTCTATTATATGAAAGAAGTCCTGCGATGAGACGAGACTCTGGCCATGAGATTTGGTTTAAGTCCCGCCCTCCTCGCCACCGTATTTAGCCACGCCCTCTCACGGTCCTCTCGCCTCTCATTGGTGTGAATGCTTTTGACAGACGCACTTCCTGCGCTCTCAGCTCTTATACATTTGTACGTTTTCCTCACTTGGTAAGTTTCCAATAAAAGAAGACGCATTCTGTTCAAATCTTATTGAAGAATTTAAACCTGAAGGGTTCTCAACAGAAGAAGTGAGCACACGACAATCCTAACACCGAGAAATGACGAAGTCAAACGAATGAACGTGAAAATCGGTGACAAGGCAAATTAGTTCAATGCGTATCAGTAGACGACTGTATGCTGAACCAGTTGGTGGTGATGATGAGGAAGATGAAAACATCAACTTACAATATCACGAAGAATATCTACAACCGTTAACACCGTCGGCTCTTCCACCGCACGAATTACTGCAGACAGAAGGACGTATGTAAGAAAGGTAATGGAGTCCATCATCAGGAGATCTCGATACGCCATATATCGATTAGAATAAAGACGGTTAACAAATCACAGGGACAAACATTCAAAAAAGTCTGTTTATTTATTAGAGAGGAAGAAACGAAATTCACTCACGAGCTGTTAAACGTCGCGCTGTCACGATGAAAGTCCAAACACGGAATGACGATTCAATGCGCTATTGATGAGAAGTTAATTCAAAAACCTGTTTTAATGTTAGTGTAAGTTTATGAAGTCTGCGTGTGTTGATTTCAAAGCCAAACAGAACGAAATCGAATAGCGCGACATGAGACAGAATTTTCTTCCGTTTTACTATTCGTTCCTCTGGTCATCACTCGCTGTAATGTAAGACAGTTACTTCTGTTATGCGTACGTCACAACTCTGTTTAAATTGAACATCCGCAGCCCCGCACGCGGGCGGCAGAGCCACAAAGAGGCTAGCGGGTAGCCGTGCCCGCACAGCGGTTGGCGCGCAAAGCCCCCTAGTGTTTTGTATGATGATGTGCTATCGAAGTGAATGGGGTTGTTGGTTGTCGGTGTCGTCCAGTGTGTAGATATTCGGTCCTTGCGTATTTTAATCAGATTGTAAGTGAAGCCCAGGGCTGTTTTCTTGCTTTCATCTTTTTAGCCGTCACAGGACTGGCAGGCAATTAACAACAACAACAACAGCCCTGCCATGTACCCTGAAAAGCAGGTTGGAGTGGGCGCAGCTCACCCTCCGTGCTGTAGTGGCCGCTGTGGATGAGGAGACCCTTTGTGAACACCGATGATGGTAGATAGAAAAGCTCTTTCTCAGCAAGTCACCTAAAGGGCCGATGAGGAATTCTTCATTTAGCTGACGACGCCCGTAATCTGTTTGGCTGGCGCATTGCGCGCGTTACGCTGTAATGCATACGGGTGCGGGCAAATCCCCAATGCTGCCCACATATGAGTCGCCCCATGTCAGTGAATAGCACAGTTTGAGATGGCAGAAGGTTTCCTCGGACCATGCCAGGGCGCTGCCCGAGGGTCTTAGTGCCCACTGGGTGTGTGTTTTGCCCCTTTTCCAGTCTGCCAGTCCGTTTGCCCTGACCCTGTAGTCTTGACTTCCAAAGCTCTCTCCAGTGATCATTAAGCCAGGAAGGAGGCTGCTTTTTTTACTCTGTTTGTCCTGAACGTGTCGTCTGGAGGTTTCTTGGTTGCCCGTTAATGAAACCCTTTGAGAATTCAGACTTTGTTAACGGAGATCATCAGCGTGCTTCAACAATTCAAACCCACTTGGACGCTTGTTTTGTTTGTTATTCGTTGTCTGCTCGTAGGGTGATAAGCGAACCAGGAGATGGCAAATTGACAACGTGTGTGAAAAGACGGTGAAAACCAAGGCCACTGTCACCAGCAGCCACACCAGCTGCGCCTCAGAAGACCTGAACAACGCCACCATTTACGGCTGTCGCACGCTTTCATACAAGTGACGGTATAAAAATAAAAAGAGACAATACAAATTAACAAAGAATAAAGTGAGGTCCGATGGCCAGAAAAAGCTCCAGAGGGCTGAAGAATAAAGCATACTCTGCAGGGGGTCCGAGGCCACGAGACCGCCTGGCCAGCCTCCACTAGACATTCTGCGTAACATGAATGATCTCAATCAGTTTACAGGCTTCACGTGGAAGAATTAGACGATGATGGCAGACCAGCCAGGAAAAGCTTGAGCTGGTGAGGCCAGCAGGGGGCGCTTACCCGGCGGTCTGTATGTGGATCTCAACGGGCGCACTGTGCTGTTAAAATGGCGCCCTCCTTTGGATGAGACGTAGAACTGCAGCCCTGACTCTCTCGGGTCATTGAAGATCTCTGGGCCTCCTTTGTGAAGAGCAGCGTGTGTCCTGATGACCTGGCCAGATTACTCTCCGTGGCCTTTAGCCATGTGGAGCCCCTGATCACCCCCTGTCTCTCATTGGCCAACTGACTCTCGCCCCTTCACCACCTACCATCCAATGTGTGGCGAGTGTACTGGCGTCACGTCATCCAGCTGGGTGCTGCACATTGGTGGAGTTCCTTTATAGATGTCATGAATTCTTATTTCCAAGAGCCATGATATTCTGGTGACATCACTACATACCTTTTGTTTTATTACATTGAAGTCCTCACAATAAACGATCCATACGCTGTTTCTTTACCTCTGGGGGCTCGGTGCTGCTGCTGCTGATTCGCAGATTTAATTACCGTATCTACTCACAGATAAGTCGGGACCTGATTTTAATATACTAGCCAACCCGCGGCGTGGCACACACCGTATAATCGTGTATTGATGGCTGAACACTTCCTGAAAGACACAGTTGTCCAGATGGGGTGGGTTTGAGGATACGACTGTCAGTGAATGAAAAGATGGAACTCTGGAGAGCAACATACGATTGTCCGTCACTGAAAACTGGTTTGGGCACATACAGGCGGATCTGTTTGAAAGTCTGGCCCTTGTGTCTTATTAATTGTCATTGCAAAGGCCAATCTAATGGGAAAGTGTCTGCGTGTAAAAGTAAAAGGCACATTTCAATCTGACGGGGTCAAGGAAATCCGGGGAATAAGGACAGTTTGTGAGGCAGCAGATGTGATTGATTGTCTTACACTCCAGTACATTCCGTGACCAAGAACAGACAGCACGTCGCCAAAGTTATCCCAATGTTGGCAAACAAAGGTTACAGCCATTTGCAAAGTTCAAGAGCAACAGTTTCCAGAAAGAAACGACTGATAGAAACAAACAGTTACCTGATGCAGGAATTTGTAAAACATTGAAAGACGAGTTGTTACCACGACATACATGTGAAGGCAAATCACAGCTTCATGTCGACTGGAGCGCAGACCAACGCCAGTGAGGATGGTGAGGTGTTGGGGGCGGGCACATGAGCAAGCAGTGCGAGTGACTCGGGAAGAGGGTGAGAGTTGGTGGGCGTGGCTATGTCGTGCGTATCCCATGGTTTTAGAGTTGGTGGGCGGGGCTCTGTGAGTTGGCGGGCGGGGTCATGCCGTGCGTAACCCATGGTTTTAGAGTTGGTGGGCGGGGCTCTGTGAGTTGGCAGGCGTGGTCATGCCGTGCGTAACCAATGGTTTTAGAGTTGGTCGGCGGGGTTCTGTGAGTTGGCGGGTGTGGCTATGTCATGCGTATCCCATGGTTTTAGAGTTGGCAGGCGTGGCTATGTCGTGCGTAACCCATGGTTTTAGAGTTGGTGGGTGGGGCTCTGTGAGTTGGCGGGTGTGGCTATGTCATGCGTATCCCATGGTTTTAGAGTTGGTAGGCGGGGCTCTGTGAGTTGGTGGGCGTGGCTATGTTGTGCGTATCCCATGGTCTCTGTCGTGCGTGCCATGGTCGGCTGTTTAGTGAATTATATATATAGATAATTTCTGGTATTTTATAATGTCAGTCGTATAAGTCGAATGCTGAAACTCACACCATTGGTCCAAGAGATTACGATATGCTAACGCCCGCCCGCCTGAGAGAGGCACCACGGGGCTCACGGCCTTTTGTTTTCTATGTATTGTGCCTACGTGACCACACAGTATTTAATACCTGAACTATTCTGAAGTGACGTCTTCACCGATTTGTGTTTTTTGTATCCCACACCCTCATACACGTTTATTGTGAGATCATCCCTTATCTACAATGGAGCGTTCGATCAGAAGAAAATATGAAGCTGGTTTTAAATTAAAAGTCATTGAAGTGGCGAGAGAAACTGGTAACTGCCCTGTCAATGTGACTGAGGAAGTGGCGAGCGAGATTAGAGGTGGCAAGAAGGTGTAAAAAATAAAATGAAGTGTCGTGTTCTTGAACGGGCGTACAAGGCGGGGTCTGATTTTATGATTGATTCTTCGTGTTTGAAGATGCGACTTCTACGCCAGTATATACGGTAGACACTCGGTGAAGGTTGAAGTGTTTTCTGAGATCTTACTGGGTGCTCTCTGGGTGTTTTGGTTATTTATGATTCTACAGTGGTCCGCTGTGAGTGTGTGTGTCGTATTACCAGGACAGGTTCAGGTTTGCCATGGCCTTGTCACTTGAGCAAATCTGAAGCATTCTGAGATTAAAGTGTGTGTTCATTTCAAAGTATTCAAGTGTGGTGTAGTGGTGGGGCGGCGTTGTTGTACGTGTCCTCTATGAAATCTGTAAGGAGGCTTCTAGCATGTGAACAGTGAATCACAATAAGTGCTGACACTTCAGTAAAGTGTGCCTCTCGGTACCAATGAGGCCTCGGGTTAATTAAGCGCTCAGAGAGAGTGTGACGGTCCCTGGTGACAAGTCCACGGCACCTCTTATGTCCTTCTGTGTCACGCATCAAACCTCCCAGTTGTGGCTTTATTTCTTCCTTGGATGCTGTGCTTTACATTTCTTTATTTTAAATTCCATCTGCCACGTACCCTGCCTGTCTGAATTCTGTCCTGAGTGTGGACTGTCTGCCATCCCACCGTGTCCTCTGCAAGCTAAACCAGCTTGTCCTTTCATATCTGTGTTCTATAAATGTCTGCACGTGGAGTCACTCTGTCCGTCTGTCCGTCTGTTTGTCTGTCCGTCCCGCCCAGAAGTGAGAGGTGGAGTCAGGGTGAGAGCTCCGCCTCTGAGGAAACAGAAACTCGCGTCGCGAGGGTCAGGACGTCAGCAACACGAAACCTCTGAAGAAAGACAAAGTCGCTTAGTCGCTGACACACAAGTAAAGTGAGCACGTTGGCCAAACGAGTCCTCCTAGGAGAGAGACGTTCCTTTCAATGGCCTGACTTCTCTACATGCCAGTAGTTGGTAGGACCAGTTATGAGTAAAAGAGCAGGACCTCCAGCTCCAGTCACCAAGGACCCCAGATATTCTGAGCTACTTCTGAATGTGCTCCATTTGGCCCAGCGTCCTTTGTATGCCCATTCACACACTGCCTGCCTGCCTGCCTGCCACCTTTAGTTTGATCACGAGCCCCTTATATAGTGCCTTTTGAAAAGCGTTCTGAAAATCCTCCAAATCATTCGGATCTGACTGGCTGCTCGTGGGCTTTTGTTATTCTCTGATAGATTTTCAGTGAAATTCAGCCTCCTCCATCTAAACCTGCGGACTGTTGTGCCCATGTTTCCTTAAACATCTCCTCCTCCGTTAATGAAGTCATGAGACATGACATGAGACACGTGGAGTTTACTGGTGAGTAGGACAGCACTGGCGAGCTTCTATCCACCGTAATCTTTCCTCTCGTGCTCTTTCATAAGTGTGAATACGGTCCGTCTACCTGCTCGCTGGCGCCCTTCAGCGCTGTCATCCGGCCCCGGTGGTTTCTGTTTCAATGTAAGCAGCACTTCTCCGTCTGTGATTTTCAAATCGCTGATTTCCTTCCTTAATGATCCGTCTAACAGATCTTAACGCCTGAGCTTCTCAGATAAATCTAAATCAGCGTGTTCACTGTTTCACTGAGGGTACTACAGCAGAAGTGGTAGGGAGACCACTAGAGGGGGCTTGGCGTGACATCTGGACAGAGCGAGGAGGGAAAGGAATGAGGAAGTACAGGAGAGTATACAGAGGAAGAGGATGGTGATGAAGAAGTGGGACAGTCCGAGAGGTGCAGAAAGTAGACAAGAGTACAGGAGATAAGGCGCAAGGTGAAGAGAGAGGTGATGAAGGATAAAGAAAAGGCGTATGATGAGTTGGATGAGAGTTGGACTCTAAAGAGGGAGAAAAGGACCGGTGGGCTACAGAGGGGGGCCGAGCTGGGAAAGATGAACAGCACGTTAGGGTGATAAAGGATAACAAGTGAGGAAGAGTGTGATGAGCAGATGAGGCTGATGAATGAAGAGAACGAGAGAGAGAGAGAAGGTTGGATGATGTGGAGATAGTGAATCAGGAAGTGCAGTGGATCAGCAAGGAGGAAGTAAGGACAGCGATGAAGAGGATGAGGATGGAAAGGCCGCTGGTCCAGATGACATACATGTGAAAGCATGGAGGTGTTTAGGAGAGATGGCAGTGGAGTTTTTAATGGAATCTTGGAAAGTGAGAGGATGATGAGGAGTGGAGAAGAAGTGGACTGGTGGGCTGATATTTAACAATAAGGGGGATGTGCAGGACTGCAGTAACTACAGGGGGATAAAATTAATGAGCCACAGCATGAAGTTATGGGAAAGAGTAGTGGACGGTCAGATAAGAAGTGAGGTGATGATCAGTGAGCAGCAGGATGGTTTCATGCCAAGAAAGAGCACCACAGATGAGATGTTTGCTCTGAGGATGTTGATGGAGAAGTTTAGAGAGAAGACCAGAAGGAGTTTCATTGTGTCTTTGTGGACCTGAGAAAGCAAATGACGGTGACTGAGAGGAGCTGTGGTATTGAATGAGGACGTCGGGAGTGGCAGAGAAGAACATGAGAGTGGCACAGGATATGAACAAGGGCAGTGTGACCGTGGTGAGGTCTGTGGTAGGAGTGACAGAGGTAGGATTACATCAGGGATCGGCTCTGAGCCCTTTCTTATCTCCAATGGTGATGGACAGGCTGACAGACGAGATTAGACAGGAGTCCCCGTGGACTGTGATGTCTGCTGATGACATTGTGATCTACAGGATGAGGAGACTCTGGAGAGGTGGAGATATGAGAGGAGAGGAATGAAGGCCAGTAGGACCACCAAGACAGAACACATGTGTGTGAATGAGAGGGAGGTCAGTGGAGTGATGAGGATGAGGGGAGTCGAGTTGGAGAAGGTGGAGAAGTTTAAATACTTGGGATGAACAGTACAGAGTAATGAGGAGTGTGGAAGAGAAGTGAAGAAGAGAGTGCAGCCAGGGTGGAGAAGAGTGTCAGGAGTGATTAGTGACAGACGAGTATCAGCAAGAGTGACAGGGAAGGTCTACAGGATGGCAGTGAGACCAGCTGTGTTATATGGGCTGGAGACGGTGGCACAGGAGACAGAGATGGAGGTGGCAGAGTTAAAGATGTTAAGATTGGCATTGAATGTGACGAGGATGGGCAGGATTAGAAATGAGGACATTAGAGGGTCAGCTCAGGTGGGACGACAAAGTCAGAGAGGCGAGATGGCGTTGGTTTGGAGAGATGCTGGGTATAATGGGTGAAGGGTACTAAGGGTAGAGCTGCCAGGGAAGAGGAGAAGAGGAAGACCTAAGAGAAGGTTTGTGGATGTGGTGAGAGGGGACATGCAGGTGACGGGGGTGACAGAACAAGATGACGAGGACAGGAAGATATGGAAGAAGATGATCTGCTGTGGTGACCCCTAACAGGAGCAGCCAAAAGAAGAAGAAGAAGAAGAAGATTAAGTGTACAGAGTGTGGTGGTTCACCCTTACTGTCGGTAATCCACTTCACTTTCTCTTTCACTGACGGTGCTTTTATTACTGAAATATTGCAAACATTGGTTTGGGTCAGAATAAAAGATGCTTCCCCCCCTGACCTTACTTGAGAACAGTAAATCAGCGACATTGAAGACGGGTGTTGTGGCTGTCTGCTCTGATTATTCACAGTCCCACAGTTAACAGCGTCCTTATGAATGTTCACTGCACTACAGTCGTGGACTTCCAGTTTGGTAGAAAGGGACACAAAACTTCTGCTGTCCCTCTGACGAGATGACGACATTCGGGTGAGCCCAGGTGACGTGGTCCTCCTCTGTTTGTTTCTTGTCCTTTTGTCTTTTGCTTTCTAAAGCTTTCATTCCTCCTGCTTAAATACTTAAGTCTTGTGTCTGTCACCATAAAATATTAAGGCGGGTTGTGCAATCGCGATGTCATTTCACTAAAATGTTTTGTCATTTATCAGTTATGCTCACGTATCTTGATGAATACATACATTTTATTTTTTATTACATATTTAATTTGCCAGGTATTTTTTATTTACTTTAGTTTGTTCTTGTGATTACTTGCAGCTTACTGATGCTAAAACTAAATTTCATAGTAATAAATCACAGATTTTTTTTTTTTGTAATTATCAGTGACAACTCATAATTCCCACCATATGACTGAATTTATTTTAATGGAATTAAAAATCCTGGCTTTGAGGGCCTTTTCAGTGTTTTTGGGAGCTTTTTTTCCAGCTGCCTTCGGCAAAACAAACTCCCTAATTCAGTTTCAACTCCCAGCATGCCCTGCTGTCGCCATTCTTCTTCATTGGCTGATTCACTGGCAGAGTCTTTCCAAAATAGTGAGGTGTAATTTTAAAACAAAGGTTAGGATCCAGTAAGCAATAAGACTCCAGTTAGTTTCATTCAGAGTGTTATCCCCCAATCCCTATGCTCCATATTGGAAAACGTCAAGTAGAGGTGTGTGTGAAGGCAGGTCTCTAATTCAGTCCACACGCATGTCCAGTCAGAGCTGTAAAAAGCTAAAAAATGAAAGTGAAAGGCAGCACAGGCAGGTACGGTATGCTGACATCCAGTTTTTAATAAGTTTACACTACCTCACAGACCTGGAGAAGGCGCAGAAATGCACCACTAACAGACGATTGATCCCTCAGCAGAGATGTGCTGCCTTTGCTAATGGAGTGTCACCTTCCTCTTCCAGCAGCTGTAGCCTCTGAATCAGCACACCGGGGCTGCATCCTTGGGATGCTGGGAATTACAAATGGTGGTTTTTACTGCTCAACTAAATGGCCAGCTGACAAAGCTTAGTGCACGGCTGTGTGTGCTGCAGAGTAACCAACACAGGACAAGGCGCACCTGTACGCACACTCACACTTGATCATACTTTGACAATGCAAGATCACTTGTTCGCCTGAAATGTGCCTGTCTTTGGTTTGGAAGAAAAACCCGATCACCAGGTGACAATCTCGTGCATGTCACATGCTTACGGAGTGAGCACAGCAAGTAAAGTGTTCAGAAATGGAACCCTCATAAGCTCCCCACTGAGTGACACTTCGTTTGGTCCTTGGTTAAGACGCAGATCGTCACGGTCCAAAGGCAAAGACCTTAACACAAACAAGTGACATTACAGAAAGTGTTCAGACTTAACCAAGACAGAGAAAGTCTTTTCTGATTTCTTTTAAGAATCTGGAAACCTCTGAAAAATGAAAAAGAAAACTTAACAAGCAAATAAACCGTAGTTTAGAGAGAATTTATAGCAGCTCTACAAATGTGATTGAAAATCGTAGTTGCACTGAAGTACAGAAGGTTACGTGAAGTTAATTAACTCTTTCTACTTGGCTAACTTTAAAACTAAATTAATAAACCGCACTTGCGTTTGCATGCACGGAATATGGTGTGGTAATGCGCGATAACCCACGGACTTCAGACCAGACACTATTAATGTACAGAATTCGTGTTATTATTATGGTAAGGTCGTAACGTGTAAGTAAGTAAGAAACCACAAAAAGTGTCTAAACAGATAAAAGTAACACCTAAAATCACATTGTTGATTGTGTTGAAGTCTTAAACCTTGCATGTTAGTTACAGTTCACACGCCATCATCCATCTGTGTTAGTGCACAGTGTGTGAGGGTCTGCAGACCCTAACCCTACCCTACAGCGAGCTGCATAAACACACTTACTGTGTGTGAGCTAATGGACTCTAAAATATTTGATATTCTTTCTTTTAATTAAAAAAAATCTGTTAGTTTCTTCTATCGCATTCTCTACTTATTTATATATTTATGTAGAGTGAAAGAACCAGCCTCGACACACACACAAGGGATGGGGCAGCCACCCGTATGTTGTCCCTGGCTGCGAAAGGCTATGAAAATTGCCAGCGATGTGCAGAAGTTGGAGTTCCAGATTGAACTGAACTGTTGAGCCAAAGATGGCGGCTTTACAGGACTTTGCAGGAAGTGAAGTCATTAATTGCGGAACTGGACGCGACGTTGCTGTGTTATCACCTGTTTACCCCTTACACTTGTCAAGTTTGTTTTTGGATTGGTCTATTCCTGCACCCTAAGTAATAACACACACACATACATAGCTATACACACACACACAGACTCAGACCCTCACCACAACAGTGCCCCCCCCCACCCCATGAATGACACACACACGGCTGGTTAACCTCCAGCATTTTAAACCACACGAGTGCTTTAGGAGTAGCACGGCCTGTCAGTCTCTCAGCACTTCAGGAGACTTACTTATTATCGGCACAAACAGCAACAAGATGTTTAATGAAATCTCAGACCTAAATATTACTTTGGGTCTCCAAGAATCCATTTAAACATACAAAGGCTCAGCATCCTTGACTATCGGCCATTCATCAGCCAAGTGTTCCTTACTTGACGTCCTGTTCCCTACTATTGGGTGGCGCTCTCACCCTCAGCCTTAATAAACCTCGCAGCACAAAGCGTATGGCACACCTCTGGCCACACCAGGAGTTCAAAGAAGTTGACCTTATTACTTCAATCACTCGAGACATGAAGACAAAGCAGGCAAAGATGAAAACAAGTTAATATTAAAGAAAGAAGAGTAATAAGATCAATAGTAAAGTCTGGATAAAATAGTCTTAAAAAAGCTTACTGAAAGGAATCAGTGATGTCAAGGATGAATGTCTCCGGGCGGCATTTGATTTAGCAATCGATGTTCATGAAAAAGCCATTAACTGACAGTTGGATCACACGTGGGTTTGTTTTCTTATCTGACGTCGCTGTTCCTTCGTCGCTGTTTCTCTTCTGACGTTACTTTCAGATGAGGCATATTTATTATAAAATTTCATGCCGTGCTTTCACAACACTTGATTTTTACAGGCACCTGATTGGCTGGCAGTCAGCATGGTGGATGAATTGGCGTTCCAAATAATAAAGTGTTTTGATGTTGCCTGAGGTATCGGCAGGTCTTCCTTTCCCAGGCTGTAAAACCAATTTAGCACTCTGTTGTGAACCACTGTTATAAAAGTGAGGTGTAAGGGAAGAGGAGAAGCCTTTCATATTATAATGCCTATACATGTGTCCTGCATCTGAATTCATCTTGTTGGGATAAATAAAAAATATAATCTAATAAAAAATATAGAGAATAATTTGTAGATTTTATACACCATAACAGTCGCTCTTGAGGGCCGGAAGCGACTGAGGTCTTTCTTGGGCCCGGAACCGGAATTGCTGTCGTCAGGGTTGAATCGGGCAGAATTTCCGGTATTTGGTCTGCAGAAATAACAGGGGGAGGTTTAATGCACCCTGCCACCCCCTGGCCTGGCGTGAATTTGGTCACGTGTGTGACAGTAGTACAAGATGGGGGTCATTGCTGAGCTATACGCCAGTTGGAATCAATGCTGAATGAATGAGTGTATTATTACAAGTAAGGGAGGGGTGGACAGATGGCGCTAAAAGTACACCAAAGGAAGGAGGACCCTGCTGTACCTGTGTGGCGGCCCGCTGTGGTTCTCCACTCCCAAACCCGCCGCTCGTTTAGACTGCCGATGCTTTCCTGTTTGACCCTCTGGCCTCTTGTCTTCACGCCGTGTCCTGGCCTTTACTCGCCTAAGTTGGTCAGATGATTACTTGGAGTCGTTGCTGCTGAAGGTTCTCTTAAGCACCTGACATGTAAGGTTTGTCTTCTTTTTAGCACACGACTCTGGCAGGTTGTTTTAGTTTTGGTTGAGTTCCTTCATATTTTACAAGGTCAGGTTTGTTAGGTGTTCTTTCTCACCAGAAGTGTAATTCTTTTAACGTTTCTCATTTTGTACTTCCTGTTTCATAAGAAATACCTTAGCAGATGTGCGCCGAGTGCAGTGATTGGCCCAGTAAACTCACCTGAAGTGAATGCCGAGCACTGCCGTGTCTAATCTCCTGGTCCTTCAGGTCTGTGTGCAGCGTTTGATTACTTCATCTCACCAAGTTCCACAATTTAGGGACAGTTGTACTTCACCCTCAGCGATGTCACAGCTAAACTGCGTGTGTACCCGCCCTGAGGTCCCTCTGACATCCTTCCAGCCTGGGTGTGTTTGCTGCTGTCTTTGGCCCAGACGTCTTTTATCTTCCACCTCTCCCTGCCATTTACTGGTTTGCTTCCATCGAAGTCCCCGAAAGGAACATTTCGTTCTGTTCATTCCAGGTGCCCCGTCCATATCTGTTTTGAGGGCTCCTGTATCGAGCTACTGCCCCCAGCTGTGCCATTCCTTTGGCCCTGGCATGATGGTGTACTCGGTCACTGCCAGCCTGTGCTGCTCTCCCTCTCTCCCTTGTGGCCTTGCTGGACTTGGTGCCAATCATGAATGACCTTTTTCTCCCTGGCATCCTACCCCTACCCCTAACCCAGGGGTTATCTAACACAGTAAATGAGTTCATTGTGCTCTCCTAAACTTTAGTAACAGTACTTGGGTTTGGGAGGTGGATTGATTCCTGGCCATCGTTGTATTGTCTCCTTAAAAACTCACACAATACACACACGTACACCCACCACGAAGACTGCTAGGGGCTCTCAAAAAAGACAAAGGGTGCTTTCTTAGCTAGTCTGACCTCCATTCAGCAGACAGCGTGAAGTGTCTGTAATCTAAGTCTTGCCATCTACAAGTGCCAGACTCGCTCTGAGCGTTCAAACATGTCTGCCCTGAGAGAGAGAAGTTCACTGCATGTTCTATTTATACCAACATGAAAGGCGACACCACTGGTACGAGCTTGACTTAAACCATCCATTCAGCACCTAATATGACACACTCCCATAGTTACACGGAACATCTCACATGAATTCTATTCAAGATTACATCAGCGGGACTCGTTCCCCTAAATGACCACAAAATTGGTGGGTTGTGGATGAACCTTCCTGATATGTCTTGTTGGGGAGTTCAGCTTTGTTCAAGAAGAATGAAGACAATTAACACGCCTGCAATCAATCGCTACACCCCTGGTGAAGCCCAAGCCTCTCCGCTGACCAAACCGGGCAAGTCACACAAGCAGGCGCCCTCTTCCTCCCTCATCCTGGGCCTTGTGGAGTCCTCAGCTGAGGTGGTGCCACCCTTGGCCGGCCGACTGAGCAGCATATGATGAGGTTAATGGACAAGTTACTTTCAGATGCCTGAACTTTGGTGCCAAAACGGAGTTCTTGACCTGGATCATATCTACAGTACAGTATATATACATATTGTGGAAGAGCAGCCCGGCTACAGACAGACAGACAGACAGACAGACATGCAGACTCAGCAGTGCCAAAGCCACACACCTTTATTTTGATGTTTTCTGCTCACAACACAATGCACCCGTCACCCACGAATACGCTGCACCCGTCACCCACAAATACGCTGCACCCGTCACCCACAGATACGCAGGCCTTTACTTTCCTTTGTTTCTCTTCTCTCCACTCCTCTCCTCGGCCCCCCTAATGGAGCGAGGCGGACCCTTTATGTTGCACCCCAATGTGCTCCAGGTGCCCCCTGATGAGCTGGTGTGGCAGAACTGGTGCAGTCCAGGGTTGAGCTTCCAAAGTCCAAATCTGTGGCCCAGGGGGCTGCCGTCCTGTGCTCCGGGGGAGACACTAGAGAGTCAAGGCTGGGGGGCTGTCAAGAGGCAGGGCCCATTAAAGCCCATTGCGGCACTTCTTGTGTGAGTTTGGGCTACTATACAACAAATAAACTGTATTGCGTTGTGTTGTATATTGCCTCTCTCCCAGTCCTTCCCTTCTCCAGGCGTCCCAGTGGGGTAAGGTCCCCGGTCACCTGCCACTACGCATACAGTACACACACACACACACACACTATACAGGGGTGGCCAAATGAGGACTTACAGTTGTTTGTGTGGAAAGAGACGTCCATCCATTATCCAACCTGCTATATCCTAACTACTGCTGGAGCCAATCCCAGCCAACACAGGGCGCAAGGCAGGAAACAAACCTCGGGCAGGGTGCCAGCCCACCACAGGGCACACACTAGGGACAATTTGGAGTCTCCAGTGCACCCAACCTGCATGTCTTTGGACTGTGGGAGGAAACCCACGCAGACACGGGGAGGACCCGGGAGGCGAACCCTTAAGGGTCTCCAAAGTGCGAGGCAGCAGCGCTACCCACTGCGGCACCGTGCCGCTGGAAAGAGACATGCAAGTTATAATTGGCACAATCAAGAACACTTGAATAATTATAATATTATAAAGAAGACAAATAAGAAAAATAAATAAACCAACAATAAGCTCTGTGTTTTAACTGTAAACCTATACCCTATACTGTATACTGTATATATATATATATATATCTGTGAATATCCTGCCTCATATAACATAATAATTGAATTTATTTTTCAAATCAAATGAATTTATTTGGACTGCACAGGTCAGAGCCCACCAGCCAAAGAGCTGCTTTTGATTTGGACAGCAGCTTACCTTGACATGAAGTCACCCTAATGACTCGCACTTTTGGGCAATCAGAATTGTGGGCTTATATTCGTATTTAGCGCCCACTGAAATTCGTTTTTTAGTTTTCATTCTTCGGTTTGCTTTTCCCATTTTCTCATTTTTCAGTTTTATAATAAAGGTCTTTATTGTTAAATATTTCAGTGACTTGTGTGGTTTCTCTTTTTGCCTGTTAACAGGTGACTTCAATAATACTCTCCGTGTCTTCGTAAGGCTCCGTCCTGGCACAGAAGGGTGTTATGTTGCCAGCTGTCTTCCGTGCCGCCTTTGCCACTCTGCACTCTGTACTGCCTTATGGCTCTCCTCTGCCCACCTTTATGGGGACGTCCCTCAGACATGGAGGAAGTGAAGGTGCTGTTGGTGGGCCTTCGCTGTGGTAGCCGAGGTGGTAACTGCAGTCCATCACAAGGCCAGTAAAGGCGATGCCCGCCCTGCACACAAGTCCAGAAACGTGTCTTACTTGGGTTTGCTGTGAGTCACAAGTCTCTTTTACTTTACCGACTTCACATAAGACATCACATTGACATTTCATCTTGAAGTTTTCAAAATCCTGGTAGCTGTAAGCAGCACAGTGAGCTGCCAGTCTAATTCTTAGTCTTCTTCGTCTGCATAACCCTGCACTTGGCATTACAAATCAACGCCCCGCTTTTAGCTGAATATTTTACTCTTACCCTAATCAACACAAAGTAAATGATATCAACTTGTTCCCCTGATGAAGTGGCTCACTGAATGTTCACACAGGGTGGTCCTGATCTAATTCTGCAGATCCTGATCGCCAGGATGACTTTGATTTATGCGGAGACGATTCGAGTTCAGCGTGAAGACGACTCTTCATGTCGTCAGTTCACACTCTTCTCGATGGCCTGGGATTTCTCGGGTGATTTTCTATGTAATAAACTTAATAAGGTGTAGCGTAAAGAAAACGGCATCGCTAGATCAGGACCACCCTATGTTGGTGTTCATTCACCTAACGGGCACAGCCGTGTCGTTCCATCTTTAAATTGTAAAAGTGCCCTTCTGTACGGGAGTTGCTGCTAAACAAATGAGGTAAAGCAGAAGAGCAGCTTTATAGAAACGACCAGGGCAGCAGTGGCAGCGCCAGTCTAGTGCCGAGCTGCAGAAAGGACTCGAGGGCCCCAGAGTCAATGTGCCATTTAATCCTGATTCCTACATGAAAGAGTACTTTTGGTTATTAAAGACAGGAAATCATCACAGCTTTAATGAATCGACGTTTTTAAACAAATCTCTTATTTTAGCTCCAAGATAATCCGTTTTGAAACAGACATTTAAGGAAAGCAAGGTTACAGCTGCAGGTGACGTTAAAATGTTTTGCTCTGAAATTGAGAAATTTATGTCACTCTTCTGAAGGGCGGCACGGTGGCGCAGTGGGTAGCACTGCTGGCTCGCAGTAAGGATACCCACCTGGGTTCTCTTCCCAGGTCCTCCCTGTGTTTGTGTGGATTTCCTCCCACAGTCCAAAGACTTGCAGGTGAGGTGCATCGGTGATCCTAAATTGTCCCCAGTGTGTGTGTGTGTGTGCCCAGTGGTGGGCTGGCGCCCTGCCTGGGGTTTGTTTCCTGCCTTGCGCCCTGTGTTGGCTCGGATTGGCTCCAGCAGACCCCCGTGACCCTGTAGTTAGGATGCAGCGGGTAGGATAATGGATGGATGGATGGGATATTATGAATAATTATAAAAAAGTCAGGCTGCAGTCACGAGTGGCCAAGTCGCTAAGTCACTGGACTCCTCCAACTCGGCCTTCCCTTTGCCGCTGCTCACTTGATGTTATTTCACGCTGAGACTGCGTTGCTTTACTCTTCAGCGTCAGAGTTTTCCCAAACTTTCTTATTCCAGGCAAGATCATGTGGGGAGGACGAGCATCGTCCATGTTTGTTAGATACAATGCAGGGTACCAGTCCACTGCAGGTCACCCGCACGCTGGTACCGTACAGGTTAGCACGGGGCCGTCAAGCGTAGATCTGGAGGAACACCAAGGCTGCAGGTTGGTTTCTTTGGAGCTCACTTTTAGTTGACGTCCTTTTGTAGATTTTGAGCCCCTGATTGGAGTTCATTTTTTGAGGTTAGAGACTCCAGATCAGGCACTGAAGGCCACGGCCAGTGAACCTCCTAGACGGCGGACTCTTCAGCTGGGAAGCGTCGTCACCACTCGTCGTCACCACTCGTCGTCACCACTCGTCCTTTTACTTTGACATAATCCCTCAGTTGTGTTGCTGTAATCTCTCTGTTGACAGAGCTGGGCACCCTAATACTCACAAAATGTGAAATGTCGTTATGTTATTGGTAAGTGAGGGCCAAACTGTTTTTTACTGTGGGATACGAAGTCAGGGTTATGGCAGAATGTTTACGAAGTGAGACATAAATGTTCATTGTTTTGGTCAGAACACGAATGCAAGAAATGTGTCTAAGTGATGAGCACACGACGAACAGGAGCAGTCCATCCATCTGTCCCGTATCCAAACCTTTACATCCTAACTACAGGAGCCAATCCCAGCCAACACAGGGCACAAGGTAAGATACAAACCTTGGGTAGGGCGCTGGCCCACCGCAGGGCACACACACACTTGGGACAATTTAGGACCACCAGTCCACCTCACCTGCATGTCTTTGGACTGTGGGAGGAAACCCAGGCAGACACGGGGAGGACATGCAGACTCCATGCAGCGAGGACCCGGGAAGTGAACCCAGACGGGTATCCTTACTGCGAGGTAGCACCCCTGCGCCACCGTGCCTCCCGCTCCAGAGCAGTTCAAGCGTCTATTCAGACTTTATTATAAAAGGAAATCCTGGGATGGGACTTTCTCGGAGTTCATTTCAGGTCCCGTGAGACGAGACTTTAGGCCAAGAGATTTAGACAAGTCCCGCCCTCCTCTGAAACATTTACAGCCACGCCCACCGTCCAATCACCTCTCGCTCGTGTGAATGCCAGGGCCGGACTCTACGGTCTGCGCCCTCAGCTCCAGGCGGGGTCGAGAGTAGAAGACAAAGTAGGACGTCAGACGTCAGAGGTTCGAAAACGTTGGTGTGATACACAAGCAGGGCAGGTTTGAGATTAGGAAAGTACTAACAATCGAAAGTCTCAAAAAAACGGATAGTAAAGATCACCTGAGCGCAAACAAACGGAAATTATTAACGGAGCAGATGTATGGACGGAGGTGATGGGACAGAAGTGTGGAGATATTGTCTGGCTTTAAACTCGGAGACTTGTAGATCATCTAGTTCATGTCGCCATCGGGCAAGAGTCGTGTTTCTACCCAATGAAGAGGCGTATCCACGAGAATTAAAGGATTTGTTGTTTGGTGAAAGTGAACTCCGCATACGCCAGCGGCAGAGACGAGAAGGGACTGGCATGTAGGGCAGGGCGGGAATTGGGGGGTGAGCAAAGTGAGCAGCGGGCAAAGCCCCCTAATATGTATAGGTGTGTGTGTGGATAGATATATAAATAAATATAAATATAAATATACAATATGTATGTATCTGTAATGTGTGTGTGTATATAAATAGATAGATGTGAAAGGCACTATATAATAGATAGATAGATGTGCTTGCTCGCACCCTTGCACCCTCAGACAGCACGTCAGACACCAGGTAAAAGTCCAATAATGATATTTATTATAATAATAAAGTGCACAAAGCACCCTCCACTCCCAAATACTCAATAACCAATAAACCAAATCCTCCACTCCCAGACGCTTAGCCACCCTGCCTCCCAACTCAGCTCACCGTCTGGGAGCTCCCACAGTCCTTTTATATCCCCCAACCCGGAAGTGTTCCCAATCCAACAGTCCACAAGTCCTTATTCCTTCCGGGTCAGGGTAAACAATGCTTTTCTCACCCCGGAAGCCCGTCGCTCTTCCTATGACGAACTTCCGGGTCATAGGGTATAAAGAACTCTTCGGTCTTCCCTGCAGCTCCCTCTCGTGGCCCCCATGGCATCCAGCAGGGCAGTGCATAAAAACTCCATTGTCCATGATGCCCTGCTGGTCTTCTGGGGACCTCCATGCTGCAAGGAGGGCTCCACCTGGCGGCTTGGGGGTATTGGCCGGGGTACATGGCCAGCCATATCTTACAATGTATAATGTGTGTATGTGTGTGTGTGTGTGGATATATATATATATATATAAATATACAGTATGTATGTATCTGTAATGTGTGTGTATGTGTACAGTATAAATAGATAGATGTGAAAGACACTATATAATAGATAGATAGATGTGTGTGTAAATATATGTATGTATAATGTGTGTGTGTGTGTGTGTGTGTATACACACCTCCTTTGAAATCCTGGAATTCTAGCCGACCTTACGGTTGTATTTCGCTCTTTATTTCGTCTGCGTTCGGCGTGTTTTCAGTCCAGTGTGGTGGATGCCCGTGTCTCCTGGTGAACCGTTTTGTTTCTTGTGCAGCTGAGCTCTCGTATTTGACTGTCAATCGGACTCCAGAGGACGCCTACACGCAGTCAGCTTTTCATGACATGACGAAGGATGTGCCGTCTTATTTTCCCACTTAAAGAAGAGCCATTCCAGGTCTTTCCCGTTTGTCCGCGCAGCAGCTAAGCTCTTTGACCGTGTCGTTGTGACTCCTGCCGAAGCTCAAGACGTCTACGACGGGTGTCAGAAGATGCAAGTCCATTAATGTCACAAAGAATGGAAGAAAACAATGAGAGAAAAAAGTTAGGGCTGAAGAGGAATGAAGCCGTTGTAAATACAGTAGCTGTGAATGAATTAACGTCAGGTTTTAATGTAAAATGGAGGCTTAATTTGAAACGTGGGATTGTGAATGTATAATAAATACGGTATGACTGTTGATTGCTCTCATATTTCAATGTTCTCTGATATTTAAGCTGCCGTACTGCCACCTAATGGAATAGCTGGGAATGACAGAAGAGGTCTGCTGGCTGAGGTTTAAGCTTTGCTGTCGTCATTGGCGTAACTTGCTGTGTTTTATTTCTACAGATCTTCACCTCAGTCCGGTAACCAAGAATGCAGTCCTAGTGGATGGCGTTGTTCTCAATGGGCCAACTCTGGACTCCAAGTCTGGGGAGCGGTTTGTGGAAGAAGCTTTTCCTTTAATCATGGAAGAAGCGGTCAGAAAAGCAACAAATGTCAACGAGAAGGTGCCTGCCATGTTGAATAATAATGTCTGACTAACGCACGTTTACTTTGAAAGAAGGCCAGTGTGAGGATTAGGAAAGGCCCTTTCTTTGTCGCAGTCGGCCAAGCCAATCACAGAACACAACATCATTTTGAACTGTGGGTACTTTAGACAGTTTGTCGTGTGTGAAGAAGAACCGTCCAATTTGTGTGTGAAGTTTGCCCTTTGAGCAGGGGGTCCGCTTTACCTTTTTATCCCTAATTGAATTTTAGACACTTCAGTCAGGTCACCTGACTTTAAATGTCTCTTTGCTCAAACTGGACGGGCTCGACTCCTTCACTTTGTGCTCTCAGCTCTCGGCTCTCGGCTCTCGGCTCAGCTGCTCCTCTATTTGTCTTTTTTTTTGTAAAATGGAGGCCAGAAAGCCGCCTGCTGTGGTATGTCAGGTGAGAGGTCAGAGCTCCTGTGACTTGTGTGCCACACGTCGTCATGTACAGCGTGTATAGAGTAGGATGTCCCGTCCTTTGGGTCTTCTTGACCGCTTCTGTATGCTGGCCTGATGGCGCTGGTGACACTGGGACTCTTAGGTCTGTCACGTAACGTATACTTTGAATCTTCTGACATTTCTGCCTTGTTCACTTTGATGAAATGTCTGCCCCTAATGTGCCCTCTGCCACACTTCAGCTGGTTCTGCGTGATCTGCCCGTCCACGTAGTTTGTTGTTCTCTGCAGACTAAGCCGACTTGTTCTTGTGTAGGCTGTTTAACAAGAAGGGACGCCACTTTTAAAATGGTCACCTAACTCAGCATTTACTTTGTGTGGTGAAGCCGATGGTGTGCCACACTGTGCCTTGACTTGCCACTTCTTGCAGTTTGATCCCCAGCCTTTCTTGTGGCACCTTTTGGAAGTGAGGACAAGTAATCCTCCACACTCCTCTCTGCTTTACGCTTCCTCATAGAATTGTAACAAAGTCGTGCAGGAGGACCTTGGTGACCACTTGCCAGCTCGCCCACCGGTCCTTTTCCTAAACTAAGTGCTTCTGACAACTCACCAGTAAAGACCAGTAAGCGTGTTGGCCTTTAGGTGTCTCATGTTTCTTGACATTCATTTAGATTCAGAGCAGCGGTCACTACGACAGTCCGCCTGCCATGTTCGGTGCGACCAATGTGGTGAGCTGCGAGGGGTTTGTGGCTAAGAGTCGAGTTTACCAAGGCCACAAAAGAGGAGCCGACGTGTGTCACTAAAGGTGTATGCAGGTAAAACCAACTGGCCTCGGATGTCATTTGTCACCTCTGTGAGTTCCATACATACACACATACAGAATATCGGTGGCGTCTCTCCCAGGGTCCTCGTCTGTGACTAAAGCAGGTTCTTAGCACTGTGACATTTCTGATCGTCATGTGTGACAGTTTCTTTGTCAAGTACAAGGTGCTTCCTTTTGTGCGTTGCATTTTGTGTCCCATAAAGTGTCACATCTGGGAGAGCTGCCAGGGGGTGTTTCTGCTTGGAGTGAGACTGTCGAGACTTCCAAATGTCCTCCATTATATCACCACCACCGTCCACAAGAGGATGAGTGAGAACAAGTGACACACAAGCCGGAGTTACTCGCGGGCCTCTCCTCACAGGACGCCCAGCTGTATCTGAGGGCACATCACCTTCGTCTGACCCATCAGTCCTCCTTCTCTCTGCCTCTGTGCTCGTTTCCTTCCTGCCAACGTGTCCCATTTTCGCATGTCGCACTGGCAAAGAAGATGCTTTTATTATTTATCTCAAGACGCACTTGTGGTGAACGTCACGTTGTGGGGTTGAGCAGATCTTGTGATTTTATGATCGACACGCTTGGGCCCTGAATGACCTCGACGTCCGTCACCAAATGTGCTCCCAGCTCATCCGATGCAACACCTCTGCTGCTGGCCCGGAGACTTTGGCCTGCCAAGCTCCTGGTGACGTGTGGCTTCTTCTGTTTGCCCAGTTCCTGTCAAGAGGCTCTCCCCACTGAGTCCACTGGCTCCAGTGAATGTGGGGCTTGACTTTGATCTTCTGCTTCTAGAGTTTAAATCCAGGAAGCTACTCACCATGGCAGGGCATACAGTATGTGCCGCCTGGCAGATCCTGGCCTGGCATGAGCAGATGCTTTCCGTTTGCCACATGGGGCTTTCCTGTCAGGCCTGATGAGTGTTCTGTGACTTTGTGAGCCGGGCAGCCCCTAACAAGGACACTCGTAAATGGAATTCAAGACCATCCTTCTGGATGAAAGTCGAGAGCTTCTTGTGTCCTAAACATGGAGTGCATTTCAGAAGGAGTCTGGCCCTAGTAATTCATTATGTCACAAAGGTAGTGCTGCTGCTAGGTGAGCAGGGCCTTGTGTTCAGGATCCTGATGCTGCCCGTTTGCTTTGGGATGTTTGAGACGCGAATCCATTTAACATCCTCTCGTGGATCCCAGTGATTTGTGCAGCTGCGTGTTTTCAAAACCTGTTAGATTGTCCCACACGTCCCATCTAGCGATTTCCACTCTGACGGCTCTCTGTCATCTCACTTGTCGTTCCCTCGTGTTTTCTGAGCGTACTTTAGATCTTCCGATGCTTATAAGATCTCTCAGGCCCTTAAGATCTATTTTATATACTAGGGAGCTTCGCTCGCCAACCCCCGGGGGGCACTACCCGCTAGCCTCTTTGTGGCTCTGCCGCCCGCGTATGGAGAAGTGGATGTACAGTTTAAACATGGGAGTTGTCACATGTGCCTAATAGAACTCATTATTTAACATTACAGCGAGTAATTAACCACATTAAAAAACAGTAAATTGAAAGAAAATGAAGTTATTTGCTGCATTATACGATTTTGTTCTGTTTGGCTTTGAAATGAATGAATTAATTACCTCTGTTACGCTTCAGTAACAACATCCATCCATCCATCCATCCGTTATCCAACCCGCTCTGTCCTAACTACAGGGTCGCAGGGTCAGCTGGAGCCAATCCCAGCCAGCACAGGGCGCCAGGCAGGAAACAAACCCCGGGCAGAGCGCCAGCCCAGCGCAGTCAGTAGAAACTATTTTTGAATTAACTTCTCATTGAAATTTGATTGCGTGTTTGGACTTTGATCGTGACAGCGCGACGTTTAACAGCTCGTGAGTGAACTTCGTTTCTTCCTCTCTAATAAATAAACGACTTTTTCGAATGTTTGTCCCCGTGATTTGTGATTTGTTGTCTTCTAACGGGGAGCTGTAAACGTTTGAACGCGAATGGCGTATCGAGACCTCCTGTGGTCTCTCATGTTATCTCCTGAAGACGGACTCCATTACCTTTCTTGGATACGTCCTTCTGTCTACAGTAGAAGACCCGACGGTGTTACCGGTTGTCGATATTCTTTGTGACATTGTAAGTCGATGTTTTCATCTTCCTCACCATCACCACCAGCTCTTTCAGTCCACTGATACGAGTTTAACCAATCTGACGTCTAACCGATCGACAGTTTTCGTGTTAATTCCTTTGACTTCCTCGTTTCTCGGTGCTACGATTGCCCGTCTGCTCATTTCTTCTGCTGTTAACCCTTCAGGATGAAATTCTTCAATAAGATTTGGACGTCATACGTCTACTTTTATTGGGAATGTCAAGTGAGTTAAAATGTAACATTTATAAAAGCTGAGCGCGCAGGAAGTGTGTCTGTCAAAAGCATTCCCACCAATGAGAGGTGAGAGGACCGCGGGAGGGCGTGAACCAGAAATGATGGAGAGGAGGGCGGGAATTGAAAAAAATCTCGTCTCAGGATTTCCTTTTACAACAGACAGATTTACGAAGCTCCTCAGTCAAGTCTTGTGGTTGTGTAACTCGCACCTTTCTGCATTCTGTACTATCGGGTGTGGTTTTCTCTGCTTCACAGTTCTGTGTTGGTGGAGCTGAGAAAGACTTTGATATCAGACCTTCATCTGCTGGTTTTGACGAGGATGGTGATGAAGCTCGGCTATCAAACAGTCGCTCTGGTCCGGTGTGCTCAGGCCTCTCCCGCTAATCCTGCTGTCCCTGAAGGCCCTCAGAGTGTTGTCTCTGTACCTGAGTGAATGGCCTGATCCACTCGTGTCCGTCTTGAGGTTTGGTTTAGAAAGTGTCCTGTGCTCAGTGATGTGGAAAGCCTTCAGGGAATGAATGACTGCTTACCCTAAAGAAATGCGACTTTAAAAATTGTCAGGGTAGAGAGATTGACTCGAGCTCATATGACTCTCATCCAGAAGGAACCTACCAGTCCTGGATCTGTTTTTGTTAGTATGCAGTCGGATTTACAATCAGATTATGATGCCCGTACGCTTGGCTGTGACGACCCACTGTTCAGCTCAGTACTGAAGGCCCTTTCAACTTGAAAAGTATTTATATTATAATTGGACAGTTTTTACAAAAATGTAATATCCATATTAGAACATTCGAATAATCGAAATGAGCCACTCAGCCCAACAAAGCTCGCCAGTCCTGTCCTCTTGTTTCTTCCAAAATAACATCAAGTCGAGTTCTGAAAGACCCTCACGTCTGACTGTCCACCACACTCCCTGGTCGCTTATTCCAAGTGTCTGCCGTTCTTTGTGTAAAGAAAAACTTCCTAATGTTTGTGCGACATTCACCCTTCACAAGTTTCCAACTGTGTCCCCCTGCGTGTTCTTGATGAGCTCATTTTAAAGTCACCGTCGTGACCCACTGGACTGATTGTCTTCATCATTTTAAACACAGGTCTCCTCTTCATCTCTCTAAAGGCTCAGATCTTTTATTCTTTCCTCATCACTCGCCCCCTGTAGCCCCCCGTAATCAGCTGAGTCGCTCTTCTCTGGACCTTCTCTTGTGCTGTTATGTCTGATGTGCCCCAAACTGCCCACAGGACTCCAGATGAGGTCTCACCAGTGGGTTATAAAGCTGAGCGTCACCTCCTGTGACTTGTACTGCACACGTCAAGGCGCTATATAACCTGACAGTCTGTTAGCCGTCTTAATGGCTTCTCAACACTGTCTGGAAGTCGATAGCTTAGAGTCCACAACGACCGTATGCATATATGTGAGAAGATGTGTGTGTGTGTGTGTGTGTGTTAGGGCTGATAGGTGGCGCTGCAACGTGCTAACGAGACCCAGACAGACGCTAGAGGCCCAAGTGACCCCAACAGCACAAGTGACCCCAACAGCACAAGTGACCCCAGCAGGACAAACACACTCTTTACTTTCTTTCTTTCTTTCTTTCTTTCTTTCTTTCTTTCTTTCTTTCTTTCTTTCTTTCTTTCTTTCTTTCTTTCTTTATCTCTCAGTCCTTTCTTTCTTTCTCCGCCTCAGCAAGCTCCAGATGTGGCAGAAGAGCTGCTCTCCAGGGCTCATCAGCAGCTGCAGCACCCCCAGGTCCCATCAGGGCTGTATGCGACTCCAACTCCCATGATGCTCTTTTGGTGTCTTTGAGGCACTGCTGCCACCCGGGGGGCTGCCATCTCGCCGACCACGCTTGCTCTGCCAGTCCTTCCAGCATGGAGGCATCCCAGCTGGGCAAGGACCCCAGCCCTCCATGACTATGACTGTGTATATGTCTATCTGTGTGTACTGTGAAGTCCTGGGCGAGTTACAATTAACTTGGGGCCGCCTGTACGGCTCTTTGAGCTTCAAGCTGTAGCCTCGCACTTCTGGGCCAGACAGACAGACAGACACACTTCCACGTGTAGACGTTTATATCTAAGATATATATATATATCATCCATCCATCCATCCATTATCCAACCTGCTATATCCTAACTACAGGGTCACGGGGGTCTGCTGGAGCCAGTCCAGCCAACACAGGGTGCAAGGCAGGAGACAAACCCACCCACAGGCAGGGCGGCAGCCCACCGCAGGGCAGAGATATATATGTTATGAATAAGCAATCCTTGATAAAAGATGTTGTCCGTTTGCGTGTTTTGGACACCGTGTGGATGTTAAAGTGTTCAGTAAAGTCGGGTGCTGACTCCCTCAGTGGCACATTCAGATGTCCAGTGGGCATCACTTGGCTCTGTTTGAGTTTTGATGTGATGTCCTGCTGATTCCTATGGAAGTGCTGAGTTGTTCCTTCCTTCCTTTCTTTCTTTCCCGTGTTAGGTGTGTGAATGGCAGCCCCCCGATGCCCTGAAGCAGCTTCTGGACCTGGAGCTGAGGGAGGAAGGTGAGACCCACCAGCAGATCCTGCAGCGCTGCCAGGATGTCATCAAGTACAGCGTCAAGACAGGTTTGTGTTTACATGCTTGTGACACGCGATTGTCACTTAACGATGAGTGTGTGTGTGTGTGTGTCACCCCTGTCACTCTTTTTTTTTCTTTTCCATCCTAAAGTGACAGTGCCCTTGGTGTCGCACTGTATACTGTGTAGTAAGTTATTAACGTCCAGCACTTGTGTGTGTGTGTGTAATATTGTTGTACACATTAATTATTTAATCGTTAGTTGTCATGTTGACCAAAGGGCATTTAAGAAAACAGGAATAGTTAAATGCTGCTTCTTTAAAACCAGTTTCCTCTTAAACTTTTTTCTTTGATTTTTCTGAGACTGAAAACTGAGCAGAAACCTAAATACGCTGACTGGCTCGTACTTACGATTGAATTCCAAATCAGGCCCATTCGTAATTTCGTCTCATTTAGTTCATAAATCGTGAACAGACGTAAAGACCGATGACTAGGCTGACATTAGAATCAGACGCGCCTGTCGGAGCTCACAGGAACGCGCCCGCCGAGATGGCGCGTAGAGACGTAAATGGAGGAATTACTTGTGATGGTCTGACAGGCCACGTTAGATACACAAAGTGGTGCCAGCCGGCTGGCCGTCCAGAGGAGAGACGCAGAAAGACCTCCGCGGTATAAGAGGAGCGGCACTGCTGGCAAACAGCTCGACAGATGGCGAGATGCTATGAAGATACAGAAGAACATAAAGTGGACATCCCTGCTACAAGCGTCACAAACACAGAGTAATATGGAGTAATGCTGACGTGACAGTCGTGTGCCGTGCAGAGTCTTCCTCACAGCAGGTCACAGTGGAGGACTAAACTGCCAGCTTTAGGGTTTAAAGCCCAAAACCAGACGGGTTCTGTAATACAGGATTTAAGGCGTAGCGGTTAAGGCTTTGGGCTTGGGGTTCAGATCCCACTGCTGACACCACGACCATCTGCTCCAAGTGGAGAAACGAGCAAAATGTGAACATTTGTATCTGAGATGTTGAAGACGTCAGCTGAACGATACATGTGACCAGTCGCTGGGCTGGCAGAGTGGCACATTAAGATGTAGGCGGCATTAGCTGGTTACCAGAGGGAGGCAGCGTGGCTCATGCAGTCACCAGGTGGATCCACGTGTGTGATGTTGAGGGCCTTCGTATGCTCGAGGACTGGTGGTCTCCAAAGGGAGCCCCCCTTGAGTTGTAATTATTCCAAGGGCTTGGCTTCGGAAAGAAAGACACGGAGCCTGCTAGCACGTGGCCACCAGGCGTTCTGCTTGAAGACTTGTCTCTAGTTATGCAGAACAGAAGGTGCTGGTGACCCCAAAGGCTTCAGCCCTTTAATAAAGTAAGTGAGCAGAACGTCAAGCAGAACGACGCCAGGGATTGGCTAACTGAAGAGATGACAAGACGCAGTCTGTCGAGGTCACACGGGCCTCTTCTTTGATGACATCTCGCCTGAAGAGGAGGCCTGCGTGTCTTGTCATCTCCTCAGTTAGCCAATCACAGGCGTCGTTCTGCTTGACGTCTCACTTGTGTTCATTTTCAAAGTGTCTTTTTCATTTTTTTCACTAATGTGTTCCTTTTTTTTTTTTTTCTCTATTTGTCACCACAGGTCACCCGCGGTTCTTTAACCAGTTATATGCTGGACTGGATCATTACTCCCTGGTTGCCCGTTTCATTACGGAAGCCCTCAATCCCAGCGTGTAAGCATTTTGTGAATTACGTTTGCTATCATGTATGTCTTTGTAAGCACACTGAGGGGCTCGCTGAGGGGCTCGCTGCCTAACAACATGGCTGTGCAGGAGCCCTTTAAGTGGATCACAACTCCATGAAGTGCGTTGCACGTACAGTTGATCTCGTTGGATTGGAGTTCACCGTCGGCTCATCTAAACTTTAAACGTTCTGGCAGCCTACGGACTGCTGCCTTCTCTTGTGGTTTGTCTGCGAGTGGCAGGACGTTACGTTGCTCAAGGCGCACTAAAGTGCTTGATTCGGAGACTTGGTTCATCTTCTGGAGGAATCTTTCCCATTGACCAATAGAAAGAGTTTATTTTCAAGTAATTCAGTTTGTGGTTTCTGACTGGTTAATCGCATGGCTTACTGCAGCGCCTGAAAGTAAGTGGAGTTGAGACCTCTGAGATGTTCCTTCCCTCGATTGTCCGTTTGTCCTGCCTGCTCTGCGTGTGCCACTTTGACTTGCCGAGGGCCTTTTCGCTCACCCGGCTTCTTGCTTAGTAATTCGCTTAACGGCTCCACTTGCTGCACAGTAACTGTAAACGTATTTCAAGTTGTATTCAAGCCACTTCACTTACCTGCAAAAGCGATGTTTTCCAACCGTTTGCCGTTCCTTCCCGTATTTTCCATTTGAATTCAGGATATGAACATGAGAGGCCTCCATACAATTCAAAGATGAAGTGCAGAACACCCTCGAAATTCACGGCGGTTATTGCGTTCCTAGAGCGCCCGCGAATTGTGAAAATCCACAAATTCTGGATGCCAATTTTTATAGTTGAAGCCCTAAATGTGCCCCCAGAACACTTTGATTTCATTTCCAATTCAGCTTAATACATCACCTGAAAAGAACGTAAAGGTAAAGCCGGTCACCGCGGCGCTAGAATGTCAAATACAATACCAACTGCGAGCGCGTTTTCGTCGTCCGGCGCCTTAGAAGCTGCAGAGCTTTAACCCTTAAACCGCCACATACTTGGGGGGTTTAATGCACCCCTGGACGCCAAACACTTTTTTGCTGCACTTTTTAAGTAAACGTCACAATTCACAAAGAAAAAGTGAAATTTGAATGGAACACATTTCTTAATTTAATGCAAAGAGCATCCCAGTTACTGCAGCACTCAGCATTTTACACACACACTGCCATGAACTGTAAAAAGTATTAAAAAAACTACTGGAACAAAATGTACAACTGACTGAATGTACAGATAGGCGTAGCGCCAGTTCCTGAAATGGTGAAGACGGGTTCAGGAGGCTCCTTTCTTCACAGACTCACGGTCCTCACGTACACAGGCAGACAGCAGACAATCTGGACGCCGACCACGAAACGATCGAGGACAAAACGAATAAGGACGGGTAACCCAACAGAAGGCAGACAGACAGACAGACAGACAGACAGACAGACAGGAAGTTGGAACGCAAATTACAAACATTTTTTTATTGTTTTGGTCACCGGCCCCCTTTTTAAAAGCCGCGCTGATGTCCTTTGACCCCCAACAGCCCCAGCACTCTCAGCAGAAGACCAATCAGAGCCACTGCAGGGACTGCTGGGAGTTGCAGTTTCAAATCCTATTGGCTACTTTCACCATCCCAAGCCGCGTTTTCCTCTGCATTGCTTCCTGTTCTCCCTACAGTACAGTTTTGTCAATTGCGGAGGATATTTGCGGTTTCCGCTAACAATTATTAGTTCGGTTCTAAGGAAAAATCTGCGAATGACTGAGGCTGCGAACTCTGAAGCGCGACTTCCTGGGGGTCATTGACTGCAGCTCTTAAACGTTATTAGTTTTGTTCACTAATTGATTTTCTTCTTCTTCTTCTTCTTCTTCTTCTTCTTCACCTCAGATACACCTATGAAGTGTCGCCAGTGTTTCTGCTGATTGAAGAAGTCGTTTTAAAGAAGATGATGGAATATGTTGGCTGGGAGAAAGGAGGCGATGGCATCTTTTGTCCTGGTTAGCACCTGACTTTTCTCTGACGATTTGTTTTTACATCTCAATGGCAGCCATTTAGCAGATCCGATACGTAGCTCGCTTAGGTCTTATGAACACAATGTGACAACGTCAAAGGATCGCGGCGGCCACCCCTGCCTGCAAGGTGGGTACTGGGAATTGTACAGCGTCCAAAACAGAAGGGACTTTAGTCTGGGAAAATGGCGGCTTTAAAGGGCGTGACCGGCAGTGACGTCATCGGGACCGGACATCTTCTGTAGGTGACGTCATCAGCGGCCCCGACACCTCGTGGGATTTCCCGAGGATGGTCTGCAGAGGACGGAGAGAAGGGTCTGGCGTGGCACTACTACCCTTATTTAAGCCTCTATCTGCCTCCCATGTCAGAAGTCTTGACTGAAGAAATACACCTTGTGACAAAATGGCGGCTGGTGGGGGGACGCAAGGTGACGGAGGTCTGCCAGTGACAGTGTGAGCACTTCATGGACGTGAGGGCGTTGATTAACAAGACACATGACAGCATCAGCAGTGGGTACAAACCTGCAGAATTGGGGGGCACAGTGAAGTGCCAGCTGGTGCTGCAGCCACGCAAAGAAGAAGAAGAAGAAGAAGAAGAAATGAAAGTGGCAGGGACATTCTTCTTCTTCTTCTTCTTTGTGGCCTCTTCCTTTACAGAGAGCTCAGTGTGTGTGATGTTTGACTTCAGGGTTCTGAATCTGATGATGAAGAGTCAAACGCACTCGTCTGTTTTAACTGCTGGACCGTGAAGGGCACTGAATGTAAAGCAGAAACGATTCGTGGCTGGGATTGACGTCTCTTAGTGGGCACGTTTGAACGGACATGCACGCCAACTTAGGAGACACACTTAGACTGTCAAAGTGGAGCGGTGAAGGAGAAGCCCCACATGTGCGAGCGCAGACGTGGACCGGGGGCAGCAGATGTCCCCCCGTTTTATGTGTTTCTTAACTCCTGCTTATTTTGGAGCCGGATGGCCAAGTGCCAGGCCCTAAAGCAGTACAGCAGATGCCAATAGTGGCCCGCGCTCCTCCGTTGATCCACCTGCATTCGATCAAATTAGAAATGAACAGTTAGCTGGAATCGAGAGTAGCAGGTGAAAACCTCCAGACCCCAAGAGAACGTGCAGACGTCACCGTCATTGGCCTGAGCTGAATAGAACGGGGGGTCTCCCTAAATTCAGTACTGGTGGTAGAACATTGAAGTTCTGGTGGAGTGGAGTATGTTAGAAACAAAGATGGGTGGCAGTTGTTGTGACGTTGCTCGGCCTGCATGTGCCGTATGACATTGTCTGTCCCCCTGAAGCACAGCAGTGACGATTTCTGTGTATCTCCGCAGGTGGCTCAGTTTCCAACATGTATGCTGTCAACGTGGCCCGGTACAAGCACTGTCCAAATATTAAAGACGAGGGTCTCTCGGGGCTCCCAAGACTGGTTATGTTTGCCTCCGAAGAGGTGAGTGACACTTGTTGTTGTTGTTGGACTAATTTATTTATTTCTTAGCCTTTTAGCGTTTTACTTTGAAAGAAAGCAGTTTACAGCAAAGTTTATGAAAAATTCACAGAATGGAATCAATGCATCTACTGGATAATAAAGGTCTGTGTGTGTGTGTGTGTGTGTGTGTGTGTGTGTGCCCGCCCAGTCCCTCCCAGCAATCTCATTGGTCAGTCTGGCTGTGCTCTGATTGGTCCCTTTGGTTTTTGTGACGTCACTGAAAGAGGAAGTGCAGGTGTGAGGCGCACGAGGAGGCACTGACTGAGCGAGAAGCGCCAACCGGGCAGTCGGAGAGGAAGACGTCTGAGAAGGAACGCACTCGAGAGAGAAGGTGCCAGTCAAGAAAGACGCCGAGGGTACACGCAGGGCAGGAGACAGCAAAGTATATTTAAATTATTTGACTACCCGACTTATTAATCAAATGTGAAACAGATATGGCAGAAGAAGCCTGCTGCACATGCTCATAATCATTGAAACGATCAAAATCAATCGGAGTTTCCACTGAGGGTTGTTATACACGTGGAAGGTGAACTTGGAAAGCTGCTGACCACAATGGCCGCTCCGCCCTCTTCTTGATTGTGTTCCTCAGTTACGGACAGGAATGGTGACAACGGCGTACGGCTGCCAGACACTCGCGGACCCCACGTGACGAAACGATTTGAAGAACTTGTTGAGTTCCCACAATAACCGCAGCATCTGACGTTGACACACTGGCAGTGAAGGTGAAGTCAGGTACATTCTGGTAACGTCCCTCTTTGTAACTCGTCACCTAACAAGTGCAGAGACCATCAAAATATACTGACAGGAACACGAGGACCTGCTCAGTGACGGAGCGGGGGGGCTCATTTATCAGTCTCGGGCACGAGAGGGGGAGGCAACAATGAGAGGACCCCCTAAACAGGAGTGAATGGGTTAACAGGTGGAGGAGGTCACTGACATTTGTTTTGTCACTTGTCTACGCTCAGTGTCACTACTGGTAGCATGAGGCCATACCCAGACCCTACAGAGCTGGCACAGGATGGCAGGCACATCAATACCACGTGGCATTGCCAGAAGGTTTGCTGTGTCTCCCAGCACAGTCTCATGGAGGAGATTCCAGGTCACAGACGGGCAGTTTCTCTAGGAGAGCTGGACTGGGCCCCTCATAGAAGGTCCTTAACCCATCAGCAGGACCACCGGAGGAGCAGGATGAGCACTGGACCAGCAGGCAGGCCACTGGTGTGAATGTCTCTGAGCAAACAATTGGAAACAAACTTCATGACGGGGGGCCTGAGGTCCCGACAATATCCTCTAGTTGGCACCGTGGAGCTCGATTGGCATTTGCCATAGAATACCAGAACTGGCGCCCTGTGCCTTTCACAGATGAGAGCAGGGTCACCCTGAGCACACGTGACAGACGTGAAAGGGTCTGGAGAAGCCGTGGAGAACGTCATGCTACCTGTGACATCGTTCAGCATGGCCGGTTTGGTGGGGGGGGGTCAGTGATGGCCAGTCTGGGGACACACAGACCTCTACAGGCTAGACAACAGTGGGCACCACAGGACTGCCATTGGACCCATCGTCAGACCCTATGCTGGTTCCTCCTGGTGCACGACAATGCCCACCCGGCCTCATGTGGCGAGAGGATGAAGGAACTGATACCACTGACTGGCGCTCACTCGCCTGACCCCTCTGGGTGGGACATTATGTTTGGGTCCATCCGACGCCAGGAGGAGATCCGCCAGGACACCATCCGTCGTCTCATCAGGACATGTGGGAGCCTACAAACTACGGAGTACGATTTGGAGTTTCGCCCAAGTGGACTCGCCCGCCTGCCCCCTCATTTGGTCCCTCTGTCATTTCCATCTCTCGCTCCTCACACGTCAGCATGGATGGCCAGCAGGAGTTTTTCTGTCGTGTTTTCCAGGCGTTCCTTTCGTTTTTTCAGCGGTTTCTAAAGCTCGTCGTGCTTACATCCTTTCGAAGGTGAAGGTTTCGATCCCCAGGGCTCGGTAGTGTATTGAGGTAGAGAACTCGTCACTGTCCCTAACCCTAATAGACTTGTGACGACGTTCTCCCTACAGCTGTCCACGTGTCTTTGAAGAGATGTCAGGTGCGCATTGTTCTAATGATGCCGTTGTCTTTTCTTTCATTCCAGTGCCACTACTCGATAAGCAAAGCTGCCGCCTTCCTTGGGATAGGCATGAAAAATGTTTATGCAGTTTCATCGGATGAGAGGTATGAGAGGGGCCGTTAAAGCAGGTCGATATGCTGTTGTGCTTGAGCCTGTGGCACATCAGTCAGCTCTTTTCCGTGTGTAATATTGTATGTAACTGAAAAGTCTTAAATCTGTGTCCTTTAGAGGTAAGATGATACCTGAGGAGCTGGAGAAACAAGTCCAACGAGCCAAGAAAGAGGTGAGAGATAGAGAGGCAATACCAGGGATGCTGAGGTTGCCACGTATGACCCAGCATTTAGGAGATGAACACCAAGCGCCCATTCAGTTAGAGATCTGCTCTTCCACGTAGAGAACAATTCACCGTTAGTGTTACGTCGTCGGTGCTGAGAGCATCTTGTGAACCTCTGAGACCTGGAGCTGTGGACCAAGTGACATCAGACTGGGCCTCTCGGCCAGATGTAAAGCAGTGGCCTGCCGCCTGTGTGTTCAGATCGGCATGGTGCTCGGTGGCAGACAGAAAACGAGTGTGTGAAGCTCGTCTGTGGTCCGCCGTCAGCCCCACGCTCTGACTCTTGGCTTCCCTCTCGGTGACCCGCTCCATGCCCTCACCCAGCTCACCGCGGGCACTCCTCTTGGGACTGGAGAGTGGTCCCCCTCCTTGTGCCCGCTGGCCTCTATGGTAGACGGCCTCGGTCATCACAAGTGCTGTGTATCGGTGGTCTGCTCGCAGCACTCGTCTCCTGGTCCTGGGGGACTCTTGGTGGTGAAGCGCTGAGCTGCTGAGGTCATATGCTGTCACTCGTACCCTGTCGTCCCTTAATCCAAGGCAATGGCTTCCACAAAGGATTAGTAGCTAAGCAAACCTTGTGCCCTGTACACTTGTGCAGGGTGGGCTGAAAACACACAAAGCCAGGGGGTCTCTGCTGTGCTCTTCACTCCAGTTGGCGCTGAACGTCAATAATAAACTGTCCAATGATAATGAAATAAATAAATGAAGAATGAGTGTTGCCATCTGTAGGTCCTCGCCTTTAATGACTTCCTCCAATGTGAATATGACCAGGGCTGTCCATCTCCGAGCCTCCTGGGGTTGCCTTCCTGTTACCTTTCATAAATCACGTCACTGTGACAAATCTGTAGTGCATGCATTTGATTAAACTTTGTGTTGGAAAATGAATTCAATGAATAAAACAAAGTACGTGGGTGGCATGGTGGCACAGTGGGTAGCGCTGCTGCCTCCCAGTTAGGAGACCCTTAAGGGTTCGCTTCCCGGGTCCTCCCTGCGTGGAGTTTCCTCCCACAGTCCAGAGACATGCAGGTCAGGTGGATTGGCGGTCCTTAATTGTCCCTCGTGTGTGTGCCCTGCGGTGGGCTGGCACCCTGCCCTGGGGTTTGTTCCTGCCTTGCGCCCTGTGTTGGCTCCAGCAGACCCCCGTGACCCTGTCGTTAGGATACAGCAGGTTGCATGATGGATGGATAATAAAGTACCTAATTATGTGGTCAGTAAGGTGGCCCAATCTAAAGGATCCCCCTAATAAACCCGCACAGCTGCTCCAGCTCTGTAGACACGACACGTCTGCTTCTCGTCCTCTTATCTCGTCCTCACGTCTTAATGAGAATCAATGAATTCATTGACGTGTCCAGACTGTAGCAGAGAATGGACGTACATACTGAGCGGTGGGCTCAATGAGAGAGGAGAGCCGGAGAGATCAGCTCAGCTGCCCCCCTTGACATTCGGCGGGTGGGTCGTTAGGTGGACCTCAAGGTGTTAAAGGACCCTGGGAAAATAGTGTGGGGGGCAGAAAGAATTAACGAAAAGATTCATTAGGGTGGGAGGCCTGGATTGTGTCAGGGCCACTGCAGCAGAGGGGAGGCCGGGTGGTTGGGGGCAGCAGGGGTGACCACCCGCTCCGTGAGGTTCCCGTTGGCACTCAGGAACGATGGTGGGAGAGGGATGTCGGGCGCGTGAGCTGCCTGCCCATGGACGCGGTGGGTTGGTTGGTGGTGCCCTCTGTAGTCGAGGTGAGCTGCGGAGGCTACAGAAACTGGAAGGATGTGCTGTGGCGCACGTGAAGTTTGATCCTGACTCCGTTGTGATTTTAAAAGCTTTTAAACATTTTTATTTGTTGGGATTTGAACCTCAACATCCTCTGTTTTTATGAACTGGTTATTTATTGAAGACTTTCTGCTCTGCACTCTTAGACGCTGCTTTTGATCGTTTTTAAATGAAACTGCGCTGTGCACTTTGCTGGTTTGAGACCTCATTGTACACGACTACTGATCGATGACCAGGGTTTGTGAAAGATGCCAGCTGTGGGCACCCCGGGGCATACCAAGTGCTTCTTGAGATGCTTCAGGACTTCATTCTCAAAACACCCTTAATCCCGCAATCCTTCCCAGCCAAGCTTTGCCCACCTGCTCCCCTCCAGTTCCCAGAGTCAAGTGGCTCCTTTTGTGCCGGGCCTGGGAGCAACTCCAGTGCCATGACACGGCAACTGGGAAGCACTTCTAGATCAGGCCGGACCTCTCTAGAACAGGGAAGTCCTCTGCCAGCTCCCAGCACTCTTCTGAAGTACGACTCCCATGCCACCCTGTGGGTGTCCAAACCGGAGCACTGCCACCTGTCCTGTCAGACTGCTGTTGGCAGGTTGTCTCCCCAGCTCCATCCACTGTGTTTTCTTTCTGACTTGGAAGGTGAATGAGGACATCCCTCCCAAGGTGAACATCCATCACCATCATTAGAACAATCTAGAAGCGACCAGGCCATTCAGCCCAGCAAAGCTCACCATCATCCTTCCATAATGGCGGGCCTCTCAGCTAGGTAGGGGACCACTCTGTCCTTCTCCGTCAGGCCGCCAGTCCATCCATCATGTCTAGCACATGGCCTGGAACCACGAGTGTGCATTTCTTGTATTGTGATTTGGGCTGAGGAGAGTTTTCACCGAGTCCTGTAAAGATGGGAGATCGGAGTACAGATTGAAGGAGGTGAGCAGTGGCCGACGTGTGCCATTTTAAGAAGATAAAAACTAAGCTGAACCAACAAACCTAACCTAACAGTATTGCAGGATTGTTCTCCTTATTTTCCGTAGTGGTAAGTGTGCAAGTATGTGTTGCCTAAGATTTAATTTTGTAACAAGTAACCCCGTCTTGTGATAGCGAAGCACCGGACGCCAGGCTGTCTGTCTCCTGGCTGAACTGGCATTTGGCAGTTGGATGATCTAAGACTGGCTATCAGAAAGTCACGAACGAGACTCACTCGCAGCTAGTCCTGATCTGCACAATTTGACAAACGCACTGTGCTGGATTCTCCGCTGATCTTGTTTGCCGAATATTTTCTGGCTTAGACAGATATTTTTTCCCAGCACCCCATGATGCTTTGCAAGGCCAACATAAGATCACGGAGCTGTAGCAGCCATGTGCAGAACTTTAACGCATGTGCGTTGTGAGGTCAGTGCCAGTCAGCTTTGGGCATTTGTGATGTCTTGACCCCTTCAGTGTATGACCCTTGTGGAATACAGACAACTGGAATGTCCCCATTTCTGCAATAAAACACAGGCAGGAGAAAGCGTCAATCGCTATTCTTTATCTAAATCTCTGAAGAGGTAAAAAGCGTATTCCGTGTTAGTCACGTGTTAGGCACATTACTACAACGTGTCCTCTGTGCTCTGTTTAGACAGTTCATTGATTAGGTCGCTATCCTTGAAAAAGAATTCATCACATATTCCGAAAACTTGGGTACACCCGGTGGCTAACAGGACGTGCCAGATGTTGACACCTTGATGGCACAACTTGATTGATAGTCCTGTTTGTTTAGGATGTACGTGACTTTTTGAATGTATATTTTTCATTTTTATTTTGAGGAGCTGTGTGAACCTCAAGAAGAAGAGAAAAGAACTGTTTTATCTTGGTAGTGTAATATATATTTATTGTTCTGCTTCCCCCTATTGTGTTATTAATATGTAGCCTTAGAATGTCTAACCTCACAGACTTACCACTCTTTATAAGGTATTATTGTATGTAACTTCTCACCACCTTCCCTTCTATATCTATAACCTCAGGCAATTAGGTGTAGTAAAAAGACAAGCAGGAGTTAAGTTACACATAAAATAACGTATCACTGATATTAATACTCATAAATAATAACAGAATGCAAAGGACATTTGAATATTGGCAGCCATACAACCTGATCAAATGGTGATGTGTAGCTCAGGTGGCACCCAGACTCGTAGTTACTTAAAACGTCTCAAGTTAAGGCATCACTGGTGCTCAGCTTTCTTCAGAACAGGCCTCAAGCTGTGCTCTTCATTGTGCTCTTCTTGTCAGTTCATGGTGTGATGGTCTTCATCAGATGTTAGTAAGACAAAGAGAGATAAAGCAAGCACCTTTGTGGGTTTTCTGTCCAACCCCTACAGCCAATAGGGTGTTGTGGTACTTGAAGGCCTCTGAGACAAGCCAATCCTAAACAGCTATACCTCAGACCAATGGGGGAAATGGAACATCTTAATACCTGCACCCCCCCAGACCATATGTTAAACATCCTGTGGGGGTTGAAAGACTTTAGCAGAGAAACAGTCGCCAAACTGGTTTAAGACCCATCCTCTCCCAAAGCCTGTCGTAAAATCACAAAGAGACTCAGTCGTAAATGGGGGCAGCCAAACACGAATGCCTCTCACCAAAGTAACACGAAATTACATTGCTTTGCTAAAATTATAAATAAAGACGTACAAAACATTTATCAAGTTATATGCAAACATCACATGACAACAAGAACAATTGCCTTTATATATCTACAGGGTGGGCCATTTATATGGATACACCTTAATAAAACGTGAATGGTTGGTGATATTAACTTCCTGTTTGTGGCACATTACTATATGTGAGGGGGAAAACTTTTCAAGATGGGTGGTGACCATGGTGGCCATTTTGAAGTCGGCCATTTTGGATCCAACTTTTGTTTTTTCAATAGGAAGAGGGTCATGTGACACATAAAACTTATTGGGAATTTTACAAGAAAAACAATGGTGTGCTTGGTTTTAACTTAACTTTATTCTTTCATGAGTTATTTACAAGTTTCTGACCACTTATAAAATGTGTTCAATGTGCTGCCCATTGTGTTTGTGTTAACAAACAAAACCACCGCTATTGGTCTGACACTAACCCACATTGGATAGATCCCTCCAAGACTGTTGGGACAAAATAATTGATGGTATGGTGTGGTATATGGGGTTCAAAGATAGTGGGGCCATTCTTCATCAATGGAAACCTCAAGGCCACTGGATATGCGAAATTGCTACATGATAATGTGTTTCCCTCTTTATGCACTGAAGCTGGCACGTTCCCTGAGTTTTTCCAGCAAGATGGTGCACCACCACATTATGGGTGTCGGGTCCAAGCATTCCTAGATGAACAGTTTCCTGGAAAGTGGATTGGTCGTCGTGGGCCAGTTGAATGACCCCCAAGGTCTCCCGATCTGACCCCCTTAGACTTTTATCTTTGGGGTCATCTGAAGGCAATTGTCTATGCTGTGAAGATACGAGATGTGCAGCACCTGAAACTACGGATACTGGAAGCCTGTGCTAGCATTTCTCCTGCGGTGTTGCTATCAGTGTGTGAAGAATGGGAGAAGACAATCCAACACAATGGGCAGCACATTGAACACATTTTATAAGTGGTCAGAAACTTGTAAATAACTCATGAAAGAATAAAGATACGTTACAACCAAGCACACCATTGTTTTTCTTGTGAAATTCCCAATAAGTTTGATGTGTCACATGACCCTCTTCCTATTGAAAAAACAAAAGTTGGATCCAAAATGGCCGACTTCAAAATGGCCACCATGGTCACCACCCATCTTGAAAAGTTTTCCCCCTCACATATACTAATGTGCCACAAACAGGAAGTTAATATCACCAACCATTCCCATTTTATTAAGGTGTATCCATATATATGGCCCACCCTGTATATATAATATTATGATCCAGTTTGGTACAAAACAGGAAACAGTATTAAAAAAAAAGGTTATCCCGTAAATATAGCACTTCTCTATATAGGAGTTATTTAAAGGACAATAAATACATTTTATCATAGTGAATAATCAAATAACAGCATCAGCTTTTAAGCATAAGCTCAGAAGGAGAGGAGACATGCAAGGTGATCAAATTTAACAGTGCAGTGCTTTCATTTGAAGGGGACCTGATGTGACCTTACTGAGAACATTATGAGTTCTGCCGTGGCATCTCTAACTTGAATCCCCACGCAGTGGCAGCACAGTGCCACATAGCTGATTGGCATGCACAGTTAGCCATGTGCTGCTGCTGCTGTGATCCAAAACAAGTGCTACCCTTCCCATGAAAGAAATAATGATAATAATGAAATGTGTAGTGCTGTTTACAAGATGTCTCTGTCTTCGTCATCAAAGAAAAAAGTGCAAAGCATCTGCACAGATACTGGAAATAAAAAGACTTCCAGCTCTGTTGACTTGAGACCCCCAAGACTAGAACTCCGTGAGCTCAATGATGTATACACTATATATATATATATATATATATACTTATTTGTAGCCGTTTGTTTCATTTTCATTCCATCTGTGTCTTGTGTCGTTTGAGGCATGGTGACGCAGTGGTTAGAACAGCTGCCTCATGGCTCAAATCACTTTTTTGCCACAATAATTATCTGGCATAGTTGGCAGATGCTTCCCTAGCCCTTGAGGACAATTAAAACAGCATTGCGTCATTATGATCACTCAGAACTTCAGGGAGGGCCCCGAGTTGTGATGTGTTAGTCACGTAATAATGAAGCGACAGAAACGAAACAAATCCAGTGCATACCTTGATAGACATGTAAACGATCCAATCACATTCGGTGTTGCCTTCTCCTCACGAACGCTCATCGACATGGCGCTGCAGATTGGCAAAGGTATCCACAGAAAGATGATGGCTGTGATATCCTGTTCAGTGTGCTGCTGTAATTGTGTGTTATCGTGATACTCCCCTCCACTTACCCTTTACCGAGGGCTAAGTGGACTCATCAGATTTGTTACCGGGTTGGTCTACGGTCGACCCTTAATATTATCACACACACACACACACATCGATATGCACACACACAGACCCTAAACTCAACGGTACCCCATGAATGACACACACACACACACACAGCTGGTTAACCTTTAGCACTTTAAACCACACGAGTGCTTTAGGAATAACACAGCCTGTCACTCTCAGCACTTCAGGAGACTTACTTATTATCATCATGAACAACATGCGATGTTTAATGATATTTCAGACCTAAATATTACTTTGGGTCTACAAGAATACATTTAAACATACAAAGGCTCAACATCCTTGACTATTGGCCATTTATCAACCCAGAATGCCTTACTTGATGTCCTGTTCCCTACTATTGGGTGGAGCTCACACCCTCAGGCTTAATAAACCTCAAAAAAAAAAAAAAATCACTCAAAAAGCAGCATGGTATTTATTACAGGAATAATAATAATAAAAGTAGGACAAAGAATAATAGAACATATGACTGGTAGTAAAATCTGTATATATAAAGTCTTTAGAAACATTAAAGACGACCAGGATGAATGTCACAGGCGGTTTGTGATCTCGCACTCGCTGTTGTTCATGAGGTGCTTTTCTGATGATCAGACGGAAACAGCCACACGTTACCAGTGCCCTCTCCTGACGTCTTCGTCCCCTCTTCTTCCTCCCTCCTATGTTGCTCTTCAGACGAGGCATATTTATTATTAAAATTCTACTGGAGGTTTTACAAGATGTGACTGTTAGATATTCTGATTGGCTGGCTGTCGATATGATGAATGAATTCACTCTCCATTTTTTTCCCCAAACAGTAAAACTTTTTTGATGTTGCCTGAGGTGTCGCCATGTCTTCCTTTCCCAGGCTGTAAACCAATTTTGCAACTTGTCGTCCCAGATGCCCAGGTTATAAACTAATTGATAGCTTTAGGCGCCAGCATGTCTTCCTTTTTTTGTTGGAACGGCTGTTTTAAAAGTGAGGATGTACAGTGGAACCTCGAGATACGACCACCTCTGTATGCGAGAAATTCAAGATAAGAGGAAAGTATGAGCGAAAAATTCGGATCTAAATACGAGCATTGGCTTACGTAACGAGCCACGAGCCAGGCTGTTAGTTATGCGTGACGCGTTTCCTGATCCGCCTCGACTCGGGGATTCACCCAAGCTGACGCTGCCAGCCCGCCAGCTCACTCAGTGTTCCTTGTTCTCCTGTAGCGTGAGGATCCACGCGTTTGTGCGCTTGTGATTTCATTGTTTCGCTGTAGCAGTTCGCCATATAAGCGTATCCAAAAATATTGCGGACATGCAGACGGAGAATAGGAGATGATTGCCCTCAAGAGGAATACTAGGGTGTTGTACTGTGTTAGCCATTATGAATGTAGAGAAAAGCCAAGTGAAATGACACCTTTTATTGGCTAACTAAAAAGATTAAAATATGCAACGTTTGATTACATCTTGCCTGAAGAAGGGGCCTGAGTTGCCTCGAAAGCTTGCATATTGTAATCTTTTTAGTTAGCCAATAAAAGGGGTAATTTCACTTGGCTTTTCTCTACCCTCAAGAAGAGATAGAGAGAGAGAGAGAGAGAGGCGCGCGCACGTGAGCGAACAAAATAAGGAGAGAGAGAGAGGCAAGCGAGTGAGTGAGAGAGATAAGGAGAGAGAGAGAGGCAAGCGAACGAGCGAGAGAGATAAGGAGAGAGAGAGAGAGGCAAGCGAGCGAGCGAAAGAGATAAGGAGAGAGAGAGAGGCACGTGAGCGAGCGAGAGAGATAAGGAGAGAGAGAGAGGCAAGCGAGCGAGCGAGAGATAAGGAGAGAGAGAGAGAGGCGAGCGAGCGAGAGAGATAAGGAGAGAGAGAGAGGCAAGTGAGCGAGAAGAACCATCAGCTCAGTTGTGATCACATGACGCTCAGCAGACAAAGTGTATCCATACTACTCGTATTGCAAGACATCGCTCGTTTATCAAGTCAAAATTAATTTAAAAATTTAGCTCGTCTTGCAAAACACTCGTAAACCAAGTTACTCGCAAACCGAGGTTCCACTTGTATATATTATTTATCAGCGTTATTTGTTAGGAAAATTTATTTTTGTGTTGATATTTTTGGGGGTGTGGAACGGATTAACTGGATTTCCATTATTTTCAATGGGGAAGTTTGTTCTAGATACGAGAAATTCACTGTACAAGCTCAGCACTGGAACGAATTAAACTCGTTTCTTGATGTGTATCTTGATGTGTCTTGAATGCAGTTCATCTGCTGTTGTTTTGAGCAAAATAAAACAAAAATACCAAACAAAATGTACAGATTTTGTACCCCACAGCAAATTGTCCCCATGTATGAGCCTTGCTGGTATATACTTTTCCTTTCTGTGCTCACCAAGGGAGAATCCCGGAGGTGACAGGTCCATGGGACGCGGTGGCCATAGTCCCTTTGAAATGACCTGATTACCAATAAACGACTCCACTTGTGCCAGGCTGCCCCATCTTGTTGGAAATGATCTCAGGGTACACGTCAGCTATCCAGGAATACTGTGCTCTTGATCTCGTTTGGATTGCCTCGTCATTAAGACTTCAGAACTCGCGGCCCCGGCCATTACAGCCGCCCTGCAGTTTCCGTTTCTCCTTTCCCATCGACTTCAATGCTGGAGTTCGTCAATATTTCTGTCATCTGCAGGGTTCGCTTGTCAATATTTCCAGCATTTTTTTTTTTGACCTTCAGCATTTCCGTTATCAGAATTAGGTGACATTGCGAGTGGTGCCTATCGGGGGTCCGTGCTGGGGCCTCTGCTCTTTTTGATGTTGTAACGTCCATAGAGTAGGTGACCTGATAAGAATATGCCAAACCTGACGGAAGGGCAGACATCGGTGAAACGGTCCCAGGAGGACTTGGGCAGATTACATTTACTTACATGCCATTTGAATTATGACACGTGGGGAATTAGAAATATTAGATAAGAATTCAGAGTGGGAGGTCTGAACTACAGCCTATGAAGACCACCACTGTGGATTCATCATGGACTACAGAGCCGGTGGGAGGGGGATTGCACGCCATTTATGGAACTCGTCTGGGGTGTTAGGGTCCTCCATAAAAGAGGGGCTAGGCTATGGACTATGAGAACAATGGGAGGATGCGAACCTTTTCAGTTTAAGACAATGAAGATGAAGAGGTGACGGACGTGGGGTTAAGTTTATGAGGGACATTTCTGTGGTGGATCCCAGATGTTATTTATTAGGAGTTTGTCCTCAAGAACACTTTAAATGAGCTCAACAAGAGCAGTTGGAGTCTTGTTGAGGGCACATTTTACCCAAATGATAGAAAGTTCATAGAAATTGCCAAGTCAAGTGGTGTTTGGGGACCCCTGAGTTTCATTTGGAGAATCCGCAGCAGACACGCTTGTGGAGAGGGCCGAGTGGCCTGTTCTTGTCACTCTTTGATGTCTGAACATTTCAACAGAACTCTCAGAATTTGACGTGAACGTCAGCGGTCCACATCTCCTCAGAATTTGTTACTCGCTTCGGCTGAGCCTTTGATTTCGTGGATCGCGTTGGTTTGTTTTCTGGACACCACGTCTCTGGTTGTGCTAAAGAGCCTCTCACTCCCTAACGGCCACAAGCGACCAGATGAGGACCACGTGCTGCCCACTTGCAGTTCTGCCATGCTGCCTAATCTCAGCCTGTAATGGTCAGTCAGTCAGTCAGTCAGTCCAGGCTCTTTCAGCTGGTGGCCGCTGAGCAGGACCCTCTCGTCGGTATTATTGGGCACCTCTTGTGCCCTCTAGTGCAGTATTTCTGTGTTCCTGCTGTACAGTAGTCACCTGTGATATGCCAACATGCTGCCATTTAAACCTGATGAGCTGTGCTGATGGGTTGACCGACAGACGTTCTACATACGTCAGCGTCATTTCTTCTTCACCGCTACTGTTGTTTTATTCTGCACAGCTTCGTTCTTTTTGCAAATCCAGGAATTCCTTTCAGTCAGTTTAGTAGTCAAAGGAATCAAAGCGCCAACGCTTGGGGTCTTTTCTTACTTCACAGGGCTGACTCCTTTACTCGTCGGGCTGCATTTTGGTTATTAAGTGACGTACGGTGGCTGTGTGTGTGCGGCCCTTACGAGACCCCCTCTCATTCCTGTCTGTTCTGCTTTGTTGTAGGGGGCCGTGCCGTTTCTGGTCTGCGCGACGGCTGGCACAACAGTGTTTGGAGCCTTCGACCCTCTACAGGAGATTGCAGACGTCTGTAAGAAGCATCACCTCTGGCTCCATGTCGATGTGAGTTCTTGTGTCTGTTTGGTGCTTTCATTGCAGTTTGTAACAGCGAATACAACGCCGGACTTGACTACAGAGGCGCCGCCATTTAAAGTCGAGCCGAGTGACGCCTTTACTTGGCAAACTCAAAAGATTACAATATGCAGACATGGAATGAGGAGACTGGACTTCTCTGGAGAACCTCTAAGGGAGACATCTTAAGTGTCCAAAATGAACAGACCTCTCCAGGCTAAGTAGGAGAACGACGTCTGTGGATGAGGTGAGCGTCCGTCAAAGTCTTTGGAAGTTTCTGACCACTTTCTCCATACGGTGTGGCTCTGTGGTCAGGTGGTCTGTCATCTCTGGCCATTAAACGCTTGTCCCCGTTCAGAGCGTCTTGTCATGCGCTCGCCTTTAGCATCGCCGTCACCTCCCGTTCTTTCCTGCCCGTCAGCCCGGTGACTTTACATCGCAAGACACAATTTGGTTACTCGAAAAGTCACTTTTGGGCTTGGGCCAAGTGAAGCCCCTTTAATGGCTACCCAGAACGATTACGATGTGCCCCTCAGGCCCTTCTTCAGGCGAGATGGCGTCATTGGTCAGTCGTCATAACACGTCCTGCCTGAAGAAGACGCCCGAGCTTTCATATTGGAGTCTCTCTGGTTAGTCAATTAAAGGGGCTTCACTACTCACTCACTGCATCCATGATGGCTAACGCAGGATGTGTGCTAGAAACTTAACGTCTTACTTATTAAAGAAAGAAACGTCCCCAAGCAGGACAAGTCTGTGATCGGGCAGGAGATTCAGCAGGATGTCATGGAGGGAGCAGCCTGGTCAGAATAATGAGCACAAACGACAGACGGGACGCTCATTTTATCAACACGTACCGTACACTCTCAGTCAGTGCGTCCATTTGACTCTTTACACTGGGATGGAAACCCGGGCGACAGCCAGCCCAGCCCTGGCACAGACACACACGCACAGTCCTGGGTGCAAGTAAAGGGAGGTTTTTATTATAAATACCTCCAGAAATTGTCACACAAGCACAAAACTCTCTACGATAAGTTCTCTCCCCACCGCACTGCCCTCCTCCACTCAAGTGCCACCCAGCTCCGACTCACCTGGGCAAGGGGGTACGGTCCCTTTTATTACAGTACTTCCAGTGCCAGGGTGATTGCCCAATCAGTCACACAGAAGTCCAACGCCCCCAGCAGGGCTGCCCTGCCAGACGACATTTCCCAGCATGCCCTGCTGGCTTCCCACTGGGCATGGATATCCAGGACTGCTGCCATCTAGTGTGCTGGGGGAATAAAAACTCCTCTTTTACAGGGGCTGTCCGTCCGTCTCTTCCTTACGGGTCTGCGTTTTGTTTCCGTCCAGCCCATGTGACATCTGCAACACCCAAATGATTTCTATAAAATAAAAAGTCAGTCCGTCAGTCATTAGCCAACCCGCTATATCCTAAGTACAGGGTCACGGGGGTCTGCTGGAGCCAATCCCAGCCAACACAGGGCGCAAGGCAGGAAACAAACCCCGGGCAGGGTGCCAGCCCAGCGCAGGGCACAGTCATTATCCAACCCGCTATACCCTAACACAGGTCATATTCTGTTGTGCCTTCGAGTTGCGCCATCACCCTTGACATTTCTGTGCAGGTCCCAGTTGTCCATTCTCGTTGCTTTTAGGACATCTGCGGATTTCTCAGTCCTCCTTCAGTTCATTTTGCTCCATCAGCCTTTCTTCTGGCACGTTCTTTATTGACTTGGCCATCTCAGTATTTTTCCTAAACCAAATCTTCTGTTTCTGTGGACATTTTGTTGCTCACTTGACCTTTATTTGGTTTCTCACATTTATTAACCCTTGATGCTGTTCCTTTAAGATGAAGGCTGCGTTACCCTAAAATGATTCTTCCACACATGATGACCCCCTGGTTCTGATTTAATTATTGAGGTAGACAGCAGGGTTAGGGTTAAGTCCCATTGTGACTGTGACATTGTGACAGAAAGAAAGGTGGCTTTGTGTGTGTGTGTGTGTGTGAAGGACCGGGTCCGAGAATCTCCACTTGTCCACAGCACGCTGATAGCCTGGGGATGAGAAGTTTCAGAGGTCTTATAAGAGTCCCGTGACTTTCTGTGCCCTTCGGCGGGTCTTGGCACTTGTTGTCAGCAGAATATTCTTAATATTAACTAACGTATGTCTTTACAAGTGCCAACGTCAACTTTAAGAATTGAACGTAGAGTCTCGTCATTGCCAGTTGGTTCTGCTGTCGCTCTTTCCTGTACCTTCGGTCTGCACGCAGTGGAAATGAAATGTTGCATTTTGGAGACCCCTGAAAGAAATCTTCTTCTTCTTCTTCTTCTTCTTCTTCTTCTTCTTCTTCTTCTTCTTCTTCTGTGCTGTGGATGTTTTATTTTGGATGGCCACTTTTCTGTTTTTCTTCTTCCATGTGACAGTTGTCCACCCCAAACCCCAGACACGACTTGGCAGACACAGGTTCAGACTTTCTTGCCCCAAACACCTTGAGGTATCCCACTGTTTCAGCTCTCCTCTGCACCCAGGTGAGCACCGGGTACCTGTGCAGAGCAGCTTCTCTCATACCGGACCCCAGGGTACTTCCAGCGCCATCACATTACACCCACAGCGTCCTTCCAGGTCAGGCAGAACCTCCCTGTGAAAGAAGAGTCCGCCTCCTGCAGCCCCCATAGTGGCACCCAAGAACCCAACAGGGTTGCCCAGCAGCCCGGCGGGTGTCCAGGTGGATGTAAGCCAGAGGGAGGCGCCCACCCAGTGAACTGGGGAAGCCGTCATCTCGTATCCATTTATCAAAATGGGACGGTTCAACTAACCAGTGATGACCGTCCACCCACATCCTTACATTTAAAGGGCCTCCTGGCCAGATAAGGAACCCTCCACACCAACTGGCATTACAGCCGACCCATGTCGCCCAACACACCGTAGTACCACTGCTAACGGACACTTAAATACTTTCATGAAGGAGAACTCTACAGCTGTGGCCAAAGGTGTGGAGAATGACACAAATCTGAAGTTTCACGCAGTTTGCTGCCAACTCTTCTGAAGTGAGGGATCAGAGGAATGGCATGAAAATGAACTGAATGACAAAAAGCCACTGCATGTCAGCCCTGCCACCGCAGGACCAGCTGACGTCACTTCAGTGATCCTCTCGATCACACGGGTGACAGTGTCGACAAGGACAAGGCTGGAGGTCACTCTGTCACACTGATTGAGTTACAGCAGAGAGGCAAAGAAGGCGTCAGGGCGCCCAAGAGGGTCCAGCAAGCGCCAGGAGCGTCTCGTAAAGTGCATTCAGCTGCGGGCACCACCAGGGCAGAGCTTGGCACCTGGCAGCAGGCAGGTGTGAGTGAGGCGAAGACTTTGGGAGGATGGCCTGGTGGGTGTCAAGAAGGGCAGCAAAGAAGCCAAGAAAAGCATCAGGGACAGACTGAGATTCTGGGATTGGACTGCTGGGGGCTGCTGGGGGCTTCTGGGTAAAGTCATTGTCTCTGATGAGTCCCCTTTCTGATTGTTTGGGGCATCCAGAAGAAAAGAACAGGTGAGCGGCGCTACCATCAGTCCTGTGTCATGCCAGCAGTAAAGCATCCTGAGACCACTCACGTCAGCCGAGGCAGTGCAGGGCTCAGAACACCGCCAGGAATGAAGAATGGCACCAAAACATCAACCGAGAGCAACTTCTGCCAACCATCCAAGAACAGTCTGGTGACCAACATGACGGAGCACCGGGCCAGAAGGCCAAAGTGACTGCTAAGCAAAACATCAACATTTGGGGTCCTTGGCCAGGAAGCTCCCCATTGAGAACTTGTGCTCAAGAGGTGGGTGGACAAACAAAAGCCCCCCAATTCTGACAAACTTCAAGTAGTGATTGTGCAAGAATGGGGGGCTGCCATCAGTCAGGATTGGGCCCAGAAGTTGATTGACGGCCTGCCAGGGTGAATGGCAGAGGTGTTGAAAAAGACAGAAGGGCCAACCCTGCCGATATGGAGTCGGTGCCACAGAAACGTCATGTCGTCGTCGATCAAAGCCTTCTGAACTGCTTGACATTCTACTTCAGTGTACCAGAGAGACATCTGACAGAAAGATCTCAAACCACGGGGGTCCTTCTCCCAACCTTTGGTCGCCACGGTCCTTTAAACAGATTCCCAATTTATGTTCAGGTTTGGAAATTTTCCAGGATTAAAATGGGACTAAAACTCCAACTCCGAGGCTTTGTGCCACCCAGTAGGATCTGATGAACTGGCGACCACGTGGTGTGACTTTCTCGTGGTCAACTTGTACACAATTTGGCACCAAGGAGAGCGAGCCCCCTCTGAATGTGTAATGGATATCCGCCATGTGCGTTTGCTGACATTTCCCTGACCTCATTTGTGCCCAGTTTAGCAGGCTGCCTTCCCAAGCTGTGACCAAAATGGAAGTAACCCGAGAGAGAGAGAGGACCTTCTGCCAAACTCGTATCTCCCAGGCACAGGAGAGTTGAAAACCTGCCTGAAGGACCTCGGAGATGAGTTGTGCAGACTGTGGACACGTCCCTCTTGTTTCCTGCGGGTCTGAAGTTCTGGTCCAGTGCATAGCTCTTCATAAAAGGCACAGGAACACGAGATCCAGAAGATGGCTTTGCTGGTCTCGTGGTGGGAGCCTGAGGAGCAGCTCAGGGTGGTTGTGCTTCAAACCGTTTGATTGGCTCGTAGCTAGATGGGGGTCTTTGGAGCCCACACTTGACGATGGGGGTCTCTCTCAGCTCTCGTAACTGTCAGTGCTTTGGATGCTAATGAGGTGCCAGAGCTCGTCTTCTTCCTCCGTTGCCTCTTTTAACCCGCTAACTGGCCAGACGTATCTCTGATGAGGCTCTGCTGGATTTCTTCAAAGTTCAGGCCGCAGATATCTGGAAATCGGCTCCAGTTGGCCACACTTTCTCATGAAGGGAAGGTCTCTTCTGATCCTCCATTAGTTCCACCTTTCTATTTTGAAGAAGCTTTGTCTTGCTACTTGATGAACTGCAGTAAATCTGTTTCCATACATCTGTACCAGTTGATGCCCCTACTCCACTAGTCCAGTGGTTTTCCCCAAGCTGGGTGTTGATGTCTCTGCCGTCTAAGTTCTGCATAGTTCTGATGGTTGTTGTACTGACCTTCTCCGTCCATCTCTGTTCATGCCAGGCTGGCATCTCTTAAAATGGACACCCTAACCCCAGACGCTCCCTCTTCCCTGACCCCACAAGTGCAGGACTCTGGTCCTAAAAGATATTAAAAGATATTAGCGTGGTCCGGACAGACGCCCGAGAGGAGCTCTTTGTCATCTTGAGCTTCATCCCTGGCTGTTGATTGTGTTGCATTAGATATTAGAAGAGAGATTAGAGCGATGTGGACGAGGACAGGCCATTCAGCCCAGCAAAGCTCACCAGTCCTGTCCACTTGTTTCTTCAAGTCGAGTTCTGAAAGTCCCTCAAGTCTTACTGTCCACCACGCTACTTGGTCGCTTATTCCAAGTGTCTGTCTGTGTGAAATGTCCCCAGTGGTGTCCCTGTGTTCTTGATGACCTCATTTTAAAGTCACCGTTGTGACCCACTGCTGTAATTCACTTCATAATTTCAAACCCTTCAGTCAGGTCTCCTCTTCATCGCGGTGACGGCTCAGCTCTTTGAATCTTCATAATTCACCCCCTGATCAGCCGAGTCGCTCTTCTCTGGACCTTCTCCAGTGCTGTTCTGTCTTTATGGAGACCCAAACTGCCCCCCGGACCCCAGATGAGGCCTCACCAGTGTGGTGTTACAAAGCTGTGACTTGTACTGCACACGTCAAGGCACTATATGACCTGACACTCTTGATGGCTTGTCTGCCAGCTGATAGTCCACTACGACTCCTCAGTCCTTCTCTCTCCCACTGTGTATTCCGACCTCACATTTTTACGTCTTTCCATAGAAAGTAAATCTTGTATGCCTGATCTGGCAGTGGCTCCTCAATCCACTGGTCCTTGTCCTTGATCACCCTTTGCGTGACGCCATGTTCTCCTCCTTGCTCCTTTCCTTTCTCTTATTATGGAAAGCCTTTTGGGAGCTGACCCTCCGTAGGTGGCATTCCCACACAGCTTGTTTTTGTGTGGATTGGTGGCCATCGCGTCTCATTTCCAATGCAGATGTTTCGGTGACAGGGTCACGACAATGCAGGATTTCCTTGCCGGACACTCTTCCCCCTTTTCTCTTTTTTGTCTTTTGCCAGCTCAGGTTGGCACTCAGGGCAGATGGTGTACACCCACCTGACTGTACCCCTTGCTAGCCCTTCCTTCTTCAGGAGTCGAGTAATAAATCAGTTCAGCCTTATCGCTCACGCATCCTTGGCCCGTCCCGTACCCTCGCCATCCCACCGTACTGAACTGGCGCCCAGCGCTCTTGGCCTTCTGTGTTTGTGTTCCTTCTTGGCCCGGTCTGTCTGTCGGTCTGTCTGTCTGTCTGTCTGTCTGTCTGTCCCGTTGAGTGGTCCTCATGTCGGACTCTGCCAGGCTTGTCGTTATCACCCTGCTGTTTCTCTGTTCAGTGTCTTAACTACACATTCAGAATCCTTTGTTTTCTGCCCACTTTCATTTGTTGTAGGTAGATTTGACCTGCGGTGGGTTGGTGCCCTGCCCAGGATTGTTTCCTGCCTTGTGCCCTGTGTTGGCTGGGATTGGCTCCGGCAGACCCCTGTGACCCCGTAGTTAGGATATAGCGGGTCGGATAATAGATGGATGGAATGATAATGAGATGTCAATTGAAATGAATTCATTTACACCAAAACCTTCAGCAGCAGAAACATTTCTTTAAGAGCTGCTGGACGTTCTCGGGGTCTCCGTCTCCTGACCGAGTCGGGCACCACAAGTCCTATGTGGACTCAACCATAGGATTAAACCGGGTCACGGCTGGATGGCTGCTGGTCGGTAGGACGGACGTCTCAGTACTTCTCAGGGTTTGCAGGCTTCTGCACTTTTGTCTTTTTTCAATACTTTGAGTCCTCATCCATCCATCCATCCTCTTCCGCTTATCTGAGGTCGGGTCGTGGAGGCAGCAGCTTGAGCAGAGAGGCCCAGACTTCCCTCTCCCCGGCCACTTCTTCCAGCTCTTCCGGGAGAATCCCAAGGTGTTCCCAGTCCAGCCGGGAGACATAGTCCCTCCAGCGTGTCCTGGGTCTTCCCCGGAGCCTCCTCCCGGTTGGACGTGCCCGGAACACCTCACCTAGGGAGGCGTCCAGGAGGCATCCTGATCAGATGCCCGAGCCACCTCATCTGACTCGTCTCGATGCTCTACTCTGAGCCCCTCCTCGGATGACTGAGCTTCTCACCCTATCTTTAAGGGAAAGCCCAGACACCCTGCGGAGGAAACTCATTTCAGCCGCTTGTATTTGCGATCTTGTTCTTTCGGTCACTACCCATAGCTCATGACCATAGGTGAGGGTAGGAGCGTAGATCGACTGGTAAATTGAACTTTGAGTCCTTCTTCTAAAATAAAGAAACCAAAAACAAACATCTGCCCGTCTTGTCAGGGGTCAGGGGTCACGCCCACTCCAGAAGGTCGGGCAGGAAGAGTCCCTCATATGGCAGACACCCACACACGAGCACGCGCCAGTGGACCAAACCTGCATGTCGCCCAGAAGAACCGGACGTGGACATGGGGAGGACGGAGGGGACACACAGGACTGCAAGGCAGCAAATCTAACGAGAGGATACGGAATGAGAGCCGAGATTAAACTTGAGCCAGAGGAGGGAACCTGGCAGAGTCGTAATGTCTGGGCAGTGTGGCTCATAGTCTGCCTGATGAACGTCTCGTCTCGTCTACTTCATGCACTCCTTCCACTCGTCCAGCTTGTGTCACTGTCTGCTAGTTGTGAAAGAAATGGACACGCGGCATTGGGCCGTCATTTCAGTGTAATCAGAGTAGCCATGTTGACCCCCAGAAGGTGCTGCTCCCTTTGGTGTCACTGGGCCGTCGCTGCTTAAGATTGAATCAAACAAAATGTTTTCTCTCTCGAGTGTTTTTTCCATCAGGAGTTAAGGGACGGATATCAGACTTTTGAATGATTTCTCGTCATGCTGTGCTTTTCAAGTCTTTTCTGCTTATTTGGTGTCTTCACATTTCTTAGTCTTTCTTTGACATCTGATTATTAATACTTAGATTTGTCTTCACTGATCCCAAAGGGGAGATGACGTGTGCTCGGTAGGGGATGCCTGCCCGCCCCCTGAAATCCGCTCTGTTTGAACGCAATCGACTCGTCAACACCCGTAAAGAGACCGCAGGAAGGCAACGGCATCGATAGCGTCAGCAAAAGAAGATTTCACTTGTGACTTTAGATATCAAAGTTCTGAAGCAAAGGACCGAAGACTGAGTGCTGGAGAGAGATGAGCCTCGACAGAGACGGACAGATAGATAGACAGACAGACAGACAGACAGAGAGATGGACAGAGAGACAGATAGATAGACAGAGACGGACGGATGGACAGACAGAGACGGACAGATAGATAGACAGACAGACAGAGAGACGGATAGATAGAGAAATAGATAGACAGACAGATGGACAGACAGACAGACTCACGGGTCCAAGAACGCACACATTTATCATTTTCTTCTGCACACAACGGTACACAAAGCCGCACTGCTCAGCTCTTTTCTTTTTATTTCTTTTCTTTCTTCTCTTTTACTGCTGCCTCCTCTCCTCTCCTCTCCTCTCCTCTCCTCTCCTTCAAGCTCCATCCTCTTCCTCCCGACTCCGGCTCCCCTTTTATAGTTCCCTGCGGCACTTCCTGGTGCGGCGGCCGTTCTGCATGGGCACCCAGAAGCACTCCGTGTGGACTCGGTTCCCGGTGGGGTGGAAGGTCTGCAGTCCATGGCTCCATAATCATCTGGGTGCCCCCTGGTGGTGGCCATGGACCCCAATGTGGCCAGGCGGCTGCCCTCTCATGCCCCAGGGGAGGTATCGTCCCTGTCCCTGTCCTCCAGGAGCCCCAGCCGTCGTCCACAATGGCTTTGTGATTTTGTGAGTCCAGCACAGCAGTGTGATGTGGTGGCCGCCGTTGTCCTCGCCTTTCCCGTGAATGGGATTACGGTGTACATCAGTCCCAGGAGGCCAGTATGACTCCACCGGCCTGGCTTTGCCTGACACCCTAATCCTCCTGATGGAGTGTCCTGGCCGTCCCAGCCACACGTCGTGATGGCCTCAGCTGGCTTCTCCTGATGGGTACAGTCCACGGCCTCGTCTTAGTACCCGGTAGGCAGACAGAACTCATTTATTCCACGAATACATGGCCCGTGTTTGTTCAGGGCCGCTGAGCCTCGTGTTCTTGTCACAGGTCTGCGTCTGCCTCACGCGTGTTCTGAATCCACAAGGCGCGTGTAGAGTAGATTGGCGAATTCCTATCGCCCAAATATCTCTGCTAAGACAACAGCTGGGGAGGAATGCAGATCGGATTTTCACATCCTTAATGGAGTCTCTGTTGCAGTACGTTGGCATGGGCTTTCCCAGAGTCCTCTGTTGCTGAAAGCAGAAACCATCACTCCAACCTGCTGGTCTCGAGGTGCCGTCCTCACCTTCCATATAACACTGAAGAGGCAAATCCGCCAAAGTACTCAACACTTTCCAGTGTCTTCAGAATTTTCCAGTTGAGTGCCATCCACCTCGGTGGCATTGCTGCTTCACAGAGATGGACCCAAGAGCATCGTGTAGCCTGGCTTTAGGAGTTTGTCAAAGTGCGACTACCAGCACCACCACATTCCCAGTTCTGCTCAATGCCTCCTCCTCCTTTCTGAGAACGACCCGTCTGATGTCCTGCTTACACCTTCTGAGTGACCAAGTGGTTGGCCAGGGCCATCTTAAAGCCATCGTCTCCTTCAGTCGCTCACGAGCCGTTGCCGTAGCTGCTGTCTTTGTGGCCTCGTGAAGGTGATCTGCTGTGGCAGCCCTAACGGGAGCAGCTGAAGTAGGGAGAAGGAAGGCCATCTCTGTCGTGTCTGGAGACCATCCTGTTAACACTGAATCTTCAAGTTGGCGCCGGTGCCCAGTGGGTCCTTGGGTTGGCGCCATAATAAACACCAGCAGTCTTGACTGGTGACTGCTCTTGGCAGCTCTTTTTCTTTACCAAGTAGACAAAGGTTGGAACGGACGTTTTACGCATAAGAAGCTTTCACTCGGCGACTTGTGGCCTGGCACTGCAGTTTGGTCCTGAAGCTCACGTCTGCCCTTAGGTCGGCAGGTAGGGAGGGCGTGGAGCGGGAGGTAATGCTGGCGCATTGTTGGCTTCCTGCTCACCTGTTCTTGATGGCCAGCAGCTCAGATGATAAGAGCGCGGCTTTGGTTTGTCTGATTTGTAAACCAGCTCGTGATTTCATTTTGTGACGTCGGGGTGTCTGATTTCGGCCTTCCCAGTCAGGCCTCACTCTGCTCATCTCCTAAATGTCCATCAGTGTGTCGATTTCTCTTCCTTAGTGCCGTCCTTGGATTTCGCTAATTCCTTCTGTCTGTAACGTCTGTGTGATTTGTCTTTTATTCGTAGGCCTCATGGGGTGGCAGTGCATTGATGTCTAGAAAACACCGACATCTCCTCAGTGGCATCCACAGGTAAATGAATGTACTTCTTGGCCTTTTGGGTAACATATTTGACAAATGGAGGGTATGGGGTGGGCTGCGTGTGGACCTGGGACCCTGTGGCTGGAGGTTTGCGTAGGGTCCCACCAGAGACGTCAAGGCATGAGAGGGCAGGCGCTGGAGTTCAATCGCAGGTTTGACGGAGAACATCTCCTCTTTATGTGCTGCCCAGTTAGGAGAGAGCTGGCAGTGGGAGACTCGAAAAGGAGGATCTCTTTATACGTGAAATGCCGAGGAGATGGGCGAGCCACCTCACCAGGCGGGCACCTCTCAAAGCAGGCCAGCTTGGATTCTTATTTTCTTTTCTTGCCCCTCTTCGGTTATTCTTTTGTTCAAAGGCTCCACTCTGGGAGTTTCAGTTTGTGCACGTGAGACGTTTCAGGGTCTGGTCCTGGCAGCACCTACATTGGCCTGGCACAACAGCACCGAGTGTTTGCATTTTTGAAGCATAAATCATGTGGTCTGTGAAGGACCAAAGCGACGTAAGACAAAAGACCAAAGAATGAAGTGAGCTTTGAAATAAGAAACCCGAGACCCCCTGGCCTTCCTAACTGCACCTTGCTTGGCTTCAGCCGTCACTCTTCACCACTGCCCTCTTTGCCAATCGGACGATTGGCAGTAGCTGCCTGCTAACTCCAGGCCCCCCCTGTATGCCAAGGGGTCTGTTTAAGCCCGAGTCTAGGAGCCCTCCTGGGTATAAACTTTAGGACGCACTGCCAGGGTACCTGGTGAGCATTCAGGGGTCTTCAGGCGTCTGCTGGTCACCCCTGCAGGCTTTCTGTGTCACACGAGTCCTGCCAGTCTGTGCCCTCTAGTGTCCCGATCATTACCCGTCCTGTCCCACCTGCGTGTAAGCCGTCAGTCAGTGTCTCCGGGGTACGATTTGATAAATCCAACGTCATTGACCTTTCACACTCACTTCTTTGGCTGACGCTGAAAAAGGTGCCACGTAAGAATCACCAACGGCCTGATGAGCGGTCAGAAGTCAAAATCAAAATGAAGTCCAATAAACCGCACAAGTCCGCTAACCCAGGACATATCAGGGGTGACGGTGACAGAACTAGCAGGCAAGAAGTTAAAAAAAAAAGTGAAAGTTCTGATTAAGAGACAGCGATGGAGGCTGAAGGTGACTGAGGGTGACTGAGGGTGAGTGAGGGGTGCACTGGTGCCAGGGGTCCGGCTTGGGGTGGACTTGCCACTGCGTCTTTGTGGCCGTACCTTGGCTGGGTGTGACGGACTGGCGTGCTGCTCTGTCTGAAGTTCATTCCTGACTTGCTGGTGTAGTCAGTTGTCAGCCCACCGCTCCAAGATGCCAGGCGTCCTTAGGGGCCTGTCGGGGGGCTCTGCCAGCCGTTGTGAACATCGGAAAGAAAAATCAAAAGATGGAGCTGAGACTTTAGCTGCGCTTTCAGTTGACTTGTCAGGCTTTACCGGTACTTGTGGTCAATAGTAAATGGGATTTGAATAACGCCGTACCTGTGCCAGGTCTGGGCAGAAAAGAACTGCCTGGCACACTTGAGTCTCTGGGCCGGCGCCTTCACAAAAGGGACACATTTCATGTTTAAGCAGCAGACGTGTTTTGTGTAATCGACTCGGCCTTTGTGTTTTCACAGAGCTGATTCAGTGGCTTGGAACCCACACAAGATGTTAATGGCGGGTCTCCAGTGCTGTGCTTTCTTAATGAAGGACAGAACGGTAAGTAGAGCGAGCCGGGGGGCACGACAAGTTGGCCATGTGGGTCTGGGGTCTCCCCCCCTGAAATGTGCAGTCGGTATTGTAAATGCAGCAGGAATCATTTACAACAAATACGCTGGACTTTTAATTGGTCTTTGAAGACCACCAAGACGTGGAGAACACATTTCCAAAAATGCATTTTGCACTGGCGTGTGCTGTGGGCAGTTTGTCTTTAGATTTTTTATAGTTTTATTATCTTATTTCTATCAGAGGTCGAATGGTTACAACTTTACTATGCGCTACAAAATCTCAAAAAACAAAATGCTGAACATAAAACCATCAAGCGGCATATTTGGAAATCCACACGGACAAAACTACAGGCCCGCCAACAGCTGTTGGCATCCCTGGTGAAGAGGAGGGCAAACCAATGTAACACAATACAATTTATATTTGTAGAGCCCAAAATCACACAATGAGGGCCACAGTGGGCTTTAACAGGCCCTAACCCTCTTGACAGACCCCCAGCCTCGATTCTCTAAGAAGACAGGGAAAAACCTTTGTAGGGAAAAAAATGGAAGAAGCCTCCGGAAAGGGCAGTTCAGAGAGAGACCCTGGGTGTGCAGTGGGTGTCAAAAAGAAAAAGGGGGTCAACACAACACAACACACAGAAGAGAAGAGAAGAGAAGAGAAGACAAGCCATCCTCAATACAATATCAGAGTGCAATAGTACAGAGCAGAACTCAACAGGAGATGATATCCCATAATACAAGTCCTGGAGTCCTCCTATTGGCCATTCGACAGCTGAGTCAGCGCTGGGCCAGCCAATCTGATTTAGAATTAGAATTAGAATTAGAACAATCTAGAAGAGAACAGGCCATTCAGCCCAACAAAGCTCGCCAGTCCTCTCCACTTGTATCCTCCAAGAAAACATCAAGTCGAGTTTTGAAAGTCCCTAACGTCTTACTGTCCACCACACTACTTGGTCGCTTATTCCAAGTGTCTATCATTCTTTGTGTAAAGAAAAACTTCCTAATGTTTGTGTGAAATTTACCAACTGTGTCCCCGTGTTCTTGATGAGCTCATTTTAAAATGCAAGTCTCGATCCACTGTACTAATTCCCTTCATAATTTTAAACACTTCAGTCATGTCACCTCTTAATCTTCTTTTGCTTAAACTGTAAAGGCTCAGCTCTTTTAATCTTTCCTCATAATTCAACCCCTGTAGACCTGAATCAGCCTAGTCGCTCTTCTCTGGACCTTTCTGTGCTGCTATGTCCTTTTTGTAGCCTGGAGACCAAAACTGCACACAGGACTCAAGATGAGGCCTCACCAGTGCATTATAAAGGTTGAGCAGACCCTCCTGTGACTTGTACTCCACACGTTAAGGCGCTATATAACCTGACAGTCTGTTAGCCTTCTTAATGGCTTCTGAACACTGTTTGGAAGTTGATAGCTTGGAGTCCACTATGACTCCTAAATCCTTCTCATAAGGTGTACTCTCGATTTTCCGACCGCCCATTGTGTATTCAAACCTAATATTTTTACTTCCTATGTGTAATACTTTACATTTACTGACATTAAATTTCATCTGCCACAAATCTGCCCAAGCCTGTATGCTATCCAAGTCCTTCTGTAATGATATAACAGATTCCAAATTATCTGCTAATCCACCTATCTTGGTATCATCTGCCAACTTAACCAGCTTGTTACTTATATTCCTATCTAAATCATTTATATATATTAAAAATAGCAGCGGCCCCAGCACTGCCCCCTGCTGGTCACCACTCTTAACATCGGCCAGTTCTGATGAGGTTCCTCGCACCATCACCCTCTGCTTCCTGTGTCTGAGCCAATTCTGCACCCATCTCAAAACATCACCCTGAACTCCCACTTCTTTTAGTTTGATGCCCAACCTCTCATGTGGCACCTTATCAAATGCTTTCTGAAAGTCCAGATAAATAATATCATAAGCTCCACTTTGATCGTATCCTTTTGTTGCCTCCTCATAGAATTCCAACATGTTAGTAAAACACGACCTCCCTCTTCTGACCCCATGCTGACTGTTCCTCATAACTCCTGTCCTTGTCATGTGTTGCTCAATCTTATCCTTAATAATTCCTTCCATTAATTTTCCTGTGATGCATGTTAAGCTTACTGGCCTATAGTTGCTTGGATCTGCCCTGTCACCCTTTTTATATAATGGGATGATATTTGACATTTTCCAGTCCTTTGGAATCTCTCCAAATCTCTGATGAAAGGACCCCTCAACCCGATGACTCTTGTGATCCTCCATCAGAGATGACTTTACCTTAGGCTGATAAAACAACTTGGCAGGTGGGCACCAAGTGGCACATTTGAGTACCGAGAAATTAAACAGAATAGGTGAGGGTCAGTAACAAATTCTAACTCTCATGTGACTTCTGTTTTAGTGCGAATGACAGTCTGTACAGTTAATCAGCAGCTCTAGTCAGGGTGTGCTAAACTGAAGTCGTGAGATTTAAAAGCTGAGACTGAAGGGGCATCTCTTATAGTAGCAGGCAGACCACTCCACAGTTTAGGGGGTCCTGTAACTAAAAGTTCGACCTCACACTGTTATTTTATTAATCCTTGGAGTCATAAGCAGACCGGCATCTTGAGATCTTAATGTGTGCTCAGGTTTGTAAGTCATGATAAGTTCAGACTAGTAAGCCGGCCCTCGGCCATTTAATGCTTTATATGTTAAAAGGAGGATTTTGAAATCTGCCCTAAACTTAACCGGTGCCAGTGTAAGGATTTCAGAACTGGAGTTATGTGTTCGTATTTTCTTGTTCTTGTAATAATTCTTGCAGCAGCATTTTGGATTAACGGGAGGCTGAATAAAGAACAGTTTGAACAGCCAGTGAACACCGCATTGCAGTCGTCAATCCTACTAGAGACTAACAAAATACCTGTGCTTCGCAGCGGTGAAGTACTGCTTTTAAATTTTTATTAAGAAGAAAATTAAACCTTTTTAAACTGAGTGTAAATATACCAATAATTATTTGTTAAGGATCTCTTTGTATACCACGTTGTCAGTTCGGCCCTCCGGTTGTAATATGACCAAGCTGTGCGCTGAGCTTACTCTGAGCATGTAACGTACAGTCGGCCATGTGAACAGTAATCTTGTCTCAAATCTCACAGCTTGGATTGCTGCTGTCATAATCGGTTTGAGTTTCATGGTTTGTTTCAATGACGACAGTATTTGTAGGACTTGTGTTGAAGTGACATTCGGCATCTGTCAAGCGTTGTAAGCACACAACCGGTTTCAACGATAACTTCACATCCAGCTTTTGAGAGTTTAAACATTCATAAACATCAAAGTGTCCACTACTCAAATCGTCACCTGTCAGTCTAAGATGTTTAAGAGGCATTGGCGGTTGTCGAAAGGTGTAAAATATTTGGCCATTTCGGTGCACTTGAAAGCGACAACCGAACAATTCAGTGACAGCCATCAACTCAAATGCAGATCCATAGGTGAAGGACTTAAGCATTTCACTCTTCAAGTGCTCCTGTGTAGTCTAATTATCTCCTGTACGTCATCAGTCCACACCTTGAACCTGTCCAGTCATTCAATACATAAGACACAATGGATATCAAGAGTGAGCCTGATATGGCCGTGCAATATGTAACACAGAGAATGGAAAAGGTAGGTGCCATCTCTGGGCATGGAAACCACTCGGTAAGTGACAGTTCTTTGATCGATAGAATTTCTTGAAGATGGGCCCATTAGTAACAAAGACTGTTGAAAAGTTCAATATGGCGGCCAACAGTGGCGTCATACCACCGAAATAAGTACGTACATCGGTTTCAGTTAGTGGAGGGAAGCCGCCTACCAAATTTCGAGAAGATGGGGCCGTAAATAAGAAAGTTCAACATGGCGGACGTTGTTGACCGTTATGACCATCACGCGTAGAATTTCAAAATGAAACCTGCTTAACTTTTGTAAGTAAGCTGTAAGGAATGAGCTGCCAAATGTCAGCCTTCTACCTACACGGGACGTTGGAGAATTAGTGATGAGTCCGTCAGTCAGTCAGTGAGTCAGTGAGGGCTTTGCCTTTTATTAGTATAGATAAATACAGGAATTAATTTCTCACAATCCTGTTTATTTAGAAAGCGCCTTAATTTCCCAAGATTTTTAAGATGGAAGAAACCTGATTTGGACAACTTTGTGATGTGTGTTTTAAATGACCTGCTAGAGTCAAAGATAACTCAGAGATTGTGGGCTGATTCAGTAAAATTAACTCCAACTGAGTTAAATGATGTCAGAATATCGTTGTGATCAGCGTCACTCCCTCTAATAATTAACATCTCTGTCTTATCGTTGTGTTTAAAGACAAGTGGTTCTCATCCATCCACTCCTTTAATTCACTAACACAACTAATTAAAGACAACATCGGAGAAACTTCATTTGATCTGACAGAAAAGTAGAACTGGGTGTCATCTGCATACGAGTGAAAATGAACAGGATGTGTCCTAATGAGAGGTGCCAGTGGACGCCTGTAAAGTGAGAACAGTGATGTCCGAGTACTGAGCCCTGCGGGACACCATATCTCACTTGTGTGTAATGATGGAGTCCTGTCAGCACATTTCTGTACGGATTGGAATCGATTTGATAAATAAGAACTAAACCAAGCGAGCTCAGTCACTACCTGTAAGCCCAACGTCATTTTAAAATCGAATGGTCGATGGTGTCAAACGCTGAGCTTAAGTCTAACAACATCATTACAGTGGAGTTTCCTTCATCAGAGGATATCAGAATGTCGTTTATAACCCACGTTAGTGCCGTTTCTGTACTGTGACTGGTGCGAAAACCAGACTGGAATTTCTCAAAATGAATTGTAATGCGTGAGATGTGACTGAAGCTGACTGGCGACTACTTTTCTAGTATTTTAAAGAGAAACTGTAAATTTGAAATAGGCCTCTAATTATTTAGTATGTGTGGGTCTAGGTCTGACTTTTTAAGTGACGGTTTAATGACGGACACTTTTAGTGCATCAGGTACTGTGCCATGCAATAATGAACTACTGATAATGGTTAGAATGGGCACTGCAAGGACATCCATTGAACTGTTTACTGGTTTAGTTGGCACTGGATCAGGTAACAAGTAGTGGGCTTCATTTTAGTAATTAAAGTTCAGACTTCCTGCTCAGTTACAGGATTACAATCACTAAAGTGCTGAATGCCACGTGCGGCCATGTCTGCCAGGCTAGTGTGCGGTTTGCACTGTGATGCTGAGATCTGCGGTCTTCTATTTTTAATGTTCTCATTGAAGAAGTTCATAAAGTCTGTACTGCTAATATAAGCCTTTGTCTTACACGGAAACAAAGCGAGGAGGACTGGAGGCTGTCGTGCCCGTGGTTTTGGCCTGGCATCGGTATGGCAGTCTTTGTCTCTGTAGCGTTTGTTCCTGGTGTTTTGTGGGTCTTACTTTAGCGACTTGATGTCCCCCGTGCGGCGGTGTGGGCTCAGGAGCGAGCGATGGCCGTGGAGCAGACTGAGCGTCAGGGGAGCTTCTTGTTGGTCGGGTCACAGACTGAAACGCCGAATGCAGAGCGGCACAATACAAGATGGCGGTCATAATAAGTTAGCAACACACCCAAGGTTTCTTATAATGGAAGACGTTTTCATTTCCCATCATTTGAAAGTGTGCAAGAAAGCAAAAAAGCGACCAGACCACGAGTGCGAGGCGCTTCTGATAGCAGACGGTAGTCAAAGTGCAGCTGGCGAGCCAACAATGAGGCGTTGTGCGCCAACAGAACAGTAACGTCGTTTGATTCAAGACACAAATCGGCCAACACGGCTCTCTGTGCTCATCTCGAGTGCCCAGCGGCCGTTGGCTTTGAATGGGAGGCCATTGTGGGACGCTTTCAGGGACAGTCACCGAGCCATGGCGCCCGCACAATTACTGTTTGTTGGACAGACCCTCTCAAGTTGTGCTCACTGCCCTGGAACTCCTCGTTTGTTTGTTTGTTTGTTTGTTTGTTTGTTTGTTTGTGTGACGTCGTTTTAAGGGTAAAGTCTGATGTTTGCACGAGTGTCCTGTCGCCACACTTTACCATCTTCTAGAGCGTCTTTGAGGGGAGGATGTAGCAGCCTGCTGTGCCAATGTCCTGGAGTGACTGTCGGGCACATCGGCTCTACGCTTGGCACTGCCAGTGCTGAGGGACTGGACAGCTTAGAATACAAATGTGCCAGTGGGTGAAATGAAAGTCTTGGTAACCAAAGCAGCACAAGTGTTAACTGGAGTTCAGCGTAACACAGAAAGGCGATTGGCGTGATCATCAAAGCCAGTGGCACACGAAATTACTCACAATCATCGAAAACGAGAAGCAGCAGACAGAACAAAGAGAAGTGAAGAGGTGGGCAGGAAGGTAATACACCTGCGGGCACAACCGAAGAGAAAGGCAAAGTCATAACTTGAAGATGAATACAAAGCAGGGGCACGACTACACCCTAAACATGAGAAATTGTGGCACAAATTGGGCTTCTCTTTGAGATCCACAAAGACGTCGGCCATTAAAGACTTCAACACGAATCTTACTACTGTAGGGGGCATCTGACGTCCGTGGGGTGGGCTCCTGGCAACGGCCTCGCAGAGAAGCTTCCATTCAGTTAAGACAAAATGGCATTGCAGCGATTTATATAACTAGGGGGCTTCGCTCGCCAACCCCCCGGCCTGCCCTACACGCCAGCCACTTCTCGTCACTTTCACCAAACGACAAATCCTTTAATTCTCGTGGATACGCCTCTTCATTGGGTAGAAACACGACTCTTCCCTGATGGCGACACGAATTAGCCGATCTACACGTCTGCGACTTAAACTATAAAGCCATACTTCTGTGCCATCACCTCTGTCCGTATATCTGATCGCTTTTCTCTGCTCCGTTAATAATTTCCGTTTGCTTGCGCTAATGCGATCCTTACTATCAGTCTTTTGAGACTTTCGAATTTCAGCACGTCCATTATCTCTAACCTGCTCTGCTTGTGCGCCGCGCCAACGTTTCTCAATTCTTCACGACGTTCTCTACTCTGTCATCTACTCTTTGTCTTTTATTTCCGACCCCACTTGGAGCTGAGAGCGCAGGAAGTGTGTCCGACCATAGCATTCACACGACTGAGAGGTGATTGGACGGTGGGCGTGGTTATAAATGTTTGAGAGGAGGGCGGGACTTGGCCTAAAGTCTCATCTCGCGGGACCTGAAATGATCTCCGAGAAAGTCTCGTCCCAGGATTTCCTTTTAAAATAGAGAGAGACAACATAAAACAATTAATGACATTCAAAATGAACCAGGGGTGGCACGGTGGCGCAGTGGGTAGCGCGGCTGCCTCGCAGTTAGGAGACCCTTAAGGGTTCGCTTCCCGGGTCCACCCTGCGTGGAGTTTGCTTGTTCTCCCCGTGTCTGCGTGGGTTTCCTCTCACAGTCCAAAGACATTCAGGTGAGGTGCTCTGGTGATCCTAAATTGTCCCTCGTGTGTGCGCTTGGTGTGTGTGTGTGTGCCCTGCGGTGGGCTGGCGCCCTGCCCGGGGTTTGTTTCCTGCCTTGCGCCCTGTGTTGGCTGGGATTGGCTCCAGCAGACCCCATAGCTAGGATATAGCGGGTTGGATAGTGGAGGGATGGATGGATGGATGGAAAATGAGCCAGATAAATTGAAACTCTTCACCCAACAGATTCCTGACGCCATTATTAAAGGGTTAAATCTGTTGTGGAAGTTGACCCGGACACAGACAGGCAGACACGTTGATGTCGCCCCCAAACACGTTTATTTACAATATATTTACAACAGTAAGTTCAATGGTCACACAGACCCAGTTCCATGTCCACAAACCCCAAAGTCACAGTCCTGGCCTCACAAGGCCTTGTCCTCCACACCTCCTGAGCTTCGTCCTTCCACCTCCCGACTCCAGCCCTGAATGAATGGAGACGTCTGCCCCTTTTATTCAGTTCCCGGATGAGCCCCAGGTGTTCCCGGCATTCCTCCTCTGGCCACGCCCCAGCGTGGCGGAAGTGCCCTGGTTGTCCTCCCGGCTGCTCTCCGGGCGCCGTCCTAAATCTTCCCCCCAGCACTTCCGCCACACCAGGTCCCCAAGGCGGTGACCACGGGCCCCTACAGGGTGGAGCTTCCATGCCCTGTACCCGTGGCCCCCAAAGCAACCTGGAAGGCAACCCCCACGTGATCCAGGGTTTGCACAGACCCACATCCGCTCCCTCATGACGTCCCGGCCGGGTTGTTGCCCCTGGCATCCCTGACACTGTTCAAGAAAAAAATATACCCTTCTCAGGAAAACCTCCCAATAAACCTGATCAATGACGGTGTGATGTCACAGCCCACACACAAGAACACCTCCAGTAGCACCCAGTGTGCCCCTGACGATGACGGTGACAGGGCTACAAAAGGGCAGCCACCTAAAAAACAAAATGGTGTCGGAAATAAACAAAAAATAATGTAAATAAAAAGACAATAAAATTGACAAAGTAATACGTTGTGACTCCGCCTGGTTCAACACCCCTAAAATGTTCAATCTGAACCGAATTTACCTTCGTCCAAGGCCCACCACAGCATACCCTCCGCCGCCCTGGGCTTTGATTGGCTGCTCTTTGTGTCGTCGATCTTCTCCTTCCTCGCCTTGGCCTTGAGTTTGGAGTCACTGGAATCCTTGCCATCCCGATGGGTGGACGTTTGGCCAGATCGGTACATGAGCTTATCTCACAGCATCGGCTTATTTTCCACCCTACGTGTGGCTGAACTCTGCGTCTTTGCCACTCTCACCAGCTCGGGCACTGCTGTCCTCCTTGTTTCACTGGCAGCACTGAGAGGCGACCTTTTCTAGGCCGTGTCATTTCACGTGAACGGTCCGCACTTGGACATCTAAACACTTAGGGAGTCCCCTTGTGGCAGACATCGAGCGTGCTGTGCTGACAGAGCTGACTTTACATCGAGATCTTAATACCTCAAGTTCTGGGGGCTTGGGGCGGACCACGAGAATCCACACAGGAGCAGAACCAGCTGACTCCGAATAATAAGGTGCAGCATTCCCATCACGTCGTAAGGGCTTAGAGGGAAAGACCAAACACGGCCTCGCTCCTTCAGACAGGGTCACGCGTCACCAGGACTTACTGTCCTCTTGTGACTTTTCTCTGTTTCTACAAATAGGATCCCTGGCACACGCTAGGTTTTCTGCTCCTGGCATCCTAGGGAGATTGTGTTTTATTTCCTTACAAATTGCAGCCCTCTGTCTGATCTTGGTGTCCCCGTCTGATCTTGGTGTCCCCGTCTGATCTTGGTGTCCCCATCTGATCCTGGCGTCCCCGTCTGATCCTGGCGTCCCCGTCTGATCCTGGTGTCCCCATCTGATCCTGGTGTCCCTGTCTGATCCTGGTGTCCCCATCTGATCCTGGTGTCCCTGTCTGATCCTGGTGTCCCCATCTGATACATTTCCAGCTCAAAGAGAATGGTGAAAGGCTTACTGGTGAGCCCCTTTGTCACGATGACCCTAACTAGCCCCATTCCTACTCCGTGCCCCCCTTACTCATCACAGTCATGAAAACAGAAACATTTTATTTATGACGCTCTTATCTTCCCAATGCCAATGGGCCTGCGGACGTTCATACCGTGATTTTTGTATGTGAGACGCCATTTGTCCTGTAAATGTCAGCTAATGAACAGAAGAAGAATTCCAGATTGCTTTTCCTTCAGATTAACGGCAGTAAAGGAAAGTGGAGCGACATTACTTGACATGGAATCCTTTAAAGTGACGTAAGCCAACCTGAGCCGCGGGTTTGCACGGTGAGCTGACGTCACCCAGTTTTTCATGACAGACTCACAAAAGGCCTAATGTCACCCTGAGAGCCCGCCATTGCTGATTGTCTGCTGAGGGGTCACTCACATTGTCACTTCTCCCTCCTTGTGACGGTACTTCCTGCAGACGCACCACAGTCAGGTGTACTTGGGATTCTGGGAATTCCAAACCGTGGATTCTGTCGTTCAGCTAAAGGAACAGCTGCCAGTCAAGCAGCGCATGTGTGCCACCGTCTTACATTGGGTGGCACGTGTGAATGACAGCACAAAATGAATGAATGAATGAAACTGGTGACCAGTGACAGACTGTGTTGCGTCGCGCCTCTTGGGTGGTGAGAGCTGCTGTGCCAAACTAGTTGGTAACAGAAGACAAAAATGAACAACTGGGGGCTTTAATGGCTCGCTTGTGTCTGTGGAGTGACTGCAGCTTGAGAGCTCCGGAATGCGAGACCCTCTGTACAAATTCAGCGTCTGGGTGACGTCTCTGCTTTTCCATGAGATTTCCTTCATTTTGTAATTCTGGGAAAGCTGAATTAAAAAAAAAAATAAAATAAAATGGTGGCACCAAGTCTCATTTGTATCGTGTGCTTCACAACATCCACTCAGGCCCAAACACGTGGCACAGAAAGACGGGTGGGCGGTGTGGCGCAGGCCCAGAGCACTGAGCTTTATTTGACCTGAGCAAGTCACGTCACTGTACAGAATGCCAGCTTCGCCCAAACAGATCTACAGAGGAGCAGATGTTACGAAGAGGGCTCCACGTTACTGCCTCAGTGCCCTAACTGGGTGGCGTGCCAGTCCATTGTTGCCCATCCACAGACCCTCACACAGCTGCCAGTCAGCTCTCACACTGCTGGCGCGCATCTCCACTGTCACGGCTCTGGAGAGCTGCTTCATAATAAGGGACGTGCAGTCGAAGCTGTAAAGAAATGCCAGCTCCTGCCAGCTCCTGCCAGCTGCGCACTTTAAGGATAAGTTGACCGATGGCAGTTGTGTTTGTCCACATTGCAGGGCCTGCTTCAGATGTGCCACTCTGCACAAGCATCATATCTGTTCCAGAAGGACAAGTTCTACGACGTGAGCTGTGACACAGGAGACAAGTCAATCCAGTGCAGTCGCAGATCTGATGCCTTCAAGTTCTGGTTCATGTGGAAAGCCATCGGCACACGTGGGCTCGAGGGGAGAGTAAACCGGGCCCTCGCCCTGGCAAGGTGAGTGCTCACAAGTCTTCGTTGTTGACTGCTGTCTGTGGTGTGCTAGGAATGTTAGCGTGGCATCAACACTTGGCGCATGAATGTCTCTACTCAGACTTGGAATAGTTTAGCAAAGCTTGTGAGGAGCCATTTGTTGTATGGGAGTGAAATGTTGATGATGAAACGGGCATGAGAGCGGGCAGGCGGATTCACAGAGTGGCAGGAAGGTAGGATCGGAATTGAGAGAAGGAGACTTGGCGTGGAGGCAAAAGGAGAAGCAGGTTACTGTGGTTCAGGTGTGTGAGGTGAAGGGTCTGGGTGAAGAGGTGCCCTCTGATTAGGACATTAGAACACGAGGACAGGCCATTGAGCCCAACAGAGCTCGCCAGGCCTACCCACTTGCCCCCCTAAAGTAACATCGAGTCGAGTTGTGAAAGTCCCTGAGGTCTTACTGTCCACCACACTACTTGGTCACTCATTCCTGACGTTTGTGTGACGTTCAGCCTTCACAAGTGTCCAGCTGTGTCCCCGTGTTCCTGATGAAGTCATGACCGTCTCCACCCACTGGACTCATTCTCTTCATCGTCAGGTCTCCTCTTCATCTCCTGTAAAGGCTCAGCTCTTTGAATCTTTCCTCATCACTCCCCCCCTGTAGCCCCCCATAATCAGCCTCGTCGCTCTTCTCTGGACCTTCTCTGGTGCTGCTGTGTCTTTATGGAGACCCAAACTGCCCCCCGTACTCCTGATGAGGCCTGACCAGTGTGTTATAAAGCCTGAGGAGATCTTGTACTCCACACGTCAAGGCGCTATATAACCTGACATCCTGTTAGCCTTCTTCATGGCGTCTCAACACGGTGATTAGTGAGCAGCCCTGGAGGGAGTCCAGTGAAGAAGATTCACACGAGAAGAATCAGGCTCGACCCAAATGATGCCAAGGACTGTGGCGGTTGAAGGAAAAGGATGGTCTGGAGTTCTTCTTAACAGCAGCCCCTGTCTGTCTTTTAGGGGGTCACAGGTACCATTGAGGTGACCGTAGAGGTGACAACTCCGTCCAGCACACTTGTTTGGTTGTTGCTCTCAAACTTCATGAGTTGCTTGTTTTTTTTCCAGATTCCCATAACTGTGTAAATGAACAAAGTGGCAGACCACCAGGGTGAGGAGGAAGACCAAAGGGTGAACACGAGAACTAAAGCAGGACGGACGTCACAACACCCACCGGGCTTGGCTTTGTCACTTTGTCACTCTGTAGGGCGTTGTGTGGGTGAGGCGAGAAGTCCAGCAGAGTGACCAAAGAGATTACAACATGGGGGCCGCTTTGTGATCGAAGGAGGGGGTCGTGCTGTCATCTCTTTACTTGGGGTCACTCTGCTGGACTTCTTCTCGCTTATCTGTTAAGGGATTGGATTTCAACGTGAAGGTGGCTTTGTTGTCCTGACTTCACGCTGCTTATTGATCTCAAGCGCCGACCTCCGTGTTACCCGCTTTGCAGACTTTGTACTTGGCGTGTCTGCCGCTTTATGACGTCAGTGCTGTGGATGAGGAGCTGAACTCTTCGTAGTTTTGCGTTTCATTCGCCGAGTCCCAAATCTCTCAGCTGCACTCGCATTCCCGTGAGCCGAGCTGCTCATTGGACGCGCTCTCCGTAGTGCCGCCTTTTGGCGGTCAAAGTGCAAGTTATGAAGAACAAATGGAGTGGTGGAAATGTGCTCGAGTAGTAACGCGCTGCCATCTTTGTATTGCAGGTACCTGGCAGAAGAAATCAAAAAGAAGGAGGGCTTCCGACTTTTACTGGAAGTAAGTCCCGAGCAGCGAACAGATGAAGGGTTGAAGGGCTGGCGAATGGCGGTCAGGATCACGGGGGTTTGATGTCATCAGGGGGCAACAGGAAGTGACATCATCAGCGTGGGATTGAAGCTTCCTTGTTTTTCTATTTATGACACGCTGCCTTAAGCCCTGCGGCTGCCCCCCTAATCGACGCGCCGCTCACGAACCGAAAGCTGCCCAATTTGTCATCCTGCCCTTTGAATGGCCTCTCCTCGCATTCGCTCTCTTTTATTATTTCTAAGCAGGCGACTGAGTGTGCCGTCTGCTGGGCTTCATATTGTTAAGGGAGGTCTGTCACCGCGGCCCCCCCGCTCTCCGCACGCGCCTGCTCACGGGTGACAGGAGGGTCTCAGTGGTCCGGCGGCTTCACAGATCAGGCGTGCCTGCTGATCGGCAGATTGTTCAAAATCAAAGGTTGAGAAAAGGCTTCAGGTGTCATCTTTGATTGTGAATTATTTGTGCCAGCCTCCAGTTTTTTAATATGTGATGCCAATACCTTGAAAGACGTTAAATGCATCGGACTAGCACGCCCTCGCCCCTCACCCCTCGTCCTCGCCCCTCACCCCTCACCCCTCGCCCCTCGTCCTTATCCCTCGTCCCTCCCCTCGTCCTCGCCCCTCACCCCTCACCCCTCGCCCCTCCATCCCTCGCCCCTCATCCCTCGCCCCTCACCCTCATTCCTCGCCCCTCGTCCCTCGCCCCTCCATCCCTCGTCCTCACCCCTCGCCCCTCACCCCTCGCCCCTCGTCCTCATCCCTCGTCCCTCGTCCCTTGCCCCTCGCCCCTCTCTAACGCTCATTGCTGCTCCGTTTGTACAGACTGAGAACTCGGACAGCGAGATGCTTTGTTGCTTCAACAGTTAACATCAAATTATTTAACTGCACTTCTTATTTTTTTTGAAGCCTGAATATGCAAACGTCTGCTTCTGGTACATTCCGCCGAGTCTGAGGAATACGCCTGAGGGTCCTGAGTTCTGGGCGAGACTTCATCAGGTGAGTGCAACTCAAAAGTCTGCGTTTATGTCTTCTAAAGGGGTGTTTTTGGAGTCTGACTTGGCCTGCGGGCACCGCGTAGATACGTCATGCACTTCATACAGTGGGCCGTGCTGTGTGTGTGAAGGGGGCTCAACACCTCAGACTTCATTGTGGACCCCACACTCATTACCTACGGTCACAAACAGCAGACCCCGCGAGTCATAAAGAGGGTTTGGGGCAGCCGCCCGTGTGAGAGGGTATGAGCATCGCACCCCAAACGGCAGAGTATGGCGGCTTTAAAGTCATCAAGGCTTGCACCAGAGGGGCCGGAAGTGACGTCGTCCTCGAGAACGGTCTGCAGGAAAGTGAGAAAAAAGGTTAGGGCACTGCGCCACCCCCTGGGCTGGCGTGGCATTCCACTCATTTAGACCCTCTAGCTGCCACCCTCCCATGTTGCCTGATGGACACGTTAGTGCGGTGAAGTTAACTCGCTCAATATGACATTTGTACCAACGGTGCTCACCCAGCTTTGCCCGGGAAATTCCCAGAGACAGCGGGCATCAGCTGTAGTTGTGTTGGTTGATCAGACGTTGTCTGTAACTCGAGTCGTTTTTAGTTGGCAGCATTTTGTATTTGTAGCTGGAAATCCACAGAGGGACAAAATGATCTTAGAATCTGAGATTTTTATTCTCAAGCTTTCAGTTTCTATCAGGAATCCTCATCATCAGAGGAACATAACTAGACTTACGGGGGGGACGTGATGAGGTGGGGTTTGGGGGGCTTATCTTCGTGTAGTTCATTGGAGCCCCTAACTTGTGCAGGTCCTCGCGGCTGACTTATCAATACGAAATACATTTTACAGCAAACGCTGTTCGTCACAATTGAGTCAAGTCGTCCGTCGGGATCATCCGTCGGGATCACGGTATGCGTCTTGTGCCCAGTGCTTACTGGGATGGGGTCCGGCTACCCCACAGCCCTGCTCCGCATTAAACAAGTTTAGAAAATGAATGAATTGGGTAGATGGTGATGATGATGATGATGATGATGACCACCACGACTCCTAAATTCTTCTCATGAGGTGGACTCTCGATTTTCAGACCCCCATTATGTATTCAAACCTCACATTTTTACTTCTTATCTGTAATTCTTTACATTTACTGACATTAAATTTCATCGTCCACAAATCTGCCCAAGCCTGTCTGCTGTCCAAGTCCTTCTGTGATGATATAACGGATTCCAAATTATCTGACAGTCCACCAATCTTGGTATCATCTGCCAACTTCACCAGCTTGTTACTTATATTCTTATCTAAATCATTAGCTCTGCCCCCTGCTGGTCACCACTCTTAACATCGGCCAGTTCTGATGAGGTTCCTCACACCATCACCCTCTGCCTCCTGTGTCTGAGCCAATTCTACACCCATCTGAACTGCCACTTCTTTTAGTTTGATGCCCACCCTCTCATGTGGCACCTTTCTGAAAGTCCTCATCAATCATCTCATCTTCTTCTCTCTGGTCATCTCCTCCTAGAATTCCAGCCTGTTAGTAAAACACGACCTCCCTCTTCTGAGCCCACACTGACTGTCCTGTCCTTGCCATGTGTTGCCCAATCTTACCCTTAATAATTCCTTCCATTAATTTTCCTGTGATGTTTCACGTTAAGCGTACTGGTCTGTAGTTGCTCTGATCTGCCCTGCCACCCTTTTTATGTAACGTGATGATATTTGCCATTTTCCAGTGCGCAGTGACTTCGTACAAATCTGTGTCAAGGGTTTCTATCTGAACTCGCTGGTCTCCTTAGGAACTCTGTGGTAAATCTGATCTGGTCCTGGTGATTTGTTTGATGTCAGCCTATTTAATCTGAGCAGCTCTTCACCCTCCACTGCTTTTAGATCCCTCGGCACCTCCTTAGTAGTCCTTGCAGTACACTGGCCTCATTATTAAAATCTGAGTTAGGATTAAATTAGAGTTAAACTAATTCAAATTCAAATTAAACTACCTTAACTTTTTCTTTCTTTATTATTAAAACTAAGTGATTTAACTTAAATGGTAAAACTAAAAAAATGTAAGCCAAGAAAGTGAGATACTAGAAGTGCTGCCGCTATTTGACACCTCGTGTCCCCTGAAGCTCCTGTGCTGTGCGTAGAACAAGATGGAGGCTTGAAAGGCCTGTAGAGGAAGTGACGTCATCAAAGGGGCCGGCTCTGGAAGTGATGTCATCGAAGGGGCCGGCTCTGGAAGTGATGTCATCGAAGGGGCCGGCTCCGGAAGTGATGTCATCGAAGGGGCTGGCTCTGGAAGTGATGTCATCGAAGGGGCCGGCTCTGGAAGTGACGTCATCGAAGGGCCCGGCTCTGGAAGTGATGGTGCCAGAACCTTGCAGGATTTCCTGGGAAAGGTCTGACAGTGAGCGCACTACTCCGCCTCCCCCTGGTCGGATGTTTTATTCCACTTACTCAGACCCTTTAGCTGCCTCCTACTCGCACGTGTGTGACAACGACTCACCTCCTCCAGTCTCACACCAGTTCCTCAGACACATTGACTTTTGTCGCAGCAGCGCAGTTGCCAGTTTCTTTTGCGATTTCAATGATTTTTCGTGTAAAAGCAGCTTCATATTTTCTTCTGATCGAACGCTCCGTCGTAGACGAGATGAGCTCTTACGATAAACGTGTGTGAGAGTGTGAGATACACAAAACCCAAATCAGTGCAAAGGTCACTTCAGAATCATGCGGGTATTAAATACCGTGTGGTCAGGTAGGCACAATAGAGAGAGAGAGAGATTGGGAGCACCCGCCGATACGTCGCATTGCTGCACCCACAGAGAACAAAAAGGCCGTGTGCCCCGTGGTGACTCTCTCAGGTGGGCAGGCGTTGGCATATCGTAATCTCTTGGGCCAATTGCGTGAGTTTTCCACATTTGACTTATACGACTGACATTATAAAATACCGGAAATGATCCGATAAAATGAGCCCGACTTCCCCGCGAGTAGATACGGTGCTGAAGGTCCTAATTAAATAAAGTGTATTCCGCATATCCCACCTTGTTTCCTTCATCTTCGTGTCTCACAGAAATACTTTGACGTGCGATTTGTTTGTCTGTTTTCCTGTCATGTTATTCTGTTTTCCGCTAATAACCTCCCAGCATGTTTTACACAGTTTTACTAAATGCAGATAGCAATGACTAGAATGTCACTGAATGTCACTAGAAATGACATTTAATTGGTCATTGAGTTAACATAAAGAAGGGATGAAAACCAAGAGCTTGGTCAGCACATGTAACAGCCGTGTAAGAAGTGGCACATGCCTTTAGCAGGCTGGCAGTAATGGCGCCTGCCAGTTCAGAACATGGCTACCTCATTGAGCTCGAGAAACTCCAACGAGTCAGCGGCGTCTGTCTGTCTGTCTGTCTGTCCTAACCGGGGCACAACTCCAGGAGTCGGCAGTGGACGTTCAGTGTTGGTCTGCGCCACTGCGGATCTGACTGCCGCTGGCCAGTGGGACCCTGTTGGAGATTTACAGATCCCCCCACCCCCCCCACTTCAGCTGTGGCCGGCAGTGACATAGGAAGGCAGGGACACTTCCTCTGTAGCCGATTTGTGTGAAGTGTGGCACGCTGGGTAAGGCTTTGGCCTGACACGGTGTGACCCTGAACAAGTCTGTGCCCCCCAAATGTTTGGTTGATTATCAGCTCAGAATGTTTCAGATGCCAGTGTCGAGTGTCCGTACGTCTGGCTTGTGCCCACCGACCCGGTCTTGAGCCAGAGGCTGTTAAGATGGGTCTCGGCCTTCCATGACGGTTGTGATGGACGGTCGGCAGCTCATCCTGGCTGGGACGCCCCGAGAAGGAAAAGATGGGGGAAGGCAGCAACTTTTAGACACGAGATGGCAGCTCCCCTGGACTCCTGCAGGGCATCCTGGGACTTGGAGTTTGGTTTCACAGCCCTGTTGGGTGCCGTGATGCTGCCAAGGGGAGCTGTTGTAGGACTGGAGGAGTCCCACTTCCCCTAAGCCGCAAGTACTAATGGATCACGTGGGTAGGAGCCTGAAGTACTTCTGGGCTGACTGAAGGATTCGAGTTCTCCATCTGACCCCGAAGAGGAGGAGCACTTTAGTGTCAGGCCTGCTGAAGACCACCCAGCAAGCGAGTCGGAGTCAGGTGGAGGTGGACGACACTTGCTGGGAGGCGTGGAGGAGATAAAGAGAATTGAGATTATTGTGGCTGTGGTGCATTGGAGGCCCTGTGGTTGGACAAGAAGGACTCCTGAAGTACTGTCTGATGGGGAAAAGGTGGGCACCAGTGCCACCTAGCGTCCACTCATTGGCATTGTGTATTGGGTTAAGCAGATTCAGACAGTGAGTGGGTCGGTGGATGGGTGCAGATTTTAGCTGGCAGGATCTACAAAAGGCCGACTCCTCGGGATGCAGATGGCACCTACTTGTAAATATTCATCAGCTGATGGCTGCTTGACCTTCATCATCATTGGCATTCCCTCAGGAGAAAGTTATAGTGGGCGTCTTTTAAAGTAATTGCACAGGGAAATCTTCCACCGGATATTAGTGTGTGTGTGTGTGTGTGTGTGATGATCTCCTCCTACCGCACGACTTACGTGGGACGCACAGTCAATTGTCTCCCGTGGGTTCTTGAATCGTCTTCAGAGCTTCAGAGGACGTCCTGGCAGAAGAACTTGAGCCGCGTCAGCGCCGGTTGGCTCTTTCACGAGTGTTACCCTAATTTAAGGCATTTGGGATTCTGAACTCTTACTGCCGTCCTCTCGGCCCCCCGAGCCCCTCTGGCTGTTCTGACCGTATTCCCTGCCATTCCCAGTTTGTCCCATTCTTGGCCCTTTGTATCTCTCTATATGGCTTACTGGCGGCTGTCTGTCCGGCTGTCTGTCTGCTTTCCAAGAACGCATCTTCATCACAGAGGGAGTCAGCGTCTGTAATCCACAAGTCGATAACGATGTAAATGCTTCTGTTAATGCCAGTGTTTGCCTCACAGACGTGGCACCGCGCCACCCAGCGCACCACCGAGTGCCTGCTCAGGAACAGCAGGAGTGTTGGCTGCGTTCACACAGTCGTGCCGTATAAACTCCGTATGTTTGTCCCCTCGTGGTGGGCTTTAGGGGGGCACTGTGGGTTGAGCCCTAGGAGGGGTGGCACTTTTAAGGGAGGTGCTGGACCTCCACATCTTCCACAACAGCGGCTCTTAGGATTAAGGGACGTCTTATAAGATGAGAAGGAACGGATGTTGCAGGGTGACGGTTACAAGACGCTGACATTAAGGTGACCCGTTTCCTTTGTCCGCCCTTCACAGTCGTTACGTTCTTAAGACGTTACGTTTCTAAAGATTCCAAAATCGCCACAAATGAATGTTTGAAATTGATCGTCGATTCTAATCTGTTCAGTGCCAGCTTACATGCTTACATAGTCAAGTTTACGCCGTCTACGTTTCCTAACGTCTCATTCATTCATTCATTAGGGTTAGGGTTTGATTTCTAGACATGTGCTCAACAGACGCAGGTGGAAACACATTCTCTTGTTAAATATTTAATACGACGTCCTGCGGTGGGCTGGCGCCCTGTGCTGGGTGGCATTGGCTCCAGCAGACCCCCGTGAGCCAGTAGTTAGGATATGGCGGGCTGGAGATTTAATAAGAGCAAGTCCCGTTTTGATTTTTGATTTACTTTATCAACCCCGTTTGGCCTGAACTGTGAGGGTCGGAGCGCAGGGTTAGCTACTCTAAGCCCCCCGCAGTGACTTTCAGGTTAACTCGCTCAGAGGCCCGACTCCGTAAGCAGGGTCCCTTCTGGCCGTGACCAGATTTGAACCGGCAGCTTTCCTGATGTTTCTGGAAGTTTGTCACAGAAAATGAAGTACAGGTCACATCCTGAGACAAAAGCGTGGCCTCAACTAAAGGACTATTCTGAGGGGTAGAACGTGCCCTTTCAGTAAGCAGGCAGAAGTCCTGGCACCACACTGCTGTCTGCTTAGGGCATATGACACTGCTGGGGACTGGGAGAACAATTACAAACTTGGCACACACCTGCAGGGCACCAGGAGAATCAGGGACAGCTGCCACCCACAGTGTGCATAGATAGGATATGTCAGACACTAGGGGGCGCTGTCGCCCCTCTCAGCCCAGCAGACAGACGCACTGCACACTGGGTAAAATCACCAACAAGCCTTTTTGATTCTTTTCTTCCTTCTATTGTGCCCTCAAGCACCACTGCCACATACGCGGGCAGTTCAACAATAATAATATGAAGAAGAAGAAGAAGAATCATCCCAATTCTCTTTCTCCTCCCGACTCCGGCTCCCTCGTCAGGTCTCCAGCAGTCCTTGTAATAGTCCTTGACCCGGAAGTGCTTGTCCTTTTCCTCCCACGTGACTTGCCCGCACTTCCAGGTCAGCTGGAGAATCCCAATTCTTTAATCAGCCCAGAAGTACTTTGGGGCTCTCGTCCTCGAGACTTTGGAGTACTTCTGGGCCGTGGATGAGGCACAACTCCTCAGGTCCTCTCACAGCTCCTCCTGGCGGCACCCGTGGTACCCAACAGGGCTGAGAAACCAAACTCCAAGTCCCAGAATGCCCTGCGGGAATCCGGGGCACCCTTACACTCCAGGGGAGCTGCCATCTAGCGTTTTGGGGGAGGCAGGGTCCTGGAAGGGGGTGTCCCACAAATAATGATGACTGCGTAGTGTGTATTTATATACTGTACATATATCTGCTGTATATATTGTAAGAGAGTGGCCGCTAGATGGCACTGTTGCCCACCCTTTCCCAACAGACAGACGCCGTTGTTTCATTTCCTTTTCCTTCGTGTTCAGCGCCCAAAGCACCTCCACCACAATAAGCTGGCAGTAATCAATAAGACTAGGATTAAACACAATAAGCTCGCTCCACCTCCGCCCAACTCCGGCTCCCTCGTCGGGTCTCCAGCAGTCCTTTATATGGTCCTTGACCCAGAAGTGCTTCTCCTCTGCCGCCCACGTGACTTGCCGGCACTTCCAGGCCAGACGGAGAATCCCGATCCTTTAATCAGCCCAGAAGTGTCTCTCTACGACTGTAGGGACTCCAGCAGGGCTGAGAAGCCGAACTCCAGATGCCATGGTGCCCTGCAGGAGTCTGGGGCACCGCCATGCTGCCAGCTAGCGTCCATGGAGAGGAGAGGCAGTGTCCCAAAGCAGCTGCCTCCCCCATCCTTCCACTTTGGAGGCGTCCCGGCCGGGTCTCCTACAATACACACACACACACACGCGCGTGTACAAGCCCTGGTCACGGTCTGTTTACTTACAGTATATGAAAGACGCAAGTGTGAGGGACGACACCTGAGGACCGGCGGCCCGGCCAGACTTGACTAGAGGACCTTACCTGGCAGGGACACCAATAATATGGAAGGATGGGGGAGAGCAACATATTCAGGGTATTGTCACATGCGCCAGGTGGTGTTGTGGCACAAGGTGTGCCAAAGATTCCCACCTCGAAAGAAGGCTCTGGGAGTCACAGGGGCGGCTTAATTGTAATCAACAAGAAGGCAGACCCGGCCCCCCTGAGTCGAGCCCCCACCAGCCCAAAGCCCCCGTGCATATACATTTATATTTATCTATAGTGTAAGCCTCTCTTATCACCCTGACCTCACCGTCAGCTGCTCATGTGCTGCCCACCCTGACTCGCTGACCGTCATTTTCTCGACTTTCAGGTAGACGCCAGTTTGTCTTTCTGCCCCCTTATCGCGCCCTCCTTGCGCTGCCCCCCATCCGTCTGTCTGCAGTTCCCCGGCCCCTCGGCTTTTTGAAATATTGGTGGCTTTTCCTTAACCTTCTGCCTTTACTAATCAACTACTTGACTTATTTCTTGTCTTTGCTCACATCAATTCCTGCGAATACCTATGTAAGATACGATTCCACCGGGCATCATGGGACTTGTAGTTGCTTGGGTGCTGCCAGGGGGTGCAGAAGGGGGACCTGGAAGTACAGAGCCATGGGTCCTCCATAAAAGAGGCTGCACTGCCTTGTCCAGAGCGGGACGGGCAACACTTACCTCGGTGGAGAGAAAGAAAAGCGATGCCCTGTGGTATTTCAGGTATTTTCTAATAAGCCCCCTTTATTTGAACCCGGGACTGGGTGAGTGTGTTTGGTGCCCCCTAGTGTACCTCTGACAGAACTCCGACTTGTAGTCCCATTTCTTTTGCCTCTCACTTACCCAAGTAAATATAAAATGTTACGTTTAGAAAGTAAAGGGATGTGAAGCTCCAACGTACTCGTCCTGAGGATGCCATCCCAGTAGGGTGGAGAAGCACTTGAAGAAGGTCCGTGTCTGGTCCAGATGGCCGATATTACTGTGTGTCGGTCGTGGAACAGACACTCGAGGTCCCGCACTCTGAGCGCTGGCCACGCAGGCCATGACGTGACAACAGCACCATGAGCTCCAAGCCCAACGTAAGCTTAAAACAACTTTGAAAAGTAAGCAGAGGTCCTTGTGAAAGAACCAGGATGTGGGATCCAAAAGTCTTCATGCACGCTGTGGTGACTAAAATACGCAGAAGGAACTTGACTAGGACCACCGTAACTTATGTCCCTCCGTTGAATTTGATTTTACTCTCGGATGGTCCCTTGTATCCAATATGCGGTTAAACCCGAGGCTGCAGTCTAAGGATTCCTCCTCACCAGCAGATGGCAGCAAACGGCTGAAGATGTGGCCTCCTGTGAGGTGGCGCTGCTCTCCCAGGCCTGCAGTCTCCATTGGTGCCCACAGCCTATCTGGAGATGTCGAGGGCTAGAGCCTAACCTGGCAGCGTCAGGCGCCAGGCAGGAGACTCCAGCCTTGGTGGGTCACCGTGTGTGTTATGGGAAACACTAGAGACGTGTGCATAAGAAAACCTCGCCGAACGTTAACGATGGGACGCCATCCGTCATCACATTGGGACGTTGGCAGGCATGGTGGGTTTGTGGGGGGTTAGGGGGGCCATACAAACTCCTGAGTACCATTTGGAGTTTCGCCCAAGTGGAGTCGCCTGCCTGCCTGCCCCTCACCGAACGTTAATGACGGGACACCACAGAGCAGGCGTGTGTGTGTGTCTGTGTGTGTGTGACTGTCGGGCCTCTCGGAGGCGCTGTGGGGTCTGCGTGTCCTCTGCCCGTCTCAGGTTAGCTGACAGCTCCAAATGAGCCTGGCATCAATTAGTGTGCCCACCTACTGAAGCTGCTGCACGTGCTGATAAACTATGGGATGTGTTTGACTTAAAATCAGCCCTGGCAGCAGTGATGCCCTGTGGGTGTGATTCCCGTTGGCTCGATGCTCCGGACTGCACTTGAAGTGCCCGACTTCAGAACGGAATCGTTAAATCGTCCGAGGTGCCCGAGCAGCAGTTTGCTGTCGTTATTGTTTTTGGTACGATTTGTTCTTAATACGGCGATGGCCAGCGTGCATTTACAGCAGCAGACGCACACAAAGAGCGCTGCTGTCCGGTGACGCAGTAGAGAAGCCATCGAGCGTCTCCTCACCAAGCGAGAGTTTCCATCAACGTGAAGGCAGACACACACACGACTCGTACGCTCGAGTTCGCCCACCCGGTGCAGTGCCAACGTCCTCAGAAGAAATCCAAAAGGTGAATCAGATCACAAATGAATGAGCCGTCTAATGGACTGGCGACCCCGCGCTTACAATACCAGCCTGGTGCAATCAAATGACAGCAGAGGAGGGACGAGACCTTCATGGAGCAGAGAAGGTTTACGGTGGGAGGAGGACCTCCATTTCGGGTCTAGAAAGTCGATAAAGCAAAGGGTCGGGGGGCACGCAGTGGGGTCTTGTGGCTACGACAGACGACTCAGATTTGGTGGGCTCTCTCTGTCGGGGTCTTCACTTGTCCTTCGGCCCCTTTGGTGACAAGGACCACCTGATGTTATAATAATGGCAGAGCTCTTCTTTCTAAGTTTCGTTGGGAAAATAAGTCTTGCCTTTCGTATTTTAATTGAAGTCCGTTAAGGTGCAAATAAATGAAGTTTTAGATGAAGAACTTTGAAATTCCCTTCCCTTCTCATTCATCTGACGCCGCCGATGTCTCCATTGATGATCCCAAAGTGCACTTTGTGTGGTTTGGCGCTCTGCGTCTTGGCATATAAAGGAACCCTCAATGTCACAAGTCAGTGACACGTCTGGGCTACTGATCTGCTCGGTGACGGAGCAGAGGGGCTCATTCATTAGTCTCAGGGGCACTGGGGGGCAACAATGAGAGGAGCCCCAGAACAGGAGTGAATGGGTTAACAGGTGGAGGGAGGCGCTCAGTGTCACTACTGGTAGCATGAGGCCATACCTGGACTCTACAGAGCTGGCACAGGTAGTTCAACTTCTCCGGGACGGCGGGCACATCAATACCACGTGGCATTGCCAGAAGGTCTGTTGTGTCTCCCAGCACAGTCTCAAGGGCATGGAGGAGATTCCAGGTCACAGACGGGCAGTGCCTCTCGTAGAAGGTCCTTAACCCATCAGCAGGTCCCACCGGAGGAGCAGGATGAGCACTGGCAGAGCCTACAAAATGACCTCCAGCAGGCTGGCCGGCCACTGGTGTGTATGTCTCTGAGCAAACAATCATGACGGGGGACCTCTAGTGGGCACTGTGGAGCTCGATTGGCATTTGCCATAGAATACCAGAATTGGCATCCTGTGCCTTTCACAGATGAGAGCAGGGTCACCCTCAGCACATGTGACAGACGTCAAAGGGTCTGGAGAAGCCGTGGAGAACGTCATGCTGCCTGTGACATCGTTCAACGTGAGCACTCTGGTGGGAGATCAGTGATGGTCAGTCTGGGGACGCACAGACCTCTACAGGCTAGACAACGGTGGGCACCACAGGACTGCCATTGGACCCATCATCAGACCCTATGTTGGTTCCTCCTGGTGCACGACAATGCCCGCCTGGCCTCATGTGGGACATTATGTTTGGGTCCATCCGACACCTCAGCCTGTCCAGGAGCTCAGTGATGCCCTGGTCCTGATCTGGGAGGAGATCCCCCAGGACGCCATCCGTCATCGCTTTGGGACGTTGGCAGGCATGGTGGGTTTGTGGGGGGTTAGGGGGGCTATACAAACTACTGAGTACCATTTGGAGTTTTGCCCAAGTGGACTCGCCTGCCTGCCCCCTCATTTGGCCCCTTTTGTTTTCGGGGGTCCCTCTGTCGGTCGATCCTCTTCATTTCCACCTCTCGCTCCTCACACGTCAGCAGTTTTTCCAGGCGTTCCTTTCATTTTTTGAGCAGTTTATTTTTTAAGGGTGACCCCCTTGGCTGCGGGTGAAGCGGATGTGGCCTGCTGGTTTGTGATGCGCTAGAAGGAGAGCGCTGGTGACATCTGCTTATCAGCTGGACAGAAGTGTCAGTTTCATTGTTTCAAGCGCACTTGTCATGTGAAGTGACAACGGAAAGTGGTAAAGTGACAAGAGCAATAGACGCTGTGCTTCTGAGGAGACGCAGATTTATAGCAACACATGGCACCTGATGGTTTCAATTCAGGCCTGCTGTGCGCACGTTGAGAACATGCCTTCTCGATGGTGTCATGTAGTAATCATTTATTTTTTGTGGCCTCGGGATACGCGCCCAGAACTAATTCTAGACAAAAGCAAAACATGTTTCGGTTTGAACGGCACGTTGGCCAATGGAACAAAGTCCCTGGATGTGTGCTTCACTCGTCCTCCGTCAGGCTGCCTTGTAATTACAACCAAAGGAATACGACTTTGAGATTCCTGGAACTAATTTAGCGGCAGGAGCGGGAGGCGGAGCCACGGTGCATGGCGAGCCGGGCGGCCGTCACCGTGTCCTTTGTAAGCTGCGCGCTCAGGCCCGCCGTTTCCCAGGTCTGTCCAGATGGAGGCCCCCCCGTCCCTCTCCTTCTTGGGGCAGATGGACTGAAGACGTCTGTGACCACCCGGCCAGTGCGGCCCGCCTGCCTTCTGCGGCGAACTAACAAACCAAATAGCTGGGCTGTGGACGTCTTCTTAAAATGACTGACTGACAGCAGGTCCTGGGCACTTCAGAGCCGCCCATCTTGGCAGAGGATGCCCGTCTTCTTCTTACCCCCAAATGTTTAGATGGCGAAGAGGAAATGAATCTGCTCTGTCGTGCCAGAGACGTGCGTTTACAGCTCGTCGAGTTTGACTCTTCACGGCTCAGTCCCGAAGAAGATGGCGGTGGCGACTTCAACAGCAGGACGCCAGGCCAATGTGAACCGCAGTGGCAGGGTGTGGCGCAGCATCGCCACAGTGTGCTGCACGTCTTGAGTGTCTGGAGCGTTTGAGCTCAACTCAGTCGTACGAAAAATAGAAAAAGAAACGTCTGTGTGCTCGGCCAACATGGTGGCTCAGTGGCAGTGATTTACGGGATTACTGAAATGGAAAGGAAAAAAACTAAAGCAGGACTGGGGGGCTCTGCCCCCGCTCACTTTGCTCGCCAACCTCCTAAATGGGCACTACCCGCTAGCCTCTTCGTGGCTCTGCCCCCGCTCACTTTGCTCACCAACCTCCTAGACGGGCACTACCCGCTAGCCTCTTTGTGGCTCTGCCCCTGCTCACTTTGCTCACCAACCTCCTAGGTGGGCACTACCCGCTAGCCTCTTTGTGGCTCTGCCCCCGCTCACTTTGCTCACCAACCTCCAAGGTGGGCACTACCCGCTAGCCTCTTGGTGGCTCTGCCCCTGCTCACTTTGCTTGGCAACCTCCTAGACGGGCACTACCCGCTAGCCTCTTTGTGGCTCTGCCCCCACACACTTTGCTTGCCAACCTCCTAGACGGGCACTACCCGCTAGCCTCTTTGTGGCTCTGCCCCCGCTCACTTTGCTCGCCAACCTCCTAGACGGGCACTACCCGCTAGCCTCTTTGTGGCTCTGCCCCCGCTCACTTTGCTCACCAACCTCCTAGACGGGCACTACCCGCTAGCCTCTTGGTGGCTCTGCCCCTGATCACTTTGCTCGGCAACCTCCTAGACGGGCACTACCCGCTAGCCTCTTTGTGGCTCTGCCCCCACACACTTTGCTTGCCAACCTCCTAGACGGGCACTACCCGCTAGCCTCTTTGTGGCTCTGCCGCTCGCTCACTTCATTTGCCAACCCCCAGGCGGGCACTACCCGCTAGCCTCTTTGTGGCTCTGCCGCTCGCTCACTTCACTCACCAACCCCCATACACATTTCACCAATCTGACATGTAACCGATCGTCATTTTTCGTGGTAATTCGTTTGACTTCATCGTTTTCCGGTGCTGCGATTGCCCGTCTGCTCATTTCTTCTGCTGTTAACCCTTCGGGATGAAATTCCTCAATAAGATTTGGACGTCATTCGTCTTCTTTTATTGGGAACGTAAAGTGAGGAAAACGAAAACATTTCTAAGAGCTGAGAGGCAGGAAGTGCGTCCGTCAAAAGCATTCACACCAATGAGAGGCGAGAGGGCTGTGGGCGTGGCTGAATACGGTGGCGAGGAGGGCGGGACCTGAAACGATCTCACAGCCAAAGTCTCGTCTCGTCGCAGGCCTCCCGATGATCAGTTTCTTCTGTCCCCTGTCACCTTTTGTGCTCAGGTGCATTGTGTTGTGCCCCCAGGACAGAGATAGTCGTGTCGAGTGTGTGTTACACGGCCCCCCGTTTCACTACAAGTGGCTGTCAGGTGACCTGGTGAGGAAGCTGATGGAGGAGGAAGAGCAGTGACGGGTGACCCCTGTCTGCCTCTAAAAGCTCCAATGTCCCTGTCAGGTGCTGGAGTGATGGCCGCTTTCCTGTGCCAGCTTCACCACCCCCTGTGCCGTGCCAGGGTGTTGTGCTGCCAACTGTCAAGACACACACAGAGATCCTTTTTCTTGCATTAATTGTTTGTATCTGCGTGATTTCCTGCGTGATGTTCGACGGACACTCTGGGTGGTTTGCTGTGGCCAGTTGGAGTGAAGCAGATAAATGAGTCCGGGTGACGGAGGGACCTTCAGGTGTGGCAATAAGAATAATGAGCTGAAGAGGCGGACTCCGCTGAACAAATCGGACCCTAACATGCCATGAAAAGAGCGGTCAGCCAGCCGCCAGTCAAGTCCGAACGGCTGGGAAACGTCCATCAGCTGACTGAAAAGGGGTCACTTCTGGAGGGTGGCACTGGACCGCGAGGCCGCCAACCGGGGTCCCGAGGTGCTTCGTCATCTGGTGGGCTCCCTGACCTGAATTCAAAGGCCCTTGGCCGTGTAGTGACGGGCGCCGCTGTTGTAAATCTTTTGGTTTGACTTTTGAAATGTCAATTGTTTTACATTCTGCTCGATTATTTTTAGGTCAGGTTTGTGATGTCATGTCCCCGCCTTTTTATTTGCATAAATGCCAGCATATCGGGTCTGATTTTGACACCCATTGCAGGTGACGTGGGCCCGGCGTGTGACGTCATCATCATCATCTGTCCCCTATGTAAGATGGTAGCCCACAGCTGGTAGTCGCAGTTGGCGTCTCTGCGCGGCTCTCGTTAATCTTTTGTTCACCTTCTCCTGTTTTTTTTGATTCCGTTTTCAGGGATATTTTCTCCCAAAGAAATTTCAAACAAATCAAATTCCTCTTTTTATTTCCTGATCCGTCTCGCCCCTTTAATATTCCCAGGGTACAGCTGCCATCTTAAATAGGCTTTGGGCAGTGACGGCCGTGACAGTGGGCACGGTAACAATGACCACCAAATGGAGCCAATCCCAGCCAGCACAGGGCACAAGGCAGGAAACAAACCCCGGGCAGGGTGCCAGCCCACCGCAGGGCACACACACACCCATACACACTCGGGACAAGTTGGGATCGCCAATCCACCTAACTGGCATGTCTTTGAACTGTGGGAGGAAACCCGCGCAGACACGGGGAGGACCCGGGAAGCGAACCCCGATGGGTCTCCTAACTGCGAGGCAGCAGCGCTACCCACTGCGCCACCGTGCCATCCAATCTGTAAATCAAAGAAGAAATCTGTTGTTCATACAGTCGTGTCTGGACGGTGACACAGTGGATTCATCGTGTAGTTCAAGTGAGGACTTTCAGCTTTAATTTAAAGGGCCCACCAAACCAGCCATCTTTATAGGTGGTGCCCCCCCCATACCCTCCCCCATACAGGGGCTCAAAAGTATTTGGACATTTGACAGACAAGCCAGGTGGGAGGTAGACGGTCTGGAGCGGACTCCGAACTCTCAGTATGAAGTCCATGCCAATTAAAACGGGCACCCGTTAGGCAGAGATGACGGCAGAAACACCAGGAGTGCTCAAGTCAGCCATCTGGTAGACCCTTAAAGAGAAGGAACACACTGGTGGGCTTAGCAACACCAGAAGGTCTGGACGATCACAGAATTGTGTCCTTGGCGATGAAGAACCCCTTCATGACATCTAGCCAAGCCAAGACCGCTCTGTATGGGGGGTCGACCTCTCATTGACAAAGAGAAAGAAGACCTCATGAAAGTCAAGACAGAGGGACTCACCTCAAGGTGCAGACCACTGGAGAACCTCAAGCACTTCTGGAACAAGGAGAAAAGAGAAGAGAAGAGAAGAAACGGCTCCTGCTCTGTGGCACCTGGTGGAGGCCGAGATATGGGCTGGTCATGGAAGCGGGTCGCTGGTGTTTAGTGACAATAGGACTGCTGGCAGAAGTCGCAGGGTGAACTCCAAAGTGCAGCGGGCGCCATCCGGTCTGCTCAGAGTCAGAGGAATGCTGCCAATCTGACAGGACGACAGCTCGCAGTACAGATGGACCACAAGCCCCAGCATCCAAGGGCTTCACAAGGCAAAGAGGTGGGACATTCATCAGTGACCACCTCAACCCAACTGGACACGCAGATCACTTGCTGAAGGCAGAAAGTCCAACGAGCAGACAGTGGCAGTGAAGGCCTGGCAGAGCAGCACTGGGGTGGGCACTTGAGATGGCGGTGGGCTCAGACTTCAGGCAGTCACTGACTGGAAGGGACTTTCAACCAAATACTGAAAACGCTCGTTAAGTGTGTGTGTGTGTGTGTGTGTAATTAGGTCAGCTGGTTCTAATACTTTGGAGCCCCCAGAAATGGGGAGGGGGGGGGGACCCTGTATAAAATGTCCGTCTTTTCTTAAAGCCTCACAAAGGGTTAAAGCTGAAAGTCTACACTTTGGTCACATGATGGTGGCTTTGTGCTCGCCGTCACATTATGGACCTGACTGTATGTCTTGGGTCACTTGCCATAGTCTGCCATCGCTCACTATAACACCACGTGCCGGGTACAAGTGCTGCTTGGCACCTTACGTCATGGCAGCCTCATTATAACGGAGGGCTACGGTGGGTTGGAGAGCCTCACCAGCTCTTTAAATTGTGTCTGGTTAGCCTACAAGAAACAGCCGGGACTTGTGCCATCTTCGCCTATTTAAATGTGTCTGCCAGAATCGCCCGTCTGCCCTGGCCTGTGTCGTGTGTCCCAGTGTAGACCATGCCAACTGTACCCACCTGTGCTCTGGTCACCAGCCTGTCCCACCCACCGGTGCACGAGGATGGCAGTACCCCGTACCGGACCCCGTGTCTCAGGAGCAAACCCAAGTCTCAGTCCCCCTGGCACTGCCGGTCGTTGCCTTCCAGCTTCAGCTCCAGAAGGTCCTGAGAACCTAAGGGCCTTGGTAACGTCTGGTCTTTGGCGTTTCATGTCGACATTTCTACACAGACGGGGGGTACGGTCCGCACGTGGCTCATATTGATCACCCCGACTTGTGTCACCAGTCCCATAAAGCTGACAAGTTGTGCCCGTCTCATTGACGTGAGTGTTTGTGTCGAGTTCGACTGGAATGCCAATAAAACACGGGGAGTGAGTGCCATGGCACGTGTCGCGTGCTCAGATGTGTTTTCTATGTGTGTCACCCACTGAATGACAATTTCATGTTGGCAGGTTGCACCGGCCATCAAAGAGAGGATGATGAAGAAGGGCTCCATGATGATCGGCTACCAGCCACACCGCAGCCAGGTGAACTTCTTTCGCCAGATCGTCATCAGCCCCCAGGTGAGCCGTGAAGATATGGATTTTGTGCTTAAAGAGATCGAGGCCCTCGGCGTGGACATGTAGCGGCCGGCGTCTGGACGACCAGAGGAACCCCGTGAAGTCTCCTCGCCAGCGTCGATCCAAAGCGGAAATTAGTTCTGCCCACATGATGACTTTCTTTCAGAAATGTTTTGGTCTAAAGATACTGCTGTACTCTTGTCTTGAAGTTTAAACCGTACTGAAGGTTTGATCGGCCCTGCTGACCTCATTTGGATCGCAGTAAAGACGACCGCCCTGAATCTGACCAAGTCGACGAGCCCGATGCCATAGCACTGCTTGGCACCGAGCTGAAATAAGCTTAGCAGTTGTCCTCATGCTAATCATGCTGCCACCTCACTCGATGTGCCCACGGGCATCCAAAGCACTTCTGGGAGTCGAGAAGGCGCTGGGAATGAGCAGCAGGGGGCGCCCTTAGGATGGGGGAGTTAGGGGGGTCAGACAAAAGGCACCGAGGCATCAGCTTCACTTAAATAGTCAGAGCAGCGAGAACCCGGGCTGCAAGTGCCAGACACGATTGTCACTTCTGCTTTGAAATGTTGAAACGGGCGGCGAGCAGGCGGCGAGTCAAAAAAACGTTCACTGGGCTTCTAAACGAGACGCCCGGCGTGGATGAGGGAACGTTAACTCGATTTACACTGCAGTCCCGTCTGTCTGTCTGTCTAATCCTGCCTACTATACCAAATTCTGTCTATCGTATATAGCGCCTTTCACTTCTATCTATAGTGTCTTTCATGTCTGACTGTCTGTCTATCCATCTATCTGTCCCTCTTTCTCTCCCTTTGTCCGTCTGTCTGTCTGTCTAATCCTGCCTACTATACCAGATTCTATCAGTCTATGTGTCTGTCTAACGTATATAGCGCCTTTCACTTCTATCTGTCTATCATATAGTGCCTTTCATGTCCGTCCGTCTGTCTGTCCCTCCCTCTCTCCCTCCCTTTGTCTGTCCAGTCGTTTCTTCGTGTGATGACCACGGATGTCGACATTCCACAGCCGTCCTTCAGATGATGGCAGATCTACGAGGTTTAAGAGCTGCTTTAGAAAGTGAAGATCAATTCTCCCCGATTCCGCCCCACGAGATGCCCCTTGTCTTTACCTTTCTGTCTCCGCCCGCCCTTAGCGAGTTGTTGTCGGCCCCCCGTGTCCCGTCGGTCTGCTCCAGTCGAGTTGTTCCAGCACTACGGTGAATGGCCGTCTTTTGGTGCGTATCGTGGTGCAGCATGTGGATGGGTGAAGACCCCACTCCAATTGCACAATCAGGAATCTGAGGGGCAAGTGGAGTGCGACGTGCCAGTCCTGACCGCCGCCATGCCACCTTGATGTAAAGCGTGGCCGGCGCCCGCAGTGTGTGCTTGTCGGTGTCGTGTTGCTCATTTTTAAGGTCACAATTTCTGAAAGAGCAGCAGCGTCCGAGTTTTCCTAATTAGGGGAGCACTTGAATTGGAATTTCCCATTTGAGTTGAGCGCCAAGTGCGCTGCGGCCCCCCAGGACAGCCAGTCAGTTGCTCATCAAGCCCACCACCTCGTGACGCAGCCGAAGCCCCCGATTACGCAGTAGGGCCGCGTTAATGTGCCATTCCTCCTCTCCAAGAGTCCCCGTCTCAGGTGTGTGTGAAGTCCTCAGCAGGCCACTTTGTCACCTCCCGCCTGCTCGTTTGGTCACTTGATGTCACTTGATGTGTAGACGTGTCTGTGTTTTTGGTTCTCCGGAACGCCTTCACTAATTGAAAGAGTTAAAACCAAAAGAACGTGTAGAATTGGGGTCGATAAAGAAGAAGAACGCGACTAAGAACATTTCTCTTAGAGTAACCTGTAATGTCGGCGAAGCCAAACCGCGTTGCGCTCACAATGAAGTATTTGAGACGACGATGACGACGACGATGACGATGACGACTCCGTCTCACTCTCCGTGTCTCGTCTGCCTTTCAAATAAGGAGCGTCTGAATGTGTTTGTCCAAATGTCAAATCATCTGCAAAGAATAAAATCAACTCCCCAGCGGCTCAGTCTTAGTGTTCTGTCAAATCATCCGCCATTTGGAAGCCCCCCGGCCCGCCGTACGAGACATCCCGAGGTAAGTAGCGGGATTCTGGTGGAGCCGTTTGCTAAAATCAAAAGGGACTTTAGATGAAGAAACTCCAAGTCACTGGCATACGCTGTGCCCGGGACCACCAGGGTGAGCACTGAGTGCACCCACCTGCCCGCTATGTCCGATCCTCACAATCACATTGTTTGAACCCTGGCACTGCCTCTCCATGCTGAGAGTCGAGTCTTGTGTGATTCGTGCAGACCTGCGCCATGGTGGTCTGCAACTTGCTGGGGTCATTGGTGCCCTCAAACTTCTCTGTCGGCCCCCCAGAAATGGCTTATGACGAGCCAGGAGCCTCCTCAATGTTCAGTGGTGCCCACGGTGCCAGGTGCTCCTCACACACTCGGTGCACGGTGCTGGGGGGCTGTCAGAGCCCACTGCGGCCGTGCTTGGATTTGCAGCACTTGGGACCGTCCTGCCTCTTGTGGTGGTCCGACCGAGGACGTCACACTTCACTTTGTGTCATTCACTTCTCATAGGCCGATGTGTCACTGCGAGGTCCTTAAAATGCTAACAGCACACTTGATTTTAAGAATTCATTCATTTTAAAACGAGACCCTAAAGAGAACGGATGCCCCCTTCTGTGTGACCGTACGTGGGGCTCAAGGCCAGTGTGTTGAGGCGCTGGTGTCAGTAGCAGGTGACGCCCCCAAGAACAGGCCCACCACAGGGTGAAGGTGAGGGAGAGGGCATCACAAGGCCGTGGACGTGGGCAGCAGAGACCACCAATGCCCTCAAGGGCCAGTCCATCCTGGTGGGCATTTTCTGTTAATGACTGCATTACCTGATGTGAGGTGGGGGGACAGTTATGACACTGGCCACATATGGACAAGGGATTGGGGATGCCAAACTGAAGTGTGCCACGTGGAGCCATGGAAGTGTGCGGGGGGCTGCGCTTAAGGTGGTCTGAACACTTTACCGCCCCACCATCCCACTTTGCTTTTAAAAGTCTGACGGGCTGTTGTGTTTCTTTGACTCCTCAGCCATTTAAGGGTCAGCAGTGGGCGTCGTCCCAAACTACAAGGCCCATGAGCCTCCACTCGGTGCTCACATGACTTGTGTCAGCCAATCGCAGTTCACTACACCTTTAGAGTGATTCTCACACACTTGTGAACCTACTAAGTGTGCAGTGCGCCCCCTTAGAGTGTAACCGTTCTTTCACCGTCGCCAAGGTGTATCTTTAAATGAGGAAGGACCCCCCTGTCCCACCTAGAGGACATTGTCTGGTGTGCTGCAGCTTTAGCTACTGGCCTCATGCACATGTGACTGTCGGATAACTTCTAGAAACTTCATACGCTAAAGGAAGGCACCTTGACCACCAGAGTGGGCCGAGTCAAGACAGACGGGCAGTTTGTGGGGCGCCGGACCGCCAGACGTCACACACACACACACCAGCCTCGGCGTTCAGAGGTCTCCTTTATTTTGGCAACATTAGTCCTGAATACACACAGATGACTTCATCTGGTCAGAAGCACTTGGAAGGTTTGGAGGGGCGCACAGATGTCACCAGCTGTGGTCCTGCCAGACACCCCCAGTTCCATGCCAGCGGAGGCCCCCCCTCGATTGTCAGAAGGCACATTTTTTTTTCCAAGTCCCGGTTGTCCCCAAGTCGGGGAGCTGATACCTCGCAGAGGCTAATTGGATTTTGGCTCTCGCCGAGCCCAGAAGTCACTTTTTGTGTTGTTAGTAATACAAATCGGATTAAGTGACAGGCGTACAGATGGATGAGTAAAGTGCAAACGTCGTGGGTTACGAGAATAAGCGCCTCTGCTTCCTCCTCCTCCTCCCCAAGTCTTTAATGCTGGAAGCAGATGAGCTCCGGTCAGCTGCCACTTCCAGAAGTTTCCAAGCAGAGTTGAAGGACGCAAGCTGCGGTATGCGGCTGGTAGAAAGCCCGCCCCCTGGCCCCACCCACCTAACCAACCTCTGCCCCCAGGAAGTGCGGCTCACGGTCAGCTCGCCCTCGGTCCGTGTCACTTGTCGTCGCTGACCGAACAGTCCTCGGAGATCTTCTCCTCGGAGCAGCTCCTCTGGGACAGCTTGTCCATCTGGTCGATCTCGCTGAAGCGCTCGGCTACGCACTGGGCAGTGAGGCGGGCTTCGGGGTCGTGGTCCCAGGATTCAGTGATGGTGGAGCATATGAGCTGCAAGCCCTGTGGAGAGGAAGAGGAGCAAAAAAGGGTGAGCGAAGGAAGGAAGGAGAGCAGCCTGGCGACTTCCACACTTGTGTGTGTGTGTGCTGTGAGAAAGTGTTTGCCCCCCTCGATCTGATGAAGGACTTCAGTTCTTTAGACAGTATGTCAAAGTTGGAACACCAAGTCTTAATTACGACTCAGTGTCCAGCACCTGCATTGTGAAAAGGTAATTGCCCCCTTAATACTCCGCAGACTAAACACAGCCAGCTCTGGTCATCCAAACCTCACCCTCACCATGGCGGTGAAGTCGTCACTACAAGGACAACGCCAAAGGACAATTCCTAAAGGTCAACAAAACTGTGCCATCAAGAAAGGGTGACAGGCAGGAGGAGTCCACAGCTCCACCACAGTGTGAGCCATCATCTCCAAATGGTGAATGAGAAACCCCAGAAGGACATCAAAAGAACTGCAGGGCTTGGTAGCCTCAGCTGTGGTCAGGACTCCATTGATCAGAAAGAGACCAGAAGACCACCAGGATTCATGGGAGAGCAACAAGAAGGAAGCCCCTGCTATCACAGAGGAACATCACTGCAAAGAAAGGCCCGACAGTCCTAAGCTGTGGAGTCTGGCACTGGACAGGACAGACCAACAAGAAGACATGGCAGTGCTACTGTGGTGATGATGATGATGATGATTCAAAGACCTGCCACTAACTATTGAAACAAGCAGGAATTGGGAGCTTTACCGGAATATTCTCAGTTGTCTGTCCGTGACCTGAAGCCAAAGCGTCATTGGGTTAAGTGGCAGGTCGACAACTGAATGGTGCAGAAGACTTGGAGTGGCCAGTCAAAGTCCTGAGGCCGGACCTGAAACAAGCAGGTGACAATCTACCAATGTGGCCGAATTCAAGAAGTTCTTCAAAAGAAGAGAGTGGGCCAGCGTTCCTCACCAGTACCTCAGATGATAAGACGACTTTAGTTTGCCGATTTTTGCTGCCATTGACGCCTCAGCCAAGTATTGCAACTAGGGGGGCAATTACCTTTTCACAGGGGTGACATGGAGTTGGATAACTTTGGTTCATGGACTTGAAGAGTGAACTGCATGTCCCTTCATGTCCCGTTTCTCCAATACTGCATTTTGTCTCCAAGATGTGAGGCCATCCATCTAGGAGACTGGGAGGGGGGCAAAGACTTTTTCACAGCATGTGTGTGCAACGACAGACCCTCACAGGAGTTCATTCATGTACCCCTTATTGAGCCCACTTCATCTGCTTCAGGATCTGAGGTGGGGACCAGAGGGTACCCTGGAGACAAGACTGGGGGGTACCAGTCCATCAAGGGGCCCCCCACAGCAGGCCAGCCTGCACATCTTTGAGGTGTGGACACTGCTGCCCACTGCCACCCTGCTGCGTCATCTGCAGTTTATGGCTTAAGTGTTTGTCAGGCACAGTTGCTAACATTCATTCATTTTTTTCCCCCAGTACAGAGTCATGGGAGGCTGTAGCCCACCATGGCAGCACTGGGCACAAGACAGGAGCTAAACCCAATCCGTGCCTACCAGGGGCACACAGACTGGCATTTGAACCCAGGTCTGCTGAACTGTTTAGTGTGTGTTTCAGCTCATGAGCAGTGCTGCCATGCCAGCCATGTCGACAGGATGGGTACCTCGTGTTTCTGCCAGCTGTTGGGAATCTCTGGCCGCCCTCGGTCTCTGACAACGCTGTCCTTCATGCTCTCCACACAGGGGTGCTCGCCCACCTTGGAGCCAAACGGAGGAACGTAGTCTTTGACATCTGGAGAGAGAAGAGGAAGTTAAGGTTGGCATTTGTGCCCATCAAGCAGTCAGCTTCTTGTTTAACGTAAAGCCATGGGCATCCAGCACTGGCAAAGGGAGCTGGGCACACCCGAGATAGTTTGACGTGAAAGGCGCTATATACTGAACTGTCAGACAGAGTGAAAGGCGCTATATAACAGATGTAGAATACCTCCTTTGTGCCAAGGTGGCCATACCAGTTGAAGTATTGGGATTGGATCACATAAGAGGAGTCGAGGTGGTGTTTATAGGGGGTCTGGCCATTGCAAGTAGGGGCCCACACAGATGTGACAGTCAAGTGTCAAAAAACAATACAAGAAGAGTATCAGTGCAGGAGAAGAGGGGGTAGCAGGCGGCAGTGAGGCGGGCGTCTGACGAGGCAGAAGTCCCCTGGTCCAGTGCCACCGCTGACAACAAGTGTCACACAAGGCTGCTCACCGTATTCTGCTGCTCGTTCGTTTATACTTCAATGGCAGGGCTAAGCTGGGCTGCCCAAAGTGGAGGTGACATTTGGTTCTGTCCTGGTGACTTCAGCCAGCGCACACCCCGAGCACCAGGCAGTGAAGGGGCTCAGGCAGGGTCACACTGCGAATCACTCGGGTGGACTGGACCTGCAGCCTTGTGCTGTATCCCAGTGGCAGAGAGAGCCCCGGACCCCTGTTCGTATCTCCTGCCAGTGCAGAGGGTGATGCAGGGGGCTCTGCGAACGCTGGCTGGACTTGCTGCCCTTACACTCGTTGTTGTAGTGTCTCTGGTAGCCCACAGGGGGCAGTGTGCTCTCGTCACTTTGCCCTCAATTAATTGTTTTTTTTCCCACACTGGGGACATTATGGCTTGTGGGGGTCTCCGTTACCTTAAACCCATGGTGGCCTGCGGTGCGCGCATGTGGCGTCACCCAGTAGCGACTTGTCCCATTCCCACTGCCCCTCAGGCTAAGGGCCACATTATGAAGTGGTCTACGAGTGTGACATGTGGGTGGGTCACCGACCAAAGAATGCTGCAGTCACACTTAGCACGGCTGTGTCATTCACACTTCACTGGTCTGTGCCAAGCGTGGTGACATCCCTCCTGGCCACAGCATGTGCTGGCCCTCTGGCAGGGTGTTTGGGCACCACGATGCTCTGACATATGCAGGCCCCCCTGTTATATAGCGCCATTCCCTGCCCCATATGCAGGCTGTAATGACGCCTTCTCCTGTCCTCAGTGGCGAAGACAATACAAGGCGCTATATAATGTGACTTTGGTCACTCCAGAGAAGGCATCAAAAGACGACGTCGCCTCAGTGGCTGCCATTTTTGACTTGGTGTGAGGGCACAGGGAGTAGCCACAGGCGCACGCCAAGAACAAACCCCAGACAGAATGGCAGTGCCCAGCAGGAGGCACTCATGCTGATTTACAGTCACGCGGGTGGAATTCTGGCCAAAGCTTGTTCTGTGGCAGAAGGGCTTGGGCAGAAACATCAGTGGGCATATCGTTCATAGGAAATCGCTGTGCCATCTCCACCCTGCTGAAGGGCCAATGCGCACTCGGTGGGGGTGTCACGAATGGGCAGAACACAAAGAGGGTGGAGTCTGTTGGCCAATTCCGTTTATTCCTTTATGCCCACCACCTTCCTGTCCCACTTGCACCTCCCCTTAGTGCCCACCAGGTGGAAATATGAAGGCAATTCGAGGATTGAAATTCCAGCTCGTCTACTCAGCACCTTGAAGCCCACTGCTCTCTGCTGGTGGGCACTGGATGTGCATTTTAACAGTTCACTCCTTTTGTCCTGACAGAACCCCCAGGAGTACCCTGGTGACCACTGGTCAGCAGCTGAAAGGAGATGATCCCACCCAGTGACCTATAGAGGTGGGCACAGCAGGACGCTGGACAGCTCATTGATGACCAGAAAGAACCCTGAACGGGGGTTTAGTTTGTAGGAGAAAAGCAAGTGAACCCCAGGACTGCAGAGTGCCCCCTAGAGGTGGGTGGTACACACAGTAGAGTGCCATGTGTGACACTGTCAGGTCCGCTTAAAACAATTCAGAGTCATGGTGGATGGGCACAAGGCAGGACCCAATTCTGGTTGGGGTGCCAATCCATCAATGGGCAGACACGTATCCGCCTAAACTCAAGGGCTACCCAGCGGGGAGAACATGCCAAGTCCAGTCTAATGATGTCCGAGCAGGTGGGGCAGGGGCATTGACTGATGTTCATCCTGTGATCCGTAATTGAGGTGCCAAGTGCCCGTGTGTGTACCCTTAGATTGATAGATTTATAGAGGACAGGCACTATACAACTGGTCAGCCCTTTTTAACAAATATCATTAGCCTGCGCCTCCACCAGATGCCCTCACCCCACTGAGGGGGCATCACACCCCTCACTCTCTTACCTCCGATGGCACTGCAGCGAGATGTGATTTCCCAGAGGACCAACGCCAAGGAGTAGACGTCCGACTGCTTGAAGGACTCGATGTTCTCCAGGTTGATGCGGGATTCCAGAACTTCAGGAGCCATGTAGCGGGCAGTGCCAACCTGGAAGAGAGACAGAAGAGGAAAGGAGTTAGACAAAGAGGATGGCATCATGCCAGTCTCAGCTGAAGACCCTCTCTAGCGGTGCCCCCTGCACTCACAACTGCCCTGTCCTGGATGACCTCACCATGGCACTGTACCATGTGTTGATGCACTCTTCTACCCTGTCACCCTGTCCCCATGAACTGAAGCTTCTTCTCTGCTAGCATGGTGGCCACAGCAGGGTCAATGGTGGGCGTCTGCTTCAGTTTACCAACCAGGTGCCTGAATTTGTGTATGGGAGAGTTTTATGGACTCCAGTTTGTAAGCCCACCACAAGGCCTTGAGTAGTCCAATGCCCTAGACCCTGGCAACCTATGGCAACCACTTGCTCAGCTGGCATTCCTGCCTAGCCTGATTTGGGTCACTCAGATGTGAGGGTACATCCTGTGCCCAAAGGAGGTAACAGCCACCAGAGGGCGGTGTGCCCAAAGGGGGTAACGGCGACCAGAGGGCGGTGTGCCCAAAGAAGGTAACGACCAGCAGAGGGCGGTGTGCCCAAAGAAGGTAACGACCAGCAGAGGGCGGTGTGCCCAAAGAAGGTAACGACCAGCAGAGGGCTGTGGACCCAAAGTGGGCAACAGCCACTAGAGGGCGGTGTGTGAAAAGGGGGCAACAGCCACTAGAGGGCGGTGTGCCCAACGTAGGTAACAGCCACTAGAGGGCGGTGTGCCCAAAGGGGGTAACGGCGACCAGAGGGCGGTGTGCCCAATAGAGGTAATGACCAGCAGAGGGCAGTGGACCCAAAGTAGGTAACGGCCACTAGAGGGCGGTGTGCCAAAAGGAGGTAATGACCATCAAAGGGCAGTGGACCCGAAGTAGGTAATGGCCACTAGAGGGCGGCATGCCCAATGTAGGTAACAGCCACTAGAAGCCGGTGTGCCCGCAGTTGAAGGCATCTCACCTGACCGCTGTTGGCCAGATCGTCGACGGACAGCGAGAGGTCGAGCCGCAGAGCCAGGCCAAAGTCGCAGAGGCAGCAGGTCAGGTCGTTCTTGACCAGGATGTTGGAGCTTTTGATGTCCCGATGGACAATGGGCACCTTGGGCCGACCGCAGGGCGTGTGGTCGCTGTGCAGATGGGCCAGGGCGCGGGCGAAGGAGCCGCCCAGGTAGCAGAAGTCGTCCCAGCTGAGGATGTGGTGCGTCAGGTACTCCTGCAGGTTGCCCAGGGCGTGGTAGGCGGTGATGATCCAGTACTGCTTGTCCGCCTTGCGCTCCTCGGCCGTCAGGAAGTGCAGGATGTTCTCGTGCTTGAGGTTGATGTCTGAGAAGATGTCCTTCTCGTTCTTCCAGGAGGCGTATTCCTCGTAGGAGAAGATCTTGACGGCCACCGTCTCAAACTGCTCGGCGGTGCTCTGCTTCAGCTTGGCCTTGTAGACGGACGCGAAGCGCCCCTTGCCCACTTGCAGGTCCAGCTCGATGGGCAGCAGCTCCAGGTTGTGGTTGATGTTGTTGGCCACCGTGGAGCTGATGTCCGACTGGTCGTCGTCCGTCATGATGGCACAGCCGTCGCTGCAGTCGTGCTTGCGCTTCTTCTTCTTCTTCCACTCCTCGTTTAACTTCTTCTGCCGGATGACCCTGTAGCGGTAGAAAGCCAGGATGACCATGACGGCGATGACCAGCGGGGGCAGGAGGCTGATGGCTGTCACCATCGGGATGGACAAGGTGGGCTTTTCTGCTATAAAAGAAAGAAAGGTCACACAGTTGTCACCAAGCATCTGTGAATTTGAAACAAATTTGAACTAAAAAAAATCAGAAAGTTTGGTGACACGTAATGCACTGCCAGCCATCGCCCGGGCTCATGTGCCACGCTGAATGGTGCTATAAAAAAAAAGAACACCTTCATCCACCTGTCCACGAGCCAAGCAACTGAACCAATGTAGGGGCATGGGCGGCAGGTGCCTACCACAGCAGCGCTGGGCACAAGGTGGGAGCCAACCCTGGACTAGACACGAGTGGCATTAACTTGGTGCCTTCAGTTCATCTGAAATGCACAGCTCTGTTCTATATAGCAGGGTGGGCACAAGCTCTGCCCGGGCCACTGCACCAGAGCACCACCCCGGACTCCTCCTGCCATCCTCATAGCACTCAAAGTGACAGAGGCCCAAGTGACACTCCTCCACATGTCCTCTAGAGGGCGCTCCTGCATTCCCGCCTCACTCAGGCCGGGTGGTCATCTGCTCAGATGGCTCTCAGTTCAGGGAGCCCGAGGGCACTGAGCTTAGCCTGGCATCATCAGGGGGCCAAAACGAGGGGCTTTGTGTCGGCAGGTGGGTGGTCACCCCGTGTGAGCTGTGAAGGTGGACCAGTTAGACTCGGCCCGGGAATTTCCCTGCAGCCACATGCCCGCTAACGTCACCCCCGCTGTGGAAGGCATCTGTGGAATTTTCAGTGTAGTCCATATATGGGCATCTGTGGAATTGGCCGGGGGTGGGCTGGAGAGTTCAGGGAGGAGGAGGAGGAAACAAAGCCCCCCTTACTGCAGAGCTATGAAGGGCACAATATAAATACACATGTGGACAGACAGGCAGATTTGTGAAAGGCGCTATATAACTACACATTTGGACAGCTATGGGCGGATGTGTAAGGTGGTATATGAAAGGTATAACAGCAAAATAGTGGGCAAAAGAAACTGGCATACACAATTCAGAGACTCAACTGATGAAAGGAGCCCCTCCCTTGGTGTCACATTGCGCCCTCCAGCCTGTGTGTGCTGTCCCCTCCCTCCCTGGTGACGTCACTTCACCAGCTGTCCTCCCCGTGTCTCCTGTTGTGTTTTCTGCTGCTTTTTGGGTTTGTTGTGTCTGTGAGAACATCTGAGAGCCCCTCGCTACTCGATGAATGGCAGCTGGTGCACCAAGACAGATGTGCCCACTCGCCATCTGCACTCCAGATGTTAGCCCAGGGTGCTCAGACGGCTGACTGACAAGGTGGCGCTAGTGAGACCCGATTTGGAGTGCCCCTTAGCTTCACACCAGTATGGCGCTCACACACAAACACACGTCCACATTTGTGCCATGGGCCACTGCGGGCACACTGTGAAAAGCGCTATATTAAACATGCCGTACACCGCCAACTGTAATAAAGCTGACCAGCACAAATCACCCTGATCACACCATGAGGAGTTTTATGAATTGAAGGAGCCAGGGGTGCAGCTGGGGCAGGCCAGGACGGGGCAGGCCAGGACCCCCTCGCTAGGACCCCTAGTTCAGATCTCACCAGCTGATAAGGACTCCAACGTGACTTCCTGGCATGAGCAACACGCTGACCCCCTATAATGAGAAGTGGCATGGCAGTTGACTTGAAAGGCGCTATATATTCGGTCTCAAACATGAGGGGGCAAAAACAAGGCATAGTAAGGACTCACTCTTTATGGTGCCTTACAAGTTACCACTGATTGACGCCCATGTGGCTCAGCGGGCAGCGCCAGGATCAAGTGCTTTACTTTTATGTAGTGCCTTTCTGCATGATAGTGGAGTCTGCCTCATTTATGTTATATAGCTCCTTTCATCATCCAAAGGGCCCTCAGAACGAGTGAACTCCAGCCACTTAAGTCTTACTGCATTTGAACCCGGGGGTCTCCTGTGCTGCAGCTGGTAGTGAGGGGAGTGACGGTGGGGGTTTGAGACGACGAAGAGACCACTAAAGGGGGTGCCATTTAAATCCACCCCCTCAGGTGCAGTCTGTTGGGTAACACGGATGTCGATACGACGGCTCGTCGCTGCCAGCTGTCTGCTCCCCAGCCCACCATATCCCACTCAGACAGGAAACCACATGTCTGGGACTGCAGCGGGCCGTCTAAAGTGGTGGGCCGAAAAGTCGATAAGCCGTCACAAGCCAAAATCTGCTGGCCTGTCAATGCCTGACGTCACATAGGCAAACGCAACAGGTGTTAGGGTGGGTAGGGTAGGGTGGGCAGTGGCAGACCCCAGCACTGTAAGGCTGGGGGTCATAAGGAGGATGGTCTGATGATGGTTTGAAACGACAGGTTTAACCAGTCATCATATAGCGCCTTTCAGGAGAAACCTCCTCAGTGCCCATGCACCGCCTTTCATAGGCTAAGCCTATATAGCGCCTTTCAAGACGCACTGCCCAAACATTAATGTCTCGGACCAGGTAGGCCTCAGCGAGAGGCACACAAGTCCCACCAGGGTGGGCTACTGTGGCATCCAGTCTGCACCTCGCCAGGGTGATGCTACTGAAGCTCTAAACGGCTGACTAGGCGTAACATATGAAAGGCACTATATAAAAGCATGTGACTGGCCCATATGTGTCCATAGTGGGCACAGATTGGCCTTACACTTTGTGACTGACAGGGGACAGTGTTAATGGTGCCCCACTGATTACCTGAACAGGGGAGGTGCTGTCTATCCTGGCACCACGGGGTTCAAGGCCGTAACTGGACTTCTTCAAACTGCATCTCGCCAGTGCCATCCAGTACATCAGGGTAGAGGATCGGGGAGGGGCAGAGACTGACATCAGATGGCCTCAGGTGAGAAGGGCATCGGGTTACCCTCATCAGACTGTGAGATCACCCACCACAATTTAGGCTGGCGCCAGTCTGAGCCTGATGAGATGTGTGAAGTCCGGGAAGGAGCAGCAAATGAGCAGCGAGCTCTGAAGTCAGCAGAATGGGAAAGACGGCCAAGCTGGGCAAGGGCAGGGGCAATGGGTAAAGCAGAGCATGGTAGTACCAGGCAGACAGCACTGAAGCACAGATGGCATGGCAGCTCCCCACCAGACACCATGATGCACCCTCCGGAGCTTAGACCCCAGTTCCATTGCCAGCCAAGATGATGCTGGTGTGAGGTCCTCCTGGTATTGTGGCTATGGGCATCAGAGACCTGACAGACTGGCATCTCCCAGTGAAGTCCCACCATTGTTGAGTCCACGCAACCTTCACCTGGAGAAGCAGCTCTGAAGTCAGGACTCATCACGCTGACCCCTGAGCCACCAGGGGGCGACTCCATCCATGTACACCTCGTTGAGGCCACAGGGTCGAGTTTGATGTTGTGTGGGGTCCCAAAGCACTGGCCCAGTAGGGGGCGCCACACACACACACACACACTTACTTATGTGGGGCCAATTGAGAGATGCTAATGGACCCAAGAATAGGTCTGCGGGATGGGGGAGAAAAGTGGGACCACCTAGAAGAAAGTCGACACAGCCAGACAGAACAGTGTCTGAGGGGCATTAGAACCCAGGGCTACGAATCTGTGAGGCGGTGGCATTAAGCACTGAGCCGCCATGCTGCTTAGCCTCAGTTGTAGTTGGACGTCCATTTCAGCAGTCAAACAATCAATCAATCAATCAGTCCAACCGACTGACCACTGGGCCAGCGGCTCACCCCATGAGGTCTGATGACAGCCTGTCACTCGTCCAGGTGACCTCAGGTGGCAGACACAACTGGCTGAGATTAAGGACCCTGGGAATCCTCACTTTGAGGGTACTCAACCTTACTGATGTTGGGGGACAGGTGGCCTGCAGCAGCACTGCTAGGTGTGGTGAAAGGCGCTATACACGAGCCACTGTGTTTAAAACTGGCAAGAAAAGTCCTAAATGGGAGGACACAGCGACGGCGGCGGCAGCGGCGGCAGACCACCCAGGGCTCACCCTCCGTGAAGTAGACGACGTTGTTGCACTCCTCCTCAACGCTACAGGAGCACAGGTAGAACAAGGAGCCCAGCACCTTCTTCTCCTTCATCCGGCACTCTGTGTTGTTGTAGTCGTCCAGCATGAAGCCGTAGAGGGGCACCGAGGGGCTGTGACACAGGGTCTCCATCGTCACATTGCTGTCATTCTTCCTCCTGAAAGAAGAAGGTGGGTCTGTTAGTTAAGGTGGATGTTATAAAGCGCCTTTCACACGGTTGATAATAATGAGCATTCTGTACATTTATATAGCGCCTTTCTCCCTACTCAAAGTGCTTTTCATAGTGAGTGTGGAGCCACTTTCACCTGCCTGTCTATCTATTCTATAGCGCCTTTCACATTTCTCTAGCTACTGTATAGTTCCTTTCATCTATCTAGCTATCTGTCTATTAATTGATTATATAGCGCCTTTCACCTATCTTTTCCTCTCTCCCTCTTTTTCTTTATCTCAGACTGGCAAGTCAAGCATGGCTGCAGTGACGTTGTGCCAGGCAGTATCAGCCACATGAAGGAGCCACTCGTTGACCCCTGATGACCACTAGGTGGCACCCACCAGTCACAGCCTGGCAGCCCAGTTCATAAGACTCATTAATAACAAAGGACCACTAGGGGGCAGTAAAGGGACAAGCCAGTGACTGGCTTTTTTAGGCCCCCACTCACCCCAAATGACCCTCTACTAAGCGGGATTATGGGATGTAACTCGGGTTCTCTGGCAAGCCCAGCTCACGGTAACAGTTTGCATGTGTCCACCAAAGCCAATGCAGGTCAAGCGGGAGGCAGAGGACTGGACCAAAGCCTGGATGGCAGGGCGCATTGACACAAACCCCAAAGTGACATACAGTAAAGTGGCCAGTGGCCAGTCGGCAGTCCACCTAGCGACAGGCTTTGGGCTTGGGATGAAAACTGAAGGCGCTATAAAGTGGCTTTGCTGGCCATAGTGAAGCCCAGAGCATTGTAGAGGTAACGGGGCGTGGCCTCCTCAGAGGGGCGGCACTAGGCACAAGGCAGGAGGTGACCCTGGGTGGGACGCCTAGTGGCTGTCACCTCACAACGCCAAGTGCTTCCCAGTTCACTGGCCTGGTTTAATAAAGCGCCATTCCTGTCAAGTGGCACAATTAACCAGTTTGAAAACATACGTTTGATCATCTTCAGCTCTCGGTTTGCACCCGCCTCTCATCACAGCAGCTGCCAAGACAAGTGAGTTGCCCAGTCCAGACCATCTTGAAGGATGGCAATGGAGGGCAGCAGGTGACTGGCATGGCCACTCGGGGGCACATTGCAGTATGATATGAGGCAACCCTTTCTGGGATGAGTGGCATGTCTTGGCTACCACCAGGGGGTGATATGCCCTGGCATTATGAATGGCATAAGAGCGAAGAAGCGACACTAGAGGGCAGCACACGGATCCGGCCAGAGACAAGGGTGACGTATGACAAATCGAGGGAGCAAAGGGGGACTGGCAAGTGGAGGCAAATGGCAGTGACTGGCAGGTAAGAGAAAGACAGCAATCTGGAAACTTCTGAGGAGCGATGGGTACAGGGAGCCTCGCTTAAAGGTTTACCCATTGCCTGAGCTTACTGAACTTGAAGGGCATAGACATTTGGACTGCCAGGTGGGCACGCTTATCATAAAGCTTATGAAGGTCAGTCATTATGCTATGCCTCTACCCCCCCCCCCACTTTGAGCTTAGCCTGGCATTATTGGGCACAAACTGGGCACAAGTGCAAGAGCAGGTGACACGGAGACTCCACACACACATTACCAGATGGTGACGCAGACTTCGTCGAACGCTGCACAGATGGAAGTCTTCTTACACTCGCTCGTGCACTTGTCTGCCCCGTCACACGTTGTGTCCTCCAAGTCACAGAACTTGCAGAGGTTTCTGATGACAAGGCCACCATGGGGGTTCACCAAACCTGGAAGAGAAAAACAAAAAATGAGGCGACTTTGACAGAAGAGCCCCCCCCTTCACGTGGAGAAAATATTCTGTCAGGCGGGCTTTGCACTATATAGCGCCTTTCAGACCCTGAAATCAGGAAGTGACTGGAGGCTAAGTGGGCGTGGCCATATGCCTATTTCACTTCCTGCTGCGTCTCAGCTGTCACTGTCCTATAGCGCCCCTCACTCAGTTGGCTGTCACTCAGGGTGGACCCTAGCCACATGGTGAGTGAGGAGGACCACCGGGGTGCCAACTGTACCCTCACATCTATTTGCGTCTCTTCAGGTGCCAATTGTGCTTGTCACTACAAATTCAAATGGGATGGGATGTGCCCCCTGGGAGCTAGAGGGCAGGTGACAGGAGAACAATTTTGGGCAAATAGGGGGCATAAATGAGGCCACATCACTGACTGGAAGGCAGAGACTGGCAGGTGGGCTGACAAACGACAGCTCAGGGACCCTGACTGGGTGGAGCAGAGCCACTCTGCTATTGAGGGTTGGCACTTGAGGGGCTGTCAGGAAGACATTTGCACACTCAGGGGTGCAGGGATGCAGGGGTGCCAGGTACCACAACGGGACATTCCATACCGGTGTCCTTATAACACGAGGGCATCTCATTACAGTGCGGCGCAAAGGCTCAGCAGGGGGGTAGTAGGGGGCAGACGAGTGGGTAGGTAGGGTCCATGACTCTTGTAGTTAGGCTGCACTTTAATTTGGCACTCTGTGTATGCCTCCCCTTGTGGGCTCTCCTTGGTATTATTGTGGGCATGGTGTGTCCCTCTAATGAGGAGAGCAGAGCTTTATGGAGACAAGTTGTGGGTGGCATCCAGCCATTTCATGCGTTTTTATCCTATCCTGAAATGTCAGCAGAGGATAATCGGAGACAGGATGCCAGTGCCTAGCAGGGCACATTCACACAGATGCCCACCACTACTCATGTGGGAGGAAAGCCACAGTGGCACATGGAGTGTATGCAAACTCCACATGGACAGTGAGCTGCCTGGCATTTGAACTCGAGTCCCTGGAGCTGCGAGGCAGCGACTCTCTCTGTTGAGCCACCATGGGTGACGACCCTTAACAAAAATGTGCTGAGTGCACAGCTAAAGGGCTGAGTAATGCCAGGCGCTGTGGAGGTGAGCAATTAGGCGGTGAGTAAGGCTGGCGTGGTCACGACATGCCCCCCGGGGAGGCCCCACCCCCACACTCTTCATGAGTCACACTCGGAGAGACACGGGTCCAGAGCCCAGGAAGATATAAGGCCCACAAATGCAAGCAAAACAAGCGCAATGTGGTGCCCACCCTGCAGCCCCCCCAGAGAGATGGAGCGGTGACATAATGGGGAACAAGGATGTGACATCAGCCCCCCATCAGGCAGCACCAGAAGCAGCGTGTGAGCGGCCCACCTCAGTGTGCGTTATAGGCGATATGGTGCATTCTGTTCAGAAATATAGCGCCTTTATGGCTATCAGTGTTCTGGAACCTACTGTGCCTTTAATGCCCATCACTGTAATGGTGCCTTCTGATCCATCTGTTCATTGGAGTTTGTCACAGTCTTCCTTATCTCTCCATGGCATTCATGCCTGCATACTGCATAAGTGAATGAAAGGCGCTATATAAATAAAATGTGTTCTCATCAGACATCTCCTCGCACGTCCAGCTACTATGGAGTTGTCTTCTTGTCTGTTTATGGTCCTGTTATATAGCGCCTTTTCATGTCACTCTGTCATTTGACTGCCCCACTATATAGCGCCTCTTCATGTCACTCTGTCATTTGACTGCCCCATTATATAGCGCCCTTCACACTTCTTTATATTCACATACTTTATAGCGCCTTTCACATGTCAGTCCCTGATGTGCCCTTCAATCTCGATTGCTCTTTTTTTATTGTCCTAATTCTCTGTGTTTATAGCGCCTTTGCCCTTTGGGGGGTCAAAGCCCGATGAATTTTGCCGTAACACACCATTAGAGCTGCTTTGGCGCCCCCCGCCTGCACGTGAAGGAAGGCCCTCCAGCTTATATGGTGCCTTTAAGGAGGCAGCAGACAGAAGGACAAGTGCAGACAGCTGGGCGGATGGAGCCAAGCGCCTTAAGTGGGCCTCAGTGCCCCCCGGCGTCGAGCACCCGCATGAAGCTCGGCATTCCAGGGCCCACGACGACTGCCACAGAAGCTCCAGCTGGGAGAACTGGCTGTGCCCGCCGCGTTGCTTTTTATAGCTGGCTAACCGCACCTTCCGTTGAAGAAATCACAAACAGGAAAGCAGTGGAGAAAACAACGAGCAGGCTGGGGGGCTGCCAGGAGCCCCTCGTGATGGCCGTGAAGCCGCTTTATGTCTGTATGGCGCCCGCTCTCCAACACACGGGGTTGTTCTTGCTGTCCCCGATTGTATCGTCTGTCACTGTGCCCGGGGTGGTGGGCACACTCAGTACGGGGGTCTGCTCAGGAGCAGACTGGGTAGTAACGTCTGTTGGTGGGTTTTATTGTTGTTTCTCTTCTTCTTCTTCTTCCTTTTCGTATTTTTAGGTCATCTCATCGCTTTTCTTTATCGATGCTGTCTCTTTAAGTCTGCCTGTGGTCCTCGTTCTTTGTGAGAGGAGCCCCCTGGAGGCGTGTCCACTCTGACGTCACCAGTCCTGGGCCCCGCCCCCTGGCTATTTAAGGTCATTCCTGTGAGTTGGTTTGGATTTACGGGTTTTAGGACTCGTTTCATTCGCGCTCTCTTTTTTAAATTTAATTTGCTCACAAGCCAGGGGTTGGTGGTTATCCTCCCTCTTGTGGAGCCTTTTTGACAGATTTGTGGGCATTCTGTGCGGTTTTACCAGCTTGCCACTGTTGGGGCCTGCGGTGGCTGAAGCCGGCAGGTCGTAGTTGGGGTCCAGCTAAGTTCTGGGTGGGTTACTGAAGTGGCCTCAATTGCTAAGACTTCATGTCCTGGCAGCCAGGGGGCGCTCCAGCTCTGTGCTCCCACGATGTCTTTGACTCCGAGGTGACCCGAGTGTAGATGCAAATGGCCGCTGCTCTGGAGGTACTCGGGACCAGGAGACAAGAGGGGAGATGAAGTCGGGGGTCCAAGGAGGGCACAAACGGAAAAGGGAAGCCAACGGTAAATTCTGCCACGTGAAGAGAGCCAACGTCTGAAGGGAAGACAAGAAAAGAAGACGGGCATCGAGAAACTCGGACAGCGACGAGGCCGAGGAGATAAGGACCTGGAGAAAGAGACGCGGACAGAAGATCAGGAAAGGGCCGTCGGGATAAAGACAAATCGGAAAAATCAGCGCAAAGAAACAAGGTGGGGGTCCAGGAAAAAAACAAAACAAAAACGACTGGCGTGTGAACTTCAAAGACTCCAATGGCAGATAAACGGTGGGTGGTCTGGTGCCCGCTTGCCAGTTACCACGATGCCCTGTCCAGTCCTCCGTGGTGAGCAATAAGCAGCCTGGCTGGAGATGCGAGTGGTGGCCGTGCTACTGGAGGGGGGGCACAGGTAGAGGCCATCGATTCCTGCTGTGTTGCTATTGGTTGGTTTTTGAATGCCGGGGGGCTGCCAGGTTGGTTTGTTTGTTTGTGAGACCCCCTCATTTCAGGACGCTCCCCTCACAAACTCTTTTTAATTACTTTCTGTATTTTGCACGTTTACTTTTGGAGTCCTGCGGTGGGCTGGCGCCCTGCCCGGGGTTCGTTTCCTGCCTTGCGCTCCAGCAGACCCCCGTGAGCCTGTAGTTAGGGTATAGCGGGTTGGACAATGGATGGTTACATTGTAAGTGTGTCACATGACCCTTCTCAAACTGGTTACTAGGGACTCCCACCTGGTTGCTACGGACCCCGACTCGTGTCATGTAAGCCCGCTGATTAAATGGCGGCCGAGACGTGGATTTGATCGATGAACGAGTGCGACGATCTCGAGGGGCTGCTTTTGGGTGGTCACCTTTGTGTTTTGGCTCTGGTGACACGAGGTGCGTGGCAAAGTGGGATTTCAACTGCGTCCCTCAGCGTGCAGACCCCCAAATAACTCATTGACACCTCGCCATAGGTGGACCAGTGGGCCAGGACAAAAGGGAGTCAGAGTGGCAGAGAGGGGGGACGAAGACGCCAGTTGACAGGCCCGTGACAGAGCAGAGGATCGGCGTTTGAGGGGGCTGCTCGTCCCCCAGGGGCCTGAGGGACGCCATGTGTGGGAGATGGAGGACCACCGACTCGGAGTGGCCTTGTAGGCGCCGACAGAGGCAGCCAAGGCGGGGGTCCGAGGCTGGCGAGGGGCGCTCTGGGAGTTGCAATGCCTGCTGCTGCTCTCAGCTCGCCGTGGATTTGGATTTTAACCTGCGGACAGGTCGCTGTTCTTATGGAGGCCGCGTCTGCACCGCAACCCCTAGCTGGACGTGTGTGCCCTCGTTTGCCCGCGGCTATCAGCGGACCGCCACAGTAAAACAACTGCAGGCTTACAAGAATCTGCTTTGATTTGATTTCTGAACTCCTCCGCTGTGCCCCTTTACCTGCGCCAGTCAGTGGGCATCGATGCTATGGGCTGCTGGTCCACGTTGTGCCCTCATGGCCAACGCTTTGGTGAGGTTTCACGTGTCAACAGACAATGTGCCGCCGAGGGTCTTCAGTCTGCCGGAATCCGGCCGTCGTTAGCGGGTCACATGTCAGGTGTGCCCAGGGGGTGGGCGGGCTTTACCTGTGCCACTTGTCACACCGCAGGAACCTACAAAGACGCGCGTTACACGTGGTGTATGTCAGACGAGCTCTCGCAGCCTGAGGTGGCACACAGAGTGTGAGGGGGCGACAAACCAGAACAGCAGAGGGCGCCACTCAGCTGGGCGTCAGACCCCCGTGACTTGATCCGCTTTACATTTGGGCGCACAGCTGAAACACCACGTGTGGCACAACCTCAACGCAACTGAGCGTCACATTCCATTGACTAAACACTGGGGGGTCACCATCAAGGGTGCAAATCACAGAGCGCCCGGACTGGGGGGCTTACTGAGTTTACGCTTAGCCATGCTGTGTTTAATACGTTTACTTCACGGCACTTCACACATAATAAAACGTCCAAGGCTGGCAGTGCCCACCAGGCCCACTCAGACTCGCTCGATTCCGGCCTCAGTGCCCACCCACTCCTTGCTACCTGGCACGGCCTGAAGGGTGTGCTGTGGTGTCCTTTAGGACTTGAACCTTCTCAGGCTGAACTCGAGTCCACCTACAGCTGCCACTGCCACCTCCAATGGGTTTGAATTAATGGCATCGTCATCATCGTCACCCTCTTCCTCCTCCTCTGCAAACCAGCAGCACCGGGCCTTTCAGTCCAACAAGGAGACGCACCGAGGGGACGTTGGCGGCCAGCGAGGGTCAGAGAGCCGGGATGTCAGTCAGAAGACCGAACAGCAAACCTGAGAGTGAAGTCCACGGATCCAACACATGGAAAGCAAACGAGAAGAAGGCGACGGCCAATCAGAGCTGAAGACAGAACGGGCAAACAAGTCACGGCGAGGCGCGGGCACGAACTACCAAATTTGAGCCACATAAAGAACGTTCTTAACCAGGAGGTTCCAGCAAAGGCGACGCGGCGCTTCATATGGTCACCTTGGTGGCACCACGTGCTGCTCACTCCTCGTTGAGCATCCTGGCAAAGGCACAGAGAAAACAAGATGGCACCACAAGGGAAAGGAAGTCCTTGTCAGCATCGCCACAAACTCTGCAGCGCAGCAGCAACTGGACAAACAAAGTGAGCAAATCGAAACCAATTCAAGCTGCCAGCCAAGCGATGCCAGTTTCTGCCCACTCAAACAGTTCATATAACGTTGCATGTCGAACTTGGACTGAGTGTCAAATGAGGTTGACGATGACATCCTGTGCAGAACGACTGCCACACAAGAGAAGCGAGGCCACGGGGAACTGAAACCTGCACGCCACCATTCTGCATGCCAGGCCGCCAGGCACCGAGTCACACGCAGAGGCATGAAACTTGTCCCACTTCTACCGAAAGCTGTTTCTTTGGGGTCTTCATCGGGGGTCCTCCACACCACTGAAAGGCCTGAACGAAGGCACTGAAAAGCACTTGGCAGACGTGGCACCACTGGGCAGATGAACATGCCGACATCTTGCAGGTCCTGAAAGCTCAAGGAGGGGGAGAGGAACCCTGAAAGCCCTGGCCACCAGTCAGAAACACACTTCAAAAAGACAAAAACAAACAGAGGGGGCACCAGAGGGCAAACCAGCAGCTGCCAACATCAAGTCGGGTACCCAAACAGAGCCAAAGCAACCGCAGGAGTCGAAATTCACAACTCTGAGGAACAGCAACGTCTCTGGGGGCCGCAGTCGGCCTGCAAGGGGGCGTGGTCAGAGCGGTGACATCAGAGGGCGTGGTCAGAGCGGTGACATCAGGAGCCCCGCCACCTCCACATACACAAGACTACAAGTGCCCTGAAAAGACCGAAATACAAGAAAATGTGACAAATAAACAAAAGAGAAAACAAAAAGAAAGGACAACAAAAGGAACGAACAAAAGAATGTTGTAAAGGTGCCAGTCACCAGGACAGATGGCAGCAGATGCCAGGCATGGAGGTGACAGCCAAAGTGTGCCCCCTTTCATCATCTCCAGTACCATGTGATGCCACCCTGGACCACGATGAGGCAGACTGGCACACCCAACAGACGCATTGTGCCCACTGACCAGGAACACCAATTGGATTTTTGTCATCCAGTGGAAGTCAACAAGTACTGAAAAATGTTCAGCAGGTTTTGATTTTACATTAAAAAAAGAAAGCAAAGAAGCCCACCCTAAGAGGTGCCCACACCCCACCCTGTGAAGAGAGTGAAGATGGCAGAATGGCAACTGCAGAGGGCAGCGGCCCAGCCACTGCGTCAAGAAAGGTGCAGAGAGTTAGAAGCCCACCTATCCCGGACCACCAGTCCTCAGGCACCCGGAAGTTGAGAGGCAGGCTGCTCGGCCTGCACAGACCCCAGAAGGACCAGGATGACTACATGGACACCAAGTACCGTCGAGCTCCTCCAGTGCCACCCTTACGCACTCCAATTGGGTGTCACCAGTACTAATCAGTGCCACTCACTGGCAATAAAAACAACGAAGAAAAGAAAGAGCAGACAGCGGGCGCGGTGCCAGTCTCAGACAGAGCATCTCCCTCAATCAGCTCGAGCCTACAGGTGAAGGTGCAGCCCCCCTAGTTGTGGGAACAGTGCAGGCCGACTGCAGCATAGTCAGTGGCCATGAACTGAAGATTAGGGGGGGCAGAGTGGCGCTTCAGAGCGATGCCATAGGGGTGCCAATTAAGGGAAGGTTCCAGAAAGAATCTTCAATTCCTTCACAGGCCCCATAATAATACATGAGAGGTGCTAACAGGTTTGTGTGTTTTGCCCACACCTTGGAAGCCATCGCAATGCCCAAAGAAGCCTACCATGAATGAAGGGGGTCCTGCAGCGCCAAGGACACACACAGCCCAGAAAAATGCCACTGAAGAGCCAGCTGAAAGTAGTGAGACTCTGAGTCACACATCAGCAGAACACAGAGAGCCAGGTGCCCACCTCAGGTGCCTACACGCTGCCATCTTACTTCCTCTCGAGAACCGCTCAGATTTCCAACACGAAGACAAACCCGCAATGAAGGCGGGTAAAGAAAAGCAAAGGCCAAAAGCGCACAGCTGGACACACGAGGGCCTCAAGGCACTGCCAGCTGGTTCCCCTGGCGACAGAAGGGCTTCTCAGTGGCGGCGCATGTGACAGCAGCTGACGCTCCCAGCCGTTGGGGTGACCGAAGCGCGCAGGTGACAGCTGGCACCGAGTGGCAGGAGGAGTGGACGCTTGACTGGAAGGGGTGACCCGGTGCTGCCATCCTCGTGCCCGCCGAGCGAACAGAAACGCATGGGACGCCGTAATGAAAGCCAGCAGGGCGACGAAAGGGACCGACGCACACACAGCAGACGTTTCTCAAATTTGCAAGCCAGCTGTTTCCATTTTTCTCAGTTTGGCAGGGCGGGTGCAGCGACAGGAAACACTTGTTTGGAGTTCGCGCTGCCAACCCGAAATGTGCAAAGACACAGCAGTTACGCTTCGTGGCGACGATTAGGCAAATAAATCCGGATCAGCGGTTTGAGTCTTTTACGAGCCCCGGCGATGTCGCACACAGCAGCATTTAATGGGAGGGGCTGCGGTTACCCCAGACGGCTTTCGCTTCAGCAGACGGGGCGACAACGCGACACAAACGGGGGACCTCAGAGGGCAGCCGACAGCTCGAACGACCAGAAATGATCACAAAGGCGGGGATCGGTACGTGCGCTGCCACACGAGGAAGGGCGCAGATCGCGAGGGGACCACCGGGACGTGCCAGTCTGACGCCGGCTCTTCTCACTTTATTACAAAACTCGGGGCGGGCAGACTCTCCGTGAAAGAGTACAGTCATGACCTCCCTGGGGGTCCCGCGGGTTTACACCCTCAAACACACGACAAGTCTACTCCTGCTGTAAGGCGCCTTATAACAAGCCGTGGACACGAGCAGCTCACGAGACTCCATGGCATCGGGACGAGCAAACACCGTGGTGCTGGCACTGCCACCCTCGGCCCTCCGGGAGGAAAAGGCAAACTGCATATTATATAGCGCCTTTCACGCCGTTCAATAATCAGGCGCCAGGCTCGGGTTTTATGTTACTCTTGAAACACAAACAGCTGGAGGATGGGAAAGGATAAGATGGGAGTGTGTGCCCTCTCAGCACTAAAGGGGCTTCTTCAGAGCGATGCCATCTTCTTGATTCCCTAAAGAAAGACCCCTCGGAGATCTGCGGGGGGCTTCCTAAGTAACCCCAGCGCCAGGCCCGGTGCAGGACTTCTTAATATCGCGCTAGGAAGCCTTTAAAGAGTTCGGTCTTTTTTGTCACATACTGGGGGCACAAACGTGACGTTCTGGTGACAACTTTAGCGCGTGACCCAAGCAGGCCGCTCGAGAGCTCCGTGCCAGGACACGGCACATGCGCAGGCCACTGTGCAGACGCCGATTGGTCAGATCTGAATCGGCGGCGTGATTGGCGGGTCCTGCTTCATTGAAAGACGTGCCCGCCAAATGGTGACTTCTACGATGACATAATGCATAGCGAGAAAGGACTCGTAAAAGGGGGGCTGGGTTTTTAAAAAATAAATAAATCGGGCAGAAATAGGTGACTGCCTGGCAAATATGGGGCGTCTGTTAAAGTCACCAAACTCAGCCAATACGTCAGACGATCAGAAATGGTGACAGTGTGTTCTCCCAGAACTGAACCCTTGCGCAGTGGGCACATTCAAGGGTGGGATTCATTTAGGTGGTCATTTGTTAAATAGAAACACAAACAAATCCATCGAGTTTTTAAAACGTGCCAAGCCCCCCTCTGGGGACTGTCTCTGTCTGTCTAAACGGCCGAGGCACCAGACATCGTCTCCTGAGGTCTCACAGTGACATTTGCTAATGACGGACATGCTTGTGCCTCACTGGTACCCAAGACATAAAACGCGGACCTCGAGGAGAGGCAATGCCCACGGTGTGTGGTCAGGAGCCCCGTCTGCCCGGACCTCTTATTATTACTTTAGCCGAGGTGACGTGCAACTCTTCAGGTACAACTGCTTCCGTTTCTTTTCTTTTCTTTTCCTAATTGGACCTCAGGCAGATGAAGTGACACCGTGGCACTGGCGAGTTTTGAGTCCAGAGCCTTTATCAGTGCACCACAATGCCACTTAGTTGGCACGATTCGAACCTGCCCGAGGATACCCCAGTGGGTTTCGCATTGGGATCACACGAGTCTGTACCCGCGGGCTCCCTCTAACTGACTGACTGGCTCTTGAAATGGTCAGGTGGGTTAAACATCAACAAGCCCCTCACGAATGGCACGAGAGTGCGGCAAGTGCCCGACTTAATGGAGGCTCGTGCCAGGGTCGGCTGTCTTCGTGCCTGCACACACGCGTCAACTTGGCAATCAGAACTGAGTTGGCCAAATCTGCTCGACACTCGGGCACTGAGGCCAACGGACACAGCCCTGACCTCTGCATCCCCCCCCCTAAAGGCGCTATAAAGGAGCCATCAGCAGCGCCCAGTACCCACATTTACATCAAACATGGCCACCGAGGGCAGATGTGCCTGTGCGGACTCGCGGTACGGAGACTTTGCGTCCGTTTGTCGCTGCGCTGCTAACTTGTGTGTCACTTAGAAAGACTTGACCCGCTGCCCAGAGTACTGATTGACAGCAGCCAAGTGACAACTGACCACAACGGCGGTCCTCGCACTTCAGGCCAGCCGATCAGTTGTTGCGACTAATCTGCCATTTCTGTTCTCTGTCTTTCTTTCTTTAAGCATGTGGTAGTAACAGCCGCAGCCGAAGACGTGAGAATGTGAGAGCCGAGGAATGTACAGGCGCAACTGGGGGGCTCAAAGAGGGGGTGGCGAGGCGGGCGCTCCTTGGACACCAGACGGGGGCCGCGGGGCTGAGAACGGCTTGCCTGTTTTTCCTGGCAAAATACTTAAAATACAAAAAAAAAAATGAAAGTGCTCAGAAAGGCCTGGCGGGGAACATTTAAAGGGGCAAAGCAGAAAAGAAAAGCCGCCCGCCCGCCCGCCCGCCCTCCGCGACCCTCGTCACGTCAAACTCCGGCCGTGTCATCATCAGCAGGCGCACCGCCTCTTATCTCGGTGGTCCCACGCCGCGCTTTATCTTCAGCACATTTGAAAATGAGCTCACAAGGCACGTTCTGCAAACCAGTGGCTCGGACAGGACGCCCGACTGAGCTGAGGGGGTCCACTAACGCAGAAATGTGACAAAGGGGGCTCTCTGCATGTCAAGCTGGTCCTTTGAAAAAGGATCAGAAAATGCAAACAAAACCAAAATCTGTAATGGGTGGCAGGCCACCGAGCGGGGCACAAGGTGACCTGAGCTCGAGTGACTCAAGGCGGGGAGGGTCCGTTTAAAACCAAAAAGTTCAGCAATCCCAGCAGGGAATTTAGGGGCAGCGTACAGAAACGGAACACAAAAAAAAACGAAGATACTGAAACAAAAATCGTACAAATGATAGAAGTGAAAGGCACTATATGATAGATAGAAGTGAAAGGCGCTATATGATAGATAGATAGAATTGAAAGGCACTATTTGATAAATAGAAGTGAAAGGCGCTATATGATAGATAGAAGTGAAAGGTGCTATATGATAGATAGATAGAAGTGAAAGGCACTATATGATAGATAGAAGTGAAAGGCGCTATATGATAGATAGATAGAAGTGAAAGGTGCTATACGATAGATAGAAGTGAAAGGTGCTATATGATAGATAGAAGTGAAAGGTGCTATATGATAGATAGATAGAAGTGAAAGGCACTATATGATAGATAGAAGTGAAAGGCGCTATATGATAGATAGAAGTGAAAGGCGCTATATGATAGATAGATAGACTAACTGGTATTTAAGGCGCTGTATTATGATGAAAAGGTACTACATAGTAGACAGGTAGAAATGTATGCAAGGCACTATATAATAGGTATATTCCACTTCTAGCTATGCATTAGATTGCCCAATAGCAGTGGGCACAAAAGCCCCCCAGAGGTGCCCTCTGCACATTGTGGTGGAATAAGCCTGTGCCTCACAGAAGCTCCCAGAGAGCACCTCCTGGAGGGCACGGGGAGGATTTTGTGTAATGGCAGCCACTTTGGCCACCACAGCTTCCAGGGTGTCCAGGGGTAGCCCTGCGGTGGGCCGGCTTTCCTGTTCGGCCATTTTGTGTTGTTTGAACTCGAGTTGCATCCCCAGGAGACCACAGCGTAGGACATGACAGCGACTCTTATCGCCTATTCCTGGCTGCTTATGGGGCCTGGTAAGGGTCTCGGCGTCTTTGTGGGGTCTTCATTCGGTTGGTTCTTTTGGGTGCCGCTTTGGCAGTGTTGTGTTTAAGAGTGTCGGGTGGCGCAGTGGTTAGTGCTGCTGCCTCGCAGGGCTGGTATTTCAGATGCTAACCTGTCCCTGACTTGGTGGACTTTGGATGTGGGGCTCATGCCATAGATGGGGGTCTCCAGACTGAAGTGGATGGGCCTCCTGCTGCTGCCCAAACAGCCAAACCAAAATGGACGCGGTATGTTTCAAAGAAAATTAAAAATCCTGTCGGTGATGAAAACAGAGCATAAAAATGAAGTGAAGCGCTTGTGGAGTCACGGGGCTCTGACGCAGATGTCTTAGTCAAGTTTGAACAGGCAGGGACAAATGAAAGGACACATCGATGTGACCTCCCTGTCACACCAAACAAATAAAAGTGGGATGTGGTGCGACGCCGTTCACTCCTTCACATCCCACTACTGACACCACTGTGTGACCCCGGGCGAGCGGGCGAGCGACTCACTTCATGTGCCGCTCCACTGGAGAAACAAACAAAACAACGGAGCCGACTGAGCCTCGGATGGCACAGATCCCCTCGGATTGAGGCGCCTACTCAACAACTTATGTTCACAGACGGGGTCCTTTGTTTGAAATGCCAGCCCCGCTCACAGACGTAGGCTGGCACTGCCACTCCCCAATTGCCTTACGTTGACTTTAAAGAGCACAAAGTGTTTTCATGGCATTCAAAGTGATTTTTGAGAACATCTGCCATCAAGGTACCCTCTCAGTTCACTACACCTTCTGACTGTCGAGATGAAGAGCGGACATAGCGGGGCTTTTATGCGGCAGGTGCCAGGCGCTACTTCACAACAGCGGGCTCCTCCACCCCCGGATGGCTTCCAAGTCCCTTGTCTTATTTCAGAAATGCTGAGCACTTTGATTTGCCACTTTTCACTCTCCATCCATTTTTGTGCAGCCCACCCATCCAGGGCAGAGTGCCAGGGCAGCTGGAGCCCAGCCAGGCAGGCACTGGGCACAACAACACCTGGACAGGGTGCAAGGGCCAGGAGTAAAGAAGCTGAAATGAGTGCTGGCCGCGGTTACGGTTAAACTGGACTGCTTAGCGCATTGCCAGTCCAAGGTGGCACGACACGTCACCCATTTGACTCCTGCCTGGTCAGACCCAGTGATCCCAGTTTGAATTCCTCAGCTAACGGACCTGGAATTTGGACCCCAAGCTGAAGCACGTCGCTCCTACGACAAATCGTTTTTTGAGTCCTTGGCTGGTGTCTCCTAACGTTTGTAATTAGGGGCTTCATAAAATAAAAGTACGCAGTTTTAGAGAAGACAAAGTTTTTCAATTGAAAGAGGATTTCTGTCATTGCGCTCTTGTCGTGAAAAGATGCAAAATAATGTAAGCGTCGTTCTTATGGCAGTCCGGGTGGCGCAGTGTGCAGCCCACAGCCTCGCGCGTTTATTTCACGTGTGCGCGTTCACGCCGTAGGTTTCCCTTGCATAGGCGCGCGTCCGCTGAAAGCGCAGCCCAAAAATGCGCAGCTGCGTGCGTCAGTGAGTGAGCGGGTGGGCTCTTTGGTAGACCCCTTGACCCTGACGCTGTTACATAACTCTGTCACCCTTCGACTCACTGGACGTCTCGTTTGGTGACTCGTCACGGACGACCTGCCCAGCCAGCCGTAAAGTGACGAGTCGCGCGCGCCGTGATGTTTGAACATCTTGAAAGGAGACAGACGGGGACAGCACGCGACATCACGAAGACACACAAACTTTACGAGAACAAAGTGCGTTTGTGGAAAACGGAAAGCGTAGGCCGCACGTCTCTGGCTTTCGTAAGTGCGCTCGGAGGCGCGCCCGCAGATTCCTGCACCGCGAAAGTCCCTCGTCCACATCGCCGTCATTTTATTTGTTCATTTTCACGTTGTCAACCGCCGTGTCCTTTCGTCTGTAACGTCATGCGCGCGACGCCTCGAGCCAAAATACAAGTGCGCGCGCATCCCTGTTGGGGTCGCCTCGGTCTCCCACCGCGGACTCTCGCACAGCGCAGGCGGTCAAACAGAAGAGCCACGCGACTCTGAAAGGGACAGAGCCACTCCGGCCTGCTTAACACAACGGGGCCGTCCTGACAGCTTCGAGCTCGAGGCAGGAGCTGCCCGTCCACCTCAGGCCAGCAGATGGCGCCATGAGACACTCGCGGACGCAGCTTCTTTGTAGGACCGGCATGTTCTACCTGTGCTCCTCATTAGCGACAGCACTCCTGGCGACAGATCATTAAAAGCAGATGGCGTGCACACTGTCTCGTGCGCCAGGAAGTTCCTCTTGAGGCTTGATGGAAGTGAGAAGTCACACAAATCGGGTGACACGTGGTGACAGGGCGACTGGCATGGCAGACGACACAGTCCTCTGGTGACAGGTCCTCCTGACTGGTCAGAGTGGGCTCCGGTGACAGCGCACTCTTCTGGAGGACGTGGTGTCATAAGGTGGACGCCTGCCTGGTGGCTTCTCCAGGTCTAATAATCTGAGGCAAGTCGTGGACATCAGTCTCCATTACATAAAATATAAATACTGTATAAATATATTTTATAGAAACCAGGGCAGTAATATCCGCACTCTGCAAATTAAACACACCCTTACACCGACATTCCGCTACTCATCAAATGGGGGCGCTGCTCCTTTACTGGGGCGTCTATTGCTTCACAAGGCGCCATTTCACGCTGCATTTGAATTGGTAAAACTTCTAAATATTTAGGGGAAAACCTTTCATGTGTGGTGGGCTACCTAGCAGGGCGTAACAGACTAAGAAAACTCAGACTTGGCCGGTGGGCTTTCACAACTCTGTGACCGTCCCTTGATGGTTACTCACGGTGAGGACCCTCTAACACATTTATCTCAGTGAAGAAATAAAGGGGTCTTTCTGGAAACGTCTCGTGGGTGGGTCTTTCGAGTTGCCCTATGGCATCGTTAGAAAACGTGTTGCGTTATGTTAATGGTGCCAGGACCACCGGTGCCAAGGCCAGGCTCGGTTTCGGTGTGACCCTGACTAAAGCCACCCACCCTGGGCAAAGTGTGAACCGCTGCTGCGCAGTCGCAGTCTCATCTTGTAACTCGCCAGGCTCGGAATGAGGAATCAGGGAGCCTCGTTAGATGCCAGGTGCCCATGTAGCGTTGGCACGTTGTGTCCATGTCTGCCTGTGTTTCCTCCCTCACTTGCGAAAGACCTAAGTGGCTCCTGTGTGTTTGTTCCATGCAGGCCCGTTTGCTGCCTCGCGCCCAGTGCTGCCAGGATAGGCTCTGATAATCCGGAATTAGATTCTGGGTGTTGTCGAAGGGGCTTCAGTATGTGAACGCATAACCGACTCTTCTGAAAAAACGGGGGACCCGATCTAGAAGCGGAGTAAGAATACGAGTATGAACGGAGGCGTTTTACCATTGAGGGTACACACGTGGAAACCCCCCACCGACGCCCGCTATACTGGCGTATCCCGGAGTGGTAGCCCCGCCCCTCGCGATTCCGCTGAACTAACGCTTTTCAGACTATCGAGAAGTGAAGGTGCGCGGAGTGAGACGTCACTCAGGTGCCCAAAAGTCCCCCTCCCCATTTCCCTGAAAGTCACCGTGAGCCCCGCGCCCCACGATCACAAACAAAAGAGCGATCGTTAGGACATGAGCGACAGGGGCGACAGATTCAAAACTCAACAGACAGACAGACAAAGTGACACCGCGACCTGAAAGGACGCGAGGCGACTGCCGAGCTGCGCCATCGGAGTTCCGCCCCAGCCCCAAGTTGACTCGTCGAGCCTGGACGTGAGCCGCCCCGCTTGCGTAGCCCAGACGGAGACGAAACGGGGAGAGAGAACAAGCAAAGACCCCCGACCCCCGACCCCCGCCCTTAAAAGAACTTACTGTGCACGTCGAGGGGAAGCGCGGAGCAGACGCAGGCTGTCAAAGTCCAGAGGAGGACGCAGAGCCGCAGGCGAGGCATCAGGACCGCTCGATTCCTCTCCGCTCGCTGGCATTCAAAGAAAAGTACGAGGCTCAGGTTAAAGGGGGTCTCCGGTTCAAATCCCCCCGCCCTCCATACTCCTGCGCTCTCGGGCTCTCCGACATAAACACGCCAAGTGAGGGTCTGCCCGTGCAGCTCCGTAAAGACGCGGAAGCCCAGTGACTCAGAGACGCTCTTCACTCAAACAGGAAATCTTTAAAAAAAAGGGCAGGGCTGTTTAAGCCCCCGTCCACACTCCTCCTCCCGCCCCAGTAAGCGCTTTTTTTTTGGCTGGCTTGCCCGAGCAGGACGGTAATGAAAGCCTTCGCACACACCAATATAGAAAACAGCACTTTTGGAAATGATACGTTTGTGTTAACAAAATGGAGCGCAGCGTCCGCAATGACAAAAACCGTCGAGGGCGGGGCTCGCGGCCACTTGTTTATGTTACGCTTCAAGCAGAAAAAAATCCAAATAAAACATGGAGACAATTGAAGACCACCGGGGCCCCCCAGCGTGCGCACCTGACGACGCCTGCCTGCCTGGGCTCAGCTATCAGCCCCTCCACCCCCGTCCCATTTCCTGCGCTCAAATCTCAGCACACATCCTGTTGAGCAGCAGGCTTCCTTCCCTGGACTGAAGCCCACGGCACCTCCCGGCTCTGAGTTAGGCTTTGTTTTATATAGCGCCATGCCTTTTACCGCAGTGGCCGCCATGAGGCGGCGCGCATGCTCAGTGCCTGCTGAACCCACCTGCCTGCCTGGCCGCCTGGGCTCGCCGCGCGCACTTTGTCATCCGCTCCGTTTATTTGCTTTTACTCTTCTTGATGAATGAAGCCATTCATCGGCAGTCCGCGTGAGGACACGTGTGTGTGTGTGTGTGTGTGTGTGTGTGCGGCGCACCGGGGCGGCCTGCTGCACGACAGGTGGGGGATCACAATTCGAGGTTTTTAGAGTGACTACACACCCAAGACACCTGATAGAAGTGGGGTGTGTGAACTGGCAGCCTTGAGGTTTATATAGCGCCTTTCATAGTGACTGCCACCCTAAAGGTGCTTTACAGATAAAGAATGCTGGTTATGGCCCCCTTTGAGGCTTTTTATGGCGCCTTTTTATAGTGAACACCACCTTTACAGGGACAAGATGTTTGAAACGGTAGACTTGAGGTTTATATAGCGCCTTTCATTGTGACTACCACCCCAAGGTGCTTTACAGTTACACAATGTTGGGATTGGCCTCCTATGAGGCTTTCTATAGCGCCTTTTGTGCTGATTATTACCTTAAAGCACTTTACAGATACAGGGTGTTTGGAATGGCAGCTCTGAGGTTTTATATAGCGCCTTTCATCGTGACTGTCACCCCAAGGCACTTTACAGATGCAGGATGTTTCAAATCACAGCCTCGCGCTTTAATGTCCATCATCTCACCCTGAGCTTTAGTTAATGACCATAGACATAAAATGGAGCAATGAAGACACTGAGGTGACCAAAACTAAAGGGTCAGGCCTGTTTTTTGGTCACAACTGGCACACGGTCTCTGTGCTTGCCACCAAACTGAGCTGCTCTGCCCGCCAGGAATTCTCCTGCTGGGCATTTAATTTGCCAGACAATCCATCAAGACCCTTGTAAGATGTACCCAGTGGGCCTGAATGATCAAAGTGTGACCAGCCATGCAGCCTGGCAGAGGGCATCAAGTGTGGGCCATGAGTGACCAGACTGCACTTCCGTGTATGGCACAGAGTGTCCAAGGCCACACATCGAGAACACATCTCATCTGACTGGTCACCTGCCTTCATGGCACGCTGGTTCATTGCGTGTACTGTTTGTATTGATGTGCCTGCCCACGTCTTCAAATGCCAACCCACCATCTTCACAAGTCCACTCTCCTTGGACTCAAGTGGACAGTCAGCTGATGTACATTTGCTTGTCTGCTTGTGCCAAATGCATTCCAAAAAAATCCAATGGACTGTGCGGTTGTGGCCATAGTGTCTCTCTGCAGATGGCTGGACCGGTCACAAGGGACAGGGTTGTCCCCTCACCTCCTGAGGTGGCCTGGGCTCAGGACAGCAGGGACACTGGGGGCCTGTAGAGGGAGCTCTTGAACGGTGGCTTCTAGAAGTGACCTCTAATGGTGACTGGGTGAGGGAGTGTGGACCTGGTAGGTGAGCAAAGAGCAGCGGGCGACTGGCATGAGAAGTGGGAAGCCACGTGGAGACAGAAGGAGAGACGGGCAGCATCCTGGTGTTTGGTCACATGGACAAGCGCCCTGGCTGGTAGGGACTGGGACGCCACACCTGAGGGAGTCACTTAAAGGCAAATCTGCCACACCGCTGAAGGGATCTGAGGTGGCAGGGCGCTATATCCCATCATAAAGTCCCCACTTTAATCCCTTGGCCAGTGATGTTGTACCAACATTAGACCAGTTGGAGCGGACCCACCCAGAAATGAACTTTGGGAGGTTAGCGCTATGTCACTTCACAGGGTCACAGGTTTGGCTCCCTGGCACCCCTCTGTGTGCCACTTGCCAATATGAACCGCTGAAGAGCTGTGGGCCGGAGCTCCACTATAAAAACTTCCAAGCCTCCCGTGTTTATAAAGTGCCTTGGGGTGGTGTTCACTCTAAAAGGCGCTATAAAAATCCCAAGGCTGTCATTTCACAGGGTGACAGACGCCATATAACATCAACCCTGACTGGCGTGTCCTGTAGTGACAGGCTTGAGGCTCACGTCCCCCACTGTCCTTTGTGTTCTTGTGCTCAGGACCCTCGTCAGTCTGCTCGGCACAAGGAGGCTGACGGCCCCCCAGGGTGAATTGCTGTGCCGTTACTCAGACTCCCTGTTTGTGTTTGCCCTGCCAGCGGCTGCTCCACGTCTTCTGACACGCCGGCTGCTTGTCCAGACTTGAGGCACAGAAATGTGCAGACAGCCGAGGAGACGGCAAGCGCCGAATTGGGCAAAGGGCGGGCCGCACTGGCAGAGATGAGGGTGCGAGTGGCGAGATACGCCTGCCAGCAGTCTGGGATGTGCATAGTGCCTTTTGTATCAAACTCTCAGTCCATCTGAGCAGTCAGTCAGGAACAAACCCCGGACGGGATGCCAGTGTGGCACACAAGTGGTCTGCAGGCCGGGCGCTTGGCAGGCTTGGGCACTTTCATCCCCTTTGATGTTTTATCAGCAGCCCCGTGGGTCACTTGGCCTGGGTGCAGATGACCAACTGAAGATCAGAAAGGCTGACAGACGGTTCATCTGTCTGCGTCATCTGTTGGAAATGAACCAGCTGTGGGCGCACTTTAGGCCTGTGGGGGGCGCCTTCCACTTCTGAAAGTCAGCATGAAATCTGAGCTCACCTGTGAGACTTTGTGAAACGTCTGTGTAGTTTATCAGCAGCAGCAGCAGCACGGTGTTGTGATGAAAGGCGCTATATCAACTGAGAGGTGCTTGTTGAGTTTATCAGGACCATCAGTTCTGACAATGGAACAGGAATTGCTGACCTTTTCATTACAGGCAACTGAGGCATTCGTTCATTCATTCGTTCATTCATTCGTTCATTCGTTCGTTCATTTGTTCATTCATTTGTTCATTCGTTCGTTCATTCATTCGTTCATTCATTCGTTCATTCGTTCATTCATTCGTTCATTCATTCGTTCATTTGTTCATTCATTCGTTCATTGCCCACCACCTGAGCCCAAGCTCATTCCACAGTCCAAATGATTTTATAAAACAGAAAAAAAGTCTACAAAACTACCAGTTGTGCCAAGAAAGAAGCTGGCACAGATGCCCATCTCATGGCACACATGACAGCGACTGAACATTACCACTTTAGAAATGTTTAGACACGAAGAGGCCAGCAAGGCTCGCCAGTCCTGTGCAGTTCATTCCTCCCAAACAACATCAAGTCAAGCTTTGAGGGTCCATAAAGTCCTGCTGACCCCCACACCCCTCTTATGCCTTCATTGCCCATCTTTCATGGCTTCCTTTTGCGTTGCATGTTAAATTTCTTTATGGACGCCCTGCATTATCATCGTTGGCCTGCTGGACAAGAAGAGGGCAGAAGTAAGTTGATGTGGGCATCGGCCAGCATGAGGCACAGTGCGCATATATAAAGAAGGAATGAAGCCAGGAAGGGCCAAGAGAGGGCTGAAGACCCCCAGGGCAGCACAGGGCAATACCCGGTACCAGGCTTTACCCATTTAAGATGTCAGGCAGGACTGCCAATGACACCAGGGGCATCTAGAGGGAGCTGATGTGAAGTGCCAGCCAGAACAGGATAAAGAGTCCTCGACTATGACTGTCAGAAACAAGCAGGGGTCCAAATACCAGAGGGGGTCCGGGTCAGAGAACCAGGCAGGAATCAGAATTTAAAATAATGCAGCAGGACCCCAACTTGGTCATCGTCCACAACAGTCCACTGAAATTCATAAAGAGGAGTTGTGGTCCAGACTGGGACATCTTCAGCTGGGCACAGCCATCTTACATTGGGGAAGGAACTGAAGTCATGTGACCTGCAGTGGCCATAGCAATGGTAAAGAAGATGGCGGCTCCTGTGCCAAGAGCACACAAAGTGGCCCCTGAAGGAAACAGAAACCCAAAACTGATACCATGTTGACAATTCAAACCCAAGAAAAGCAAAAGTGGCAGGGGACAGAACTGGGTATTGGAATACCAGCAGGAATAAGAAGTGGCGGGTCAACCACATCATCAAATCATCCTTGGTGCCCAGGGTCTCAATGCTACACATGCACCCCTTCTAATGCGCCCTGCACTTGGTGGCCGGCTGTGACCAACATCACAAGTCCAGCATGGTGCCCACTGCACAAACTGGCAGCCTCTAAATAGCACTAAGTGTGCCACCTGACACACTCGGCCACCTTGCCTCTTCCCAATCTTTGTCCCACTTAAGTGAAGCAGGCGGCCATTTCATTTTCCATTTCCAGGGCTTGTTTAAGTGTTACCATCCCAGGATGGCGTCATCTTCCTGGCACAGCCGCACTTTCTCTTTCCAAATCCAACAAACAACAAGAGGAATAAAAAACGAGCTGAGAGGCGAGGCGGGGCGAAGAGAGAGCTGCCAGCGGAGTGTCCAGTGGCTGATGACCCCAGATGTTTTCACTCGCAGGAGGCACTCGAGAGACGGGGCGGGGTGAATGAAAAGGCAAAGCAAGGAGGGATGAGCACAGGGAGACCCCTCAAAGCCCAGATGAAGCCTGAGCAACTGAACCATGCCTGGTGGCACACCTACAGTACCTGCTGACTTAGTGGGCATCCATCTGTGCCTGGCCCCCTCTCGCCTATTAATATGTGGTACATCCAACCCAGCTGGCACAGCCTGTACATTTGTCCTATCTCCAGGGGTTCATGTCAGGTGCCCACCAAAGCTCTGGCACGTTTGAACCCAAGGTCGGGCTCCTATTTCAGTTAAAGCAGCTGCCCACTGCTATCTGTCGTCTGATTAGCTCCATGCCAGCCCCACTGTACAGCAGGTCTCTCATATTGATGTGCCCAGTGAATTGCATTCTGAAGGCACATCTAACACATGTGCCACCCTAATAATGCTGGGGCATTGGGCACAAGGCAATAACTAACCCTGGTTGGGGTGCCACTCGATTGCAGAGCTTTAGAAGAAAAAAATGTGCAGAAGGGGAGGACACCATGTGGTCAATGCCTGGGTACAGGATACTCACCTAGGAAGTGGGGTCTTCCAGGAAGCAGGCCTAGCCGCTGTGCCACCCATGCCATAGAAAGTCTATTATCCCTGGAGCCACATCTGTGTTTTAGTGGTGGATCTGAATAAAGCTGGACTGGCACATAGCAGGGTGTGGGCAACATAAGCCAGAAAGAAGGCACAAGATCAAGGGGCACAGTGCAAAGGAGTTAAAAGCACACAAGGTCGGCAGGCCATGGCAAGTGATAAGTGCCCACTTGAGCCTGGCAGCTGTCATGGTAGAAGGTGGCCAGCTCTGGGGGATAAGCATTCCTGAGAGGTGTCATCTGGGACACGAGCCGACACGGGTTCAAGAGTACGTGATCAGCAGCAGGCCATCGAGCTGCACTTCAGCACTTGTGCTCAGGGTGGCGCCGTGGGTATCCTGCACTCAGCACTCATTTGTAGATCAGCACAGGCCTGCTGTGCAAATTCAGACTTGAAAGTGCCTCAGAAGTCAAGTGGGATGGGAGTGGAGGGTCTATGCACCCGGAATGATGCCAAGGCAGGCAAAGGCAAAAGCCAGTTACATGTGCATTATGAAAACACACAAATCAAAAAAACAAAATCCAAAACAAGAGCCCAGGTGTCTGGGCATTATCTCAGACAGCAGACCCCAAGACCACTGCACCTGTCCTATCATAGCTCATGAGCACCCTGCCCTCTACAAAAGACAACACAGACTCATTTAGGAATGGTGTGCTGCCCCCTAGTGCTCAGGAGGGAGATCATCAGCTTCCTGCCAGTCTCCGGCTTGAGAAGAGGCCCAGACACGCTCAGCAAAGTTGGGCTGTCAGCCGCTTAGCATCCGGGGGCAATGCTGCCCTTTTCCAAAGAGATGCCACTCCCTCTCTCTTTCGCTCATTCTGATGCCCACGGGTCAAATAATTAGAGTCATTCATTAACCACCCTTGGCTGTGCACTTTTTCTCACAATGGTATGTTGACTAGTAGGCACCATTCTGAGCTCTGTGCCTCTCCGATGCCAGTCTTACCTGCCTGTCAAGGTCGGAATCAACTTTACAGGTGATTCCATTCCAAGTAGAAAACCACAAGTGCCCACCTCTGGCAGCAAAGCGAGCAACCTCAGCTGCTGGTGCCACGTTGTGGGCACATGAAAACAATTGGACTTGATTTGTAGGTTGATTTGGACAAATGCATCCATCCATCCATTCATTCATTCATTTATTCATTTATGCCTCCTTTTTATTTCCTAATCTGTACCCAGGACCATTGTGTTCAGGGCAGTCGTTGGGTGCCAGCCTGGACCTCCCAGTCATGTACAGCACACCCATGTCTATTGTATGGACCTCCATGGCAAGATTACGTGGCACCTTTGACATGTACTGCATGGATGGGCCTGCCTGTCTGTCTGTCTGCCCACCAGTTTGTCTGTACATCTGTCTGTGATGTTGCTTAGTAACAATCTTTAGTTTATATTGCACCATGCACCCAATGTTGTAAAGTGGATTTTCAGACATGGTGAAACAGAGTGGGAGACCCCCAAGAGACCCCTAATGCAGGCCAGGACCGAAGGCCCCTCCCCAAGTCATGCAGCCCCCAACATCCACATGCAGGCCGTGGCCCACACAGGCCTATAAAATGAGGCACTGCCTTTAACAACCCAAAAACACAAAAGCGTCTCACAATCCACAAACAGGCCTCCAAGGGAGAGGGTCACCGCAAACCTCTGGCTTGTTCTGCTTTATGAATGAAGATTTGTCTTTAAAAACGCAGGAGCAAACAGAAAACTATCAAAAATACAGGGAAAAAAGGGCCATCCGAAGGAAACAGCTCCCAACACCTGCCTTCCACACCACTATTGAAAAGGATTATGGGATGGCAGCCCATCCACTTTAACCAGCACCCTCAGAAGACCCCACAGAAGTCCCCTTAATCTCAGTGGGGCTCTGACTGTTTGTCCCCTCAAAATGGATGGCAGCTCCCCCTATAGGGAGCAAGCCAGAAATGTTAGATCTGTGCTGTGCCCACCGCTATTACCCCAATGTCAGCTGTCCTGTCATAGCGGGTACCCCACCATCAACACCTTTCAAGAGAACCTGGGCTCACATCCTGGACAGACCCCTCTCATTTCCATGGTGTACAAGTCGGCTTTGATCGGAAACTGAGAATTCATGCCCGATGCCAAGTCTGGTGCACAGGTACTGGGCTTCAGGCGGTGCCCTGCTCATTCCAAGCTGTACCCATGATAGTGCATGCAAACCAGAGACATTGATGAGGATGGAGAAGGAAGAAAGGACCCATCAACTGCATGGCATCTGGTGCCTGTTTGTGGCCACGTGCTGACTTTGGAGGAGGTGCACCACCAGTATGCCCATGGCAAAGGCTGGTGAGCTGTGTGGAGGGCAAGACGGCACTGATCCACAATCACCAGCTTCTTCACCAGGACCTGTGGGGCTGACCACTTTTTATGCACCTTTTGACCAGCAGCCTTTTCATTTGCCAGTACAATGCCAGTATGATGCCAGTCCAGTCCTCAATATTTGCAGTAACAATGTTCATAATGGTAGCCGTTCCAGTGCTGCCATGCCAGGGTACACCTGCTGGGCCACCAAGTTCATCATGTAGCTGTTGGCATTGGACAGTGGTTTGAGCCGACAGACTGGTGCTGTGCCTGTCTCTCTGCAGATTAATGCCCGCTGAACCCGGCCATGTCTTTTATGGCACCTTTGGCTGTGACCATGTGGACCCCCGCAACTTGGTGGTCTCACTCCTAGGCTGAGTCAAGTGAAGAGGACCTTTGCCAAGATGTTTTCACCACTAGGATCTTGAAGTCTGCCCATCCATGGTTGCCACTCCCTCAGTGTCTTGACCACTAGTCTGTTTGGCATCTTCAGACAGACAGAAGGGGGCTCCCCTGTTGTTGGTGCCATCTTTGTTTTTAGTGCCTTCAGGTAGTGGAAAAGAGGGCATGACTGGTTACCTGCAGACTGAACGAGTGGTTTAGCTGACTCACCATGCAGGTAAGGGTGCTGGTGGTGGGCATGGATGACAGGCAAATTGGACTCTCCCTCTCAGTGTTACCCCCTCCTGTGTTTATGTTGGCATGAGTTTTGGCTGCCACTTCCTTTCACAATTTCAGTAAAAGATGAAGGTCTCTGATGTGCTGAATCCTCCTCCTCCTTCATCTTGCCACCCTCAGCTGCCTGTCATGGCTGATTGGGCTCTGGGCCTGCATCCCCCTGGCACTCTTGAGTGCCCCATGGGTAGGAGAGTGAGTGTGCCACTCTTGCCAGCATCCTCCATGTCTCCCCTCTGTTTTTGCCAGCTGGTCCCAGTGGTGCCCGCTGGAGCCTCTGGTCAGAGTGGACACAGCATTGCTTTTGCTATGAATGACCATCAGTCCTGGCAGTGGCGGTCATTTCAGTGCCAAGCTCAGCACAACAGAAGTGGTCACCTCAGGACAAAACCAAAGGACTGGACACTTGGAGGTCACCGTGAGAGGGAAATTGTAGGAGGCTGGGCACTTGTGGCTTTATGGAGGAGGTGGTCTGGAGAGCCCACCAGAAGAAGAGGAGTGGCGCTGACTCGGGATTAGTCAGACGTGTGACATCCGCTGGACTGGTCACTCCCACTTGCCTTATCTCACGCCGAGATGTGATGGTGTGAAAGGCGCTATACAAATGAACACCGATTGATGAGAACTTTAAAGCTGCCTTCACCTGACCTCCTGGGTACCTGCAAAAAAGGGGTAGCTGTGAGGTGGACGGTGGGGGGGGGGTAACCAATTCATTGTCCTGGTGGGCTGGGAAACCTGCAACTGCAAAAAGTCTGAGGTGTGCAGGCCTGTGTGTGGATGTGTGAGGGTTAAAGGCCATGAGGGGGCGCACCAAGACCCCCATAGAACATGCAGGCTCTGACACTGAAGACCCCACAAAGGAGGACTGATTGACTGGAAGGCTCCTGGTGATGAGTGACTAAGCCCCCCCAATCCATGCAGTCGGCGATTCTGTCACTTGTTAGTTTATGTCACATCCCCCTCTTACCATGTTGGCAGCCTTTTGTGCTCTGTAAGTGCTGCCTGAGAAAGGCGCTATATAATCTTCAAACATCAGACTTGCTGTAAGGCACCCAGTGAGGTACAGCATAGAAATGAAAGGTGGGTGGGCTCAACCACCTCTGTCTAGACCATTGGTCACTCTCACTGTTATGACCCTCTTGTGGACCCCCAAACCTCCCACCTTTGATGTCTGATCACACAGAGTGTCCCCGTCCCCGCCCCTGTCCGTGTCCCTGCAGTGCTCATTGTCATTTGTGTAGTTGTATTAGGGGTCCGCTGAACTTCTTACGTGCACACGTGACCACCAGAAAGTCACTAAATCAGGGAGACGAGCCACATGGGTGTCCATGGCGGCCAGGAGAAGCAGCAGGGTGAAGTGGCGGCCATCTGGGGTGTGGTGGGCTCTTATCTGGGTGAGCCAGACACGGGTTACCATGGCAACGGCTCTTTCTTTGGCCTGTCACCACATGTCCTCAGGGAAGTGAGAGAGGCCAGCCTAGTGTCAGTGCGCACACACACACACACACAGAGACCCGCATTCAGGCCTGTCAGCGTTGGGGTCTGATAAGAGGAGACCCCCTCAGTGCCCCCACTTTAACCCACAGTGTTAAACTTGTGCTTGAAATCTTCTTCATCTTGCAGCAGAAGTTGAAATGCGGCGTAGCAGATGCGTGTGTGTGTGTGCCAGGGGGCACCCGGCCTGCTCAGTGAGGTCTCAACTTCATTGGGTTCAATGGAAGCTTTTCAGTGAGACCCCTTCTCTGAAGCCTGTGTATCAAATGGCACACTGTGGCACAGCTTAATGAAACACTTGGATCAACTCGCCAACCTCCTCAACAAGTGCCCGCCGAGCCGCCTTGTATGGCGATAACGTTTGCTTTGTGTTAAAGCCCCCTGTTGCACCCTGATGGTCAGCATGAGAGGATGGCAGTAATTGATGGAAGTGCGATGTTTGTGACATGTGGGTCTCCATCTTCTCGACAGAACGTGGGTGATGAGGACGCCGCCTTTGCCACCATCGCCAGCCCTCTGCTTGGTGCGGCTCGCCGACTGGAGGCCTGTGCCCCTGGCCTGTGTGGACTGGCCAGCTTAACTAACTTCACTGCAACGCAGGACAAATTCACGAGAGACCACCTCACAGAGCGAATTACGAGAAGGGCCCCCGATGACGTGACGCTTGTGTCACAGCAAGTCCCCCCATCAGCGTAATCCAACTCTCGTCAGTCAACGGGGGGCTCTGTGCAGGGAGTGCTGGGTTCACGCAGGACCTCGTTTGAACTACGACTCCTCTTCACACTTCAGCAGCACTCAGAATCGCCCCCCACGCGGGCACAGGTGACACCATAACCCAGTCACTGTGCCACAGTGTGCCACTCGGCCCTCGTTGTCCTCTGCACGTCTTCAGATGGCTCTGACCACCACTTCTGGACACTGGGGCTGCAGTCTTGCTGCTTAAGTATTTTGTCCACATGAGACCCCCTGTGGGCTCCCTCAGTCTGGCACTCTGCTGTGCCCCAAACATCAGCCTCCCTTCACTGTTCTCGTGATGGCACCACCATTTTATCTACATGACGTCTTTACAGCTGGCCCACCTAAATGTTTAATGGCATCACCCGTCAGCCCCTTATAGACCCTTCTGCCCACCCAGTGACCACCCAGCCACAGCGCCGCACTGCAGTAGCTGGTTTGGGGCTCCAGAATCTTCTAGAAACTGGGATTACAGACCCAGTTGGTGCTTCAACTTGGACTTGCAACATCGTCTCAGCCAGGAGAAAGTCTGGGGGTCTTTGTGTGTGTACCAAGTTAAGGGCCATTAAGAATCCCCCCTAAAACAGTGGAAGAGCCCACCACATGGTTCCATGGCTCCAGACATTTCTCAAAACTTGACCTTCATCATTTTCATCTCCAGCTCCAGGGCCCACTCCACCTTTCAGTCTCGTCACCCACAGGAGGACCTCTCGGCCTCAGCTTTGCCCCCAACTGATTTTGAAATGTCACACGGAGCCCCTGAGGGCTGAGGCACCCGTAGGGTCTTGTGGTGCCAGGACCCGTGCTCAGAATCTCCAGCAAGCCCTTGAACCCTTGACCGAGCATCAGCTCACCCTCGGCTCTGACAAAGGGGCTGTTCTCAGCAGCTTCTGTTGGGCTTGTGGGGTCCACATGAGTGCACATGGAATCGGACCCCTTCAGTCCCACCTTGCTTCACTCTTTGGGAGGTCAGCACGTCACCTCCACTCTCGCAGCCCCATTACGTCTTTTCCCAAAAGGGAACTGGAAGCTCCTGAAGCCCCCACTCACCTGCCCACCTGTGTTAGCCCACCCTGTCATACCTCCAGTCCTGCAGAGGGCGATGTGCTGGCATAAATTCACTGTGGTTTAGGAAGACCCTCACTCTGGCACAGCAAAAGTATTCTGTGGGTCAGTGAGAAGCACTGGCATGCATTTGGGCATTCAAGAGATGGCACATGTCCTTCCATGGGCAGACATACCCATTGTGCACCGGTCATCAGGCTGTCACAAAGCTGCTCACAACATCTGGAACAGATCGCACCCCTGGGAGTCCCCACCAGGACAAATCTGCTGTCACAGGCCACACTCCAAATCCCAGGAGATTCTGGTACCACCACTGCCATCCTCAGGTCACAGTGGCCCTTAAGGGGCTCCAGGAGGTTCCACTGCATGATGCTCATCCCTTCCCTCCTCTGTGGTCATTCGTCACACTTGCTGGCCACCCAAAGTCCCTGAGACACCATTTCCATCCCACAAGGTAAAGAACACGTTGAGCTGCTGGGACCTGCAACCTTCATGCATGTGTTTTGGACATGGCACATGAAGGTGACAGTCCATGTCAAACAGGGGGGGCTGTGTCCTAGCATGGCTGCTGCAAAATGACATAGACCTTGAGTGTGTCCCACCACCACAGCAACCCCTAGAAATGGTTAATCTGTCTGCGGTGTCACCTAAAGCTGGGTGTCACACACCCCCATCGAGTCCTTGCAGTCTGAGTGGCCCGATGTGCTGCCTGCCACAGGCTCTGTCACCACCCGTGTAACCATTGATGTTCTGCAGTCACTCTTTGTCCTTGGGGGTGGGGGTGGGGGGTCTGCCCGCCACAGTCACAGACACCCAAAGACACAAAATCAGACAAGCCCGTGACATTGGTGGCTTTTTCAAACGTGTGACAAGCAGTTCAGTGTGGAGGCCTGATTTATGTCTGGTCACACTTGGCATGAGTCGGGAACCATGCCAAGGTGAATGAGCTTAGTGGCACACAAAAAAGCAGGGAGGTGGACCTGTGGGTGACACTCGGACTTTCTACCTTCACGTGTACAAAGTGAGGAAGAAGACGAAGAGTCTTGTGTGGTCTTTAAAGGGGGCTGCAGAAGGAACGGCCCACCCATAGTCAATTAATGGTAGAAAGTCATCAGGATCTGTGCCAGGTCCCCTTTACAACAGAAGGGCACTGAAGCCACAGTGTGTGTGTGTGTCTATCTGAAGCACTCTATATAGATAGCACCCTATCTGTGGTGTATATAGCGCCTTTTTGACATCAATCTATTGATCCAGTACACAGTGCATTTACACCATTGTCTGTTTACGATATATAGCGCCTTTCGCTCTGTTTGTCTCTATTACAGCGCCTTTACTGTTATATAGTATTGCTCTGTGTAGAAAGTACAGTGCGTTCATATAGTGCCTTTCACTCAGAGTGTCTTTATAATATACTGCGTTCACATGAATGATTCATCAGCCTGTTTATAGCGCCTGTCAGTCTATACTGAAACCATACTATACTTCATTAGAAGGCTGGCGTCCTTCAACATCTGAAATAGGATGCTTCAGATGTTCTATCAGACGGTTGTGGCGAGCGCCCTCTTCTACGCGGTGGTGTGCTGGGGAGGCAGCATAAAGAAGAGAGACAAACTGGTGAGGAGGGCAGGCTCTACTGTAGGCACGGAGCTGGACAGTTTGACATCCGTGGCAGAACGACGGGCACTGAGCAGACTCCTGTCAATCATGGAGAATCCACTGAACAGGATCATCTCCAGACAGAGGAGCAGCTTCAGTGACAGACTGCTGTCACCGTCCTGCTCCACTGACAGACTGAGGAGACCCCACACTATGAGACTGGGGGGGTAAACGTTAACATTCTACAAAGCTATTGTCTGTTATACCTGCATTGTCATCACTCTGATATTTAATATTGTTCTTTATCAGTGTGCTGCTGCTGCTGGAGTATGGAGATTAATAAAGAATCTGTCTGTCTATCTATCTGTTATATAGCGCCTTTCACATCTATCTATCTACCTGATTGACATCGGTGTATTATATATAGTGCCTTGACAGCTACCTGTCACGCTA